>NC_080091.1:70131562-71381562 GCF_950005125.1 Chionomys nivalis
CTAGATGTAAGTAATTCATCACACAACTTCTAGGAGATCAGGGGATGGGCAAGCACGTCAATCAAGTGTTTGGAGTATGATGCCTCTCTACACATTACTGAATTTTAAATTTGAGTAAGCTATTTAAAATCCCAAGTATTAAACTATTGCCAAGAAGAACTAACATGAACAAAGAGTTCATTTTTCCTAAGAAAAAGAGTTATACTTTCAGTGAATTATTGATATCTTATGGCATTATTTTTTAATAATTTCAATCTTTCCATTTTTCCCTCTCTCTGGTCTTACATCACTGACATCTGGAGTTGTTAATTTTTAAGCTGTGTCTATTCAGCAATTATTTTTCTTCCTGCTGGTTAGCTTTTATGAACTGAAAACTTTTAAATGAAATTCACATTTGACTTAATGCACTAATATCTCAGAAAGTATGTTTTCCTGATCTATTCATTCACAGATCAGAATGTCAGAGTGTACTTCACTTTGCATTTCAAAGGTACTATTTCTTCAGGCAAAGAGTTATTTCAGTGAATAGAGAGAGTCACATAACCTTTCTCTCTCATTCTTCAGGTGATAGGGTTACCATGTTTCTTCTTAACTATTTACCCGTTCTTATGAACCAGTCCATTAGCATAGGAGGATATTGACTGTTTTTCTTCTTCCTTCTTGTATTTTAAATATTAATTTTACTAAATATTCAGAGCTTTGTTAGCTAATTTTAAGACAATATTTTTGTGTTTATTTTTTAGTCATTTTATATTTATTTTTTTCATTTTAATTGCTTTTATTGAGCAATATAATTTTCTCCACTCCCTTTCCTTCCTCCCCTCTCACCTTCTACCCTCTCCCTTCATCCCCATGCTCCCAATTTACTCAGGAGATCTTGTTTGTTCTACTTCCCTTGTAGATTAGATCCATGTATGTCTCTCTTGGGGTCCTCTTTGTTGTCTAGGTTCTCTGGTATTGGGATTTATAAGCTGGTTCTTCTTTGATTTATGTCTAAAAACCACTTATGAGTGAGTAAATATATTTGTCTTTCTGGGTCTGGGTTACCTCACATAATATGATGTTTTCTAGATCCATCACATTTTTTTATCCCAAGTTTTTAAAACGGATATTATCTAGCTATAAGTAGGACACTAAAGTTTTCAGCAGTTCATTCCAAAATGGAAATATATGATAGCATTGAATAAAACTCTGAGATGTATTGTTGTGATGGGCGGCAGGCTAAGTTCCTGGCCGCCCGCACGGCTAGCTTTACCCAAAATAATTACACGGAAACTGTATTCTTTTAAACACTGCTTGGCCCATTATATCTGGCCTCTTCTCAGCTAACTCTTGCACCTGGACTAGCCCATTTCTAATAATGTGTGTAGCACCCCAAGGTGCGCTTACCGGGAAGATTCTAGCCTACGTCCATCCTGGGTCAGATCTTCATCGCATCTGCCCCAGAGAGCAGAGCTAAGGTGTATGAGCTCACTTCCTCTTCCTCCCAGAATTCTGTTCTGTTTACTCCACCCACCTTTGTTCTAACCTATGAGGGCCAAGCAGTTTCTTTATTTTTTAACCAATGACCTTCCTCCATTAATGTATAATTGTGAAAATGAGAAAGGAAGTGAATAGAGACAGGTAGAATGAGGAAGAAAAGAGGAAAAACAAGAAAGGATGAAGGAAAATTGGGAGTCAAGGAGACATCATGGAATATGTCTGGTTCCTGGAATTAAGGGACAGTGTTTGTTCCTTTTTCAGTAGCAATGCATAGAGTGGCCAACTGAATCCATGACATGTGACAACACAGTTGTTAGAATGTGATGGATTGAGGCTTTCAAGATTGAATGTCCTGTGATAGTTTAGAGTCATTAAAATTATTTCTAATTACAAGTAATTTTAATGGAAAAGAAAACTCAGAATTCAAAGAGAAAACTAGGGCTCAAACTTAATTGAGAAATTTCTATGTTGATAATTTTTTAGATACATTTTTCTCCATAAATTGTAACCCTCCATAGCTGATATTACCCTGAGTTGATACTTGAAGAGATGGAGGTCCTGAACAAATGCTTCATAATTTTTTAAAAAATAAGGCTTTAAATTTTGATATAATTCAATAGCCCTTTTATGCAAATACATAACAAAATCTTTAGATTTCAATATATATCATACTTTATCATTGTATATACCTTTTGTCTTTTCTCAAAACTCTTTATTTCCCACTAGTTATTTATTTGAAACATATTGCAAATTTGCTGCTGAGTTCTAAATTATGTCTGAAAGGTAAATAAAGTCCTTTTGCTCCTAGACACTTAGCATATGGTAGTATTTTTCAGGCACACATAACAGCTTGTCTTAGGAGATAAAAGTGACACAACCACTCACAAGGGGAACTATAAGAATCACGTTCTGTTCTTCATCTCTGAGAGATTTTCGTAGACAGCATAGACTTACTTTCACTTTCTCCAGTTGTGTTCTGCTGGATCAATATTGCTGTAGCAGAAGGATAGGGTAGATCAATGGATTTGAAAGAAGCAAGTCCATTTGAAGAGCTTTGAGGAGTATAGGTCAGCCAAAGTGTTTCTTGTGTAAAACTATAATACATAACAATTTCAGGTTGACCATATACCAGTAATCTTCACAGCTATAGTATGTAATTTTCAGACTCATTTAGTAACTATGGAAAACAGAGAGTTGTTGGGAAGAAAGACTGTCACATGGTCAGAACTTGCTTTGTATCTTTTAGAAGAATTTCCAGGGCCATTAATAAAAAAGATAGGAAGATAGAAAGAGATAGAAATAGAAAAAGATAGAAAAGTGTTAGGGGTACATGAGAGAGTTTGTAGGGAGAAAAGGGAAGGGAGAAATGCTGCAATTATATCTCAGAAATACTTTAAAGTTGTGTGCACAACCAAGCCACTCATGCCAAAGACAGAGTAAAACAAAGCAAACCAACTCCATAAACAAACAAACAAACAAGACCAATTATCATTTTGAAGTCCTGTTTCTCCATCTGTAAACTATCGCAAAAAATACTTTGTGTTAGTTACTTAGTTCTTATTTACACTGCCTAGTAGTTTATACCACCAGGACAAAGTAGCTCAAAAATCACAAGACTTTTCTTATGTTCTTTTTTTTTTTTTTTTTTTTTGGTTTTTCGAGACTTATGTTCTTATGTTAAGTAGGCAAGCCTGCTGAGGATTACAGATGAGATTCACATCCATTGAATTTTTCTTGGATTACACATTAAGGTTATAATTCTTTGGAAAGGGTTAGGCTTTCTGAGTAATAGACTCTGAGATCTAGACATGTATGAAAACATTCAACAGCAATATTTATGGAGCTGAGTAGAGATGATTGAGTAGGATGAAGATTTGAACTCAGTACTGTTGTAAATGAAATCTTAAGCCATCCTCACTGAGTTTTTCTGTAGTTATGGTTATGCGTTGGAGCAGGAAACATACATGAATACATGATCTCTTTTACAAAAGGACTAAAAAATAACTGCAATGTTTATTAGAATTTATTTCTCCCTTGGAGCTTAGAAAGTTTGGAATTTTTGCACTGGATTCCAAATCTGGCCTAATTGTCATTTGAAGAGTTGAGGGACAGAAAGAAAGAAAAAGATTATCATATTTTTTAGAGGCAAATTCCTTCTTGACTTCCATTTTTGCATTATAGGTTCCTTCTCATTGTAGAAACCATAGATTAGCACAGAATAAATCACAGAGATGATTTCCTCTCATTTTTCTTTTTCTGGTAATAGCTTTGACATTTCTCAGTGGGCCTGGCCTCCTTGATCACTGTTTTCATCTTGCTACTCATTGTGATAATTAACTCATTAATTTTTTTGAGAAGCACGCTCTCTCACCAACCTAAATTGCTTGGGGAGCCATTTTATATGAGCCATCACTTGGAGCCTGGTTGTGAGATGTTTCCTCCCCCGTGATTCCTAAGCCATAGTGGAGAGATGCCATTGATGCTGCTCATGGTTTAGAGACTTTTCCCAGAAAAATAAGTTTTTTTTTTTTTTTTTTTTTTTTTTTTTTTTTTTTGTAATTTGTAATGGGTCTTCCTCTTTCCCACCAGTCAGATCTCAAATAATGACATAGTTGCTTATTATGAAAGTTTGGCCTTTAGGCTTGTTTTTATTAGCTCTTACATCTAACTCATTATAAATTAACCCATTTCTATTAATCTATATTCTGTCATGTAATGCTCATCCTGCTTCCTCACTAACCTTGCATCCTGCTTCCTTAGTGTCTCCTAGCTCCTTGTGCACCAAACCCCTCCTCCTCCTCCTTATTGTCTCCATGGGAATCCTGCCTATATTTTCTGCCTAGCAATCAACTGTTCAGCTTTTATTATACCAATTACAGTGATACACCTTCACACAGTTTACAAATATTGCACAACAATTTCTTACATCCATAATGCATCCTCTCACTGGACATTGTCTTCGGGTGTGTTCTTTTGCCTTCTGTTATGCTAGTAACTTTCTGTTGCTCTACCACAATATATGTGATAAAAAGAACACATATGGTGAAGGGAGGACTCTCCCCAGGTTTGCACTTGCAGAATTCATTCCATGACTAGTTTGCATTTATCTTGTGTTCGGAGCACACGGCAGAACAAAACCTCTCATCTCGTGGCCAGGGAGCAAGAATGACAAGCATGAATGATGACAAGAATTGGTCAGTGTTTACAATCCCTCTGTAAGTTTTTACCACCTCCCATTAGTGCTATCGTGGAACTTGAAAATACAGGTCTTCTTTTAGGGGATTCAATACCCAAATTATAGCATTCATTTTAACATGGACATTTTTTTCTGAGTCATTTATTTTTCTTTTCGATCATTCCGCATGACAGTTGGAGATTTTTATTTTATTTCTTGTGGTCTATTGCTTTGTTCACACTTTTAAGAGTCATTTTTCAAAGAACTAGCACTCTCTCTAGATTATTTATTTAGGTGTTAAATTTTATATCATAGAAGAGAGTTCTTTTATCAATGTGCTTTGTTTTATGCAGGAATTTTAGTTTTCTTTAGTGCTTGCCTGTGCTTACTGTCATGTTCCTGGGCAGGCCTTGTCAACTTTCTTTGATCCCACCTTATGAGATGATGATGACTATAATAATAATAATAGTAATAATTTTATGTTTCAAAGTTAGTTCCTAATAGTCTTTTAATAACTATATGTTTTATATTTTCTTCTCTTGAGTATACACTAAGCTCAGCAAAGTCACCTTTAAAAGTTTTTAAAATAAGTGTGTTTGTAGACATGAATGTAGTTGTATGCATGTGTCTGTGGTGGAGAAATGACAACCTTTGCTGTCTTGGGAATGGACCTCACCCTTCTTCGAGACAGATCTCTCACTTACCTAGAACAAACTTGTTATTCTAGGCTCACTGGCCAGTGTGCCTTGAGGAACTGCCTGTTTCTGTGTCTTTAGCACTGAGATGAACAGCTCGTACAGCCTTGCCTAACGTTGTCATTTCAGTCTTGAAACTTAAACACAGGTCTTTCTGTTTTTGAGGACAGTGTACTACTCACTAAACCATCTCCTTTGTCCAGACAGTTCTAATAGTTGCCTTGATAACATCTTCAAAATCTACTCTATTCAATGTTTATCAAAAATATGGGTAACTAAGCTTCAAAACTGCAAATAAGTTTTCAGGGCTCTCCTAGTATTTAGGTTGGATTCTATTGGAGGCATTATCTGAGATGGAGTTGGAGAACAGGACAAAAAGACGGGGCAGAAAAAAATGCTAATCTCTGAATGAGTCCCATTAAGAGCTCCAGGTAAGCTAAGCTTTGAATGTCGTAGTTGTTCATAAAGTCTATTATTAACAACTTTAGACTCCTTCTTCCAAGTCACCTACTTACATTGCCCTTATGGTTGCCTATGTCAGGGTGATAGAATTAGCCCCTTATTTCACCTGTGTTGATGAAGTATTGTGTATCTGCATCCCGTGAAGGAAGTATGATCTTGGGCAAAGTAATTCTCTTGAGCTGAAGCACTTCATAGAGAGGTTCACAAACGATGTACATCTTCTGGCAGTACTCCCATCATGTAAGGAGACAATCCTCCCGATGATATTTTTGCTAGATATCTGGTGGCACACCATGTCAGCAACATAGTTACTATCTCCATACCTTTGGTTCTAGAAATTACCCTTTAATAGAAATTGCCCCTTTATCCTCTAACTTTCCTCATTCCTATCTCAGAAAGACAGCAATAACACACTCACTAATGCTACCCTTTTGATTGTTATGACTCAGGAGCATCAGGTTTTGCCTTTGAACTCGATCCATATACAAGCCCTTCTCTCTTTTAAGTAGCTGAAGGTGTGAGTGAAGGGAACACTTGGATCCACACAAAAAACGAAAATGTGTCTCTCATCTTGATGATTCACTATGCCACGCTATATAATTATATCTTTTGTTTGCTGTACTTTATTTTTTCTAACATAGAACTTTTCCCCATTAAGCATTCTTGAAGTCACAAACTTTATCATATTTGCATTCCACAAGCAATTGCAATTTTAATACACATTATGCTAATTTCATCTCCCTTCCTGACCATGGTGTTGTTGGCCCACAGGGAGAACCTCAAGATGTGACACCAATGAAAATGGTACCATAATAGTCAAAGCTGCATAAATAGAAGCTGAAATTGTCTGTGACACTGAGATACACAAATATAACAATGATACACAAAGAAGTGATTTAACCAGATTTTGCAACAGCTATTCTATGATGGCTAATGGAAGGGTCATGAGCAGGTGTGAAATTCATAAGGGTATGGAGGGTAGAAGAAGACTCATTGGGACAAAGAATGGAATAATGAATTCATTTTTGGCCATCTGATTAAAAGATGCTGCAGTACTAACAGTTAGAAGCAGCTACAAATCTCTTAGAATTGTGTGTCTGTATATCAGAAGGTGGGGTAGTGGCAGCAGAAAATAAATGGGTAAGTTACCTAGAAAATACTCATAGCTGAAGCCGCTGAATGTTTTTTTTTAAAGTTACTCTCCTGATGTGAAGCTCCTTCCAGTCACACTTCCCACCTTTTCTTATTTAAGTTCCACTTTTTCCTCTTGTTCTTACATATGACACTAGGCAGTCTATGTGTCTAACAAAAGCAGAGATAGCACACAGAAAATGACGTCCTATCAAAGGGAGTGTAAAGCTGCAGCTGGGTAGAGGAGCATGCTAAGTTGGAAAGAAGGAAGAAGTAAAGTAAACAGAGGTAGTATGATTAGATAGATGTGATTGCCAAGGAAGACTTGAAGAAGGATGTGACAATAGAGGAGTCATGTCACAGGGACCCAAAGAAAATAAAGAAGTGAATCAATGATTAAGAAGCTCAGCAATTATTTATTCTTTCCCACTAACAAAAGCTTTTAGGTGTTCACTTTATTCTAGACTTTGTGACAATTACATGGAGCTAGAACATAAATAAGATGAGAACTCCTTTAGCTTATACGCAGGCAAATGTCTCATAAATAAAGAAAGCAGCTCCTTGCATGTGCAGAGAGACTACAGGACAGAGCTGTCACCACCGACACCTGCTTATGAAGATTTTACAGCTGTCCTTTCTAGTTTGTCCCGTTAAAGCCCCATTGGCTTCTTTCTTTTTTCAGATGCTACAAGGCAGTGTTTATGTATCTAACAATTGACAAATTAAAATGATACCAAAGTACTACATGGAAATAGATTAGATTTCTTTCTTTTTTGTTGTGTTTTTACCATGTTTTGGACCTTAAGACAATTGATTATACTTGCGGAATGCAGATTTAATTTTTTATCAGGATATCATTGTAATTTCTTTGTTATTAGCACAAAATATAAGAAAGCACCATCCATTCAGCGCGCTGGGTAATGGAATTCAGAGGGAAACAAAATGAAGCAGTACCTTCCTGATTGAGAAGGCAGTTAATGGGAGAGACATCGGGAAATAACCCAATAGTAAAAGAGAAACTCAGTATACTAAGATGGATGAAGGAAGACACACATTGATGTTTGTACTTTTAATTACTTGTTCACTTTGCACTGTGATCTGCTGATCCAGGCTCACGTTTACTTAGAGCACTCTGAAGGAAATTTTTGCTTTCTACATTCCCAGGCTGTTTGATATTTGGTTGATCTGCTGATCACTTACCTTAAAACAGAAAACTTACCTTCACATTTTTTTTTTTTGGTGTTGATTATTTTTATTGTTAATAATAACTTTAAAGCCACATTCTTTTCAAAATAAGCAAGCTGTCTTTTCCTGAGTGTTTAACTTACAATTAAGTTGGAATAGATTGTTCTTTCTATTGTTTTTTTTTCTGATTTTTTTTATTAATTAATTAATTTAATTATTAAATATTTCTGCCTCTTCCCCGCCACCACCTCCCATTCCCTCCCCCTCCCCCAATCAAGTCTTCCTTCCTCCTCAGCCCAAAGAGTAAGCAGGTTTCTCTGCCCTGTGGGAGGTCCAAGGACCACCCACCTCCATCCAGGTCTATTAAGGTGAGCATCCAAACTACCTGGGCTCCCACAAAGCCATTACATGCAATAGGATCAAGAACCCATTGCCATTGTTCTTCAGTTCTCAGTAGTCCTCATTGTCCATTATGTTTACCTTCACATTTTTAATCCAGACATTTTCCAGAAAATATAGCAGTTCCTAGGCTGTTATAGGATAAAGTACATCTTCCCTCTATATAGTAAGGTGATTGTTTCCATACCTTGTGAATTAAAGTTTGATTATTCAAAACAGTTGTCTTGGGTTATTTATAATGTCTGCACATTCTAATCTGACATCTTGTCAAAATGTTTTGAGTACTAAAGAATATAAAGATGACTTTTGGGCTTTTTTATTAAATGGTTCTTTGCCTTAGGAATATCAAATTATAGTATAAATTCCTCAAGGGTATGTTTTATGGAGAAAGTAAATCTATCCCTAGAGGGAATCAAATTGACTCAGGTGATAAAAACTATCTTAAGAACATTTGTTTATAAAATATGCAATTTTTGATGAATGAATGCTGAATATTATTTTATTAAGTAGGACAGACTGAGTCATTTTTCTAAGAACCTCCAGTAAAAATAGTCTTAATGTACCAAGTTTGTGAGAACATATTGAACTATAAATGTTGTTTATAACTTTCACAGTAATTCCATTCTGTTAACCTTCAGTTTATTTTCTTTCCCCAAACCCCTGTTTTTGTTTACTATCTTCTTTGGGCCTTTAAAAGGGGAAAGAAACACAGGTAGATGAAGAAACTTACATAAATCAATACCTTTGTGATTATAGTAAGGCTAGGTTTCTGACTAGTTTTGACTACATGAGTGTAATCATTCCTTGATTAATGGCATTTATTAGCTATTTCCGTAGGAAATTAATTCTTTTCATTCTTGCAGATATATGTGCTTGTTTGTGCTGCCCTTCAGCAAAGAATATGCCTTTGCAGTAACTGGTCTACACCATTGAATTCAAGTTTGAGGGTTTTACTCGTAAGAGTCATAGATTATGAGTTACTCTGTCAAGGTTATCATAGTTTGAGTAAACGTCAATCAAACTAAATCCCAATCAACAATTCTTAGTGATTGGGAGACTCTATTATCAACTCAAAGGTCATATCAGGTTGATGGATGTTATCCTTCCACTAAAATACCCATAGAACTCATTGGTCAAATTCATTTTAACTATTATCCTTAGAGATATCAAACCAGAGTCTGCTGGAATGAAAGCAGAAGAAATTAAAACATAAAATTTTGCCGGGCGATGGTGGCGCACACCTTTAATTCCAGCACTCGGGAAGCAGAGGCAGGCGGATCTCTGTGAGTTCGATACCAGCCTGGTCTACAGAGCTAGTTCCAGGACAGGCTCCAAAGCCACAGAGAAACCCTGTCTCAAAAAAACCAAAAAGAAAAAAAACATAAAATTTTGAATCCTTGAGATCCATGACTCCCTCATGCCCCTTGATTTATCATTGATATGTATAAAGGGCCCTTGGCAAGCTAGTATGTTGAAGAAATATTTCTAGACTAGCATTTTTATCTAACAATGTTATTCCTGACAGTACATACTAATACACATAACCTTGTGAGTGACAAATAGTTCACATAATTCCACATATTATCTGGAGTTTCTCTATGAGAGATTGGTACCTCTCCATTCATTGTGTTGCTTTTAAGCCTCTATCATCATTAAAAGGGTAGACGCTTCTCTAGAAATTACTCTTGACTCAAATTAAGATACACATATAAAGGCACAATATATCTTCAATAAAAAAGTATTTTAGTCATGGATTTCTTGGTTAATGCATTACAGCAAGCAATGACGAGAATCTGGAAGGTTAGATTGAGAACTAACCATCTATTGTGGCTAACTGAGGATATTCTTAAGTAAAGAGGTTTTAGGACATCAGAAAGGGTGACAATTGTATTACTATAAAAACACACATGCTGACGGTCTCATAATTCATTTGGTGCAGGGTACTAAAATGTACTAAGTGTTAGGTGTTAGGTGCTTGTCTGAATAGAAGAGAAAGTGAAGCGTTTCATGATACAGATTTCACTGTGATGTTCTGACTGTTCCATAATGATATTAAACACAGGCCTCATTAGACCCCAAAGACATCTTACATTTAGGTACTGAGTTAGAAATACTCAGAGATATTCTCCAAAGCCTTATGTACACATACACACATATGCTCATACATGTGCTTGATGTACACCCATGTGTGCTCTCTTTCTCTCTCTTACACACACACACACACACACACACACACACACACAAATTAAATACCATCAAAACATGGCCTTCATTTTGCTTAATTGCAGTAACAACACATTTTTCAATATTATAGAGGAAAATTTCATTTTGACTTCACTGATTTAGTGCCACAATTAAATATTGATTAATCTGACAAAATAAATCTTTTTCAAATGAAGAGACTCCATATTTTCCTGGTTTCAGGGTCTAGTTACAGATTTACCGTGGAGTAGAGATTATTGCTTCTATTATTTTATTAGCTCCTGTCATAAGTGTATTAATGAAAACAATATTTAATTAAGAGATACCATTGGTGAGAACTGAGTGCAAACTCTTAATTCCTATATTGTGCTAGACACTGGGGGCTTAGTGCTGAACAAAACAGATGAGAACTCTTTGTAAAGCTTTCCTTCAAGCAGCACTTTGTAGCTGCTTTGTCATCTTGAGATTTGAATGAATAGCTATTTCTGCTTTCATGAATTGGGGCAAAGATTACTAATGAAACTCATTTTAAATGAAGAGAGGAAAACTTCATTAAATAATTTTTCCTAATAGTGAAGACACCAAAAAAAAAAAAAATAAAAAACTAAAGAAACAATGAAGAATAAGAAAAGTACAAATGAAAACTCTTGACAGTCTGCATTGATTCTAAATGATAGAACAGAGGCAGGTTAGCACAGTTTAGCAACCTGGGATGCCCCTTTAAGATAGTTATGTACCTCTCTTCCAATATTTCCCATGTCAACTTGAGAGCATTAATGCATGCATTGTCTGTTCATACTGTGGTCTGAAAATATACCTAGAAACCATGCTGGTGCTCTGAATCTCCTATCTGCACAGAGATATACCCACATACCTCTCTGGACAAGTGAATACATTGTTTTTCTGCCTCTCAAACCATCAAGTGCATCTTTTATGCAGTCATAATCCGGATATACCTGGGTATGCAATAGGGGGCATTCTGGTGTCAACTGTCTTGTGTGCATTTTCAATGAGGCAAATTACATCATCTGAGAGATCTTTTAAGGCTAATCTATCATTTACCATCTTACACTTAACTGGTGAATACATATGATTAAGTAGGTCATGGGATGTGACATATACAATAGAGTAATAGCTGTATAACTTAAACCCATCAGTCAAAAAAAAGAGAATCACTTAAATTATCTCTTTAGTGATTAAGCTTTATCTTTCTATAGAGCCTATGAAAGAAGTCAAAGGCAATAACCTGGGGCACTGAGTGCTCTTTCATTCAAGTCTCTTATCACTCTTAACCTCAAATCTGACCTGTTATATTGCTTTACCTATCTAAAAACTACATTGTTATATTTGAAATTCTGTGTGCACCTTTTATTTCATCTTGAACAAAACACCAAGACTTGAAAATACCTGACCTAGACCCTGGCCAATGATAGCAAAATTAAATCTTTTGCTCTCCTGATTTACAAACTTAGAATGCAAGACATTTATTTGCATGTTTCGAGTACATTGTGATGTGTAGCTATAATATCTCATGAATAATGCCTCTTTTCCACAATCCTAAGTATGGACTGGATCTTACAGATGGCCATGCTTAAAATAATAAGATGATAGGTTTCATTGCTCTTAAATATGAGGTACTATTTTTTTCTACTGATGAACATAATTTATCTTGTCACTGTGTTATCTATATCTTTATCTAAATATCTATCTGTCTGTTTTCCTGCCTATCTATAGCTATTGGGGAAAAATATTTTATCTAGGGTGGCAACCATTTTTAAGACTTCAGGCAGAAAACAACTTTGCCTGCACCTATGGTATGTTAATATAGCAAGGATTTTGTTTTAATATGAACCGTTGGATAGAAATTAAAAAAAAATTTGGAGCCAAGGAATTCTGACCACAGGAAAGTGGCACTCAGGTGAGATGCAACCCTTGCCATCTGAGTTCTGTAGCCTTGGTATGGTGTAGGAGGTCCTTCTGTATTTGTGTTGATTTTATTGGTTAATAAAGAAACTGCTTTGGGCCTGGTGATAGGGCAGAATTTAGGTAGGTGGGGAGACAGGACTGAATTCTGGGAGGAAGAAAGCAGAGATAGAGAACTGCATGGAGCTTCCAGAATCAGACGTGCTGAATCTTTCCCAGTAAGCCACGACCTCGTGGTGATACACAGATTAAGAGAAATTGGTTAAATTAAGATGTAAAAATTAGCCAATAAGAAGTTAGAGCTAATGGGCCAGACAGTGTTTAAATGAATACAGTTTCTATGTGATTATTTCAGGGGTTAAGCTAGCCAGGTGGCCAGGAAGAACAATGGCTGGCTCTCCTGTTACATTGGTATGTGGTGTTTTCCACACCAGGCCTCTGTCCTCAACCCTTGAAAAGCAGCTAAGGACTAATACCCACAGATATATGCAAAAACCTCCCCTTATAAAATAAACTTCTCTTTATAGAAAATAGAGCCCATCATAAATCCACAATGGGATACAGTGCAGAAATCAATGGAATTTTGAATTCAAGATAAAAAGTTTCCAGTTTTTGGGGGAGCATTCATGTATATACCAAAGACCAGCAACTTCTAAGACAGATAAATTCAAATATTTTTGCATTATGGCATATTATGTGATGATTGCTAATTACAATTTTTTAAAAGGCTTGAAAAAATTAAGTCACATATGTACTACACCAACTTATATCCTTCCACCCAGAGCCAAAATTTTCAAGCCAGGGCCTACATGCTGCCTAGGAAACTATACATATTATTGTGTTTTATCAAGAAATTTGAGTAATCAGGCACAGGCTTAGAGATCATGAGTGTATATTCTTCACTCTTCCTTGATTCTCACATCACGAAGATGTAATCACTATTTACAGCCCTATTTATAGGCATTGCAGTCAAGTGCTTTCATAGGGAAAAATATTGACTGATAGGACAAAGTTTGTAAAACATGTACCTGAAATTCTGGTAAAGCCTTTACCTAGTTTAAAAAGATTAGAGCTTCTGAAAACTCTACTAAATGAAAGGCAGACTTTATGATACATGTAATACCTGTGAATAGGGTCAGGTGTGAAGTAGCTAAGAGAGCATTAATTAATTACTTATTAATCAATTGACTTAACAAATATAAATCGAACAGATAAACAGTTTACAACAAATGGTCCTAGATGTTGAAAAATTGTTGGAACATAGTCAGCATAGGATAATGTGTTTTTAGCTTGCTTGCAGAGGTGCTCAGGTAATGAACATATCCAAGGAGAACCTTTGAGTCTTTAGAAATAATGCACTCATAGCATTTTAGATATTAAAAGGAGCATAGAGCTAAATGGGTGTAATAACGGATTTTGTATGTGTGGACACCAAAATGTAGTAAAAAAAGTTAAAATCTATTCTTTGATGACTAATTTATCTTGATCAGATACACTTCAGTTCTCCCCTCTTGCCATCTGTAGGTACCCCCACTACACACTCCCCTCCACACTTCTTGTCCTTTTATTGATATATTGATTGATTGATTGTAACCTACAGAGTTTAGTTAGTTCTGATATTACCAAGTACTGAGGGTTAGAATACTAAAGCAGAATGTCAGGAATGAAGAGATTGCAAGAGAAAGATGATCAATTTATCAGTAGACTAATCTTTAAAGGGTTAACACAAAAGACTTTAGCCTATGTGAGTTTTAATGTGAGTTTTGGGGTGTGATTCTGACTCTTCTGAGACTGTGGGTTTGCTTATTCATGTTCCCCTCAGGAACTTTCTCCCACAGAGATCCTGGCTTAGGAGTGCTGCATTATTAATAAGGTGCTTCTCTGCCTGGTAGTCAGAGAAACAGGACCTTTTAGATGCCAGGTCTAATACTTTCCTTATCTATAACATGATAGAAATCACTAAAGTAGAAAGATAATAGAAAAATAAATCCCTCTGGACCGAATGCTCTTTAAATAGTTGGCCCAGGAAAGATGTGTGCATTTCCCAAATGCTACTGTTTTCTCAAGGATGGAAAGAAAATGGATGTTTTTGCACAACCACCTACTGCTGCTTTGATAATATTCCCTGATGCACCAGATGGTGGGAAAAAGTTATTCTTCTATAGTTCTTTCGGTTGAGCAATTATTTATAGGCCAATGGGATTTATCTATTTCCGTTATTACAGCTTTTCATCCTTACAGACAATAAATCTAAACAATATGATCCTGGAAAGTCAATATAATTTACATGACTGATGATATGAAGTATATAGGGTATTTATTGAACACACTGTTCCCTTGACACTTTATTATTTTCTCCAAAAAGCGGAAAAAACAAACAAACAAACATGATCTTGGAGAAAAAAAATCAGATCTGTGTTTTAATAATCACACTTGAATAAACAGCCAGAGGTAACTGCTAAAGGGAGTCTGACTCAGTATGTCGAACTATCCATAAGAGGCACAGTTTTCTGGTTGCTTTTGCTCCACTGTGCGGTAGGTTAATACAATGGCATTTGCTAAAGGTTTGTTGTGTTTAAAATGTATTTCTATTAATCACACTGTTTTTCGGTAGACTTTTCATCCTGGGATGTCCAACATCTCATCCTTATATAACCCTGATTTTGATCAAACTTTGAGCAACAGTCTCTTGAATTTATGATGTAAAAAGTCAAAGAAACAATGCCTGAAAGAAACAAAGTTCTTAGTAAGTCAGTAATCCCCAAGGAGAGTTGAGCTCATGTGTGTCACTGATGGGCAAACAGATTGAGTCAAAAACGCAAATGGAAGCTAAAGTAAGCTTGCAAATCTTTTGTTTCCATATCCTGTCCTCATGGTTCAAAAGAAATCCACTTAAGCCATGTATGCATGGATAACAGACTACTTTAAAATACAGATTCTGTGTCCTAGAACCTGGAGCAAAATAGAGGTTCATCAGTTCTAGCTAAGATTGGGGTCCCTTGTCTGATACCACTCTTTTTTTTGTTGTTGTTGTTGTTTTTTGTTTTTTTTGTTTTTTTGTTTGTTTTTCGAGACAGGGTTTCTCTGTAGCTTTGGTGCACATCCCGGAACTAGCTCTTGTAGACCAGGCTGGCCTCGAACTCCCAGAGATCCGCCTGCCTCTGCTTCCCGAGTGCTGGGATTCAAGGCGTGCGCCACCACCGCCCGGCTGATACCACTCTTAAGTAATCTGATTTTATAAATAAGAAAAATACAGATTCACATAATTAAATTAATTGAAAACTTGAAAATTTTGCAAAGTCACTTGTAACTTTCCTGATATGTCTAAAATTATACCATTAATGAAAAGTTTGACCATAACTCTGGATGCAGAATAAGTTTGATTACAAGCATTCTTAAAATTCACTTTGTAGTGTGCTGCCACAATAAAATAATCCTATTGGTTATTTGACTCATGTGGGAGGTGCTAAGATATTCTGTCTGGGCAGCGTCTCAACATCAATAATTTAACAGAAATATATATGGATTATTCTTTAGTGACTGTAATACCTACTGTTTCAAAGAAGGTTGGGGATAGAATGTTTGTAAAAACCATCACCCAGGGAGTAAGTGTCTTTTTTAAATTTAGCTCTTTGTCATAAGACAAGTTACTGGAATTTACCTATGGAGGTTTGCTTGAGCAGGTTAGGTTTATGTATCCAGTGCTCTGATGTTCTGATCATGCCTTTTGGTGATGCTGTTGCTGCTCTGGGAACTGCTTTCTAAGAACCACTGGGTTAGCTTGAGGCAAAGATAATTCAGTTTTTAACTTTTAAGAGTTTAAGTTTACCTGTACATTTGATAGCTCCAAGTTTTTACTTGCTAGGTTGTGAAATGATTGATTTTGTCTCTATGTACAGAAATGTTATAAGAAATAATTTTTTGATAAAAGTAGCATGACAAGATTTATGTTGTGTCAGGAAAATATTTGTCACAGGGTAGATGTCAATGTCAAAGTGATTGTTCTTGATTTCTTATAGGGAATTTCAATATACTATGTGTTATTTGGTTTATTTTTTCCCCTTATTTGCATCAAGAAATTAAATTCATTCATTAGAGAGAAAAAAGAAAGTTATCTAACTTTAAATGACATCCTATCTCATATCCATTATTCAATCCTTTAAATTATTTTAACAGGGCTTCACAATTAGCTGCAGGTAGTTAGTCTCATTCCACAGACAGACATGGTGAAATTTCAAATCACTCAAATTCACAGGGAGCCATAGTTTAACCAACACAATACCTGATTATATATAAAAAATTATCATACTTATGCAATCTAAAAACTCTTGTCTTCTCCAAAAAAACAATCTTGAGGCTGGGTGGTAGTGATGCATGCCTTAAATCCCAGCATTTGTGAGGCAGAGGCAGGCAATCTCTATAAATTTGAGGACAGGCTGGTCTACAGAGCTAGTTCCAGCACAGGTTACAAAGTTACAGAGAAACCTTGTCTCGAAAAAAAAAAAAATGAAACAAAAAATATCTTGAAATACAAATGGCAGAATAAATATTCTTATATGACATTTTGGGTCTTTTGTTGTTGTGGTTGTATAGGTTGCCAAGCTGAGAGACAAAAGGATGAAATGTTTAGTGATAACTGATTAGTGCTAATGATAAAAATGGATAGTTAGTACAAATTTCCTCTTCCTGAAACACTATGTGCTCTGGTATTATCCATTTAGGAATTGAATTCAGACCCAGCCACTTGTTCATCATAATTCATATAAACTTTCACAGCGTTGGAAATAATAATGTGTGGTCCTCAAGCCTTCTATAAATATGAAATAAAATATTATCAATAAAGCACTCTGTGCAGCACCTAACACAAATAGATGTTCAGTAAATGACATCATTCCTCCCGATAAAGTCATCAGGCTTCAAATTGAACATATTTATTGAGCTGCTTATTGTATTCCAATTTTATTTCATTTGTAGCATGGCTTCTGAACTGGAAACCCTTTAGGCAGCCCTACATATTTCAAATAAAATAAAAGAAGTAACCACAATATGTGAAGAGAATAAATATTGAAACTTTTTATAAATACAAAAGTATTTTTCAAATTTTTTTTATTTTTCAGGTTTTTTTCAATGTAAGTTGAAGCCAGACAAATTTAAACAAGAGAACAAAACAAAAACTTTGAATACTGAAGAAATGTAAAAAATTTAAATCCCTTTATGTAATAAAAATTATTTTTAACTATTAATGAGATATTGAAAAATTGTTGATATACACTTTTTGCATAGTATATATTGCAGTGCATAGCAACTAACACAAAATATCACTGTCTTAAAAAGCACAACAGAACTGCAGATCACTGGTCATTAATATCTCTTAATTGTGATTGATTCCTTTCACCATATATATATATATATATATATATATATATATATATATATATACACATAGGCTAACCAAAAGAATACAAAAACATAGTCAAACTTTCTGCTGTATTCAAGAAACACACCTCAACATCAAAGACAGATTTCACCTCAGAATGGATGGCTGGAAAAAGATTTTCCAACCAAATGGACCTAAGAAGCAAGCTTGCATAACTATCCTAATGGCTAACAAAATAGACTTCAAACTAAAATTAATCAAAAGAGATGGAGAAGAACATTTTATCTTTATCGAAGGAAAATTTGCCAAGATGAACTTTCAACTATGAACACCTCTGCACTAAATACAAGGACACCCATATTTGTAATTGAATAATTGCTAAAGATTAAGTCACACATCAATTCCAAACATTAATATAGTCAGAGACTTCAAAATCCCCCTCTCACTAATGGACAGGTGTTCCAGACAGAAATTAAATAGAAAAATAAGAAACCAACAGATGTTTTGACTGAGATAGAACATTTCACCCAATCACAAAAAAATACATTCTTTTCAGCACCTTATAGAACTTTCTCTAAAACTGACCACATACTCATTGATGAAAGAAAATCTCAACAGATACAAAAATTTGAATAACTGTATCTTATTGGATTCCTAAGGGTTAAACATGGAGTTAAACAACAACACAAACTACAGAAATCCTATAAACTCATGGAAACTGAGCAACTGAATTACCACTGGGTTAAGGAAGAAATAGAAAGAAATTAAAGACTTCCTAGACTTCAGTGAAAACAAATGCATAACATACCCAAGTTACAGAAAATAATGAAAGCAGTGCTGAAAGAAAAGTTCATATCAGTAAGTGTCTGCAATAAAGAATTTGGAGAAATTTCACGCTAGTTACTTAAGGTCACACCTGAAAGCTCTAGAACAAAAAGAAGTAAGCACACCCAAGAGGATTAGATGCCAGGAAATAATCAAATTGAGGATTGAAATTAATAAAATATAAATGAAGATAACAACACAAAGAATCAATGAGACAAAGAGTTTGTTCTTTGAGAAAATCAACAAGATAGAGAACCTTTATCCAAACTAACTAAAAGACAGAGCGAGAATATCCAAACCAACAAAATCAGAAATGAGAAAGGAGACATAACAACAGACATTGAAGAAATGCAAAGAATCATTAGATCCTAGTTCAAAAACCTGAACTCCACAAAATCTAAAAGGATTGGACAGATTTCTTAAGTGGTACCACATATTATAATTAAATCAAAATCAGATAAACAGTTTAAATAATGACCAAGAGGCACCCAAGGAATTGTTGAACATTCTTAACCATCAGGAAAATGCAAATCAAATGACTCTGAGATTCTCCTACCCCAGTCAGAATAGCTAAGATCAAAAATGCAACTGGCAGCTAATACTGGAGGAGATGTGGGCATACTCCTCAACTGTTTGTGGGAGTGGAAACTTATATAACCACTTTGGAAATCAATATGTATGTTTCTTAGAAAATTTGGAAAAAATATACCTCACAATTAAGCGATAGCATGCTTGGGCACATATCCAAAGAATACTCAATCATTCCACAAGGACACTTACTCAGTGATGTTCATAGAAGCATTATTTGTAATAGAACCCGAAAACAACCTAGATGCCCTCGATGGAAGAATGGATAAACACAATGTGATACATTTGCACAATGGTCTGTTACTCAATAGTTAAAAACAATGACACCATGAAATGTGCTGACAAATGGATGGAACTAGAAAAGATCATCCTGAGTGAGGTAACCCAGACCCAGAAAGACAAACATGGTATGTACTCATTCAAAGGTGCATATCACAGCTGGAAGATGTGATTTTTTTTTCCCACATGCACTAATTGTCTCCAATGAATGCTCATACTCTGCTACATAATGTCTCCACCTGGAAGTGACATGTTGCTTTGTTTTTACAATGTATTAACCAATTTACTGGGCTCTCTGTGAATTATTGTGACCCACAGCCTGTAGAGAGAAAAGGAGGTGGACAGGGATGGAACCAGAAAAACAGAAAGTGGAAGGGAAGTGGGAGTAATAAGAATGCATTGCACACAGATTTATTTGTTAAAGAAACATTTCAAGTAATCACGAAAACAAAATCTATCATACCAAGGACAAATTGCAGTGGCCCAGTGTTGGGATTAATGAGTCCTGGCCTTCAGTTGCTTTTCCCTCCTAGAACCTTCTAATATAAGTTACTAGAAGCTGTGCCTGGTTAGAGGATCAGAGGATCACCTCTTGACCATTAACTGCAGTGTATTTAAGTCTGCATGGTGTTAATAAAGATGGGCTTTCTGAACCAGCGTTGGGAGCTGCGTGTGTCAGTCTGTCTCTGCATCTGAGTTCTCAACCTCCAGCCCCTTGCCTGAAGCTCGGTAACTGGGTGCCAGCACACAGAGCGCAGACATGGGGGCGCAGTGCGCGGCAGCCCAGGTTGTTGTTGGTGGTGATAAAGGACATCTTGCCTGACTTATTTTGAATGACGTTTTTCTTATCAAGCAATCTGTAGTATTATCAAGCAAGAGTAAGAAGGAGGGTACCTTATTCTGGGGTAAAAGAAGCCTCTTTAGGAGTCATTTTTAAAGCAAAAATTTCTTTTATATAATATTTCTTCCAATGGTACTAATATACTATTCTAAATTAAGATGCCATTCTGTTCTTTCCTATGATATGTTTAACAGTTCTGTCTTGCATTTTTAATTTGTGGTGTTTTCAGTACATGTTTCTCTTCTTCACTCCAACCTATAATTACTGCTGCCTCTTTTAAGAAATATCAGTATTCCTGAGCAGGTATCTTACATATATGAAGTTGATGGCTTCTGGAAGTGGAAGAGTTAGGTTTTTGAGAGTGGGCTCCTGGAAGGCCAACCATGCTTCAGTAGATGACACCCTATCTATTGGAATATGAACAGCCACAAATCAGAGTTAGAGGGTCAAAAAACAAAAAAGAGGACACAAGGCTGAGAGGGGTGAGAGAGAAGACGGGGGAAGAGTGTGTGGTAAAATGATCAAAATACAATACTCATGTATAAAATTATCAAAGAAATATTATAAGTATTATATTAACAATAAAAGACATGCCGATTACAACTCACCTGTTTGTACACTCAACTGCCCAAAAACATGTTGAAGAACTCATTTCTGTGTCCGAGATGCTACTCTAGTTAAACATAGGGTCTTTACAGAGGTAACAAAATTAAAACAAAGCAATCAGGGCTCTCTCTAACCCAGAATATCTAGCATCATATTAAAGATGAAATAAGAAATGCCCACAGGGAGGGCCATTCTCTGTGAGAAAATGATGTGAAAAAACAGAGGGAGGTGGTCATGAGAATGGAGTGATGTAGTGAATGCCAAAGATGCCACAGCTCTCCCGCAAGGACTGGAGCCTGGAGAAGGGACAAGACTGGGACAGATGAAGAGAATATCCCATATCCCTAGGTAGCACTTAGATTCTTAAGTACAGCATTTGGAAAAATGGGACAATTAATTTTTGTCCTTTTGAACCTCCCAAGTTTTATTATTCTTATATGGCAATCCTAACAAATTAGTAGTCTGTTAGTAGGTCTTACAATGCTGTTCTTTGCTTCCTTTACATTTCATGGAAGTCTAATTCATCATCCTCAGTTTACACACACAAAAACCTTAAGAAAATTCTCCTAGATTCAGTAACAATCATTTCAGTATCTCAGTAGTTGAATAATAGAATAAATTAGTTTCCAATCACAAGATTTTCATAACAACATCTGTAAACATCAATACTTGCAGCCTTGGATTTTCATAACAACATCTGTAAACATCAATACTTGCAGCCTTGGATCTTATCTCTTTGCTTACAACTGGCATTTTAGTTTGCTTAAAATTGCACTAAGAGATAAAGGCCAGAATTTAATTTCAAATGCCAATGATAACCATAAATTCTAAAGAACCCATTTTAAAAGAATCAATAGTAATTTCTGAAAATTGTATATAATAAATTATCTATCTTATATACTTTTTTTTAATAGAAATGACTAAAAGGGGTTGTTATTTTGTTAAGCCTTTGAATATATATATATATATATATATCCAAATACTATTATTAGTAAATGCTTCTGTGTTTGATTAGGTTAATTTTCTTTGTTCTTTTTTTTCACAGGGAGGTTGTGCTGCTCTACATCTTTCCTGATATTTGGACTTTGAAAGGTTTATAGAAATTTCATAGGTCAAGAGTTTCACTCACATAGGACTATAAATTAAGCTGATACTGATACTAGCATCCTTGCTAATAACTCCTGATATCTGTCCTTGGGTGTCGATGACCCTGAGCATTAAGCTTTCTTGGTACATGTAGTATGTTCTTAACTCACAGTTGTGGATTACACCCAAAGCTGTAGATCTTATACTTCGTCTGTACCACGATTTTTTTTAGTACCTTCTTGGTTGGACTGACTCAAATTATGCCTCCATAGAGAGTAATAGCCAAACATATCTCATGAAAGCAGCTCTCCTTGACCCAGTTCTGAGTGAAGAGCTTTCTTAGTGGTCCTGCTTTGAAAAGAGATAGTTCTCTGCATCCATATGTGGAAACCATAAAGATAAGACCATTCTCTAGGACCGTTTTGGCTACATAAACAGTGACAATTTCCTTGGTTCAGAAATATTCTCAACATGACTTTCATTATATTTAGAATGAACAGAATTCGTGTTGGCAAGACCGACTGAACTGAGCCAGCTCGTCTTTTTTCCTGGTGACCTTGATTTGTCATTATATTTACTATGGTAACCTAATTGTCACTACTGAGAAACACATTCAGGTTTATAAATGAGACATGTTGCAGTCATAATAAAAGACTTCACAATTTTTATCCAAGCTCATTTCTCATGAAGAAGAGACAAGAGACTCTATAATCAATTAAAGATATCTTTGATTCTGTTTCAAGAACAAGCCATTCAGTGATATGCGAATTTATCAGCATTTCTCTATCTGAATATTCTATGCTCATATTATTGCATTCATTCATTTTTTTATTGCATTGCCTTTAGTGTTTTCTTAGCTGTTTTGATTAGTATTTGTTCTCACTTGCAAGTTATTTGTGTGAATAAGTGATAGTACTGCAATTGTCAGTTCACTTTTACTAATAAGGTTTAAAATTGTATTAGATTTTTTAGTTTTTAAAATAGTCTTATATTCCTGCAGTGATTGTTTTGGCAACATGTTGAGAGGACTGGAAATAGATATGACTAGTAGCAGCCACTGTGTTTGTCAGAGATAAACAAAGAGGCTGGATAAAATTAGTTGAAATGCAATAGAAACATGTTTACTCTCTGTAATTAGGCCTGGCATTCAATGTCAGGTCTGCTACTGGGGACTTGTGCTACCATCAGTGCTCTATTCTTTTTTGTTTAATTTATTCTTCTCTCATATATTGCAACCCAACCGCAGGCTCTTATCTCCCAACTCCTCCCAGTTCTTCCTCCCCCATCCCCTCTTCCCTAGATCCACTCCTCCTTTCCTTTAAGAAAAAAGAAGGCCCCAAAGGGATATCAACTAAACATGGCATGTCAAGACATAATAAAACTAGGCACATCCCTGCATATTAAGGCAACCTAATAGGAGGAAAATGATTCCCAAAGCAGGCAAACGTGCCAGAGATATCTCCTTTTTGCACTGTTAGGAGTCCCGCAGCAACACCTGGCTAACAATAATTACATGTATGCAGAGGAATTAGGTCAGACACATACAGGCTCCCTGATTGTTGGTTGAGTCTGTGAGCCCTTATGAGCCCTAGCTACTTAGTTCTGTGTAGGCAGTTTTCTTGTGATATCTTGACCCCCAGGCTCCTACATTCCCTCCTCTCCTTCTTCCACAGGATTTCCAGAACTCTGTCTAATATTTAGCTTTGGATCTCTGTGTCTGTTTCTACCACCTGCTGGATGAAGCCTCTCCGAAAAAAATATGTGAGGCTCCAGTTTATGGATGCTTTACTTTTAAAATTTCCAATTATTCTAACTTTATTGGTGAATCCCATATATTTTGAGACCCAGAGGGTTAATAACCAGTGACTTTACATCCAAGCACCCCATCTACAAATTCAGATATCACACTTTTAACACAGAGGAACTCAGAGGCAATTCAGAGAATGAAGAGGAAAGTACATGCTTGCTGTATTCATCCCAAAAGAGCTTTGCTGAAAATCTTGCACAGGACCTTCTCGTTATATATCAACAGATCTCCTTGTTGAGAAGTGTCTTGATTTTACACACACACACACACACTCACACACACACACACACATCTCATATTTATATATTTATTTGGTAGTTCAGTATTATTGCAAATTAAATAATCGTATTTAATTCCAATTTTTCTTGTTTACATACTTCAGAAACCAAGCTCTGAAATTTACTTTTCAATCACTAAATGCTATTAGGAGACATTGAGGACAGCAGGGAGTGTATGTGCCTCAGTAGTGGAGAATCAGTACTTGCTTTCTATGGTTTTCCTTCATGGATCACTAACCATCATCCTTACATACATTCCCTATATGAATAAAATAAGTCATGAAAAAATTGGATTCTCAAGAGCAAACCTTTTCAAAACGTAAAAAGGGTATTATTAACAGGAAGTCACTGTTTACCTTATTTTTTCTTGTCATTTGTGTCATGGATGAATCTGCACCATGTTCAACAATTCAGACCATCATTACTGATTTTTTTATTCCATATACATTACATATTTGTATGTGACACTATTTTGTTTGCTTGTTAAGTTCTATTCTTGCTTCTTTCTCCTAAAACAGAGGGGAAAAACAGTAGAACACATTATCTGGCACATCCTTTACTTTTGTTCTCACATGAGATCCTCTAGCTTGCTAACTGTTTGGAATACAGTTCAGAGGCAGAGCAATCACCTAACATGTGCGAGTCTCTAGATTCGATTCATACCTAGTACTGTGAAATTAAAAAGAAAATCTAAGTCCACAAAAGTGTTTTTCCATTATAATCAAGCCAGCTTTTTGTCAAAATTTTATCAGTAGCAGAAATGACCCTTACTATTGCAAATACAGGCAATTTAATCCTTATAAGCAGGCTTAGAGATGACAGAAGACACAGAATTTACATAAATATGAAATAACATATGCATCTGATAGTCCATGAAGCTGATCACAAGCAAAAATAGGAAAGATGTCAGAAGTACTTTTTCCATCTCCATTTTCTGAAGGGCTGACAAAGTTGAATGAGTTATTGCCTGTGTTCTCCTCTATTCTATCCTGTGGAAATGGGGTCCATAAGACCTCAATCACACAAAAGAACTATAGTTAGCTAAAGAACGTTGGGCAAAGTAATCTTCACAGGGAAGAGCCCACCAATTGATTATTCAATCAGCCAGGCTTGAAAACATATATAAAAGTTACATGTGTAAACTCAGGTGATTATATTTTGACATATTTCTGTGTATAAAATACTTCCAATGCTTACAAAAGCAATTAGTGAAGAAAGAGGCCACGGATTTGAAAAGGAGCAGGGAGAGGGGGATATATGGAAAGTTTAAGAGGAAGGAAAGAGTGGGGAATGTCGTAATTGAACTATCACTCTCCAAATAAAATAAAAAGAGTCAACTAATGATACCAGGGTCATGTGAGAAAAGCAGACATTGCTAGAGATAATGTCTAAAGAAGAGAGAGATGGAGAAGATAGCATGACTTGGTTTCCTTCAGTTCTTAAAATCTTCAATTGTTCATTCTGAATGATATCTTGATAGAACATCCCCATTGCCTCAGTGTGTGGGTGCACCCCTCGCAGTCCTGAGTTCCTTGCTCGTGCTCACTCTCCTTCTGCTCCTCCTTTGGATCGTGAGACAACTCACCAAGGCCAGCTGGCCGGGGACTGAAAAAGCATGGGACAAAACCGGTCTCGCTGAACATAATGGACAATGAGGACTACTGAGACCTGAGGAACAATGGCAATGGGTTCTTGATCCTATTGCACGTAATGGCTTTGTGGGAGCCCAGGTAGTTTGGATGCTCACCTTAATAGACCTGGATGGAGGTGGGTGGTCCTTGGACCTCCCACAGGGCAGAGAAACCTGCTTGCTCTTTGGGCTGAGGAGGAAGGAAGACTTGATTGGGGGAGGGGGAGGGAATGGGAGGTGGTGGCGGGGAAGAGGCAGAAATCTTTAATAATTAAATAAATTAATTAATAAAAAAAATAAATCACTGAATCAAAAATTGGGCAATGCAAATTAAAAAAAATGAATGATATCTTGAGGAAAAAAAAGTGAGAAGGTGGTATGATGTCACAGTATTTCAAAATACAAAACAAACATGCAAGTAACATTATAAAGACTAAAGGTTGCACATACACACACATACACACACAACATAATGTTCAGTGTAATGGAAAATAAGAAAGACTAAAAAGATACCCTGGCCTACAGTCAACTTATTTTCAGTAAAAACTTTATGAGCATACATTATGGAAAGAACAATCTTCATAATATAAATCATGCTGGGAAAGTAAGGTATGTTGAGACAGAAGGATGCAAATAAATCTTTAACTTTCTCTGTGTTTATACACTAATTGGTATAAATCCCAAACTTAATTTTGAGACTATGAAAGTACTAGAAATTACGAAAGTAATAACCCCCAAATCAGAGGGAAAAACTAAAATAGGCTAAGCATATTGAATCATAAAGACATCAATCACAAGAGTAAAAGAAAAACAATCTATAGAATCACAGAAAATGTTTACAAGCTGTGCCTTTGAGAAGGGATTGCAATACAGAACACCAAAGCGACTTAAAATAAAGGAACTAGAATAACCCAATTTCTAAAAACAAACAAGAACAAATTGGCCATATCTGACAAAAAGATAGAATTGTTTACATATTTCAGTTATCATGCCAGACCCTATAAATATATGAGTTTTTGTTTTTATATGCCATTTGGAAATAACTGAAACATAAAGAACCATCAGACAAGAAGATCTAAGAAATTCCTTTCCCCTTATTGAAGTCAGATGATGGAAAGGGCAGATAATAAAGGAGACAGCAAACACAAACAGCTGTACACTTCTCTGTACTCCTTTGGGGTCATCCTCTTTTCTTTATTGCCCTTATCTGCTGCTGGAGAAGACGTCACAGTCTGCACGACCTGTGCTCTTTGCCTTTGACCAAGTGTGACTTCCACTGATTGAGTTCTAAGAGACTTTGGGAGTAGAAGGCTATGAGAAATGCAGACAGGAGGAAATATCTTCCTTACTCTTATTCTGCCAGCCATAATCCAAACCATGATTGACTCTTTTTATCTGATGTGTAGAGGAGAAAACACCTCCTTGATTTCCCTAATCCCAAATGCATACTTGTGTCTTCTCATTCTCCATATTTCATTGCAGGGTTGCACTTCATTAAATCATCTTCTTGTTAAAAAATTTTTCAGTGTGGAACCTATTTCCTGCCATGTCCACATTTGTTAAATTAAGCAAATGAGTTTTGTGTTTATTGTCATTAGAAACATTGCGCAAGATAGGGTGGTTCTCATTTCAACATTTGGACATGCTTTATCTACTGGCAGCCATATTTATTTACCAATACATTTGAAATCAAATCCTCTAATTTTAAGTAATAATTCATCACAATTCAATCTTAAATTTTATGCAGATATGAGCATTGCAACCAAATAGTGTTGATCAGTTTTGAAAAACTGCAAGAAGGAATCTCGGGAAGTCCTAAACGCCGGACTGTTTAGGATATTTTATCTAGGAAACACTGCATCGTTTCTATTTTGATCTTGTAGTCAACCACTAAAACTGTTCTTTGGTTACTTTAGAAAGTTATGTAATTTAGACATTGCATTCCTATGAGAAAAGCCCATGTCTTGCGGTTGGTATGACTCAAGTCCACAGTGAATCCACAACATTGCAACTAAATTTCCAGGATAGAGGAAATCAGAAAAAAGTTGTGTTCCAACCATAATTATCTGACTATTTTCCCAAATTAATATAGCTATGGCTGGCTAGGGATTCTTATGATCTGTCTATATAGAAATGACAGGTAGGCTGAGAGGCAGCTCCCTTATTACTGAGGTCTGAGATCCCTGAGTTGAAGATCAAAGAATGAGATTCCAAAATCAGAGATCTTTGGTTCCAAATTCTGACAAATTGTCTATGACCCAGCTTTCATTGTGCTAGGACCTGCTCAAGGCAAAGGGTTATTGTCTGTGTCTTACGGTGCCTTGTTACATTTGGATTTGAGAACTATGTACTCTGTCCTTTGCAGTTCTCTCCCATTCTTCCAGTGATCCTAACTTACAGTGTCTTTTGACTTCTACCTTTGGCTCTTCATTGTCTTTGGTCTTTCAAAGTCTCAACTTCTATGCCATCTCTAGGATTCTCGGTATTGCACTGGCTGCCTTCAACTTAAAGGCCTTGTCCTTGGTGATGCTCTAAAACTTCCTTAGCCTCCATAGTTATCACTCCAATATTCTTATTTAGGTTTACAGATCCATATAGGTTTACAGATCTGAGCTTTGTTTGTGGGGACCTTTATATCCTGGTGGCTTTCTGGCATTCTTTAGTCATCTTTTTGGTTCCACAACTGTCAAGCCACTACTGAGGATATATGCTTTATGTAGACTGCTTTCATAGTTCACTTTACTCATGCTAGAGAAAAAAGGGCAAAAGACCCCTTTCCAATGAGTCTATTGAATCTTAATATTGCAAGAAGAAGGGGTCAGCTCACAGGCAACAGCTTTCCAGAAGATCCTGAGAAATCTGCAAGATTAAACTGCCTTTATACATTAAAGGTGATGTGGCACACTTGTCCTCAGACTGTAATTCAAACCTCACTGCAGTTCCCAGGTCCTCTAATCACAGGCCGCACACAAGGACTTGTCATAGGCTTCATATAAGTCCATCTACATTTTTCCTTAATTACAGGATTACTGCTTAGTTGCAGGGTGTGAGTATAGAGATGCCTTATTTCTTCTTTGGCCTCCTTAAAGACTGTTGTGTGGAGATGTTGTGTGGAGATAGCTTTGGTCAGAGTCCTCTAGACAGTAACAGCTGGGAACATTATGAAGTCACCAAGCAGAAGTGTAGTATTGTGAACCCACATTTTAATAAAGCTAAAAAAGAAGAATATTGGTATTAAACCTTCCTCTTAAGCCGTCCCTATATCTCCATAGCGTCACAAAACACACAGTTTCACTTGATCTTTGCACAAGTAGTGGCAGAAATGACAGAGATCTTTCTTCCTTCTTTGTTAATTCATACATAAACTTTGATCTTGGCATGCCAAACAGATAGACTCAAACTTCTGAACTTTTTTTATTATGAGTTTTGGTAACCTTAGGAACCATTTTTACCCCAGAGCCTCCTGCATGTAATTATTTTCCAAATGATTTTTACATAGAAAAGATAAAATGGAGTTTGACAAGTTAAGCCTAACCAGGTTTCATATCTTTGTCTTTTTGACAGCTCTCAGCTTCACTTTTGCTTTTCATTATGCTGCTCACATTTATTTTGTTTCTTAGCACATCACTTTCTCTCCTCACGTGTGGACTTCATATCCTTTCCCTACCACTGCCAGTGAGGAAGCAAGTTGCAAAACAGAATATAGATTAGAGGCCTCAATGGTTGAGCGCTTGTATGTAACCTGAATTTTTATTAAAAGCATATATAGCAATTATGTCTGTAATATTAAGATAGTATCTATTAGAATAGATTCTTAGCAAGCTGTTTGAAAATACATGAATTCTACACACACATGCACTCACACACAAAGCTTTCACACACACATAGCACTCATGCAGAGTAAGCCACTGTTCTGAAAATTTTAAAAATCAAGGTTAAAAATGTGCAAGAACTCTTCACAGCTCATTTCTTTCTATGCTCAGAATTGCTGTTTTGTTTATAGAGTCCAAACAATGATTGCCATTGCTCTATGATCTTCTAAAATACATGGGCACCTTTGATTCCCTCCCCTTGTTAACCATTTCCCAAATGTAACATCATAGACACTTTTGTTGTTGATGGATATTTTAATTTGTGAACTTACCTCTATGTTCTGTTCATCTTTTTCTGTTTTATGTAGTAACTGTCCTCAAGGATCCTAAGTTAGCAACAGAAGAAGAACTTGATCGTGTTAGAAATAACCATGTCTGTTGAAATATAAGCGGCAGGGCTGCGTCCCCGGCACCCAGCCGCCCGCATGGCTAGCTTATGCCCCGAAATAATTACACGGAAACTGTATTTTTTTAATCACTGCCTGGCCCATTAGTTCCAGCCTCTTATTGGCTAGCTCTTACATTTTGATCTAACCCATTTTTAATATTCTGTGTAGTACCACGAGCTAGCTTACCAGGAAAGATCTTAACCCGCGTCTGTCAGGAGTGGGAGAATCATGGCGACTCACTGACTCGGCTTTTTTTCCCCAGCATTTTGTTCTGTCTGCTCCGCCCACCTAAGGGTTGGCCTATCAAGTGGGCCTAGGCAGTTTCTTTATTAATTAATGAATAAAAACAACAGATTAATACAAGACCCACCTCCATCACATGTCTATCAAACTAGAGATTCCAGAGGCTCCTCATTCCACATATATATAAAATTATACTTGGTGAATATTATTTTACTATTCTCCAATCCACATGTTTTTGTTCATTTGTTTTTGTATTTATAGCTTTCTGAGTCAACACTTGGGGACTCTAGTATGGCTTTAAGATTTGAATATTTCTGTCTGGTTCAACTGTGAGTCTATGGTAGAATAGTTTCTTCTTCCAGCTTTTTGTCTGTCTGAATATGGTCAAGCCTATACAATTTTGTCAAGATATAATATTTCAGTATAAACTTCTGCTAATCCTGTGCTTTGTGCTATGCTCAAACCCCTAGTCCTTAGATATTGGATTGTTGTACCAAATTCAGTAAAATAGTTTCTGGCTAGCATACAATAACATTAATGACAGTTCTACACAGATACAGAACTACTCAGTAAAGCTTCTAGAAATCTAAGGTGGGCATCAGTTCGTTTTTTTGTGTGTGTCAAATCTGTCTTGTGTGTAAGCACCTCATTTAGCATACTCCATCTTTTCACCTCCGAATGTTCCTAGTTAAATGACTTTCAATCAACAGGACTTACAGTCTTTTTTCCCTAGCAAAGCAGTTTCTTCACTGTTGCTTGCAGACTGAGTTTCTTGAGGCTGAGCTTACCTTACTCCTTCAGGACTTTGCTAATGTAACAAGAGACCGGTTCACTGCAGTCTTCTGAGTTCCCTTCAGGTTCCTTAATCCTGTGGCCTCCAACTGCCCTGCCTAGGGCACACAAAGACTGAAGCATGACTTCCTTATATATAGTAACAGTCTTTAGTTTTACACCTTGTCATGTTCCTGTCAAAAAGCTTTCTTTTACTTTCAAAGAAAACTGTTCTTTTCAACTCATAAAAATCTTTAATAGTGCACAATGATTTGGACGCTATAAAAGAAAAATAGTCCTAGCAGATGAGCCCGTTTTGAGCTCATTTCTTTCCTAGCACACAGGTTTCAGTCAGGCTAGGACTGTTATTAGTGTGATGGGTACTGTATCCTGGTATATTTGAGATCACAGCTATTGCAGGCTCACATTCCACATTGCAAGAAAGATGTAAGCAGTGGGATATGCAAAGAGGACAAAGCAAAACTCTTCCATAGCCAGACTCAAATGATGCCTTCCCTGAACTCCAATCTTCTTTTATACAAGTAAAACCGTAAAATTTATTGGTTTGTTTATGCATCAGTTGACCCCTGTGGTGTCTCAAGTAATAAAGAAGCTGAACATCAATATGATATGCAATAAATAATGAGTAGTATTTTATGCACACTTTATGACATTGTTTAGTTTTCTGGAAATTTTGTATTAAAGTTGTACTAAAGTTGAATTTCCTTGTAAAACTCATCCCTTTTTCTTTGAAGGCTAAATTATAGAATCTCTCTCTCTCTCTCTCTCTCTCTCTCTCTCTCTCTCTTCTTTCTCTCTCTCTCTCTTAATTTCACTTGTTTTCTTTGAAGACGGAAAATTAACTCACAGCCATATTATGGAAATACATAAGACATATTTCACTTAAAGTATGAATCTGTTCTCTTTCTTCATTGAGAACCCTGTGTGTGTACTACTAGCATTAGAAAGGCAGTGGAAGGTGGGTGGATACAGGAGATAGTCATCTTGTTTTCAGCCTTTGAAAATGAACATGAGCAGACCAAACAGCACTGCTGAATGGAAGAAATTTCCCTGTATACAATCAAAATTTAATATTTTAATTAAAAGTTTTTATGCATTGATGTCCTGTCTACATGTAAGTTTGTGTACCCCATGTGTGTCTGGTGCCAGTGGAAATCAGAAGAGGGCATCAGATTATCTGGAAATTAAATTACAGATACTTCTGAGCCAGCATGTATGTGCTGAGAACTGGATCTGGGTCACCTGAAAGAACAAGTGAGCCATTGATCCAGTCTCATCAGAATTAGTTTCCTGTTAACTAACAGCAAACACTGGCGAAGTGGAAGGGGCCACCTAAACTCATTTCCAGTAACTCCAACTTTATGCTTACTTTCTTTATTATTTGTTGGATACTCAAAGTGTCCCACCCACACTCTCTACTGAATTAGTATTATTAAAACTACATATTTCTCTAAAGAAATTTTTGTCTGGTTTCTACTAATAATTAGCACATGTGTTTCCCTGCTGCTACAATATCTTTTGTATTAGGAGAAAATCCCTGTGTCTGTAGAGAAATAATAACTTCCTTTACTTGTTCTGACTAGCATAAGATTGACATCACTACATCAGAGACTAAGAAGCAAGAAGCATATAAATACATCTAATATCTTCATATGCTTACAGAAGTTTCCAGAAGGGAAATAAATACCAGAAGAAAGCATTATTCTTCTTGATTTTAAAACCTTTTCCAAAAAGGATGGTAAATTGTGTGACATTGGAAAAGTGTCAGTAAATTTCTAAATAGCAGTGAGAATATGTATGGAAGATGCTACTGTCAGGGAAAAGTATTTCAGCAGGTTTGGTTGTGAGTTTGAGTTTCATTCTCTGGTGATATGTATTTTCTCAACTAGGTATGGTGGATGCTGAGGGCTTAAACCAGTAGTAGTGTTGCAAGATTGAGAATGGCCTGGGCTCTAGAGGGGTCTAGACACATATTCTTCTCCTTGTCATAAGGAAGATTTTTTTTTCCTAGTGTGAGACAGGAAGGATGTGAATCTGGATGGCAGAGGAGGTAGGGAGAAATTGGGAGGAGAAGCGGAAGGTGAAACTGTTGTCAAAAACATTCTTCTGATTTGTTTTCAGTTGTAGGTAGCTGCTTCTCATGGGTCTTCAGTTAAGAAGGACTTAGATGCTGAAGGTCATATTTTGGGTTCAATGTTCTGAACAACTTCATTCTGAGTCCAAGCTCTGCTGACTTCTCCCTCTGTTTAGTCAAACTCCAACTACACCCTTAAGCTGCCATTCTCAGAGATGGGACAATGCTCCTTCTCTTGATTTCTCTGCCCTTCTTGGATTTCCCATAGAATTCATAAATGATTAAATGTAGCCAATTTAATTAATATGATCAGTATAAGTATTAGAATTTGTCTTGGTATGAGAGTGTGCCTTTATGATTGGTATTGCCCTCATATACTTGTCAACATGAATCTTTGTGCCGATAATCCCACATTTAGAATGCCCTTGGTATAGTGATGAGGTATGCTCTGCACAAGAAAATTTCAGTAACGTTTCTCACTTACCTCTCATAATCATACCAAAAACTCACACACACAAACACACATGTATAGAATAAAGCATTACTTCTATCATTGGCCACTTGATGCCCACATCTCCCTTAGCAACAAATACAATATTTTCTGAATTATTTAATTTTTGTCCTACCTATTTCATGTACCAGTTCATTCCTTTATGTTTTTTACAAAGTGTTCTCACTTTCTAATCACTCTTGGGAAATGGTGCACATTTTCTCTCCCTGCCCTGCATTCTCAGGGACCATGCCAACAGTTCGCAGACTTTTGCTCAGACACTCCCTTTATTCTAGGTGTATCTTAATTGTCTTTTTTCCTCTGTTCTCTTGCTACTCTGTTTTCTTCTTTTTATTTCTCAAACAAATAAGTCCTATAATTTTAATTGTATTCAACTCTTCTTATAGATTAGATCACAATTAAGAATTTCAGTCATATTGTGAGTAGAGATTTTTCTTTTAAATACTAATGACTAAGAAAAACTTTAAAAAGTACTCCATATCTTTAGTCATTAGAGAAATGCAAATAAAAACAGATTTTATCTTATTCCAGTAAGCATAGAGAAGACAAAATAAAAACAAAAGTAAGAACAAGACAGAAAAAGATGGGGAAGGAACAATGCTAGTGCGGTGCAGGCGACAGAGAACAGTTATTCACAGACACTAATAAGAAAGATGGCAGCCATTTTTATTGTAAATACTAGAACAGAAACATTTTTCCCCGTTATTGATACAGGATATTACTTTTAACCCAGGGTGGCCATGAACTCTTGGTAATCCTACTGCCTCAACCTCCTAAATACTAAGCTTATACATGTAAGCTATAATGCTCACTCAAAAATATTTCCTGATTTATTCCTCAATGTGCACTGAGTCCCCACTGTTCAGCAGGCTCAGTGACAGATCACGTAGTTTAAAAATGGTTGTTCCTGTCTGTGAGACTTCTGGAAAGATAGGTAACAACAACGACAGCATAAACCCACAAAGTCAAATAATTCTTAGTGATTGTGGCATTTTGATTAAGAATGCCCTCCATGGACTCATATATTTGAATCATTAGTCCCTGGGGATCAGCCCTATTTGCGATGTATTAGAAAGATTAGGAGGTGTGGTCTTATTGGAGTATTGTAGTCTTGTCGGAAGTAATGTATTACTAGGGGTGAATTTTGAGGTTTCAAAAACCTAAGTTAGACCTCTTTCTCTGTCTGCTGCTTCCAGATCAGGCTGTATTTCTCAGCTACTGTTCTAGTGCAATGTCACTTTTTCTTCCCGCTATATTTTCTACCATGATGATAACAGATCAGTCCCCTGAAACTCGAAACAAGCCCCAGAAGTAATGCTTTCTTTTCTAAGAGTTGCCTTGGTTGTGGTGTCTCACAGCAATTGAACACTGATTAAGACAGTGTTGGCACTAGTAGAGGGAAATATCAACACTGTGAACTAATGGGTAATGAACACTTAACAAAAACTTCTGCATGTCGGAAGTGTGAATTGGAGGTGGCACCAAAGAATATGTGCAGTAAGGTCCTGCTCCCCAAACTCTGTCACTTTTTCACATTATTTTAATGTGGAAAGAAAAAAATGGTTCCCTAAAGTCTCTTATGAAGATGACAACTTAGCACCCAGAAGCTTTCCTTTCTTTATGCCACTACTTTGGGGCTAGGCTATAAACATATAGTTTATGGGGCAGAAAATATACATATTTGTGAATGATAATGGAGTTATATTGCCAAAATCCTACAAATCAAAATAATTAATACAGAAATTCATTCAACACATCCTAGACACCATAGCTTAGTTCCACGGTTCACTCTAGTGTATAAATCGTCTACCATCATGATCATATGGTTGACTGTGTATCTCTAGACTGGGACATGAACAGATTTCAGATAAATAGATCTAATGGCTGCATAATGTTTGTACAATTGTAGATTTTTTTGTTTTTGTTTTTGTTTTTCGAGACAGGGTTTCTCTGTGGCTTTGGAGCCTGTCCTGGAACTAGCTCTATAGACCAGGCTGGTCTTGAACTCACAGAGATCTGCCTGCCTCTATCTCCCGAGTGCTGGGATTAAAGGCGTGCGCCACCATCGCCCAGCCAATGAAAGTAACACATAGACATATGACCCTCATACACCACAGAGAAATGCATCAGAGCACTGGACTGAGCTCCCAAAGTCCAGCTGAAGAGAGGGAAGAATGAGAATATGAGCAAAGCGGTCAAGACCATGATGTGTACCTACTGAAACAGTCTACCTGAGCTAATGGGAGCTCACCAATTTTAGCCAGACTTGGAAGGAGCAAGCATAGGATTAAACTAGTCCCTCTGAATGTGGTTGACAGTTGCATGGCTGGGCAGACTGAGGAGCCACTGGCGGTGGCACCAGGATTTATCCCTACTGTTTGTATTGGCTTTTTGGAAGCCTATTCCCTTTGGATGGATACCTTGTTCAGCCTAGATATAGTAAGGAGGTCCTTGGACCTTCCACAATGCAATGTGCCTTACCCTCCCTGAGGATTGGATGGGGGTGGAGTGGCGGGATATGTGGAGGAAATGGGAGAAGGGGAGTGAGTGGGAACTTGGAATGGTATTTTTTAAAAATCTAATAAACTATAAGAAAAATCTTTTCCTACTATTCATCTCTAAGATAATATGAAGTATTAATCTTGCCTATTCTTGTAGTTAAATGTCATCATGAAAATTTTATCAAAAAGATGTCAATATGGGTCACTGGATAAATAGATTTTAATGATGAATATGTATCTTGATAGTCTTCTGTTTCACTCATTTACACAAAATTTGTATAATAGAAAAAATTATGTTTAGTTTTTTTGTAAGACAAAATATTTTTTAAAGCTCATGGCATTCTGTTTACTAAAGGATTCCTTGATTAACTATTTTTTAAACAAATAATAATTTTTATGCCTCTAATGATCCTATAGTTTATCAGTTTTATAGGAATATAGGGCATTTACAACAAAAAGATGAAATTCATGTATTCTAGTACAAACTCACTTTTCAAAGGACTCAATGAGAGAGCAAATTGGAAAGAATAACTAAAGAGCAGTATTAAATCTCTAGGTAACTTGGAGGTTATAATACTGAAAATACTCTGGTTACTAAAACCAAGAGACAATGAAGTTGGCAATTGTCTGACTTGAGGTTGGAGCCTCAACATTGTAACATCAGCCTTGTTTCTTGATTGTGAATCCCAAGTAGTCTCCTTGCTCTAACCATCTTAAAGTTCAGTATTACCTTTTTGTGGCTATCTTCATAAAAAGATATGTTTGTATTCTGACTGTACTCTAAGGTGAGAATCAAGTACCTAAGGAAACAGATATTTCCAATGGCACCTGTTATTACCATCCTGTCAAAACAGTCTGGTTGCCAGTCTCCTGAAAGTGATGGAAGTAGTCAAGTGTCAAAATGACTCCAGGATTCCTGGTAATAACTGCTCTATTTCTTTGCATCATTGAAAAATTACAATAAATATCCAACTTTTGGTTAAGAGTCATCACATATGGATAGCAATCGTGTTCTATCTGTTTACTGAAAGAGTTTCTTTCTCATGACTTGGGGGTAATCTGTGTCATTTCTGGAAGCTCTTCTCTATCATGGCCACTCTCCAGTAGACTGGCAGATTTCTTCCAGACGTGTTATCTATTCATAATTTCAGTCCTTCCTAGCTCTCCACCTTTCATAGAAACTTCCAGGAAACCCTCAACTCATTAAGAATTTCAGACTTTTCTGCGTTCAGTCCCTTCTCTTCTTTCATACTGTGCATTGGCAGGTAACATCAGATCTCCTTAGTGCTTCACTTAACCTCTTAGGACATTTAGCGGAAACAACAGCACAAAATCCTCAAACATTTCATGCGTGACTGACTTTATAATGAATTTGGCACGGAAGCATTTACATGAAATGAAACAAACAGTAGATCATAGAAATTCTAAAGGACAATTTTCTAAATACTTTTGCTGAAATGGGTAATATCCCCTTTGATATCCTTACTTGAATTTCAGATAGACTGAATTTCCTAATGTGATTTAGCTTATAAGCTATTACTTCTGTTTTTGCAGATCATGTGAATCTAGGAAATACCATTTTATTATGGAAAAGCTACATACAACTTAAAAAGATTTAAATCTATTATATCAGTAAAATATGTAAAAGTCAAAGAAAAGTTTTACTCAAACAACTTTGTTTGTAAAAGATTGGCCTAGAGGCACAAATTGTCTTTGGTCTGCTCATTTAGAAGTAGCCGTGCAATGTTTGGATGTATGATCTTTTTCTCAGCTGACACAGCAAGAGAGCATCTTAAAAAGTTATTAGCTAAACAGAAGCATTTTCCCTAAGTAAAAAGAACCATCACCCATATTATCCTATAAAAATTCATCTGCTGCTTTCAGATGAGACGAAAAGTCAATTGGCCTTTCCTGGGAGCGCCATCTGTGTCCGAAGGAGGCTGTTACTCTAACGCAGAGCAGACTTTCAAGAATCAGACGATCCATCATCATCACTTTGTGGTGCTTTCGACACTTCATTTTCTAGAATAATTTGTCATTGTGGGGAGCACAAGATTTGTCTGAATTTGTGTCAAAGGTTATTGACTGAATTGCCACCTCATCTTTTCAACCCATTTGTAAATATGAGCGTGTCTGGGCAGAGGCTAATGGCCTCACTGAGGGGATGAACTTGTCCAGGTGAGGAAATGAAAAGTGCTGGGGATGTTTGTCATTTCACTCGTTTCTCATGGCAGCATTGTTTAGAGGTCACCCAGGAAACTCCACCTAACCTTCTCTGTTCTGCATAGCTCCAGTTTTAGAAAACATTAAGAATAATCAGAATAATCTTCTATTTCTAACAAAATCTTTTGTGTGTGATATGATATACACTAGAATTTAAGTCATGATTGCATGAGAGTAACCATCTATTTTCCACAAAATGAAAGGAAAAGGTGTTTAATTTTCATTGTATTTCTACGAATTTCTCTTGTATTTTTTATATTAATTTACTTGATGTGTATGTGCATGTGTGAGGGTATGCTCATCTATATCTATACATACTTAATTATTTCTTGAACTAGACATTATCCTAAGGAAAATAGTTTGACTAGTGAGGAAATCTACTGACCTATCCTGATTGTGTCTCTGCTCGCTGAGAGACTACTATAAATGACCTGTCAAGAGTATATTTGTAAAGCATGATAGAGGGCCATCAGAGGTTGCATAAAAGTATACATTAATTATTCAAGACAAAAATAGAAGTGATATTTTAATAATACACCTGGGATATTAGAAAATAGATAAATTGCTTTTGATTTTCTCCATTTCAGCTAAGGTCAGATAAATAATTCATTTCCCCTTTTCATCACAGAGCATGCTACTCAATGGTTTTTATGTGGGGATGGATACATTTTAACCCTCTGTCTGCAATTCAGCACTTCTATCACTTTGGAGTAATATTAGAAGCTACATTCATAAAGTCTCAGCAACATGACTGCCAAGTGAACAAAGATAACACCAATCAACATGACTAAATGAATCAGGAAGGACCATAAGGACACAATCCTAAGAAAAGAATGATAGTCATCTGAGAAAATACAAGACCTAGATAAGTGATCTTCCCCAGATGTGCACACCAGTTGGTTACTAAGTAGCAAATGATTATCCCTGAAAAAAAGACAAACAAACAAACAAAACCAAGTAACATTATATGGACCAAACAAGTTATATTTAGGAATATATATGTGTATGCATTTTTATACATACACACGTGCAGTAACAACTGGCGAAAACAGAGATTGTATATTTGAAGGAGTAGGTAGAGGTGTATGGGAGGATTTTGAGGAAGAAAACAGAGGGGAGAAATGCTGTAATTAAATTATAATTTTAAAACAAAAAAAAACGCTTTCAAAACATTTCAAAATATACTTTGAATACTTGAGTTTTTTCTCTATGAAATCTTGACTTGGATGACACATCGATAGACAAGAACATTGCTGTGCTTTAATCTCAAACACCTGAGTGAATGTTGCCTTTCTATTTAAGGTGTTTCCAATCTTCTTCTTTCCACAATCAGTTACTCTAAGCCACAAAGAATCGACACAAAAAAGAGAAGTAATGTAAATGTGTACTGCAGTTCAAGTCCTTTATGTTGGTAACCAGACCTCCAGATTTCCAACACTGTACAGAGCATCTTTCCTAGTTTATAACCAGTTCGTGTCGACACAGCAGTTATATTAGGTTAAATATTCTTCAGATTTCTGAAAAATGTAACAACAAGGTTTTAATAGTAATCGATGTTTAGAATGATTACTATGTTAGGCTATTTCAGGGAAAATTTTTGAAATCATTTATTTTAGAAGTCAACCCAAAGAAGTAGAGATGGACTCTGGTAAGAGCAAATGTAGTTCCTTATACAGGGAAAATGAAATGTTAAACGTGGGTAGTAGGAAATGATAAGGGATATATATGGGACTCATGAATTTGCCCACTTAAATAGAATTAACTGCCAATTTATGATAATTATAGGAACTATGTTAAGGTCATAGTAAACAGAACAGTGGCTTTTAAATAAGAGGTTGAAAAAAATCTCATGTCATTTGTTTTTGCTAAATTTTTAATATGAGGGTTTGTCAAATATATTTTTCTTCTTTCTTTCTCTTGACATAATTATTTCATACAATATATCCTGACTGCAGTGTCTCCTCCCTCCACACTTTCCCTCCTCCCCAGATCCACTCCTCTTCCATTTGCCTTCAGAAAAGAGCAGTCTTCCCAGGGATATCAACTGAACTTGGCATAACAAGATGCAATAAGACTAGGCACAAAACCTCACTTATGGTTGGACAAAGAAACCCAGTGGGAGGGTAAGGGTCCTAAGAGCAGGCAAAGAATCAGAGATGCTCTCACTCTAACTTTTAGGAGTCCCAAAATACCCCAAGCACAATAACCTCAGCAGGGTATGCAGAACACCTAGCTCGGACTCATGCAGGCTCCTTAATTGTCACTTTAGTCTCTGTGAGCCCCTATACATTGTGTTTAGTTCATTCTGTGGGCTATGTCCTGATATCCTCAAACCCTCTGTCTCCTATAATACTTTTTTGTCTTCTTCTGTGGGATTCTTTGAGCTCTGCCTAATGTTGAGCTGTAGGTCAGTGCACCCAGTTCCAGGAGCCGCTGCAGGAAGTCTCTCCATAGACAACTGGGCTCAGCAATGATCTTTGACTATAGGAATAATTTTTAAACCTTTTTTTGTCAGTTGTGTTTGATTCTATTTGAACAGAAAAGGGGGAATTGTGTTAAAGCCCTTCTGTCTATGTGTTGCTTTTATTGATTAATGAATAAAGCTGTTTTGGCAAGTGACTTAGCACAATAGAGCTAAGCGGGAAAACTAAACTGAATGCTGGAAGAAAGAAGGTGGAGTCAAAAAGATGCCATGTAACCATCATAGGAGAAAGACACAAGCTGCCAGCTGGAACCTTGCCGATAGGACACGAAACTCATTTTAAAATATAAAATAATATAAATGGGTTAATTTAAGTTATAAGAGCTAGCTAGAAATATGCTTAATCTATTAGACAAACAGTATTGCAAATAATATAGTTTCTGTGTGATTATTTTGGATCTGAGCAGTCAGGAAATGAAAGAGCAGCCTCTGTCTACAAAATGGTGTCAAATGAACAAGCAGCCTCCCTCAACACCTAAGTTTTTAGGCAAAAAAGCTCTTTGTTTCTGGCCATCCAGGCAATGTCAGGCATGGTTTCCTTTTAGGGCTTGGACCTCAAGTTAGACCAGTTATTGATTATATGTTGCATGTATTTTAAGAAACAAATGTAAATAAACCTTGATGTTATTTATAAGATATGATTTCTAAAGATATCATCAGATAATTGGAGTTTCTTCCTGTTGTACATGTTCACCTACGTGACATCAAGAAGCAGAGTGAGAGACAAACACACTTTCTTACTTAAACCGCAAGATTAGAGATCAGATATGGATTGTAATTTTGAATGAAAGAACAGGAATTTAACCTTAAAATGTATTTTAGATAAATGTTTACAGTTGCTTTGAGGTTTGATATCTCTCTGCTGATGACATTTTTCAGTAAGCAATGTGGTTTAATATACTGTTCAGTTGAGAGTTTCCCATTCAGGTGGTTATTTCAGGTATCAAAGAATAAATCCAGCCATAGAAACTCAAGTCCATCTCTAAACAAATGGAGGACATATTGTTTCCCATAGTAAATCCAAATATGTAATCTATTATAAAGCAAAGGGAAAAATAACAGTAAAACTTCCATTATTAATACAAGTCTAGTAAATAAATACCTTGGGGATAATTTCACTATTTCATTATTTAAGGCAAAACAATAATGATAACATTCTAATTCACAATACAGATATGTTTGCTGTAGATATTGGCTTAATGGATGAATGGATTCAGACAAAAGTTAGCACAATATTTTCACTGAAAGAGAAAATGCTCTTCTAAAATATTCTTCTAATTTTTGATTCATGTACACAGGAATGAATCTCTGTTACTTTACTAAAATATTCAAAACATTATAAACTTTTTATTTAGTTAACCAAATGTGTGTGCCAATAATTTCAAGTTTGGTTCCCCTCAGTTAAGGTGCAATTCTAATTAGTTAGAGAACAGTAGTCTCTAGTTAGTAATGCAAGTATATATCACTTACTACAAAGACTTACCTAAACCCTGAAACTCGGGATATTCTCAGCTGTCAACTCCCTGTAGTTGATGTACTTTTTGAGGAAATCAAGATGAAGTCTGTTTCTAGAGTAAACTGATATATTTTTCAATGCCATAATTTTCTAGGTGGATGAACACATTCTGTGCCCTTAGTCTTCAGAACAATCTTATTCTCACAATAGCCTCCTGATCTGCACTCTCTTTTATTTGAGGCTTATGCAGTTTTCCATATTTACACAATAAAATTCAAAACAACAAATTGGGATTCTTTTAGCATTAGATCATTCCTACTTGATAAAAGAAGAGCAGAGCTCTTTGATACTAATTTCTATTTGTAATATTTTTAGTACTTTCTAATGCATTTTGTTTATTCATTTTATTTAAAATGGATTTTTAAAAATACAAAATATTCTGATATTGTTTCCCCTCCCTCAACTCTTCCCAGAACCTCCTCAGATTCTTGCTCACCCAAAAGACTCACTGCTAGAATTTCAGAACCTACAATTTAGCAAAGTAAGTTCTTTGGGCAAGGAAAGAGTCATAGCCTTGGCAAATGGAAGCATGGTACCACCCAGATGTCAAGAAGATGGGAGAAGTTACTAAAACTTGTTTGTCAAGAAATCCATAGGAGCTTGAAATAAATATGAGGATGCTAATAAAGCTGTGGGGAAAGAGAAGACTAGAAAGGAAATAAATACCACTTCATAGACACCACTTCCAGACAAAGCCGCTGATAGGAAATTAAATAGGCAACCATCTTAGACGCACTTAGTAACTAAAATTAGATGAACTGAATTATTTCATTGTAAACTTTGGCATGCTCTCTAACACATTTAATGACAATATCTTGGACATACACACAAATTTTAAATGAATAGTTCATCTAATGTATTTGAAAAATAAATGGAATACATACTCATCAAATGACATCATAAAGACAAACCACAGCTCATTATTAAAAGTTAGAATAAAAGTCATGGATCTCTGCAAACTTAAGAATTTCCATCTAAATTTCTTTTTGTTCTCCATGCAGATAATACTTTCTATATACCTTTGCTGTGCAGGACTAAGACCACTTTCCTAAATGTGAATAGTTCCTGAGGAAAATCTGTGTTTTCTGTCCTGACTACTGCAGATTTATCACTGTCTGGCTGTAGTTTTCTTTGACAATAGGTGCAAACAAGAGACCTTATTTTAGTAGGAACACAGGGCTAAAGTGACAACTATTTCTTTCTTCTAGTCTGAGGATTTCCAGGTAGACAACAAGGCTGAAGAACTTCGGTGCTTCTAATGAATTTGGCAGTGAGAGAAAACAAGGTCTGTAATGCTAGCTAAGTCTCAAGTGGACATGTATGTAAATATTTGGTATTTGATTAGCTAACTCGATCCTACTGGACTAGAGAACATTTATTTTTAGTCCAATTTAAGATGCCACACGTTTTGTGTAATAGAATTTGATATTTATTCTATTTTATTATTCAACTCATGAATATCTGAACTTTCATGGAAGATAGAAAGGTTAATTGAGTAAAGAAAATTGGGCTTGGGGCAAAGATTTTAGACTGTGCATGATCTCTGAATACACAATATCTGTGGTCTCAAGGGGAGTTTTGGGAGAAGGGCACTGTTGAATATAAATGTAAGAAATTACTTATTCCAGGGACCTTCTGTTTAAATTGCTTCATTAGCCATGACTTGTGCTTTGATGAGTGTAAAAAAAAAAAATCCAAAAAGCATGTCAAGATTAGCTAGAAACTTAAAGACATTCATGACATCACGGCTATAAATTCTGAATTTTAGAAGTGGAAGAAATTTAATCATTACTTTTGATCAGAGTTCACAATACACTTTCATTTTGTGTGTTTTTAATTATAGAAACAAGATGAAATAGTGATTACCTGTGTTTCCCAAACCATTTTCTTTGTAACACACACAGAGATTCTTTCAAATTTCAATCACTGATCAAATGACCAAATCTGAGGTGATTTGGCATAAAACATAAGGAGGATTCATCAACAGATAATAGAAGATATCAGTAATACACATGATGAGAAAGATATGAGATGCTGGTAAGTTAAATAGTATTTTCTCAGGGTCATTTTTTATCAAGAGAAAAGTATATGAGTATAATATTGTAAGATTTCAATTCATGCAAATACAAACTATGTTATTGCTTAGAACTAAGATTATATTTACTTAAAATAATTTTTCTTTATTTATACATACGTATACACATATTTATATTGTTTTGCTTCTGAAAAATCTCTAAATATGTAACATGAATTTCATTACACGCCTTATGCAATTTATAGATTTTTTGAAATACAACTCTGCTTATTTCAGACACACTTTTATAGATTTAATAATTCTGTGAATAGGACACAGGTACATTTGACACAGGAGGTAACAACAGCTTCTGGCAAGGTATATGGTGTGTAAAACTAGAAATGTTTGCAGGTAAAGGAAACAGATGACCATTCTTGCACAAAAGGTGAGATTTTTCAATGTTTCACAAATGACAGTTTTAAAAAAATTGTGATGGATGAGCCATGAGTAGCAATGGAAATCATCTGAGGACATGTCAACCAGAATACTGAGTCGATCATTTTCTTTCCTTGACTTAAGGGAAGTCAATTGCTTGCCTTTGGCAAAACTTTGCAGCTCAGGTAAGATACAGAGTCTTTAGTGAAATGCAAGTTATTCAAGCTAAGGAAAGTGCTGTTCACCTATGTTATGAGTCTCCTTAGGTCTCACATGATGTAGTAGAGGGGGCATGGGATCGTGAGTTAGGACACTTGATTTAAGTCTTGTCCTTAAAGCCTGATGCATTATTTCTGTGCTTAGATTGATTTCCCCAAGGATTAGTTTGCTCAAAAGGAAAACAAAGAAGAAGGATGTCTCTGACTGTGTGTTGGTTGATGTGAAGATCATTACAAATGGTATAGGGATATGGCTCTGTACTTTGTGAAAATCTAGGCAAAAGGAGCTTGAAGGACATAAAGGAAAAATTATTAACCTAAGTTGATCAGTGTTAATTGCATGCATATGTTTAAATAATACCTACATCCCAAATGGTATTTACTATTATTATGTGCTAATTTTTTATATTATAGTATAATATAATCATATCCTTTCTCTTTTTCCTTTCTTTCCTTCAAACCACTTCATATACCCTTTCTTAAAAACTTTCAAAATCCTGGACAATTTTTAAAAGAACTGTTATTGCAGGTAAATGCATACGTGTATATTTACCTATGTTCCTAGTATACCCTTCTTACTCTGAATAATGCTACTCATTCGTGTGTTTTCACAGCTTACTATGTGGTATTGGATAACCAAGTGCTATGCTCATCCCTTAAGGAATACTGTTTTTCCAGCACTCAGCATTCTTTCGTTTTCTGTAGTTCTTTGTGTAAGGCTCATGTCTTGTGGTTTTCCCCCATACACTGTGGCCTGTCTATTGGTGTCATCCTTGGTCAGCTCACGTTTGATCAGTCATGTTTGCAAGACTGTATAGATATAGCCTCTGACAGTACTAGAAGACACACTCTCACAGCAAACTCCCTGATCTCCTGGCTCTTATCATCTTTCTACAGGGTTCCCTGAACATTAGTGTGTTGGTTCGAGTTTTCAGTAATGGTCTCTTGTCTGTTACAAAGAGAAGTTTTCTTGATGTGGGAGGAATGCTGCGCTTACCTGTGTGTATAAGGACAAATGTTTAGATTGTTACTTGGAACCACCCTGGTTTAGTAAAGTAGTGGTTGTAGGTTCTTCATTAACCGTGTCTTCTCTAGCACTGAGAAGTTGGATAGGTTTCCAGTATCAGACATGATTTTCTTTTTGTTTAGAGGTCTTAAGGCCAGTTAGTCACCTCCTGTTGCTACCAAGGTATATGTGACACTACTACACCATTAGAGTTATAATATCTTGATTATCATTGATGTGAATCCTAGGTGTCACAGAACTGTTGGTTGCTTCTCTAATTTGGAAGCTTTGATAGCATCTTCTGGTACCATGAAAGCTAGTCCTCAAGGAGGAGGTGTCCAGGTTATAATTAAAGGTTGCATAATCCTTAAAACTGAGGAATACTGTGTATTCACACCTATGTGTGCATTATGGAAATGAAGTATATAAATTATCAGTAAGTATATCATGAGTCATATCCCCATTCTTTTCATTCCCTTCATTTTGAATTTTTCTGATCTTCTACAAAGGTCTTAGGTCAGTGTCTAGCAGATGTTAGAGTTTCCTATAGAATATATGTCTTTGCTTAATAACATTGAAATTGCACAGAACATTTACTTTGTGCCAGGTACTATTTATTATTAACTTATTTTACTTTAACCCTGAGATAAATTTGTTGTCATTGTATCAATCTCATTAGTGAGCATTCAATGTGTAAAACAAGTAGTTTGATCAAGTTCACATAGTCATCTCTGGTCCAGCTTTCAAAGTTAAGCACCTGAATTCAAAGGCAAGAGGAGTTATCACTGTAAACTACCATGAAACATTGCTGAAAAGTGGAAACGTTGAAAATGTTGTTTTTAAAGCATCCAACTTATGCAGAAGTCTGTCTAGAATACTGGGGATTTGCAGAGAACATAGGGCTTAGCATATTGTCAGTAAAATGAAGACTTCTAATGAGCATAAACAAAAAGAGAGCCAGAACACTCATCTCTCTTGCAGCATCATTCCTTCAAGACAAGGAAAATAACCTAAGTGGAATAGGAAGGCTGTCTCATCATTTTCAGTAATATATATGACTAAGAGATTGCTATGAAATAAATCAGTCACACAGAGAGAAATGCTGCATGATCCTCTTATACAGTTTATTCCTGTGATATAAAGAAGTCAGACTTGGAGAAGAGGCTGACACAAGGGCTGGATGTTGGGATTGTGGGAATAGGAAGATGTTAATTTAAGTGCAAAAATTTTCGGATAACAAAAGAATTAAGTTCTGGAAAGTCTTTGCAGTGTTCATTGAAAAATTGTCAAGACAATATATCTTAAAACCTATCATCTTCTATTAAAGATATTTATAAGGTGAGGTTGATATGACTTAGCTTAATTTGATTGTTGTAATGTATACGTGTTTATCAAAATATGTTTTATATAATGTGTGTATAGGAACATATATTAGCACTTTTTTGTCAATCAAAACTTAATATAGTTGAAAAATGTGGATGCTTTTAGAATTGAAATATATATATATTTCAATATATATTTCTTGCTGAGTTTTCTTTCTTTCTTTTTTTTTTTTTTTTGAATCTTTCGAGACAGGGTTTCTCCGTAGCTTTTGGTTCCTGTCCTGGGACTAGCTCTTGTAGACCAAGCTGGCCTCGAACTCACAGAGATCTCTACCTGCCTCTGCCTCCCGAATGCTGGGATTAAAGGCGTGCGCCACCACTGCCCGGCTGTGCTGAGGTTTCTTATCAGAAAGAAAAATTACTACTTTATACCTGATGAAATACATTATCTGTGTGTAATTCCAGATGGGAAAGCAGATCTGTTGGTGATGTGTGAAGATGGATTTCTCCCTGCTTACCAGAAGCCCATGAAATCTGGCCTCAGAGAGCCAGCTGGCTGACAGCCTGGTACCCAAGGAAAAAGTCCAAATGGCACTATTATTTGCTAGGTTCACTCTAAAATACTAGCCACTTTTGAAATTAATAGAGCATCAAGAATGACTGATCAAATCTACCGTAGGAAAATATTGTTTTGCCATAAGTAAACAGAGCAAATAATACAAATCTTCACTTCTCTCCCATGACTATTTAATGGAAAATGAAGGAACAAAAGCCTGGGAATTCAGGGCAGAATCAAATCTTTGTTAATTTGTCTGGTGAATATCATATGTCACATGTCTTCAAACCATATGGCCATTATCTTTGAATTTTTATTTTTGTGATAAAAATAGCCCCAACTATTATTTTTTGTTATGAATTTTGTCTGGTTGGTTATAACATTTCCTTAAACATTTGTTTCTTGGAATTATGGAACTAGGCACTAACAGTTTTTCTCTAGATTAAGTTGCAACATCATACTGAAAAGAAAAGCAACATATCTGTCATGTATATGGTCATTTGAGAATGCCTGATATGTAGCAGGCCCTAAGCTAGAGGATTATACAGGTACATTAGTATCATTGAAGGGAATGATAAGTGATCTCATTTTTAAGTTAGAACTTCAAATATGTGTTATTTTTTATTTATCCTTACACTACAGCTACAATATCCTTAGATAAAACCCTAGAATCTTATTATTTCCTATGGAGCTGTGGGCAGGAAGTCTAAGTAAGGACATTTGAGGCAGCTGAGTAGAATTCATCCATAGGAAAGAATGCAGTGCATATTTAGGACAATTGTTTGTTAGATTATTCAATATGCAAAAAAATGCATAAAATAACTGAAGAGAAAAAACTTGGATTCTGAAAAAACAATGCTCCTTTGTTATTTTGCTAAAGCTTATATTGGGCAGAGAAATGAAATTGGAACCAAAGGTGCCATTGACACAGCTGCACCTGCCTTCATGAACGTAGTAGGCCCTGAAGTATGTGTTGAACAAATGAATAAGTGAACGATAGAAGCCATTTTAATTCTAACCAAACTCGGCAACTGAAGTGAATGAAGCTTTGGAATCTTGCCATTTACTTAAGTGGAAGTTAAAATTAAGACTCATTTGGCTTCTCACAAAATTGGATTGAATGGGGAGGAGGCCAAGCTAACAGGAGACAGGATTTTAGGATTAAGCCTCAGAACAGAAAGGTGGAAGAAGCTTCCAGAGTTAGATTATAGACACATGGATCTCATTTTCAATTGAATTAATCTATTGGCTCCAAGGCATTTAAGGAAGGTCCATGGACCTAGAGACATGCTGGGCATTAGTTCAGCTTGAGTGAGCCTGATTTGGAAAATCCTCTGGTAGAATGAGAGATAGAGAGGTGTGTTCTCTCATCCCTGTTGAGCTAAAATAGAGATTTCTCCCAGGCTTCCAGGAAACAGAATAGAAAGCAAGGATATCTACTTTCAGGATTGCAAAACACAGAAGAGGTAGAATGTGTAAATAACAACATTTTCAGCAGAGGAACCTACTTTTTTATGTGATAAACTAGAGAGTTTTCTATGAACAGATCACATAATTTTGTTCATGGATGTTTGGAGGGATACCTAGTAATGATATAAGACAGGGAGCATGTTTGGATAGCTTTTGGAAATGAGAGCTTTGGGGGGAATCTGTGATGTATTTTATGTACTTTTTCCTGTCACCTTTGCATTGACACTGCCCCTTAGGGAGGAAGGGGTCCTTCCCAAACAAATATTGAAACTTATAAACCTTAGAGTTTCCAGACACACAAGGCTGTTCCAAGGGTATAAATCAGTATACAATTGCTCCAGAGAGTAGATTCTCTTTCATTACAATGGACTACAGCTTGTTGAGAGCTGTAGGCATGCAGCTTTCATGAGTTGTCTCCCATACTATGATGGTTTATTTGGTGACACACTTGCTTTTAAGCTTGCTTTTGCCCATGCTCATGTAAGTAACTCCAATAAGCTCATTGGCCCATGAAGGCATACTTGGATGGAATTTATTTTTTGACTTGTTGTCAGTGAGGTGAACAGATGCTTGATTATGCCACTTTCAGAAAATTCCCACAATAGCAATGTAAGGGGCCTTGAAGGAATCCTATAGACAAGTAACATTGTCCTACCATAATTGACAGGTAAGTCAAGTAGATAAAATCTAATTCAGATCTGGTTTGGTGGTTTTCTATACTGGTAGATGGGTTAACATGTCTACCTGTTTAAAAAATATGGCAAGTCTTAATTTTTAGTTTTTTAACAGGAAAGATGGTAGTTGAAGCACTTTTAGCTCTTGAGATCTGAGGATAATAATTGTTACAGAACAGTTCCTTAGGTAATTCACTAGTCTTGATTCCTTGCTGTTTAATACTTTTTTTTGTGAAAGGCAGCCATATGGACATAGATATTACCTAACAAAACACATATTGATGAAGAATCACTTACACAAGCATACATACGGGTAAATGATCAAATCTCATATGTTGTATAATAGCAGACTAGTGTCAGATTATATAGGTTTTTAGGAGACCTAAGCAAAACCTAAGCTACCTAGACTGGTTGTATGGTGTGGTTGCCACTGTTTTGTCAACAACTTATAGAACTACATGACTTAATAGAGTAAAGTAAATTTTTGTGGAGTGATGGTATCCCAGAACGAATCAAAGTATTTGGGGTGTGTGCAGGGGATGAGCATGTGGATATATACAATCTTTGTGTCCAGAAAGTATGTATCATTCATTAAAAATAAAATAAGGCAAACAATAACTTTCAAAGCTTCCAGGATAATTTATAATTGATAATTTTAATTCAGCATTTTTTAGAAACATAGACGCAATAGCCTCCCTCACTCCAGACTGCTTCCCATCAGTATTATAAGATATAGCTAATTAGATTTAGCCTCAAGATCTTAGGAACAATTAGCCAGGCTTGGTATTTTTGTATCTGTATTGAATTAAGCAACTTTGAGTGAGAAACAAGGACATATCCGACATTTTTTATATGTTTAGGGAGGGGAGGAAAGTGTACTTTCTTCATGTTTCTTCTTGTTGATGAAATCAGCCATTGGCTGCTCATAAACTGCTGAGAAATGATAGTGCAAATCTACTTAGAGTGATTTATAAATTGGCTGAAAAGGCTACCTTCTTTAGAGAAAAAATATTTTATATACACATTTATCACACACACGTAGCTTTCAGGAGACACTAGCTGCCTGCAGATTCTAGTTCTCAAATCTCTGAAGTTTAAAAAGATCATCATTAAAGTTTTGAAAAATCCAAATCAAATAGATTAAATAAACTCTAAATTGGATTTTACAAAATGGAGAAACGGAGCCCCATCTGTCTATGAATTTTCACAGAATTTATTTAATTCTGATGAATTAGAGCTTGCTTCAAAACCAGTAGAAACATTGTATAAAGTTCAGGTTTACAGCAGTGCAGGTCAAGGTGAGACACATTTTGTGGCAAATTTTATTCTCCATTTATTCATGGTTAGTAATATATGTAAGAGGAGAGGCATGGAGAAATTATATTTTAATTACTAAATACTTACATATTTTTAAATTTGTTTGACTATTTCCTTAAACAATTAAAAATTTCTATCTTTATAAATGGATCTGTTGTTCCTTTAATTTGTGTTATTATAGCTTCGCAACATGAATTTGTATCTGTGGAAGTGTCTGAAGTAATAGTAAAAAGAAATTGAAAATGAAAGAGAGACCATGTTTAGGGTTTCCAGGCTCTGAAATTACCCAACTGATCCTGAGGGATTTATTGAAGTTCACTAACTTTTTCTTTATAGGAAAATGTGACTAAACACTGCTATGTTCTTTATCTCATAGGATTCTGAGGCTGACATAAAAATAATACATCAAAACATTGGCCAATGGAAAGGAAAACATAAAATCCTAATGGTTTCTCAGGTGTAGTATCAAAGGTTTCCCTTGAAATGTAGTGCTCAGCATTTGCTATTGTTAATTTTTAAATTATTATGTAAGAATACTCTCTATCTACTCATAAACTTTATACTGTCTTTATACTCCCTAACTTCTCAGAGAATCAGCTCTCAGACTTGTTAATGTTTTGCGGATTTTGTTTCATTCATTGTTGCTGTCTGTTTATTAATTTCTTCTCTACAAAGACATAGACTTCATAGTTTATAATTCCTTTTTAAAAATACATTTTTATATACAGGCAAAGTTGAGATTATTCAACTCATTAACTTACAAGTAGAATCTCTTTGTTAAAATGAAAACAAGGAAATAATACCTAATTGCAGCTTTAAATAAAATCTAAATATATTTTTGGTCTCGTTTATGCAAATTCTAGCTGGTAGCCCTTCACCAAACTCACATAGACTGTGTGAACATAAATATTTGATCTAGCTTTTTGATAAGAATCAGTATAGTCATTGCTTAGCAGGAAAAAATAAATAAACAGAATGATTTAATCCAGCCAAACTTTGTGAGGATAAATTGAAAACAAAACTGAGCCCACCTTTCTGTTTGCAAAGGTAGGTTACACTGGTGGTGTTTTGCCTGGATAGGAGTAGAATATGTTTTTATGCTAAATAAAGATGACAGGGAATGACAGCATGTATGCTGCCAGTTTTCCTGTACAGTCTGGTTCTTGGCTTAGCTTTCTTCAACTCACTGAGTATAGAATATAAGTATCAGGTTGGTTTTGGCAGTGAGAATATGGCCAATGATAGGACAGCTAATATAAAGCACAAACATCATCAGAATAAAGTAAACCCATTAGCTTTTGTATCTACATACCAATTCCTATTCAAGTTATTTCAAAGATAACTTCCAAAAGCACACCAAAGTTAAGGAATAACATGTTAAATTTGACTCCTGTTCAGTAAGATGTATCCACGCAAGCCAAGAGGCATGAAACATTTTAGAACTTCAGAATTAAGTCAAACGAACTCCTGCCATGTTAACAATTACCCTTGTAAAAGTTTGAAAGCCAACAGCAATTTCACTCAATGGCATTATGTGTTATTTGACATTCAGATAAACATTGAATATGTAGTTGTGGTCACTCATAATATGTTCTAAACACGGTGACTTAATCATACTATGGATATTAAGCTGAAAAAAATGAACTTATATTGGTCAACTAATTTCCTGAGAGTGCCTTTTAATATTATGGGAAAATTTTAATGTTATAGTGTTAATGTTTAAAAGTGTACATGTAGAATTAAAAGAAGATGTTGTGTTAATAAAGATTAATCATCAGCTCTTAACAAATGAATCTTTTCTTTAACCTCAGCTGGAATCATTGAGTAAATTAAATAGTTCATGTGATGTTAATAGCACAATAATATAGTAATAGACCCATAGAAACCTTGTTAATAAAGTTTGTTTTTCCTTTTAGAAAGGTAAGGTTTTTGTTAGAAAGAGAAGTTGGTTAATCAGAGACTGACTCTAGGAAAATAATTATTCATGATCAAAATCTGTCTGCAAGTGAAATAAAATCAAAATGAATTCCATAAATTCATTAAAGAAGTTTGATTCAATTCTCATTTGAGTAAATATCAAACTTTTCATCTATTTACTTCCAAAATTGCATTATGTTGTGTTTTGGAATGTCAACCTTGCATTGATTGAATAGCTGAAATTATAAAAATTTATTCATATTTGATTCATTTCCATATTTTATTAGGTCTGATATAAATTGCTGACTTAGGCCTAGAAAAATCTTCCTAAAATATCAAACTGGAGGCACAGACATACATGTTTTTAAAATATCAGGTTTTACACACATCAGAAAATAAATGTCTGGTTTGCCCCTATTCAAATGAGGGAGAAATTAAAGTTTCTTCTTTGCCATGCAGTAGAGGACTAAACTGATATTTTTTTATGAAATGGATGTGAGAATTCCAAGAATAAATCTAAGTATAAACCTCACTGTATCTTATCTTGCCCAATTTCAAGAAGAATTATATAATATAAATTGTTTTTATGTTCTCTTATGGAAATTTGTAGATCTCTGAAAGATAGGCAGAAACTCGCTGGGGGAAATGAATGTCTTGGTTCACAGTGAACATTTGCCTAGGTATTAAAACACAGAAGCCAAATATCCTCTAAATAGCATTGTGTGTTAATAACAATGTCAGAGGCACAGAATTGTGTGTGTGTGTATGTGTGTATGTATGTGTGTCTGTGTGTGTGTGTCTGTGTGTGTGTGTGTGTGTGTGTGTGTGTGAGAGAGAGAGAGAGAGAGAGAGAGAGAGAGAGAGAGAGAGAGAAGCAAACTGAATCTAGATCAGTGCGAGAAAAAGCCAAAACAAAAATCCAATACAAAAATAGCTCACCGTCCATTGTTCTTTGTTTAATGTCATTTCTAAGACTACAGGGAAATCAGTTCAGAAATTTCACACTAAAGTTCAATGTCAGAACTTCCTTGTATCTAAATGAAACAAACCCAATTATCATTATCTACCTCTGAACATAGCCATGTTACTGAGACATCTTTGCATTATTTTTGAGTTTTATTGTCAAAGGAACAGAGAAAACACCACAGGAGGCTTGGCAGGGAGTGACAACAAGCAGTATTTAAGGAGGTGGCAAGATATATCCGGTCTATTTGCTGTGTCTGCCATCAAATAGCATGGCACAGGATTATCTGATCAGTCCTTTCTGACAAATGGGATTCTGTGGAGGAGATGTGGTAGTTAAGTCTTCCACTTGCCCTGAATAGCTCCATACATTAGTTGAATTGTATCCAGAATGTTTTGATCTTTTCCTCAGGCCAGTGTAGAACTAGATATTCCTGAAGTTATTATCTTTTAGCGTGTAATCAAATAAGCTAAATTTTAGTATGAACTTTCCCCAAAATATCTGCATAGAGTCTGACCAACTGACTAAGGAAATACATTGGAATGATTTTTTCGTTCTCATACAATTTTGGTAAATGGATATTTTATTAATCAGAGAAGTTCTTCTTAATGTCAGAAGTTCATGAAGTTACAATAGGGATTATGAGGATACAGGTTAGAACAGTAAGAAAATTCTTGGTAGAGATGACTTATTGGATGTGGGAACGTTTGTCTTTTAATTAGAGTCATTAATAGAAAGTGGATAGATGTGTTGAACATGCCATTTTTATTAAAAGTTAAATCTTTTCTGATACAATACATCCAGACCACATTTTCCCCTCCCTTCACCTCTCTCAGCTTCCCCAACCTCCCTCTCTCACAGATACCCTCACTGTTTTCCTTTAGTAAAGAACAGGCCTCCAAGAAACAACAACCAAACATGACAAAACAAAATTCAATAAGACATGGCAAAATCCTCAAATAGAGTCTGGACAAGACAACCCGATAGTAAAAGAGACCCAAGAGCTGGCAAAAGAGTCAGCGATGCTCCAGCTCTCACTGTTAAGAGTTATACAGAAACACCAACCCAGCAGCTGTAACATGTATGAAGAGGACCTGGTGCAGACCCATGCCATGCAGACTCCCTGCTTGTTGCTTCAGTCTCTGTGAGACCATGTGAGCCCTGCTTAGTTGATTTAGGGGGCCATGCTCTCCTGGTGTCCCCCATCTTCTCTGACTCCTACTACTTCCTTCTTCTTCTTCCATGTGGTTACTCAGCTCTGAGGGGAGGAAACTAAAGGATGTCTCCAATTTAGAGTCTCTCTTTGTACAGTGTCTGCCTATGCTTCTCTGTGTAGTGTGGAGCGGTGAGCCACTTCCCACAGCCCAGCTCCTGCATGGCTAGCTTTTGCCCCCAAATAATTACACGGGAACTGTATTCTTTTAAACACTGCTTGGCCCATTAGCTCTAGCCTCTCACTGGCCAACTCTCACATCTTGATTAACCCACCTCAAACAATCTGTGTAGGACCACAAGGTGGTGGCCCACCAGGAAGGATCCTAACCTGCGTCCATCTTGGCGAGGAGAGCTATGGTGACTGCCTGACTTGGCTTTCTTTCTCCCAGAATTCTGTTCTGTCTACTCCGCCTACCTAATTTTCTGTCCTATCAAAGGCCAAGCAGTTTCTTTATTAATTAATCAATGAAAGCAACAGATAGATACAAGACCCACCTCCATCATCTCTGAATCCACTCCTACCTGCCACCAGAAGAAGCCCCTCTCATGATGACTAGACAAAATACTGATCATATCTGCCTTTCTGGCATACATCCTGACTATTTGCCTTTTATGTTTCTCTCATTTTACTTATACAGAAGATGTGGTACTCTGTCAAAGATACCAAGCAGATGTTAGTTAAAATCCAAACTCTATACTAAGGTGGAAGGATAAAGGTGGCTACGTAAAACAGTGTACCATGAAGTCCAGACTTTGTATCTTTGTTTGCCATTGTTGCCCAAGCAACACTGTAAGAGAGCTCAAATCGCCTCTTTGAATCTATCTCCAACTCCAGTAGTCTGCCATAGAGCATATTTAAATATTTCTGGCTATTAAAAATTAAAACTTATTGGAGTTGATGCTGTAAAAAAAGTAATTATATGAATCCTATAAAAGTAATATTCTAGCATAGACATCCCACGGTGCTTTGATTTTGCAAATAATTGCATGCAATATCTTAAAGATTTTGAGTTTCAAGTATTAAAAATATCTGTTTTCATTACCTAACACCAATATAAATTTAAATAGATTTTTATCCTGAGATTTCTTTGAGTTAAAGCCTTGTCTTGCAAGCAATATCCAAAGTCTAAGTGGTAGTTTTTAAAACATGAGCAAGTGTCATAATTTGGAGTATCTAAAGCAGGGAATTAAATGAATATTAAGAGGATTGAAAACTACGAGTCATTTTAAAACATTAAGCTATAGATAGCCATTTTGTGGTTATAAATCCCTTGGGGCACATGAATTTTCAAGTTGAACTAGTGCTTAAGAGAAATGGAGCGAAACGTATGTGTCTTATAGATGCAGGAAACAGTGCAGACACCTATCTAGTTGTATTCACTGATTTAAAAGAAACTTTAATTCCTTGTATTACTGCCAACAGCACATTTTTCCACAAAATTTTCTCCACAATTAAATAAAACACCAGTAGCAGAAACTGCACTGTCAACTGTACAGCAGTTAGGGTGTAGCCTGAGACTTCGGAGATTTCCTAGTGATGAAGAAATGAGAATCTTTGTCTGTCACTGTCTCTGTCCTCTCTCTCTCTCTCTCTCTCTCTCTCTCTCTCTCTCTCTCTCTCTCTTTCTCTCTCTCCCACTCTCTGTGCAATCTCTTTCATTAGAAACTGACTGATTGTAAGTTGCTAAGAGATGTTTATTAACACATTTAAACTCAGGTCAGAATATTCTGAGATTTATTCACTACCTTCTAAGAAACATCAGTCCAAGGAATGGAACCCAGAATGTGTTCATTTTAATTGGGCATGTATTTGAGGAAATAGAATAGAAGTGAGAGTATTACAGAATTATGTATTATCCCTAGGTATCCACAGAATGAGGTAATGACACAAATGCATTATGTTACTTGGATTTCGTTGCTGTCGCAAAATTCATAAGGCAACCCAGTTAAAATGAGAAACAATTTATTATCAATCTGTGATTTCAGAGGTTTCAGTCTATGCTACATTTGTGTCAGAGTGGTTCAGTAAATCATGGCTGAGAGCATGTAATGGGTGGAACAAGGCTATCTAGTTCTCAGCAGACTGAAAGGAAAGAGATAGCAAATGAGATAAAGGTAGAAGAAGGTGAGAGAGTCATAGATAAACCTAGAGACGAGAGAGCTAGAAATAATGGCATATAGAATTGAGAAATAAGATCCTGCAAGGTCCATTTCAAAAGCACATACCGAGTAACCTAACATTTTCCCACTAGATCCTTAAGACAGCACAGTGACATGAGAATACTCTTAAGAGGAAGTGAACAATTCTATCCCAAAGGAAGTTCCTTAAACTTAAGAAGGAAAAAAAAAACCCTCAAATTAGCTACAGGAAGTAAATGGAACTGAACAGATTCATTAGGTTCCTTTTCTACAACTACATATTAGCTGTAAAAGTTACTGAAAGACAATCTTAGATAAGCTGGATAGTACAGATGAGGTCCAAACCAGCTGGGCAGCCTGGAAGAAAGAGAGATACTTCAAGCTGCCCAGAAAAGGCTCAGACCAACTGAGACATCAGAAAAACAAATTTGCAGGCTGTGCAGTGTGCTCCAGGTTTCTAGGTTTCATGAGCTATCACCCATGCTAGGGTGGGCTTTGAGATACAGCTATCTTTGAGCCATTTCTTCTCCTATGTAACCACTTACCCATGTCTCTCTAGGTAAACACAAATAAAACATAATTGCTTTGCTAAGTTGGACTTAGGTGGTATGTCCACCCTCAGTCCTCTATCTGAGGTGAGTAGACATTTTTCCATGTGCTGGGACACATGGAATGGGGAATAGGGTCATACAACACAGATTGGTGTATAAGAGATTTATTATGGGAATTGGCTCCAGATGGGAAAGCGCTGTGCACATTGTCAGTTGATGCCTTAGGAAACAGTCCTGTGCTTTCATATAAAACATCTAATGTGGGTCTCTGTCTCTATCTCCATCCATCGCCAGAAAAAGGTTCTTCTTATTTAGCTTCTCTAGGATCACAAATTATAGGCTCAATGTCCTTTATTTATGGCTAGCAACCAATTATGAGTGAGTACATCCCATGTTCGTCTTTTTGGGTCTGGGTTACCTCACTCAGGATAGTGTTTTCTATTTCCACCCATTTGCAAGCAAAATTCAAGATGTCATTGTTTTTTACTGATGAGTAGTACTCTAATATGTATATATTCCATACTTTCTTCACCCATTCTTCCATTGAAGGGCATCTAGGTTGTTTCCAGGTCCTGGCTATTACAAATAATGCTGCTATGAACATAGTTGAACAAATGCTTTTGTAATATGATAGGGCATCTCTTGGGTATATTCCCAAGAGTGGTATTGCTGGGTCCTGGGGTAGGTTGATCCCGAATTTCCTGATGAGAAGCTAAGGACAATGGCAGTGGGTTTTGATCTTACTGCATGAGCTGGCTTTGTGGGAGCCTAGCCTGTTTGGATGCTCACCTTCCTAGACCTGGATGGAGGGGGGAGGACCTTGGACTTCCCACAGGGCAGGGAACCCTAACTGCTCTTCAGGTTGGAGAGGGAGGGAGAAAGGAGTGGGGGGAAGGGGAGATAGTGGGGGGAGGGGGAGAAGGGTGAGGGGATGGGGAGAGGAGTGGGGGGGGAGGGGGAGAGGAGTGAAGGGAGAGGGAGCAGAGTGGGGGGAGGGAGAGGGAAATGGGAGCGGGGAGGAGAAGGAAATTTTTTTCAAAAAAAAAATATCTAAGTGCCTGTGACTCACAATTAAAATGCCATTTCATAGTAGCCATTTCAACCTTCATTCCAAAAGAAGATGGATGAAGGAGCCTGGAACCCAAGGGGAGGCCTTAACATCTAGACAATCCTGGCTGAGCCAAATTAAGATCAATGAACTTGCAGTAGATCTGCACCTGAGGGAGATTATATATTTGCTACTCTAAGCTACAGAGATACTGACATTGTTATTCAGCAAAACACACATAATACATTTCTTAAACATTTTTATCAAGACGACATTTTAATTATTAAAATTTCAGAATCTTGTAGAGCTGAATTGAAAGAATGGACCTGTTATTTGACTATGATTATTCACATTCAATGCTGTGCATGTTAAATATTGTGTGGTACAGTGAACTAGCTTCTTATTCACTCCAAAATTCATTCATTTCCTCTCAACTGCTTCTTGAATGCTTATTAAGACTAAGTTGTAGAAATATTGGACTTTTAAAGAAAAAACTGAACTTTCGCCATGATGTATTTTTAAAGGGTAATACCAACAAACATCTGGTGGTTTTAGAAATCTATATTCAATACTTTACAATAGAGTAAAATAATTAATACAACCTGTATATCAAAGTTATAAAATCATAATGGATCTAATACATTATTAATAAACTATGTAAAAAGAGTGTCATTTTAATTGTTAAGAATTTACTAATTATCTATAGAGAGGACCATAAAATATCCTGTTGTCTTTCCTTAAGATTTTAGTATGATTCTTACAATGTTGCCACAAATACTGAATATTTTGGTTTGCCTCAGTAGTTCTTAGCTTTAAGGGTTGCATGACACATTAAATGCCCTACTGCTACAACAAATACTCTTAGTAGGCACAAGGAGGAGCCTGAATGTCTACATTTCTAATAAGTTTCCAGATTATGCCAATGTTCTACTAAGTAATTGAATAATAAGCTCTAAATTTATTTCTGGTACAAACTAAAAACTCATATATACATACATATGTATGCATGCATATAAATGTGTTAATATGCATATTAAATTTTAATCACAATAAATTACGTACTCAATTTTACATAATAAAATAATATTCAAACATTTGAAAATACAGAATTTTTATAGATACATTTTAAATGTTATTAAAATTAATCATTATTTATTTATTAAAATTATTATTCAGAAATTTTATATATTTTGATCACATTTTCCATGTCCTCCTTCCACTATTTCATCTCAGGCCTGCTTCCATCTCTATATCTTCCAAACTCCATTTATTTCTAAGTATGGGAAACATCCACAATAGCATGGTTGACTAAACAGTGTCATACCCTTAAAGATAACTGACTCCTTCTCTCCCAGCAGTTATTATTTGTGATGGTAAGTAGCTTCCCAGGCAAAGGTGGAGCTGTCTGATTACCTCCCCTTCCATGCTGGAACTGTTGTCACACTGGAGCTTGACACAGGTCTCTGGCATGCTGTCACCACCACTGCTAATTCATACGTGCAACTGCCTAACTGTGTGCAGCGCATAGTGGTAACTGCATGCACGCGCTGTATCTGGCTCTTATTTCTCTTTCCTCTTCCACTATGACTCCAGTTACTTGAGAGGAGGGGCTGTGGTGTAGATGTTCTATTCAGGATCAAGAAGAGTGCTTCTTCTGTGCATGTTAACCAACTGAAGACCACTGGCTTAATTCCTATTTTCTGCATGAAGATGCTTCCCTGATGAGGGCTGAAAGATGCACCAATCTATATAAGTAATGCCAATTCATTAGGAGCCAGTTTAAACTATGTCCAATAATAGCTGTGCGTTCTCTCTAGGGTCTATGACATATATAGTTACTGGCTTTTGGCACCATTAGTGACCCAGCCATGGATTACATCTTGTGGACTGGCACTTAATCAGAAAGTGGTTGTTTACTCCCATGAAATTCTTGAAATCAACACACAGCTGGGCATAGCTTTCTTGGACAATCTTTATTTTGCTTCCGGGATTTAGAAATGGGTAAGAACAATGATTCTTTTTCTCCTTCCATGGTATGCAGGACATTTTCCTGCAGTATGAAAACTAGCCAGCTAGGTTTTTTGGTAGCCTATGGTATCTGGCAAGTCATGCTCCCACTACAGGGTAACTTCATTTAAACTATATATGTATGTTTGAGGAATTTTGTACAATGTTAGGTTTCCATGTGGCTTTTTTGAAGGATGTTAGTGTTAGATACTGCCCTCTCTACACTCCCTCTTCCATTTTGACTTCTCAACCTCCTCATTAAATACTTCTTGCTCCATTACCTCGTCTCATTTATACCACTTGCATCCTAGCTACCCTTCCTCATAATCCTCCCTGCACAGCCCTTCACTAGTTTCCTGACCTCTATGGATACACATATATCATATCTATAAAAATACTTATATATATATATGTATATATATACATATAGATATGTATTTCAATATATGTATATATTAAGCTAGGGTCTTTATATGAGAGAACAGGTAGTATATTAATTTCTGGATCTGAGTTAAATTACTCAGATTATTTCCAGTTCTATCCATTTGACTGTGAAATCCATAATTTTAATATTTTTAACAGTTGAATAATATTCAGTTGTGTAAATGTACAATAATTTCATAATCTATTCTTCAACAGAAGGAATTTACGTTTTTTGTATTTCTTAACTACTGTGAATAGATAATCAATGTTCAAGAATGAGCAAGTGTCTCTTCAGTACGATATAAAGGACTTTGAATACGTATCAGGAGGTGTAAAGGTAAATCCTATAGTAAACTTATTTCTGGCTTTTTTAAGGAACCTCCACAATAATTTTCACAATGGCTATAAAAGCCTGTATTCCCACCAACAGTGAATAGTGCTCCCCTTTCCTCACACCTATGCCAACATTTGTTATTCATTTTTTTTAAATCAGTCATTCTGAATTAGGCAAAAAAAAAAAAAAATCTCAAAGTGGCTTTTAGTTGTCCTTCCTGTGTGGTTAATAATGTGTGGTGTAGGAGGTCCTTCTGTCTTTGTGATCTTTGTGTTACTTTTATTGGTTAATAAAGAAACTGTTTTGGGCCTGTTGATAGGGCACAACTTAGGTAGACGGGGAAAATTAAACTGAATTCTGGAAGGAAGAGAGCAGAGTTAGGGAGGAACATCATGGAGCCACCAGAGACAGACAGTGGTGATTTAATTAATAAAATTTCTGTATGGTTATTTTGGGGCTACACTAGCCAGGTGGCTGGGACAAACGAGCAGGCCATCCTTGCAACAAATGTTGAAACACTTTTTTAAAGTTAATTTTTAGTAATTTGTACTTCTTTTTTCCTGAGAACTCTTTTTAGTGTTACACTCTCTTTTTCAGATGGGTAGCTTTCTTAATAAAATACTGCAGTTATTCTAAGGGTCTGCATTTGTTTTCCTAAATCTCTCACCCTTCCGGTGCCCATTGTGGAAACTGAGACCTAAAATTGATTGAGGTCAAGCCAGATGCTATGCCCTCACCTGTTCCTCTCTGTTTTGGAATTCTGGGTCTTTCTGCACTGCTCCTAATTAGCTGTGCTGTGTATTCCTGCCCTCTATGTGCTGCAAGTGACCCACAGGGTCTCCTGAAAGATAATGTGAAAATCATAGTGTGAACCCAAAAAAATAAAAACCTTCATTTCTAAGAGTATTAAAAATTAGTTTTTGAATCTTCTATACTCTAAATACTAAGTCTCACTTTTATGTCTATTTGATAATGTTATTTTTGCATTCAACTGGCTGATTTTTGTGTCAAATTGTGGTGTTCTTTCTGATGCCCCAAGATTTTAATACCATTAGGTTCTATTTCTTAATTATTGTTTTACTGCCTGTCCTGCAGAGCAGGTTCTATTGGTTTAAATTTACTATTATTGTTTTCTCATAGCTAAATGGGCAAGAAGAAGAGGGGGAGATTGTAGGAGCAAGAGGGGTTGAGACACCCGGAAAACACAGCCCACAGAATCAATTAATCAGGGATCATAGGGGTTCAGAGAGACTGAATTATTGAGCCTAAATGGGTGTGCTCTAGATTCACAGCATACCTGCTGTGGTTGTTTAGCTTGGGGTTTCTGTGCGACTCTTTTTTTTTTTTTTTTACATATTTTTTATCAGTTTTTTTTTAAATACCAATCCCAGTTCCCACTTTCTCCCCTCCTCCCATTCCCTTCACACACCCTCCCACCCCACCCACATCCAACCCTCAGAGTTGGTAATGCACACTGCTTTGTGAAAGGATCCATCCACCAAAGGAAATAGGTTTCCATAAAGCCAGGACATGGAGTAGGGATAAATCTTGGTGTCATTGCCAGTGGCCCCTCAGTCTGCCCCAGCCACGCAACTATCAGTCAGATTCAGAGGGACTAGTTTGGTCCTTTCTTGTTCTTTTCCAGTTCAGCTGGTATTGCTGAGCTCCAATTAGCACAGGTAAACTGTTTCAGTTGGTCTACCTATCATGGTCTTGACCTCTTTGCTCATATTCTCATTTCTCCCACTCTTCAGTTAGAGTTTGGGAAGTCAGTCCAGTGCTCCAATGTGGACCTCTGCCTCTGTTTCCATTAGTTGCTAGATGAAGGTTCTATGGTGATATTTAAGATATTCATCAGTCTGACTACAGGACAACTCAAGATCAGGCACCCTGTCCTCTATTTCTCAGGGTCTTAGCTGGAGTCATCCTTGTGGATTCCTGGGAATTTCTCTAGATCCAGGTTTCTTCTAACCCTAATAATGGCTCCCTCAATCAAGATATCTCTTCTTGCTCTCATCTCTGTCCTTCCTCCATCTCAACTACCTCGTTCCTTCAAGTTCTCCTCAACACTCCCTTTCTCCCCTCCTCTTTCCCTTCTACCCTCCCTTTTCCACCCACCCCCATGCTCTTAACAGTGGGAATGGGGGTATCTCTGACTCTTTTGTGTGTGCTTGGGACCCTTTTCCTCATACTGGGTTGCTTGTCAAGCCTTGATCTGGTGATCTATGCCTAGTCTTATTGCATCTTGTTATGCTTACTTCAGTTGATATCACTAGGAGACCTGCTATTTTCTGAAGGGAAACTGAGGATCAGTGGATCTGAGGGAAATAGAAAAGGAGAGATGTGAGAAGTGGAGGGATAGGAGGCTGCAGATGTATTGTTTGAGAGAATAATGAAGAAAAATAAAGAAAAAAGAAATAAACACACAGAGGGGGTTATTGGCAGGGGCTGATTCAAACCCTCAAAATTAGGACAGAAAAAATTGACTTCTCTCCTTGTGAACTGTTTTTTTAATTGATTGTAAAGATTTCATACCTATATCTATCATTCCTGGAGGAGAAAGAAATAATCTTACAATTTAAAATTATTCTTCAAAGTAGATATGGATTCTTATTTTGCTGTGTGAACTTACAAGTATGTTTGCTTGTTTAATATATTAGGAAATAAAAAATAAAGAGAATAAATATAATATAAAATAATCAGTTGATGATTTAAAGGCGATTATCATTTTAGATGATAGACCTTTTTTCAGTAAATTCACTTCATTTTTCCAAAATTTTATTTTATTATAAATTTCATTATTTATAGAAAACAGACAATTTTAGAAGGAAGGTTTCTACCTTTGCCTAGTTCTTATGCATTCTTTGAAGGGCTAGCATTGCTGGCTTGATTTTTATACTAGAAAACTCAAGTGCTTCCTATATTCTTTTTTTACTTGGCATGTAGACAGAAATATGAGTTTCTGAGACCCATATACTATAAAACAAAGCAAACTCCTAGAAGTCCTTTTCTTTTGGTCTTTTATAATATTTAAGATTCATTCTATTATTTATTTTCTATTATTCTTTATTATTATTTTTATTATCATATTTTAATTGTCACACAGTTGGTTCTCAGATAACCACACTCTAGTGGCACACATACACATGCCTAAAGGGCTGGACTTAGAGTTCACATCATGGTTTTGATTGTTTAATGGCATTATATGTGTTCTCCTAACATTTTGCCTGATTTTTTTCATTGCAGACCTCTTGCTGCCTGGGATCTACATTGTTGATATTTTTCTACTTGATTTCCTCCTTTATTAACACAAAGCATCTTCTCTCTTCTTACTCATCATATATCTGGTTATAGATAAGACCTTTTAATATTCCTCGCTATAAATAAATAAACTGCTCATCCTTTCCTAACACCTATAATTTCAGTTTTTAAATCTTGCCATCCTGCATTCAAAATGTAAGCTGCATCTCTGATGCCTTTCTATTTTAACTTTACCCAATAATTTTTTCTTCACAAAAACCTGATCATGAGGGTCTTCTGTTAAAACAATTTTAACACTTTCTGCCACCTAAAGCATAAAATTCACTTTTTAAAAATAATATAACTCACTTTTGTTTATATTTTTATTTTGTTATCTTTTTCCAAGCTCAATTTTCATTCCCTTCCACTTATGTTTTCTACAACTATAAGAAAATAGTTTTAAGTATGTAATAGGAAAAATAATGTCACAGTTACAAATCATCTTTCAAACTATATTGCTAAATTCTTTAACAAAATCATCATAATAATAATACCCCAATAACTTATTAAACTTATTAAAAATGGTTGAGATATCTATGAACAAAATTTTAAAATACTAAAGAGATTTAAAGTTTTATATAAATTTGCTTGCATAGGAAGATCCAATAATATCATTATATTGTTTTTCCTTAGTATCTATACATTATGTGATCCAAGTGGAGCAAAGTTAATTAATTTTAAGTACACATGAAGGAACAAACTCCAAGAGTATCAAATGAATTGTAAAAAGATGTGAGAAAATATTAGCTATAACAACTAGCAAACATGTGTGGACAAACAGCCTAGAGTATACTATATATTGGAGGATATGTTATATTATTCATTATTAGCATATTTGTGTGTATTTACAGATCAGAATCATTTCGCAGATTGTCAAGATCTTTTCTTCTGCAGTAGTGAGTGTTTTTTTTGTGAGAACCCAGAGGCACCCTACATATCATTCCCTCTGTTTCCAGAAATGCCCACCAGAGGCCATGGATAATCCTTACCTGCCAGTCCATGCACTAAGTCTCTACTTTAGTGCTCAGGGTACATCTCACATTCTCATAGACATGTTTGAGTAAAATTCTAATGCTTTATCCTCGTACCCAGTTCTGAGAAGGGCCTTCCTATTTCAAGTGAGATGCATGTGCCTGGACTGTTTATATTTATTTATTTGTTTGTTTGTTTGTGTGTGTGCGTGTGTGTGTGAATGTGTATGCAACTGTAATTATTTTAATTCTAAATGAGCATTCAGGTCACCTTACTTGAAAGAAAGTCATTGTGGATTGATAGTTCTCCGGTTACTAAAGCCTTCTATATCCATAGAAGCTAAGCTTTCTTCTAACTCCTACTTCTGTCTGGTGTTCTTGTACCTCAAATTGGGTTCCCCATATAAGGATAGTGAGCTTTACAACCACACATCTCTCAAACAAGAGATATAATAGTACTATTTACTTCTATCATAAAACTTACCTACTACCTTCTTGCTTGATAAGACCCACTTTATATTTTATAAACCAATGGAGTGACCACCAGCTCTGCTTCCAGTATAGTACTTAACCCAAATGACTTTTACGGTGTGTGGGGACATCATATGACCCTTGATTTCTCTAACCCATTTATTATCTGCTCCTTGCTTTCTAATTAGCTTTGCTTCTTTCATGATTGCAGTGTATGCCTCAGAAAAAAAAAATGAGAAAAGGCATGCAATGGAATTCTGGGTAGCTCATGAATGATATAGACAATGGGTATTAAAAGACACAAATATCTGGTATCCACAAGAAAGCTCAAACACAAAAGGAGACAGAATGATTTATGGATGTCAGATAACATTGCGCATCCAGAAAATATTCCCTCACAGCATGTCGCAATTTCAGTGATTCTGATTTTAACAGAGATATTTATTTGTGCCCTGAAGAGTTTGATGCTATCTCATAAAGCACAGTTAGACAAAGCTTAGCTTAGAAGTAAGCTGACAGCTGTGTCATTTAGTCACTTGAGCTGAGTGGAAACAGACTGGAAAAATAGCACAGACGACTTTAGAGCCATCAGTTACTTGTCCATTATCAAAATCATCCAAGAGAAAGCTGGTGTAAGATAAGGGATTACAAAGAAAAAGAAAATGATATATATGAGTCTTCCACTGTTTTAAATTAATAAGTGATATCAAAATCAAAGTAAAGAACCACATAGCATGCTGTATGTTGAAAGTTTTGTAGACTGAGGTGGCCTAGTTACTGAGACTGTAAAGTTACTGATCTCTGTGCATCAGGCTATACATGACCTCTTAACATTTTTTTCCATCATGCTGCAAATATAAAACTAATTGTAGATAGGCAGTAAGAACCCACTTACTGGAACATTATTGGAATTGAAATAGGACATGAAAGAAACAAGTAACTGGTAAAAATTTTATTTTAATGATTAATGACTAATAATATAGATTTTCTATATTATTACCAGTCTTCTTATTGCTTGGTAACATGGGATATATCCTAAAGTCTAGCAAAGACAACTATACTCTGTTTAGGTATGTTTCTAATGGATGATATTGGTCAGATAAAGAGTCTATGAACTAAGATGTTATCTTTATTTTAAAAAAAGTAACCCAAAAAGACAAGTATGTTATGTATTTACTTATATGTGGATATTAGGGTTAAGTCAATGATAACCAACCTGAAATCTGTAGAACCACACAGTTATGAATGGATGGGGAGACTGGAAGAGGAGGGTCAAGTGGGAAGTCAAAGGGGAGACAAGGTGGGGATATGTGAAGCAAGAAAGAGAGAAAGCTAAAATAAAGGGCTGTTGAAGGGTAGTATAGAAGATTAACACAGTAGAAACTTCCTAAAATATATACATATATAAAGACTAATCTAAATAAAATTGTCATGTAATGGAAGAGACAGAAACCTAGTGAAAATCTCTTGTCAACAAATGAAGTTTCCAGTACCCAAATTAGGTCGTATATAATTGAGTTGTTGGCCAAAGGGATCCCATGCGAATCCCCAAACAACCTAGGCTATTGCCAAGACTATCGATTGCTTTCTACAAACTGATGGAAAGGTCACTTGCTGAAGACAACACCTACACAACTCATTTAACATGGAGAAGTCAAACTAGTACCTAAATATAGCCTGCATCCCTGCGTACTAGTACCTTTGGTACATGAGGGTATTCCGTTTGCTTCCAAAGGAGAAACAGAAACACCAAGCCTGCCGTAAATCCTTTGATCTGCAGTGGTGTCCTGCCTGCAAGATATGTTAGGTTAATAGTGAGGATAAGTCTGTGAGGATAACGAACTAGTGTCTGATTTGATTTCAGTTCAGGCCCACTCAATGAAACGGAACCCATACCCCACACTACTTAACTGACTTGAGACTAGATATCCCAGGGTCCAAGGGAAAACAAAATAGTCCTGTTCTACTAAAGGAATATAACAATCAAATTACTTCTAATGACACTATGCTATACTTATAGGTCTGTGACTTGCTCAACCATCATCAGAGAAGCCTCTTCCTGCAGCAATGGGAACAAATACAGTGATCCACAGCTAGGCATTAGGAAAGAGTGAGTGAACCTTAGAATACTCAGTACTAAATGTATTATCTCTATCAAATCTCTTCTCTCAGGGTTCAGTGAATCCTGGGGATGGGAAGGAGGTTGAAAAACTTAAGAGTCAGAATGAATGAAGGACACCAAGAAAACAAAGCCTTCTAAATCAACAAATTTGACATATATCAACTCAGAGTGTGAGGCAGCATACACAGGGCCTGCAGGAGTTTACACCAGATGTGGTCCAAGGAATGAAAGGAGAAATGAACACATGTCTCCTCCCATCCCAAAGCCAAAACCAACCTCTATTTGATAACCACTTGAAATTAAAATTTAATTTTCTCCAAGTTAGTCTCACTGGAGAAATAAACTACTCCTAAGGGTAGGCTGTACGCCCAACAGTAGTTAGTAGATGACCAACACATAATGAGCTCAATGACATCTTTGGAGGTTTTTGGTCTCATAATCTATCAGAAATATATATATATATATATTTCTTTGCATACATGTTATAGCTCCCAGTTTAGTGTTTTATTGAATTCCTTCCTGGTTTATTAGAGCAGCTTAAAGGCTGTGTATAGTCCAGCTAGTCCAACAATGACTGTCGTCAACACAAAGTTCCAGAATCCAGTAGTTTTTCATTCTTTGAGACTGGAAGTCTCTGTTAATTTTCTGGATAGATCAGAATTAATTCTGAAGGAATCAGCCTTCATGCAAGGGAAGTGAGAATGAGGACAAGCAGGCAGAAAGGAATAACCTCTTTCTTCTGTGTCTTTTATATAGCCTGTCATGAGAAGGTGTGGTCCAGATGTGGGGTGGGTCTTCTGACTTCAATTGATCTGCTGTCAAGTTGGACTTCCTAACTCAAGTGATTCACTTAACTAAAAATCCCTCATAGGTGTGCCCAGCAACTTAAGATTTAAGTTAACAACAAAGTTGACAACCAAGAATAGCCACCACACTTACTATCATTGGTTAAAAACAGGATATAGAAAAATCCAAACAGAATAGATTTCATGAGTAATGCAGTTTAACTCTTAAACTTAATATATTTAAGAACTATATTCTAACACTGTGAATTTTGGTTGTTATTTTAACGTGCTTTCCTGGTTAATTTTGAAACGAGACAGGACCTTAGCAATGACTTATGTACAGCAGTGTAGGAAGGTAAGTCCTACTAGACCAAAAGGAGTCAACTTGGGGTCTGCCTGGAGTTGTCAAAGGTCCTGTCTGCGCCTAGCCAATAAGGAACTACCAAACAGTGTCTCCTGAGTGCCTAGCAACAGGCACTGTCAGAGCCCCTGATCGTGCCTAGCCAATTAGAGATGAGCATGAGTTGTCAACTGTCAACTGTCACCCAGCCTGGGTGCTGAGAGGGTATATAAGTTCTTCCTTGTTAAATAAACAAGGCTGCTATAAGCCTTCCACCTGACTCCCGGTGTCTGTGGTTGTTGACATCCCGCCTTTTCACCCCCTCCCCCAAGGAAGATGTTAGGATCCAGCAATACACCTGATTTAAATTTTAACACAGATAAAAATGGAATGTAAGATATTGAATGTGGCGTGAAGACTACACAGAACATTGTATTTTGTTGTAAGCTACTGTGGCAATTTATTCCATTCAGAATTCCTAGAACATGTTTCTTAGTCCCTTAGAATTGTCAAAAATTCTATTTATCCTTTTAGTTTACATGTTTTATCATTATAAGATGCATGTGTTCTCTATTATTTCTCTTTCTGCAGCATCCTAGCTACTTGCCAAGACTCAAAGCATGTTTCTGATAGAATGAGAACTTCTACTGATAGTGGAGTCCCAAAATTAAAGATTTTATTTCTTTTTATTACTATAGAAAATATAATACATTTTAGGGAATTGAAAACAGGAGACAGTCATTGTGTTTTAGGGTTTCATTCATACCATTTTCCTTGAAAACTCTAGATTTCTATTAAATTTACTGTTAAAGATCTAATACAGTAGAGATAAGACCATACAATTAATTCAGAAACAATTCAATTTGTCAATAATTCATGGGTAAAGATTCCTTCTTTACTGAGAATTTCAGAGAGGTGAAGAAAGCTCAGAGATATTTGTGTTGCTAACTAAAATCGCCATCTAGCAAAGTCGTGTGTCATCACTATTGTCATGATATTGCATAGAAGTATTGTGTTCAGATAGTATTTATATTCTTCACAAGTGCTAAGAAAAGAACCAAAAGTAATGATCAAAGAGGACTCCAGCTATGTTTCCAGCTAAGTTAAGAAGTACATATAATATAAATAAATACAAAATGCTGTCTAATGTAATTCTCTTACATGGTTTATCACATTTCTACAAAAATATTACAAATGTATATGTTCACTATGGATAAAAGTAAATGTAAATGTAACAAAAAGAAAATCCTTGTTTTATATATATATATATAATATAATATGTTATATATATATATTTTGATCAGTTCCCAGAGAAACAACCATAAAAATGTGCTTTTGTTTGTAGTTATTAAAATAATTTATTACCATTTGATTAGCATTCATATTTAGAAATACTTCCTTGAACTCCAAAGACAAGTTACATACTCAGTGTAGATTTGTTCTTACAATAAATAATCCTATTATTTTCCCCAAATTTCTACGACTTTTGATCTGTTCTAATTACTTTCTATTGCCTTTTTTTTTTAACATAATTGCTACACCAAACTCTGAATATTAACCAGATGGGAAATAAGTTGTCTGTGGCTTTGTTTAAATTAAAAAGTTTCTCCAGTCTTCAGGGATTCCTTTGGGACACATCTGTTAGTGCAACATGCTATTGCATTTCAGGAGCAGTAGTTGGTATGGAACAGCTATGCTTAACTCAGGCAGGGTCATTGTCCATTTGCTTCCATTAATTGTCACCAAACATGACATTGTCCAGTCCATATTCATATTTTTCCCATGAGAAACTATAAGGTATTTTCTATCTTCTGATACAAAATGAAATTTCCATTACCACTAACAGATATGCTTAATTTTTTTAGATTTTAATGACTAGTGAATATTGTCACCCACAAAGACATGAACAATAAATTCTGTTTCACACAACACACACACACACACACTTTATGCAGATTCCTTCTCTATCTGTCAATGACTGCCTTATATTTAGTAAGTTGAAGATCAAAACATATAATATTTCATTGTGAGTTAATTTTCTTGTATGTTTTCCTTTACTAGTAGTTCTTTATAATTCCTGCCTTAATTTTTTAAAAATTTATTTCAGAGTAAAGGTATGATCACAACAGTCTTCATTAACAATGAAGTTAAATTATATAAATCACACAGATGAGAAGCGTCTTCAATACGTTATGTAGATCAACTACTTCAGCTTTTCGAGTGCTTCAAGTATCCCTTCATATCTGACCCCGTGACTCCATGCATTTTATTTCCATTTTGTTGAATTCCTGTTTACTTGGTGACCTGTCTTCTCCTGATTCATCTCCCTCAGAAGATGTGTTTCTTAAAGCCGATCTTTTCTGATTGCTCTGACTTTCAGCAAGGTATCTATATCGTTTCTTTTTCCAGCCATGCATTGGTCACTTAAATCAGGCTTGTATACTTCCCCTTTGTCAGTGTCTTCTAAATCAATTTTCAGCTCCTGGGGGATTAAGAGGTAGGAGCTTCTTTTCTGACTTCTTTATCTCTTCCACAGTGTTTATACATAAGATGTTGAAATATGCTTGTTGCACTGATTTGCTTCTTTTGACTATTGTCCATCTCAGTGTTTATCAGAGGAGTGCATCAAGATGACCTAGAGGATGTAAAAGTGAAAATAATGACATTGTAGCCCAGGTCTCTTAGCTCTGGTCTATTGTTCCTAAATATAAGTTGTGTGTTGAGCTTCTAATTCATTTAAATGATAGTTCTTATTTCTTCCTGTAATATGAATATGGCTGCCTCCTTTAATGCCACGTGTTATTAGTGAGGGGACATCTAATTTCCACTATCATTTATCTGAGAAAGCCGGCTATAAACTAAATTGTTGACCCTTTGCCTCTTTTGAAGCTGTTGTTCACCTTGGTTTGCCTAAAGTATCAGCTTTTACTGTATAAAGACAATGAGTATAATAAAGAATTTCATCTCTTATAATCACTTCTATTGCGTGATCTAATTTTAGTTGCCAAAAAATCGGAGAGTCCTGATAAATCACTGGGAAAATAAAGTGTGGGCTGTATTTCATTTGCAGTATTCATAAAATTTCCATAGCCATCAAAACTTTGTACTTTTCTTCTTTATTTCCATAAATATATTATTGGTTGAAAATTTAATCATAAGACTGTACAATAAAACAGACAAAACAAAGCAAGCAAATACACAAAGCAAAAACAATCTTTATTGTCTCTTCTTTTGATACTATCAGTTCAACCTCAGGCAAAAAGAGATGCTAATTTATGCTTTGATTTTAATAAACATCCCTAATGTTGCCATGCAAATATTATAATCATGATTTCCTCCTTATTGAGATGCTATCTAGGAATAAATATGCTTTTGTAGGATTCTCTTTTATTTGGGAACTTTCATACAATGAACACCTCGGTCTGAGATCATACTTGGTTGTTTAGCTTGGCAATTGGTAACAACTTTCTTCTAGAGTGAAACAAACTGTGAGGTATTTTTTTGTTGCCTCAATGTGATTTTGACTGTAGTGTACTGTGTGATTGGGATGGATGAGTTGGAAGTAAGCTTCCGGACCAGGGGCAATATCTAAATCACAGTGTAATTCATTTATTAAGTTTTGACCACCTCTTTGTGTAAGGTACAGTTTTAGGTATTGGGGTTAAAATGGACATCACAATAAACAAACATGCTGCTCTCATGATATTTGCCAGGGAGAAAGAAAACCTAATCTATACACTTGATAAAAATGTCATGTTATGTGAATATCCTGAAAAATAACCAAATTAAGGTCGTAGTGAGTAATAGTGGTTGTTTCCTAAACTAGGACACCAGAGGAAACCTTTCTGAGGAGGGAGGTAGCATTTGCATAGTGGGAAGTAAATCACAGGCAGAGAATACATGGGAGCGAAGTCTAAGGCAGGAATGTATATTACAAGATGAGAAAATAAGAGAACACAGTGTGGGGCTGAGGGTTCTGTAGCTTCTGAAATGATTTCACAGTGAAGTAGAAAGAAATGGGACCAGAAGAGCTGTAACAATACTCCGTCAAGAAGATGAATATGGCATAGGTTTGGAAACTTTCATATTGGCCTTTTCAAAGGATTTAGTTCTGAATTATATTGCATTTGGGAACCAATATTATACATACACAGGTCCCTGGTCATATAGGGCTCTTTCCACTAACAGATATCAGGTGGTTTCCTTTATTTTGATAAAAATACAGCTAAAAGAGATTTTATGCTTCTATCTGGGGAAATTGCAAAATGGTAATTGCCCAACAAGGCAGCTTGGCCTCTATGATACCATCATGCAAGCCTCATGGCTCCCAACTGACTCCTTCCAACCTGAGTTTTTATCAACAGCCAGGTTCATGAGCTGCATGAAGAATACAATGGAGGATATCAGTCCTTGCAAAGTAAGAACCTTTTCTGATATTATATCTCCCCCTAAGAAGATCATCACATGTAATGTTTTCTGTATGCATATCAATGAAGATCTATCTCAGGCATTTAGGCAGCACGTGTTAGATGACCTAGTCCTGGCCCTGTAGGCTTAAGTAAAGAAAACATGTGACTTCCATAGTCATGATAAATATTTGTAACCTCACTCAAAATGTGTTCCTATAAATTCTTTTTTAGTATGATTCTGATAAAAAAAAGAAAACTGGTATACCACGTTTATACTGTGTTTATGTGTTACATTATCAAATACTTTCTTGACTGAAAAGATTTTCCATTTCAACTAGGCACTGCTAAGAACTAAATCTTCATAAAACTCCACATGTGATGATGAATAAATTGCTTGCAGGTCATCTTGCTAAATGAAAAAAAGTTATGCATTAATTAAACAGAGTTTAAGTGAGCAGAAACAGTTTGAGTCGGTATCCCTAGAATCTGCAGTTTCAGGTCAATTCCACCAAATGAGCAGGTTATATTTATACTTAGATGTTAGATGGTGTGGCATGGGGAAAGGAAAGAGAGAAGGGGGGGACTAAGCTTCTGCTATTGGAGTATGCTTCATACTGACAAAGTTCATGTCCAAGTTCATGCCCATGTGAATGTGGAGAAGCTTCTTGTGGACTTGGACTTGAAAAGGCCTTATCCAAGGCTTTAGCTTTGATCACTCTGGAGCACACTCACCTTTGGCTGCTTGGCAAACAGCCCAGCTCACTGAATGTGACAATAAGGAGTGAAACTGCTCCTCTTTAAAGTGTCCACAGCATGAGGAAACCCTGCTATTTGAGATAGTCGCCAGCAGAGGTTTTATCCAATTATACACTTAGTGTAGTTGAAATTTGCTCTCACTCAGCAGTCGGAGGACATTAATCTATTCAGTGTTGTACCTTACTGATCAATGCTGGTCTAAAAACTAAACTCAATGCTTTCCCTTTCATTAAATCCAAGTGAGTACATCTGATGCTGCAGACAGGAAAGAAAGTCTTTCTTATATTGTGCAAAACAATTTAATCTAGTCCACGCAGTAATAACTCAATAAAGACAATTTGGCATAAGAGCGTGATTTGTTTGTAATCTAACTAGCTAGTTAGTGTAATTATTTAATTAAGACTAATCTTAGGACAGAGTCTTTTTATATATCAAGCTGGCTTTGAACTCATGATATAGTGCTTGCTGGCTACAAGTCTGTAACAGACCTCTCCTGTGCTTGGATTACAGTAATGGGTCACAAGAATGGCTTAGAATACTCCAAAATTTGAGAAGTAAAAGAAATCCAAATACTTTTGAAAAATAGGTATTAGCTGGGTGGTGGTGGCATACGCCTTTAAGCCCAGCACTTGGGAGGCAGAGGCAGGCGGATCTCTGTGAGTTCGAGACCAGCCTGGTCTACAAGAGCTAGTTCCAGGACAGGAACCAAAAGCTACGGAGAAACCCTGTCTTGAAAATCAAAAAAAAAAAAAAAAAGAAGAAGAAGAAGAAGAAAAAAAAAGAAAAATGGGTATTTAAACTTTGGATGGATCGTTCTTCTAAAATTCTGTTTTTATTTTTTATTATTCAATTTATTTTTTAAAGCAATCTTTCCTCATTTTACATACCTATCCCAGTTTACACTCCCTCCCCTCCTCCTGATTTCCCCGCCTCCCACCCACCCCAGTTCCCATCTACTCCTCAGAGAGAGTAAGGCTTCCCAAGGGGAGCTATCAAAGTCTGAAACATCACCTTGAGGCAGGACCAATGCTCTCCTCCATTTATTTAGGCTGAGCAAGGTATCCCTCCAAAAAGAATGGGCTCTAAAAGACCAGTTCAAGCTCTAGGGATAAGTCCCGGTCTCATTGGCAGTGGCCCCACAGACTGCCCAAACCATACAATCATCACACACATTCAGAGGACCTAGTTCAATCCTATGCAGGTCCCCCCCCCCCACCGGTTTTATCAATCCAGAGTCAGTGAATTTTCACTAGCTCAGGTCAGTTGTTTCTGTGGGTATCCCCATCATAGTTTTGACCTCTTTGCTCAAATTGTTGCTTCTCCCTCTCTTCATCTGGTCTCAGGAAGCTCAGCCCAGTGCTTACCTGTGGATTTCTGCATCTGCTTCCATCAGTTGCTGGGTGAAGGTTCTTTTATGATAGTTAAGGTAGTCATTAATCTGATTACAGGGGAAGGCCAGTACAAGCACCGTCTCTACTATTGCTTATGACCTTAGCTGGGGTCATCCTTGTGGATTCCTGAGAATTTCCCTAATATCAGGTTTCTTTCCTTGTCCCCTAATGGCTCCCTCAATCAAGATATATTTCTTTTTTTCTTCCTCTTTCTCCCTTCACCATCTCAACCATTCCATTCTCTCATGTTTTCCCTTCCTCTCCTTCTCTCCTAACCTCTTCTACCCTCCCTTCATCCTTACTCCCAATTTTCTCAGAAGAGCTTGTCTAATTCCCCTTCCCAGGGAGATCCATGAGTGTCTCTCTTAGGGTTTTCTCTGATACCTAGGTTTTAGTGTGTGAAGATAATGTTCTGAGCCTTGGAACTGATACAGGAGATCAAAGAGATGATTAAAAAGGAGAAAGTTTAGAGTCTTCTGGGTACTATAGGAATTTTCTAAAATTAGAGGTTCTTTGGTATGGGTTATGACCTAAATTACTATTCGATAAAAAAACAACTCATTTTTATGAACAAATTATGGGTACACATAGAAACAAATTATGCCTAGTCTTATTACCACAAGCCTAGTCTTTCCGTTATTGCAAACATTATTGGAAATCAACCTGAGTTGGGCTTACAATTGAATGCTTTTAGGGGAGGAACAGACATTCTTCATTGAGGTTGTGACCATCGTCTAGTTTCCCCAGTTCACAAGTACAATCTCACTTTCATTCACATATGGGCAGCATTAACTGGGCTTAATGAGATATCAAAAGAGAACATTTTTAAAAGATGGAGTGAGGAAGGAGTGATGTTGGGGGAGATACAGTGGTAGGAGGGCATGTTTAGATACTTTACTACATACATACAAACATAAATTCTCAAAAATGAAAATAATATCAAAAACACTTCTAGGATCTGTGATGGAAAATATTATATTATTTATTTATTTTCCATGATAAAACCTTACAGTGCATATAACAGATGAGTTACAAAACATAAAATTGGAAGAAAGATTACACATCATAACTTAACATAATGACTTATCTAGGTTGTCCCCAAGGTCTAGGATCCAAATAACAACCTGAATTTTAAACTTCAAACCTTGTAGGTTATTTTTAATAGTTATCCTCAACAACTATGTATATTTAACTCAAATTCAATACGTGCTAAAATGTGCTTTTATATAAACAATTTGATAAACTTGATTTCACTCCATATATTTTCCATGTGTTCTTTTTTTATAGAGCAGAGAATTGGCTGACTGTGACAGAGCGGAAATGTTCTGTTCCTTCCCTTTGTTAATGAGAGAAAACAACTTCGAGAATGACCTGCACTGAGGTAAGTGATGCCCATTCTAGTGTTCACTCATTGATGGCTCAGGGCATCAATCCGAGTTTTGAAACACTAGTCTGGGCATGTATGAAGCCACTAACTTTTAAAAGCAGCCATTACTTTTATAAATTGCATCTTGACAATTCAATGATTTCAATATTTTAGTAGTTTCAAGGTATAATATTTTCTGAGTGCTGAGTAGGTTTGATGAGACATAAGAACGATAGCTCCTGTGATAGATCATGGTCCATCCCGTTAGCAGTTTAGCTGATGCCAGTTGTGGGCATGGTCCTGACAGCCAGTGAGAGCCACTTTTCAAAGCACTTGAAACATGCCTATTTCCTTGTCAGTAAACTGGAGACATCACTAAAGGCTACTTCCATAACTGATAGTCGTTTTCACTGGAAAAAGTCATATCAAACAAGAAAACAGTTTGCACATAGAAAATCATGCCTAATAATCATTATCTTCTTACGTATGTTTCTCCTAACATGTTATTTTATTAAAGGCCTAAAGAAACATTTATTATATGTGTCAAGCCCAAACTACCATTAATTTTGCATAATAACTTCTTTATTTGTGTCACAACAGGAAAAAGAAAGAACATTATGACAACCACATGGACTTTATGATTTGGAAAATGATAACATTTTTACATATACCTTTTTTATTCTACAAATTCAGACAATCTAGAGATTTGTGGCCATGAAAATATATGCTTCTACCTTTTTTCCTCTTTTCAAGATATTTTAAAGAGTAATTAAGTACAGGTCCTGACAACCTTCTGTAATGTATGTTTTCCTGGTAGCCTGGTGCTTCTTTACTATGTCATAATTATTCTCAGATCTTTGACCATGTTGTGTCTAACAGATTTATCAGGTGTGAAAATAAAATTGTTTCCAGAAATAGTTTTCTTCCCAATTCTGTTTGGGTCTGTTGGAATTCGGCTTTAGGACACATTTTGCACTAAGTCATTCCAAGAGCTTCTAAACTAATTTAAAAATCTCTACAGTGTGTCAGTGACTTATTAGACCACAGCTAGACACTTCCCTGGGCATTTGGTGCTTTCGTACCTATAGACATTCAAGTCGTATGCCCCAGTGTTGCAGTAAAGATGAATAACATCTCACAAATTAAGAGAATGACTTCAAGCTCATACTTTTGTTTTCAATGTAGTCTGTTGCAACTAATGTCAAGCATATGTCATATTATGGTGCTTTATTAAGGAAAATACATATCCCTAGGTGCTGGATGATATCTTGGTAGACAAAGCGGTTACTGTACAAACACGAGGGCCTGAGTCTGAATTACCAGTAGTCGCATGAAAGCTTATTGTAGTGGGATGAGTCTGTAACCTCATCACGGGAGGAGGTGACAAAGTAAGGTATATCTTTAGGGCTTGATGGCCAACCAGTCTATCCAAAACATTGAATTAAAAGTTCCCCAAGGACCCCTTTCTCAAAAATTAAGTTGGAAAATAGAAGACACCAGACATTCACTGCTAATATTCAAATACATATGCCTGAGCAAATATACCCATATCTATACAGATCTATATGTATCTATATACACACATACTCTCTCTCACATACACACTCACACACACACACACACAGCACACACACAACTCTGGAGTCACCCCTATCACTAGCTAAGTGAATTTGAAATATATGTTATAACTTCTTTTTTGTTTTCATAAAAAGAAAATTTGTATGCTGTATTTTAATCATGTTTCCTCTGCTTCTACTCCTCAGAGATCCTTCCTACGTCCTACCCATTCATTTTCATGTTCTCTTTCTATCTCTCTCTCTCAAAATAAACAAAAAGCCAAAAGACTAAAATAAAACAAACAAACCAGATGAATCGAAAAATACTAAAACAAAATGCCCACAATAAAGCTGTCCTGAGGTGTGGTTGTTGTACCCACCAACACTCCATGGAAGAAAAATGGTTTCCCATTTTCCAGTAGATATTAAGGCATTCTTTTCTTAATATGTTAGTTATAAAGTGAAATGATATTGATGATGAATCAGGTAGTCAACAGTCTGCAGTATAAAACATGCCAAAGTCTTATCATCACTCTGCAATATATAACTAACTTATGCCTCTCTATATGTGAGAAACACACACTGCAGTGGTAGAAGAAGCAAAGAGAATGTGAAAGATCACTACAGAAATGGATGAAAGAGCAAACACGGAGCCTGATTGATCAAACGATGCCTGTACTTTCACAAGGAAAGTTAGCTTCAGCCCCACTAACTGGTCCTCCTCCCTCAGGGGTCATAATTACACCATCTTCCAGCCATCTAGATCTTTCTAGCCCGGTATGATGTCAGTACTCCACATTAGAGAGCTTCCCCTGATGCCAATGATGGGTCCATTTCTTTAGGGAATGATACCTGTCTTATTATATATATATATATATATATATATATATATATATATATATACTGATTGGCCCATTAGCTCAGGCTTTTTATTTACTAATTTTTATGACTTACATTAGCCCACAATTTTTTTTCTAGTTAGCCACGTGGCTTGGTACATTTTTTTGGTGAGGCAGTCACATCTTGCTTCCTCTGAGGCTGGTTCACAACTGAAGACTGAGCTTCCCTCTTCCCAGAATTTTCCTGTTCTCATAGCCCCACCTCTACTTCCTGTCTGGTCACTCTGCCTATACTTCCTGCCTGGCTATTGGCCAATCAGCATTTTATTAAACAAGTACAAAGAAACAAATCTTTACAGGGTAAAACCATTGTCCCACGGCACACCTCCTTTTCAGCATAAGCTATCCTTACTGTTTTTGATCTTAACTATTCTAATTAGCATATAAGATGCAATCTCAGGGTTATTTATTTTGATTTGCCCTTCCTTAATAGCTAAGGTTGATACATAATTCTTTTTTTTTAACATAAGGTTTCTCTAAGGCTATTTGTTAGAATGATAAAAATGCAATAGTCTTAAACACAGGGAGAGTAGAGTGAAGAAAAGAAAAACTGAGAAATACTTGTAAGACTACCCTCATAGGGGCTAGTGGAGTTGTTTAAGACTTTGAAGAGAGCAAGCCCTGCAGCAGGAGCTGGGGGAGGGGTGTTTGTGCTCTCTACCTGGACAGGACCACGAGGGATGCACCCACCCACTGTGACAGTGGAACTGATTTATTGGGAGCCCACCAAGGCCAGCTGGTCTGGGACTGAATAAGCATGGGTTGATTCCGGACTCTCTGAGCATGGCGGTCAATGAAGACTGATGAGAAGCCAAGGACAATGGCACTAGGTTTCGATCCTAATACATGAACTGGCTTTGTGGGAGCTTAGCCTGTTTGGACGCTCACCTTTCTGGATGTAGATAGAAGGACCTTGGTCTTCCCGCAGGGCAGGGAATTTGGACTGCTCTTCAGTAACGAGAGGGAGGGGGAATGGAGTGGGGGGAGGAGAAGAGGAGTGGGGATAGGGGGAGGGAAGTGGGGGGAGGGCAATATTTGGGAGGAGGGGAGGGAAATGGGAAATGGGGAGCAGGTGGAAATTTTAATTAAAAAAGAATAAAAATAAATAAATAAGTAAAAAAAAAAAAAAAAAAAAAAAAAAAAAAAAAAGAAACAAACATACAAACAAACAAAAAAAAAAAAAAAAAAAAAGACTTTGAAGAAAGAAATCGAGGAAGATACTCACTTTTTTTTATTCTCTGATAAAATACCGTGATCAAGCTGACTTATAAAAGGGAGGGTTATTTGAAGCTTACAATTACAGTGGAACAGAAATCTATCACCATCATGGTGGGATGCATAGCAGAGACAGGTAGACACGGCACTGGAGCAGTACCTGTGAATGAACATTCCATTGTACAAATGGGGAGCAGAGAGCAGACTGGGCATCATTTGAAGCATCAAGTCTGAACCCACTGATAGACCTCCTCCAACATGGTCACATATCTTAATCTTCCCTATATAGTTTCTCCCACTTGGGATCAAGCATTTAAAGATATTTGCCTCAGGGGTCCATTCGCATTCACACTGCCACAATGCTCACGAGACTTGCTCCTAGAATGAGGCCACCTATGAGATGCAGCATACTCCTCATGTGCAGGGCTCAAATAATAAGCCCTCACATTTATCGTCTGATGGTGCTCACTTCCTGGCGTGACTTGAACAGATAGGTAAGAAAGAACAGAGATGTTCTTTATCAGTTTTTAATTATTTGTTCTATGTCACCAGGGCATCACAGTGATGCACCTGTTTTCTCTTGGAACGACAAGGAAAATGTCTTCTGCTTCCTAGCAAAGAGAATAGTGTTGAAGAGAAGTAGAATAAAAAAATATTTGTACTGTGAAATGTGAAAAGAAACTCTTTTAGTTAAAAATACATTCCTCTTTCCTTTCCCTCTTTATTCTAACTGTAAGAGAGCTGAAAAAAATGAGATAATATATTGTTGTTTGTATTGACATAAGGTGAAAGTTATGCATATGGATTATAATGATGCTCCTCATACATTGTAATTTTAAACATATTTCAGCTTGATAAATTTTATAATTTTGGTTTTGTAGTATATTATCTTATAACATAGACTACAATGACTTTGAACTTAGAATATTCCTTTCTCTGACTTCCAAGTACAGAGATTATAGTTGAAATCATTTCCAATGCTATGATCAGTTTATTAAAGCCTCAGGTTAAGAATTAAAGTACTTCCTCTGCTTTGTTTTATCCAACAAACTCTGACCCTGAGAGTGAGGACCAAAGGAACCCTACTGATGCTAGTGTGACCTGTACTCATAGCTGGAATGCACTGATACTTGTGAATTAGCTCAGTAATCAAAAGAGGAGTATACAGATGCTAGAGTAAACTGACCAGGTGTTCACAAGAGGGCCAATAGGGCTGTTCCTATGTACTATGGTCTGGATCCGTACTACCAAAAGGACTGTACATGCTACTATGAATTGATCCAACACTCAGATGTGCTGTCGTGATGTGCGTGTGAACCGGTTCAGTATTGATCATGTACTAATTTCAGTGTAAAGTGATCCAGTGCCTACTCTCAGGGGTACTGTTCTTCTATTGTCTATTGTCTTCTATTGTCTCATGAACAAAACTTTAGATAAATCTTTGTCTGAGCTGTGATGGATAATGATGTGATTATGCCTGAGTCCAAACAAAGAAAATTGCACAAATAATGAAAAGGCCCGAACACCCTCTGATCCTCATAAATACGGATTCTTACTATTTCTTTGCAAGCTTAGTTTGCTCTGCTTTTTCTCTAATCAAAACAGCGATTATGGGAAATTCTGTTTCTTTCCTAAATCACCAAGTAAAACCCTTGGGAAATCCTTGTTTGAGTTTTCTATTTTATGGCATATGCTCTTTCTCATTTTGCTGAGCCACTAAACCCAAATTTTTATAGCTACAGGTGTGCTCCAAGGGGGGGCGGGTCACAGCTAAAAGGCACCAGCATAGCATAAATTTATTCTCCAATGGGTCAACCCTAGGCCTGATCCAGCTCATTTTTGGAGTTTAGGGAGGTTGAAAATGTCTGTGTCATAGTCCATTTTTTCCATCCTTTTTTTTCCATATCCAATTGTTGATTGATTCCATTTTCTCTATAATAATCATTCTCTAAATTGTCATAATATCTTAACATGTTCTTTAGCACTAATAACAGATCCTCACATGCCCCTTTCATTGCAGAGAATTTTTGTCAACAAGTATAATTATGTATCACCTTTGATTAATACTTTCTATTAGTTCCAGTTGCCCTGATGGCTTAGAGTAAAATCTTTAACATGCTCTGTGAGTAGAAATATTATAAATTTTTATTTCCCTTGGATAGCCTTGATATATGCCTAGTGTTACAGAAGAAAGTAATGATTTCATTTTCCATGTTTGAAATATTAACACAAGGACAATAAGTTAAGTAGTCACAATTCTCACAGGGACTCACATAATTTTTTCAAGCACACAACTGTAGTCTCATTGCTCCCTCCATCCATGTATGTCTGTACATTTGTGTGGGCACACATGTATGTGTATATACAATTGTGTATATGTATGTTTCAACTACTCCTTATTTTATTTTTCTTTCATTTTTATGACTTTAACGTGATCCCTTAGTTATTCTTTCTATTTATCACCATCTTACTCTTTTCTCTTTTGTTTTTTTTTGACCAGTTTTCATCCTTAAATACTGGCTAAAAAGTTGGTTCTAAGAAAAATATACCAGGATAATGTCAAAAAAAAGTCACAGTCCTATTATACGATTGAGTACTTCTGCTTTATGCTTCTTCTCTAGATAGCAACCTGACAGATGGCACATACATACATAAATTATGCATATATGTTTATATATTTCTTATTTTTAGGCTTCTGGTATGTACTGAAAAGCATTAAAGCACTGTAAATTTATTTTTAAAGGCTGAATCAGACATTAACCATATATAACCTAATGTGTGGCACTCAAGAAACTGCAAAAAACTTGCCTTATTCTACCCTAAACATTTGTTTGTCTTTTTCACCTCCTGGAAGTCATGAGTCAAAGATTAGTTGTGAATGATAGTAGAAGCTCAGCTTTGTCTAGACAGAGATTGTTCTGCCTGTCTGCTCACAGGAAAAGGGATTAAGAGAGAAAAGCATGATTTACTCAATTTCCTATAACTGGCTGTGCAGGGTGATGAAATTAAGATACTTTAATATGTGTGATGCTTAAAACTATGCAAAGAGGGGGTGGTGATCATTTAGCCATCCATTCCCCTCACTGTAGTATGTGAGGGGCAGTTTCTAAATCTAGTTTCAGTTATCCAAGGTTGGACCCTATTGGAGAAATCACTTGAGATTCTCGGTTTGAGACATTTCATACATCTCACACTTTGTACATCTCATGTTCTACACAATGGACATCTCAAATTTTGGTTTCTTAAAGTTTTAATATCATTATATTCAATATCTCATTTTTTAAAAAAATATATGCATGAGTAAGACTAAATAATAGACAGACACCACTTTCCATCTCTGATCTTATTTTTGTCCTTCTCATATATAAAAGATACAGTAAGGGACTGGAAACTGTTTTCAATATGGTCCATTCATTCTCTAAATATTTGGTAACATTAGCAGTTGTAACACGTCTAGATTTCATAGGTAAAAGTACACAAGTATAGCTTAAAACAATCTCTCCCATCAATGTATGAGAAGACACAGATAAATTTATGCAGAAAAAAAGTGAACAGGAAAATTTAAAATATATTTCAAATTTCTTTATTCTATTTTTGAATATTAAACATATTCTTTTCATACTTATCTTTTACATAAATATCCCATAACATATATGGCCTCTATTTAATTTGCCTTCAGAACCAATTAAAATAATTTGTTAAGAATAAGAAGGTCTTTTCCTATTTAAAAATGGTAAAAGATAATCAAAATAAATCCAAAGAGAAAGCATTTTATAACTGTGAAACATACTTTGAAAGTTTGAAACTGCCCTTAGTAGAATTGTTTTATATCCTCATTGTTCAATATCAAGTATTTCTAACTTTTTTAAATCCTCAGAGTTGAATTGTACACATTTGTTCCCTTCCTCTTCACAGAATCATTAGAATATTAATTTCTATTATGCATAAAGCCAAGGTCAGCAGATCCACACTTTGAGGGAGTCACAAAATGCTTTGTCTATAGTCAAGGATCTCTTGTAAAGATGTTAGAGGCCTTTTAATTGGATATTGAGTCACTTAATGGAGTAGAAAGAGGGAAGAGGAAGTCACTGAACAAATAACACTGAATAAAGGCAAAATCACACACAGCTCTGGGGCCTCCATCCTTGATTGTTCATCTTGTCCTTTCTTGTGCTGTACCATTTTTTTAAATGACTTTGAAGTTTGTCAATGATCAGTTTCATTTTGCAGAAGTAATGGTTTATCAATTCAGAAATTAATGTAAAAGATCCCAAGTTCCATTTTTGGTGCTACTATAAAAGGACCAAGCGTGGTTCTTGTTGATGTTATTTACTTTTTATAACAGGGTAGGATCATTGACTACAAGCCTGTACAGATTCCTGCACATCTAATTACTTTAAACACAGCTGGAAAAAAACATCTATTAAGCAAGCTAGAACCTGTCTGCTTTGTTTACCTCATCAAACTTCACTCAACATCTGTTAACCAGAGACAAGATAAACCATATAACTAAAAGTTACCCAACTGCAATTGCTCTTCAGGACTTATGGATCCAGTTGCCTTCCTTGCTGGTGAGAGTAACACAATAATCAAGTCTCCTCTGATCTTCATGTTTCCTTTGTTCCATTCTAATTCTGGGTGATTACAACAGGCTGCTGCTTCAGAATGTGTCCTGCTCTTAAGACTTCCCTTCATGCAGCCTTATCAGAGTGCCACTAAGAAAGTCATTTGTAAAGCACTGTAATTTGATGAACTGTTCTTTTTCCATTAGCCGCCTTGAAACTGCACAAATGACCTCAGGTTTCTTCTTTCTTGTCTTGCTTTTGGAATCTTATGTTTTAGAGGAAGGAAGACATTGTGTTATCAATAGTTCTATGGAAAAATCCCATGGAGAGGAAATGACCAGTCTGACAGCAAGCAGAAAGAAACTCATGTCTCCCACCAACCACAAGAGTAAGCTCACAAACAGATTTCCATGCCCAGTGAATCCTGCAGATGTTAACTGTATATTCAACTGCCACTTTGTGAAACCCTGAGTTAGCCACTCTTAGGTTCCTGTCCTTCAGAAACTTTGTTAAGTAATAAACATTCACAAGCTGGCTTGAAAGTGGTGATTACTTATAAAATATTAAATAAATTCAAATAACTCTGCCATCTGGGGAACGGTTATCTCAGAGGTTGAAGAAGCACGAAGAAAGATCACAAGTGTGGAATGGGCTGTGAAGAAATGCCTGTCAGTTTAGTTTTACATGCAAACTCTGCAATTAAAATTTAAGAACTGGTGATTAACATGATGATTCTTTTTGAATAAATTTAAGAAATATTGAGATTTATTCAGTGAAGTATAGGGAAAAAGGCTTTGTGTCACATTATTTATCTTCTTATATTTTATATGTCATAGGTAGAGTGAAATGAAGATAACAATTAAGATGGTTTGCTGTTTTATTCTAGGATATTTGCCAAAACATTAACAGAGCAATTATGGTTTATCCTAGGAAAGGATTTGCCACTTTCCTTGCCCTAGTTTTACTCAAAACAACCTCCAATTTTTTACACTCAACTTCTCACTGGTTTGTGTTTTTCTCTTTGCTTTCTTTCCTCCTACTCAAGGTGGGTGCTTAATAAAAAATCAAACAATAGTCAAATGATGGTAAATCAAGCACAATTGAAAAATTAGACATTTCAATTTGTTTACAGTCATATTTTAGTTTCCTTTAATTATTGGGATATCGAATAGGATTATTAGAATGAATAAGAAAATGCCACTTAAATAAAATTGGTAATGTAGTTTGGAGTAAGACAGCCTTCCCAAATATTCATTTCTCTTTAGCAAAGATTATCATGTGGAAGGTTGCTGAGTTCATTACTCCAAGAGTTGGTAGGAAGAGTCTCTGCTTGTGAAGGTCTTGAAATATAGGGGTAAGAACAATGTCTTAGGAGTTTCTGATTCAAAGAGACCTTTTGTGATATCCCTAGTCCACTCCCAGGGTCTTGACTTGGGATCACATAGCTCTCAGTCCCCTAAAACTGGAAAAGAGCAAGGGAACTGACAATACATAAATAGTTGCACTCTTTCTGGAGCTTACCCTTGAAAAATAGCAAAGCCAAACAATTAGAGCAAACAGCATTCTAAATATAAATAAGGACTTTGGGTTTTAAAAGATGGAATCACCATTTCTGAGTGGGACAATCCCTTAATCTTACATAATTTATACACTAATTCATTCTGATTCATTCATTTATGAATCATCTAATGTCTCTGACATTGTTCAAAATTAATAAATAAATAAATTCTGTTCCCTGTCTTCAGAAAATTTTCAATTTCATATGACCTTGGAAAAACAATTTTGTAAAAAAATGTAGATGATGGTAACAGATTCTAGAGGCAAGAAATAGAAGTAGTATGTGATAAGTCATTTATATCACTATGTTTGATAATATGATTATAAAAGACCACAAAGGAGGGCTTGGTGGCCAAAAAGTTGATTGCTACAAGTGAGAATATTAAAAATATTAACTTCTGATATTACCAGAGAATAAAATAGTTCTTCAAATTGTAAAACTTATTTTTGGTGGCTGTATTTTATTGTTGTTGTTATTTGTTTGAGAAAAGGCTTCTCTGTGTAGCAATCCCTGGCTGTCCTTGTGCTAACTCTGTACACCAGGCTGGCCTTGAACTCAGAGATTCTCCTACTTCTGATTTCTGAATGCTTGCATCAAAGGCATGTGCCTGATGAATAACTAATACAAACTCAGAGATAGAAACTGGGGTTCAACATGAAGGTCAGAAAAGCAAAATTGCCAACCAATGGCTCTTATTTGAACCTCCGTCTGAAAATGGCAATTCTGGCTCCAGGAATCTCAGAATGAGACTGATAGTGTGAGCTATCTCCTCTTATCTTATATTCCTCTCTAGGGCTGGGATTAGAGGCATGCACCACTGGGATTGAAGGCATGCACTGCCTGCTTTCTATGGCAACTGTGTGGCTACTGGGATTGAAGGTTGTGTTACCACTGTCTGGTCTGTAAGGCTAACTGACCAATGGGGCTGGTTTACTCTCTCATCTTCAGGCAAGCTTTATTCATTAAAATATAAATGATATGTCACTACATGTGTCACCACCACAAATAATGTAAAGATCTCTGTTTACGTTACAGTGGCTTCATTCATTAGTATTTCTCAGGTATGTAGAAAGATGACTCACTTTAGCACAGAATTCATAAACTGGTTGTCTATGGATGTTTCTGTTGAATTAGTAACTCTCAAAATGACATATACTGGCATCTAGAAGTAAGTTCTGGCTTCGGGTTGTGTTTGGAGACACATTTCCTAGCTGGTAGCACTGTTTTGCTAGTGACTGTAAAGTCTTTAAGACTTGGGATTTTGCTAGGAGAAGTAGGTAAGAAGTCAGTAAGGGTGAACATTGAAGAATGCAGGCTTGTCTCTAGTTTCCGATAGTTGTTCTTCTGAATCAGCATCGTGGGAATGGCCACAACTACATGCATCTGCCACCATATACTCTGCTTTTCCTTAACCACCAAGAAGTTTGAATTCCCTCAGAAATCAGGAGAAAAAAATAAATATTGCTCTATTAGCTGTCTTTGTTACATATGTTATTACAGTTACTCAAAAGTAACTAATAAAAAAGAGTAAATAAAACATGGATCAATTCATGTTGTAGCAGGTCACTTGTTTGTTCCCAACAACTCAGACCCAAAATAATAACACAGAAACTTAGTTATTTAAATAACTGCTTGGCCAGTGACTCTAGCATATTCCTATCAAGCACTTATGTGTTAAATTAACCTATTTATATTATTTCATATTTTACCATGAGGCCTGTGGCTTACTGGCAAGCTTCTGGCATGTCTGTCTCTTATGGCAGCTCCATGGCTTCTTGTGGGCTCCACCTTCTTTCTCCCAGCATTCAGTTTAGTTTTTCTGGGAAGGATATTATAAGATATTATAAACAAAGGTTACCAGCCATTCAGGCTGTACAAGAACACAAAGCAACTAGCAAGCCTTCAGAGGTACTAATTGCATTGCCTTTAAAATGGTTAACTGAGAAACTCATATGGGTTAAACAATGGCCTTTAATGGAAGACAAATTGCAGGCTTTAGAACAGCTGGTTCGGGAGCAACTAGATGCTCACTATATGGAAGAATGAACCAGCCCTTAAATTCTCCTATAATTGTTGTTAAAAAGAAATCTGGTAAATGGAGAATGGTAACAGATCTAAGAGCTGTAAATAAGGTTTTTAAACATATGGGCCCTCTACAATCCGAATTCCTCTGCCTTCTCTCTTACCAAAAGGATGACCTCTTAAAGTTATTGATGTAAAGGATTGTTTCTTCACTATACCTTTACATGTAAAGAATAGAGAAAAATTTGCTTTCATAGTACCTATATAAGTAAGTGTAAAATAAGTCTCAGCCTACTAGGAGATACCAGTGAACCATCCTCCCACCCTCTGCCAATACTTTGTAAATCAAACATTAGAGACAATATGCAAGCAGTTTTCTAAGTTTATAATTTGCTATTGCATGGACAGCATTTTGTTTTCTAATTCAAACATAGATACTTTAGAAAGAATGTTTGAAGAAGTGAAGAAAGTTTTGCCAAAATGGATATTACAAATTGCTCCTGAGAAAACACAGAGAGGAGATTCTGTCAATTACCTTGGTTATAAAATAGGTTTACAGAAAATTAGAACACAAAAGGCACAAATTAGGACAGACTGATTGCGGACTCTTAATGACTTTCAAAGATTGTTAGGAGGCATTTCCAGTCTATGATCAGCTATTGAGATAACACCTGATCTAATAGTTCATTTAAACAAAACCTTAGATGGTGACAAAGACTTAAATAGTTCCAGAGAATTAACAGCTGAAGCAGAAAACGAACTGATGATCATTGAAGAGAAATTACAGAGGCACATGTAGATAAGGTAAATCCAAATCTTAATTGTATTCTGGTCATATTGCCTTCCAGAATTTACCCTATAGAAATTTTAATGCATTGGGGACATATCTTAGAATGGATATTTTTTTACCACATAAACCAAGTAAATAACTAAAAACTTATGTGGAAAAAATCTCTGAATTAATTTTAAAAGGAAAATTATATTGTGACTTCGTAAACTAGCAGGTATAGCAGAGATTATCTTTCCATTTACTGTTGATAAAATTAAAAAAAAATATGGGAAGACAATGAACCATGGCAAAGAACTTGTGCTAAGTTCTTGGAAAAAATTAATAGCAACTATCCCAAAAGTGATAGAATTAACCTTATAAAGAGAACTACTTGGATCCTTTCCTACATTGTACAGGACATAGCAAAACTAGAGCCCGTACATTCTATACTGACGCAAATAAATGAGGAAAGGCAGGTTACAAATCAGAAGAATTAAGTAAGTGGTATAAAGCCCTTATAGTTCTGTTCAAAAGTTGGTTGCTTCAGCATTGCAAATGAGATTTTGGGTGATTGCTCAGGCAGCCAGTTGTCTCTGTCATCTACTGCACAATTTGGAAACTGCTTGATTGTACCTCCTGCATACTCAAGTAATATTATCTCCATTCTCAGTCCTTCAATGGGGTTGAAGATTAGATAGTCATAGTTACATCCCCTCATGATAAAGCCAAGTCATTTCTAATACAAGACTTAGACTCCTTAGGATAGAATGTTTGTTAAAACATTAGTATATGTTTAATATTATTCATGCTGTTTGTAATTCTAACTTTATACTTGATATCTGTTCCTAGTATACATAGTTTTGTGTTGGGTTTGCAATTCTCTATTAAAACAAAAAGGGGAGGTACTGCTGGAGCTCCTTTGGCCAATAGCCTTTAAGATACCAGCATACTTGGGTGTGGTCTCTTATACTATAACTGCAACTGTAAAACATGTGTTCACTCTCTTGCTTTCAGTTCTCACTTCCGGCTGCTAGATTCTGTTCTTATTCCCCATTTGTACATAGGACTGTGATCAAGGTCAGTGATCTGTGAGTCTCCCCTAAATAAATAACCCTTTATTATCTGTAATTCTAAACTAGTATGGGATTATTTGGTAACTTCCATCATCAAATTCACCTTAAAAATAAAAAAGAATTTATGACAGAATGGCTTGTAAGTTCTCATATCTGAAACTCAATCAAGGCTGCATATTCTGGATGGGGTGCATTTTTATTGTTTACTTGACCTTTCATCGGCTTGACAGTCTGATGTACTTATTTCCATAACCATCTGATCACTCTCAGTATTATAATTAGGAACCTGTGGAATATTCCTTTATACTGTGTGAATATATGCTGATGTGATTGATTTAATAAAGAAGCTGACTGGTCAATAGCTTAGCAGAATAAGCTTCTTAAGGAAAGCTGTTGCAGGGGGTAGCCTACTTGTTCATCCTGGCTGCTTGGCTAGCTTGCACCTGAAATAACCACATACAAACTATATTAATTAAAACACTGCTTGGCCCATTTGCTCTAACTTCTTATTGACTAACCCTTACACCTCAGTTAAACCCATTTCTATTAATCTGTGCATTTACACATGACAGTGGCTTACCAGGAAAGATTCAGCATGTTTATCTCTGGCGGCTCCATGGTGTCTCTCTTCTATTCACCCTTTCTTCCTCCCAGCATTCAGTTCTGCTTTCCCCACTTACCTAAGTTCTGCCCTATCAACTAGGCCAAGGCAGTTTCTTTATTCATTAATCAATGAAAGCAACACAAATACAGAAGGACCTCCTTGACAACAGAGAGCCAAACTGAGAATGCTGGGAAGAGGAGTCTGGAGTCTGGAGTCACCAGCAGATACAGAAAGAAGCAAGATGGACATGTATTGAGAAAAGGTACCAAGCTAGATGACAAAGTATAGATTAAAAGTATGGGTTAATTGAAAATGAAAGAGTTAATTAATGATAGACCTGAGCTATTGGCTGAATATTTATAATTAATATTAAGACTCTGTGTCAGTTATCTGGAATTTGGCTGGAAGAAAAGAAAACTCTGACTACAGGAACCCCAATCGGTATTTTTAACTCTCATTTTGTGTTAAATATCTCTAATTCTACAATTTTTATTATGCTTCCTTATCTTTTGTTCTAGAAATATCCAGATATCTTTTCCCACTTTATATTATTGTAAAATAATCATGGGGAACAAAATTCTTTATGGAAGTGATTCCATAGATGCTGTATTTTTTTTTTTTATCACAGATGGTCTTCTTTTATACTACTTTGTGTCTAAGCAGTACAGACACTATACTCACAATCTTCATTGATTGCAAAGGTTATTGGAGGAATAAGAATATAACTGGCTATCCCAATGAAGAAAAGAGAGAAAAAAACTGTTTCTTCAAGGGAGATAAAGGAAAAAATAACCTTCTTATATGTGTTTCCATATCAGTGTTTATACCATCATGGAAGAGAGATTTAAGTCAAAAACAAAAAAAACAGAATAACACAATTAAACATTGCTAATGCTGAAACTTTATATAGATGATCTCATTAGAAATTATTGTTAGTTATTTGTGATTGATACATGCATATCACAAGTATGGGAAAAATGACTGCTAATACAAACTGATACAGTTGAATACAATACTTTCTACAATACACTGGAACATTTAGTTAAATTTTAATTAAGTTCATTTTAAAGTCCAATCACTATCATTAAATGGATATTGCAAACCGGGCAGTGGTGGCACGTCTTTAATTCCAGCACTAGGGAGGCAGAGGCAGGCAGATCTCTGTGAGTTCAAGGCCAGCCTGGTCTACAAGAGCTAGTTTCAGGACAGGCACCAAAACTACAGAGAAACCTTCTCTCAAAAAAAAAATAATAATATTGCAGTTACTAAAAGCAATAATCATTTTTTTTCCTCTTTGATGCTGTCATTAATTAAGAAACAAAGTGATGGGCCACTGGTAGAGCCTACTGCATGTACTGGCTTTCTGGGAACCTATTATCTTTGGAGGATATTTTGCTCATCCTATATAGAGTATGGAGGGCCTTTGGCTTTTCACCAAGCAATGTGTCTTACCCTCTCTGAGGATTGGATTGGGGTGGGATGGGAGGGTATGAGGAGGGAATGGGAGGAGTGGAGTGAGTGGGAACTTGGATTGATATATAAAATGAAAAACAATTAAAAAATATAAAAAAGAAACAAAGTAACCTTTTTCTGTTCTCTAATTCCTACGTGTCCACTTGCAAGCAGTCTTGTAAACAGACACACAAAAGAATGAACTTCACATTAAAGACAATCAGAGATCTGAATATTATTTTTGAGCTGTCTTTAGTCATATTAATCGTCATTTGTGTAGTCTTATTACCAAGTGGGTATAAACAGATAGACCCTAAGTCCAGTCCCTTTGCCAGAAAAGTTATGGAGGTATAAGATGCATGGAGGAGTGAAGATCCTTATTAGATATCTACTAAAATTCGCATGTTGTTTAGCTATCAATCTGTGGTGGAATGCAATCTGATGTCTGATTCAAATTCACTTCCAAGTTTTCAGAGTCTGCTTGTGTTTAATTTATTATCTTAATATAAATGTAGCAGGGTTTGAATTTTGAATGGTTTTGCTTGTATTAGCAGCACCACCATCAATACAAAATTGCAAGGCATGTTTTTATAAATTTATTTTCATAAATATGTTGTTTGTAAGAAAGTCAGTGAAGCATCTTCTCTGGCATCTCAGACAACTTATTTATAATATGTTGTTACCTATGCTTGGAAATTCTGAGGCTTTTCATTAAAAAAATTATGTCTCCAGTTATTTTTGCTAACAATACCCTAATTAAAAGTGCATATTGTGCAACACAAGGTATTCCTTGGGGTCTTTGCTAATTATAACTTTTGCTAATTAGCATATTTTGTCCCCATTAGAGTGTGCCAATTAGAAGAACTCTATTTTATTATCATTTTTTGATACTCTATATCATTCATCATCAACTCATCAGCGTTCTTGCAACTCATCAGCGTTCTTGATTTCATGAGTGTCAGAAGTATATTTGAAAAAGACAAGCTCATTGAAATGATTTTTCTATTCTGGAAGTTATTCTCTATTATAGTATTTGTAATGGAGTCTATTCCTTTGTTATGTAAAACAGGATCTAGTTTCAAGTATTAGTTTGAAACCTGTTACATTCTTAAGTTCTTAAGTCTTCATAAAAATTAGAGGATAAATTTGAAAAAATAGGATATAATAAATAACAGGAAAATATTTGATTGTGGTTACAGTCTCTTTTAGCCTTTGTCTGTAATTGTCTCTTTGTGTTAGTTAAATTTATATATTTGAATGATCAATTTTTGGCTCAATTATCATCATTTCATTGGAAATTACTTTTATTTCACTCTAAATACACTGTGTATTGACACAGAACATTAATGGGGTACTCATTGTTTAAAATACGATATGAATTATGTCTCATTAACATTAGCAGCCTATGATGGACTTTCCGTAAGAAGAAAATAGCATTAGCTGAAACAACACACTCTGTGTCAAGACCTGGATTCATCAAGTTAGTCTTTAATGGATTAATATCCCATTATAAAATGATTGTGTATAGTTTTATATGCTGTAAGCAGCTCATAATTGTTGTCTTTTCTTTGAATAGACATTTATATTGTTAGCCCAATTTATTTGTTTATTCTAGCCAAATCCTGGAAAGCCAAGATAAAACTAAAGTTAAACTAACAACTTTCAATGGCCAGTGGTTTCCAGTATGAAGGTAGCACTGAGGATTTCTTCGTTTGTGAGTTTTGTTTATAAGAGTGGAATGATAAGATTTATTGGTAATATATGTAAATCCTAGGCGAGGAACTGAGTTTTTTAAAAATTTTATTCATTTTTCTTACCAGCCACAGTTCTCCCACCCTTCCTCCTGATCCATCACACCCCCTCGACTCCTGGCCTGCTGCCACCTCTTCCCACAGCAGACCCCATCAGACAGGGTAAAGCTTTCCATGGGGAGTCAACAAAGCCTGGACACATTAAGTTGAGGCAGGACCAAGTCCCTCCCCGCTGCATCAAGGCTGAGAAAAACCCACAACAATAAATCCAGCTTACACTGAGGATGTAAGAATATCTTTTATAGAAGAATGTATTTGTCATTCTCTTGGGATTGGGATTTGACTAGGTTTCATGGATGCGGTAAGTCCACATGAAAAGACACAATGTATATAAGATACACCTCAGAAAGACAGCCTAAATGTACAGCATCTCCAAAAATGACTAAAAATGACTCAACAAATAACTAGCTTTTTAAATATAAAACTAGCATGCAATATCAGCAGCTTTTCTGTACTACCATATCATTGTATGAATAAATGCCAAACTCCCAGCAAACCCCCAAAAGCTATGAAATAATTATCCACACAAGTCAAAACTTTTTCTACATTGTAGGATGGAAGATTTGATATTGCTAAAATGCCACGCACATACACACAGAGACACGCATAATCTAAATGATTAAAATAATTACAAGTAAAACTAAGAAAACTGGAACTTCAAGAGAACCTGACATCAAACATACTACAGAATGATTGTAACCAAAACATGATGGTATTGGTATTAAACCAGACATATACATTAACAGAATAGAGAACCAAGAAATTAATACAAATAATTGTGGCTAATTTATTATTTTTACAAAGTTACCAAGAGCATACATTGTAGAAACAACAGAATTTTTTTTCCCTAATTCATGGTGCTGGGAAAACTGACTCTTCCTATTTAGAAAAAATGAAACTAGGTTCCTTTCTCTTATTATATGAAGTTTCAACTTTAAAATGATTAATAAAAAAACTTTAAGACTCAAGACAATGCAAATATAAAGAGAAGAAATGCTTCAAGATGTTCCCATGAACAAATAATTCTTTTTTTTTTTAACTACCGAGCCTTCTTTCTTAGCAACAGTGTCAAGAAAAATAGATGAATGTAATGACGTCGCTAAGAAACTTCTTAGTACCCAGGGAACAGAATACAGAGACCTCCTGAAGGAGCAGAGGAAATATTTGCAAGCTTTTCAGGAAGAGAGAAATAAATGGCGAACAGTCTTATGCAAAAAATCTCAACATGATTAATTATTAGGAATCTGAAAGTCAAAGTCATAGTAACACATCATGTCAGTCCAAATTGAATGGTTATAGTAAATGTAACAATGCAGAAAAAGAGGGTGTTTTCTGTATGTTGTAAATTGCCAGAGTTAATAATAAAGGAAAAATGGTGTTTCAATGCATATAGAGATTTATTAGTTCTGCTACTGGTTATATATCTAAACGAAGGAATCTCGATCAAGTGGTGTCTTTAAGAATGTTCATTCAGACATTGCTCACAGTCACAAAAATAATTAAGTGTAATCTACCATATAAGGAAACTGAAAGAAAAAAAACATGATCATCTCATTCCATGCAGAAAAGACTTTTGACAAAATTCTACTTGCCATCATAATAAAATTCTTGGAGAGATTAGGGATACAAAGCACACAACTATAGTTAATCAGAGCAATTTACAGCAAGATGATAGCCAACATCAAATTAAATAAAGAGAAACTCAAAGCAATTCCACTAAACCTGGGAGCAAGATAAGGTTGTCCATATCCATATCCACTCAATATAGTACTTGAAGTCTTAGTGAAGCAGTAAGGCAACTGAAGGAGATCAAGGAGATACAAATTGGAAATGAATATATCATTATTATCAATGTATCTGTATTTGATAGTATACATAAGGGTACTGAATAATTCCACTCTGTAACTCCTACAGCTGATAAATAATGTCAGTGAAGTAGTGAGATAAAAGGTTAACTAAAAAAAAAAAGAAAGAAAGAAAACAAAAAGTCACCCTGCTCTATATAATTTAGAAGTAATTTCTTTTGTTATTAAAATACAAGCCATATTTTGTGGGTCTTAGTGAATATTTCTATCCCAACAAGTAGAAGAACATAAATTTATATCACATTTTTCAATTTCTATCCATGTTGTTCCTTGATTTTTGTAAGAATAAACAGCAATAGAGTAAACCAAATAAGACATTGTCAATACAGAATATTTTGTGTGAGTTATTCATTGTAAAGGAAGATGTTTTGTAACCATTTTCCCAAGGTCAAGAAATAATAAGCCAACGTGAAAACCTTTCGCATTTTAGCCAAATGATGTTTCACTGTAAGCAACAAAAGGAGAGAAATAGGTTTTCCATGGTTTACAGAGGGAAACAGAAACCCCTGCCCCTTTCACTTTTCTGTGCATGTCTCTTTAGAAAACTTGTGATTTCTTTCTCTGTAAATATGAGATGTCATCATTTTGAAAACAAATCAAGTTTAGACCCCTGACTTTTCAAAATGTCTTTTGCAAGGACATAGAACTATTACGGTGGAAGGTCAACACAAAAGATAATATTTCTCATGTATCTGGGAGAGGGAGGAGCAGGTTCAAGCTTTGCCTGGCTTTAAGCAGCAAATTTCTTTTTGTCTCGACCTTACTAAAATCTTACTTATTTTTGGATAATGCTGATTTTCTAACACAGATAATCAACTCAACCACCAGCAAATATATATGTTTTAGATGTCACAAAGGGTTTTAAAACATTACTGTTTCTTTTGAGGACATAATTGCAGTAGCTTGCATATATCTGTATGTTACTTGACTTAAGAAGTCATTCTGTCCTCATGATTTGCTCATTAAATTTCCTGTAATGTGTATTAAATTATGAATTAAATATTTTGATTCCCTTGTACTTTAGATATTGTTAGGTACAGCATACTTTTGTTATTTCATTTTCACTGCCGTGGCCCATGCTGAGTGTTTAACATATATAGGATCTTAATAATTTTTCTAATTTATCCTGGTGCTAAATAAATACATCTATTGTCATTCATATCCATGCTGTTGTTTAATATTTTAATATCAAGATTTTCCTTTTCCTAAACAACATTTTACCCTTTACTAAAATTCCTCTCCTTTCTATTTTCCTGAGTCTCTGCTATATCAACATTGTGCTTCAATATCAACAAAACAAAAATTTGTTTGCTAATTTACAATTGAAAACATGTGATATTTGTCATTCTGTGCTGTTTTTCCTTTACTATCATGTTCTTCCGGCTCATCCACATCATCACAAATGACAGAACTTTATGCTTTGTAGTAGATTAATGTCCTATTGTGTTTATGTGATACATTTTTGTGTCCATTCATTGATTAATAAGTATAAAGGCCCATCCTGCCCATTGGGAGTAATGCTTCAGTAGGTACAGTACTGAAGCTTTATTTGCAACATATTAATTGTATTTATTTTTGGATGTGTACTCATGGTGCAGAGAGAGGATGTAATTGCCTTTCTGTTGTTGTTTTAGGACATATATCGCCTGTACACCTTGAATGTTCACTAACTGTGCAAGAGATTTTCTTTCTAACATTGTCTCCTGCATTTGCTGTAGTTTGATTTGTTGTAAATAGCCATTATCTCTGGGAGATGGGATACCTATTTGGGATTTTGCTTTGCATTTACCTAATGATTAATAGAACTGGACTTTTTTTTATTTTCACCTCTCTGATGATCATGCGCATGTCTCATTTTGACAAATTTTTATTCAGCTCTTTTTAAAATGTGTTATTTGATCTTTTCTTTTGCATTCTTTGCATTCTTTACATGTTCTGGGAATTATATATTTTTTAAATAAGAAGTTGGCAAATATTTTCTCCCATTTCTGTATGTCATATTTTCACTCCATTTTGATTGCTTCTTTGCTGTGAAAAATTACAGTTCAAGCAATTTTCAATTATTGTTTATGTGCAGGTGGAGTCTTATCCAACAAATATTTGTTTAGGAAAGTGGCCTAAAGCACTTTTCCATATTTTTTCCAGTAGTTTTGAAATTTTGATCTTATCTATAAGCTTTTAATTCATATTGAGATATTTGTTACTGTTGAGAGATAGGTCTCTGAATGAATTCTTCTAAATGTAGAATGCAGCTTTCACAGTATCTCTTAGTAAAACACTTTTCAAGACCTAGGGATATGGCTAAGTTTATAGCCTAATTTCAGAATATTATACCTCTAATTTCAGAAAATTAGAGTTCAGTATCTACCAACCTCAGGCAGCTCACAGACACCTGTAAACCCAGTTCCAGGGAATATGATACCATCTTTTGATCTCCACAGGAACTCACACATATATACACATACTCAGGAGAAACTTAAAGATATACTCAGGAATAAAAGGATAAAATAATTGTCAGTGAACATTTTGGTTCCTTTTATAGGAATCATTTGGATGTAAATATTTGGGGTTATTATTTAGTACTCTAATAAACTCCAACAGCTTGTAGTTTATTTTGAGTCTTAGTAATTCATCCTTCTTTTTCAAAATTACTTTGGATATTTGCTTTCTTTATGCTTCGTTGTGTTTTTGTACTTGTTTCTTTCTGTGTGTATGTATGTGCTTCCTTATGAATTTTGAATTGCTTCTTTGTTTAATGAAGAATGATATTGATATTTTTATCAGCATGACTTTCAGGTTACTCAGTAATAATGTTTTTCCTCTTTTGGAAAGATTACCAGGAATGCAAAAAGTTTTATACTTCCCAAGAGATTTCACCAACAGAGATTTGTTTTAAACTAAACTTCCAACACTTGGTTAACCCTTCACATTATAGATAAATATCTGACAGAGAACTCTGGAAAGAAGTCTCCTTTTGAACCCAGTTTCAGAGATTTCACTGTGCTGTTTAAAGTGTATGTGATGGAATACTGCAGCTGGCTTCACAGTGCCTGGGAGACAGAGGGAGAGAATACCCACTTAAGCAGTTGTCTTCCCTTTCCTCCTCTACAGGCTTGCTCCTCCCTTTCAGAAGTGTCCACACCTCATTAGTTTGCTACAGTTGGCAAGTCCCTCACAGATAGAGGTAAAGCTATTCATCACTAATATCTCAGGTATTTATCAGTCCAATGAAGGTGACATGATTAGCCATCACAGTAGTCTAACTTGATACTGTAGGGCTTCCTTTTATTCATGTGAAAAATTCCAAGTTCCTATTATTACTTCAAATTACTCTACAATGCAACACAAACATACCTTTCATCTTGTCCTAGTGAAGAGGACTTCAATGAGTCTTCTATTAAGACTCAGCAAAATGTTGAGTATAGTCATCATGTATAATGTCATACAATTCCAAATACTTAGTAAAAAACATACAGTAGAACAGGGCCTTCAGAAGCCAGCACCAGAAACTTGCTTCACTATTTTCCTGTAAAAACAGTTTTACTGGGGTGTTGGAGGAGGCCGCTTGTTCATTTCCCAGCCTCCCAGCCTCCTGAAATAATCACACAGAGACTATATTGTTTAAACCACTGCCTTACATATTAATTTAATTTAGCCCATTTAAGAAATCTGTGTATTACCACATGGCAATGGCTTAGCATACAAAGTTCCATCTGGCTTTTTTCTGACTCCTCCTTCTTTCTCCCAGCATTCAGTTTAGTTTTCCCCACCTACCCCTATTCCCTGTGCAGGCCTAAGATAGTTTCTTTATTAACCAATGGTGTTTACAGCACATAGATGGGAAATCCCACATCACTGGGGAATATATTATAAACAAGTCATCAAAATTCTCTGAATTTGACCTAAGGGAAAGAATAGATGACAGGACAGAAGTGTGGAATAAAGAAGGCACAGACAAAAAGAAATATTAATTCACAGAATCTAAGTTTTATGGGGAGTAGAGAGGATAGATGCATAAGTCATTTTTCACATCTCCTTCTCCAGATTATGCTATGGACTGTTTAAACAGGTATTCTGTCTAGCAGTTGCAGACAAAAAATAATGGTTGCCTTTCCCCTTGGCTTCCATTTAACGTGAGGAAAATTACACTAAGGAGCCAAAGAAATCTATTTAATAGAGTCATTGAATTGTGACCTCTTATACAGAGACAGAAGCAAGGCCTTAACAGTAGGTTCAAACAAGTAGATTATGTGCCATAAAAGGGACAATATGCAAATTATATTCATCATAACTGTGTGCTAACTAATGTGTTAATCAAAATAGAAAACTATAAGTAGTGGCTCAATCAATTTTGTAATTGAAAATTTGAATATAGACTTCCAATAAGCAAAGACATCAAGTCAATTAAACTAAGTTGATTTTATGATGAAATGTTTTCATCTAACAGAAGGAGCCTGGCTGGTTTCTTGTTTTCTTTATGTAAAGATTTAAAAAATTAAATGGCAACTTGAAGTTCATTTAAACCTTTAAGCTTTTATTTATTGAGATGTGAAATTCCTTGCATTAATTTTTCTGTCAGAAATAATCAATTACATCTTCTGCTTCAAGTCCTTCTATGCTTCCTAGGAAGAGTGAACAGTAGCCCCAAAGTATCCAGCATCTCCAGTGTCCAAGACTTCCTCCAGAATCTTTGTGTCTTTTCTTCTCCAGGACTCAGCCACATTTTCCTCTTTGAAGAACAGCAGAAGTGATATCACCTTGCATAACAGAAGACTTCATTTATGAAGAATAGACAAAATTTCCTTTCTCTTAAAAATTCATTTGCAGAAGGAATTCAGGAGGTTTTAGGAGTACTAAGAAAAACTCCTCAAATGGAAATTCTTTTTGATGAGTTGTGTGCTTCTCCTGTAAGAACTAAGATCTGGCTTCTGGCTGCACATGGAGATTTCTGCATGCTGATTCTTCACTGACTCTTCAAGGCCCTTCTCATCTTGCATTGATCACTGAGTAGGTCAGGTTGCTGGTGACAGTTGTGTTTCTTTGTTCTTAAGCAATGATATAGGCCAACTTGCCCATTTCTACACACACATGGCTCTATCAAAGTGTCACTGGCTATAAGGAGTTTTTAGTGATGGGAAATGCAATACAAGGCAATATAATACAATCTTAGAAACATTGAGTAAGTACTGACATCCAGGGTACATATTAATATGTGAGAATATTGATGTAATCATGTAAATACTTTTATGCATATTAAAGCATATGTATTTATTTGTTCATGTATGAATGCTTCGCATGAATTTACAAGTATATCACATGGGTATCTAGTGTCCTTAGAGATGAGAAGAGGTCATTAGATTTCTCAGAACTGTAGTTACAGATAGTTGTATTTCACCATGTGGATGATGGTAACTGAACTTCTGCTGCTGCAGTAACAAGTGCTATAAGTCACTGAGATCTCCATCCAAACAATATAAATAAACTTTATGCAATTTTATAACTTGACTATTCTAATTTGTTCCATGATACAATAGATAATCTCCAATGTAACTAAAACATAGCCAAAGATATGTGTAAGACTCTACCCAAGCTCGGACAAGTGCTTGTACATGTATTTGTAGACGATTCTAGATTGTGTTGCCTTTATGGAATTCCTAGAATGCCCATTGGTAAAAGTCTAAAACCTCTTGTCTAGAAGAATTTGAAGGTTCTGCCTTTTCAGAGAAATATTAATTGATAACACAAATGTGAAATTAATCTTGCCTTTTACTGAGGTATATTAGAGAAACATTACTGTACTGTCACAGAGCTTTGGCAGAGTAATATCTCTTGCTCAAAAATCACTAAATAATCTCCATTTCAATCAAAACAAATCAAAACTGCTTAGTTTTGAACCAGATTAGCAGTTTATTTTTGGTCAGCGAAGATGCATTTTTGCTGCTTCCTTGCTAGTGCAAGGGACAGCCCTTTCTATACAACTGTTTCCTTGAGGGATAGAAGTTGCCCATTTTCAGCTGTCAATTTATTTCTAGAATTCTGATGAAATCATGTAGTTTTTATGGTTTTTTTGTTTCTTTTAATTAATTTGGTTAAAATAGCCTCTTCTCTGTTAACACTGTTGATTTTCTGCAGAGTTCTAATACAATTTTTCACATTCATTTTATTCTGCATTAATCACACTAAATTTTTAAATTAAGTCTATCTCTAATTTCTCTCTTGAACCTCGGCATCTTCTCTGCACACTGAGTGTATGAATCAACAAATGAAACAATAATGAAATTTGCAATTTTTTGACAATATTTCAACTTTGGCTTATGGTGCCTGTCAGTAACAAATCTTGCTCTTGGTAATTCAAAGATTGATTTTCTGTTTAGAAGAATCTAATGTGGAAATAATTCGTATTTAAGAGTCCTGGCCCAAGAAATCATTTGCTTTGCTTCAGTTGATTTTACTGGGTTTTAATCGTCAAATATTATTATCAGATTAGTATTATTAGATTAGAAAAACTTTAAAGTTCTCTGGAAATACAAAATGGGAGTGTTCTGTGATCAAGTCATAGAGTTTATATTGATATACTGAAAGTCTATTACAGATCTGTTGCCCTGCACAAAAATTACATCAAAGATAGGAGAGCCTTCAGATATTTCATGAGGGGACTGCTGGGGGGGGGGGTGGGGAATGTGGTCATGAGAGATCAGGTTAGTGCAGGGTGGGGAGATAAGAGGAAGAGTAATGAAAGTGTCTACTGGAAGGTGGGCAAATTTCACAGTAAGACCAAAACCCTGGAACATTGCAGGAATATATAAGGATGATTCAAGTTAAGCCTCCTAGCAATGGTGGATCCATAGACTGTACTGGCCATCTCCTATGATCAGACAAGACTTCAAGTGGAAGAAGTAGGGAGCAACCTGTTTACATAAGCTTTGACCTATAACCTGTCCTACCTATGGAATGTACTGGGGTAGAAGATGGCCTAGAGGTTGAGGGAGTGGCCAATCAATAACTGATGTTGCCTAAAACCCATGCCTGGAGAGGAAGGCCACCCCTGACACTGCCTGGAGCACCAGGACTCACAGGTTGGATGACTCAGAGACATGGGATAGAACCAAGCAAGACTGGAGGAAAAATGTCAATATACTGTGCCAAATAATATTCTGCTATATTTAAGGATTAGAGCCCAGCTCAATTGTCATCAGAGGGGCATCATCCAACAAATAATATAAAATAGATGCAGATCCAAAGCCAAACACTAGGTGAAGTTCAGGGAATCCTGCAGAATAGAGGAAAGATTGTAGGAATCAAGGGGTCAAGGATACTACTAGAAAAGCCACTGGATCAACTAACTTGAGCTCATAGGGGCTTACAGAGACTGAATGGACAACCAGGGAGTCTGCATGGGACTGACTTAGGCATTCTGTGTAAATGTTATAGCTGTGTAGCTTGGTCCTCTTCTGGGACTCCTAATAGTGGGAGCGTGAGGTGTCTCTTGACACTAGCTTTGGGTACCTTATTTTTCATACTAGGTTGTCTTGCCCAGACTTAAAACGTGGTTAGGTGCTAAGTCTTATGAAAACTTGATATGTTTTGTTTTGTTGAAAGCCATGGAAGTTCTGCCCTTTCCTAAACAGAAACGGAGGGGGAGTGGACTGGGGATGGGAACAGAGGGGTTTGGGGGGGGGGGCTGGGAGGCAAAGAGGAAGAGGAAACTGCAAATAAATGAGCTAATAATTAATAAAAAAGAAAAGACAATTGTCAAACTAAAATGTGGGTTTTTTTTCATAAAAAAAGATGCCACAGTGAAATCCATTCCTTTATAATAATTTCTAAGAAGTAAGAAAATTAATTTGTCTTAAAAAAATAACCAAGCAAGCAAGCAAACAAACAAACAAAAGATCTCTCAGATTAGGCAGAACTACATCCCACAGACAAAGGTGCTAGACCCTGAGAGGATGAGTCAATTCAGTTCTAATAGCTATTGATTGGCTGATTCAAGACCCATAGCCACAATGCTGAAGTTGTAGCAACTTAAAATTTCAACACTGAAACTGGCAGATAAAGAAAATTTTGTCAAGTGACTAAAACCTAGAACAAGAATCCAAACTCCTGGACTCAAGCAATAATAATAATAATAACAACAACAACAACAATTGATCTGTGGTAGCCAGGACAGTAAAACATAGTTTGGTGGCAGAATATTGAAACATAGTCAAAATCAATTTGTTTAAGCAGTGTTAGCAAGCTATGATATTTGGAATAAAACACTGATCCTCAAAATACTGAAAATAAGGACAATGCCTGTCAGGGGGCCATGAGAGTTACAGCAGGTGACAACCAGTCTTCAGGCGTCAACCCACCGGAGGAGCAACTCTGATGGAAGCTATTCCTGTCCAGGCAAGGCCTGCAGGACTATTGACTCTGGAAACCGTTGTTCACTTTTGCTGAGACAGTTTGGTGTCTCCCCAATATCTACATGGCAGTATGCAATCTCATGTGATTTATATATGTAATCTCATAATTACATTTCAATTTTAAGGGCACATATATCTGCGGGTGATCAAGACTTTTCATTTAGATTTATAGTTTTGATATAGATGGGAGAAAGTACTGCAAACTTTATCAACCCTTGTTTATGTTCTCAGGAGGTCTAATGTAGTAATTTACAATTAGATGTAACAGGGACACCAGTTATGACTGTTGTATTTTGATGTCTCTTGGTTAAACTCTGAATGAGATAGAGGGCTTTTTCCTTTAAGAGAGAGAGGAGAGTTTCCAGTGCCTGTCATCATCTATGTTTGGATCTGACTTGTGGTTCTATCACCTGAGGTTATTTTTTTTTATTTTTGATTTATCATTATCATATCTTGAGCTTTTAATTTGAATAATTAACTGTTGTATTGTAATTTTTTGACCCATAGTACAAGAAAAAAAATTATAAAAAGAGAGCATTTAAAGAGGGTTGCGAGGAAAAGATCACTTACCCTTAAAGCATTTACATCGGTGGAACTTTTACTGTTGTACTCATGAGGACTCTCTGAGAAGAAGACTATTAGGAAGTGTCTCTGTGGAACAGCTTTAGAAAGGACCTGCTGGGGTTGCCCTCTGGAGGGTGGGCTGGGAAGTTTCACTGCTCACCACACACAAGGATCTGGCTCCTTGACATCTACAGAACTCTCTGCTGAGGGCTGGGTTGTAGCTGATGGGTTAAGGAGACCTCCTTTTCACATGTCTGCCAGGGCATCTGTCTTTTTTTCTGGACAGTCTCCAACGAAAGCTACCTCTTCCCTGTGTAGTATTGAAAATTACCTTTCTAATCCCCTGTATTTCATGACACCAAAATAACAAGAACTTTTTGAGGACCTGCCCCAATTCTCTGTCAGGGTTCAGAAAGAAATATACATCCAGAGAAAGGCTAGGGATCTGGGGACAAGAAATGACTCTCCCACTCTTTATTTCTTCATGCCAATTCCTTTTTTGTACTGCCTCTATTATAACTGTGCTCTTCTACTTTTAATTCTTCTTCACTTCTTCTCCTAGTTTCTTCTCTTTCTAGTATAAAAACTCTTTTCCCCCTCAGGTGCCTGGAAACTTTAAAGAAATTAAAAGGGTTCTTTCTCATTAATCAAAAGCATCTTCCTAGGGCAAGTGATAGGGAGTTGAACCATTGCCAAGAAAGCACAGGAGTCCAAGGTTACAGAAGTGAGCCCATGACCAGAGGATGGAGAGAACAGTGTCCAATGAGATAAGAAACTTTGAGATGCCGGGCGGTGGTGGCGCACACCTTTAATCCCAGCACTCGGCAGGCAGAGGCAGGAGGATCTCTGTGAGTTCGAGGCCAGCCTGGTGGACAGAGCTAGTTCCAGGACAGGAACCAAAAGCTATGGAGAATCCCTGTCTCGAAAATAAAAAAAAAAAAAAAAGACATAGGTCTCTTGCTAACAGGCTTGGCAAGCATAGAATTGACTGCTTTTCTTTAGTTGCACATCTGTGGCTCTGACCTTGTGCATAGCTGTAAGGTTTTAAACTTATGATCTATTTACAAAAAACCTTTAGTCTAATTTGAACTTGTTTTGAGGTAGAAGTGTGCTAATTGTGTGTAGTTTGTGTTAAACTGAAGAGAAATTGTGACTTTTTTTTATATTAGTCTGAGCAAAAAGGAACAAAGCAGCCTTTTCAGTATCTATAGTCCTCATGGGATAAACAGATCTACTTATGAAGCAGGTCCCAGCATATATAGCTAAATGAAAAGTCATATTCCTGACCACCTACAAATATATGTTCCCATAAGATTGAGATGAAATAATGAGATTACATATATACATCATATGAGATTACACACTACAATACAGGTATTGGAGAGACACCAAGGTGCTTTAACATACGTGAACAACAATTTCCAGAATTGATGGTCCTGCAGACCTGGCCAGGACAGGATTGCCCTCCATCAGAGTCACTGCTCCAGTGGGTTGACATCTGAACACTAGGTGTTACCTGTGGTAGCTCTCATAATCCCTGACAAACACCCAGTATAGGTTTTATATTGCATAAATTGAATGACTATATATATGTATAGATATTAAAGATTTATCTTTATATTAAGCATATATAATATTTATTCTATATAATATCATTATATACTAAGAGCTTATATGTCAAATATGTGTATTAAGTATTATATATATTTATATAAAGTATTTTGGAATGAAATGTCTCTATAAATGTAGGTTTTAAAGAATTTTTAACAACTTTATATTTTACTGGATATAGTAGATTGGGTTTCTGGAAATTATAGCCAGATTATTTATTTTTATTTAAGAAAATTATGACTTATACTTAAGATAATTATGACCTAATTATCCTAAATTAATTCTTAATTCTTTAAGATAATTATGACTTATATTTAAGACTTACAAAGGTAAGTCTTCTCATAATGGTGGAAAATGACAAATAGATATTTCATAACTAAATACCACAGACTGAGTTACCTGAAATATAGATATGCATTTCCTGTTAATTCTAGAGGCTTAATGTTCACGGACACATGTTGGCCTGATTCATTTCCTCTGAAACTCCAGACCTCCACTCTCAGATGACGGCCTCTCCATTGTGCCCTCGCCTTCACACGTTCTCTCAGTGTCACTGTCTTTGCTATAACCTCCCTACAATAGCAGCTCTCATATCAGATTAGATGCAGCTTGAAGCATTTCAGATTTTGTCATCCCCTGGGATGTGTTATTTTGGTCTCATAATTCCTAAAGGACCCTGATTATTTGTTTTAATTTCTGCCAATAAGTCAACAGTGAGATTGTCTGTGTTCTCCAAAGGAAAATTAGAATTAATATTTAAAATAAGTTACAACATTTCTTATTTTGCATACTGGCTTCCATCATCAGTTTTCTTTCTTTCAGACTAGAGATACTTCTGAAGTACACCAGATTTTTTTTTGTTACTCAGTTTAATATATTTTTGTGCATATTAAGTTATTTTCTTCTAAAAGTTTTCAAACTATGTTACTTGACACTGAACAATAGATATTTGTGATAAAAGAACATGAAAACATTTTATTAAGATTATGTCATTGTTTTTTACAGTTGAGTAATACTCTATTGTGTAAATGTATCTTATTTTCTTTATCCATTTGGAACTAGAAAAATGACATCCTGTGTGAGATAACCCAGACTCCAGAAGACAAACACTGCTATGTATTCACTCACAAACAGATACTAGATGTTAAACAAAGAATAACCAGACTAAAATCCAGGGCTCCAGAGAAGCTAAGTAACAAGGAAGACCCTAAGAGGAACACATGGATTGTTCAGGAAAGCGGAATTTGATGGGATTTCCTGGGTAAAGTGGGAGTTAGTGGGGAGTAGTAAAGGGGAAGGGATGGAAAACGAGAACATGAGGGAATGGATGGTCCATCGGGGGAGATGGATGAAGTGGGAGAACAATGAAGGAGAGATCGTGATAAAGAGAGCCACTATGGGGTCAGGGAGAAACCGGGTGCTAGGGAAATTCTTAAGAATCCACAAGGCTGAGCCCAACTAAGACTCCTAGTGATGGTGAAGAGGGAGCCTAAACTGGTCTTCTGTAATCAAATTGGTGAATAGTCCAACTATCATCATAGAACTTTTGTCCAGCAACTGATGGAAGCAGATGCAGAGATCCACCACAACCAAGCTCTGGGAGTCCAACTGAAGAGAGGAAGGAGGAAATATACGAGCAAGGGAGGTCAAGATTGTGATGGAGAAATCTACAGAGACAGCTGATCAAAACTCATGGAAAATCATGAGTGCTAGGCTATGGAGCCTCCATGGAGTAAAACTAGGCCCTCCATATATGGGAGGCAGTGGTGAAGCTTGTTGTACTATCTGAGAGGCTCCTGACAGTAGGACTGGAATCTACCCTGGTGTGTGAGCTAACTTGTTGGAGCCCATTCCATATGGTGGAATGCCATGCTCAGACTTAATGCAGGGGTAGGGGATTGGTACTTCCCCCCTTTAATGTGTCAGACTTTGTGAACTCCTTATGGGAATCCTTATCCATTGGAAGGAGTTGATGAGGGGTGGACTGGGGAGACGCGAGTGGGCAGGAAGAGTGGTGAGGGGAGAACTGTGGGTGGAATATAAAATGAAATAAAAAATAAATTAAAAAAATGACTATAGGTTATGAGGCCCCATCTAGTTTCCTTTATGAAATTCACATGGAAGCGCACATTTTCATTCTCTTCCCCTGCGTATGTATTGCCCACTCTTCCTTCTGAACGAACCTCATACATAGCCCTTAGACTATTCATTTGCTGAGTCAGCAACAGTTTTTTTTTCCCACATTAAAATCCATTCACTCTAAAGTCCTCAGCTGATCACTTCAGTTGTGTTAACAATAGCTAATTATGTTCATCTCGTATCAAACAAAGAAAGAAGAAGTGAGACAAGAGGAAAAGGAGTATGAAACAGGAAATGGCTGACTCAATATTGGAGCCCATGGCAGGGCTAAACTGTATACAAATGGAACTATGAGTTTAAAGGAGAGAAGTAGACTCTTTAATTACCCACAAATAACTTATTTACTACATTGCTGTTTAATTTTAGACTAAGTTGTCTTTTGAAGAAATTTCACAGATATATTATTGGAATACAAGTGTCCTGTGTTGGAGCATTAAAATGTCCTACTCATAATAAAACTTATCATAGTTCGAGACTTGCAAGTCTTTATTTTTATTCTTTCTTTCTTATTTTTGTTTTGTTTTGTTTTTGTTTTGAAGTCAGGGTTTCTCTGTGTTGCTTTGGAGCCTATCCTGGAGCTACCTTTTATAGACCTGGCTGGACTTGAACTCAAAGAGATCTGCCTGCCTCTGCTGCCTGAGTGCTGGTATTAAAGGCTTGAGCTACTATTGCCTGGCTGAAGTCTTCTTATTTCTCCTTTTACATAAAAGAGATAAACCTGAATCTCATGGTGCAAATTGTGTTCCTTTTTAATTTAAAGTCAAATTCCTAAGACCTAATGTGGTTGTTTTTTTTTGAAATAGGGACTTAAAGATGTAATATAGATTAAATGAGATAATAGGAATAGGACTCTCATCAAATATGTGCTTTCTTGAGAAGGGAAAAAATGGAGGAGGGGAGAAGAAAGGGAAGGGAGGGAGGGAGGAGGAAAGAAAGTAAGGAGGTAAAAGGGAAAAGCAATCAAACAAAAATAAAAATATTTGAACAAAAATTCAGATGTTTGGCATCTACAAACAAGGGAAAGAGAAGCTTCTGGGTACATGAACCCTGTCAGAACATTGATTTTGGATTTCCACACCCATACAGATACACACACACACACACACACACACACACACACACACACTAATTTCAAAACGATAAAAGAAAATTTAAAAAAAAACATAGAACTCATTTCACATATTGAAATTCAATCTAAAACTTAAGTCAATCATAAGTAATATTACAGAAAGGAAAATGTTGGGAGTTGCACACTTGTGGAGGGAGTAGCACACACTTCACTGTTTTGTTCACCTCTCATACAAAAGTAGAAAAATTTGGCCTCTGTTGATTTGCCAAATTAAGGAATCATATTTTTAAGGTAATAGGAACTATTTTTCATAAATCACAAATAACAACTGTTTTCATTGACAGAGACTCTTTGTCTAATTTTCTTGATTTGTGTCAAAATAAATAGTATTCTTAAATTGTGTGGTGATGGCAGCAGTGGGAGAGAAAGTTAAAATGCACAGAGCATCAGTGTAGAATGAGAAGATATTTCTTGAGAGTTAGTACTTGGGGAAAGAGGAGTCTCCAGAACATGAATTTTGCTACTTTTAGAAGCTCGGATAAACATTCATTTGCTGAGCTTTGCCTATTGGGGTGGTTAATCCTAGAATACAAATTTTAAAATCATAAAAAGTGGGATAAAGTAAACATCTAAATTCTAGGTGAGGTATCAACGACTTTATGACTTGCTTCATGAAATTATGGTGCCTTGAAGTTTAATGATTGTAAGAGCATAAAAATGAAAGAAGACTTCTCACATGAATAAGTCAGAAGAATCAGAATTCACTAGAACGCTGCTTGTTTGATCGCATTTTATCCACAAGCATAGGTCAAAATCAATTTGAAATGCCGAGTGCACCATTTATTTATTTTTTTACACTTATAAAACTTTTGAAGTAAAAACGATCTCATATTTGTGGCTAGTTTGCAGAAAAATGCATGGGAAGCAGATAAAATTACAATCCTGCACACCTTCCTTGAAAAACAGAGTGCTCTGAAACACTTCCTGTTACCTGGAGAGCTAAAGGAAATTTCAGGGATGGTGGTACAGAACACTGTTGTGTAATCTGCGCAGGCAGCGACGAATCTTTGCTAATAAATCTTTTCTTATGACCGTGTCAGCAACTTCTCCTTCTGCCAGTTGAATCATTTAGCCAGCTGAGACCTCATGTGTTTGTTTGCTGGTTTTGGCCTTCTCAGCAGGAGTGCAAGTAAAAATGACCATCTTCATAAAACCTCCTCCCTTCCTCCCCCTTCTCTCATTCCCCCCTTCTCTCTTCTCCTGCCTCTCCGCCAGCCTGCTTTCTCCCTTCCTTCTCCTTGTTGTCTATATAGTAATAAACTTGGGAAGCAATATTCTTTCCAAGATGGGATTTTAAAGATATGAACAAGCAAAACATATAAGAAGGAAAGGATATTTATGATTTTACATGGTAGAAATTTAAGTTACTAAGATTTTTTTATCCTATAAATGGTTTCAGTTCATATCAAATCTTCATTTATTTATTCATTGTGGTCAATTTCATCATGTAATTCTTTGCATCCCTTTTCATACCTCTACCAGTTGTTCCCCAGTGCCCCACGGTTTGTCAGAGAGATCCTCATAGCCTTTGTATCGTCTAACTTCTCTGCCTGATTCACTAGCGTATTTCATTCATCTATTTGCTGTAACTCACAAATCAGTAAACAATAACTTGGATAAAATAATTCTACCAATTTAGATATATACATTTTATATGCTTCTGATACAGCAAATAATTGATAAACAGGTCACAGTTTTTGTTACTAATGTAAAACCTGAACCCAATAATCATGTATCTTAGATTATTTTTTTTTGTTGTTGTTAAGAGGGTTTTGCTTTGCCTGCATGTATGTTTGTGCACCACATGCAGAAACTGCTCACACAAGCCAAAAGAGGGTGGTTAATTCTTGGGTCTGGTCTATAGATAAATGTGAGTCACCGTGTAGGGGCTGGGAATTTTACCTGATTCTCTGGAACCTATGCTCTTAACTACTGAGCCATATCTCTCCAGGCCATTATAACCTGGCCCCTTCCTGTTGTCTAATTCTTTGGAATTTTGGTTTGTTTCTCTCTCTCTCTCTCTCTCTCTCTCTCTCTCTCTCTCTCTCTCTCTCTCTCTCTCTCCTCTTCCTTCTTTCCTTCCTTCCTTTTTTTGTGTTTGTTTATTTTACAAATCCACATACCTTGCTAATTTTGGTTTTCTATCAAACATCACAAATAAAATCTGCGGATCCATTACAGCTGTAGATACTTTCTTCTTTTAAGGAAAACTTGTATTTATTACCAGCTGATGGTTAGCTTAGAATCATGAAGATGGAGACCAACATAGCCTGGTCTTAAGCCTTGTGGAGGCCACCACTTCTATGTCACCTTCTTTGTCTCTTCAATCTGTGGAAATATCTCTTCACTTCCTTGATCTATTCTACCTCTCAACTCTCCTAGTTTTCTGATAGATCAGTGGTTCTCAACCTCCCTAATGTTGTGACCCTTTAATACAGTTCCTAATGCTGTGGTGACCCTAACCATAGAATTATTTTTATTACCAATTTATAACTGTAATTTTACTATTTATGAATTTTAATGTAAATATTTGTGTTTTATGATGGTCATTGGTGACCCTTGTGAAAAAGTTGTTAGACTCCCAAATGGATCAGAATCCATAGATTGAGAGTCACTGTTCCAGATCTCTCCAGCAGGTCAGGATACTTCCCTAATGTTTTAAATAGATATTCATCATGCTGCATCCAGTTATCTCTCATTTTCAATTGATCACAGTCACTAACCAACATTGAGTCATTAGAATACTTTCTTCCAAGTCATGCATGCTTAATAAAATGTCTTCTTTAAAGTAGCATCTTCATATTAGCCCTGGATAGAAACTGAGTGTCTGACTATGAGACTTCAGATGAGATTGTGTTCTAACTGGGAACAGTAATGAAGAGAGATCGCTTTGCCTAACCATGATGGGTGATGATACAAACATGTTTCAAAACCTCTCTATAAACTCCTCTTGCACTTACACATCACATATTTTCATACTATAAGTCCTTCTGAAATATTTTCACTCATTGCTATTTCTGTCCCTTTGTATTCGCCATTATGATAATTGCTATGCTTACCTCATTGCCCTTTGCACTCTCCTGTAGTTGTTGAGCTCCAGGGGACTACATCATCTGGTTTCCCTAGCTTACTGTCCCCAGGTTGAGAGGATTTATGGAAGATTCTATGAGGTTGGAGGGGGATAGAGTGAGTGTTGCTACCCATTCTCAGAAAGTTCTCCAGGTCCTGGTTTTCTAACATTTCTGATAAGTCTGCCTCTCTCCGAGGAGTAATGGTTTGGTCCTGCTGATAAGGGATTGCTACTTTCTTTGAAATTTTGGTGATCATTGCCTACTCCTTTATAAATATGCTTTTAAAAGACTTCTGTTTCATGTGAATACTTTAGTCAAAGTACTTATAAAACAAAACAAAAAATGAAATAAAAAGTATAATATATGATAACACATATTAAAAATAACTAAATTCATGTGGTGCCAATAAAATGAATACGTATCCAAACATTTACTTGATCAGGCAGTCTGATTTGTTGACATCTAGTTACAAAGCATATAGCTTATTTAGTATTTTCTAAGCCTTGGTGAAGGTATGGAGGAAAATAAAAATACCATTTTAATGAAAATTATATGGTTGTGTTTAAAATAATGTTATATCCAAATATGGTTTTCAAGTATTTAATTGTTATTTAGAAAAGAATGAAGAAATAACTGTCATACTTACTATTCCAGTGGCCACATTCTAATACGGTTATAGTAAATTTAAATTCAGAAAATTATCAGTCGTATTCTTATTCATTTTGCAAAGATTATTTACTACGAATAATTTATCTCATTAGAAGCCTAGGTTTTTTTTTTTTAATGAAAGGCAACCATTGTCCTTTGGGAAAACTGATTATTCTGCCTTTGTACCTCAGTGTGTTTATCTACTAAAGCCAAAGACTAATTAGAAGTTTACTAATGAAGTTTTCCATATCTGTTGTAAAAAAAAAAAAAAAAAAACATACCTTAGCAACACGGTGAATAGTGAGTCAGACCAGAGCTAACCTCAGCAACAACTGCTATTATTTCCTGACAAATGTGAGCCCATTTTCTTTCACTTCCTGCAACATTGACTAGTAACTAATGGATCTTGGTTCCAACAAATAATTAGAGATGATGATAAAAAGGAAGCACAGCCTTGACTAACAAACCTTACTGATAGCCATTGCTTCTCTAGGCTACAAATCCAAGTTCAACATTTAGACTTCCCATACCTATACACAATATTTCACATGTTATTGCCACTATGTCAATATCTATGTCACCGAGGAGGCACAATGATGTCTCCTTGTTTACTCTGCAATCTGGCCAGGTCTTCAACTGTCAGAATTCATCTTGATTTGGAGACCCTACTCCACATACTCATTGAAAGGAGTGGCTTCAGTCTGAGAAATATCTCTCTAATTATTTTGTAGTATTTCACATTCAGAGCCTACAATCCTGCACAATAAGGAACTTCTGGAGGCATAACAATCTCAGTTCAAACTCTACTACAGAGCTACAGCAATGAAAACAGCCTGTTATTGACATAAAAATAGCAAGAGGACCAATGGAATTGAATCGAAGACCTGGAGATCAATCCACACACTTATAAACACCCAATTTTCGACAAAGAAGCAAAAAAACTATAAAAAAAAAAGAAAGCAATTCAACAAATGGTTCTGGCATAACTGAATATTAACATGTAGGAAATGAAAATAGATCTATATCTATTGCCATGCAGCAAAATTCAAGTCCAAATTATCAAAGACCTCAAAATAACATCAACCACACTGAAACTCATAGAAAAGAAAGTGGTAAGTACGCTTGAACGTATTGGCATAGGAGACCATTCCTAAATATAACCCCAGTAGCATAGACACTGAGAGAAACAATTAATAAATGGGACTTCCTGAAACTGAGAAGCTTCTGTAAGGCAAAGGACATGGTCAACAAGACAAAACAGCAGCCTACAGAATGGGAAAAGGACAAACTATTATTTGAAACTTTTTGAAATAACTAGGCTTTCTAATTAACAATGTAATTTTAACATCACAGTCACAAGAAGACTTAAAATGATAATTTTATATTTGTAGAAATATATATTTAATTTGCGTATTAATTTTTTATGATTTTATTTAATAAAAAGTGATATTCTCCTCTATAATAGTAGTTTTAGAAAGTCTAAGGTACAATATACCTGCCAATCTCTTTCACACTAGGTTTAGGAATGCTTAGAAGCAAATAATAACTTTGAGTTAGGATTCACTGTCTATGTTCATACTGTATAACATTTACTTTGCATCTGACCTTGTGAAATCTGTTGGGTAATAGTACTTTATTTGTTTTCTAGCCTGTCAAAGAAAAACTTTTATTGTTTTATTGAGTTGCATATTTTTCTCCAATTCCCTCCCTTCCTCCCCCATGCCATTCTACCCTCTCCAATGGTCCCTATGTTCCTGAATTACTCAGGAGATCATTTCTTTTTCTACTTCCCTTGTAGATTAGATCCATGTACATTTCTCTTAGGGTCATCTTTGTTGTCTAAGTTTTCTGTGGTTGTGAATTGTAGGCTGGTTTTTCTTTGTTTTGTCTAAAAGTCACTTATGAGTGAGTACATATGATATTTATCTTTCTGAGTCTGGGTTACCTCACCCAATATGATGCTTTCTAGATCCAGCCATTTGCCTACAAATTTCAAGATGTCATTAGTCTTACTAGGAATAAGTTATATGAAAATAATTTAATTTGATTTTCTCTATACCTTAGGAACATGGTTTTAAAAGGATACAGCTGGGAAAACAACCCTAAAACTATAGTGCAATTTCAGTAATATATTTTCTATTATAAATTCTAGATAACATACACAAATCATATATATTTGGAAACTCATAAACATAATTTTGACTTTTTCAGTGTAAGAATCTACAGGAACATAACAGTACATATTATTGGAAACCATGTGATGTTTCAATGCAATATTTAAGTCCAGGTAAGCAGACTTCATTGCAGAATTTATCACCCCTTTAATTCAAAATCCTTTTTTCAGAGTTGGAGAGATGGCGCAATGATTAAGTATATTTGCTGTTCTTCCAGAGGACCTGGATTTGGGTCCCAGTACTCACATGATGGCTCATATATAAATGCATATTTGTGATCCAGCACTCACCTCTAGCATCCATGATTACCATGACTGCACCCAGTGTATTTGAATACATGCATAAAAAATCAGTCATACACATAAAATAAAAGTAAATCTTTAAAAATTCAAAATTAACAACTTTCTTCCTATGATGTTGCAATGTGCAGTGAATTATAATTATTGATAGGATTCTATTGTACAAGGGAACACCAAGAGTGATGAATTACACATTTGTAATTTATCACTATCCACTAATCAGTCTTTCTTCATCTAACTTTACCTTCATTATCCCTATCACCTGGCAAACGTTTTATTGCATTATTCTAAATTTTAAATTATTTTATCTTCCTTCAAATGAATATTTTCCTCAAATTTCTATTAATTAACAAAATGTTCTATGTATTGGGGAACACCTACAAACTGTAGAATTAGTTGGTAGTTGGGGTAATTAAAATATTATTTGCTAACTTATTTTTTAATTACTAGAATATTAAAATCCATTCTTTGATACTTTTGGAATATACCACATCCTACTGCTCACTGTGGCTATCACAGAGTGCAGTGGTTATTATTTTGTTATAGTAGAACATGTCTATAGTCTGACACTTATACCTTTTCTTCTTTTCTGGCCTTCCTTCACCTTTGTCCCACTTCCTACACCTAGCAATCACCTTCTTACTCTGTCTCTATGAGGTGACCTTTAAGATCCCCACGTAAGTGAGGTCATGGAGAGTGCTGTCATTTGTGGTGGCATGGATGGGTGTTCTAAGTGAAATAAGTTAGGTTTACATATTGTATTTATTATCAGCTTTCTTGTGATATCAACTGGGGGCAGTTTTTAGTATTCTAAAGAGATGTCTTCCATCATGCCATGATTCTCTCTGCTTTTAAACGTATTCACTTTCCCCATTTTATTGGGAAAGTACTAAAACTCCACAATCTGTGCTTTCTTTCTCAGGAGGAATTTTATGTTCACTTTTTAGGTATCATTTCTTTGAAAGGTTAACCTATTTTTTTTCCAGCAGCCATTATTTCTAATAGAAGTTGATGATTTTGGTCACTTGCTTGTGTCTAATCTTACAAAAGCATCTTCTTTCTCAGAAACAGGGACTTTCATTCAAACTTAGAAAGGAAAAGAAATCCGTCTCTCTGGAAGCCCTTGACACTGGACTCTCAATGCTGAGACTGTGAAGCAGTTATTAGCCTGCTAGTTTCACTCAGTTTAGAGTCTACCTGGCTTGCTGCTGATGGTGTCATGACCTCATCATCTCCCTCAATGTTTCTATCCAGTTCTTTTCTTCCAGCAATAGTTTCTTATTTGCTGTTCTCTCTCTTTACCACAATCTTTTCATTCTTCAGTATTTATTCTCGCCCCTCCTTTCTTATCTCAGGAGATAGAAACAGGCCTTATCAGTTGGCATTCTCTACCAGATTTAGATTTCTCTTTAAACTCCCTATAGCTTCTTGATAGGAAACCTGGAACAGAAGTTTGTTAAATGACTAAGTAGTCAGAAAGCTAAGTGGACGGCCACAACTGACGGGAGAATAAGCCAAGGTTCTGTTCTAGCAAATCCAGTTGACATAAATGGCAATGCGACTTTGACAAATATTAAAAGTCTAAAATGGAAAGCAATAGTCTGGAAAAGAATCCAGCAATAAAAATGCCTAACCCTCTCTGATTACCCCGTTCTTCCTCACTGTGATTGAGTCCTATTCTCAAGTTATGCTAAACACTACTTTTACTCTTTAATAATTCTTTTCTATGTTTTTTTGTCCTAGTGGCCGACAATCTCATATCATACTCACAAATGTACACGCTCATGTACATACAAACATGTGTATACATGATTATTATATCTTTCTAATCTTTCAAAAGTTTGGTACTTTTCCTCTTAGTTCATATTATGTACCTTTTCACGAGGAAACAAGCTACCAGTCACAAATGTTAAAACAAGCAAACAGACTCAATAGAACCTGTATTTGGCATTCTCTATCACACCAGCTCTGGCCAACATGCAAAAGCTTGCATTGCTAAAACGTTGATATTTAGTATATGTTGAGACTTTCTAGGTATAAGAAAATAGGCTAATTTTATTTAGCATGTTGTTGTTCCTCAGAATCAAATGGAAACATGATTGTAGTTCATGTGACTATTTCTGATAATTAGTGGCTAACTCCGAACTGCATCTCCAGTGTCTCAGAGATTTCCCATATGAGCACTGTCTCCTAACAAGAAAATCCAGAAACCCGTGTTTCCAATCTCTCTTCCAAATTGAGTATGGATTATCTGATTATTCTCTGCCTTAGAAATCCAAAGGACAAAGGCAAATGCAAGCACAGATATTCTTTTACTTTCTCACAGAGGTCTCATTCTCAAAGAAGCAAAAGCAGAAGTTCTGATATCCAGTGTCCTGCCTCAGCAGTGTAAGCCACAGTGTCTGTGCCAAGTAACAGAGCTATGGGGTTCTCACCAGAACTGCTCTGAAGTGTAGACAGGGATTTGTGGGCTGCTTCCTGTCAGTCCATCAGGTTTTCTGCTTGTCTTGACTGGGGAGACTGTATTGTTTATGAAATTGTGCTCTGTCTGGTACCTAGTTTCAGAACTACATTGAAGAGAATACAGATATTACAGGGAGGCTATCCCAGTATGCTAGACCATGCTTGCTGCTTACTTTTTATATCAAATTTCTCATCCTGATACCAACCCTAAATTCTTTTTTTAAATTTATTTATTTATTTAAAATTTCCACCTCTTCCCATTCTCCCATTTCCCTCCCCTTCCCCCTTCCCCCTCCCCCTCTCCCTTGCTCTCCAGTCCTAAGAGAAGTCAGGGTGCCCTGCCTTTTAAGAAGTCCAAGGCCACCCCCTCCATCCAGGTCTAGGAAGGTGTGCATCCAAACAGACTAGGCTCCCACAAAGCCAGTCCATGCAGTAGAATCAAAATCCAGTGTCATTATCATTGGCTTCTCAGTCCGTCCTCATTGTCAGCCACATTCAGAGAGTCTGGTTTGATCACATGCTCATTCAGACCAACACTAAATTCTTACCACTTGTCTGAATATAAAAAGACCTGAAAAGTCACTTTTTGAAAACATTTTATACAAATGAGGCTGTGCATACATATATGTGTGCTTGCATATGTATGTATCCATGTGTGCGCTAGTGTATGCATGTGGGTACATGCATATATATGCATATATGTATGTATGCATGCATATGTAAATACATGTCTACAGATCCAGGAAGCAGTGGTTTAAAGGAAATGGAGCTAAATGTTACAGGGATTGAAGAATCATATGTTGCCATCAACCAGAAACTACAGATAGTGGCTTCAAACTAATAGCCACAATAAAAATCTTTGTATAATTACATTTACATTTTATCTATAGAAGAGAATGACATAAGTAAATATACTGTCTCACCTAAAATATGTAAGTATATATAATAATCTGTTCTATTCCTGCAGAAAAGTTAATTTTCTAAAAAAATCTATATTTGCTGCTGTGTATGTGTCAGAGCCCATGGGAGTATACAGCTGGTAACAACTAGAGTTCACAGGTCAACCTACCAGATGAATGATTATCTGTTGGGGATTCCCACTAGCCACAGCTTAGATAACTAGCTTTAGATAACTGTTTTTCTATGTCTGTAATTTTTCTCAAGAGTCACTTAATTCTCGAAGAATAGCTTTGGACGTTTTCCCACTGATTGTGAGTTCATCTCATAAAGAGTATTCCATAGTACTGGGCACACATGTATCTGCAGATGTCGAGGAAGATGACTTGTCATTAATCTGTATAGTTTAGATATATAGAATACATACTAGAACATAATGAGGTCTATTGTTTTATGAGGCTGTAAGACACTAAAAGCCTGCTTTGTTCCTTTTACTCAGACTAACACTTTCTTGTGCTATTATTTTTATAATAATTTCTACTCAGTAACAAAAACTGCACACAATTAGCCAATTTTTATGCCCAAGCAAGTTCAAACTAGACTAAAGGTTGTTTTTTTTCTTTGTTTGTATTTTGTAAATGAATCTTAAGTTAAAAACTTTACAGTTATGCACATAGTCAGAGTCACAGGTGTCTAACCAAGGTTACTAACACAAAGCAGCCAAAAATCATGGCTATTCCTCACCTGCAAAGTGTAGCAGATGATGTGGGATTCCCCTATTTTTCTATGAATATGTTTTATTACCATTGGTTATTAAGGAAGCTATTTTGGGCAATGGCTTAGCAGAGCAAAACCAGGTGAGAAATCTGAACAGACATATATAGAGAGAGTAGGCAGAGTCAAGGAGATGTCATGTAGCTGCCTAAAGAGACAGATGACGGAACTTTACCTGGTAAGCAACAGTCTTTTGGTAAAACAGAGATTAATAGAAATGAATTAATTTAAGATGTAAGAGTTCATTAAAATCCTAAGCTAATAAGCCAATCAGTGTTTTCATTAATAGTTTCTGTGTGGTTATTTTGGATCTGGGCGGAGGGGAAATGAATAAGCAGTCTCCGACTACAAAAAGTTGATAATCGACCTCACAGCTTGTCTCGTCAGGATCTGTGCCCCCATCCTCTCGTCACAATCTTACTCCTAAAACCTTGAAACTTTATGTTGCCATGGTAAAGTACTCTGCCCTTATGTTTACCTAAAGGGATGTGCCTTTGACCCATGAGATGCAACTCTTGTGCTTTTTTAAATTATTGTTTCAGCCTTTTGTTAAAAAAAAAAAGTGAATTTAGGTTAAAGGAACAAAGAAGCAAAGAGAATTGAAACAAAGGAAAACCAGAAGAGGTAAAATTAGAGCCAGCAGAACAAAGAACATGACTGGAACAGCACTTGTGTGAGTTCATTCTGTAACTCCTCAGATAAGAAAGTTTCTAAGTTCCTTTGCTAAGCTCGAGCTTCTGACCAGCACCCTGGGAGATCGTTTTGTGAGCTGGACTCACAAGCTATCGACATATATGTACCTCATAAATGTCTTTGTTAACCTCATTGTTTTACTTACTGATGAATCAATATGTGGGAAATTGTCAATAAACCTAATACGAGACCCAGTCTAACAATGAGTTCATTGTTCAGTAACAATAAACTAGTTTAACTCTCCTAAGTCCTATTCTTTTTCTCAGGATATTGCAGGTACCATTAGTTCACAAATAGGTTAGGTTAGGGAAGTTAAAGGATTTCACCACCAAAGCAGAGATAGGTAACTATTCAGACAAACCTCAGTTGAACTATTTTGAAGACTTTTTATAAATTGACATTTTAGAATGCTTAGGAACAGACTTCTGAAAAAAAAAAGGAGAGGCAAGATTTGGTAGACTGAGTCATTAAACAGTGATTCAGGCCCAGTAAAGTGTCAGTTCTGTGTGTATCTCGACTGAAGCCTTGATTTAGTGGGTTATCTGCCAATACTGTGGTTTTCTGGCCTATCTCAGGTGCGTTACAGATAATTACATTTTCTATTCTTCCTTTTCAGTCACTGGTGTGGGTTCCAGTGGCAGAGTATTTTCCTTGATAGAACTGCTATCTCAGGCTAATGCAAACCCAGTAGTGAACAAAGCTATTCATATGACTTTTCCTAGGGCTACAAATAATTCATGGAAGACAGTACAACCAAAGAAGACCAAGGATTACACTCACTTCTATCTAGATGAACCAGTTGGCAGTGTTAATGTTACTTACAGGAACATGGGTAACTTGAGGGCCTCTACACTTAGAAAGGAAAATGCCCCGTCTACATATCCTAGGAGTATGATTGCCAGCAATCATTAAATACTTATAACTCTGGAGACAGGGGGAGATAAAAGCTTATGAATCTTTTCTATTAATAATTATTAACTGTCTGTAAAAACGTGGAGAAAGGAATGATTTTGTGAGCCCCTCACACCCCTGTAGACTAACTGGTCCATCTTGGGCAGTTATCATTCAGGTAGTTACAGCTGATTATAATTTTAGGGCACAATGATCATGTAACGCTCAGAACTCAGCAATCTATGATATTCCTCCCCTTCCTCTGGCTCTTATAATCTTTCTAGCCTCTCTTGCATGATGTTCGTTGAAAATTAGCATGGGCGGGATGGCTGGCATATTTAGGACTTAAAATTCATTAGTTTAATATTACCTACGCTTTGGTTAAAGTGGGTTTTAGTCTAACGAGACTATTCCTAAGCAAGCATTAACTACATATAAATCTAGAGGGAGACAAGGCCTCATTTATCCCTCTCACCTATTAAGTATTAATCTTCTATAAATCCCTGGGAACTGGCATGGCCTCGAGAGCTCCCTTCCCCACCATTATGGAAAATTAATGAACCTAATCTTGTCATGCCTCTTTCAGGTAATCTAAGCTGTTAATAGTGTTATACAAGAAGGTGTACACCAAACAAGTTTGTATGCTCATATTTCTTTGAAATACTTAAAGAAAATTATTTTAAAAAATCTTAAAATTTTATTTTAAAGGGGAATATTATATGATAATATGAACAATTCACTTATGAATGCATTTTTCTTAAGCAGGGACTTGAAATGAGTAAGCATGAAGGAAATCTTTGTGAATTCTAGAGAAACAAGAGCCAGAGAGAAGGAGAAACTTGCCTGGCTAAGGTTAAATGGAACTATGCTCTGTCATAGTTATGAGAAAATTATTATTTATATGAGTATGTATTTTTCTCTATTTTATTTTATTTTATTTTATTTTTTTTCATTTTTCGAGACAGGGTTTCTCTGTAGCTTTGGAGCCTGTCCTGGAACTCCCTTTGTAGACCAGGCTGGTCTCGAACTCACAGAGATCTGCCTGCCTCTGCCTCCCGAGTGCTGGGATTAAAGGCGTGCGCCACCACCGCTCGGCTTGTTCTCTATTTTATGGTTCTATATTTTATTCCTCATTTAGAGTGATACATATATATGTGTAATATTCATAAATATATAAGCAATTCACATATCAAACTTTTACAAATTAATTTTTGCTTTAAAAGTATAATTATTTCTTCAGTGACAAATAATCTAAGAAGAGCTATTTCTCACTACTTTGATTTTATTACATACCTATGTAAATGTTTATAGATATCTGAGTATACATAATTTTCTTAAAGAAAACTTAATTACATACATATGTAACAACTTAAGAAAAGATTATTACTTTTTTAGTCTTCTTACAAAATATTTCATTAATTCTTTACCTTATTAAATTTATAGAAAGATAATCATAAAAATATATCAAAAACCAAATCATAGATATCCCAGGGTGATATTTATTTGATAAAGTATTGTGTTCATGAATTACTTTGGCACCTTAATCACAGTCTTCCTTAAACAATGATTTTAATATCTGCCTCACATCTTTATAGACAAAACAATCTTATATAGTACACCATGGGGATGGAAATACAGCAACATAAAGTGATATTTATTTCCTAATGGTCACGAGTTAACATGATACATTCTGTCAGCTCTCACTCTAAATCACAGTCAGGGGTTCCCTCTGGTTAAGCTGTAAAACTGAACTTTCACTGACCATCAATAAAAGTTGAGTTCCTTCTGATCAAAACCAGATATCTCAAAATAAAATTTTATAACTCTATTTTGGGGTAAAAGTATAATTTTAAATACAGCAACTTTACTATGTTATGGACAACTATAAAGATAACATCTAGGACTCATTTTGATATTATTAAGGGTTCTTATAATGTTTTTGTTGGGAATGTTAAGATAAATTCACAAAGAATGGCATATAGATATTTATGTGTAGAAGGCATTCAGTAAGGCTAGAAACAATCTGTATTCTTCCAGGGGGCTGCTTGACATAACTCAGATTCCCGGCATGCTTCATCTGAGAGGCAGATAGCTGTTGAAACTTCTACTTACTTAATCTGAACACTTCAACTGTTGTTGTACGGAAACAATTTTCTTTCTGTTGTTATCGTGATTGTTTAATTCAAAAAATAATTTTGTGGTTAGAGCCTAAGGTGATATTGAATAAACTAATTTTTGGAATATCACATCATTTTCATTATATAAACTTTAAAACGGTCTTCTAGTAAGAGTTCATGAATATAGTTTTTTGTCACTTCGGTGAATATAATACTTTTATTCTACAATATAGTAGAAGAAATTATTTAAATTGTACTTGAGTTTGAGGAAAGTCTTCATGGAAGAATCAGTCTCAAGAGTTAGTAAATGAATGATGAGCAGCATTTTCCAGGAAAAAACAGATAAAGAAATCTATGCAGTTATATCACAGAATGAGTTTGTTTCTGTCATCTATTGCAAGAAAGACAGTTAGGATTCTTCCTTAAGTATAGGGTATATTGGGCCGGGCGGTGGTGGCGCACGCCTTTAATCCCAGCACTTGGGAGGCAGAGGCAGGTGGATCTCTGTGAGTTCGAGACCAGCCTGGTCCAGAAGAGCTAGTTCCAGGACAGGCTCCAAAACCACAGAGAAACCCTGTCTTGAAAAACAAAACAAACAAACAAAAAAACCCAAAAAACAAAACAAAAAACAAACAAAAAATATAGGGTATATTTTAACTGTGGGTAACAAACACAGTAATTTACATACATAAAAAGATTATGATCACTTTCTTTGAATTGTACATACTATCAAGGTAACTATGTATAGAAAACACAAGGAGTATTGACACAGAAGATAAATGACAGAGAAATAAGCAGTCAATTTTATTGCATAGAAGTGTAATGGGATCAAAATGATATACTAAGAACAGGTTTGTAAGTGATCAAAATATATCATGTAAAAATATGCCTCTTCAACATAGTGACTATTTTGAACCATAAACTTAAGAAACAATAGGTATAGGAAAAACTTCATAAAAAACAGTATAGAAAGAAATGTTTATACTGATAAATGAAATATCCAATTGTAAAAGTTTTGTCTTCAATACCATCAAGAAAAGGAAGACATTACACAACCTATAAAAAAAAGAGAGGTTATATTCTTTATTCTATAAAACCTATCTCACCCTTGCCTAAAGTGCTATTTACGGAGTTCAAGTCTTCACAGAATTGTTCTCCATACTTTCCTTTTTTGTTTTCTTAAGTGATTCCATGTAAACATTGTTTTCTGAAAACTACATTAGAAAGTCATTCATTCTGGATTCATCACTTTTGTTAAATTCCCCTTGTTAATGTATTTATTTTTAAAGGAATTTTTAGAAGCTATTAAGATAGTGTCCATATAAAACACAACTCTGACTTCAAAGTGAATAAGAGATAATTTGAGCCAAATGTGTGTAACTATGACATTGGATCAGAAAACCAGGTTTCTCTGAGTGACATCTCAGAAAGTGGAAATTACTGTAGGAACTTTTATAATTGCAGAATAAAAGAAAAACACAAATAATTGTTTTATTAAACACTTGGATGGAGACAGAAGTATATCAGTTACTTTTTAATACTCTGATAAAGTGGTACTCTGCTCTGTATGCTATGAATACAATTGGTTAATAAAGGACTGTCTTGGGCCTGTGCAGGCAGAATAGAGGTAGGTGGGGAAAACTAAACTGAATGCTGGGAGAAAGGAGGCAGAGTCTGAGAGAAGCCATGTAACTCTGCCAGAGACAGTCACCAGAACTTTACCTGGTAAGCCACAGCCACATGATGATACGCAGATTAATGGATATGGGTTAATTTAAGAAACTCAAGTCCAAATGGATCAAAGAACTAAACATAAAGCTAGCTACACTGAACCTCATAGAAGAGAAAGTGAGAAGTACACTTGAACGCTTTGTGCACAGGAGATCACTTCCTAAATATAACTCCAGTAGCACCAACACTGAGAGAACCAATTAATAAGTGGGATCTCCTGAAACTGAAAAGCTTCTATAAAGCAAAGGACATGTTCAATGAGACAAAATGACAGACTACAGAATGGGGAAAAAATCTTCACTAACCCCACAGAAGACAGAGGTCTGATGTACAGAATATACAAAGAACTCAAGAAATTGGTCATCCAAAGAACAAATAATCCATTAAAATAATGGACTACAGACCTAAACATAGAACTCTGAACAGAGGAATCTAAAATGGCTGAAAGACACTTAAGGAAATGTTCAACATCCTTAGTCATCAGAGAAATGCAAATCAAAACAACTCTGAGATTCCATCTTACACCTGTAAGAATGGCCAAGATCAAAAACACTGTTAACAACATGTGGGGAAAAGGAAACACTTGTGCATTGCTGGTGGAAATGAAAGCTGGTACAGCCCCTTTGGATGTTAGTATGGCGATTTCTCAGAAAATTAGGAAATGACTTTTCTCAAGGCCAGTAATACCACTTTTGGGCGTATATCCAAAGGATGCTCAATCATGTCACAAGGACATGTGCTCAACTATGTTCGTAGAAGCATTGTTTGTCATAGCCTGAACCTGGAAACAACCTAAATGCCCCTCAACCAAATAATGGATAAGGAAAGTGTGGTACATTTACACAATGGAGTACTACACAGCAGAAAAAATGACATCTTGAATTTTGCAGGCAAATGAATAGAGCTAGAAAACATCATTTTGAGTGAGGTAATCCAGACCTGAGAAGTCAATTATCACATGTACTCACTCATAAGTGGTTTTTAAACATAAAGCAAAGAAAAATCAGCCCACAAATCACAATCCCAGAGTACCTAGACAACAATGAAGACCCTAAGAGACACATACATAGATCTAATCTACGTGAGAAGTAGAAAAAGACAAGATCTCCTGAGTAAATTGGGAACATGGAGACCTTGGGAGAGGGTTGAAGGGGAGGAGAGAGACAGGGAGGGGAGCAGAGAAAAATGTAGAGCTCAATAAAAATCAATAAAACAAGATGTGAGTTAGCTAGAAATATGCTTAAGCTATTGGCCAAACAAAATTGCAAATGATATGGTTTCTGTGTGGTTATTTCAGGGCTGTGCAGCCAGATATACACAAGCAGCCTCTTACAACACATCATGACTGAAGAAACTCACTAAAAGAAAAGTTTATTTGGGTTCTTGAGAAATAAAGGTCCATCATAGTAGGGACGTATGATAACAAAAGGCAGCCATGGTGAGAAGCACAAGGGAAGGGAAACTGAGAGCTCACATCTTCAAACTCAAGAATGAAATACAGATCAAATTGAATGAAGATTTTTACACTTGAAGCCTCCCTCCTTTGACATATTTCCTTTAGCAAAGCCACACGCCTTAAACCTTACAAAACAGTGTTACCAAATGCGAACCAATGCCTTAGCCTAGGGGGTACATTGCTCATTCAAACTATCACAGCAGATAGTGAGGCTGTAGCAAAGACAAGGAGCATAAGCTCTGTGTTTGAAAAACTATCTCATGACAATCATAGCTCTGAGGTTGGTGAAAGCCCATAATCTGCTATAAGCACATTTCAAAGATTTACCTAAAAAATAAAAGTGATGTAAGTTCAAATACAAAGGTGAATAAAAAGCGCTTTGATAGAGAATGAAGGAACAAAATAATGTTGACTCTGCATCTGTAAACTGTCACCTTCCACAATTACACAGTTCTAAGCAATCAATCTGTAGAATAAAAAAAAATGCCTGTTGGTTTTTCATGGAATATTAGTTTATGATAGACAGAAATATATTTTTCTTGTACTATAACAGTTAATAAATGTGATGCATTGATTTGATTTTTCGTATTGCTTCATATGTATCTTCTAGAAGCCCCAAATTAACATGTCAAACTTATGAACAATCTGAGACCAAGAAATGGAAACAACTAGTCACTACTAATACATGGAACTATAAATTATTTTAGGGAAATGAATGAAGTATTGGGGAAAATTAAAGATGTACTCACAGATTTTAGTTAAGTGCTGTGGTAAGAATATTGTTTGAGAAAAATGTTCAGTTGAAGCTTTCATTCAACCCCTTGGCATCCATATACTCAAAAAGAGTCTGGAATATTTGGATGGAAGTTTCACCCCGGACCATGGCATCCATATATCCAAAGAGTCTGGAATGTTCGGGTGGAGTACCCTTCCCTAGATCCCTTCCCTGAAGTTGCCTAGTCCAGACTCCACCCCCGAGAAAGCTCCCAAAATGATGACCCCAGAGATGTTCGTGTTTTTTTAGTCTCCTTTCATGTCTTTCTCTGGGCCTGGAAAGCTATCCAGAAGCGTTTGTATCAATTAAACCTGGGCTTTTTCTCATTCAGTTTGACTTGGTCTGATTTGGATTATTGTGTCGGGCTGCAGAAACTTTTAAAAAAATATTGCATAATTTGAAACAAAATAGTAATGGAAAAAATTGGGTTCAGTTCTTAAGCTGATTGGTTTCTCTGTAAAACAAGGCAGAGGAATACTAATTAGGAACATTTTATTTAACTCTGTGATTTAAATGGACATGAAATATTGTACAAAGGGAACCATCAGACCCAAGGGCAGGCCGGTTGAAACCATCATTACCATGATAAAGATCTAAAGCAAATACTACCTACCAAAACAGTCTTCAGTGGGTGAAAAGTAAAAAGGTTTTAAGAAAAATATTATTTTTCATAATCATTGTCTGGGCATTATCCTCTGAACAACAGAGTGTAAGAAGATGCAGGGAACACTAAATAACTGACTGTTGGAAACTGGGGCATCTTGCAGCTAAAGAGAGAACATCACATCACAGGGGAATGAGTAAGGTAGGGCTGGAGAACTTTTTGGCAAACATATTATTGACTGTCACCTCACTACCTTAGATTTAATTATCTGATTTGTGTTTGGCTAGAAAATTACCTCAATACAATGTTAGAAATTAACTACTATACAAGAAAATTTAATATTCTTACCATTTAAAATGAAGTTAGTGAGAATTCTTTAATCTAATTTGTTTATAAACTATTGGTTAAAATATTTTGGCTGTCAAGGAAATACAAAAAACACTAAATTGTTTAATGATCTTCATTCCAGATGGTAATTTTGAGAATTCTAATATGTTCATAATTTCTAGATAATTAATCTTTATGACAGTCACCAATTATAAATTCTATTTCTTTCATTTTTATAGTTGTATAGCATTCTGGCAGCATCTGATCAATCACAGTTTTATGCTTCAAGAAAAACAGCAATATATATCTGAATAATTTATTGAGACATATATCTTAATCTTCTAGTTACATGACATGAAATACTTACAGAATGAATGTATAAATAAATTAATAGCTGTGGTAGAAAGATTTTTTTCTGAGCCACATATCTAGATGCTATTTGGATTATATATGAATGAAATAGGGATGAAACATTAACACTTCAAATGACTTTTTGATATCCATTTCCTACAAAATTTGGTGCTTTTTTGATATTTGTGAAACAATGATAAATTCAGTAATCAGCTAGACAATGTGAAACAATTTAATATTACTTGTGAAAAATCCTCTGAACTTCAGAATTTATTTAATACAATTATCAGAATTATTTTGGAATTCTCCTTTTTCCCCCTTTTAGTAAGATGTGTTTTAGTCATATCTCGGAATTGATTGATCCATATTATAGCACAATAATGGGATCATTAAAATGTGCTTAGTGGTTCTGAACACAATGGTAGTGTGTAAAATCTGTCTAAAACATTGTCAAGCTTTTCTATTCGTTCTGTAAATTGGATATCTTAACAGCAGACATTTTCCATTGTTCACAATGATGCATAATCTTCCAGATATGGCAGTTAAATGCACATTGCATGGTATTTTCTTTACTCATTATCAAGATGATGTGGCACAAACATTTGTTTTACTAATAGGGATATTATTACTTAGGTGACTTACATTAATATCATAAAGGATAGAGTAAATGTGCATGAATTAGTCTAACTTTAAACCTACAGTTCTTGGCAGTGCATTTAAACTGTCTTGCATTTTGAAAGAATGTATATAGACATCAAGACATAACACTTCATATTTATCTTTTGGGAAATACTGATAATTTGGACAAAAAAGGTTAAAATCCCATGTGCAAAGAATATAATTGTAAATTTAGCCTGTGGAATCTAGGGAAGAAAAAATTATACACATAAGCATTTCAAAGAAAAATCAAAATTTCATATATTATTATTAAGAACTGTTTTATAAGATATGAGTTTCAATTAAAAATTGATTTTGATGAAAATATATTGTTGAACTCTGACCAAAGAAACAGAACATTTCAGTAGAATTCTTTCTCTTTACTTTTGTTTATAAAAGTAATAATTCTAGCTTTATTTCCTAGCTATAAAATGAACATAATAATTAAAGGGTTGCCTTTTTTACAATGTTTAAGAAAAATTTAAGTTTTTTATTCTTTAAATTTTTACTAAAAGTAGATTCTTCTCTCATTCCAACCACAGTTTCCCTTACCACTCTTCCTAGATACCATCCACCTTTCCTCCCCCACCCCATCTGCTCTCTCTCCTCTTCCTTTTCAGAAGAGCACAGGCCAGTAAGAGACAACAGTCAAACCGGACGAAACAAGATTCAGTAAGACAAGGCAAAAGTCTGCAGAACAAGGCTGGATAAGGCCAACCACTAGGAGGAAAAGAGTCCCAAGAGTAGACCCCAAAGAGTCAAAGATACACCTGCTTCCACCTTTAGGAGTTCCACAAAAACACCAAACTAACAGCCATAAGATATACACAGAGGACCTGGCTATAGATCCATGCAGGCCCTATGTTTGCTGCTTCAGTCTCTATGAACCCATGTGTGACCTGCTTCACTGATTTGAGGTGGGGATGCTCAAAGAATATATCATGTATGTATAATAATAGGTACTCTGTAAATAAAAATACATTTTTGTGAATTTCATAGTTTCTTAGCTGTATAAGACTATTTTGTACCATTAGTATTTCACTAAATAATATTGTGTTGTTACATATTCACACAATTATTAATATTACTAGTGCATAAGGTATTATAATAGAGAAACATAACTGACTTGAGTAATACAAATTTTATTTTTAACAGGAATTTTTTTTATTAATTCAGTTCTGAGGAAAGCACTTTCACACCACACATTATAGAAATTGACTAAAGGACAAATTCCATATGATCATGTTATTAGACACAGAATGGGTCTTTGACAATATCCATCATTGCTTCATGTTTAAAATCCTAAGAATGAAAGAAAGCATATTTCAACATAACAAAGGAAATAAAAAGAAAACACATAGTCAACACATCATCAACATCCAAAACGTTTCTTCTAAAATCAGGAACATGACAAGGATGATCGCTCTTCCTCTTCCTGTTCAGTACTAGAATCTATTTTTTCTTCCTTTCTTTCTTTTTTTATTATTACTTAAGAAAAATACAAATCCAAATTCCCACTCCCTCCCCTCCTCCTAGTCCCCTCCCTGTCCCTCCACAGACCCTCCCCCCACCCCTCCAATCCTAAGAGAGTGCCAAGGCCCTCCCTACTACATCTAGATTGAGTAAGGTTTACATCCAAAGAGAATAGGATCCCACGAAGCTGGTATATGCAGTAGAGACACATCCCAGTGTCACTATCAGTGGCCCCCTAGTCTGCCCCAGCTGTCAACCCCCTTCAAAGGAGCTTGGTTGTTCTCATGCTCATTCACTCCCAGTCCTGTTGGAGTTGGTAAGCTCCCATTAGCTCAAGCAAACTGTCTCAGTGGATGACCCCCTCATGGTCTTGAATTCCTTGCTCCTATTCTCATTCCTTCCACTCTTCAACTGGGCCTTGGGAGCTCAGTCCAGTGCTCCAGGCTGGGTCTCTGTCTCTGTCTCCATCAATTGTTAAATGAAAGTTCTATGATGATATTTAAGATGATTATCAGTCTGACTACAGGGCAAAGTCCATTCAGGCACCTCTCTATTGCTTAGTCTTAGCTGGGGTCATCCTTGTGAATTCCTGAGAATTTCTCTAGTGCCAGGTTTCTTACTAGCACCATAATGGCTCCCTCAATCTTTCTTTGCTCTCTATGTCATTCCCACATCTCAACCATCTCATTCCCTTAAGTTCTCCTCACTCCTCCCCTAAATTCCTCCTCCTCCCTTCTGCCCTCCCTTCTCACTTATCCCCATGCTCCCAGGAGTATCTATGTATGTTTTTCTTAGGGTTCATTTTGTTACTTAGCTTCTCTGGATTCATGGATTGTAGGCTCATTATATGTACTCAACAGGTTATATTTGTGAATATGTAAGATATTCATATATAAATACATATGAATTCAGTGACAATTGTTTAAAATAGGTCATGAATTTGGAGAGAGTAGGGAGAGATTATAAAGAAGGGAGGAAAGAAGATAACCAGGAAAAAGAAAATCAAAGAAAAGAAAAGAAAGAAGGAAGGAAATAAGAGGAGGAGGAGGGAGGAAGGAAGAGAGGGAGGGAGGGAGGGAAGAAGGAAGGAAGAATGGAAGGAAAGAAAAAAGAAAATTCTTTGCAACAGACTGAGACAGCCATAGAAAACGACAATCACTCTAAACTATTATTTTTTGCTGGCTTGTTTGTTTTTTGCTTTTTCAAGACAGGGTTTCTCTGTAGCTTTGGAGCCTATCCTGAAACTTGCTCTGTAGACCAGGCTGGCCTCGAACTCACAGAGCTCTTCCTGTCTCTGCCTCCTGAGTGCTGGAATTAAAGGTGTGCAAAATTATTTATCTTAAACTCTGTATGAGTTTTGATATCAAGGAATTTTTGATACCAAGGAATTTTTGTGCTTTGAAGAAAATCTGTTAGCACCTAGCCAGGTTCTTCTAACACAGTTTAGCATGCTTAGAAGGATTTGTCCATTTGAGTGTGCATATTTGTGAGCATGATCAGTGGGAGGAGCAGTCGACTACCACTACCACTTAATGCTCTACCAGTAAATGAAAGTATGACCCTGGAAATTCCAGTTTCACACATACCATATTCCTTCTCATTTGAATTAGTTGTTATTCTAATAACAACGCTCTCCTAAATTTTTGAGTTCAAAATTTTAATATAGTGGTTGGAAAAGAATTTTTATGTTAGTTCATAAATATTTTATCATTCTTAAGCTATGCTTTCTCTCAATAACTAGCCAGCTGTTATCATAGCATGGATGTAGTTACAGATCATAAAAGTTCATGGGAACAACTGTGTCACAATAAAACCCTATTTGTAAAAACAAGAAAAAGGAAAATGAAAAAACACTACCAAAGAGGCTGAATTGGGTCTGTAAGATGTAGTTTAGCAACTCTGAAGGGCTATCCCTTAAGCTAGTGTTTAGATCAGAATAAATGCTCAATTATAGTTAAGTATTACCTGTTACACTGAGTCACATATGGTTGATTGAATTTAAAATGAATAAAACACTTTGCAATAGTCATATATCTTCAAAATTAGTCATTCGATGCCATCATTCTACACCTAGGAAAATAATCCAGAGCCATACATGTGGCTTTTTAATTTATCTGTGCTACTAAAGGCCACACTAAGAAAAAACTGCCGTGAAGGTGAATCTACTCCAATGAGAGCTATATGCTGCAAAATAGGAGAGATGAACCATCACAACCAGGTGATTAGCATCAGTTTCCCTGTGACCATTTGAAATGCACCATGAACATAGTTGAGCATATGTCCTTGTAGTATGACTGAACATCCTTTCGGTATATGCCCTAGAGTGGAATTACAGGGTCCTCAGGTAGGTTGATTCCCAATTCCCTGAGAATCCATTATAATGATTTCCAAAGTGGTTGTACAAGTTTGCATTTCCACCAGCAATGGAGGAGTGCTCCCCTTACTCTGCATCCTCTCCAGCATAAAATGTCACTGTTTTTTTTTTTGTTTGTTTGTTTCTTAGTCATTCCTACTGGTGTAAAATGGTATCTCAGAGTCATTTTGCTTTGAATTTTCCTTATAGCTAAGGATGTTGAACATTTCCTTAAGTGTCTTTCGACCATTAGATATTACTTTGTTGAGAATTCTCTGTTTAGATCTGTACCATGTTTTAATTGGATTATTTTGTATGTTGATGTCTAATTTCTTGTGTTCTTTATATATTTTGGAGATCAGACCTTTGTCTGATGACGGGTTGGTGAAGATCTTTTCCCATTCAGTATGCTGCCTTTTTGTATTATTGACTGTGTCCGTTGCTTTACAGAAGCTTCTCAGTTTTAGGAGGTCCCATTTATTTATTGTTGCTCTCAGTGTCTGTGCTACTGGTGTTATATTTAGGAAGTGGTCTCCTGTGCCTATGCATTGAAGGCTACTTCCCACTTTCTCTTCATTCAGGTTCAGTGCAGTTGGATTTATATTGAGGTCTTTAATTCATTTGGACTTAAGTTTTGTGCCTGGGGATAAATATAGATCTATTTTTGTTATTCTACTTGTTGACATCTGCTTATGCCAGCACCATTTGTTGAAGATTACTTTTTTCCATTGTACAAATTTAGCTACTTTATCAAAAAATCAGGTGTTCATAGGTGTGTGAATTTTATTGCATTGCTCTGAGTTTTTCTCCATTTAATTTGATGTTGGCAGTCAACTTGCTGTATATTGCTTTTATTATGTTTAGATATTTCCTTGTATCCCTGATCTCTCCAAGACCTTTCTCATATAGCAATGTTGGATTTTTTGAATGCTTTTCCAGCATCTAATGAGATGATCATATGGTTATTTTCTTTCAGTTTATTTATATATTGGATTACATTGATAGATTTTTGTATGTTGAACCATCACTGCATCTCTGGGATGGAGCCAACTTGAACATGAAGGATATTTTTTTGATGTTATTGGATTCAGTTTGCCAGTTTTTATTGAGCATTCGTGCATCAATGTTCATGAAGGAGATTGGTCTATAATTCTCTTTCATTGTTGAGTCTTCCTGTGGTTTCAGTATCAGTGTAACTGCAGCCTCATAGAGTTTGGCAAGGTTCCTTTTGTTTCTATTATGTGGAACAAAATGAGGATTAAAGATATTAGCTCTTTTTTAAGTCTGCCATAATTCTGCCCCTCAAAACATCTGGCCATTTGATCCTGGCCTTTTTTTTTTTTTTTTTTTTTTTTTTGGTTGGGAAGCTTTGGTTGGCTGCTTCTATTTCCTTTCAGGGTATAGGTCTATTTAAATTGTTCACCTGGTTTGATTTAATTTTGGTGTGTGGTACCTATCCAGAAAATTGTTCATTTTTTGTACATTTCCAATTTTCTGTAATACAGGTTTTTGTAGCACTATCTAATGATTCTCTAGATTTCCTTGGTGTCTGCTGTTTTGCCCCCCTTTTCATTTGTGATTTTGTTAGTTTTGATGTTCTCTGTCTGCCTTTTGATTAGTTTGAATAGGGGTTTGTCTATCTTGTTGATTTTCTCAAAGAACCAGCTCTTTGTTTCATTGATTCTTTGTATACTTTCCTTTGCTTCTATTTTATTATTTCAGCCCTTACTTTGATTATCGCCTGTCATCTGGTCCTCCTGGGTGAGTCTCCTTCTTTTTGTTTTAGAGTTTTCAGGTGTGCTGTTAAAGTTGCTGGTGTGAGATTTTATGTAGGCATTAGTGCTCTGAACTTTCCTCTTTGACTGCTTTCAGAGTGTCCCATAAGTTTGTGTACATTGTGCCTTCATTTTCATTGAATTCTAGGAAGTTTTTAATTTCTTTCTGTGTTTTTCATTTTGACTTAGGGGTGATTCACTTGAGCCCGGTTCAATTTCTATGTGTTTTTAGGATTTCTGCAATTAGTGTTGTTGTTGAATTCTAACTTTAAACTATGGTGATACAATAAGAAACAGGAGATTATTCCATTTTTTTTCTATATGTTGAGATTTGCTTTGTTACTGACTATGTAATCAGTTTTAGAGAAGATTCTGGGAGATGCTCAGAAGAAGGTATTTTTGTGTGTGTTTGGTTGGAATATTCTATAGATGTATATAAAGTCCCTTTGAGTCATGACATCTGTTCTCTTATTTCTCTGTTAATTTTTCTGTCTGTTTGACATATCCATTGGGGAGACTGGGGTGTTAAAATATCCTACTATTAGTATATGAATTTGATGTGTGATTTAAACTAGTAATTTTTTTTACATATATGGTTGCTCTTGTATTTGGGGCATAGATGTTCAGGACTGAGACTTCATCATGATGAAATTTTCCTCTGATAAGTATGAAGTGTCCTTCTCCATTTCTTCTGACTTATTTTAAGTCTATTTGTTAGATATTAGATATTAACTAAACCCATTTGTTTCTTAGGTCCATTTGATCTTTTCCCAATCCTTTATTCTTTTGTCTGTCTTTGAGATTGGGGTGTGTTTCTTGTATACAGAAGGTTGGATCCTGCTTTCATATCCATTCTGTTAATCTGTGTCTTTTTATATGTGAATTGAATCCATTGATATTAAGAGATATTAATGACCAATGATTGTTATTTCCTGATTTTGTTCCTGTAGTAGTTGTGTGTTTACCTTCTTTGGGTTTTTCTGTTGTGAGGTTATCTGTTGCATGCGTGTTTGTGGGTGCAGTTAGCTTTCCTGTGTTGGAGTTTTCTTTCTAGTACTTTCTATAATGCTGTATTTTTGGATAGCTATTGTTTAAATCTATTTTTTTGTCATGAAATAGCTTGTTTTCTCCACCAATGGTGATTGAAGGCTTTGCTGGGTATTCTGGACTTCCATCCATGGTCTATTAGTGTCTGTAGCACATATGTCCAGGCCTTATAGTTTCAGGGTTTCCATTGAGAAGTTGGGTGTAATTCTGATAGGGCTGCCTTTTACTTACTTGGTTTTTTAAAATTTGCAGGTCTTATTCTTTCTTTCTTCTGTATGTCTTGCATTTTGATTATTATATGACAAGGAGAATTTTTTCATTCTTTTTTTGGGCCAAGTCTATTTAGTGTTCTGTAAGCTTCTTGTACCTTCATAAGAATATCCTTCTTTAGGTTGGGAAAGTTTCCTTCTATGATTTTGTGAATATATTTTCTGTGCCTTTGAGCGGGAATTCTTATTCTATCCTTGTTAATCTTAGGTTTTGTCTTTTCATGGTGTCCTAGGTTTTCTGAATGCTTTGTGTTAAGAATTTGTTGGAGGAGGCAGAAATCTATAATATATATATATATAAGAATTTGTTGATTTTAACATTTTCTTTGACTGATGAATCTATTTCCTCTATAGTATCTTCAATACCTGAGATTCTCTCTTTCATGTCTTGTATTCTGTTGGTTATGCATGTATCTGTAGTTCCAATTCATTTATCCAGGTTTGCCATTTCCAACATTCCCTCAGTTTGTGTTTTCTTTATTGTCTTTATTTTAGTTTTTAAGTCTTTAACTGTTTGAACTGTTTGTTTCACCTGTTTGATTATTTTCTCTTGTGTTTCTTTTTTTTTTTTTTTTTTTTTTTTTTTTTTTTTTTTTTTTTTTTTTGGTTTTTCGAGACAGGGTTTCTCTGTGGCTTTGGGGCCTGTCCTGGAACTAGCTCTTGTAGACCAGGCTGGTCTTGAACTCACAGAGATCCGCCTGCCTCTGCCTCCCGAGTGCTGGGATTAAAGGCGTGCGCCACCATCGCCCGGCTCTCTTGTGTTTCTTTAAGAGATGTATTGATTTCTTTCAATTTTTTGTTTATCTTTTCCTCCATTTCTTTATGAAAAATTTTCATTTCCTCTTTAAGGGTCTCTATCATCCTCATAAAGTTATATTTAATATCATTTTCTTCTGTTTCTTTTGGATTAGGATGATCAAGTCTTCCTGTTGTATAATCACTGGGTTCTGGTGTTACCATGTTGCTTTTTAGGTTAAAAGAATTCTTGTATTGGCACCTACCCATCTATTCCTCCAATTGGTCCAATTCTAGCAGAATATATATTGGTGGCATATATGGTATCTATCATGCATTATATTAGGTGGCGAATTAATATAAAAATATTTAAGTGTGTTCCTAGTTTACTTCATTGTCCTATATCTACTGTCTGATCCCCAGAGTAACTGCTCTCAATTCTTCCTCATTCAAACTGTAAAGAAAAAATTTTCACATGCATACATACTTATATAGTTTATTTATGTGTGTGAGAGAATATACAGACATATGTATATGGGTACATGTGTCTGTGAGTGCTCAAATGCCAGGAGAGGGTGTTAGATCTCATGGAGGTAGAGATGCAGGTAGTTGGTAGGCACAGGCTCATTTTGGGAGTGCTGAAAACTCAACTCTGCTACTCCTGGTTGCAGTAAGTGCTCTTACCCCTGCCTGTGCATGCAAATGCTTTTAAAAGAGCCTTTCTTTTACCATTAAGTTTTTCCCCTTCTCCCTTCTCCCTCCCCCTCTCCCCTTACCCCCCCACCCCCGTGCTCCCAACTTTTGCCTGGCTATCTTGCCTGCTTCCAATTTCCAGGAGGATCTATATATGTTTTTCTTTGGGTTCACCTTATTACTTAGCTTTTCTAGGATCGTGAACTATAGGCTCAATGTCCTTTGATTATGGCTAGAATCCACTAATGAGTGAGTACATACCATATTCTTATTTTGGGGGTCTGGGTTATCTCAGTCAGGTTAGTGTTTTCTATTTCCATCCATTTGCATACAAAATTCAAGATGTCATTGTTTCTTTATTTCTCTTTTCCTCCTCCTCCTCCTCCTCCTCCTCCTCCTCCTCCTCCTCCTCCTCCTCCTCCTCCTCCTCCTCCTTCTTCTTCTTCTTCTTCTTCTTCTTCTTCTTCTCCTCTGAGTACCCATTAAGGTTTTAAACAGTGGTGAACTTTTCTAACTTCTGGTGTCCATATAAATATTACCATGTGCAATTAATTGCACACAACTTTTGCCTCAGATGATAAGCAGCTGTTTCTTCGGAATATTTCTATTCCAACCAAGAAAAGCTAAGGTTGCTAACACACAGGGTGTTTCTGATGTGAATCCTTGAATTGCAGCTAAGAGGAGAAGGGAAATATTCAGCTAAAGTATATTTTAACTGTTTACATAACAGAAAAATAAACTTCAAGTCGTTTGTTTAATTACTGGAAAATTGGTGTTTACTTTATGACAGCTAGCATTATCTAAATTAATTCAAATCACAGAGAATTCAACTGCATTTCTCTAAAACTGCTTACAAATCAAAAGGCAGAAATGAACATATGCAGTGAGTGATATGCTGGCTATTGAAACAGGAATTACCACAATATATAAACAATGCACTGTCATATTCTAGCATCATTTGAAAACGTTTATTCTAGTGAGAACAGATATATGATGATTAAAATTATTATTAAATATATTATCATTTCTCATGAAATCATAGTAAGCATTGTTTACTTCATTATAAGCAAATTAATTTGTACTTATAATCATAAATATTAATTACATGTTATAATAGACACAATGGTACATATATTAGAAAACTGAAGGAATTAACCAATCTTTCACTATGGAAAGGCTCTGAATGTCTCATTAAACTTCAAGGTGAACTTCAATTGGAATACAGACTATTCCCTATAAATTTTCATGGTCATTACTGAAACTCATAATGGTGTGTGTTTAGTGACAACACAGTGTGTGTTAGGAGGATAATGCATTTAGTCATTTATCCAAAGCATATTAAAACCTTGTCCCTTTCATTGTCTTAGGCATGCAATAATTTATTTTTACTAAATTATTCCATTTGTTTTTAATCAAAGGACATTACAAGGTTACTATATAAATTCAAGACAGTAATGATTAAAAATAATTTCATTACTGGTCACAGACTCCTCTTTCATGAGACTGTGTGAAGAACATGACTTTCTATTTTAATAGTGAATACCCTGCTTTTATAAGGTCACTTTTTTTTCTTTGTAAGAAACCATGGACAGTACTATTAGATTTCCTGGGTTACTAAGTAAAACAAGAATGAAAAGCAGAACTGGGCATGTGAAGTACTGAGGGGCATCATGAGAGATGCGAGGCAGAAATTTGAGATATGGATATCATCATTTTTATTGTATTCATGTGAAAAATTCTCAAGGAATAACTTAAAAATGAAATAAAATATATAACTACACATATTCAGCTTTCTCTTTTCCCTCCTACGAAACCAAGTTATAAACTAGTGACCAGTTTTGAGTAGTAACAATATAACTTCATAAGTAAGTGTTAGTAGTATTATTTAACATTTCTTTTCTCTATTGAACTTTTTAACTTTATTAAATATTTTATTGTATTCTATGTATTTTCAGAATTAATCAAATAGAAACAAATGTAAATATAAAAATTAGTAGCATATAGATATAAAATTAGTTTTAATAATGAAAACCTGGAGTCAGATATCAGAGTAAAGCCTGAAATATCAGAGAGACAAAGGAGCAAGTCCAAACCACCTCTCACTTCTACAATCCTCATACCTAAAAGGGTGTCCTGTCTCTATAAGTCCTCAGACTGAATAACTTGAGGTCCTGCCTCTTGCCCTTTACAGCCTTCTCTCAGCCAAACCATATTTCTTCCTGCTTCACCTCCCTAGTGCTGGAATTAAAGGTTTGTGACTCTCAAGCACTTGGTTTAAAGGTGTGAGTCACAATCTCCTGGCTCTGTTTCTCTTTTAGACTGGATCAAATATGTGTAGCCCAGAGGAGCCTTGAACTCACAGAGATCCTGGTGAATATGATTAAACTAACTGCTTAGTTTTGTACTCTCATCTTCAGGCAAGGTTTATTTTGTCAGATCACAAAATATCACCACATACAATATTATATCTATTAATATTTTAATTGCATTTATTTAGATGTTCATTATATCTTTTCAAATGTTTTTGATCATCCATTTTGTAGTACTTTCAACAAAGTTACTAATAATACAGAACAATAGATTTTAAAGTACATAAAGTGGAATTCTGAATCCATGAACATCTCTGATTTTGAAATTCTACCCTGAGGAAACTAGTCCTTCTGCTGTTTAAAGGGTAATTTAAACATATTTCTTATTTGACGGTGTGTACCTAGATATTTATATTCTTTTGAGAATGCTGAGAGCATATGGGATGAAGATGAAAACCTGTTTGAGAATAAAATTTCAGTGAAGAAGTGAGAACCATTAACAAGTAGAGAAATACAAATAAAAAAATATAAGAATGTAAATCCAAAAACAAAAAGGATATTATGAAAGGGAGAAACCCAGTTGAGTGGGAAAACTAAAAAGGCCACAGTTGTGGTTTGAATGATTTATAGCCCACACAGGCTCATATGTTTAAACACTTGGTTCTCTTTCAGAAGAACTGTTTGGGGGAAGATTAGCAGATGTGGTCTTGTTGGAGGAGGTGTGTCATTAGGAATGAGTGTTCAGGCTTCTAAAGATTCCTGCAATTTCCATCGCCCTCTCTCTGCCTCATGGTTAAAATCAAGATGTGAACTCGACTATTCCTTCACTACACCATCATGAGTTCTAACCGCCTGCAACAGGAAGACAAATTAAACAATTACTTTTATGAGTTGTCATGGGCATGGTGTTTTTATCATAACAGGAAGTAAGGCAGACCAACACTGACTCTATTCCATAACTCTGGACTATATAGAGAAAAAAATCAGCTCTTTTCAGAGTTAGCTGTAAATTTATAAATCAAGAAATTGTTAACTAATAGTCTACCAATCTTTCTTAACAGAGCTTTTCTCTAACATGAAAGGTAAATTACTAATTGTATCCACTATCATTTTTAAAGCTAATGTATAACATGGTCATACAATTTGTCATCTCAAATAAAATAAAATTACTTAGTGCTTTCTGGAAGATGACAAGATTACAGTGTTCTTACTCCCAACATTTTTGGTATGCTAAGTATTTACAAAGGCTCTAGTTGCAATGCTTATCTGTGTCAATCCAAATATTATCTCTGGCATTGGCACTCTCTTATTGACACTTTTCTCATAACAGTCACTAAATTTATTTGTCGCCAAACTCATTATGCTATTCACTGTTTCAGTTTACTAAGATTCCATATGGACACACTTTCTTCTGAAAATCTCTCTCTTGCTCTCTCTCTCATGGTATTATTCTCTCCCCATGTTTTATCACACTTCCTATCCCTTTGTAACTCTCCTTTCACTCTCCTCTATATCCAGTCCTTCTGTGCCATTCTTGCACGACCTTTAAGGTAGGGAGTCCTGTAATTGGAGGTTTCTCTCCTACCCAGCAGTTCCCCAATAACCTCTCAGAGGTTTAGTATTACTTATAAATGCTTGGTCAATGTCTCAGGCTTATCATTATTTAGCTCTTACAACTTAAAATAACCTGTATTTCTTATCTATGCTTTGACATGTAGTTGGTGACCTGTGAGCCTATTTTCTACATGTTTTGTTCCTCTGTGGCTGGTTGGTATCTTCCAGACTCCACCTTTCTTCCCCTGTATCTCTGCTTGGATTTCCCACCTGGCTCTATCCTACTTTGCCATAGGCCAAGGCAGCTTTATTCATCAGTATGAATATGAGAACAACTTATTTTCACAGTATACGGAAAGACCATCCCACAGCAGAGTCCCAGCTTCAGTTGCAAACCCCACTGACACTATCTGGAAACTCTTGCTTGACCCTATATTTAGCCAGAGATTGAACTCTGCCCAATTTCACTCTACCTTCTACCTTCAGCACTGCCCTGCTGTTTGCACCTTGCCCCTTCCCTAAACAGACACCAGAAGTATGCTATCAATTACATCTGTTGTTCTCTTTTTTAATTATCTACATTTTAAATTGTGGCTATCCTAGTCTGTAACTGCAGCTCCACCATTACTAACAACTGCTAGGCCACAAGATCTGCCATCTGAAGAAATTCTGTCCCCTCAAGCACCAATTCTCTCAAAAGTACTAAGAGAACTTATCTAAATCTTTGTCTTGCTATAGAATTTAAGAAATAAAGGTTGAGGTAAAGTCCTGCTTCCCAGGGAGGCTGACTAGCAAGCAGCTCACCTAGCTCGTTTCCTCACATCTCCCAAGAATCCTAAAGCTTTTCTCAACCCTCTTAATAAGTGCTTCTCCACCTGGCTCCTCCCTACAACTTTCAGTCAGCTAGTTGCTGACTAGGCTCCCAGACTGCAGGTCAATCTTACTTAATCACACACAGCTTTGCATCATTAAACAAACGTTCCAGAGCATAAACAAAAGCAACACAGCTTATGTAAAATATCAGTGAAATTTTACAAATAACTGATTGACACACTATGTTCACCTTTGTAGCACTTCATAAATGTACTAATCAAAAGGTTTTAAAAACTCGATATAACCATTCACAACAAAATTTCTAGCATGGAAGCAATTAGATCATTTGCTGGATAACAAAAAAAAAAAAGGCACTGGAACCTGCTGGGAAAAATACTTAACACAAATTAGATAGCTCTTTTATAGCTTGTATAAAATAAAAGATACAGATAATCATTGATATCAGTATTTCTTTTAGTTATTTAGTAGCTTGCATAAATTCCCAAGTTTATTTCCTAATAGAGCTACCATTTACATTAACCAAGTAAATAAATGTACACCGGTTGATTTCTGGAATAATACCAAATAAAATGGATTGGTATAGAGGAGGAGGATCCTAAAATGAGTCAGAGTCACTTGACAAAATTGCTACATTTTAGATAAGTTTCATCATCATAATTTCTGATTCAGAAGATCTAGTTTAGGCACATAGGGCTGGGTCACTAATCAATACAGAGGTTTTAGTGTGACAGTTGATTTCAGGAGCATATCCAGAAAATAACTGTAATTCTAGTTAAAGAGGGACATTTAACTCAACAAGAACTAATATTAGCTCAACCTTAAGATCACTGCCATTATAGTCAATGTGTGAAAGAAATAGTGGATGTAATCAGTCAGGGGATAAAGAAGATCTGTTTAAACAGAATTGAATGAACAGAAATGCAAAAGTCTCCAACGTGTCAAACTCATGTCAGACTCAACATTCAGTGAGATTGGTACTGAGAATTCTGTTTTGTTTTTGCTTTGATTTATGTATGTGTATATTCGCATGTGTTTATTTGAAATATGTAGATGTCCTTATGTAAGTACTATTTTGTAAAATATTAAATATTATTAGAGGGTTGCAAGTTTTTGTGGTCCTATCATTTTCAGTTTGTATCATGGACAAGAAACCAAAAAATCCTCTAGCAGGAACTTAATTGAACATATGAACTGGAGTGCAGGGGCAGAAGTCTCAGTAGTAAATTAACAACCCGAAATTATGAGAAACCAAAATTATTGAGCTGATAAAGTAAAAACAATAGTAGAGAATTCAGGGGGAGATTTGTAAACCTGCCTCTCTTACTCTGTAGATCCATAAACAAGTGCATAGTTTTGAGCCAAGGGTTACTATCACTCAGTGAAACAGAATTGGGAACATAGGATGAACCAAAGCACAGTGGTACAGAGGGACTCATCACTGAGCTCTGAATCTGTAAGGGTATTTGAAACCAACAAGTAAGGGCCCTGCTCCTATTGTGCATCCCAATATTCATGAGTTTCTCTTCTGAAAAAATATAATTCAGAAATATTATGGAAAATGCATTGCCTAAGATTTAGATTACAGCATAATTAAGTCAATAATTAAAAGATACTCTTTATCTTCAACCTTTGTATCTATTTTTATCATTTTAAGCAATGCTTAACTTTCAAATAAACACACAAGTAATGTCAGCTTTTCATTTCACAAGTTATAAAGAGTGCGTGTATTCTCCCTCCAAAATACTCTTGCACAATGAGGATATGGGAGGTTTTATTTTATGCATTTTGACAAAATGTCATGCCTGGATTGACTATGTCTTATTAGGTGGTAGGGTGACTTTGGACATATTTCTAAAGGGTCTTTCTTATAAAATGTATTGACAATTTGAATTTTTGTTTTTCATTAATGATTGTAATAAAAGGATTACAAATGGAAAGCTCAGGAAGAATTAACCATTTAATGTATTCCTTCATACCCATAGTGTATCAGCAACCATTTCCCATTGAATAGCTCAAAAAGTCATTGAAAAGGGAGACAATAAATAAATAAAATAATTAATAAGCTAGTGTCTTTCATTAGTCAATGATAATTGGGTTCTGTAGAGTGAATTATGCAACCAGCTTAATTCTTTTATCTGAGGATGAACTTGATAATAAGAAAATTATACTGTTTAACATGAAATAAATGCTTGATAGAGATATTTTTCTAAAGTCAGAGAGATGCCTCAGCTGTTAAGAAGTCACACAGCTTTCATAAAGGATCCAAGTTCAGGTCTTAGATCCAATTTAGGCAGTACACATTTGCCTACAACTTCAACTCCAAAGTGATCCGATATACATGTGCTCTGAGGGTATCTGTACTCATATCAACATAGTCCATGAACACATATACGTAAAGTTTAAGAATCTTTAATAATATCATTTAATATTTAATCCAGGGAGGACTTGAATGTTTTTAAAAACAGCAGCAGAATAAACTCTGAAGCAAGAACGTAACTCAGTTTATCTAATCCAATAGCTAACAGTCCACAGGAGTGTTGCAAAAACATACTCTTACATATACAAACAACTCTCATACATTTAATCATGCACACACACTCTCAAGGAGATAGAAAGAAAAGAGAGAGAGAGAGAGAGAGAGAGAGAGAGAGAGAGAGAGAGAGAGAGAGAGAGAGAACAGAGGCAGAGAAACACACTAGGACTGGCAGATACAACTTTGTGTATTTTGGGGGCAGTACTTGGCATACAGATATATTGGTAAAACTTGTGATATTCCTGATCATAAGTCATGACTTAACTCTCTGGATATTCTAGTGTAAGCAAAATAACTAATTTGAAATCCATTTTACAGTTCCACAGCATTCTAAGCTTGGGACAAGGACTATTTACATTTTGCATATTTTAATATTGAAGAAAGTTTTACAATGTTTATTGCATTCTTCTCTGACTTGAAGAACTGAGGTCTTTATTTTTTATAAATTATAGCTGGTAGGGTCATTAACCTTTTTGACTGAGAACACCTGGAGCATTTAGGTATCCTTTGCAGCTAGGAATCTTTAGCACCAATAATTATTCATTAGACCCAAATTTTACATCTTCCAAATACTTTAAAACCTGTGTTTTATTAGTTGCTGCTCACAAACAAACCTGTAAATCACCAAAGGATTATTACCTTTCTCTTTCTTATTTCTAGGAGCAATGTAGCAACATAAAAATAGACCAGTTTAAAATCATGACAAGAATACTAGTGGTAGAAATGTATATTTCTTTGCAACAAACAAATAAACATATAGACAAAAGTAAATAAATAACCAATCTACTATATTTAACTACAACCTAGGTATTATTAGAGGTATCTTTAGAGAATTGAAAGTTAAAAATAATTTATTAAACATTATCCACTAAGCAACATGGTCATGTCTGCCAATATAGGCATAACTGTCTTTGAAGTTTCCTGCTTCATGGAAAAGTCTGCAGGATATTATGAGCCTGTGGGCTGAAGATTGGATGCCCAAGAGTACAAAAGAACTTTGGGTGACTGTCCAGGCAGCGAGATGTCTCTGTCATCTCTAGAGTTTTAGAAGTTGCTTACAATGCATTTCCTGTTTATTTAGGTAACATTATATCCATCTGGAGTCATTGATGGAATTAAAGAATATGTAGCTATAGTTACAGTTTTCCTTAGTTATGATAAAAGATAAAGTAGATATAAATATTGTATCTATAATTCTTATTTGATACCTGTTTTGTTCTATATAATTTTATTATGTTAAAATTATTTAAACAGAAAAGGGGAGATGATGTGGGATTCCCTCTGTATGCTGTAAATACCATTGTTTAATAAAGAAACTGTCTTAGGCCTGTGATAAGATGGAGTAGAGCTAGGCAGGGAAAACTGAACCAAATGCTAGAAGAAAGGAGGCAGAGTCAGAGAGAAGCCATGTAGCCCTGCTGGAGCAAGATGCAACTTTTCCTGGTAAGTCACAGCCATGTGGCAATACACAAATAACTGGAAATGGCTTAAATTAAGATATAAAAGTTAGCCATAAATACGCTTAAGCTATTGGCCAAACAGTATTGCAAATAATATAGTTTCTGTGTGATTATTTCATGGCTGAGCAGCCAGGAGCAAACAAGTGGCCTTACTAGAACAACATTCCAAAAGAGTAATGATTCTTCATTCCCCTGCATCTCTCAACAGTCATTACCTTCTCAGAAAGAGATTAGTACTTGTTAGCTCATCAGCTCATCCATGCTGGAATCCTGATGGCAGCTTATCTTTGAATTTCAGTCTCTAGAACCCTAAGAAATTAAGTATCTGTTGCTCAAGTTACCCACCTAGTGTTAGTGCTGAGTATTTTGTTATGACAATTGACTGACTAATATATTTTTAATAGATTCCCATTCAACTTTGTTTCTAGAATGTTTCTCATACCATACTATCTTAGCTACTGTATAATAACCCTTCAGCTTTTTATTTTTAAAATTGTATTGGCTATTCTAGCACAATGCTATTTCTCTAATATTTTAATTTGATATTGTCAATATAAATTACATTTAAATTATATCAGTAATTCTTTCATGACTGCATGGAATCCAGTGACTCATTTTGGATCCTAACATAACAAGTTTTATATTTCAAAATCAGTAGAAGACTACTTTTTCTCATTTACCAATTGTTATTTTTTTCTTTTCCTAGAGTTTATTTGCAATTCATTTGTAAGTCCTTCTTGTATTTATGAGTATGTAACTTTCATATCAATTGTAAATGATACTTTATAAAATATCATTATCTTATTGTTGATTGCTAATAAACATATGACCGGTATTTATATATTTATCCTGAATGTTTTACTTTGACAAACTCAAATGCATATACTGGCTCTTCATGATAGATGTGTTTTTCATGTTTTTGATGACTTGAGATTTTCTACTTAGACAACCATGCAATTGGCAAAAAAATATATTTTCATAATCAGCTTTTCTTATTTGCTATGGCCTTCTTGCACTGACTATGAAGGATATGTGATTTTAAATAGTAAGGCTAAGGGAAGATATTCATTCATTTTTCTCATTCTTAGGAAATAGTTAAATCTTGCACCACTAGTTATAACATCAGATTTTAGATTATTTTGAGACTGTCTTTATAGCTTAATAATTCCTACCATTTTGAATTTGATAAAAAATTTTTATTGTTTTTTATGAAAATATATTTCAGTTGGTTGGGATTTTTTTTTAATCCATTGAAATGATCATCATAGCTGTGCATAGTTTGACAATAATTACTAAATTTTATTTTAATGTGTTTTTAGATTGTTAATGAATAAAATTGAATTGATTTATTTTTCAACTCATTTGGAACTATTCTTGTGCTTCTAACATCAGTCCCTCTTGATCTTAACATATTATTCTTTGAATATTTTACTAAATGCCATTTGCAGATATTTTATGGTGAATTTTGAAATATATCCTCAAGAAATTTGTGCATTTATTTTGTTATATCTAGCTAGTTTGGATGTCATGGAAAAATGCATGTCATAACAAAAATGTCATGACAAAATGTTTTTGTCAGTTTATATTACAAAACCTCTGAAAGCAAAATTTATAAAGAATAGAAGATTTATTAATTCTATGTTCTTGAGGGATAGATGGCTCATGTTCAAGGGACTGTATTCATATTAGGTGCTACTCATGAGCATCATGAGTCATTCTATGCTGAAAGGCACATAGACAGATACAGAACCCACTGTTGTTTGTAACTACCCACTTTCAAGACTACCTAAAATTGTTTTTATTTATTAGATACAGATTAATGCATTAATATAATCATCAAGATTATTGTGAAGGTCATTGTTTGCTTTCCATAGCCTAATGGAATAGCCCTATTATTGAAGTTGATATTTATTTATGTTATCAAATAAGAAGAAATTAAGTTAGTGACTAATTAGAAGGTTTACTCCTACTGAACAATATTCATGGTACTGGAAGGTACTTTGTATGTTACCAGAGGAGAAAGATTTCCCCTAGTGACAGACTCCATACCTTACAACAGTGACTCGCTTTCAAGATAATTGGAACTAGAATGGTGTGAGTGTTTTGAGGAAATCAGTCATGTTTTAGATTGTATTTAATTACAAGTCCATAGTTAGGATCTATCCCTGTAACTATTTAGGTATCTAAGAAACTGAGACTATTTAAACCATGAACATAGTGGAAATTAAAATACCAGTGTTCTGTTAAAGGGACATAACAATAAAATGACTTCCAATGACAGTGCTAAGGCTATAGTGTATATACTGTCAGCATGGAAAATGCATGAAATTTGATTTGAGGGGAATATGTTGGTTGGTACTAGTGAATAAATTATTAGTATACTATATAAGAGGTCAAAAGAAAACAATGTGATAAAAGTGCAGTACTTATTGCAGAACACTACTAGACACAATGTTATGGGCCTCACAATAGTTTATGGCAGTACTGAATTAGTAAAACCATACATAATAAAATTATAGGAATCTGTGAATGTATTTTATGTCAAAAGGAGTAATTAGCAGCCCTAAAACTAATGATCCTCACTGGTAAAACTTTTTATGACCTGTTTCCCCTGGCCAGAATTCTGTAACCCGTCTGTACCTGTGCATCTGGTGACTGCCTATGTCCTGCCAGTTTCATTCTCATATAATACCAGCTGACTTTTCCCTCATGCTCATAGACGCCAACTGCTCAATGTGTGTCTAACTGCATAACTAAGAGCAGCACAATCACCTGCTTTCAAACATCTCCTTCCTTTTGCTTCAAACATCCTCGAGTGCTACTCATTCATCTTATCCCAAGCACATACATTATTGCAAAGTATTTCATATTAAATTCCTTAACTTGTAGCTTTGAGCATAAGTCCAATATTAATAATCATTTCTTCAATTCCAGAAGACAGCTGATCTTGTCTAAGTCTGGATTTTCAGGGTAATAAGTGGAAGATATTTAGAAAGCAGCTATCCTAGGAGGTGGGTGATGGTAGGAACAGCCTACATAAAAGAAAACAGGGAAACTAACAGAGCAGACCAGAAGAGTGAATCCAGAGCCCAGTCTGGAAGGGATAGCCCCCATTTGGGAGTTTTGCTCCACCTTTTTAGAGAGGGTTCAAACGGCAGAGGTTTGAGATGTGGTTTTTAAGAAAAGAGTGAGCCTCAAAATCTGTATTGTGAATTCAAAACAGATAAATTACACAGGAGAGAGGGAAATGGGGAAAGGGAAAGTCAGGGACACATGCAACAAGAAGAGAGACACCAGGGAAGTCCTTGCTCTTTGTACTACCCAAGCTGTAGGGTGTCATTTTTAAAGAGCCATACTAAATCAGTGCTTTATTAATCCAAAGCAAAATAGTGTGAAGTGCATACTCTGGCATTGTTTCAGTGGAATTTCTGTCTGATATCTGACGACTACATCTAGATAAGAGGTGGAATCAAGAAAATGGATCTGAATCATGATTTGGAGTGAAACTCAGATTCAGGCTCTGAACATGCAAAAGAATCCGCATGTTTTCTGTATGTGTTCATTTAAATATTTCAACACACATCTTCTTGTCAGCCTTCAATAATCACTAACCAATGTTTGATCTAACATCTCTTTTAACACCAAAGAGTGAAATCATATGTGGGTTGCACATCTGTCTCTGACATTATTCACTCATACTCATCAAATTAATCTATATTTGATGCCAATGGCAGCATTTCATTTTGAATTTTGGTGACTACCATTCATGGTCACAATTTTAATGATCCATTAATCCACTGTTAGGCACTCAGGTTGAGTCTCTATCTTAGTAACTGTGAGTTTACAATTATCTTTACTCATATGTTGTTCCTGGTGCTCCCTTTTTCTCACGTGGTTTCAGCTATCAATAGTAATCAATAGTTCTGAAAATCACATCTGTACCATACAACTCACCTCTTAGTTGCAGATCAGTGTCAAACTGACTTTTAATGCTTGAACATATTTCCATAGACAACAAAAACTAATCCTGATTTTAAATGAACACAAACTGTGAGACCAAATGTTCTTCGTCTCTTAAATCTATATATTAATGAGTATCAAATCTATTTTTTTTTTTCGAGACAGGGTTTCTCTGTGGCTTTGGAGCCTGTCCTGGAACTAGCTCTTGTAGACCAGGCTGGTCTCGAACTCACAGAGATTCACCTGCCTCTGCCTCCCATGTGCTGGGATTAAAGGCATGCGCCACCACCGCCCGGCTTCAAATCTATTTCTTCAATCAGTCAAGGAGCTAATGATAATTCTGAATCTTTCCTGTCTTCATTCTCTCTTTAGTGAATACATGTCTCCAGATTCTATATTTCAAATCGCTTATCTCCGACTGAAGCACTGCAGTTGGTGACTGTTAGTTCATTTCCAAGCCACAGACCCAAGCTATATTAATTCCACACTGTTTTGCCAAGGACTCAGGTATATTTCTGGCTAACTCTTACATCCTAAATTGAATTCATTTCTATTGTTCCATGTATTGCCACAATGCTGTGGCTTACCAGGTAAAGTTCTGGCATCTGTCTGTCTCCTGCGGCAGTGAAATGGCATCTACCTAATTCTGCCTAATATATATATATATTATATATATATATAATATATATATTTTTCCCCAGTTCCAGCCTGGATATAGTCTGCCCTGACATATGTGCCAAAGCAGGTTTATTCATTACCCAGTAAAAGCAACACATATACAGAAGGACATGCCACATCAAAACACTTAGCTTGTTTTGAGCCTTAATTTTGATTTATTGTATCATTTCAGCTTGTTTTTTTTTTTTTTTTTAAATATCGACTAGGGCTTAAATAGCAACATTTGAGGGAAATATACATATGAGACTTTGCATGAACTGATTTGTAGCTAAAAGTTTACTTTCTTTGCTCACTGAAGAAAGAAATTCGGAGGTATTAAATGAGGAAAATAGATGAGTTGAGACAATATTGCAGTGTTTAATGTGAGATGTGGTAAAACAAGCCAATACCCTTTCTGGCACAAATAATTTCAGTTAGCAGATGATAATCTCAATTCCAGAGCTATGCAATTACATTTTAATTAATAGAAAAAGTATAGTGAGATTCTGTACTTGAAATAGAATTGAGATCCTTTGATTATCAAGCCAAAAAAATGCAAAGTTTTTGTGAGGAAAAGCTCTGATTAGCTATGAATCATGAAGGAATGCAGAGAGATAACAGGTGTATCAGAACATAAAGCCGCTGGTGTCAAAATATGATGTGTTAGCTCAAATTACTCTTTCTAAGAACATTCTGCATAGAAATTAAGAGGTAATTGGCACTGAGAAAAAACATCAGGGCATATAGTGATCTTAGTATTTTGTACAATTTCCCACTAGATTAAATAAATTCTTTAGAAATTAAATTTTATAAAAATAAAGTCTAGCCTCCTTAGATGACTTTTATAAATGGAAATATATTTTGACTTCGATGGTCTCATGACAAATTAAGGTTCCATAAGCATACCACTAGATCTTAAATTATGTATCCATGGTACATTGACTGATACCCTCTGGGGAATGACAAATAATGTAAAGCTCCCCAAATTTGCCAGTATGTATGTAACTAAAACAAATGCTGATGGGATTTGTCAATTGTATGTTTCCATGTCAGTATTTTATATTTCTGGCACCGACTATCCTTTCCTAGCAGTAAACAAATGAAATAACACAATCCAGAGAACTAAATAATATTAATGGCATTATCATAAATGTTATGAGAATATGTATGAGTTCTTAGGTTCCAGAGATTGCTTGTACGTACCCTTGCTTTTTATTATATCCTTACTTTTTATTAGAAAGTTGTCCCTATTTCACAAATACTGGAATAAATTAATTGGGAGTACATTATTCAATGTGCCTTTTACTGGGGAAACTTCTGGAAGAGGTGGCCTTCAAATAGTAGCTGAAATGAGAAATGAAGTAACATCAGAGGAAAGACTGGGATGAATGATACAAAAAGGTACTGACATTATTTTTATGAACTTCCTCTGCTTCTGTTTTATTGGGTACTATCCTTTCATGATTTCCTCTGTTGCTTTCAAGAAAATTACAAAGTAGCATAAGCAAACCCAATTAAAAAGAAAGCGTCTGAATTTTAGAGAGTTCATTTATTTTTATCTCTGTCTTATATAAGAGATAGTTCAGTCTTATTTCAAATCTATGCAAAGGCCAAATTAGTAGAGATTAATCAGCTAAACTCAATTCCATTTTATATAGATTGCAGGTGGTTCAGAACATGAATAGACCAACACAAATTTATTGTTTGGATCATTATTGTTTTGTCTATTAAAATAGATAGATACACATGGTTCGGTTAGTTTTATGTATTTTAAAAATGAAAGAAGTTTTAAAATAGGGGTTCCCAGGTGTCCAAGGGGATTTCTCCAGCTAGGTCCGTGGACAGCAGAGGAGAGGGTGCCTGAACTGGCCTTCTCCCATAGACACACTGATGAATATCTTGAATATCACTATAGAACCTTCATCTGGCGATGGATGGAGATAGAGACAGATACCCACATTGGAACACTGGACTGATCTCCCAAGGACCAGATGAAGAGCAGAAGGAGGGAGAACATGAGCAAGGAAGTCAGGACCACGAGTGGTGCGTCCACCCACGGAGACGGTGGGACTGATCTAATGGGAGCTCACCAAGGCCTGGAGGTGAAAGAGCGTATGATCCAACCGGACTCTCTGAATGTGGCTGATAATGAGAGCTAATTGAGAAGTCAGAGATAATGACGCTGGATTTTGATTCTATTGCATGTACTGGCTTTTTGGGAGCCTAGTCCGTTTGCATGCACAACCTTCCTAGACCTGGATGGGGGTGGGGGGGGGCTTGGCCTTCTCACAGGGCAGGGCACCCTGACTGCTCTTAGGACTTAAGAGGGAGGGGCAGGGGAGTGGGGAGAGTGAGAGAGAAATGGGAGGATGGGAGGAGGTGGAAATTTTTAATAAATAAATAAATAAAAATTAAAAAAATAAAAATAAAATATATGTATGTTCTCAATATGGAATGGTAAAAGACTGGGATAAAGTGTTGTGAAGTTTGCAAATTCAGAGAAGGCAAACTCAGAACTCCAGGCTCATTTCAATATAAAGAACTGGGAAATAGATCCTAGGCAATAGTGGAGATGGTACCTGAACTGGCCTTGCCCTGTAGTCATCAATGTCTACATTGTCTATCTCAAATGTCATCATAGCACCTACATCCAGCAACAGATGGAAGCAGATGCAGAGAACCACAGCGGAGCATCGGGCTGATCTCCCAAAGTCCAGTTGAGAGGGAGGAGTGAGGATACTAGCAAAGAGTTCAAGACCATGATGGAGACCAAACAAGGCCCCCTGCATGTGGGTGACAGTTGTATGGCTGGGGCAGACTGTAGGGCCACTGGCAGTGAGACCGGGATTTATCCCTACTGCTTATTTTAGGATTTTGGAACCCATTCTCTCTGGAGGGATACTTTGATCAGTCAAGATATATTTGGCCCCAGCTCAAAGCAATGTGATAAAGTTTGTTGACTCCCCATGGAAAGACTAACCTACTCTCTGAGAAGTGGATTGGACGTAGAATGGGGTTGGGGTAGGGGGAAAGTGGAGGGAGCAGGAGGAGGGAAGGGAATGGAAAATGGATTTGGAATGTAAAATGAGAAAAGATAGGGTTTTTAAAATATTAAATAAAAAGGGATTGAGGTTAATGAATGGTCACTTAACGGAAGCTATATGAAGAGCATCCTTGATGAATTGCAGGTGTTATTCATCTAAGTCAGGTACTTCCCAGAGGTATAGGAAGGCTAAACCTAAAATACTGCTTTAAAGTGAAGGCTCAACACAGCCGTCTCTTCATTTAAGAAAAGTGGCTTGAGACCCAAACATAATTTCACGTATTTACCTAATTTCTTGTCATTTTTCCTTCTAGTTCTGGTCTCAGCTTGATTATAGAATATCTGAATTTCCTTTCTTTTAGTTTAGCAGTCACTTGAGCTGATTTTCTTCCTTTCTGTCCATCCAAATATGGACAACCTCTGCAAAACAGTTAACCTTTCTCCTTCTGTAAATACATCCCAGAACCATAGCATAGGTTTTCCATTTCAGCACAGTTCTGATGGATTGTGGTTGGAAACAAACAAAAGCTGTAGTTTTCTAAAATACAAAATAAAACCAGACATGAAGCATTTAAATATATTTATTAATGTTCTCCTCTCATTTAAGTTTAAGAAAACTTATGATGACACAAGTAGAATCATAGCTTGTTTATAATTATTGAATTTATATACATAATTTTATAGAAAAAAATGCACTATATTCAGGTAATTATTTAAAAAATGTAAAAATGATCAAGTATTATAATAAGCAAAATAGCTCTTTGGATAGTTCAAGAAACAAAGAGGTGAACTGAAAGAGTTTTTGTTGTTGTTTGCTATCACATATGTATATGAACAAGAATGACACTGATGGACATTCCAAATTAGGTTGGGAAAATGCCCATGAGACCTAAATCCTAGACAAATAGCTATAGGCTGCTGAGAAAAACTGTTAGCAAGAGAGATAGTCTTTGTCAGGGAAGAACACAAGGATTAGTTGTCCAGAGATAGTCAGCCTAAAAACATACATACAAGTAACATCATATAACCTGAGCATGTTATATTTAGAAATATATGTATGTACATGTATGTATCCCAATGTAATAACACTTAGTAGAAAAAGAGGACATGAATTTGAAAGAGAGTAGGGAGCGATGTATGGGAGAGTTAGGAGGGAGGAAAGGGAAGAGGGAAATATTGTAACTACATTATAATCTCAAAAATAAAGTGAAGTATACAATGGATTTGAAAGAGAGAAAGAAAAACTGGGATTAGAGAAAGAAAATGGGGAATGTTATGATTATATTATAATTTCAAAATAAAGGAAACCATTAAAAATGAAGAAAGATTCTTTTAAGAGACTGAGAAATATAAAATGGGTGAAAATATAAACTGTTCTAGTGAAAGGATTTCATGAATATGTCATATCTTAGATGTTTAACTAGAAGGAACATGTGTATCACAATTACCATGACCTATGCTACACAATGCTGTGTGAATTCTATGTGAACTTAGTAATAAAAACCCAGAGTAAGATAAAGGGATTAATGCTGAAGATCAGAGAAGCAGAAAGGCCAGCCTCTAGAGAGTTCTTTTATTCTACAAATGCTGAGACCAAAATGGTGGTCCTGCCCCCAGACTGCAAATCCCAGTCTGTCTCCACCAAATCTCAGACCTCAACTCTCTCCAACCAACTTCAGACTGCATGGCTTTCCTCTCTTCTTACACCTTGTATTCCTCTCTCCACTCTGTCATATCCCTCCTGTTTCCACCTCCCTAGTTCAGGGATGAAGGACATTGGATCCCAAGTGTTGGGATCACCTTTGTGTGAGCTCTGTTTGTGTGTAGCACAGAGTGGCCTTGAACCAACAGAGATCCCCTTGCCTTGGTCTCCCACATCCTGGGATTAAAGGTGTGTGCCACCACTCACTGTCCTTTAGTGGCTTGGCTCTGTACTCCATTTTTCAGGCAAGCTTTACTTGCTAAAACATAAGCAAAATATTACCACATTTCCCCTTTTTGTATAAAATAAAACTATATACAGTAATTATAAATATATACAATATATAGGCAATAAATACATCAACAATGTCTAGTCCATTTGCATTTAACAGAGTCAGAGAAAATACTCCATTATCTATACTGTCTTGGTAAGTCCAAAGTGTTATGGAGAATCCACTTTCTATTCTAACTTGCATTACCATTTCAAAATTATCTTTTTATGTCTCTCAACCTTAGATAATTTGCATTTCTTTAGTGAGTTTCTTTTTTGAGACTGGAAAACTCTAATTATCTAGTCTTTAACTCCCTCAGAGACCTGAGAAGGAAATAATATTAACTGAATCAACAGGAAGTGTGAGCAACTGATTTCTAAAAAAGTATGAGAAATGACAATAATATCTGTCTGCCTGGAAAGTCACACAAAGTTCCTCTGAAATATTAGGACATCCATCTTCAGCCTACAGGCCTAGAATATTTGAAAGACTTTTCTGTAAAGCAGGATTTTTGAAGGATTGTATCTTCTTGTCTTGACAAGGTTTTATAGTCACTCTCTTTGTGTCCTGCTTATCTAATTTGAACAGCATAGTGTCAGAAATCGAGGCAAGGGCACTTTAATATCCAGTGGTTTACTTCTGCCACAGAGAAAGTAAACTCCATGTGGAGTTTCTTCAATGCCCATCATCTTCTCTGAAGTAGATTGATGCCTCCAGGAACAGATATGTCTCATTGTCATAAAAAAGAACTTATGTTAATTGAAACATCTTAAATGCCATATTCTGTAGATCTCTGAAGTGTTTGAAGATGACCTGTTTATTTTAAATATATGTTTGACCTTAAAAATATACCCACTATACTACAAATTAGATTATAATAGGTGACTAACTACTAATCTGCATTTCCTTATTATTATAAATAGTTGGTAATAATAACTTTCAAGGGCTAAAAATTTGTGTTATATTGCATATTAAGCTCTATAGGAACAATACCCTTAACAAGCATAGAAATGTATAACACAGTACGTTCTAACAAAATTAATTTCAAATATGCATCTGTATACAAAATTTGTATACAATATGCAAAAGTCCATTCTGATGGAAAATATTAAAAACTTGCTTTTTTAGAAGTAGATTCGATAATCTACCTGTTTTCTTTTCATGTCTCTATAACCCCTTTTTTTTCTTTTCAGAGTAGATTAAATAATCTACCCTTTTTATCCTATCATATCTATATCCTCCATTTATTCTTTTCAAAACAAGAACCCTGAATCCAATCTTCATTGTTTAGCCTTTTTCCTGATCATTACCAAATAACATCTTGTAACCAATCCCCCTAAACAATGACAAATATCCATAACCCAATGAAAGACTAAAAGCTGCCTACTCTACCTCTCGAGAATGTGGGCAACATGTTCTCAAATTTACTTCCTGCTGTCTTGGGGCAACAACATTTTTAGGGGATCCTGAAAAAAATATTTGGATTAAATGTCAAATCCTCGGAGAGGCAACTGTATAATTTGTTGTCCAGTCCCTGTGTAATGGAAAAGTGTAGGGCTTGTCTCAAAACCTGACTTGAGGAGTCTGTAAGGCTGGATCATCTGAGCAAACCACCTCAAAATTGTTCTGAGCAATCTGTAGTTTAAAACTGATATTGACATGTTTTTTAGCTTAGTGGTGGTGTCATAGTCCTGGTAGGATAGTTGATTTTGGATTCCATCATGTTTTTGGAGACTTCAGAGATCATATTAGATTAAATTATTCCTTTTTTTTGTAATTTTTCTGGGCAGTTGTCCCTTCTTCTTTGAATGTTTATTTGCCCAAAGGTCTTAAATTCCTCAAAATGTTTGCTTTAACACAATACCTCCTTTGTCCTTGAAATTTGGGTATGACTACCACTAGGAACCCTGTGGGAATACCACCTGGAAACTGAGTGTGAGTACCACCTTGAAGGTGGGTGTGACTATTACCCTGGAAGTTGGGTGTGGCTACAACCAAGAAACTGGGTGTGACTACCACCTGGAAAATAGGTGTGACTACCAGCATTTGGCCATGTCAAACTTTCAGCTGCTTGTCTTACTACATTGCCCATGTAATATTTTACAAGCAATGGTGGTAAGGAATTACCCACCATAGTTCACAACATATTATTTAAAAATTTTAGCTAGAACAGGTAGGTGAAATATTTTAAATATTTAAAAGGAGAACAAATGATGGAGGAAAGATTAATAGGTAAAAATTATGAAGAAGGTGTGCAATTTTTACACCACAAAAAGCCCAAAATTTAAATGAACAAGCTGAGAGTTACTCAGGGCAATCATATAGGAATGAGATGTCACCCCCTAGGGATATCATAGAGCAAATTACTCTTTGAATGTGTGACTGGACCACATAACTGCTAAGAGTAACTAAGGCTAGATGGTCCTTTGATCTCTGCCTTTGAAATTCATGTAAAATATTTAAACTAGTTTACATTGCTAATTGGTTTTCAAGATGAAAGACATTTTGTACTTGTATAAAAGAGTAAAATTGGTCTACATCCTCTTGAGAATAATTTTTATATGAATATCTAAACATAATTATTTCTCAGTGTTTTTCTGACAAATATGTGGAGTTGGCAGACACACCACAATTTGGCATGTCCATTGAATTTTGGAATTTAATGTTTTGATTTTTCATTTGACCTGTATGAAGCGTGCTACAAAACACAGTTCAGTTTTTACCATAATTATTTCACTGTTTGTTTTGTAGAAATTAGAAATACATAGAAAAGTTGCAAATTAGTAGAAAGTCATTTCAGTATTCCACATACCATTCCCCTGAGTTAATGTTATGATATTTGGCTTTTATTTTGCATTCTGTGAATGTTTCTCTTGCATGAGGATCTGTGCTGTTAAAGAAAGAAGTACCTTAATGGAGTTAAATAGTAAAATTTTATTCATGACTGTTTGATTAGAAGAAAGAATAGATTCCACTATCCTGAGGAAAATCCTTGTGTATTTTTAAATGCTGAGATTACACAGTGGAGGACAGCAGATGAAGGTGCCTGTCAAAACAACCAGGCCATCTGTGATATTAATGGGTACATAAATTAGGGTCCTATTTATGAATCCTGTAAAACCTGGGAGATAAGGGTAACAGTGATGGGTACAGTTCACAGGGTTATTATTTGTCTCTGCAGAATAATATTATAATTTTTAAAGTAGAGAGAGGATTTATGTATGAGTATCAAAAAGGATACCACATTTGTAAATTTTTCACATTATATGTTATTTTTTTAAATGAGTGAATTCAGGAGACTATTTTAGTAGAATAACTGGCTAAAATTAGTGATGTGGAGAGCTGTGAACCAATCCAGGCCAGTCTGTGCATATGCATCATAGTGATGGTTGAAGTCATGCCACTTAAGGTTTGTAACAAAGAATTTGAACCTCCCCCATACACACACATATACAGAATGTGTATGAACGTATACATGCTAAAACGTTCTGAAAAATGCTTGAGAATTTACTGGAGAAATGGTTCAGTAATTAAGAGCCCTAGCTGCTTTCCCAGAGGACCCATAATTGAATCCCAGCACCCACACGGTCTCTCGCAGCCATCTGTACCTTCAGGAGATTTCATACCCTTCTCTGATTCCTCGGGCACTGGATGCATATGGTGCATTGACATAATTGAAAGAAAAACACTCATATACATACAATAAAAATAAATAAGTATACAATAAAAACAAATAAATATATAATAATGAAGTGCATGAGAAAAACTGTGGAATGCTAGCATTTTAGTTAATATTTATGTCAGAATAAATAAGGACTTTTGCATGTAAACATACAATGTATTCAAGCAAATTCTCCCACTGTATCTCCTGCCTTTCTGTGGTGATTTGGATGATAATATCCACCATAGGCTCATGTACTTGAACCCTTGGTCTTTGCCAGTGGTATTGTTTGGATTGGTTCAAGATGGTGACTCTACAGGAAAAAGTATATCACTGGGGGTGGGCTTGAAGAATTTAAAGATTGTTATTTCCAGTTTTCTCTCCCTGCCTCATGTTTGTGGTTAAGGGTCTCAAATTGAACCTTCAGAAGCCATGCCTGCCACTTGTTGCCATGCAAGAGTTGACCAGGAAGAACTCAGTTTAGAACTGAAACTAAAAACAAAACAAAACAAGATACCTTTGTCATAGTTTTATCATTACGAAAGAAAAGGAACTAGCACACACCATTCCCCTCATTTCCCTTAGGTGACAGTTCCACTCCTACTTTTATGAAATATAGACTTACATTATTTTATGCAATTGATATAATTTTTGAAATTAGAAAGTCACTACACGTATTTTTCATAATAGCCCTAGACTTAGTAGTTAAGTTAGGGGGTACTTGCTTATTTTTTCAAATGCAGGAGCTATAAATATAGGCATTTATTGTAAAGAATGAGGAGTCTAATCATTGGACACTTTTAAATGATTTACCACACTCTGTCGTGCTCACAGAATGATGCACTGAATGGCAATTGTAAATTGGTAGGCATGATTAAAATGAAAGTGAACATTATGGTTTTGTACACATTTCCCATAAGCCTCTCTAAAGTTTTGGAATTCCACACCTATTCTAGCTGAGTCAGAAAACAGGGTGGTTTGAATTCAAATGATTGCGGTAAGACCCATATATTACATTATTCTTCAACCAGATTGACATTGGAAGCTCATGAAGAGTAAGAGTCCCTTCCATTATTTATGATTCTCCAGGCCCTTAGCCACATTCTGTGCACCAGGGAAATAAATGAAATATTCATTAAAACACTTAAACTCTCAATATTATATAATTGTAGATGAAAAGAATAACATGGAATAAATGGGCTCTTTTGGAACAAGAGATCATGTGCACACTTTTTACGAGAAACAATAATAATTTTCTTTAAATTCTTTAGGAACTCAGAAGATGTATTTTTTTCACAGAAGTGCACAGATTTTTCAATATGGCTAGTTAAAAATCATAACAGTTTATATGTCTTTATATACAAGAATACAAAAAGGCAAGTTATTGAATCCTTTATTTTACTACATTTAGTAAATTTGCATTTTTTCAAAATATAGAAACACTTTGACATAACTAACACAAATGTAATAATACTATAGTTATTTGTGTATTCAAGATATCTGAATTATTTCATAAAAATCTTTATTCAAAGTCTCCAATAGTATTAAGCTATTTTTTGCTTTTATTTATGTAAAAACCTAAAAAGAAAGTATTTCAGATTTGTAGGATTTTTTTCATTTAATCAAATACTCTTATTTTATCTTTTTAATTTTTATGAAATATCTGTCAATGACTTTTATTTCAAGGGACTGCTCCAAATCCTGTTGTGGACAGGATTTGGCCCATGGTTTTGGTTCAGTTGATGGCCACTGGTGATATTAGGCACTAAATTAAAATAGAAAACAATCAAAATATATTTTGGCAAGATTCCCTTTTTAAAGAGACTGTTGCTTTTCTAAATTTTTTCCTAAACAATTATTTCTCTCAAGGTAACCAAATACATTCAATGGTAAAAAAAAAAATCTAAGCTATAAGTTGTTGCTGATCCTATTATGAAAATGTCCACAAACCTAATATTTTGATTAATATTTTAAGACTGAGTAAAGTGAGGATCTCTAAACTTCAGCCTTAGTGATTATATAATGTTTATCTACCTAATGTCATTCTTGTGTAGGTATATTCAATCTTTTTAAAGTTACTATGAGCCAATGTATAATTGAATATAAGATAATAGTACAGGTTTTTCAAGTTATTAAGTATGTTTTGGACCATAATGTCTATAATTGCCTATCCCACAGCATTCATGCCAGTATTGTACCAGTTGTTACATCTTGTCATGCTAGTCCTTACAGTATCTCACTGGTCTCACACGTGGATAAGAATGATGATTAATTATCTATGCTAATAAATTACATAGCACCTTCTACTACTATGGATAAGAATGATGATTAATTATCTCTGCTGATAACTTACATAGCACCTTCTACCACTATGGAAGCTATCTGATAGGGATAAAGCATCTAGGTGGATACCAGTTCACTTTTTGTTGGAGGAGGCCGCTTGTTTCTTTCCTGGCTACTCAGTCCTGAAATAATCAGACAGAAATTGTATTAATTAAATCACTGCTTGGCCCATTAGCTCTAGTTTCTTATTGGCTGACTTTTACATATTAATTTAACCCATTTCTATTAATCTGTGTATCTCCACATGACTGTGGCTTATCAGTTAAAATTCCTGCATCTATCTCTGCCTAGGCTTCATGGCGACTCTCTGACTCTGCCTCCTTTCTCACAGCATTCAGTTTAGTTTTCTCCACCTAGTTCTGCTCTACCTTATTACAGGCTCAAGACAGTTTCTTTATTCATTAACCAATAAAAGCAACACATAGACAGAAGGACCTCCCACAACTTTTTTCATGACCTGTGATCTCATTCATGTTGTTTTACTCTCAAGTTCTGGATGGTAGTAGCCAAGGGTATTGGCTATAGTTTGTATTACTTTGGAGTCTATCAGCTTCCACTGATTAACAACACACAAAGAGGTAACCTATTCCTGTTACTACAGTTGGGCTTGTAGTGTACATTGTCTAGCTGAGGTATTATGCATCCGGTTGTAAAGTAGTTTCATTAAAACTCTTTTTATACATGTATGTTTATATGTTTCAGGAAGTTTACAGAGCTGTGGGTTTCAATAAGACTCTTTCAAAAGACTTTTTAATATTTCTTATGAATTTCTACAAATGATAAAATTAAGAAAATTCTTGTCAAAATAAATAAAAACTTTGCTTATTCTGACCGATACACTTCCAGTGTCCCTGAAGGAGACCGGTGAAAACATGGTGTATTGTAGAAAGACAGGTGGGTAGAAGTAGTTTGAACTTTAATTTTTTTTTAAAAAAATGTAGTGCTTAAAAAGGTTACCTAGAGATTGAAAGTGAAGTAAGTAGAAAAAAACAAAGAGTTAAAAATGCTTTGAATTTCTTAAGTGACTGTCTTGATAATAATCAATTACTGAAGTTTGAGAATTGAGGATGAGAAAGTTGATTATTTTTGTTTGCAAGTGTGGGATCAGTGTATCTACTTGACAAATAATTTGAGACTTAAGAGTTTTCCCTATGCTGATAAGTATTGCAGCAAGAAAAGGAGAGGATATGGTGTACATAATGATCTATCAGAAACGCCCTTTCTGCTTTAAAGTGGAAAATGTGTAAATGAAAATTTAAGTCATAGCTTAGTCACATGGTTTATTGCTTTATGAGAAGAAGAGATATCTTAACTTGGATGAAAAGAAGGTAGTTAATATGCATTTTTACTTTTCAATCTAGAAATAAAAACATATTTACTAAAGGATATAATAAAATATTCACTTGGAGAAACTAAAAATAAAGTTCTGACTAAGTTGGAAGAAAAAGTCAGTGACCTATAAAATATAGTATATGTTTTATGTATTTCAATATAAGCATTAGTTTTATACTGCACTGAATAAAGTTAGATTTAATCAAGTAATGAGTTTGTGAAGATTATACAGCTCTCAAAACATGAACTTTGTGAATATGATCTTAGATTTCTCCTCTACAAATCAGACCAAAGACACCAATTCAAAAGTCTAATGAAATTTTTTTTCTGTTAAACTTGTAAAAATAATTATAATATAAGAAAAAGAATGTCTCATTATTTCTGCAAATACTACATTCCCTTGTTTTGATCTTCAACGATGGGATGAATACCACTTCACATCCTTTCAATTAAATTTATTATTTAGTACTTTAAGAAACTCTAAAAAGCCAGTTGTTTTTTAGGTGAAGAATGTGAGTTTAGGATTGTTTTTAAGTCTCTCTCTCTCTTTGTTATCTATCTATCTGTCATCTATCTGTCTGTCTGTCTATCTATCTATCTATCTATCTATCTATCTATCTATCTACCTATCCATCCATCTATCTATCATCTATCTATCTATCTATCTATCTATCTATCTATCTATCTATCTATCTATCTATCTATCTACATGTCTATCTATCTATCTATCTATCTATCTATCTATCTATCTATCTACCTGCCTATCTATCTATCTATCTATCTATCTATCTATCTATCTATCTGCCTATCTACTATCTATCTATCTATCTATCTATCTATCTATCATCTATCTATCTACCTACCTACCTACCTACATATCTATCTATCTATCTATCTATCTATCTATCTATCTATCTATCTACATGTCTATCTATCTATCTATCTATCTATCTATCTATCTATCTACCTACCTACCTACCTACCTACATATCTATCTATCTGTCTGTCTGTCATCTATCTATCTATCTATCTATCTATCTATCTATCTATCTATCTATCTATCTATCTACCTACCTGTCCATCTATCTATCTATCTATCTATCTATCTATCTATCTATCTATCTATCTATCTATCTATCTACCTATCATCTATCTGTGTGTGTGTGCACTTTCACATGTGTGTGTTCGTGTATGTGTGTCTGTGATTTTTGTCAGGCATGAAAGAAGTCAGTCTCCCCGCTTCTCTATCTCACATAGATTCCCCATAGATTCATAAGGAGAGACAGAGAAAAGAAGAAAGAATTTTAAATGAGAAAAATAAATGCAATCTCTTATTACCATGACTGAGGCCTTTGAACCAGGTGTAAATGTAAGCAGAAATAGAAAGAATAGTTGCTTTCACATTCACTGATGTCTTTTGCAACAGAACACAGGGACACAACTCTGGTGGTGCTTATACAAACTGATAGTCCTTTCTGTTCTTCAGTGGAAATAAATAATGGGCATTTATCTTTAAAGTAAGCCTCAGTATACTAGACATACTGTGTCCACACATGTTGAACAGTCAGGTTTAGCGTTTTTTAGCCTAGACATCTCATATTTTTCTATACAATCTGTGCAAAGTTTCTGTATGATTCGATCAGCTCTTCTACCCCCACATGAGTTTAAAGTCAAACTTCTCTCTGAATGCAGAATTTGCCTCCTCTAACTGAAAGGCTTTAAATTATGCTGTAGATAAGATGCTGCAAGCAGGCCAGCCAGAGCAGTGTTTTATTCCTGAAGTAAATGAACTGAAACAGATGGAGGATGGAAGAGAAATCTTTCCTAGAGCACAGTGACTCGGTGTCACCAGCTGTTACCAGGCAATAATGGGCTATGGAAAGTGATGCATAGAGAACTCCAAATGCCCACCGTCCTTGCCCGTGGACGGTTAGGGGGAGAGGCCATTTCCGTGCATTCTTTTAATTGAAGGTGAAACCAGGAATGTGTAGTTCTTGCTTAAAAGAGTACTGTTATATTGATTGAAACATAAAACAGGATGCACAATCATTTGCTTTTTTCATAGCAGGATTTAGCTAAATTTATGTAATTTGTCAAAGGAGCCATTAGAACTGGGTTTAATGGGTAAAACTTTTGATTATTGTACTTGATGCATAACTTATAAACCCTTTTTTACTTAAATTTTTCTTTAATTAAATTCCCTATTTAAATTTTGTTCATGTACAGAGAGAAAACTAATATTTTAAACCACAATTGCCTAATTTGGTTTGAGGAGAAAACTAATTTCTACATTAGTCAAGTAAACATTAAAGACAGAGCCCAAAGACATGAGGTGAATTAGTTTCTTAATTGTGAGAAAATACAGTTGAATTTACCTAGAAATATTTTTATAATGGGTTTTCAAAAAAAATCTCTAGAAAAAAGGAATGCAGGAAAATAAGTAGGTACACTATGGAAATGAAGTTTTGGATATCAAATCAAAATAAAAGAAGATTATATATTATATTACATATCAGTATTTGGCCTGGCTCCAAGGCAAAGATTCATAAGTCGCTTTTGGAAGATAGGCAGTGAAGTAGGCTGTAAGCAGGTCTTACTAAAAAGATGGGAAGTGGACTAAAAGTATGGAAGTCACAATAAAAGATAAAAGGGTGTTGCCTGGGTAAATTATTATATGTGTAAACAAGAATAATGTATTAACTTTCAAATAAGAAGACATTAAACAAATTGAAACAACATCCAGGAGAAAGGGGACACTGGAAGTGGTTTGTAGGCACAGGAAGATATAAAACAGAACTTTTTAAAGAAGAAATGAACACAGGAAGTAAATAACATGTTATTTTGTTTATTGTATCATAAAAACTATTATGGTAAGGTTTAGACAGCAGACATTGATTTTCTAATATTTCTGACATTAGGAAGTTTATAACTGAGTTGTCAGAAAACACAGTTTCTGTTGAAAGTTCTCTTTCCCGCCTGTATACAACTGCCCATCTATTTCGCTCTCAGAAAGTCCCCTTTGGGTGCTTGGCTGGAAAGAGACCAAGTTTTTATGCTTTCCCTTTCATGTGGACCCCTCTTCTATAGGTTAGGTTCCTACCCTTGTGACTACATTTAAATTAGTCTCCAGAAGCTCTATCTCCAGTGTGAACAGAATGGAGCAAAAGCGTGGAAAGGATGAACTATGTGGGAACATTGTTTAGTCCTTAATGGGATCTTGAGAGGACCAGTGACAGCATGTACTTTGAAATCGGTGGTGGGATCAATTCTACTGAGACTGAAGGTAGTACTTGAGCAACAGAGAAACCCTCTGCAAAATCTGCCAAGCTCTAAGACTAAGGTGAGGCTGTGTCTTTTTAAATGATACATTTTACCTTTCACTGGATACTAGCTCTGTAAATCTGTTTCCTGAGACCATATTCTAATTTCTCTCATCTTGAGTAAATGTTAGACAATTTTCTCCTGGCTCTAGTTGCTCTTAACCTTTTTTCCTGGATTATTTATTTATAAACATTGCTTTCTCTTTTCACCATGTGATAAGGACCTTCTCACAGCCTTTTAGCCCATTAAAACATACACAAGAGAATCTTTCTTGGAAACCGGTGATGTGCCCTTCAAAACGTAGTAATCACAGCAGAGAACACTGCTTCTTTTCCTGCCTGTGGGAGGTTAGTAGCTCAGCCTTAATAACTAAACACAGATGACCTGGTGTCACTGGGAACCCTCCTTTCTAAGCATCTCCTATATTTTTCTGGAGCTTAAAAATATTTCATGCCTTTTATTTCAATAAAACTGAGTCTAATCTCATTTACTTTGATAGTCTTTGAGTCAACTGCAGTCATCTTGGATGAAATCATCCTTGCTCGATGAGTTCTGCTGCTATAGCTGATATTTGCGACTTAAAGGCTTGACTTTTCAAATAGAAGAGAGGAGAAAGCAGTGAAGAGTCTGAACACTGGCATAATTTAACATTCAGGATAATTAGGACATAAAAGCAACAGGACATCAGCATGAATCTGAATTCTGTCTTCCTGAATTTATGCACTGGACTCCAGTGTTCAGTGTAACACCAGATTTCTCAGTGTATGCTTGGATTAAGGTTCACGTAATGTGTATTTAGATATTCAGCAAGTGTAGTACCATCATTTTGGAATACCCTAGCAGTGGACACTTAATATTTCTCCTTATATGAGTATGATAGATCTAAAATTGAACAATTCTGTTAGGTTTCAGGATAGTTTTGAGATGCAAAATTAGTGTGAAAATGAGGTATAATGTGTACTTAGATAATGATCGAATTCTAAACCAATTTGAGAAACAATTTCATTTACGGTAACATCAAAAGTAGGTAGTTATGAATAAATCTCAGAGAAGTGAGGAATTCACAGAATGGAAAGCATAAGAATATAATGAAATGAAGAAACAGAAATATGATCATGTAGCTGAGAACAAAATAGGAGTCTGATATGGACTGAATATACAACAGCAATCCTAAAATATTATATTTCTTGGTAGCGTCATGGGTGTCTTAGCTCAGATTAATGCACTTTGTGATAATTCAACAATGACAGAAACACCTAAACATATACTTTCTTATCAGTCAGTTTCTCAGATTGTATCTTTACGAATACAATAAATCAGTAAGTAAGATAAACTATAGATAGAAAGATGCTCCTTTTGTGTGATGGCGGAATTGTGTAATTTAAAATGTCTGCACTAGCATAACAACCTACATGTTCAACACAGTTATTATCAAAACCTACGTATGGGACAACAAAGCTTTGAATAGTAGGAGGTATCCTAGGGGCTGAGAACATCATATTCCGGATTTCAAGTTGCATCTCAATGTTACAGTAACTGAAGTGTTATGGACTAGCACACGAACAACTGGAGCAGAAAGTTTCATCCATAAGTATATGAATAGACGGTTTTCTAGTTTTTAGGATATCAAGAAGAACATGGAAAATTTTTCAAAAGTGTTAGAAAATGTGGATAAGCATATATTTGAAATGAGCTTGCATCCTTATCTCTCAATATACAAAAAATCAAGTCAGAATGAATTAAAGACTTAAACACAAGACCTGGTACAAACATAGGAGAATAATTCTTGATATTGGTGATTGTTTGAAAAATACATAACAAAAGATTAAATAACACACCAAACAAAGACTATTCTGTACAACAAAGGACACAAAAAGTGGCAAGGCAGCAAGTTGACTCTGAAAAAGTTCTTATTATATTTATATATGTGTTTTTTTGAAACTGTTCTTTATCTTATGTACATCAGTACAACTATATCAGTCAAATCTGAAAAAGAAAAAAATAGCCCACAAATAACCAGTTTATAAATAAATAAAAGATATGTATAGATATTTCTCCAAGAAGGCATAAAAACCAACAGACAGATGGAAAAGTGTCTCATAAGTTTATCCATGAGAGAATTATAACTCAAAATCCCAAGACATCACCTCATCTTTCAGAATCATTATTATTATTAGAAAAGAAAAGAGATAAGAAGCTTTTGTAACTGGGCCATGGAAGAGAACCTAGCCCTTCTGTGCTCTTATTGGAAGTAGGAAATGACATCATCACTCTGGAAATCAATATGGAAAGTCCACTAAAGATGGAAACAGAATGATAAGATATAGCAGCCCCTCCGATAGATGTGAACCCAGCACTTGAATAAGATACCTTGCTTCTATATTTAAATCAGCATTACTTCTAATAGCTTGGAAATATTTCTATAAAAGTTTCTTTGGGTAGGCAAATGGGTAATAAAACTGCAGTACAATAGATCAACAGAATATTATTTCTCTTAAAAATTCTATAATTTAACAGCATAAATTATTTCAGAGGGCTTATTATTGTTTTTTTGTTTGTTTTGAGAGAGAGCTTCTCTGCACAGTCCTGGCTGACCAGAAACTCACTCTGTAAATCAGGCTGGTCTTGAACTCAGAGATCTGCCTGCCTCTACCTCTTGAGTACCTCTTGAGTGTTGGGATCAAAGGTGTATGTCACCAGTGACACACTTCAGAAGACATTAGTCTAAAACAAAATACTTGGACACTGAAAGACAAATACCATGTGATATCTAAAAATAGAATCCAAGAGTAGTTCAAAACTTTGAAAATGAAGGTAAGATGGTGGCTGTCAGGTGTGAGACGGGGTAATACGAGGACTGAAGTGGAAGAGAGAGGGCAATGACCTCAATTTGTTTTACACATGTGCTGTACTCCTAAGTCAGAAGATCAAATACACAACACAGCTATAGTTAATATTGTTATGTGTATCTATTTTGTTCACTATAATAGTTATTTTATTACATTTCTAAAGAATGTAGTATATTTTAAATATATACCCTAAACAGTTTCAGTAAGAATGAGAACAATAATCTATAAAACAAAATGATTGGCTGCATGAATTAAAACAGTCCTTCATTCAACACTTTTTATTCAATTTATTATTTTTATTTACCTTTTTGTTTATTTTAACTCATGCAAGAGTCCATTGATATTCTTTCTAACATGCGGAAGGGTCAAGTATCTCTAAACTTTGATTGTTGCACACTGAATTAAAAGCAGATCTTTAAACATCACTGAATTTGCCAAGCTATAAAGAATGGGTATTTATTGAATATTGAGCAATATGATTGATAATTTTTATTGAATTATTTATTCCTAAAGACAAAGCATTTTAAATTTTTTTATATAGGTATGTGTAGTTTTTTGTTTCATTTTGCTTTACTCCTTGCTCATGGGGGCCTGACACTCAGCTCACAAATAAATACAGGGATACTTATTCTTTCTTATGAATGTCTTGTCTTAGCTAGATTTATTTTTAGCCAGTGTTTCTTAACTTAAATTATTGCATCTACCTTTTGCCTCTGGGATTTTACCTTTCTTTATTCTCTGTCTCTTTCTTACTTTTTACTTCGTGGCTGGCTGTGTTGCTGGGTGGCTGGCCACTGGCATCTTTCTCTCCCTCTCCTTTACTTGGTCCTCTCGTTTCCCATTCTTCCTCTCTATCTATTCTCTCTGCCTGGCAGCCCCACCTGTCTCTCTTCTGCCTCACTATTGGGCATGCAGCTCTTTATTAGGGCACTCAGGTCTTTCCGAGAGGCAAATTAACACAGCCTCACAGAGTTAAACAAATACAACATAAAAAATGCAGCACATCTTTGAATCATTAAACAAATAGTTTAATGTATCACATTAAAGAAATGTATCACATCTTTAACTAATATTCCACAGCAGTTTTGTTCTTTTTGATACTTTTTTTCTATTATTTTGTTATTCAGAGCAAATTTTCAAGCAGAATTAGATGTACTGAAAGAGGTACAGGTGGTAAAATCAAAGTGGAATTTAATTCCCTTGATGTGGTCAGTTACGATTCTTAGTGACATGAAAGCAATGAGATCTAATTAACTTAAAGTACTTGGACCCCATTAAATGCAAAGAAGAAGAAGAATGGTGTTAGCACCAATAATCCATAAATAGCTTTAAATATTTGACTTAACACATCGAGGTTAATAATGTTCTTATGTCAATGTGTTGAAGATAATTTTATGACAAATATTGTTGATTAATTATCTACTATTCTTTGAGAATATGTTGACATCAAGAAAAAATAAATGTAATATGCAAATGGACAATAATAATAACATAATTAATTGTTTTAAAACATTTTGAAACTAAACTAATTATTCCATTTAACAAATATTCATTATTCCACATATTGTGGTAATGAGTATTAACTAAGAGAACTAGTCTGTTAGTATATCAATTTAATCAATGCATATTTTTTCTAAATTTTTGCATCATTTGATTCAGTAGAACATGTGCCATCATAAAATAAAATGGTGATAAATATACATGAAAATAGCTGTCTTTGATTCTGTAAATATTTTAGAAAGACAAATAATCTTTCTGACGAGGACTATGCAAGGTAGAAAGTATTTGTCATGGCATTGCAAGCAGTTACCCAGGTATTTTCAGATTCTAATATTGAACTTGAAGCTCAACAGTATTCATTATACATAATAAAGTACATTGCAATTGTGAGAAACAAACATACATATGAAATGTATTATTGGTATGTATTGCTCCTATTAGATTTAATATTTTACTATCATATTCTTCCTCAGCAAATAACTATGAACACGTCAGCAAGCTTTTATTATAATGTGGTTTCATCAGGGCAGGAGGATAAAACTTCCATTTCAGATTGTTTCTTTGTGTTCAGTTATCATAATGCAATAATTTCAGAAACAATTTTCCATGAAATTATCCAGTATTATTTTATAAATATATGATAATGAGGCATAACTTCTATTAAACTAAATTACTAGGTTAAGAGTATTATTTCCATATGCTTTAACAACAGGTTCAGGATGACAACATGAGCACATTAATTTTCAGAAAAATCATACCTAGTGTTCAAACATAATGTAGAGTGAAATGAGGCTCAAATTGAAATTATTATTATTATTATTGTACAACCACTTTATGAATCTCTATTTGTTTTGAGACATGCTGTGGAGAAAGCTAATATCTGCATACAAACATAGAGTGATGGGAAATGTTGATAGTTTTACTTTATTTTCTACATCATAAATATATCAAATTAGATATTACTTAAAATTCAGGTATGTGTTTTGTTAGTTTTAGTATCAAATTTAAACAAAACATGTTAAAGAATAACCATTTAGGTAAAAGTAAATATCTTTGCCTGCTTGCTCAATGTTTTAATGAAGAAAATATTGTAATAATAATAATAATAAATCATACCAGAAAATGCGTCAGAATTTAGGACTTATTTTATCAGAGAGGTTTTGCAGTGATTATTTTCACAAAAGTTCTTATACAATGAATTTCAGCTTATAGGTAAAGTGATTTAGTGCTTTATAGTCCTTTTACAGGCATGTCCACACTTTAATTGCCATTCAATTAGAAATTAATTCGGGATGAGGAATACAGCTCAGTCAAGTGACATCTGTGCAAGTATTAAGACATGAATTTGCATCCCTAAGTCACATGACAATGTCAACACAGTGGTGTATGCTGCATTTAACATTAGGCACAAGTGAGTGACTAAGGGATCTAAAGCTCAGTGGCCAGTCAACTCACCCCAATCAATGGGTCTCTCCTTCAGTGAGAGTCCCTGAATCAAAAATAATAATGGTACATGCATGCACACATATCAACACATGTGCACACACCAAACACTAAGTTCAAACACCATAAAAATACCTCTCTCTCTTTCTGATGGAGGAAGGTCATTGGTTAATTAATAAAAAAAACTGCTTGGCCCTCATAGATTAGAACATAGGTGGGTGGAGTAAACAGAACAGAATGCTGGGAGGAAGAGGAAGTGAGCTCAGATGCCATAGTTCTGCTCTCGAGGGCAGACATGATGAAACTCCAGTCCAGGATGGACGTAGGCTAGAATCTTCCCAGTAAGCGCACCTTGGGATGCTACACAGATTATTAGAAATGGGCTAAATTATTATGCAAGAATTAGCCAAGAAGAGGCTAGATATAATGGGCCAAGCAGTGTTTAAAAGAACACAATTTGTGTGTTGTTATTTCGGGGCATAAGCTAGCCAGGCGACCAGGAGCTGGGGTAGCAGGAACACAGCCCTCAGCTCCCACTACATCTTTCTCTGTCTGACTCTCTCTCTGATGTCTTTGTCTCTCTGTTGCTCTCTTTCTATGTCTCTGTCTTTTTCTTCCTATCACACACAAACATACACAACATTTAAAAATTTAAAATATTGTCTGATGGGTAATATGGCTCATTAGATAGGCGGTAGGTGTTCTATGGTACAGGTACACCCACCACACAAATTAGACATGTATACAAAAATAGTAGCAATAACATCAATAATGATAATAATAATATTCTACTATAATCACAACCCTTAGGAAATGCAGGCAGGAGTATCAGGATGTCAAAGTCAGCCTTTAAGTAGTGACTTGCTATTGGAGATTGGCCAGAATTATGTGAGCACCTGACTCAAAAATAAAACACTAGATACCTTCTTTTTTTGTTTGTTTTTTTTTTTTTTTTTTGTTTTTCAAGACAGGGTTTCTCTGTGGCTTTGGAGCCTGTCCTGGAACTAGCTCTTGTAGACCAGGCTGGTCTCGAACTCACAGAGATCCGCCTGCCTCTGCCTCCCGAGTGCTGGGATTAAAGGCGTGCGCCACTACCGCCCGGCTAAATACCTTCTTATTAATACAATCAGCAATGAGAATGTCAAATTGAATTTAAAATAAACAATAGACCAAAGTTTGCAGGGAAAAGAAAAAAAAAAGAGAATGAGAAAAGTGTTTGAAATGTATTCGAACATTTGATTCCATTTAGTAGAATTATCTGGGGAGTTTATGGATGCTTTGGGGAATGGAACCTTGCTGGAGGAGTTATTTGCTGTTGTTCAGCTTTGATTGTTTATATTCTGCTATGCTTTTTTCTTTTTCTACCTCCTATGTCTGGTTGAGATGTTATTCTCGGGTTCCTTGGTGTAGAAGGTCCTTCTTTCTATGTGTTGCTTGTATTGGTTAATGAATAAAGAAAATGCCTTGGCCTGATAGGGCAGAACTGAGGTTGGCAGGGGAAGATGGAACTGAATTACGGGAGGAAGAAAGCAGAGTGAGAGAGACACCATGGATCCACCAGAGACAGACGCTGGGAATTTTACCCAGTAAGCCACTCCCACGTGGCAATACACAGATTAATAAAATGGGTTAAATTAAGATGTAAGAATTAACCAATATAAAACTAGAGCTAATGTGCTAAGCAGTGTTTTAATTAACACAGTTTCTGTGTGGTTATTTTGGGGCTAAGCTAGCCAGGCAGCCTGGACGAACAAGCAGCCTCCTTTCAACAGTTCTTTCTCCTGTTTCTGTGGCAAATATAACATGCAGTAATGAACTTTCTATGCCTCTGATACCAACAGCCAAATAAACTCTCCCTTAAGTACCTTTTGATTGTAGCAATTTTATCATAGTAAGAGAAAATATTTCCTAAAATGATACTTTTCTTAAATAACTATCAATAACCCCAAGTCACAGGGTAACTTTAGAGATAGTTATCATTCATATCCTTTACTGAACTTTTCTTATTAAAGTAACTAAGTGAGAGTAATGAGAAAAGACATTATCTTTTTGCAGTGTCAAAGTAGTCAGGGGTAACTTGTGTGAGAGTGCTGTAAGCAAAATCAATTTAGATTTCAACACATGATTGACATAAAATAAGTTTTTCAGTACATGTCTATAAATGAGTAAGCCAGATAGCCTTTGCCATGATACTCAATTTAGCACACCTCATTTTTAATTTACTTTGTGGTATTCATAGCATTTCACTCTGGATTTCGAATCTCGTACACAAGCTGTTCTCTTGAAATATAACTGCTTTTGTGCTATCATGCACTGAATATGTGAGATGTTGATGTGTATTATATGGAAAAAGGAAGATGCAGTTCACTCTCTGATATCAAAGAGGAATACCATGTTTGAATGAAAAACAAATCACACATAACACTAAGATAACAACATAGTTTTGGAATTCAAGTGTATTCTTTATACTTGGTGTGTGTGTGTGTGTGTGTGTATACTTTTATGCAGTGAGTTGTGCTTGATTCTGTAGAAACCAAAATCCAGGGCAGGATGTTATTCTTGGTTGTTTCTCTACTTCATTTTTTAAGAAAGGGCCTCTCACTGAACCTGAACCCTCTCACTGAACCCACCTGTCCCTACCTGACTCCTCATACTGTAGTTACAGGCACAAGACATCCTCTCTGGCTTTTCATATGGGTTCTAAGTATCCAAATCACATTACTATACTTATGCAGCAAGTACATTATCCACTGGGTCATTTTATCCAGTCCCCTAAGTTCACTCTCTGTGTCTCATTTACTTTTCAGAATCTAATATGTGATTTTGCTGTTATAAAAGTACTCATTTTTGTTTTCTTGTTTGGTCTTATAGTCCTATTTGTTTCAAAATTCATTTCTATGTTCTTATAGTATATATTCAATGCATATTCTACCTCCTGAAAATGGTGAGCAGAATTATTTTGGCACGCTTGCCTAGGTAGCTTTAAAAAAGGAATCCAATCATTGACTGTTGTGCTTTAATTGATATAATTTGAATAATTAATTCTATGTTTAGAAAATGAGTTCAAGGTGGTGTGTGATTAGCCATGTTTAATGAAGTCATTACCCGATTAAGTAGTATTCCATGCCCATGACTGATTATCTCCAAATGTTAATCAATTTGATTTAAATTGTCTCTTTATATATTTGAATTTGTTACACTTAAATGTTATACATATTACAATGAAAACAGACTTATATTTTGTTATTGGTGGTTGTGTATATCATTGGACTTTTCTTTGATTAAAATACAAAATGAAATTTGAAAAAGTTCTTTCTTTGTTCCTCTATATAGAATCAACATCTGTAAAGAATGTTTTTGGCTCAAGCAATGATTCCACTTTGGAATTAGAGCTTTTAATCAAAAAGATTAGCTCAATTAAGAAGGTAGTTTTTTCAAGAATCAATTAGACAGTTGAATTTCTGAACAACTCTCTTCTACGTAAATTCTAGCTCTCACCAGGTAGGACATGCCAAACTTTCCAGGTGGGCATACTGAAGCTTGTGATTTTGCACAAAAGGTGTTAGAACTGTTCTAATAATGGAAATCAAGGATAAGGAGACACTATTTTTTTCCAAAGATGAACACAGTGTTGTTTTCTTCTAGACTGAGCACAGAACAAGAGAAAATACAATTACACTTGAAATTAGGTATTTGACATGTTAGGACCACTTTGAAAGCAGAAATTAATTTCTGCTGCACGCTACTATGGATTGTTGAGGTTCAGTCTGATGCATTTACGCAGAATGTAAATAAATTCTCATTTTTCTGAGTTACATGACTCAGTGCCTACAGTATGTGAGTATTCCTTTCCTACATAAGCAGTAAAGAACTAGTCAAGGCTACTTTCTTCAGCAAGAAATATAGAATGCTGTGAGTAAAAATGACCATATGTTCAGGAAAAAAATCTCACTTGCAAGTAGAATGGCTATTGTTTACACTGTGAATTCTACTCTGCTGCCATTATCCCTGATATTATAAAAAATAAATGCATCCACATACAGTCATACTTAAATATGAAAAAAGGATTTTTTTCTGTTATAATGAAGAGTCCTAAGTAGCTGGGTTTTTATGTAATAGGTGTATGTTAATTTGGAGAAATCCTCTATAATATCCAAAAAATCAATTTTTAGTAAAGAGTAAAAGATATTATTCTCTATAGTCTTAATCTAATCACAGTAGTCTTTAAAGATAAGAATTCTTTCCTGCTGACTTGGGCCTCAGGAAATGTACATGCTTGAATTACCTACCATAACTGCAATCCTGTTAGGATTTCTTCTGTAGCTTTAAGGATGTCATCTCCAGCCACCAACAAACAGGAAAACAGGGAAGCACAATTCATCCACAATAAACCAAACCCTACCTAAGATCTGAATAAACTTGAAATGAAATCCTATGTACAAGTTTCTCTGCCTTACTCCTTTATTTAGAATGTGTGACTCTGACAATGACCATTTAAAACTTTCTCTGTGAAAATATAAGTAGATGCTGTATTCAGTTACTTAATTTGTGATCATTTGTTTTCCTCCAATAGCTAATTAACATATTTACTTAACTTGAATTAAAAAAAACTTTGCATATCAATTTGCAAAAATTAATAATTAAATGTTACGGTAACATGTCCCTACACTGTACATGGAATGACTTCTCAACATTTATTATCCAATCTAGGGAATCCATGAACACATTAGCTTATTTGGTAGAAGAGAATTTTCACATCGTGCTAAGTTTAGCACTTTGAAATCAAGAGGAAGGCACTCTGCATGCTGTCAAATGGGAAATGCAAACACTAACCAATGCACAAACACTAACCAATGCACAAATCTGCAATGGTGGCACAAAGTTCGGGGGATCTGATTTGTTTTATGGCTCACTCCAAGAGATGAAACCCATAAGTGACACTGCTTAAGTGACAAAGAATCTGACACTGGATTGCACAGGGACCAAGGATTAAACAAAATATTTTTGTTCTAAAAACAAGAAAATTAACAAAATCACAAACAAACAACAACAAAAAACAGAAAACAAAACAAAACCCAAACTTGAAGTAGTAACCGTCTATCACTCTCTTTGTTCAGTACCTTGGTTGTCTGTGCTTAGGGAGAGAGAAATAAAGAACATGCAAAGGGGAAAAGGAATAACCATCTGCCCTGGGAGAATCAGGAAAGAAGAAACTGGAAATTTAGTCTAGAGGGCATTTCATGAGAATGGATTTTGTGACCTAAGGAGAATACTATTGAAAGTGTGAACCTACAGAGAACAATAATTTTTTTATTATTTATTTATTTATTTATTTATTTTTTTTCTTTTTTAATTAAGATTTCCACCTGCTCCCCGTTTCCCATTTCCCTCCCCCTCCTCCCACATATTGCCCCCTCCCCCACTCCACTCCCCGTACCCCCACTCCTCTTCTCCTCCCCCCACTCCCCTCCCCCATCCCCACTCCTCTTCTCCTCCCCCCACTCCATTCCCCCTCCCTCTCAATGAAGAGCAGTCCAAATTCCCTGCCCTGCGGGAAGACCAAGGTCCTCCGACTTCTATCTAGGTCCAGGAAGGTGAGCATCCAAACAGGCTAAACTCCCACAAAGCCAGTTCATGTATTAGGATCGAAACCTAGTGCCATTGTCCTTGGCTTCTCATCAGTCTTCATTGTCCGCCATGTTCAGAGAGTCCGGTTTCAACCCATGCTTATTCAGTCCCAGTCCAGCTGGCCTTGGTGGGCTCCCAATAGATCAGTTCCACTGTCACAGTGGGTGGGTGCACCCCTCGTGGTCCTGACTTCCTTGCTCATGTTCTCCCTCCTTCTGCTCCTCATTTGGACCTTAAGAGCTCAGACCGTTGCTCCAAATTGAGTCTCTGTCTCTACCTCGATCCATCGCCAGATGAAGGTTCTAAGGTGATATGCAAGATATTCATCAGTATAGGATAGGGTCATTTCAGATTCCCTCTCCTAAGTTGCCAAAGGTACCAGCTGGGGACATCTCCCTGCTCACCTGCGAGCCCCTCTAGAGTCAAGTCTCTTGCCAACCCTAAGATGGCTCCCTTAGTTAGGCTATATACTTCGCTGCTCCCATATCCACCCTTCCTATATCCCAACCATCCCAATCCCCCAAGCTCCTCCTATTTTCCCCTTCTCACGTTTCTCACCCCATTTCCCCTTTGCCCCATGCCACCTCACCCGCAAGTTCCCAGGTTTTGCCCGGCAGTCTTGTCTACTTCCCCTATCCAGGCGGATGACTATATGTTTTTCTTTGGGTTCACTTTCTTATTTAGCTTCTCTAGGATCACAAATTATATGCTCAATGTCCTTTATTTATGGCTAGAAACCGATTATGAGTGAGTACATCCCGTGTTCCTCTTTTTGGGTCTGGGATACCTCACTCGGGATAGTGTTTTCTATTTCCATCCATTTGCATGCAAAATTCGAGAAGTCATTGTTTTTTACCACTGAGTAGTACTCTAATATGTATATATTCCACACTTTCTTCATCCATTCCTCCATTGAAGGGCATCTAGGTTGCTTCCAGGTTCTGGCTATTACAAACAATGCTGCTATGACATAGCTGAACACATACTTTTGTCATATGATAGGGCATCTCTTGGGTATATTCCCAAGAGTGATATTGCTGGATCTTGGAGTAGGTTGATCCCAAATTTCCTAAGAAATCGCCACACTGATTTCCAAAGTGGTTGCACAAGTTGCATTCCCACCAGCAATGGATGAGTGTGCCCCTTACTCCACAACCTCTCCAGCAAAGGCTATCATTGGTGTTTTTGATTTTAACCCACAAACATATGAACACCTGATTTTTGATAAAGGAGCTAAAAGTATTCAATGGAAAAAAGAGAGCATCTTCAACAAATGGTGCTGGCAGAACGGGTTGTCAACCTGTAGAAGAATGAAACTAGATCCAAATCTATCGCCATGCTCAAAACTCAAGTCCAAATGGATTAAAGACCTCAATATCAGTCTGAACACACTGAACCTGATAGAAGAAAAAGTGGGAAGTACTCTCCAACATATGGTACAGGAGATCACTTCCTACGTATATCCCCAGCAGCACAGACATTAAGGAAAACATTGAATAAATGGGACCTCCTGAAACTGAGAAGCTTCTGTAAAGCAAAGGACACTGTCACTAAGACAAAAAGGCAACCCGCTGACTGGGAGAAGATCTTGACCAACCCTGCAACAGACAAAGGTCTGATCTCCAAAATATATAAAGAACTCAAGAAACTAGACTTTAAAATGCTAATTAACCCAATTAAAAAATGGGGCACTGAACTGAACAGAGAATTCTCAACAGAAGAAATTCAAATGGCCAAAAGACACTTAAGGTCATGCTCAACCTCCTTAGCGATAAGGGAAATGCAAATTAAAACAACTTTGAGATACCATCTTACATCTGTCAGAATGGAGAACAATAATTTTTGAAATAGTTTAAGCAGCACACAGGACTTTAGGTACACTGTGATTATTTTTCTTTGGGTACCAGGAAAAAGTTAGTTGAAGTAGATCATGCTGAGTTTGAGGAAGTGGGAGTGGAACTCTTGTAAAACATCAGACTGGTCATTAAGTACACTTGATGACAGGCCTTCAGTGAACCTTGTTTTGTTACTATACTTGACCAGCTAGTGAGGTCAGACTAAGAGGCAAAGGATGAAAACACAAGAGGAACAAAATGATAGAGGAGGTGGCATCTGAACACTAGCAGAGAGGTTAGGGTGGTATTTTTTTATAGTGAAATCAAGGCAGAAAAGATATAAAGAGAAAAAAATTGAAGTCAAATGACCGTTTTATGAATATATTATCAATAAACTTCCCCTTATTTCTTTAAAAGCAGATAAAAATCAAAATCAGTTTAGGTCATTAAGATGCCCAAAGAATAGTGCCTGTAACTGCCTGGTTTTCATGTGGGAGAAATGGCATTGGACTTGGCTTCCTCTAGTGCTCTGTTATGAACATTCTACATGTGCTGTTTTTGTTGTTGTTGCTATTTTTGTTTTCTTATTACATAGTTTAAGCTCACATATTTAAATGTCTCATCTCTATGTTTCAATGATATAATAACACCGAGCAAATATAAAATAAAATTTCTCTCTTTTGTCATGATCATATTAATATTTTTTTTGGAAAGTGTTCAGAGAATTCAGACAACTTAATTATACGTAGAAATGCAGCAGACAGCCTTTCAATTTATTTATATTGAAACTTCTTCCAGTCTTTTGTGAATCAAAGCAAGTTTTCAATGGCCTCTAATAAAAGCAACATTCAAGTCAACACACAATAAGTACATCTACAGAAAGAATTATATTTCAAATCATGTAATTTCCAATGCATGACAAAATAATACATATGGTAAAGAAGTCAATTGTATTATGGTGTCAGCTTGTGAATCTTGAAGTGCATTTGGATCTTAGACATTTCTATCTGCAAATATTATTGAAAAATATATGGCTGGTATATACAAGATATTGTCTTATGTGCTTATAACCTCTTTGTCTAACTTATTTTCTTTCATACTGTAGTCACATTTTCTAACTGGCTCCATTGACGTCTGATAATTTCCATTGTTCAAGTTGCTCCCAACAATCTAATAAATTAAAGCCATGAATAATCACAGATGTGAACACACAAGTTGTCCCAATGCTTCTCTCTGTTTCGATCCTATCATCTGGCGTCACTTCCGATTCAAATTAGAATGCGGAATCATACATAATTCCTTCATTAATTCAAAAATTAAAATCTATGTATGTACTTTCGATTTGACAGACAATATAACTGGCAGACTCTCTATGCTTGTAGAATGTACGGGGAAATACTAGCAAGTCATGATAATTAGTAGAAAAGAAAATAAGACAGGGAAGAAGGGAAACTTAATGAGAAGTTAGTTTTTAAAACTTGTCAGGGAAAACCTTCACTATTGATGGGTGATTATTAATGCAGGATTGTTCAAATATTAGAGAAAGGGGTGAAAATTATTTTAAAAAATTTGCTTACCTTATTTGTTCTTTGACTTAAGGTGATTGGTGGCTATTTGTTTTCTGTGATAAACAGAATGTTGGGAATGATCAACAGTTTGCTTAGACTTTTAAGTTTGAGGTTTCTTTTAGATAAGAACTATAAAGGACCATATTGTATGGATGAGAATAAACTTCCCTTAAAATTTAAACAAAACAAATATTTTTGATGAGCCAGGGATGGCAAGGGGTCATGACAGGAGAACCCACAGAGACAGCTGACCTGAGCTTATGGGAGCTCACAGTCTCTGGACTAAACAGCTACAGATCCTGCATAGGACCAACCTAGGTCTTCCACATTTGGATGACACTTGTGTAGCCGGGCTCCTAGCAGTGGGATCAGGGTCTGTTCACTGTGCTTAACTGGCTTTTGGGAACCTACTCTCCATTCTGGGTTGCAGGGGAGGAGCTTGGTTCTCCCTCAATTTAGTATGCCATGCTTTGTTAAAGCCCATGGGAGGCCCATTACTTTCTGAACTAAGATGGATGAATAGATGATGGGGGATGGGAGATGGGAAGTGGGGAAAGGGAATGGGAGGAGAGAAGGTGAAAAACTGTGGTCAGTGGGTAAAATAAATGGAGAAACTTAATTAATAATAAAAAGGAATATAGTAGGATGATTGTCTCCCAGTAAAATGTAAGAAACAAATGGTGTGGATTTTTTTAAAGAAGCAGAAGGCAATTCAATGCAAGGATGCTGACCGTAATTTATTAAGAGCAGACTTGCAATTATAGTAGAGTATTAAATGCAGTCACCCTTATAGTCATGTACAATTGACCAATACAGTGTGTGTTTGCTAGGTCATTCAATTTAATAGGGTTATAACAGCTAATCTTTTAGCAACCAAAAGGATCCATCAACAAATAAACATCAGGAAGCATTCTTGCCAAAGCAAGAAAGGTTATTATTTCCTCAGTTTTGAAATAAGAGTGACCTTTTATACATGAGTTTTTTAAATTATGGATGATAAAGGTATTTGGTCTGTGTCTTTCTATCTGTCTCTGTCTGTACCTCTTTCTGTCTGTCTCTGTCTTCTCTCTGTTTCTTTTTTCTCTCTCCTCTTCAATTTAATTAAAAGAAACTAACTTTTCCTTTTTTTCTTGTTTTCCACTTAACCTGTGTTTCTGAAAAACAAAACAAAAACAAAATCCCAGCTTTCTTCATTGATTCATCATTCATTTACTCTTTACTTCCTGAATTTTTGTCTTTCCCTGGCTTTTTAATTTCTGTTCAATGTAGCTTGCAATTCTCTGCAAACTCATGACAACACAAATTCTCCAATTAGGTAATAATAATTTGGCTTACTTCTCACTGTGAATTGCTTTTTTAAAAACAAAATTCTATTTTGAGTCTTTATATCCCCAAAGTTGAAACCATGCATTTTTTTTCTGTACCTGCCTTCTCACAGATGTGCTAGGTTGAAGTGAAATTTCCTTCATTTTTTATTGCTTGAAACTCTTTAACACTGAATCTTCTTTTATTATCCTTTTGCCTTTTCATATTTCTTGGATTTGAAGATTGTGATGTGTAGATTTAAAATATTGATTCTCTTTTAGCTACCAAAATCAGTCTCTTGATGTTTTTCTTATCAATCATCTAAAGATTGAGATTTCCCCAAAAGACTACTTATAATTCTCTTCTGATTATCACTTTTTGCTCCCATTTTGCCTTTCACCTTTGCCTTTTATGCCTCTCTCTCTCCCATCTCCTCTGCCATTAGTTCTTATAAAAATATTTGCTTAAAACTATAGTGTTAAAGCTACCTGGTGACTATTATATTTATTCGAATGTAGAAGATCAAATGCACTTGAAATAGTTTGGCATCACTGTATTCTTAGGTTGCTATTTGTTTTACATTAAACATTAATAATTATCTATTAATTTGTTTTTATTCTGTATAATTGTCCTTTAAAACTAAATATGAAAAGATATGGGGGTGGTCACTCTAACTGGATGCCTTAAAATACCTTTTGTGTATAAACAAAAGCTTGTTTTCCCTTAATATCTACCATTATTCACCCAATAGTCAAAATTCTATATCAGGAATATAAACTATATCCTTTTCTATTAGAATCATATACAATCTTAAGGTCTACTTGCATAAAATTTCATCTAACTCATATAATTTTATAACACTATAGGAGATTATTTAATCATCATCTCTCACCATTCTTGGGGTAGCTGATTTGGTTTAGAATAACACCCCATTCTTCAAGCCATGCTCCAAACTACAGCCTAATGGATATATCAGAAATACTCACTTAACAAGTTCTTCTAGTGAATGAATAAAATTTGGAGATCTGTTGTGCAACATAGATATTATTCTTAACAGCAACATGTTATGTATGTGATAAAATGTGAATATAGTTTAAGTGGCCTTATAAAAATAAGTATTTGCTGGAATGACTATGTTAATTAGTTTAGTTTGGTCACTTCCACATGATTTGTAGCTTCCTTACTTCTGGTACATGGTACCAGAATGTGCACAGAAAACTCTCAGAGGAGGGAAACAACAGACAGTTCCTCCCAGCTTTGGTCTAGCAACCACAGTGATAACTAGCATGGAACAGTAACTATAAGTGTGTATTATTGGCATGCACGGTAATAAATCTCTAAATAGACTTATAAATGCCTGGCACTACTTCTAACCTCTAACTGCATTCTAAATATGTATCCTTATAACCACGAATAAGTGCAGTCCTCACCCTTCAATGAGGAAACTTCTGTTTGCAAAACATAGAGACCAATAAAGAAGAACATAACTAATCAAAATGTATAGTCTGTGGAGCGCAGTTCCAATTGATTCATCGGCAATGCAATTTTGGCACCTAAAGTTCAAGAATCATTGTGGGAGAAGAGGTAGAAAGATTTTTTTTTCTTATTTATTTATTTTTATTCTTTTTTAATTAAAATTTCCACCTGCTCCCCTTTTCCCATTTCCCTCCCCTCCTCCCAAATATTGCCCTCCCCCCACTTCCCTCCCCCTATCCCCACTCCTCTTCTCCTCCCCCCACTCCATTCCCCCTCCCTCTCGATACTGAAGAGCAGTCCAAATTCCCTGCCCTGCGGGAAGACCAAGGTCCTTCTATCTACGTCCAGAAAGGTGAGCGTCCAAACAGGCTAAGCTCCCACAAAGCCAGTTCATGTATTAGGATCGAAACCTAGTGCCATTGTCCTTGGCTTCTCATCAGTCTTCATTGACCGCCATGCTCAGAGAGTCCGGAATCAACCCATGCTTATTCAGTCCCAGACCAGCTGGCCTTGGTGGGCTCCCAATAAATCAGTTCCACTGTCACAGTGGGTGGGTGCATCCCTCATGGTCCTGATTTTTTGCTCATGTTCTCCCTCCTTCTGCTCCTCATTTGGACCTTAAGAGCTCAGACCGTTGCTCCAAATTGAGTCTCTGTCTCTACCTCGATCAATCGCCAGATGAAGGTTCTAAGGTGATATGCAAGATATTCATCAGTATAGGATAGGGTCATTTCAGGTTCCCTCTCCTTAGTTGCCCAAGGTACCAGCTGGGGACATATTCCTGGACACCTGCGAACCCCTCAAGAGTCAAGTCTCTTGCCAACCCTAAGATGGCTCCCTTAGATAGGATATATACTTCGCTTCTCCCGTATCCATCCTTCCTATATCCCAACCATCCCAATCCTCCGAGCTCCTCCCATCCTCCCCTTCTCATATTTCTCATCCCATTTCCCCTTTGCCCCATGCCACCTCACCCGCAAGTTCCCAGTTTTTGCCCTGGAATCTTGTCTACTTCCCCCTCTCCATGCGGATGACTATATGATTTTCTTTGGGTTCACTTTCTTATTTAGCTTCTATAGGATCACAAATTATATGCTTAATGTCTTTTATTTTATGGCTAGAAACCGATTATGAGTGAGTACATCCCATGTTCCTCTTTTTATTTTAAGAGACAGAGGGTCGGGGCAATCTCTGTTATATTGTACTCCTAAAATGACATATTTCAAACATCAAGTTGTCCACATGATAAGGAAACAAATTACAAAATGGAAAAAAACTGACTTTTTATGAAAGATACCATCAATAATAGCCCCTTTATTATATCTAGCTTTAGGATTTTCATTTTCGAATTTATATAAATATGCCATAGTACAATATTAATTGATATATAAAAATTTGAGATAAATTTTAAATAAACATATATCAATAAAAAAGTAAAAATTATCCTTAATATTCTTTTTGAACTAGTATTTACACTTACTTCATGCATGTTGCTTACATACTCATTATTGAACCAAACTGGACTGCAAGTAAATGTACAAATTTCATAAGAAGCGTTCTCAAATAAAACAACTGGCATTAGTGTTAATTAAGTATATAAATGGACATGGTGAGGGAAATGATGGTACAAAACCACAGCCCAGGGCATCTCCCTTTTTTAACCAACCAAGAGGGAATGCTCAGCAGCATCACAATGAAAATACCTAAAAGAAACACTTAAGGTAGAGTATTTGACTGCTGTGAAGTTAGTCTGCTAGGAGAGTTTTGAAGTTAATAGTACAGGTGGTATTTGGCCAACATCGGTTTGTGTCAGCTGAACATCCTTCATAAACAATGGGAAAAGGAAACAAAGACATGCAGAGAATGCTGATTACCCAATTAGGAGAAGACAGCTTCAACACGCATTATTATTTTAGCTTCTTTGTGAAAAATCAGGGGTCCATAAGTGTCTGGGTTAATGTCTGAGTCTTTGATTTTATTCTACTGATCCACCTGTCTGTTTTGATGCCAATAACAAGCTGTTTTTATTACTATAACTTGAGGTAGAGCATCAGGTCAGGAATGTGGATGCCTCTAGAATTTTTTTTTTTTTTTTTTTTTTTTTTTTTTTGGTTTTTCGAGACAGGGTTTCTCTGTGGTTTTGGTGCCTGTCCTGGAACTAGCTCTTGTAGACCAGGCTGGTCTCGAACTCACAGAGACCCGCCTACCTCTGCCTCCCAAGTGCTGGGATTAAAGGCGTGCGCCACCACCGCCCGGCCTACTGTGTATGATTCTTAAGCTGTTCTGGATTGTTGGTTGTCTGTAGGAAGTTGAGCACTATTCTTTCAAGGTCTGTGAAGAATTGTGTTGAGATTTTGATTGGGATTACTTTGAATCTGTAGATTGCTTTTGGTAAGATTGTCATTTTTCCTATAATAATCAAAACTATCCATAAGCCTGGGAGACATTTCCTTTTTCTGATATCTTCTTGAATTTCTTTCTGCAAAGATTTGAAGTTCTTGTTATACAGGTCTTTTACTTGTTGGTTAAAGTGACACCAAGATATTTTATATTATCTGAGGCTATTGTAAAGGGTGTTTATTTTCTGAGTATGGTAAGTTTTGTTTATTTGCATAGTTTTAAAGAGCCTCCTCCAAGATGAAATCCATTTTGAGAAAATTGCTATACAACAACTTCTAAGACTGGGTAACTTTCTTTGATCTTTAAATTTACTGACTCTGTCTCTTGCCTGCCTAGATTTCCCTTGAACATATCTTTCTAATGCCAGTTGCATGTTTCAAATACAAAATACAAAATTACTCCTTCAAATTTCTTTTCTTTACTGAAGTTGTGTTTGTTGAAGGATTGTTCTTTTAATTTCATTCTGATCTTTGAATATATTCAAGTATTTGGTTTCAGTTTCAAGCTTCTGTCTATTAAGCCTATTCCGTGTGATTTTTTAAATTAACTTTTTATTAAAACGATGATCTTTTCTCATTTTTACATACCTATCCCAGTTCCCACTCCCTCCGTTCTTCCCACTACTGTGACCTTTCTCCAACCCCAACCCCATTTACTCCTCAGATAGGGTAATGCTTTCCGTGATGGGAAGTCAACAAAGCTCCACACATCACTTTGAGGCAGGACAAAGGCCCTATATATAGGACCCCCTTATTTTTAGTCTGAGAAATTTATTCCTCCAAAAAGAATAGTGTCCTAAAAGTCAGTTCAAGCACTAGGGAGAAATCTTGTTCCCACTGCCAGTGGCCACACAGACTGCCAAAGTCACACAATTGTCAGCCACGTTGGGAGGTTCTAGTTCCATCCTATGCAGGTTCCCTGCTATCAATTCTGAGTCAGTGAGCTGTCACTAGCTCAGGCCGGCTGTTTCTGTGGGTATCTTTACTCATATTGTTGCTTCTGCCTCTCTCCAAATGATGTCTGGAAGCTCGGCCCAGTGCTTAGCTGTGGATTTCTGCATCTGCTCCCATCAGTTGCTAAGGTTCTATGATGACAATTAAGGCAGTTATCAATCTAATTAATAGGGGAAGGCCAGTTCAGGCACCATCTCCACTATTGCTTAGAGTCTTAACTGGGGTCATCCTTGTGGATTTCTGGGAACTTCCCTGGTGCCAGGTTTCACGATAGCTGAATAATGCCCCTCCCCCCCAAATCAATGTATCTCCTTCATCGCTCTGTCTCTCTGTCCTTTCGTCACGTTTTCATTCTCCCTCCCCATACTCCCTCTTCCTCCTATTTAACCCTTGCTTCTCCCACACCCATGATCCCAATTTTCTTGGGAGATCTTGTCTATTTCCCATTCCCAGGGATACATGTGTATGTCTCTCTTAGTTTTCTCCTTGTTACCTAGCTTCTCTGGGGCCATGGTCTATAGGTTGGCTCTCCTTTACTTTAATTCTAATATCAACTTATGAATGATTACATACCGTGTTTGTCTTTCTGGGTCTGAGTTACCTTACTCGGGTTGGTTTTCCTCTAGTTCCATCCATTTGCATTAAAATTTCAAGATGTCATTGTTTTTTACTGCTGAATAGTACTCCTTTGTATAAATTTACCACATTTTCTTTTTCCATTCTTGATTGAGGGGCATCTAGGTTGTTTCTAGGTTCTGATTATTATGAATAATGCTGCTATGAACATAGTTGAGCAAATGTCCTTGTGGTATGAGTATGGATCCTTTTGGTATATACCAAAGAGTAGTAATGGTAGGTCTTAAGGTAGATTGATTTCCAATTATCTGAGAAACTGTCATAGTGATTTCCAAAGTGGCTGTGCAAGTTTGCGCTTCCACAAGGAATGGATAAGTGTTTCCCTTATACCACATCCTTTCTAGCATAGACTATCATTGGTGGTTTGATCTTAGTCATTCTGACTAGTGTTAGATGGTATCTCAAAGTTGTTTTGATTTGCATTTCACTGATGGCTATGGATGATGAGCAATTCTTAAATGTCTTTTGGCCATTTGAGATTTTTCTGTTGAGAATTCTCTGTTTAGATCCCTACCACATTTTTAATTGGATTATTTGGTATTTTAATGTCTACTTCTTGAGTTATTTATATATTTTAGAGATCAGTCCTCTGTCCAATGTGGAGTTGATGAAGATCATTTCCTATTCTGTAAGTTGCTGTTTTGTCTTGTTGACTGTGTCCTTTACCTTAAAGAAGTTTCTTAGTTTCAGGAGGCCCCATTAAGAAATTGTTGATCTTAGTGTCTGTGCTACTGATGTTATATCCAAAAAGTGTTCTTCTGTGCCCATGCATTCAAGGCTACGCCCCAATATCTCTTCTAAGTGGTTTGGTGCAGATGGACTTATTTTGAGGTCTTTGATCTATTTGGACTTGAGTTTTGTGCCTGGGAATAGGTATGGATCTATTTTCATTCTTCTATATGTTGACATCCAGTTATTCCAGCATCATTTGTTGAATATGCTTTATTTTTTTCCATTATATAATTGTAGCTTCCTTGTAAAAAAATAGGGTATTTATAGGTATGTGGATTAATATCAGGGTCTTTGATTTGATTCCATTGGTCCACTTGTCTGTTTCTATGCCAGTACCAGGCTGTTTTCATTACAATAGCTCTATAGTAGAGCATAATGTCAGGGATGGTGATACTTCCAGGAGTTTCTTTGTTGTACTGAACTGTTTTTGCTATCCTGGGTGTTTTTGTTTTTTTCATATTAAGTTGAGTATTTTTCGTTCTGTGAAAAATTGTGTTTGGATTTTGATACAGATTGCACTGAATCTGTAGGTTCCTTTTGGTAGGGTGCCATTTTTATTATGTTGATCCTACCTATGCAACAGCATGGGAGATCTTTTGATTTTCTGACATCTTCAATTTCTTTCTTAAAAGATTTAAAGTTCTTTTCATACAGGTCTTTCACTTCTTTGATTAGCTTAACCCAAGGTATTTTATGTTATTTGTGGCTATTGTGAAATGTGATGTTTCTCTGATTTTTTCTCAGACCTTTTATCATTTGTATATAGAAGGGCTACTTATTTTTTCTTTTTGTGTTAATATTATATCCTGTCACATTACTGAAGGTATTTGTCAGCACAGGATTTTCCTGATAGAATTTTTGGGGTGACTTATATATACTATCATACCATCTGCAAATAGTGAAATTTTGACTTCTTCCTTTCCAATTTATTTTCCCTTGATCTCCTTTCGTTGTCTTATTGCTCTAGCTAGATCTTTGAGTACTGTATTGAAAACATAGGGAGAGAATTGTCAGCCTTATCTTGTTCTTAATTTTAGTGGAATCATTTTGAGTTTCTCTCAATTTAATTTGATGTTGGCTGTTGGCTTGCTGTATGTTTCTTTTATTATGTTTAAATATGTTCCTTGTATCCCTTTATCATGAAGAGGTGTTGGGATTTTGTCAAATACTTTTTCAACATCTATTGAGATGATCATGCTTTTTTTTCTTTCTGTTTATTTATATTGTGGATTAAATTGATAGATTTTCATATGTTGAACCACCCCTGCATCTCTGGGATAGAATGAATTTGATCATAGTGAATGAATTTTTTGTTGTGTTCTTGAATTCAGTTTGCCAGTATTTTATTGAGTAATTTTGCATCAGTGTTCATGAGGGTGATTGGCCATTAATTCTCTTTCTTAGATGAGTCTTTGTGTGGTTTAGATATCAGGGTAAGTGAAGCTTTTAAAAAGAGTTTGGTAATGTTCCTTCTGTTTCTAGTATTTGGAATAATTTGAGGAATATAGGTATTAGCTCTTCTATGATGTTCTGGCAGAATTCTGTGCTAAAGCCATCCAGCCCTGACTTTTTTGGGGAGGGGAAGGAGACTTTTGATGACTTCTTCTATTTCCTTAGGGGTTATAAGTCTATTTAAATTGTTTGTCTAGTCTTGATTTAATTTTGGTAAGTGGTAACTATCTATAACTTTGTCCATTTTCTTTATATTTTCTAATTTTGTGGAGTACAGGTTTTTGAAATATGATCTAATGATTCTGTGGATTTTCTTAGTATCTGTTGTTATAGCCCCCCTTTGCCTTTCTGATTTCGTTAATTTGGATATTTTCTCTGTCTTTTGGTTAGTTTGTCTGCTCTTGATATTTAAAAGAACTTGGCAGGTTACTCAGTATCTGATCCTCTTTGTAACATTTTTCTTCACAAATGAGCTTAAATTTCATTTTATTCTCCACATGCAGTGTGGATGCAAAACTTAACCTAGCCCACTGGTAACAATTTGGATACTTGGATACTTGAGCAGATTGTGGCAGCTTTTGCACAACACTGAAGTAGAAATACTTGATACTATTACATATTTCATGTATTCTCGGAGCCATTATAGAAGAAAAATCTAAAAGTAGATAACTAAATTACATAATACAATGAATAAATCATAAAACTAATGAATAAAATCAGATTAGGATACAAGTATTACAATAATTTACCTTTCTCTAAAGGAGATTTTTGTTCTTTGGTTGGTGCTATTGGGAGAGACTGGATTTTACGAGCCTGGTCATTAGAGGTGTTTGCTACATCAATTCCCATAATGTCTTCTCTAGTCTTCTTTGTTTATCTAGATTAATACAGAAATAGATAAACTTTAATTTTCTTAACATTATTGATATTACATTAATTGCAGCGTACAAACTAGTTGAGTTGGGTTTTAGAGCCTTAGGTATAATTAAGTAGTTATATTTAGGAAATTAAATTGCCCTGTTACGGTCTGAGTGCATTTCAATGTATGAAGGTACTGATGCTGGCTTGGAGCAATGCAAACTTTGCACATAATATAAAACTCAACATTTTGCATGACTAAAACATAAATAAAAATTAAAAAGCTGAACATAGAATTTGATGATATCTACTATCCAGGATATAAAAGCCCAAATCCATTGTTGTCATCTGAAGACTTTTCCAGAGTTTGATTCCTGTTAGACTTCACCTCTTAGGTGCTTTCCATTTTTTCTTCCTCTTCTTCTTTCACAGCATATATTTCAGCCATTACTAAATCTCTGAAATAAAAATTATGCCCTTTTATGAATCAAAATGGAACTTGAAGACGCTGTTCTCCCTGCTGTCAATCTTGCCAATCCTGATGACCCATTCTTAATTTTCAACCACATTTCCAATTCTGTCTCTGAAAAGAGTGTAAGATTCTCTTCCACAGAAAATTAAACACTTCTACCTTGGCTAAGTCAGTTTTATTTGATTATAACTCCATTACTGCCAGTGAACTCCTTTAGAGTGCTATTACATGTGGGCCACTGTGACAAGAAAGGAACTTGATATAGACTAAATTTTAGCACATTTCAAATGTAAGATTGTTCTGAATGTCTACCTTAGCACTTTAAGTTTAAGGAAGAAATTGAGAAGGAAAAAAATCACTGTGGTCCATCAAGGTATCAGAGAGAGAGAGAGAAAGGGAATAAAGAGGGGGAGGCAGAGAGGATGAAAGAGAGAGGAGAAAGTGGAGGAGAGACTTTTATTGTAGTTACAGACTAAAGTTGGAGTTTGATTCAACATAACATTTTCCTCTCAAGTTTATGATATTTTAAATCTTTTAAGACATTTTGAGATATTACTTTTATCTTGGTCAAACTCAGTCTCTGAGATGTTTTGTGATTTGTCTTTGTTTGTAGCATATAGAAAGCAAGATTCATTTTGCAAAAGAACAAAAATTAAAGAAAATGAAGACTAAGAGAGAATCATTGTGTGCTCAGAACAAAGGGGAAGCTGCCTCCTTGTATGAAGAAATATGCTTAGCTTATGGGCCTCACCCAGGTGATTTGGAAGGGCTCTGTTCAATAGAAAATTAGGGAGAATAAAAGTTTAACACCTCTCACATATTTGCACACATACAGCAAGTTCTTTGAAAATTTGGGCAAATCTAAGTAACTTACATTAAAAGAAACTCCAGAAGAATCCTCATACAAAATCAAGTTAATTGGGTTACCCTAATAAACTGAGAGAAAATTGGATTATTTCCTAAAATCACTAGTACTATATATTGAAAGCTTACATGGTATTTTAAAGTTATTTCAGTTAAGTAAACACTAGGCAATGTTTTAAAAAGGATCTTGTTAGAACAGCTTTTGCAATTATCATCTCTGATTTTCCTACACTCCTATGGGCTAGAGAACTACAGCTCTTTGTACAGATTAATTTAAAACCAATCATCTACCTGCATAAATGCAACTGCATTGATAACTTATCACACAGTCATAGTCGGGAAGATAAAGTATTTCTTTTCTTTGTAGTATAACACAGCATCATGAGTAGAATATATACTTAAAGAGTGTTTTGTACTGACAGCTACTAATGAAAGACCTTTTCACCTGCAGGAGACCTATTGAAGTACTTAAAGAATATGCAGAGAGATTATTAGCTACCAAATGTAATATTGCTAAGATTATAAGAGTAGACCAACCGCAGGTAATCATCAGTACCGTGGGGATTAAAAACGTGACTGCTGGTAAAGTTAATGTACAAATCAAGTCAGACGACAATATATTTCAATATATGTACAATGCACAGTGTTATGTCCTTTGCCATTATTTCAATGAATGTATAATGTGTAGTTTTATATCCTTAAAAGTGTTAATTCAACACATAGACCAAAATAACATCAAAGCAACTGAGCACATTCATGATATCACTAATGGTATAAAGGCCATTTTTTTCCACAGCACAGACTTAGTTGCTGAGAGATTTTTTTTAAATTAGCATATTTTTCTTAATTTCACAAGTTCTAGCATCCCTGTGATACCCACTTACTCCTTTAAAGTCAAAGACAAAGGAAACGAATTCAGAACCCACATTGAGTTCTGATTTCCATTATTCCTCTTGTCAAGGCTCCTTACTTCCTACCTTCCCTTTGACCTACTTGTGATGACTTCCTCCCCACTCCTGTCTTCTTCCTTCCCAGAATTCAAGCATGAATTTTCCCCACCAGTGATTCTGTCTGTGAAGTACACCAAGGGACACATTTTTATCAGATCTGGAAATTTATGGAGCCATTTCTCTGGTGTCATTTTTCAGTTTTCCTTCACAGATCAATACCTTCTTTCCACTGCTTTTCCCATGTGGAATCTAGAGTTTTGTTTTTTAACAGATAAATCTAATTTGGCATCAGTGTGTTCTCCCATCTACTGTATTTCCGTTCCTGAAGGGAGGAGTGTGAGTGTGAGCTCTGAGCTCGGCAATCCCACTGCACCGTCAGGCTTGATGCTGTCTCCTCTCTCTGAGGAAGTCTATCACACACAACAGAAGTCGTTTTTGTCTCTTTTCTTGACTTTTCTACTGGGTTGGTGCTTCACATCTACAATCATAATCTTAGTTTTTGTGTTCTTTTTTCAGTTTATTTCATACATTGAAATATTAAAACAACAAAAAATGAATATGGATATGGATCTCTAATGTTCGGCTTGGGTTATCCAAGAAAACAACGTGTATGAAAAATACTTTTTGAGTTAAAACTACAATCGATTAACGTTTGCCAGCTTCTTGTTTCTTTAAGAGATGAGCAAGAATCATTGGAGTAACTAAGTTCACATGAGTAATATTTATAGAATTTCAACTCTACAAATGGCATATTTTAAAAATAATTTTTGATAAGGTAATCCTCTAAATGTTGCTGGAAATGTCTGTAATTTGAAGTAGAAATGGTATCATGAGCATGTTTTTCTTTTTTTTTTAAATTAATTTACTTATTAAAGATTTCTGTCTCCTCCCCGCCACCGCCTCCCATTTCCCTCCCCCTCCCCCAATCAACTCCCCCTCTAGTCAGCCTGAAGAGCAGTCAGGATTCCCTGCCCTGTGGGAAGTCCAAGGACCACCCACCTCCATCCAGGTCTAGTAAGGTGAGCATCCAAACTGCCTAGGCTCCCACAAAGCCAGTATGTGCAGTGGAATCAAAAACCCATTGCCATTGTTCTTGAGTTCTCAGTAGTCCTCATTGTCCGCTATGTTCAGCGAGTCCAGTTTTATCCCACGCTTTTTAAGACCCCGGCCAGCTGGCCTTGGTGAGTTCCCGATAGAACATCCCCATTGTCTCAGTGTGTGGATGCACCCCTCGCGGTCCTGAGTTCTTGCTCGTGCTCTCTCTCCTTCTACTCCTGATTTGGACCTTGGGGTTTCAGTCCAGTGCTCCAATGTTGGACTCTCTCTCTGTCTCCTTTCATCGCCTGATGAAGGCTAATATCCAGGAGGATGACTATATGTTTTTCTTTGGGTTCACCTTCTTTTAGCTTCTCTAGGATCACGAATTATAGGCTCAATGTCCTTTATTTGTGGCTAGAAACCAATTATGAGTGAGTACATCCCATGTTCCTCTTTTAGGGTCTGGCTTACCTCACTCAGGATAGTGTTTTCTATTTCCGTCCATTTGCATACAAAATTCAAGAAGTCATTGTTTTTTACCGCTGAGTAGTACTCTAATATGTATATATAGTATGTTCTTCAAAAATGTATGAAAGTGTGAAAACAAATTAACCATCAAGATACAAAAAACACAGGAGAGAAGGAGGGTATGCCTTACAGATCAGGGTTCTAACAGCAAAACAAAAACATGAAGGATGTAACTTCTCTAAAGATTATCTCACAGATATATAGAGCAGGAACATTTAGTTTTAAGATAGAAGTCCTCTAGATACCTACTCTCTGATTTTTCAGAGTTATCATAAATTACATTCATATGTGTGTATATTGAGACAAGGTCTCACTGTAGCCTAGCCCTTAAAATAGCTTATATTAAAATTGTTTGTATTCCTATAGCTGATTAGTACATGGCTTATTTTATACTCCCAAGGGCAATATGTAACATACTGATATCTTGTGTGAATGAAGCCATCATTAGAGCTGGGGAGATGGCTCAGTTGTTAAGAATACATGTTGCTCTTCTGAGGACCAGGGTTTGATTCCAACCTGTGTAGTGGCAAACAGCTATCCACAAATCCAGTTCCAAGAGATTTGACGTCTTCTGCTGGTCTCTACTGGCAACATACCTGCACGTAGTTCACATACAGACATGCAGGCAAAGCATCCATATGAAATAAAATAATTAAAAAGAAAATATTAATAGAAACTGTTATATGTGCTTGTTAATAGACCATGCTATTAGTAGAAATTCAGCAGAAGTCAATGACATCAAATTTCAAATGAATTTATTGGACCATTTTTTTCCAGTTTCAGAGCATCCAAATGATTGTGCAGGAGTAGGCGTTGGTGATGGGATTTATTCTGCTGAATCACTGCCAATCTCAGTTCCTCCATCTCACTGCTTTTGTGTTTGAGGCACTTGGATAAACGCTATCTTTTATAATTTTGCTAAAAGTCATTTTGACAGGAGTGGTATAATATTTCTTTTTAGATTTAATTTGCACCTGACTAATTAACTATAGTGAACATATTTTCACATGTTTTTTGGCCATTTGTGTGCCATCCTTTAACAACATTTTTTAAAAACTTCTTTTGTTTTTTTTGTGGCTTCTCATAACGCTTCTCAATCCCACTCATCTCCATGCCCTCTTGCTTCTGCCCTCTGCCTTTGCAGTTTCTACCCTAAAAAACTAAAAGTAAACCTCCCCAAAAACCTACACAAAACAACAAAAAATCCAAACCAAAGCAAAACAAAACAGCAATATTATTAGGATAAAAAGAAAATCTCGGCATGGAAGTTGTAGTGTAGCCTATTAAGTCACACAATATACCCTTTCATCCATACATCTTTACTTATAAGTATCCATTCCAATGATTCTTTGGACTAATTCGAGGCTTCTGGTTTCTGCTACCCTATCCATACTGGGCCCTCACTAGAACTCCTGTTGGATACCTTGTTCTTACCCCATGTCTTGGAGATTTTGTAGCCTTGGAACTGCAGATCCCACCCCTTCACATGCTCCAACACAACACATATCATGATGAAATTGATATTGATATCGGGGTGGGATACCTCAGGGTCCTGGACTGGATCTGTGATAACTGGCTTGGTCAGCTCACCAGCTGTCCATCCTTGACACCACCTGGGTGTAGCAATATCAAAGAGTTCCAAAGTAGCCCAGAATTGAGTTTGACAAAGGTTTATTGATTTTGGTATAAACCCACATTAAGAGTAGCGATCTGCAGTTCTCTGTGAGCACTGGGAACTGAAACTGAAATAATCACACAGAAACTATATTATTTAGGTCACTGTTTAGTCAATCATTTAAATATATTCCCAGGTAGTTCTTACATCTAGAATTAACCAATTTTCATTATTTTATATTTTATCACGAGGCTCGTGGCCTACCAGCAAGGTCTAGCTGGTGGCTTATGTCTTTCCCCTCTGGCAGCTACATGGCATCTCTTCATTCCTCCTTCTTACTCCCAGTATTAAGTTTAGTTTTCCTTGCCTAGCTCTGTTCTATCCTATAACAGGCCAAAACAGCTTCTTTACTCATTTTCCAATAAAAACAACACATATAAAGAAGGACCTCCCACATCATTTCCCCTTTTCTGTTTAAATAAAAAGGAAAGTTTTAACTTTAGCATAGTAAAATTACACATAACAAAACAGGTATCAAGCAAGAATTACAGTCACAATATTTATACCTTCTTTATATTTTATCATAACTAAAGAAAACTATCTATTCTTTAACTCTATCAAAGAGTCCAGAAGTAAACAAGAAGTACATTGTAAGCAACTTCCAAATCTCTAGAATTGACAGAGACATCTTGCTGCCTGGATAATCACCAAAAGTTCTTCTGTGATGTTGTGGGTACCCATCTTCAGCCTACAGGCCCATTTTATACAGTAGACTTTCCCATGAAGAGGAAATTTCAATGACAAGTCCACCTATATTGGCAGTTTGTCAGTTACTCTCTTCTTTGTCCTGCAAAATCTGGCAGACTCTTTCATGAAGCAGGAACCAAGTACTGTATTACCTTCTTTAGGCAACTTCAGCAGTCATTTTTCTGTGGGTTCTGCCTGTACAGTTTATACAGCATAACATCAAGCAGTCCAGGCAAGAGCAGTTTCTTGTCCAAATGTCTAACCAATTCCATAAGGAGCCTCTTTGATGTCCATCATTCTCTTGAAGTAGATTGGTGCTGCCAGGAGGAGATGTGTCTTATTGTCATGAAAATCCTAACTTCTTGAAACATTTTAAATGGTATATTCTTAAGGTCTCTGAAAGATTTGAAAAATACTTATCTAAATTAAATATATCTCTATATATCTAGAAAACCTAACTAACATGACTACAAGCTTGACTAATATGGATGTCTATTAACCTTTATTTCTTAATTATATATTACATTTTAAATGCACTGTACAAATACAATACCTAATAAAGAACAGAAGTAAAAATACACATTATAACAAAATTGACCTTAAACTTGTGTCAAAAAACCAAGATCCATACCAATGCAAATCTCTATAGCATATCACACTTGGCTGCCATAATTTTGCTGTATATATTTAAACTTATAGTTAACACATCAATTCATTTAAACCAAATCTCCTCATAGATTTAAGAGTATCAGTAACACTAATTTGGTAGCTTATAGAAGATAACTTATTAAAATGTGTATGCAAAAGGAAAGGCTTACTCAGTTTAGAATCTGACACTACTATTATTCAGTTGTGTAAGATGGGATCCCATTCCTCACTCCTGCTGTGTTCAGTAGATCAGACAATGCTCATCCTTCTTACAGGGTTAAAGGTTAAACAGACTTAGATAGTTATGGCACATTATTAGCACTTGAAATATGTTTTTTTTATTATGAACTACTAAAGATTTCAATTCTTGTATGGTACGTTATTATATTTTAAGTTACAAATGATTCACAAAAATCAACATAAAAGTTAATCAGGAACAGGAAGATGAGGACTCACTTCAGTCTGGAACAGAAAAACTGAACTGTGGGGACTATGATTGAAGAACGGAAAGGTAAAAATTTGGTTTATGTTTGGTAGGTGATGGATGAATTTAATAGAAGAGAGCATACAAGATAGTTAGATGTGAACCCAAGTGAAAATCCTTTCTGTGGCTTCATGTCATGCCTATATTCATTCTGTGCACCTCTGGCTCTCTGCCAATGTCACCCAACCTGTAAATCATTCTATTACTATGGCCTGAATCATGTAGGTTCTCTTGTGGACTTACGAGTTTATGACAACTTATCTCTGCCCTTTACAGCACAGTTAATGGGGTCAATTCCTTGTGCCAGGTAACACTTTTAGATCTTTTTGAAAGGTTGTCAATCTGTCCATGTTTTATGCTCACAGAGGTTTACAAAAATTTATAACTCTTTCTTCTCATCTCAACAGCTTCATGCCAACTAGAAAGAAATTAAATGACAGAGAAACAGACAGCTGGATTACAGGAAAACTAAGATGTTAAGGTCTAACCTTTGTGAAAAATTGCTCTCAAAGTGTAGGTTAAATTATATCATTGTAATACAAAATAATATCAGATCAATGGTTTATTATTAGCAATTTTTAAAATGCATTTTCAACTGAAGCAATTCTAAAAAACATCAAAATATACCTCTTTAAGAAGTACATACTATACAATGTAAGATGACATAGAGAAGATGTTCTTCTATTTTGAAAATAGCCACTGATTACTCTGTGGTGTCAGTCTTTAATTGCTGACAGAAAGATAACTAAATAAACTGCCCATTATTCATATCCATTTCATTAATTCTGATTTCAATGTATTATTTTCATAAGAGGTTATCCAGGTGAATAAAGATAGTTTTTTAAAAATTTAAAAAACTTTACAATAAAACCTTGGAGAAAGACTAACTATAATAATGCCAATGAACTGATTATCTTTTAATAACTTACCTGTAACAATAATGAATTACTTTTCTAAAATACTTACCTAACAACATATAACTGCGGCTGGATACTCTTATTACAGAGCATCTATTGGGTAAATTCCAACCTGGCTGTCCCTCTCCATATGGTATATTGTTATATCAGAGTATTGTGTGCAATTGTATTAAACAAATGACTAATTGCATGGATGTGATGAGTACACAGCTATTGAAAATATAGAAAAAAATAATAAATTTTAAGAAGAAATAATGGGTAGATTTAAGATAGCTATATATATTTAGACTATTTCCATGTTGTCAGTTACTAAACGTGAATATGTATATTCCTTATTTCTCATGAAATTAAAGCTATAAGAGCTATCATTGGTTTAAATTAAAGTTTTTATGGAATATATGCAACAAAATTGTGCATGTGTATAGTCCTATGTATTTATAGCACTTTCATTCACATGCTTTCTAGCTGTACACCAAAAATTCTACTCACAAATCAGGTAGAGATTTCATAGTTTCAAAAACCATGATTCATACCCATTTATAGAATAAGTTCCACAATAGAGATTGTTAGACATGGCATACTAATGGAATGGCAAAAAATTGCCTCTGCTTGCTTCTTTTAAATGATAATCAGAAAATATTTTAAAATGTTGTTCTAGGAAACAGAAACAACCTAAATACCTTCCTCGGTGGAAAGAATAATGAAGATGTATTACATATACACCATCAAATACTATTCACCTATAAAGAGAAATGAAATCGTGAAATTTGCAGGTAAATAGTTGAAAATGGAAAGTATTATATTAACTGGGTTAACCCAGACCCTAAAAGACGTTGTATATTCTTTCTCACATGTAGTTTTTAGCTCCCAGTTTCTGTATATAAGTATGTACCATGAGGTATTTACATAAAATAGGAAGGTGAAAAGGTACCCTAGGGCAGGAGGTGGGGCTCTAGAGAGAGAAATAGCAGGATACAAGTGATATGAAAGAAGAATGGGAAAAATGAGGAGGACTTTAACCGAGTAGGAAAAAGGGAGTTCAGCACAAAAGGTAAAGAGGCATAAATAACACCAGCGATGTCCAAAAAAGCCAGAGGAAATCATATTATTTATTTACCCCCAGTTATATATACATACAAGTATATTTATAAATACATACATGCATATATATGTATAAATACATGTATACACACAAACACACACTCACATACATAGTTATATGCATATATAATTGCTTAATAAAAACCCAAGAACTAAGTTGTTGCTCAGCTGAGACTCCCAAAGCAATACAGGAAATTGTTATTGCCCCTGGTTTCCTCCCAAAAGTTGAAGGTAAGTTTTTTTAGTTAAAGCCTCATGTACTTCAGACACAGGACTCTGAGGATCAGCTGAATCAGACATAAAGACCAACTTTCCCAGAAGGTACTATGCAAGTTCCCAAAGAGGAAAACAACCTATGGTCCTACTTAGCTGCATAGCCAATGAACCACAAAACAAATCAGTATGGTAATATATTCCTAAGGTGAAAGAGTGGCACTCAGATCTTCGTGGCAATCAACAGTTTTATAATTGAATGTAGTGCCTGGAAACCATTCCTTGTACTGAAAAACTAACCAACTACCAATGGACAATGGGGCCATTGATCTTAAATGAAAATATGCTACCTCCAGTTTACTAAACCATCATTACTGCAAACTAGATTCTAAATGCATACCATTATACCCACAAATAAGAGTGACGCCTAAACCCTCACTAAAATGTTTTTCTGTGGAACAAACAGAGATCATTACATACAACCACAACTACTCAAAATGCAGACAGCAACTGTTTACTGGGTGCTCAGCTTTTTATGATACATCTAAAACACAACTCCTGCACCTAAAACTCAGAATACATTGCAGATGATGGAAAGGAAATAGGGAGAGCCAGTGTGTTAGAAAATTGACTGTGAGCTTGTGTCTCCAAGCAGTGTTAGGGAAGCTTAACATACAGTACCTCAGCAGTATGACTACCTAAACAAGAACAAAATAAGGACAACAGTCAATATGCTAATGTGAAAGTGGTGATTTCATAGAGGTGTACTCCCAGACAAAGAGCTACAAACAACTAAGGGATATTTAGAGCTAGAGAAATAGTCTTTTTCCAGAGATGAGTTTGCTAATTGGTTATCCAGTACCAGTAGTCATCCCTGAAATCATAAATAAAAGCAACATTAAATGTTTATATGGATATATATTTATATATGTGTACACACACACACACACACACACACACATATATATATATATATATATATATATATATATATATATAGAGAGAGAGAGAGAGAGAGTATATATAAAAGAAAAGCCTAGAATTTTAGAGAATGAGAGAAATTGTAGGAAGGAAAGGGAAGGGGGGAGTAAATGGACTATTATATTTTTATAATAAAAATAATATAAATGTAATGTTAGTATCAGAAGAAGAGAAAACAAGAAGGAACTGCAAGCAATAGTTGAAGAAATAATTACCAAGTGTTTCCCTCAAATTAGTACCACAGACCAAACTATGTAAGATCAGAAGTTGTAGATCAAAACAAATGCAAATACCAACAAACTAAAACAGCTGCACCCATTCGTATTACATTTAGGAAGTCAATGATGTAGAAGGATTCTTGAAAACAAAATCTACAAGAGTCAAAAAAAAAAAAAAACCTCACCAACAAAGGGTCAAATAAATGTGGTAAGTGAAATGTGTATCAAAAGTATTAAAGAATTCATTATGCTGTGGAATTAATTATGCTATGTCAGAAGGTGACATAGAGACATTTTCATTTAAGCAGAAATAAAAGAATTGTGTTAGTAGCAGATATGCTGTAACTAGAAATGTTAGGCAGGTGAATCATAGAGAATGGAGATGATTTACAGAAAGAAAGGGATAGCATACAAAACACTCCCACACCTCAGGTCAGGGGACATTGCAGAGTAGGGGACAGAAACCTATAAGACCCATAGGATTTTGCTGGGAGAAACTATGCCTCTAAAGTCTTATCAACACGACTGCAGAAATTTGAGCTGAACAAGGAGAATATCAAAAAAATGCCAAAATATTTGGAGAAAGACCCATGAAGTCTCAACCCTGCACAAAGAACTATAGGCAACACGGCATGGGAGAGAAGGCCTTCTCTGGTGAAGAACTCATCAATTTGCTGTATAGGCCAAATGGTAGCTCCTGAAAACCCACATACAGCAACATTGCATAGACTCAGAATGTTGCATACAGGAATACATATGTATGGATAAAGACATATATGAATACATTATCAGTTGATGAGGAAGAGTTGGGGGTTTATAAGAGGATTTGAAGGGAAAAATTGGAAGAAAGAAGTGTTTTAATTAAAATATAATATCAAAAATAATAGAATAGAAAAAATTTGAAAAGACGAACCATGGGTAAATTAAAGTTTTATTTCTCTTATTTTAAATAAATAAATAAGTAAAAATGGTTGTGTGAATTTCATTACTGAAAATATTTTAAGATAAATACATAGTAACATCAATGTAAGGAAATACGTTTTTCAATAAATATACATGAAGCTACTTTAATTGAACAATACATATGAAACATTAACATATTTCAGTTGTCATCTTGAAGTATCATACTTTATTATTTCTAATGTTATCATTGATGTATATGTTAATAAGATTAAGTTTGTCCATAATTGTCACATACCTCCCTTTATTTTCATAAAAATATGAATAAAAGCAATTATTAACTCTATTTTTAATATTTGCTAAATAGAGCATATAAAGCACAATACAAAAGATACTGACAGCAGATGTCTTTTTTGTAAGGCTGTTGGAATGTAAACATGTTACCATAAAAAAGTGGAACTAGACTAATTTTTCAGGTAACTTGTTTAATTATAACTTACTATTTATTAAATATAATATTAAAAAAACTTTAATGTAACATATATTACAACCATAGATCTTTCACTTAGTATCTTTTGCTACAATAACATAAAACACAAGCAAACATATTGTATATATGAATTTGTACAATTTATGTATTCCATAACACCATGAGCTCTGGGCTCTTATTTTAATTACAACAGTCAACAAAATTTCCCCATACCCTTAAGAAGTCAGAATCTATTCCTGTGCTTTAATTTTCTCCACTGATTGTTTTTCACTTTTGTGACAAATCATTTTTTCAGATGCCTCAGGCTGCAATATTCAATCAATTTTCCCTTCACATAAAAAACAAGGCATTATATGTGCACATAAATTTAATAATATTATGTATCTATTCTAAAAAGCTGTACTTGCATAAGCAGACTTTTATTATTATGGTTGGAACGCAATCTTCATTAATCCATTCATTCATTCATCCAGCCAATTATTCTGCCCTGTTTTCCTTTATTCCTTTAGCCACTTATCATCTGATTCAGCATATACTTAAGGGGATTTAGCAAAATGTTGTCACACTAAGCACGATCGTAGAAAGTTCTCTGTGTTTTAGGCAGGAGGTACAGAAGCTGCACAGGTACTCTGTGAGGAGTTACGAGAGATATTCAAGGAGAAACAAGAAGACTAGCTGACTAGAATGAAGCCTGAACGTGGAAATGGTATGTGGGGGAGAGTGACAGGGCTGGTGGGTGATAATCTCAAAGACAACAGACTCATAGTGTGAATGTAGCTCTGAGTTACACAGGACACTATTAAAATTCGTGACTGCAGAACTATGGTCTGCCCTGCAGTTTTAAAGGTAATACTTCTTCCATAAGCAGAGTCTCTTATGCAAGAATAAAAGTGGGGAAAGGCTGAGACAGGAACAGTTATATTAAGAACTACTAAGCTCTTGGAACCAGAAAGTCACAGGAAACAAGAGCAAAGTTCTCTTAACACAGTAGTAGATTTGCTTGTCAATATTTTTTTTTTGGTTTGGTAGACAAAAGACTATATTGATTTTAAAAGTTTAATAATTCAGGCAACAGCATAAACAATAGCATCAGCTAAAAGTTTTTATTACGTAAAAAGAAAATTGTCACTTATTGGTTGACATTTTTTTCAAAGTTTCATTTAGATTCAAGAGTAAACTTAGGATCTCATAAACTGACAAGTCTTTTGGTGACTAAGTCTCATGCAAGCTGAGCCCCATGCTGCAGCAGTCAGGCTATCTCTACTTCTAATCAGAAGAATACAAACTAGGAAGCATCTGTAACCACCTTCTTGTTTCACACTTACTAGAACAATGGACAGAATAGAAAAATACAAGAAACCTAGTCATCAACATTTAATAGATCAGGGCATAAAAATTAAAAGAAACAACAGCAGATATACATTGGGTGAAATAAAATGTCAACTTTAAAATACAATGCTTTCATGTCCTCAGGAACTTGGTGTTCTCCCATTGGGGGTGAATATATATATATATGGCATTGCTAAGCAAAGAAACACACTCAAATGTCAACATCCAAAGATATATGAAGGCATCATCATATAAGCATGATTGATTAACTGAATCATATTCCATACTCAGGAATTCAATCTCCACTACTCTTTCTGTCTTAGTGCTCAGGCTAATATGTTCTGGTTCAGCATTCACATTTTATAATAACATGGTTGGCCTTTTTTCAAGGCTGTTCTCCACTCAGGACTGTCAAAAGTGCCTGGCAGTGCTTTAAGTCATTTTATCAGCCTGAACTTTGAATAACAAGCACACTCATCACTTGAGAAATTTCAAGAGTTTCGAAACCACTAGCAAAAGACAGAAATTTTTTTAACTAAGAGAAATTCTTCAATGCCAGGACTAGTTATCCTCCTATTACAAAGGATGCCAAATATTACATTAAAATATAAAACATAAAATATGACATACTTCCTGTATATATTAATTAGATTATATTGTGGTGATAAAACAGCATGACCAAGGCAACTTTTATAATGAATTTATTTAGAATTACAATTCCAGAGGGTTTATGTTGTCAAGCTCAGGCCAGGTAATAGGCAACTGAACGAACACTCATCTTTTGATCTATAACCATCAGGCAAAGAGAGAGGCACATTCTGGAGATGCAAGAGTGTTTTAAAGCATTAAATCCCACAGACACACCTCCTCCAACAAAGTCACATATCTAGGTCTTCCCAAGAACTGAGAACCAAGTATTCAAACCCCTGGAGAGTATTATCATTTAAATCACCACACAGTGTACTTAGAAAATGCAAGAATATTCACTTATTTCTTATATATACACTGTGAGACATTGTCTTCCTATTACTAATGAATAATATAGATTATCTTGTTCAAGGCAGTTATCCAGAAGATATAGGAAAAAGATGAGAACTTTTGGATAGGGGCTCCAATATGTGTAATTGAGAGAAATATGAAACTTTGTAGATCTGTCTGAAATTCACCTGGGGATAAGAAATAATCATTAAAAGGAAAAGTAAAGAGGAAAATGAGAACCAAATATGTTTAATTTACAAGATTATATACTGAGTCTACAGATTAAAAAGTTAATATCTATGAAATTCTGAATGAATAATAATTGATTTTTTTGGACCCTTAATAATATTTTGAAATTCTATGTTACTCTTCCAGTCTACTAGTCCTTGTATGGCAGTTGTAATCCACAGGATCCTGTTAAAGCTTCCTACATGAAGAAGAATGTGGAGGCATCTGCTTGGGACATGTTCATCCTACCAATCCCCTCCTCATCTGTAAAAAAAAAAAAAATGTTCTTCTCCTTTCCACAGCAGCCACCAGATCTTAAATGTTCATGGAATTTCATAAGTGCCTTCTCCATCAATGCTGAATTTTTTTTTTTTTTTTTTTTTTTTTTGGTTTTTCGAGACAGGGTTTCTCTGTGGCTTTGGAGCCTGTCCTGGAACTAGCTCTATAGACCAGGTTGGTCTCGAACTCACAGAGATTCGCCTGCCTCTGCCTCCCGAGTGCTGGGATTAAAGGCATGCGCCACCACCGCCCGGCTCTATGCTGGAATTTTAACTGTCTAGATCTTAAGTGACAACCACTGCCATCACACCGATGTCGTGAGCTCATGAATGTCACGGCTCTGTCGTGTGTAAAGGACGCTTTCACACCAGTCTTTTTTGACCGTTGGCTTAAGATTCGGAAAGGAGAGAAAATTAGCTAAGAGTTATCTATACTGTTTTTAAAGAATCACAGTGTTGTCTGCTTAATACAAAAGAAATCCATAACCCAGCAGTTTTAAAGAAGTTTGCTCTGTGACTGATAGAATGAGGCCAAAATTATTATTATGTTTGAATATAAATAAAAGAATATTTACTACATTCTAAAGAACCAAATATGCTTTGGGGAGGCAAAGAAAAGCAGCCATTTCACATTTATAACCCCACTATATTTCTATAATTTAACTTATACACATTATTGGGACACTGTGCAAATATATTTGTGTTACAATATAGGGGTTTTTGTTATTGTTTGGGGTTATTGTTTTAAAAGAGAGTGCTTAAATAGCAAAATAATGACAATGTTTACAATGTTGATTCTAATATTGCAGCTTCAATGAACTGTGTCTTATGCAGAAGAGTGCATATTTTTCCACAGTGGAAAGGAGAATGGGCAATGAAACAAAGGGGGGGGGGGTCAATCTTGTCATTATATGATTGCATCCATCCCTCACATAATAGTAGAACTCTTGTAACCTGCTCAGTTCCCAAAGTTTCAATACTAATCCTTTTTAAATGATGAATATTTTCAATTTGGATTTAGGAGGCAGCAAACTGCAACAAGCAATCAGTCTTAGGAATAACTTGTTTTCTGGAAATGCCTAACCTAAATGCATTTCTTTGAACCATGTCCATGATTCCATAATTTCTTCATGCAACCCTGCAGTTTCCCATGGTGCATGTTTCTTCCTTCCTTCCACCCCCCATTTTGTCATTGTAAGAAGCTATTGAATGTAGTAATAGTCTTTTATTTGTGAATCTTGGCAGTTGGACATAAACATTCTGCTAACTTCCCAGCACTTACCTGTAATATGCTATTACTATGTGAAAGCCAATGCCATATGTCAACTTACTATGGCTCAACATCAAGGACTATTTGACACATTTCTCAAAATTTGTGTATTGAAACTGAAAAACTTGCTTCCCACTTAATGTATATTCCTTTCTCATTTTCATTTTACTCATGATACTAGTTAAGAGCAAAATCTGAAAAATAAGAATATATGAGTAATTTGATATTCTTTATATTGACATGGGATCTTCTTTTCTAGGAAGTTCCTCAGTTTTAGGAAAACTAGTTTAATTAATTACATTTCCACCTCAGTTTATACTTTTCAAATATCGTTAAAGTCTACACACGTTTCTACTTGATCATAGTGTCACGTAAGGCCAGGTTTCTCATTATATATTTGTCTCATGGAAGCATTTGATATTTCATGAGAGGTCAAATCAGGGTTCAATTATTTATACTTTAACAACAATTTTCCATATTGTTTTATTACTTTTCCTATAAGTGTATGTTATATATTTCTTGAAAACTTTATACAAAAGTTTTGTTTATTTTCATTCTTCTCTCTCAAGTCATTCCAGTCCATCTTTCCTACTATATTGGATACTTTTATTTTAAAGTGATGAACTACTTTGATCAAGGCAATTAATACAAGAGTAAGTTTATTTTGGCTTGCTGTTCCAGAGGGTTAGAGTTTATAACGGTCAGAAAAGCATGGCGGCAAGTTGCATTCATGGTGAGAGGAGTAGAAATCTTTTATCTTGAACGACTATAATGAGGCAGAAGAAGAACACTGGAAGCAGGTTATATCTTCAGATCTCTAATTTTGCCCATTTATTTCCTCGGGCAAGGCCGCACCACATAAACTTTTTTAGACAGCACCACAAACTTGGGACCAAGTAATCAAATGCCTGAGTTTATGAGTGATATTTCCCAATTAAATTACCCCAGTAGTCCAGCCAAATTTGTGTCCTCTTATTTGCTTTAAAACCTATCAATTGGCTGTCCACTGGGTCACAGTTGATTTACCAGGGCCAATACTTTGTGGAGAAATTGACTGTCTTTTCCCAGTAGCTATCAATTATCAAGAACTGGTTGGCTGTAGATTGGGCTACATGCCCAGATGCTGTATCCATGATGAGATTTGATCCTGTTGTGCTTGCACTGATCTTATGCTTCTTGTCACAACTGCTGTCAGTTCATATTTCCAGAAAATGCAATGTCCTGTAATCATCTACAACTCTGACTTTTTTATCCCTTCATCTGCCCTGATACCTTATCCTTGGAGGAGAGATATTTCAGACTTGGCATACCATAGTCTCTTTTGCCTTGCAACTTAAACAGACTTCCATTATGAAAACAACAAACCACTCTCACATGTTTCTCCTCCATTGGCATGCCTTTCATTTGTGCTCAACTAAGCAACCCATAGTAGTAGATATTGTATCCAAGAATGGATACTCAGGAGAAGAAGATATTTGTTATTATAATTACATGCTCAAAATCTGGCAGACTGTATCATGGTGCTTACCTACAGCACTGAAGAGAACCAGATGATGCATATTTAGAAAACATAGTGGGTAATAATTAAGCAAGTGTTTTCTTGGGTTGTTTGTTATTGCCTTCCCAAGGCCTAGAAAGTAAAAAGGAAGTATGCATGCATGGTTAAAAGAAAAACAAAAACATTCAAGAATTCTGTAAGGCTTAATGGCTTAATCGAATGGAATGATCAGGTAAATGGAATCAGGTCATGTTCCTATAAAATATCTGCTATATTTGGAAATTATATTTGTAATTATATGCTCTGTGAACTGCAGTAAGATCATTCATGTCATGAATTACAACAGATTTCTACATAAAAAATACTTAATGATAACCCCATATGTATTTGATTTCTTTGCCTATAACCAAACCCCCATTCCCACATTATTCCCTTCCTCATCAGCTGTTGTATGTGAGTTCACTGAGTTCATTGGCCATATAATGGAATTTATTGCATCTGTTTCAATGGTTTTACACCAAGCAGGACTTAAGTAAATATTTGACTAATGATGTCATTTTTTTTCCATATGGGAATGCTATTATGTATCTGGTCCAAAATGATCACACATACCACTAAACCATTTAGTAGGTACAAAAAAAAAATAAATAAATAAAGAGAGAATTAAAAACTTGGAATTGTGTTCTTAGATTAAATATAGTAAAACACTTGATTTCATAAGTAGAAATTTCCTTTTGAAAGGAGAGGATTAAAATAAGCTTTAAATATTAGATTGAAGTCGTTACTTGCTTTGTATTTGATGAAGAATGCTGATCGAGCTCTTAGATGTCATCACTCAACACTGCCGCTTCCATTTGTGAGCCTGAAATAGGTCTCCTCAGCTATAGCTCAGCAACCTACTGTGCCCGAGAACGCCACAGTAAGAACTCATAATCTGCATGTAATGATTTCTCTGAGCACAGAAACCTTAATTCCCTGTTATTTTCCAGTTCAATTTCATTAAGTTCAAAATTGATTTTTAATACTCTCTTTGAATGTGCTAAAGACTCCCAAGCAGTTTGAAAACTTAAGATACAATCTTTTGAAACTAAGTGTTACTGAGCTGAAAGTATCTTTTTTTCATTATTTCTTTTCTTGTATAAACTGCTACTTCGTAACTCACCATGAAAGAGATTCAGGGGGCGTTCATTCTATACTCATTTTATTTCTAGTTATAGGATGTAATGTGTCATCTATAATTGAAACAAAATTATAACTTAGACATTTCAAGATTATTATTGTCTTAACGACAAAGTGAAGGATAACCAGTGGCTTATAGAATTTAGAAAATGGTGACCCAAATTTAACAATCCACCCGGTAGGGACACAGTCCAAGAATGGAGCCCAGTAAGAAGATTTCAGTGGTTGTGAGAAACCTCCAAGAAACCAAGACAAGAGTCTGTGACTTCAAATACAAGGAATTGTTCTTGGGTTATGCTTTCATGCCCCTCCCAACATGCAGTGAATAGAAATGAGATTACTTCATGTTATTCATTACTACTGGACATGGCTCTATGGGCGAAAATGCTTCCGTCATGTCTGTCATGTGGACTTGTCTGCCGTGTGTGCCTTGCCCTTGTGATTGTACACTTATATGACTCCTCTTAATTCTGAGTATAAATTGTCTGATGCTCTGAATAAAACGCCTGTTTCATGAGGCTTTCGGCCACCTCATGTATAAGCCTCGCTCTTACAGGTCCCACCATCTCTAGTGCAGTGAACAGCTCACAGAGGTAAGGAAATGTCTCAGATAGGACAAGCCCACACAAGTGTGAAATGTATGCAAGGTGGGAAGTGGTGAAACAATTTCCTCTGGGAAAGAACAACTTTTTACCCTGGAGAGAAGAGAATAAGACCTAGAATATTATAAAGGAGGCTTGTTTAAGACTCAGCAAATAACTCAAAGGCTTCAAGAAGTCTTTGAAACTGACCAGAAGGCACTAGATGGCTCATTTCCCAAAGCTTGCATAAGCAGTAACTACTGCTGAAGGCCATTCTCAAATAAGAGTGCTACCTGGAAAAGGCTTAGAGAAGCTGAGTTATATTAAAACCAGCCAAGCTGCTTGGCTAACAGAGACTGTAAGAGTCTCAGGCCTTCTGAGCTGCTGAGAAGAAACGCTCTCCCACCTACACACTGATATCCAGTGTTTCAGCCTTCATGAGCGGTCACCCATTCTGCTTTGGCTGTTGTTGATACAGCTCTCTTTGAATAATTCCTTCTCCTGTAATAAGACTGCTATACATACTCCTGTAAGTTACCACAATAAAACTCATTGGTTCTTCAATTTGAATTTTAATACTATCTTTGCTCTATTATTATGGTCTGACTCTATCTTTTCCTCTCTGTCCTAAGTCCATGCACATTTATCAGACTTGCTTTGGCCCACTTAGAGATGTTTGTTGTCTGAATCTGTCTTTACTGTGTATAATCCATTTATCGCCAGGAGGTTTTTTTTTTTTTTTTTTTTTTTTATGTTAAGCAGGTGCTGCTAGGACTAATGTTGTGGCTTTGCTTGTCGGATTCACCCTGTCCAAAATGGAGGAGGTATGTTCACCTCTTCTGAAGCCATGTTCACCATTCCAACTCCAGCGCCAAAGCAGGTCTATGTTATTATTAAGCAACTGCTAGCATGCTCCTCACTAACCTTATTTAAGCACGCAGTAGCAGGGCCTCCTGAAACAGCTGGAGCTATTTGTGTTGTCAGCACAAACCAGAAAGCTGTCTCTTAAAGAAGCCATGCCTCTGCTTGCTGCCAGCAAATAGAGCCTATCTGAAAAAATGCGGCTACCAAGAAGCTGCAATTAACTCCCATTTTTGTGTGTCTACGAGCACTTTTTCTTAAAAGCTCTCTTAGGCTTTTGTGGACATACATTGCCAAATTTGGGCACCATTAAGTAAACTGAGACTGCGCTCTCGTTTCCTGGCTGCCCAGACCCAAATAATCATACAAAAACAACATTAATTGCAAAATTGTTTAGCTAATGGCTCAGGCATATTCCTATCTAGCTCTTACCTCTTAAATTAACTCATTTCTATTATTTTATATTTTACCATGAGGCTTGTGGCCTACCGGCAAGTTGCTCTTCACTGTCTGTCTCTAGCAGGTTTATATGGCTTCGCTCCGACTCTGCCTTCTTTCTCCCAGCATTCAATTTAGGTTTCCCTGACTACTTCTATTTTGCCCTGCACAGGCCCAAGTCAGCTCCTTTAGTAACCAATGGTATTCACAGCATACAAAGGGGAATCCCACATCAATAGGACTTGTCGTTGTTTTATAAGCATTCTCTAGTACTATTAATTAATCCTACAGGTAGATTGACTAAGGATTAACATCACTGCAATGATGGGCCCAGGTCAATGCTTTTCTACTTAAGGTCACCCTGTAAGCCAACTTTAGATATAGGAACCCAACTTTTCTTCCTGACTTCTGTGTAATCATATAGTCACTATGAGACTTTTAAAATGGTGATTTTAGGTTTATGTCAAAGTATATAACATAAATTTCACATTATTTTTCAATATTGCTATTCTTTGAAATGTTGTTTTATAGCATTGCTATGGAGTCTGATTTCCCCAGACAATGAGCACAATATACAATTTTGAGCATTTCTATGTTTTTGGTAAGGATTATTTTATGCCATGCCTGCAGCAACTACTATGTATTAAAAGACACTTTTTGGTTGCTGCTTTTGTTACTTTAAAAAGAGAGAGAGAGAGCTTGAGAGTCAACATTCTGGTACACCAAATGCCAATGTTTTGGGATTGTGAAATGTTTATGGCACTAAATAGGATATTCTTCTCAACTGATTAAATCAATGCAGCTGTTGCAAGTTTTAAATCAATGTTTTAAGACAGATTTACTGAGAAGCTCAAGAAACTTGGCACATGGACATTTGAATGAGTAGATTGAACTGGAAAGATAAATATGAATGTTTGAGAATTAATTTTGATAGTATTTTATTTAACACCAAAAAAGTCTTTTAAAATATATAGGCAAAGAAGAAAAATTCCAACTAATATAATCTCACAACTAAATTTTTTTTGTGTGTGTGTGTTTAGAGAAATATAGACACCAATCACTGGTTGATCCAAGTATTTTTTTTAATGGTTTTAAGTTTAATTTACGCTTTTTGACTTTTCTATAGTTTTGTCATGTAGAATTTTGTACTAACACTATCATATTTAAAATTTAAACACAAATGTTTATCATGCCTTTAAACTATTTTTTTCCTCCTTTAAGTTAAATTTCTTCCCTTCCTTAGGACTTTGATGAACTTAATAAGCAATTCAAGGGAAGGCCTCTGGTTTCCTTTAATGTGCAATTAAAGGACTATAAAAAGAATGACAAAATGTTGCCCACAGAGCTTGTAATTTCAATTAAAGGTATGAATTACATAGCAATAGAAACACTTAACCAGGAGGAGATGTGAGAGCATGAAAGCTGATTACATTCAAGAGTGTAACCCTTAATTCTCATTTTTGGCTCATTATCAAAACACAGAAAGCAGAGGCATAAGCTCAATGTTCAGAAAGCTATTTAGCAGGGCTAGGATCAAAAAGGTGTCTTGAGATAATCCTTTGGAATCCTTACCTACAGAATTTGTAATGTTAGCGAACCGAAAGGCAGCATTACAGAGTAATACTGTACTCACTATTTAGATTTCTTTCTCTTCTTGCACCTTCCTCTTTGCCCTCTTTTATGCTGAATGAACCGAGGCTTTCACACATCCTGAGCAGACACTGTACCACTTAGCTATAGCCCAGCCACCTCTTAACCTATAACTGAGTACAGTTTTTGACATCTCAAATGGAATAGATGACGAATAAGACTTTGTAAAATTAAGTTCCTGGATTTTCTTTTCATAACACCATGCATTATTTCTTATTGAAACTGATGCAAGTGTAATATCTAGAAAAATGTAATTTCATTAAAAAATTCCCAATTAGAGGCTGGACAGTTGACTCAATTGTTAAGAGCACATATTACTCTTGTAGAGCACCTAGGTGGGTTTAGTTTCCAATAACCCTATCTTAAAGCTCACAACCACCTATACCTCCTGCTCCAGTGTATCCGACACCTGTATCTGACTTTAGCAGGCACCCATACACATGTGTGCATACACACATGCAGACATACTGAGAAACATACAGATAAAGTAAATGAATAGATAAATATGTAAACACCTGAAATATACACCTTAGTCTTATAAACTGAATTATGTGTTGTTAAGAGATCATTATCAGCTGCTAAAATGATTAGACTATCTCTTACAGAGCATTTGAAATTGTTTCCTGTAGTAGAGTGAAAAGTAATAAGTATCCCTAATGACAGTAGAGCTTTAAGAGAAGAACTGGAAAAGTAGAAAGTAGATACCTTAGTAGCTCATGTTTACATACATGATATTACTGACCATGTATGGTATTTTATTATACATACATACATACACACACACACACATCATAAGTCACACATTGGGGTGACATCTGTCAGGGTCCAGCCTCAACAGGTTCATACAACAGGGTAGGGGCATGTGGATTAGAAAAATTATGTAGAAGGAGCATAGATATGAAAGAAACACAGAGACATAAAATAGAACTGAAAGGGTGACTCATTGAATACTGAATACTGAAACCACCCATGTTAACTTTTCATACACTCATGTACTTCAATCCAAAAGAGGGGAAGAGAGCAAAAGACTGCTTTAACATGATACAAAGGACAACCAAAACAGTTACTTGTTTCAAAACTTGAGACATCAAGTCACTTTTTTCTGAGTAAGCATCTTGATGTTTTTGGCAGGATATGCAGTGAATACATCTTAGTTCCAGTATCCTGTAGTCAGCCACTCCCTTTGTCAAAATTTCTGTTTAAAATGAAGGAGCAAAAATAGGCTTGAATTCCCTGCCTTTGATCAGGATGGAACAGATCCACCTGTGGGCCATCTCAATGTTCAAAACACCAAGTAACCACTCCCTAGACCAAGACATCTTGTTTGTAGTCACACCTGTTGTCAACAACTTTGAAAGAGTAAAAATAAGCTCAAACTCTCTGATCTTTAGTCAAGGTGGACCAGGACTCACATCGATGCCCCCATATATGACACAGGGATGAGAGGAAATAGTAAGAGCATAGAGAGAGCAAACACTTGCAGTGTTTGAAGGGACAAGACAGAAAACTCCATTTGCAACAGTAAATGCAGTAGCTACCAATGCATGCTCTTCATTTCACAGGAATCAAATGAAAGTGTAACAAGTTTGCTTGCTGTTAAAACTTCTAAGTACATTTAAACATCACTCTAAAACATTGTCAAAGTTACAAAAAAAATGGCTGATGGAAATAATGAACTTGAGTCTAGAGTATCTAGAGTCCAGGGTATCTGGAATCATATTGAAAATATTTGCAAGTGTGCTTTTGATAAAAGGAGTGGAATGAAATATGTACTTTTTTTTGCTCTGATAAAGCACAATAACTAAATCATATCTTTGGGAGGATTTACTTCATCTTATATTTCCAGCAACAGTCCACCACTGTATGGGAGTAAGGGCAGGAACTCAAAACAGTAACCTGACAGCAGAAACTGAAGCAAAGGACTTTTTAAATATTTTTTATAGTATTGATTTTTCTTGAACCTTACATTTTTCTCTGCTCCCCTCCCTGCCACTCCCCTCCCCTTCACCCCCCCCCCCCCAAGATCCCCATGCTTCATGCTTCCAATTTACTCAGGAGATTTTTCTTTTTCTTTTTCATATTTTTCTATTGACTTATGCATTATGCCTTTAAAATTTCTCTTTGATTTACTCTTTCCCCCTTCTGATTCTGGATAATCTTATCTAGATTCCACGTAATAAATTGATTTCTCTGTATTTGCTTCTTGCAGGTATTATATCGTGACATTCATTTTTATTTCACTGCATTTTTGTCTACAAACAAAATAAAACAAAATGCTCTCTACATTCTATTAAACTAGATCTGGCCAGGTCCTGACATATAGAGAAGAGGATAGTACTTGAAAGGATAAAATTTGAGGCTATAACAGTAATAATCCCAAGACCTATGTGCTTTCTTAGGAAAAAAAAGTATTTAATAACTTACTACAGAATACCAAGAAAATAAATCTGACCTGAAATAACAACTGAACATTGACTGGAAATTGTAGCCCATTACTGTTGAGCATGAATTGATATCTGAACAAATGTTAAGACTCTGAAGTTTATCAAATCAAAGCCCATAAAAATGAGGAAAACAGGAAGTGTATGTCATGCCAAAGCCATTGTAAAAGACTCTTGATAGCTTTGAATAGCACATAGTCTGATGATACTTTTGGGAAATTGTAATGGTAATTATTAATCAAAGTGCAAAACAACCCATTAATCTAGTCTATCAAAAGTTATCATTCATATTATTAAACAACAAAAAATTTTCTGAATCTAGATAGTCTGAAAAAGGGGGAAAATGCTCACATATAGTGCAATTTAGAAATTGATTTAAATATTACTTGTTATCCCAATTTTAAAATTATTTATTTATGTGGTTTAAGGATTGCTTTAAAATACTCCACAGTGTAAATGTGTGTCCTTATAGAAGTAAGTTATATTCATATTTGAAGTTTTTTGATAGATGTATGACTAATCCCTGAAAGTTCTATTTATATTTACTGTATATATATATATAAATATATATATATATGTGTGTGTGTGTCTGTGTGTCTATGTGTGTATTTGTGTGTACTTTTGTGCCATGGAATGGTGTGGAGTTCAGAGAACAATGCATGGAAGTGATTCTCCTTACTCTTGTATACATTCCATCCCTCCAGACCCAATCTGCATTCTTCATGAAATAATCCATTGCTTAACACCTGGGCAAACGCACATAATGGTTCAGGGTCTTCATTGAACTCTGATGCCTAGTAAAGCCTCAGCTCATTAACCTGTTGGCTTGAATAGGCTTAAATGGATCTGCTATCAACCTTCGGAGTCTGTTGCAGTATCCTTAAACAGCCTAAATTCCTTCATAAACCAAATCTTCCCTCATAGCATTCCCAGGGACTCAGACCTATCCACACCTCGATTTGGGACTTGAAAATTCCAAACATCTGAGAAGATATATTTCTGTTATGAATAAAAAAGTAAAAACAAAAAGGCCCGATTATATTTATATGAGCTGAAATATAGCTTATGTTTTCTGTGTGAGACTGGATCTCACTATGTTACCCAAACTGTTTTCAAATGCTTGAGTTAAGGAACTCCCTTTCTAACCCTCCTAAATTGCTGGAGCACAAGGTGCACAGACAAACCCAGGTAAATAGTATTTTTTTAAGCAACAGTGCAAATCTTTAGCATTATTTTCTTTTATGCCAGAAAATTTATAGTCATTATTTAAAAAGTTGTCATTTCTTCTTAGATGATGTAATAAGGAGAAAAGAATGAATGAAGACTTGCCAGCTCTAAAGTAGTAGTCTCCTCTTCTCCCTTCCGCTGCCCTCCCCTTCTCTCCTCTCCTCTTTCCTTCCTCCTCTCCTTACTCTCTACTCCTCTTCCCTTTCCTTCTCCTCCTCTCCTCACATCTACCCTCTCCTCTTTTCTCTCCTTTTTTTAACCTCTCCCCTCCTTTAATTTCCCTTCCTCTCCCCTGTATCTCAGATATCTAGCAGAAATTCAAATACATAACAAAAAATGAGAACTGATCTTGGTAGTTGTGGAAAATAATATCCCTGAAGACTGGAAAGAAGAGTCAGGCATAGCATCTTTATGTTTTAAAACTGTGATAATCAGAACTAGAATAATTAGCTAAATGTACTTTAATTTATAATTTTTAAATTTGACTATCTTATAAGCCATGATACTCATATCAAAATGTCAGGCTATTTATTATTCTATGTCTCCATATTTTATTTGTAAAGGTAAAATTGTGTTTGCAAAAAATATTCAAAGATTTTTATAAAGATCAAGCGGAGTCATGGTTGATGTTATTTATAGAGCACTCATGGTATTAGGAAACATATTTGGGAGTCAGCAATGGGCAAGGCATTTTGTCTAGTAATGTAGATTGGTTTATATGCAGCTCAATTTTCACATAATGTAATTTCAAATATTTCATTTCTACTCTTCCTGTGGCTCTGAAAGTGAATTTCATTACCTTTGCCTCTATATGAGAACTGCGACTGCTTCCAAATCATGGTTCAGAGACTCATAGCCATATAGAACATGGTAACTCAAGTCTCACATCAGCAGTATACAATCCTTCATTTTATGACCTGATGCAAAAGCTTTTTGTCAGTCAATGGTGGCAGTCGTTTTTGTTTGATTTTCTAATTTTAATCAAAGCCACTTAATAGAGTCAGAAGCCAAGGCAATTACTTATGAGCAGTGATAGCTGATAATCATTTTAATATGTGGAGGAGAGTAACGCTAACAGTAATTAGTACAGGTTTATTTATAAGTTTATTAATTTAAAGCCCAAGAGGAACAACGACTGTTTGGAGTTGTAAACACTAAAATGTTGATGATATCTAAGAATATCTAGCTGACAGTTAGTGTATCTCCACATATTTTTTTTTTCTGGATTGAGAGACTTTTAAAATTCAAAGAGAGATCTTGTAGTGAAATAAACATAAATGGAGCTTGCCCTAGCTAAAATAAGATTTATGTTCCTGCTAATGCAGATAGATTTACTTTAGGTAATTGTCTACTTCTTTGCCTGTATCAGGCAGTTGCACATCATAGCCCTTAAGTAAATAATAATAAATATTCATTTTGAAGCCAATAGCTTTTTGAACAACTCACAAAGTAACATGCAGTGGTTACAAGCTTCAAAGGCTGATGTACACTTGCTCCTCCTCACTGACACGTTGACATTATAACTGGAGTATCTATGAAAGTTTATAGTTATGATTCAAAATAACTGTGAAAACTAAATATTTGGGCAACATGTACTCAGAGACTGAGTTAAAAAGCACAAGGCAAAATCATCCAAAGGTTTGATTGCCCATGATTACTTAATCCAATTTAACAGCTGATCAAGATGAATAAAAATTCATTTTCAATTATAGATGTTTTTGAGGTCTTTGTTTGTTGATATATTTTATTTCAAGAAACTCCTGTGTGATGCTCTGTGCTCATTCCTGCTTTCTTTAAAGCCTGCTTTCTTTCATTCTATAACTTACATTGGCAATGTAATGACCATTGATGACTTGAGGACTGTATTTCTTGAGACTGAGTGACTGTGGACAAGCACAACCACATGACTTTCTTGCTAAACTGAAATCTAAATAATGCCTCCTTAAAGAAGAGCCCATAACTTAGCTTCCAGGAGGGAAAATATATATTCTAGCCCTTTAAATCTCAAAGGTTTCAAACTGAAGTGTTATTTGTACCATTGGTTTGGTCCTTTGCAGTTCTGCCACCTGACACTGCATGGTTGCCATTTCAAGTGGCTCCTGTGTTTTTCTTCTGAAGGGGAAGCTCAATAGATTTATCGGCAGAATTAAAAGCTTGTTTTGTATAATCAGCTATGATCACTGGGTGATGATACTTCTTTCGCCCGCCAAGTATTATGATCTTCAGTCTTGATTCTATTTCAATTCAGCTGACATTATGTTCCCCACTGCTATAGATTTTAGTCTTTAAAGCTGTGCTTCAGAAACAATGGTGCATTTCAAATATTTACAGGGAAACTGATGCTAATCACCTGATTGTGATGGTTCATCTCTCCTATTTTGTAGCATATAGCTCTCATTGGAGTAGATTCACCTTCACGGCAGTTTTTTCTTAGTGTGGCCTTTAGTAGCACAAATTAATTAAAAAGCCACATGTATGGCTCTGGATTATTTTCCTAGGTGTAGAATGATGGCATCGAATGACTAATTTTGAAGATATATTGACTATTGTAAAGTGTTTTATTCATTTTAAATTCAATCAACCATATGTGACTCAGTGTAACAGGTGATACTTAACTATAATTGAGCATTTATTCTGATCTAAACACTAGCTTAAGGGATAGTCCTTTGGAGTTGCTAAACTATATCTTACAAACCTAATACAGCCTTTTTGGTAGTGTTTTTTCATTTTCCTTTTTCTTGTTTTTACAAATAGGGTTTTATTGTGACACAGTTGTTCCCATGAACTTTTATGATCTGTAACTACATCCATGCTATGATAACAGCTGGCTAGTTATTGAGAGAAAGCATAGCTTAAGAATGATAAAATATTTATGAACTAACATAAAAATTCTTTTCCAACCACTATATTAAAATTTTGAACTCAAAAATTCAGGAGAGCGTTGTTATTAGAATAACAACTAATTTAAATGAGAAGGAATATGGTATGTGTGAAACTGGAATTTCCAGGGTCATACTTGAGTTTCCAGGGTCATGCTTTCATTTATTGGTAAAGCATTAAGTGGTAGTGGTAGTGGACTGCTCCTCCCACTGATCATGCTCACAAATATGCACACTCAAATGGACAAATCCTTCTAAGCATGCTAAACTGTGTTCGAAGAACCTGGCTAGGTGCTAACAGATTTTCTTCAAAGCACAAAAATTCCTTGATATCAAAAATTCCTTGATATCAAAACTCATACAGAGTTTAAGATAAATAATTTTGCACACCTTTAATTCCAGCACTACGGAGGCAAAGGCAGGAAGAGCTCTGTGAGTTCGAGGCCAGCCTGGTCTACAGAGCAAGTTTCAGGATAGGCTCCAAAGCTACAGAGAAACCCTGTCTTGAAAAAGCAAAAAACAAACAAGCTATCAAAAAATAATAGTTTAGATTGATTGTCGTTTTCTATGGCTGTCTCAGTCTGTTGCAAAGAATTTTCTTTTTTCTTTCCTTCCATTCTTCTTCCATTCTTCCTTGCTTCTTCCCCCCCTCCCTCCCTCCTTCTCCTATTTCCTTCCTTCTTTCTTTTCTTTGATTTTCTTTTTCCTGGTTATCTTCTTTCCTCCCTTCTTTATAATCTCTCCCTACTCTTCTCCAAATTCATGACCTATTTTAAACAATTGTCACTGAATTCATATATATTTATATATGAATATCTTACATATTCACAAATATAACCTGTTGAGTACATATAATGTTACTTGTATGTGTGTATTCCGAGATTCCCATTTAGATATGGACAACCAATTGGTGTACTCTTCCTTGGGGAAGATTGCCTTTCTTGCTCCCATTTGTCTATAGTTATTTTTGTAAAAGTTGCACCTTGTAGACTTGTTCCAGTCCAGGTGGACAGGTTCATTGGTGTCCTCTTTGTTCAGTTCATGTTTAGGTAGTTATGCTGGTGAGACTTTATGAGTCTATAGTCTGGTGTTATACATAATCTCACAGCAAAATGGACTTGATGCTTTGACTCTTACAATCTTTCAGCACCCTCTCCTACTACGTTTCCCAAGTCTTGAGTAGGAGAGTGCTTTATAGATGTAGTCATTAAAACTGGGCTCCACATTTCCAAACTTTAATGGAATGGGTTTTTCTGTAGTGGTCTTTGGTACAAAGAAAAATTTTCTTAATGTAATGACTACACTTATCTGTGGGCATAAGGACAAGGTTAGAGAATATACCAGTTTAGTAACTTAGAGGTTGTAGATTCTTCTACAATAACCATGATTTCACTAGTCCTGGGTAGTTAAAGGGAAGTTTTCTTGGTGATAAAGACTGCACTTATTTGTTAGTATAAAGACAATGCTTGTAGATTCTTTTTATGGAATATTCTGGTTCGGTAAAGTAGAGGTTCTCTTTTAATATCTATCACTTCATAGAACTGAATAATTAACTAATTTTCCTGTACCAGACATGAAAATCAGGAGAAATAGTCTTCCCCAGAAAAAAGAACATCAACTGACTATCTAATAACAAATGACGAGACCTGAAAACCTTCATACAAGAAACATTATCCAGACTGAGAAGTTATATTTACGATCTATCTATCTATCTATCTATCTATCTATCTATCTATCTATCTATCATCTATCTATCTATCTATCTATCTATCTATCTATCCATCTATCTATCATTGTGTTCATGTATGTGTTTGTGTATTTATGTGTTTATGACAGCAATTTAAAAAGCACCAATAATACTGAGAAATAGCAAGGTTGGGCATATGGTAGGCTTTGGGGGAAGGAAAGGGAAGGGAGAGATGCTGTAATTATATTATAATTAGAAAAGATAAAGATAAGAAAATTTTTAAAGAAATAAATTTTGGGCCATTTTTTAATGATAAAATGTATTTCAAAAAGAAAAATTCACCTCATTTGCTGAAAAACATCTGCAATGTTATTTTCTATAAATATCAGTTGAAGAAAGAATGTGATATACATGATAAATATGATATACCCCTTGCTATAGCAAAGGTTGCGTTAGTTTTAAGATGAACAAAAGGGCCTCTACTTCCTCGTACATGTTCCTCTCTGTACAACTGTCATGGGATATGTTTATTAAGTCTCAATAAACTGTGCAAGGCAAGATGCAATCTTGATATCTGAATCATAATTGTAGATACTATTTCTGACTTGTTTGGGGAGGCATCGTTGACATCTCAGTCATTCTGTGATATGCAGCCCTTTGGCAGATGAAAATTTCCCACTAATCACATCAGGCTTTCTACCACTGCCAGTACTGATGGACCTCCCTAGCCCAGGCTGGAGGAATGTTCTCTCTCACCCTTGGATCTGAGTTCCCATGGCAACTCTTGCTGTATGCATGCTAATGAAACAATTCTTTCTCTTAAAGATTTTTTCTTTTCTCCTCTTTAGACTGCTTTTCATTAAAATAAGTACTGTGCTATTTCAGGTGCTAAAACCTACCAACACAATACATAGTTATTTATTTTCCTGCCTATCACAAATAAAAACACACACTCACACAAAAACATACACATGCACAGAGACCATTGAATGTTGATTTTTTCTTTTATGTCTAATGCAGTGTACTCATAACCATCTGTAAACAAGAAAAGTATCCAAACTTAATATTGAACTAGAAGAAAATGTGTTTTTCCAAAACACAACAGTATACCAAACATGTTTGTCCAAGTACATGGGTATAAATTGTAAGCTCACACTGGGATGAGAACATACTAGACTGACTTAATTATGCTCTTTCAGAATTCACTAGGTAATTTACATATCTCATATTAACTAGGTGTACATATTTTTTTATTTATAGCAGGGATTTGTTTTATAATTTTGTAAATAATTTCCAGTAGATAACTCACAGGAGAACCTAGGTTAGGTAAATTGTTATATTATTAAAGAAAGGAGATGGATATAGGAAAAAAGACAATAGGAGAATGAGCGAGAAGGTAGAAAATAGAGTGATGGAGTGTGTCTGAGAGGAAGGGAGGGCTGGAGGAAGCAAAGAAAAGTAAAGGGGAGGGAGATAGGTAATGGAAACAGAAATGACTCCTTGCAGAGATCTTGAGATAGCGCAAAGAGCATCCACATTAAATGCTGAAAGTGGATGCTATGGTTTCTGGGTAACCGAGTGACTTCTGTAAGGATATTTCAGTCAACCTTAACTGCAAGTACTTCATTAAAAAACTTTAGTTAAATTCTAAATACTTTCTCAGCTAATATGTTTAATGTGACTCTATTTAAAAAATTGTAGCACAATTATATTATATATTAAATGTAATAAAATAAATTCATTCAAACTTTTATTGATTATACAATACATTCAGAGATTAAAACATTATATCGTATCCCATACATATAGGCAAATGATCAACTACTGGGGATAAGAATGTAGTCTAGGTTAGACTACTTGCCTAGATCCATATATCTGTCTACCTACATATCATTTAACCTCTCTATCATATTTATTTATCTGTAATCTATCTAACATTTACTCAGTTTTGGGAATACCCTTTCCTTTTGATATCTTCTTGACTATGGTAATCTTTAGAAATGGTTTATAAAATCAAGATGAGGACAGTCAATGATAATACTTGATCTTATATCAAAAGGAAAATCTGGTGATAGCTAACACATTCAACTCTAATACTATGTGCAGAATTAAGTTTATTTCTGTCAGAAGGGTGACTGCTTCTATTTTCTCTGAATGTATTTACTCACACTATTAACTCAGGATATATTAATTACATTTCAACTTATAAGAACAATCAAGTAAAAATAATTATAGAATCTGAAATAATACAGTCAGGGATTTCCACCAATCTGAAGGTCATTTTGAAAGAAAATGAGAGAAATTAGGTTTTTACTGTGGAGCTGGGACCTCTTCTAGGTAGTCATTTTTTTTTTTTTTATCTTTTATGGATCCTTTTGAAACTCATTTCTATTCCAGAGCAGAAGGAAAACATCACTAATAATTACCATGGGGGCATGATTGGGAGGGGCCGTCTTGAAACATAGTTCAGTGGAATCTATGAGGATGAGCCTAGTGAGGACTCCTAGAAAGAAAGGATAAGGAGTCTGGATGGGTCGTATTTTGTAGCCTGGCAACGTTTCCTGTGTTGTGCTGGAATTGTATTAAGTCTAGTTTTTGACTGAGGGGTTCCTGTGGAGATCCCCAAACAACCGAGGCTGATGCTAGTAATGAGGGACATTCTCTGAAAACTGGCAGCATGGTATCATTGCATAGAATACCATCTACATAACTCATTGAATGTAGGCGTGCTATGGGAATAGACTCTTGTACACTATAAAGATTTGTCACTGGTATTGGTTTAATAAAATGCTGGCTGGCTAGTGGGTACACAGGAAGTATAGGTGGGGCAACCAGACTAGGAGAATTCTGAGAAGAGGAAAGGCTGTGATGCAATTACCAGCAAGACTCAGAAGAAGCAAGATGAGAATGCCTCACTAAATACCAAGCCATGTGGCTGAACATAGGTAAGAATTATGGGTTAATTTAAGTTATATAAACTAATTAATAATAAGCCTGAGCTAATAGGCCAGCCAGTTTATAATTAATATAAGTAAGCCTCTATGTGTTTTGTTGAGACTGAATGTCTGCAAGACCAGAGCAGGATAGAAACTTCCATCTACATAGACAGTTCAAGCTGGTTTCTGTATGTAGTCTACTTAGCAATGTTCTAGTCTCTTTGGTGCAGTAAAGTACAAAGCAGGCTATTAAAGAAACATAGACACCAACCCGGCCTCAAAACTTTTGACTTACAGTGGGTCATGCCTGCAAAGATGTACTGGGCAATAGTGGCACAGAACCTGGAGGAGTGGCCAACCAAGTCTGGTTTACCTTGAGGCCTGCTTCACAAGAGGGAGCCAATCCTGACATGGCTTGCATGACCAGGAATGGGATAGTGGCTAACCCACAGACCTGGAGTAGAATCAAACACAACTAGCATAAAACAATCAAATAAATAAATTAAAACAATAGTCAATAAAATAATTCCCACTCTTAGATTGGTGGCTTGTCCAGTTACCGTCAGAGAGACAAGATGGGAGCCAATGCAGAGACTAAGAGCCAGACATTATGTGGAAAGAGAGTCTAAATAGAAGTTTCTCATTTAGGTCTCTCCCTAGAAGTTTGAGGAATACTATAGAAAATGACCAGAAAGATTGTAGAAGTCAGGGGTGAGGGAATGGACAATATGAAAGAACATGGCCAACTGAACCAACTAAACTGGGCTCCCACGGGCTCACAAAGTCTGATATAGCAAGCATGGGCCAGTATTTTGTCCTCTGCACATATGCTATGACTGTTAGCTTCATGCTTTTCTGGACCTCCTAGCAGTGGAAGCTGGTGTGCCTGTGACTCTTTTATTTTTTTAATGATACTCTTTTCCTCCTGTTGTGTTGCCTTGTACATCCTTTATATGAAGGTTTTGTCCTGTTTTATTTTACCTTGTTTTGTTTTGTTTGGTTGTCTTTTGGAAGCCTGTTCCTTTCTGATGGGAAAATAAAGGGGAGTGGATCTGGTGGAGAGGGGAAATAGGGAAATTGGTTGAGATGTATTGTAGTGGAAAAAAGAATCTATTTTCAAGTTAAAAAATAACAAAAGTAAGATCTATGAAATGCCAGGTGTAGTGGTATATACTTATAATCACAAACTTAGAAAACTGAGACAGGAGGATGGCAAAAATCAAACAAACTAAAAAAGCAAATAGTAAATCAAACTGTTATTTCACACTTAAGGATTGCTGAGTGGTATTAGTTATTGTGATATTTTAACTATCTAAACATACTCTTTCCACCCAATCATCTTGTGTCGTGAAAGCTATCATTATCATCATGACAAATACTATGGGTAAAGTTTCAAGATGACTGAAGCTCTATTACATGAACTTCAGATCTGAAGATCTTGTCCATGGTTATTCTGCTTCGGTCCCTGGTTCTTTGCTTATTCTGCTACTTATACTCTTTTTGAAAAGCATTTTCTTGGGAATTTAAGCTCATTAGTAGACTAATAAGGGCTTAAAATACTCAGCTTATGCACAGCTTGAATTATTAGTGAATGCAAAGTTCATAATGTTTAGCATATCATGAGCCATCCATCAGATAAAATTATTTTAGTGAATAGATCTGTGCTTGGGTATGGTTATATGTGTCAGCTATGAGTTTTGTTTTCAAAATCCATAACTGACTGGATGAAGATATATTGATATTTTGAAGTATCTACAATGGGGATATTAATTTCTTAGAAAATAACAATAACCAGAAATCATAATGTGGTTCCTTGTAGGAACCAAATGAATAGTGTATCTCTTATAAGTGAAGGAAGAAAGAAAAAATGTGCATAAACATTTTATATGCAGAAATACTATGTAAACCTAAGACCATGAAAGCATAATTCAATTTTAAATACATTTATACAAGTGTAAAATGTAAAAAAAGCAGAAATTATTGGAGCAATATCATCTGAGTATTTCAGAAATCAACAACAATAGCTTCAACAATCACTACTAATAGCTTGCAAACTAAATTCCAATTTAAATTGTCCTAAAACTCTTATAATAGATTTCTTCTGTATTTTTAATATAATGAACTGCTTGTATGGGAATTCTTTAATTGCTTAGTATTATTACTTTTTCCCTAGTTTTGAGAATGTTACAGTCATATACAATAAAACAATCATATCTACATCCAATTTCTGCCTCTAACCCTTTTATATCTCCTAAGCATGCCAGCTACCAATTTCATGTCTTTTATTTTTTGACAGCCCAAAAGTTCAGTTAGTGCTACCCATATGTTCATTGGTCTGGAGCTATCCCCTAGAGCAAAGGAAACCTACCAATAACCACACACTCAAAATAGGATTCTCTTTCCCCAGGAATATCTGCTCAGAAAGAGTTAATCAAGGTGATCTTCCAGCTTTTCCTCTGTGGAAATTTGGCTGGCTTACTCGTGTCTTCTACATGTAACCATGTTTTGCTTCTGGGAGTCTGCCTCTCTACTGTTATTTTTATCGATAATCTATTATCCCTCCTTAGCATGCCATATCTGCTTTTATGAAACTAAAATCATTCCATATAGCAAAGAAAAATATGAAGTTAGTTAATAGCCCACCAAACAGGAGAAACCCTCTGGTAGTTCTTCATCAGACAGATTAGTGCACACAAAGAACTAAAAACTCTAAACATTAAGAAAACAAACAATCCATTTTCACAAAATGGGCTGAGAATAGGAAATTATCCAAAAAATAAATGCAAATGGCTGGGAAATGTTTTCCAAAGTGACCAATATCTTTATCCACTAATAATTTATATAATGAAATGATTCATAAATCCAATTTGATACTTAGTAGCATAATTTGACAATATTTACTACATGATGAAAAGAGCAAGACATAAAGAAGGGAAATATATAGTCCTTTCATGAAGGCTGCCTATTAATGTTCACCATTTTATGATTCTCCCTACACTAGAGTTGGCTTTTCTAGGGCACATGAGATTTCTTAGTAAAGAATTCATTTTGACTACTTTTTCCAAGGCTTTCTGTCTGACAACCTGGATTTTATCCATGGCTGACTCTTAGACTTGACTGCTGTCCTTCAATTCAAGGCATACTCCTGTTCGTTGCAGGATTCTATAGATGTTAAATATTTTTTCATTGATTGAATTTCAACATCATCATATTTTATAAAAATTAGACCCCTACTATGAGTTAATTTTTTTCCCATATTCTGTCTAGCTATATTCCTTGGAAACTTTTGTGTAAGGAGGAAAATTAACTTGATAGTTTAAGGGTTTCCCACATAAGTTTTTCTCACTGTCATAACTCTCTAAATTTGAAAAGATGTCCGTAAGAAATATGACTCAAGGAAGCCAAGTCCTTAAATTAAAAAAAAAATAAACCATCAAGGAAATTAAATAAAGGTGGTGTTACAACCATTACAAAGCAAGGCAAAAAGATTAAGCTTATCAGAATATAATACCTTATATTATATATCTTTTTAATACTATGATATACTAGAGTTACCTCGGAGTAACCTCTGCCAGCTCTTTTCTATATGTTTAATTCTTTGCTCTGATTAGTAGTAGTACAGAAGGATGAAATGTGGGGCAAATGTAGACAAATGCTTCTTTACAGCAGAGCTATGCAAGTGTGAAATTGGCCGCTGTGTATACATAAATTTCACAGCTATGTACAGCTTCTTGATGATTGCACATCCATGGTCCATAGAATACCTGACTGGGGATTTGTGGTCTAGCGGGTAACATAAATGCATAAGAGAAAAACCACTTACATATTTTATATTTAAGAAAAATGATTGCAGTATTTGCATATAGCTTTATTAATGGTCAAAAACACACGAATTTCTTCTGTTTCTCTATCTATTTGATTCTTGGTTCTACAGTCTACCATCCCAATTGACTGGTTGCCTAATAAGTAATCATTATATTTAACCAAAATGTGCATGACATAGTTGTGACATGGATTACACATTTGCAAAATTTTCATTCATGTATAACCATGTATTTTATATTAAAAATACTCAAGGACAGTTTTATAACTGAAAGGAAATTAATCTAATACAATATATAACAGCATTTCTTAGGAAAATTAAGAAATAGGAATGATTTAATCAGTCTTATCTCACACTTAACATTTATATAGGTTTTCTCATACTCAGGACACACCGTAATAGATTCACATGTTTACCCAGGCACTTGCATACTGATAGGTAGTTAATTGAATAAATCTCAAGTGTTAAATTGTTGTGTTGAGGAATAACCTCGTACCATCTTTTCATAGATGAGACAGCATATCCTCTGGTATTCACAGACAGAAAAGGTAGTGAAAAGTCATAGCATTTGAATGCATAGTACGGATTTTTCTAAACAAGACTCCTTTGAATAATGGGTTCACTGTTTTGTTCTTTATACTACCATGTCCACACAAGTCCTGCTTTCCCACATTCCATCAGCAGTTGGTGTTATCAGCTTTTATTTGTAATCTGTCTGCCTATTTGATAAATTGGGAATGCTGGATGACTCTTTTTGTAATTGCTGAGATTTCTGGAAATATATCTTTCTCCTATGATAAAGTGTGCTATTTGTGTGCTGCTTATCATTTTACAATACCTCTGTCTTTATAATTATTACTGAAACTTCTCATATGCTTTATATTACATTGCTTAATTTATGTATTGAATTATTACACTTCCAGTGTCTCTCCCATCTAATGTGAGTCATATCTGCAGAGAAGTTGCATTCTGCAGTACTGCCTTAATGTTTTCAGTGTAGTTGCACATATCTGATCTGCCAACAAACAGTAAAATCAGTAGGAACAGAAGAGGAGCATAAGTAAGAGAAAAGACAGAGGGAGCAAAGCTGGTTTGCTGACATGGAAGGATTACTAGAATCCTGGATTGGATCATTCGCATTAACACCCAGAAGAGATGTCAGGCTTCACGAACTTTCTCAAATAGCTTCCTCTGTATTTAGATCCTCTTTATGTTTTCAACAAAATACTGATACTTGTCTGAAATGACAATGTGTGCTTTTCATTTTCTTTGTAATTAGAAGCAATTTTGGGACAAAATGCAAAATCTCAGAGCTGTGTCTCAAGCTCCACATATTCAAAGATTCTCCTTGATGTTATGTTTCCTATGACTTCTAGAACTTTCACTAAAATTCAGGAGCAAAAAGAATTGACGCTTGTTTGCTAAAGACAATGCTTTAGCAAGTAAAACATTGTTTTTTTTTTTTTGAGAATTTAAGTTTTAGTTAATTTATTAGATTTAGTTAAAACAATAGCCTTTGTTATCCCTATAGACAGCCACAGAGATTTCTCTGTCAAGGGAAACTTTTCTTAAATTCAAGAATTGTGTCAATCACATGAATAATAAACGTGAAAATGGAGCCATGAGTAAATGGCTACTAAATGTCATGAACTCCCTTAGATTTCATCAGAGCCTGGGGCAAGATACAAGCAATGCAAGGGCATTGAAGTATGAAATTTTAATCAAGAATCCCCCACTTGACTTTAAATCTAATGAAATTCAATGATCTCCTTGGGAAGAATTGATAAATATCACTAGAAATCATTTTGTAAAGATAATATTATTAGAACTATGAATGGAACATTGTCTCATATTTCCCAAAGTGTCTTCTGAGATATCAGTAGTCACAGATTGAATTTAAATAGAATTGAGTCATCGAACACAAACATTAATCAGCAGCAAATAAACTTTGTATTGTAGTGAATTTTTCAAGATTAGTTTATGAATCTAAGAAAGCAACATGTCTTTCTTTAAATTAATCTTGAAAAATCAATTGAGTAGACTGATGGTATTGGAATAAAACTCAGATTCATGAATTGTACTAGAACATTGGGAATTTAAAATAAAGAAGTACCAAATTTCTGCCTACAGTCACTTTCCTCTTTAGTATTCTGGTCAGGGGAAGTCCTTTGTACAGTTTTGCATTACTCAAGCTAATTTCCATATGAATCTTGTTGCTGCCATCACAAATGTGTAAATTATATTGGTTCATTAGAATAATTGGTATTAACCTCCTACAATTTAATATGTTGTGCCTCCAGAGATTGTGATGTGTTCAAAACTTTAAGCATATTCCCTGCTAGTAAAATAACTGAGTATAAAATAATAGTTACTGCCCCTTTATAAAGTTATTATATCTTCATTGTCTTATTCTTCCTACCAAATTAAGACATTATACCCTATTTAGCAAGATGGTGGAATAGGGAATTCTATGATATCTAAAATGTGCCACAAGCTCCTACAATCTAATAAAACAAAACTAAATTAACAATTAAAACAAGAAATAGGTCTTAATGTCATTTCTTCAAAGCAGACACATAATTGGATGACAGATATACAAAAGCAATATTACAAATTTTAATCAAATTGATATGTTTGCTCACTTCTATTAAGACAGCCATTATAAAAAAATAACCAACAGCAATGATAAGTAAGTTCAATTAAAGATATAAATGAATTATATATTTTATAATTTATATTATATATACGAATGATAATTATAGTTACAACCATGACAATCATGCTATTATGTACAAGTGGATTTTATTACAAGATTAGTATATAGCCCCAAAGGTACACAGCTTGCTACAATTATAGCTGGATTTTCTCTCGTAGCAGTCTGCCTAGCACTGTGGGAGAAAATTCTGTAAGTGGAAAAGCTAGGCAACAAGAAATAAGCTTCCATGTTTCATATAGTTGAATTTCTCTATATCATGCAACTAAAGTATAAGTTGTCTTAAGCAATAGGGTCTCACAGTATAGTTCTGATTGGCAGCCAGCATCATTTTGGAAAGAGCCTATACTATTTGAACACAGGATAGGAAAGCCTTAGGGACTGTCAGCTATAACTTGGTATCTCATACTTGGCACAGGGATGTGAGGTTAATAAAATATGGCTGTGGGAGCAGTATTAGCCACTGCTGCAGAGGTATTCCATTCAACAATGCTTTTTATATTTATAATTGTATATTTTTAATTATTTTTTATTTTTGAAATTATAGTATATTTAAATAATTTCTTCTTTCCTTTTTGTCCATCTAAACCCTCTCATATACACCTCCTTGCTCTCTCCCTGATCCTCTTTTCAGTAAATATTTACATGCATATATATATAAAACATATAACATGTTATATAATATATGTATAGATACATGCACTCTATGATTTTATTTCTTGTCAGATAGAAGGCTTGCATAGCAATTTTTTCAAATATTCTTAGTCCTTGTCAACACTTCCAGCTCTTTCTAGATCTTCACTTCAACTTAAAAAAATTAGAGTTGGGGATCAGTTTACTAAAGGAAACTCATACTTGATACTGTAAACCTGGTCAAAATTTGTAAGTAGAATGTCATAAGCCCTAAGAGAAAAACCTATTATTGATGGTGTTGTAAATCAATATGCTATCAAATTGCCTTTTAATTATTTGGGTTTATATCAATAGATTAGTGATGTGCTCAGCCTTTATAAGAGAAAATTTCTTTTTGCATTGGGCAAGGAAAAATAGGGATATGCAGTACTATGTTGATTCAGAGTTATACAGATGTTAATAAAAAACTACATCCTTTCCTCAAGAACAGCTGAAAAACTTGATGAAATAGAAATGATCAGATCCTATTATGGGGTATGCATCAAAATACTGCCTTTGAATTTTAAACAATTCAGAAAAAATATATTAATCCAGGTTATTGATGCGAAGTTAATATTATGATAGTTGTTAATTTGAAGCATACAATTTGAAAAGCTGTAAAATGTGTATAGACATCTTTGAAGCCCAAACAGTCCAGTAACCCATTCTTATCCCCATAGCAAACCTCCTCATTTCCTGGGAAGTTAGATCATTTTTTAATTCCAAATCCAAAAAAAAAAAGAATTGCCATTGATACTTTTTTCTTTGACATTACAGAAGTACCCAGAATTTATTGATAGAAATGCCTCATTCAAAAATTTACCATGCTGTATTATTCATAATTTCATAGAGTTTTAGACTAAATCAGAAGAATCGGCATAACTAATTCACATTTTCATAAAAAAGAAACATTTAGATTTTACAATAAATTTCTAGGCATTAAGCCGGGCGGTGGTGGCACACGCCTTTAATCCCAGCACTCAGGAGGCAGAGGCAGGCTGATCTCTGTGAGTTCGAGGCCAGCCTGGTCTACAAGAGCTAGTTCCAGGACAGGAACCAAAAGCTACGGAGAACCCTGTCTCGAAAATCAAAAAAAAAAAAAAAAAAAAAGCAATTTTATGGTCGTACAAATGTATGAGAAATAATCTGACTTCGTTTAATATTAAATATTTAATTCTATATTCCTATTTTAACCTGCTTTGACACTTCAAGTAGTATTGCTAATGTAAGCCCAGCAGGCTACTCAGTTGCCAGGGCCATAAAGGAGAAAAATAGTTGTGTTATTATGCATCACTCCTTTCCTCTACACAAAACCGTATTTACCCCTATAGTCCACCTCTTATGAGTCTACCTAAGAAGTGATGAGGAAGTACAGCTATCAGGTAAATTGTACCCATAAGAAATTATTGCACAAGGAAATATGAATTTTGTCTGCTTACCATAGCAAATATCATGGTCATAAAATATTGCTATCTGAAACTGAAAGGTGACTTAGCCATTAATGTCTATGCACTGAGCATCAATACGGGTGAAGTCATAAGGAAACAAGTCGATCACAATCCTTTGAGAAACATACATGTGCTGGGGTAATGAGTGCTGGATATCTTTTTCCCTAAAGTTTTGCTCTTTGCAACATCCTTGCGAAACTGGATCTTTGGAGACCACAGGAATGGCTGGAAATCAACAGAAACTAGTGTAAACACGCAGACTAGATTCTCCCTTAAACCTCATGGAGGGATTTAATCTGTCAAAAGTTATGCTTCAAACTTCTGGACCCTTCAGCTGTGAGTGACTATCTTTAAGTTGTTCCCCAGCTAATTTATTGATAAACTTGGATCTTGCCAATTTGGAAAGTCTGGCTAGCCTGCTTGATGCAGAGCGCCACTTGACCTGCCTCTGGAGTACTTAGAGAAGCTTGTCATATCTGCCACATATTAACTTCGGTTTGGGGGATCCAAACCCCAATCCTCGCACTCATATGGCAAGTGTTTTATCCACTGAAGCACCTTCCCAGCCCCATCCCCACTCCATGTTAATTTTTAACAGCACAAAATCAAAAACTGCTAATTTCTTGCTAATTGTCTTTATCTTGGGAACGATACACTTTTTTTCCTGACGTTTTAATTTAAAAGATGACAATGATACATCACAGAAGACACTAGAATAGGTACATGAGGAAAGGAATTAGAGAGAAGCAAAAGGAGCAAAGATTTGTCTTAAATCACAAAACGTCAGTTCAACAACAGGATGAACCGTGCACATGTATATCAGGCATGATCTTTGGAACTAAAGGAAGTTCAGGTATGACCACATTTATTCACAATTTCATATACATCAAACAAAGCATATAAAATGTTAAAAAAACACTTAGGTATACTCTAGCTAAATAGTTATCCATAACTTGTGTAGCCACTTAGAAAATATTAAATTGCAGCTTCACTTTTACAATTTGGAAGAACGGTGTTCCTTATGGTTTCTGCTTAGTCTTCTTTCTGAGCTCCTGGCCTGATGTCTCTCTGTGATAAACTGTAATGTGGAAGTGTAATTCAAATAAAGACTCTCCTCTCCACTGATTTTGGGCAGTGTGCTTTTATCACAGCAACAGGGAGGAAACTCTCAAGGAACCCTAATACCCAACTGCTTTCTCAAAAGTTCACCAGCTTGTAGCCTGTGTTTTCAGCACACTCTTGATAGAAAGCCAAGGATGTTCCTCAGCTTTGTATTTTCAAAGATTTTTAAAGCAATATTTCTTAATAAAATAATATTAAAGAGAGAAAAATAGTTTTCTTAAAAATATACATATCCTGTAAATGGTAGGTAGTTTCCATACCTGGGACCAAGCTACCTGAGAAAAGTTATCTCAGGTGGACAGATTTATTTTGACTGACAATTGCTTTCCAATTGATTATTCCTTAAAGTAATAACCTATACTGGAAGCAGATGACCAAAAGAAGTAGCTCGCTTCAGAGCAACTGGGAAGCAGAGAGTCTTCTTCAAGAGCACAGTGACCTAACTACTTTCAATTAGGTCCCACCTAGTAGCTACTATACTGCTTCCCATCAAGACTGATGCCTGGATCTTAACATATGAACATTTGGGAATAAGGTAAGATCCAAAAAAATAACCTTCAATTGAAATTTATGGGAAAGAAGTGCGGGCAAGTTAAATAAGATTATTTACTAAGTATCCATTATACTGTAGGAAACATTCTAGGCATTATCAACTTAAACATGAGTATAAAGAAATTAAGGGATCCGAAGAAGTTTCAGTAATTTAAAAAGTTTTCATAGCTAATAAATGATACTGAGCTATTCCAATAATACTGTGAAAACAAATATCTGCGATTGGTGTTTAAATGCGAACAACAAATTAAAATTCATGGTACTTAAACCATAAAATACTCGAGAAATTTTTCCATTGTCTTATGACTGCTAATGATTAATGTCTTCTAAATGCTTTAAAATTAATTTTTAATTCAATTTTGGAGGTATTGATCTTGTGTTCCATATATCTCTACTAACTAAAGCACTATTTGCTATTTCTGAGATTGCCAAAGAAATCCTTTATTTATGAGATGGTTTTGTAAAAATTATCTGCTATTTCCTCCTTGACAACCTCCTTCCTAGCCTTGCCATCATAGGTGGAAATACTCCAAGAGCTTTTGCTTGTGTCCAATCGCTGATGGAACACTGACTGTCAACTGCCATTTAGTTATTGTCATACAGTCTATAAAGAGCTTTCCCTTGCTAGTATGTGTGATGACTTTTCATTGTTAAAGGAGTCATCTAGGATTATAGATATTTCTGTCACTCAGAAACCATGAATAACCTCACAGACAGCACAAATTATTGGAACACATTTATGGAAATAGAATTTCAGGTTCCAGAAAATTCTCTTGGTTTAGGAGCCTAATTGGCCTACATGGATGTGGCTGGCCATAGAAATTTGCACAAGGAAAGGATAGCTGGTCATGCCACTCTGACCACCAGAAAGATTACATTTCTCTATGACCTAAGGTTCAAATAGAATCCATTGAAATCATCCATAAGCCCATAAAAGTCCTAATTAAGTAAAAAAAAATTTCTCCCTTATTAAAGTTATTTATATTTCAGTTGCAAAAGGCACTATAAAATTTTTTCAAGAATGCAAACTCATACCGGTTTTATGTGCTTTTTTTGTGAAAATATGAGAACATTAAAATTTTGGAACAGTTTTGTGTAGTTTTGTTTTATTGTTTTTTCTTTTCTTTTCTTTTTTTTTGTGGTCTTCCAGGACCCGATATCTTGGGTATTAATTCTCATATCTTAGTAGTTTGGACTGCATTGACGGAATAATCAGCATTATTGAGGATGCTGCCCCAGTGTCAGGCTTCCGACAATAATAAACTTGATATACTTTCTAATTTTAAGGCTACCCAAGAGTTAATTATTAGAAGTAACACTTTTGGAAAAATAAGCAGTATAAATAATACAATTGTTTTCTTTATTGGCTTTCATTTAATATCAGAAGATAACTTTCAAAGCTGACACCACGCTGGGCTCCAGAGTTAAAGTCTGAGGAAGCAGCATCCTTCTGTTGACTTTCCTTCCTCTCCTTTCTTCCAGGCCACTATCAGTGGCCTGTCACACTAACCAGGAATCCTTCTCTCTTTATGCACAGCAGGAGAAACTCAATTCATGGTTGGGAGCAGTTAATGTCCTCTGGGAGATGAGCATACCATAGCAGATAAAACAGAATTACTACTTAATAGGTTAATTAACTTGATCATAGAAAACAGCATAGTGATTAAACAATCCAGATTAATGATTTTGTAAATAAGGTAAATAGTCATGTTTTTTACTTCTTTTTTATTATTATTTTATTGCTTTAAAAATACCAATCCAAATTCCCACTCCCTCCCCTTTTCCCACTCCCTCCACACCTGTCCACCTCTGCCCCTCCAATCCTAAGAGAGGGCAAGGCACCCTGCCCTGTGGAAAGTCCAAGGCCCTCTCTACTACATCTAGGCTGAGCAAGGTATACATCCAAAGAGAATAGGATCCCAAAAAGCCAGTACATGCAGTAGAGATAAATCCCAGTGCCACTGTCAGTGGCCCCTCAGTCTGCCCCAACTGTCAACCACATATTTTTGAAGAGTCTGGGATGTTATGTGTTTAATTGCCAGAATACAATAACGGAAGAAAACACAGTATACCCGATATCTTTCTAGTAGTCAGGCTCACAGATTTTAGCACAAAGTCACACATTTTCCTCAAACACTTTGACTAGATTTCACAATTGCTACCTCAAAAACTACATTTGAAATTCTTACATGATTTGTCTGCTAGTTAAGTGTTAATTGAAAATTTTTTAGTCAATTAAATTTTATTTGACAGTAATATTTTATATAATATTAAAAGGTGTTGGTGAGACCAAAACATTTTATGAGTAGGTAGGTCTAACCATTAAGATTAAGAAAACCAAAGTACCATAATTTTTCTATCTAAATACATATTTTAGACCAAACATTTCAAACTGCTATTTCTTTTCATAAAAGATGGTTTAAAGGAAATAAAGTGTAAGGACAATACACATTAAAGTTAGAAATAGTAATAAATTATTTTAAAGCTATATGTACAATGGGAAGTCTTAATTAAATGGTATGCAAAATGAATATTTGATGATCTCTTTCTAGGATTACTTACACGGGCTCCGGAGATGGTTATGTCAGTGCTGTGACTTCAGAGAAAGCATGGAGACCTGAGTTTGGTTTCTAGTCTCACACAGAAAGGTCAGGACTGACAAAAAGTCCCTGTAACCCCAGCTCTGGGAACCGAGATGACAAGTGTATCCCTGTAGTTTATTGGTCTTTCAGTCCACTCCAATCCGCGTATCCCAGGTGCAGTAAGAGTAAGACATAAGGAGAAAGAACAATTTAGGAAAAGCATGGACATCTACATCATGCCTCCAAATATAGCTGGCTCATCTGTTCATGCACCGGCATACACATGTGCAAACATCCATAATAATGAGTGCCTGCTCACAATAGCTCATTCTGCAAAATTAATTAGCGTTTGATTGATGAAAACTTAGTGTGGAAATCATAAAACCAGCAATTTGTATTTTCTGAGAAATAATAAAAAACCTGAATAGGTTGATGTTTATTTTCTTATTTTAAACTATAGTCTTTGGCAGATAGATTTATTTTGGACTACCTTGCTTCCATAAATATGTTGTGTAGACTTTAAGTCTTAAAACATTTACTTTTGAATGAAGTATGCATAGCATATATATCATTCAAATATTTTACGAATGCAAAATTTGTCTGACTCTGTAGCAACATAAAAAATCTTTTGTATTTAGAGGGTTTTTCCAAGCTTGGTATAGTACATAGAGATGTCAGTTAATATCAGTCACATGTGGTTTTTGTAGGTGGGTCTTTAAAGCATAAAATGGCCAAAGCCCATAGGTTGGTATACAATATTGTCGGAGGGAGCACAGTGATCTGCAGTGTCATGACGAACTGCTACAACTCAGTGAGACACAACCGGATAGAGTTGAGTTGTTCTGCAAGGAGTAATTCTAAATATACAAGTGAATATAGATAAAAACTAAAATAAGATTAAAGTACAGATAAAACATAGAGATAGCTGACCTGAGCTTGTGGTCTCTGGAGCTAGGAACTGTCCTAGGCCCTCTGCATCTGGGTGACAGTTGTATAGCTTGGTCTGTTTGTAGCGTTCCTAGCAAAGGGATCAGAACCTGTTTCCAGTGCTTGAACTAGCTTTTGGGAACCTGTCCCTCATGCTAGTATGCCTCACCCAACCTTGATGCAGGGGGATGAGCTTGTCCATGCCTTGACTTGATGAACTGATATGACCTGCTTTGTTGACTTCCATGGAGGCCATTCTTTTTCTGAATGGAGCTGGAGAAGGAGGCTGGGAGCAGAGGTAGATGGAAGGCTGTGTGGTGGGGAGAACAGGAAGAGGGTGGGGGAAACTGTGTTCGGCATATAAAATAAATGAAAAATTTAATTTAAAAAGTACAAATAAAACACCAGATCTCTCTCTCTCTCTCTCTCTCTCTCTCTCTCTCTCTCTCTCTCTCTCTCTCTCTCTCGTACTTGAATGCTTAAATTCAAAAACTTTATTAATGTAGTTTTTCTTCTATTCTGACCTTCTCAAATCTTGACTGAGGTCAGTCGCTGTTTGTTTGCTTCTTTAATATTTGTTTTTCAATGCAAGTTTTACACAAATCTCAATGGTTAGAAATTCAAGGAAAGCAATTCAAAGTTGATAAGCTGATATACATATCACCATCCTACCTACTTTAGTTCTTTGAAATTATAAACTACTTCTAAATTTTTATGACTGCAAAATCTGATGCAACCAGAGATTAAATGAATATTCATCTGCTTGTCATCTGCCAGGCATTGTTTTTTATAGGCTTTTATTTTATTTGTTCAATGAGTTTCTGTCTTTGTGAACCAAACAATTATTTGGCATTGGGGTTTTCTCAAATTTATGAATGTGTTTGCCCAATTTATTCTTTTGCAATGGAATTGAGAATGCAGAAGGAATAAATGGAGTGAAGAAGCAGCTGGAATAGTTCTTTTAAGAACTGTTCACTTTTAAGAATTTCTTACTATTGACTTTGAGATTAAAAATATGGTCTACATATATGATAGAATTTTACTGGGTCATAAACAAGAATGTAATTTTGTGGTCTGTAGGGAAATAGGTGACCTCTAGATAATGCTGTCAAGCAAAATAAACTACTTACATACTCCGTAGAAGTAAATGTGATAAAGGTACATTATACACATTTAAATAAGTGCCAGAATGAAATTCCTTGATGTTCACAGTTCATTCTTTGTAGCAATTTTTAAATTATGTGGTTATTACCCTAAAACATTTAATTTTCCTAACAATATCAAAGAAATAAAAGGAAATTATAATTTAAAATCTCAAATTAAGATAATTATTAAAGGAATGTTTGTTGTTTGTGGAGGCAGGATCTTACTCTGTAGAACTGTCATGCTGTTTAGGTAGACCAAGTTAGCTAGACCAGCCACACTGTTTAGGTAGACTAAGTTCGCATGAATTTGTGGCAATGCTCCTGCTTCTGCTTTCCAAATATTGGAATAATTGGAATACACCAGCATGCTCAGCCTAATTAGTGATTGTCTTATGAACTAGAATTAAACAGTGTGAAACTGCTTTGAGACAATTCTTAACAATGAAAAATAATGGTAACTTTTACTTAAAGATTAATTTTGCCTAAGGTGCAAGAAATAGACTAACCTCTCAAGGTCATTTTGCTCCCATATTTAAATAACTAAATGAAATAAATATTAAATGCCTGCTATGACTTGCTATATATTAGTACACTGACCTGAGCTCTGTAACTTAATATCTATGAGTACTAATCTATTTTAACTAGATGGGAACAGAAAAATGAATTGCAAAACATGTTAATGAGATCAAATATTCAATATATACTGCATGTTTCAGAGACCCAGAGGTCGAAGTCCCAGAAGGAGGAATCAGGAAGTAGAGGGGGAATGAAAAGTCGTGCCAGTCAGTTTAGCTGTTGAACACTGAAACTTAATTTTCCATTACCGTGTACGTGATGAGAAAGCACATTGTAGAAAAAGCTTTATTCTATGGGTTATTCTAGCTAGACAAAGTTGCATTTTTTTTCTGAATAAAGATTTTATTTCCTTATTATGACCCAGCAGTGGCCATTTCCAATTATAAAAATCATCATCTGAATAGCAGAGATGATTAATTGAAACTGTGATCATTATAAAGGAGTCAGCGCCACTGATTTTGATTTAATTCCTTCACGTTAGTTATCAAGAGCTTTAAAAGTGGTCAGTCCCCTAAGATTCTCCTTTAGACAATATCTGTATCCATAGTAATAGGAAAAAAAGAATGAAATCTCAAACTTTGGAGATGGATTTGTAATAGACATGTTAAGTTGAGATAGCACATTAAAATTATGCTATAAATACCTTGTGACTGCATTCTAGGAATAATTAGCTTAGTTTCTTATTTTGGTAAGTTGATGGTTGCAATAATTTAATTTATCGTGTAAATATATTAAGCAGGGTATGATTGAAATTTGGGAAGTTATTGGACGGGGCAAATATTTAAGAAAGCTAGACAGGAACAGAGAATATCCAAATGAGTATTTATGCCTTTTCTTAGTAAGATCAGTTTGTTCTCTGTGTAGGTTGGTATTCATGTGTTCTGTCTGTGAATGTATCTATGTGCATGAGCATACGTGTGTACATGTGCATGTGTATATGTGGGTATGTAAGTGGGTTATATGTGAGAGAATATATGAGTGTGCATGTGAACACACACTCAACATGCACATTTTTATCATTAACAGCCATTTCATCGCCTCTTCAGTTTGTTCCTTACCTTATTTTTTTACTTCATTACAGTGTTGATGCTTCAATAAAGTTTTTGTACTCTGTTCCAAATACTTAATAAGACACCTCTTTCAATCCATTTTCTAATGCTCCCCACTATCCCTTTCACAGTCTTTCCCCTCATTCTTTTAGTGAAACAGCAAATTCTCAATTCGGAAAGTCACATTCTCGTTCACAGGTGTTTGTTTCATAATCTGTGACCAATTTTATGCTCTGTGACAGATGTTGTTCTTAACAGTTATAGCCGATTGCTTGTGCAGTTGTTCTAGGTAGAACATTCCTGTTATTATCACTAGTACAGAAGACTGAGAGACAATAATTCTCAAATAACTGAGCAATGGCTTAACTAGTAACAACAGGGTTCCATAAAATGGCAATCAGAGTTTAATTCCTTGCTCCTGTTTCTTATACTATACACTTTACTGCATACTGGCACTTTGAGGATGATGCTAACTTGTAACTGTAGAAGAATCAGAAGATAGCATTTACCATATGATTGGCTCTGAGTTCTAGAGAAAATTGAGGAGAGTTATTTTCCATATGTAAATAAAAATTCCTTTCAGGACACATTTAATGTAATACCTACAAAAGTTATGCTCAATTGTCTTCTAAGGATTGCTTGGACATAATTTATATGATTTTTTCTTATTGAGTTATTTTCTGTGCTTCCATAGTATCTATCTGTTGGTGTTTCATTACTCAATGGAGAAGACTCAATTTAACAGATTTTTTTCCTTAAACTCTTGAGAAACACAAGGTGATTTTTATTATAAACTAATATAAATCTATTTCCCAATAATAAATTTGTAGTTTATTATTTTGCAAAGTCAATGAAGTTCAGAAACTGGAGCATAGGATTTGAAAGAAACTATATGAATTTTAAGTTGGGGCTGTCACCAGGTGCTGGGTAATATTAGATACATGTCTTGTCTGAAACTTAACTCTTTATCTGTAAAACTTAGTAGTTCACTTTGCTATTTTAAATCTCAGATTAACTACAAAACATAAGGGAATATTAAATTACTGAAAGTTAGAAGCTATTGGTTCTGTTATTCTCTAACACTTCATATTTGTTAAATGTTGTTTTTTGTATCAATTTATTTTAAACTTTGCCAAAATTCTGTCTCACTATACAAGTGTTTTGTTTTTCCTGATCTACATAAGAGCATCTAAAATGAACAAAAAAGTATAAGCAATGTTTTTTTTTTCATCACCATTCATTAAAGTGAAGGAAGGGATATGGGGCAGCAACTAGTTGACTCTCTGCATCTATCTTTAAATGCTTTAGTTATACGTTCCTTTAAATCACTTGTTTACCAGAAAGAGGTAGAAGAATTCAGTTAGTTCAGAAAGTGATTTAGTTTCCAGAAAAATGATATGAAGTTGCAGTAAGACAATATGAAGCATTTTCTCAAACAAATGATGCCATCAGAACTTTGTCAATGGTTTGTGCTATTCCTGGAGGAACACGTAACCGTTGCTTTGAACAGTTGTACACATATGCTGTATTTATGTGTTGTATGCTATTACAATTCAGTCACATTTCCTAGCTGTTTACTTCCAATTATCTCCAACACACTGAACTTTCAAACCAAATTGAACCATCTGTTATATATAGATAATCCTGAAAATTTTGAAATATTTTCAACTCAGAAGAGAATGAAGGTTTATATTTACTGAATAATTTTAGTGATTTGCAACATCATTTGAAATCTGTCTCTCTAAAGTTGTAGTATATCAAAAGCAGTGAATTTAAATAGTTCTACCTATTCTTCCAAGATACTATATTTTCTAGCAGAAGAGTAATTAGTTATCATGGGCTGAGATGTCCATTCTAAATATTTAGCTTTAATGGAAACATAACTATGACTAGAGCTACTTTATTATTTTTATTAAGGTAGATATATAAATATATGCACTGTATCATGACAGATGTCAAAATCTAAGGACATCCAAATTCCCACAGGGAGTAAATTTTGTCTGGAAGGTTGAAATGGGAAGTCTCTTTTTGGACAAGGGAGAGCCACTAGAGAGAGATGGGTTATTGTGAAGAAGGCAACTTTGTAGATTACAAAGCGGTGGTTTTCTGCAGAAAGAAACAAATCTAGAGTATAAGACACCAAATAGTATCTATCTAGAGAAACCAGTCTGTATTCTTCCATAGTTGATATTCAGTAAAGGAATCTAAGATTTTCTATAATTATGTTCAAACTTGATACTAACTGCCCTGTTTGTATGTATGGATGTGTAAACGGAGACTGTACTTTCATTCCCGGCTGCCTACACCCAAAAAAATCACATGTAAACTATATCAATTACAACTTTGTCATATTAGCTCAGGTTTCTTATTAACTAACTCTTACATCGTAAATGAACCCATTTCTATTATTTTATATTTTACCACAATGCTTGTGGTTTGTTACCTCTTGCTTATTTTGTGATTACATGGCATTTCCCTGACTCTGCCTTCCTCCTCCTTTTTATCTCTGGTTGGATTTCTGGTTTGCTATTTTCTTCCTTGCCATAGGCCAAAGCAAGTCTTTATTAACCAATGGCAATAAAACATATTCACAGCATACAGTGGGGAATCCCACGTCATGGAGGGTTAGTAATTTCATGTTTAGTGTTTGGAAATATGCTGTTTCTTGTGTCCTAGTATGAAGGACTGTTTTACAAACTGATTCAAGACCTGATAACGAAACTACTTCAGCCTATCAATGCATTGACTAAAACTCACAAATCACTACTCTAATTATCACACAATGGTTCCTTTGTCAGCAACAATAGTGTTTTCCTCCATATCAAACATTCTTTCCTGGAGAGAGAAGGGTGGTTCGTAAAACTCAAGAAGCTTGTGAATTTATCAAAGCTAATGATGCTCCTTTATATTGTAATAGATGTAGCAACATAATTGCTGAGAAGAAGAGACTTCAGGGGAGATACCTTAATATTGAATAGGGAATCCCAGGAATGCATGCTGAGGTAGGTATTTCAGTGATCCAGTTGCCTTGGAGTCACCAGTACCTCAAAGTAAACCTTCATCCATGTCCTGATAAGATTATTCTGATGAATTCACCCATTCATCAAGTTAGATGTGATGGAATAGTTTCTTTGGTCTGTTGCTGATGCCCAATATGGCTTGAATAAATACTTGTTCATGGGTCCCTAAGAAAAGTACTACAACACCTGTGGTTGAGACATCTCACTTTATAATGGTAGAGACTGACTTTGGCTTTTGACAAATTAAAAGTGTACTAAATTCTGTTCTCTACATCAATCGATTTTATTACTGTATGTGGAATATCATTACTGATAACTAGATTACAACTGTAAATGACACTCCTTTGCTGTTAGCCTTATTACATCTTATTAATGTATCAAAACCCGAGACAGTGGCCCTTGAGTTCACTGATTCATGTCTATGAGGAATAAAATCAAAGGAGGTATGTGCTGCTTGTCTAAGGAGTGGCAATCTTAGGGTTTCCTTACTGGAAAAGGGGGAAACCTTTCAAAACAGTGCTCTTATCTACAATTTAGCATGTAGGAATTATATACCCCAGCCTATAAAAGAGCAATACTGTGCTACCTGCGTTCTTCACTGAAAAGTCTCTGGAGCTAGCAGCGACCTGCATGAACTGGATCTGAATTTTTTTGAGCTGGGTCTTTCCTTTCATCTGTTCGGCTTGGCTCTCTTGCAGTAGCAGCAAATGCTTTCATTTACCTTCCTCATTATTTAGATTTTGCTGTTTAAAATATTTATTTTTACTTTAGCAAGTATTTGCATAGTAACACTATGGTGGAAATTAAAAAAAGTTTGTTGATTAATTTATCTTCACGTCCCTTTCACTGATAATTTTGGTTTTTCTATTCTTTCTAGTTTCTCCAGTTATTGTCTATTGTGCATCATTGTCTCCCTAAATGCTTATTTCATTACTTTAATTTTGTGTTGACTGAAGTATTTTATAGGCTTATTTCAAATTGCTATTACTTTGCTTGTTTTCTTATATCCTAATAGAGATTAACCAATTTCTTTCTGTCATATTTATCAGAAGGATTTGCATGGAAGGAAATTAAGTTTTTTTCTTATAATAATCTATGAAACACTTGAGAATAATATCAGTAGTGCCTTGATTTTGCTAAGATGTATGCTCATGCTTATAAATGAATGGGACCAGGATGACTTTTTAAGATGCATGTTGTGCCAGTCAACTCAAGCTACTTAGCCAAATCCTCTTAGCTGAAAGGCTGTGACAACTGATGACAACTGATGAGTTTTGTGAGGACTCTGTTAAGAGAGCTCTGTGGGGTGAGTGCTATTCTTGGCTTAGAATGGCTGCTTTCTCTCAGTACACTAACATGTGCAGAAGATCCCAAATTCCTGTGATCAAGGGGAAATGAGTTTAAGACTTGGCAGACTTTTGAGATGAAAGAAAGGGAAAAGAAAACAAAAAAGAAAATGTTCATCCTTATATTCTTTTAATTTTAGGCTGTTCATAATATTTTAAGGGCAATGGTACATGTCCATTCATGTTAAAGGCTGATGGTTAGCTGAATATCCACATATATTAGAATGTTCAAGTCTGTCCCTTGAAAAAAAGTTTATTTCTACTGTCACTTAACATCCTAATTAGCTCCTGGGCTTTTGTGTCTGAAATGAGGGCATAGAGAAGCAATCATTAACCTAAATTACAATTTTTTTTGTTTCAAGTCTGTTAACAAGAAACCTTTTTTCTGCCTTAAATCTTGTTTGATTGTATCTTTCGTTTTTTTGTTAACAAACTATGATTTTTGTCTGGCTATGACTAAACCCATAAACCATCTGGCAGTTGTCTCACGGCTCATTACGTGCTATGGGTCACTCTGAGAAGTTGCCTCCGGAGGCATGCAAAAAGAAAATCACTTTGTGTTACAGAGACAGAAGTGTGAGAAATGAGACCTTTCCCTCTTCTTGATAGCAGCAGCTAGATTGAAAATAAGGCCAGACCAATCACAATGCAACTCATAATCTTGTTTGGGGGCAGTCCATTACAAAATTCTGTACATGTGATATATATGCCTATGCATGTTTATAATAATTGAAAGAATAAGATTTAAGGTGGCTCAGACTTCTAGCACATTTGCCATTTCTTAATTATTAATGGTGTGACTCCATATTTCTACAGATTTTGTAAAGCCTTTTCAATATTTCATGAAGACTAGGAATTGGTAGTATACAATGACACTCAGGCATCCTTGCAGGGATGGATTTATTCCCCTAGAGACCTAATCATCATAGATATGCATCATTAGTTTCTTTCTATAAATGCTAGCACGCATTTCAGTTTTTGGTTCAGAGATTACACTTGTAATATTTTGGTGTCTCCTGTGTACAATATCTCTTCCTAGAAAAACTTCGCAATTAGTGTTCTAAATGATAATCCGTCATTCTGTTGCCAGTCGACAGTAAGTTTGCTGTACCTAGGGTATTGTATGGAAATGTTCTTGAAGAATAAAACTTAGTGGGAAGACAGTATCCAGAATTCACAATGCACAAACAGTATGTTTTGAACGCATAAACAGAAGCTGAGCCATAATTCTACTACACAGCCAGGAGAAAGATCATAATCTACACAGATGAAAGCAGCCTGCACAGCATATTATGTAATTGATTTGTTTGCATATTCTTTAAATGGAAATAAAGTTTTTATCACTGTTAGTATCATTTATGAGAGAATGATCATAACTTCACTTACTTGATGGAAGTCAGAGGAGAGAATGTTCATTTGACTCTGGTTTTATGAGAACTGCAAAGACACTTGACATTCCAGAGAAAAGGACCTTGGAGTTTTTTTTAACCGTGGTTATGGATGTGGCCAGAAAAAAACAACATAAAAACTTCCTAAAGCCTTTGTGATACTTGTCTACAAACTTCTACTTTGATGAAAAATGTGAGGGAAAATAAAAATAGAAATTAAACTAAGTATGGTTAAATCACATTTAAGCGTTTTACTTTGACAACTGTTGTATATTAATAATGAATAGATATTCACATATGTACAAAGCACATAGAACATATATTATTACTTAATAAATACTGTGAATAGACATTTTGGAAGGAACATTTGACACATGAAGAACAAACAGAAAGGTTTTAGTCTACATTGGGGTGCATGTTTGTATTTTTGTGTGGCTGTTCTTAGTAGTTTTTTATAATAAGATTTTGTACCATAGGAAGTGCCCTTAGGCCTTGATGCTAGAAACTATCAGTTCTTTGTTGTGGATAAGACAAGTCACTCAGTCTCTGCAGGACTTTATTTTCTTTCCTCCATCTCCCAGTAGTGGTCAGACATAGTAGCTGGGTGTTTTGTAGATTTCTAATGAGCTAATTAAAGTTTTTAAAGTGACTCAAAAGATTTAGAAACAGCTTTCACAAAAACAAAACAAAACAAACAACAACAAACAAAATAAAAAACGTAGGAAGGCTGCCTAATCCTTGTTCCAGTCATTTCTTTGTCACATTGACCATATCCATGAAACTGCTCAGGTGAATATGAAGTTGCCTTTCATTCACCTTAATTCTCCTACCCAAATATAAAAGCAAATATATTATCCTCATTTGTTTACAAAAAATAACTTCTTTATATATTAGTATGTACAGATAAAAATTTGCTTTCAATCTTGTTTTCTTCCACTGTTTCTTCTTTCATCTAAAGTTATTTTTTTAATTTGTGTTTTACAAAATGTCTATAATCCGATGTTTCTGGGCTTTTCTTAAACTGCATTCTTGCATGGAATTTATATTTGTTATTTATCTATATTTGTTTATTTCAAATCTGTTTTGCTGACTAGTTTTATGTCAGTTTGACACAAGCTAGAGCCATCAAAGAGGAGGGAGACACAATTAAGAAAATGCCTCTAGCTGGATGGCAGTGGCACACATTAAAGATGTGTGCCACCCAGAAAGCAGAGAAAGGTGGATATCTGTAAGTTTGAGGTCAGCCTGATCTACAGAGCTAGATCCAGGACAGAGAAATTCTGTCTTGAAAAACAAAACAAAAGAAAAAGAAAGGAAGGAAAAAAGGAAAAAATGTCTATGAGATTGGTCTGTAGGTAAGTGTGTAAAGAATTTTTCTTAATTAGTGGTTGATATGGGATGACACAACCTATTGTGAGTGGTGTCACTCCTGAGATGGTGGTTCTTGGGTTTCATAAGAAAGCAGGCTGAGCAACTCATAAAAAAAAAAAAAAACAATAAGCCTCCAGGTTCCTGCCTTATTTGAGTTCTTGTTCTGACTTCCTTCACTGGTCAATAGTGATGGGAAAGTGTAAGCCAAGTAAACCCTTTCCTCCCCAACTTGCTTTTGGTTATGATGGTATTTCTTCACAGAAATATGAACCACAGCTGCCTGTTTCCCTGAGGTAGTCCTATTATGCTTCCACAGCATCGTAGGCTTAGTCCCACTACCATACTTCACCATGCAAAACAGAAATATCCTCTTTGCATCTTGTGTTTTCTTTGATCTTTGAAAGCCCAGCCAAAAAAAAAAAAAGTTGATTCAGGATCAAGCCATACATAGAGGGAAAACAGTAACATGCTCTTGCTGAATAAAGTCCCACGAATGGGAGAACATAGACGTGGGAATATCCCAAGTGGAGCACACCAACACTGACTTCCCCCACTGGGGCTAAAGCTAGACTCTCAATGAGGGTTTTGGGCATGTATTGCCCCAGCTTCGGCATGGCTCCTTCCCGGGGATCTTTGTGTCCATATCAGGATAATCCCCAAGATCATGAACACAAAATACATTGAATTCAGTATATTCTGCTTGGCCTCAGGACCTTTTACTTGTTTTTGTGATTCTGGACATCTTCTCCTCATTTCTTGGTGCACAGCTAAGTGGGGAAGGGGAGGTCTTTTTTGGGGAAATGAACAGAGGAGTTTATTTCTAGGAAAGCAGATAACTCTCAAAATATGGTTCCTATTTCTCCAAGGCCATTTTTTTCAGCCTTGGTGCTGGCCCTGGGTAAAGGTTGCAGGCCTTCCTTTGCATGGCCCTTCTCTGAAGCCATGGCATCTGTGTCTCTGCCCTCAGGGCCAGGTGGGAACTGTCTCATCCAATGATTGGGTAAAATCTCATGACCTTGCTTTTTATGAATGTCTTATGAATTTATTCACCTTTGGTCTAAGCCTGTGGTTAGCTGTTAGTAAGCAGCAGACCATGCCCTGGAGGTCTTCTATATGGAAATATGGGATTCATAGGTTCCTCTCAGATCCTGCTGCTAAAGTTGCCATATGATGGCTACTATGATCAGTAGGTTTTCTGTAACCAGAAAATACCAGAAGACACCAAAAGTTCACATGCTCATTTCGAGACACATGTATTGTTAACATAGAAAAGTCCTGAGATATCAAATTGGTAGTTCCCACGGTGCCTAACAAACTTCTGCCTACTGATGACTTCTATTTCATGTCTAAAGTCCACAATTTTCATTCTGAAAATCTATGAGCTGTTACCTAGCTCTAAGTCTCGGTGAGCTATGAAGTGGCATGGCATAGCCCACATTGCTGAAGACTTGCTGGAAGATACCTCTGGGTCCATTCTCTCTGGTCAAACCGACTCAAAATTAGCACAGCTGGCCAACAGTATCGATGACTGAATCTCATTTTAGTCATAAATAACTTGACATAAGATACAGCAATTCTTTTGTATAGCTAATGGCATAGTAACCCACTGTGACACAGAGGGAAGGAGAAAATTGATTTCCAGTCCAGGCTAGTACTCAGCATATCTGAGAATAAGGATTTAGTCAAACTTTACCAGCTATCTGCTGAAAAAAGTGATCACTAAGACATTTATATCTCAAATTGATCTCAGCCAATTAGAGCAAGGCTCTATGTTTAGATATATGTATGTGTGAAAAGTACTATTTTGTTCAAATTACTTTACCCTCTGTGAATACATATAATTTGTGGGTGAAGATGTAACATATTGGTATAGGCTATCAATCAGTAACAAACCCACGACTCAATCTGCAGTACCACAAATACTAAAAAATTTTTATGCTACAAAGTAAGTTTTATATATATGACTATATATATATATAGTAGGTTCATATTATAAGTAATGTGCCTGAGAATTTTTATGCTTAAAATTAAGATATCTATCTCTATATATTGTTTATAGTATAAAACATAGGTTTATATGAGAAGATATATATTATATATACATATTCATAAAGTTATAGATACACATAAATACCAGGAATACATATATACCAGAGGATATATATATGTATATATCTTCTAATATAAACCTACATTTTGTTGATTTTTAATAATAGAATGATTTTATATAAAAATCACATGTGGAGGCACTTTTGAAAAATTCATTCACATAATGAATGCATTGTCTTGTAATTTCCCATTATCAAATATGATTTATTTTAACAATTACTAAAGATAACTTGATTCTCATTATATTTCCTAAAGTCACTAGTATCATTTTTTAAAACCAGGCTTTATGAACTCTTAATAACTCATTCTTTATTGTGTTGGTAGGTAGTTCTGCAGATACTATTTGGAAGCCTAGTCAAGAAGCATAATTTCTGTAACGTAATTCAAGTGGCACTCTGATCGTGTTCCATTCTACTTTTGAGCACCCAGCAGACCTAACATACAAGTGCATTTGCTTGATATCATTGAAAAATAAAATACCAGGTTTGCTCTTGGACACCTCATTGAACCCTACTTGTGTCTTTCTGTCCTTGCTAATCTGTTGCTGAGTCTCAGGGTTGAAATGTATTCTCTGCTAATCCACATGATTTTGTGTCCTTATTCTTTTTCAATAACCCATTAGTCCTATTCATGTTGGATATATGTACATGTGAGTAGGGCCATCCGCTAGAACATATCCGATCAACCAATGTGCCACATTCCTAAACAAAATTGACATCTCTCCTGACAGCTATAGCTCCTCAGTTATGGTTGTGGCCTCATGTGACTGAGCACCTGCCTAGCTACATGTTGTCTGGGTGAATGTTGTGCAGCGAATGACAACTGTTGTGAGCTTGTAAGTGCAAAATCTTGTCATTTGGGAATGGCACTGTACTCAGCTGTGCTCCACACCTATGACACTTAAAATCTATCTGCCCCCTCTTCCGCGACATTCTCTAAACTTGTGTTGGGAAGTGTAATATAAATACTCCCTTATGGCTGAACACTGTTCCGTTAGACTCTGTGCTTTGACTAAATGTTTCTGAATTAACTACAGAACACTGGAGAAAGGACTGAGAGCTGCACTAATCTATGATCTGTTGGATACTTTATGATCTGCCTTGCCGACCTTTTCCTGTTCTATACCATACTCTCTTGCTCTTTACCAGTCATGTTCATCTCTTAAAGACACCGAGTTGTGGATCGATCAATTCCCAATTTTCTGAGAAATCGCTATATTGATTTCCAAAACGACTGTACAAGTTTGCACTCCCACCAGCAATGGAGGAGTGTTCTCCTTGCTCCACATCCTCACTAGTATAAACTGTCACTTGTGTTTTTGATCTTAGCCATTCTGACAGGTGTAAGATGAAGTCTCAGAGTCGTTTTGCTTTGCATTTCCCTAATGGCTGAGGATGTTCAACTTTTCTTTAAGCATTTCTCAGCCATTTGAGATTCCTCTATTGAGAATTCTCTGTTTAGATCTGTACTTCATTTTTATTCAATTACTTGGCTTATTTGTTTCTCAAATTTGTTTTAATGCTAATTAAAACTAATACTAATCTATCAGATGTGGAGTTGGTAAAAATCTTTTTCCCATTTGATAGCCTGCTGATTTGTTCAAATGACCATGTGCTTTGCCTTGCAGAATCTTTTCAGTTTTGTAAAGTCCTATTTATTAATTTCTAACTGTAGTGCATTGTGCTAAGGGTGGTTAGTTTAGAAGGTCATTCCTGAGCTTATGCATTCAGACTATTCCCTTCTTTCTCTTCTATCAGGTTCAGTTTATCTGCTTTGTTTTGTTGTTGTTGTTGTTGAGGTCTTTCATTTGCTTGGATGAGAATTTTGTGTGGGGTGAAAAATATGGATTTATTTGCATTCTTCTATATGCAAATATTCAGTCTGACCAGCACAGTTTATTGTAGATGTATTCTTTTTCCCAGTGTCTATTTCTGGCTTCTTTATCAAAATTCAGGTGGCCACAGATGTGTGATTTATGTCTGAATCCTCAATGGGATCCATTAGTCAACAAATTTGTTTTTGCATATTTTTTGTTCTTTCCATCTTTGTCTTTGTAATTATTGTTACTATTTTCAATTAACATAATGTTACTGACTTCTCTCTCTTTTGGCCACTGCATAAATTTTGTTTTGCAAATGTGATTGGAGAAATTTTTCTGAAAGTTGAAGCAAGGGTAATTATATAAAGAGACAAACTGGCCACAGAGGAAGAGCACATCTATGGCAATACTACAAGAGCTCCAAGTGAGCCATGATTTTGAGATCAGAACTGCAATGAACTCTTAGGCCAGTTTGGCTAATTCCAAGAGTATCTCAAACTTATTAAAGTTGGATTCCATAACCAATCATCTTTGTTCCTTAAGTTGCCTATTGCTATCATATTCAATTATTCTTTTCTGTTTTTTTTCCCCATGGCATATCTAGACATATGTTCTGAACTATCTGTTCAATAATTCTCTCCCTCTTTCTTCTGTTTCAGCAATAATTAAATTCAGATATCTATTCATTCATTACTATTTTCCTTTAACTTTTTTACCTTTTTTGGTGTGTGTGTGTGTGTAGTAGTGGTACTAGTGGTATTAGTAGGCACATGGCACAGCATACACATACACGGGGAGATCAGAGAACATCTTTCAGGAGTCAGTACCTCCATCCACCTTTTGGGTTCCAGGTATCAAACTGATGACATCAGGTTTGGCAGCTCCTATTTTCAGAACAGGTAACTTACATACATGTTGTTTCCTTTCCTTAAATCTTTCTGGGTATACAAGTAGCTTAAAAGTCCACATTTTAAAGTATGTGTTAATTATAGAGAATGTAGAGTCTATTATGACTTTTCTCTATGGAGTAGGGAATTAGAACTAGTCTCATGCATTCTAGGCAAGAACTCTTCCAGAGTTGTAGTTTGTGTGCTGTAATAACTTTTGAATCAAATATATGTCTTAGTGCTGGGAAGTTCATCAACATTACCAGTCTTTATATTTTTTTCTCATCCTCTGAGACATGCATGAATCACTGAAGAGTCAAGAAACACCTTGTCCAGCTAAGCTCAAGACACTTTCCTTCTGAAATCTGATGATCAGGTCTCAGTTTTATTCGATCTATTCTCTGTTAGCGTTAAGAAATTTTGTTACTGTTTTAATTTTGTAATTCATGTACCACTTGTAGGTGTTGTTTTCATGGAATGTACATGACATATAGTTTGTCAAAGGTCCTACCAGAATGGGACAGCATGCTTCTATACTCCCAACAATCAGAAGGTTACGGCAGGAGGATTGAGAGTTTGTGTGCCCTGGGCTATTTAAAGACATTCTTTCTTTAAAAATGCAAATTAAAAAACATTCTTAGATAATTCCTAGGAAAAAAGAAGAACTATAAAATATTTTAACAAATTTAAAGGTTTTTTTAAAGGTTGTTTTGCTTTTGGGGGAAAAAATCAAATCAAGTTGTAAACATAAATACTCAACGTGTTCTGCAATCCAGTTCAGTAAAACAGATTGATTTTTATCTGTAAATTGTTATTGACTGTGAAAAGCAGCCGGTTTCTGTTGCTGGAAATGAAACCACAGTACATCAGGCTGAATAAACGTGTTCCCTGGTAAGTTTGCAGGGTGCTAAATTACGTTCAATTGGTGAGTAGTTTAATGATTTGTTTCTCCCCTAAGATGTGAACAATTGAATGTGTCTCAAATGGTCTGTTTTACTGAGTCAAATTTGTAGGCAGAGAGCTTACAAGCCTCACAAAAAGAGAAGTGAAGTCATAAAAGTGATGAGGCGAAGCAGATATTCAAATGGCAAAAGTGATCTAATTTATCTGTAAACGTTTAGCTGAAATTAATTCACAAATGATTGATCATATTCTGTGACAGCAACTGTATCTTCCTCTATGCATGAGTTAGAGTCATTCATTATAAGAATTATAAACATGATCAATTACTTGGCTCTCTGACAAGTCAATTCACAAAATAATTAAAATTTCTTGAGTCATTCCTGAAACATATATCCATAAACAGAATCGACATCAGAATTGCCATGCATGACTCGGATAATGCATTTTAATATGATTCCATGAGGAATTCTCATTCACCCTTTGATTTTGAGGTCAATTAACTGTGGGGACATGAAAATGTACAGATTCCAGACCAGTAAGATAGAGACATATAACAGCATTTACTGAAAAAATTGACTAAATAAGTAATACATCTGGCATTAGGTAAAAGCTAAGAGTACTCACTCAACAATAAAACACTCAGCTTTGCTCTCAGCAATATAGTTTAGTTGGGAAAACAGATAAATATGCCATGAAATGGTGACATGTGATGAATATATACATATGTATGCTGGAAATTAGACCCATCACAGGGTAGGTGAATTTTCTTCACTGCAATACAGACACAAGTCTTAAACAAATTTGCAATAGTTATATCTGTGGCTTTAGATAGTAAAACAAGGCAATTCATAAAAACAAACATAGTAGATGTTATCAAATGAGATTTGAGAAATCTCAAAAGAGAGTTATATTTAAAACAAATGATGGCTTTAGAAGAGTCTTCTGTGTGAGTTATTGAAGATGAATGAGATGGTGTGTTGTTTGAAGCAGAAAAAAGAGCAAGTATAATATATGGTTGTGATTTATACTGAGATTTCTCTCTTGAACTACGGCTGGGAATGAGAACTTCATTGGAATTTTTGGAGGCACAAAATCATCTGGATTTTTTTTTAAAGAAGCAAACCGCATAATTTCAGAGCTTCACACCTGGATCCTGGCCACTGTCTGCCCTCATGGGCGTGCGTTCAAACCCACAGCGCTCTACCATCATTGCATCTCTTCAGCTCTTGAGTCACTCAGGAGAGGGGCAGAAACTTGTTTGCAAATTCTTTGCATTATTATTCAGGTCAGAATATGGTTCTGATTCAATATCGTCAATGGCAGTTTACTCTCGGGTGTTGCGGGTTGTGCTCTGTGTGTTTGTGTGCCTTACTTTTCTTATCTATAACTGAAGGAACTTAGATTTACCACAGGCACAGAGGTTAGCATTCCACTGGATGTGACTATGCTTCCTTTTCTGTAGCCGCTAAACATCTCTTCTAGTATCACTTATGCAATATTCTCTAAAATGTGGGAGGCAGAATCATGTAATACATGTTTTATTTTGTAATACTTATATGTGTCCTTCCACCTTGATGGAATATTAAGAAGAAATTTGATTTTTGTTTTAAATCAGTGGTCTTAAATTGTAACTGTAGTAGATGGAGTGTCTAAAAAAGGGGTGAATGATACAGTAACAGAATACATAGTCCAGAAATATTTATATATATACATATATATGTACATATATACATATATTATTAAGTATAGATTACATGTCTAATGCTCTATTTTGCAAAATCTTCATTTTCTACTTGTAAAAGTGGATTAAAATGGGTGTATATAAGGTAAAATGAAGTAAATTACATTATGATAAACCCCTAGTGAATGTTAGAAATTTCTGCACAAATAGTAAAAAGAGGGAAAGAGAAAAATTAGAACAAATTTACAAACATATCTTAAACATTTAATAGCATTGTTTTGAATCTTCTTTTCATTAGTGCACTGTGAGTGGTGCTCCAAACATGAGCTATGACTGTTTTTAAAAATTCCTATAAAATCTTTTATATTAGGACATGGTTGATTAGAGTGGTCATCTTGAGTATACCTGTAATCAACTAAAATGCAAACCACTCCAGGGAGGGACTTTCTTTATTCTGAGAAGACCCAGAAAATGTGTGATACTGCACTCTGGTGGTACCCCCAGATGAAAAAGGAAAGGAAAATTTTCTTTTGCCTTCTTTCTTTACTTTCAGTGTCAAATTTACCACTGCTGCTGAAGCTGTTTCATATTATTAGGACCCAGCTTTTGACTATGGACTAAGAATCTATCAGGTTCATAGTCTTATTGAGATAGCCAATTTTGGATTGCATAGACCTTATCATGTAATTCAAGCTAATAAATCCCCTTCTGAAATATATTGATGCTGTAGGCTCTGACCCTTTGGAAAACCCTGACTGATACACTCTCCAAAAATATACTAGGGATTTGTAGAAGGAAAGTATAATAGAATAAAATTTTCAGAGTGTTACAAAGTTACTGTAAGCATTTTTTAATAAAACATTGAACATAAGCACGTGTGTATATGGAGTGGAACTTGGTTAGGTACATTTACAAATTTGAACAAACCTATGAGCACCCAACTATGAATGGCATCTCAGGGAAATGTCTGAAATCTTTACCTTAGACATTTGAAGTGGATCTCAACGAAATAGCAAAGAAAACATGAATGGATATAGCAGAATTAATATTACTACTTTGGGGATGTAATGAAGGCAGATGCCAGCTATTTTCAAGACATGTATATCTTTATAAATTATTTTGTTAGTTCTTTGATAATTCTATACACTCTGTTTCACTCATATTCACCCTCACACCTCCTGCCATATTCACAGTCTCCTTCCTCACCTCTTCATCCATCCAACCCTGAATTCCCTTCTTTTTCTCCTCTTTTATCTCTATTGACTCTTGTTTGTGTAGCCCTGCTACTTTTAGAGGTTGGGGCTGCCCTGGGGTGTAGACAAGCTACCAGGTCTTTTATCATTAAAGAAATCTGACTCATTTCTCTCAGCGCACATCAAATACCAATAGATCCTTGGGTAATGGTGAAATTTTGTGTTTCAATTCTGTTATTATAATCATGTTAATATTTCCAAATCCATATGTCATACAAAAAAAGTTAGTATCATGTATCTCTATTCCCAGAAGAGTTGGGTATTTTTGTTGTCTTTGCTATGGTGAAAAGTAGCTGTTTTCAATTTAGCTAATAGTTATTATTATATCTTTAAAAATTGTTGTATTGTGTGTACTTAAATATTTTTGTAATTAACTAATCAGGTAAATATTATCACCTGTTTCCTATTGTTTGGTTTTGCTTTTTTTTTTTTTTTAAGTCATGGTTTTTTATTGGACTGTCAAAGGCACAGACTGATCTTTCCTTCCCCATCTCTTGTTCCATCACCATGAGTTGGCCAGGGACCTAAAATGGAAAGGCAAGAAATCTAAAAATGGCAAATAAACCAACAAATATATTTTAAAAACAAAGAATTCGGTCTTTAGTTTCATGACTCCTCTATGCCAAATTCATTTCTTCACACAATACTCAATGGAGGTCATCATTATCTAAAGTTAGGTATTCTTTATGTTTTAATTACCAATCATTAAAAATATAATAAAGACACAATATCCTCTTAAACTTGCTACATTTTCAGGTTGAAGGTAGCAAGGCTAAACAGCAACCCATAATTTCAAAAGCAAGTGTGAGTCATATTGTTATTTATGTATAATGTAAATATTAGAGAATATTAATTTATCACTTGTGAATAGAAAATGTATTATTCACCAGTAAAAGTCTCCCGCCCCTGCCATTATCTTGTCCACATTTTACAGGAAGGTCCTCCTGAGTGTGCCGGTCACCAAACATGCAGCTGTGCTTTTGAGAGAATGCACACATGCAGAAAGTCACCTAATTGGAAGATATGACTGAACTGAGGCAGAAAATCGAGTCACCTCAATCTTCCTATAAGATACCAGAACAAAATACACATATAAAATCTGCCATATGGGGTCCTTAGAGGAGATTTCCCCAAAATGTACGGACTTACTTGGAATAAATTGTAAATAATTGAGTACAGCAGTTAATTAAATATAGTTGTGTGGGAATCAAAGGCAAAACAGATGCAGGAAAATAATGCTGTCAGTTAACAATGCTTCACATCTTATTTCATTTTGTTCTAATACTTGTGTATTAAATACAAGGCCTTACAAAAGCAAGACAAATGTTCTACCACTGAGCTAAATTCCCAACCCCTTAGGGGTTTTCTTGCTGCCACTTTTCCATTTGAGATGTTTTCTCTTTCAGTCAGAGACTTCCATGTGAGATTCTAGAAAAGACTGAATTTCTACAGAGGAAAATGATAAGAGCAATAGAATCAACATCATGTTTATGAGTTTCCAATGTTCTTAAAAGACATTGCTATTTATACATCTATTTTTAAAAGACAGAATATTTGAATTTACAGATATCTTTACGATTAGAGACAGAGTAAGAGAGATAGTGTTTATGAAATTAAAATGAGATACAAAAAAAGAAGGGGTAAATTGAAGGGGGAGGGGAGAGCAGTGAGGGGAGCAGAGAAAAATGTAGAGCTCAATAAAAATCAATAAAAAAAGAAGAAGAAGCAAGATGTCCTTTTCTTAACAAATTAGGCTGAAATGACTTGGGAAGGAGGTGCTAGTTTAGCTTTGCCTTGGTGAAGTTCGCAAATGTCACCTAGAACTGCATTTCCAAATCCCAAGCTACCAGAGATCACAGCTTCCCAACACAACACACTGTAATAGTGTTTACTTATCCCCATCAAGCTGTGGTGGTCTGAGCTCTGTGGCTCACTACAACTGTCCTGCTCTGTGATTAGCATCCTCAGAGTATGACAGTCCACACAGTTTACCCAGGAAAAAATGGCAAAGTTAAAATACAGTTTATTATTTTTTAGTGTGTAGTGCTTTTGTATTTTCATCTACAAAATCTGTAAGTCAACAGATAGTGACTGTCAACACTGATTCTACCTATGTGCGATGGTTAAAGTATTGAAAAAATTAGACACAGACCATGCAAGCAGAATGGCTGTTCCTGGGCTGAGTATAGAAGTGGTGGGAAACCCATTTAATGCATTCAGACATTCAGCCTTCCAGGAAGAGATCTAGAGGAGGGAAGTAGTGATTTATGTATTTAATAAGATTAGAGTTATATTTAGTTCATCTATAAACATATTATGCTTATTGTAAACAGCACAGACCACAGAAGTTAAATTTTAAAACATTGTGTGTTAGCTGGAGAGTTTGCTTTTTGGGTAGAGTGCTTGATAAGCAACTGCAATGATCTTCATTTGGATTTCCAGAAATTTTTTAAACCTGATAAATGTCACTGTAATGCCAATGCGCCTGTGTGAAGATGGGAGGTGGAGACAAGTGTGTCTCCCATGTGACTTGGCATGTATGCACAATCACTCATAAATAGAAAAATGAGCACACATCAAATACACACACATTTATATGCCAAATAATTTTCCTTAATCATTCAATGCTTTTAACAACTTTCATATCAAGGAATAATGTATCTTTCAATCATCAAACAATTATTAGGCTGATTTTTACTTTTTAACTATATTCTTACACTATTAATTTGCTCCCATTTCTACTAATATGTAAACAAAATAATTCTATTTAAATGTCTCTATAAATAGATAGTACTAAAAATTTGTACATTTCAATAACAAACTGTTTACCACTGTAGAGTTTTAAATGCCTTCTTTCTTTAAAGCAATTTCAGTTTCATCTTAAACAAAAAATAGCTATCATCCATAAGATTACTCTGGTGTAAATAAGATTCTCATTATGCAAATAGAATGCAAAGTGGTTATAATGAGAAGCCATTATGTAAAGAATATCTTTACTAGTATTAGAAAGTTATGCTGTAATCACCTAAAATTCTACATTGTTTAGCAAATTGGATTGTTATATTTTACTCTGTCATTACATTATTGTCATCCCTTGAGCAAGAAATTTATATTTTACTCTGGAATATTGATGCTTAATTGAGTAAACTATTTTTATAGAATTTTACAGAACATAGAAACTTTCAGCTTTACTTACTCTTTTCTAAATGTATTGGGTCTTACAGTGTAAATGCAAATATCTTAGTGTTGTTACTTTGTGAGCCTTGCTTTTTATGTTATTCTTCTGTACAATAAATATTCTGACCTTCCATAATTAGCCAGGTCTAATATCTCTACCATTGAGAATCAATCTATATTGAACCAACTCAGGGAAAAGGCAGAAAACCATATGAAAGTTTCTTGTGAAAGTTAACAGCAAAATATGATTCGTTGTTATGGACAAATCCTCATGATATTTCTGTCTCATAACTTTTACTTGGGAATGGTTGCATGATATATTCAGATACTCTAACCAAGAACAACCATTGTGTGGCTATGGTTGTTATGTAGCAACTGTAAGTTTTTACATTACAATAATAAACAAGCATTTCTCATACTTGAAGTACTCAATAATCAGACAGTTTTGAGTAGTTTCTGTGCTTTTGGGAGATCTCATTTAAGTCACATTATACTGTACGATTAGTCTGAATTGTGTTTCTCCTGTTTCTGCTATTTTGGTTAAAGCCCATGCAGGTAATAAACTGAGCTTGACAGAGAGTTAGGTTTAATTTTATTTCCTGTGTTGTATTTCTGGTCAGAGATAGAGCACAAAAAAATGCCTTTCTCAGTCTTCTTTACTATCAGGATTTCATCTTAATTTTGCCTCATCTCGCAACTGCCAAAGCCTTCTGTCCTGATTCTTCTAGTACCCCATGTTTTCCACTCTCTTTCCTCTGTCGTCTTCACTTCCCACCACAACAGGCAAACTGTGTGGCTCTAGGCTTTATAGAATAAAGACGATGGATGCGCTAGTCTTCATTATGACTCCAACTGGATTGCTGAAGCATACTTCAGGGCCAGTGTATGAATATCTTTGCAGATAGGTTTTCCAAGAGCAAGAAGACCCACCAAAAATAACTGTGACACCATCCTATGGGCTGGAGATAGAGACAGAATAGTAGTGGAAAAAGTCCATAGTATCAGCCTTCAATGCTGTCTGCTTTCTAGTGAGAAGTGGGTAGGTCACACTCTGCCACAGAAAAAGTCATCACTTTTGTTCCACCAAGATCGACCATGTCATCCCATAATATAGGCCAAGATAATCCTTTTTACCCTTACGTTACTTCTTGTATTTATTCAGAGACACAGAAAACATAACTAATACAGCATCCAATCTCTATAGTCACCTTAAGTTGTGTAATAAAACTTCTCCCAAAGAGGAAAAACACGTGTATACTCATTCCAGATAGGAAGTCCATGAAGAGCCAAAATATAATACCACCAATTACCAACTTATTGGAGTTACTTGCAGTAATATGGGAGGGGTGACTTACCGTAGCATCAATGACTCAAAGACAACTGAATCACTAAAACTCATCCCAGCATTGATGACAGCTTGCAAAAGCTCAAAATCTGGAGCATACTGCACAGCTTGCAGGCAGTTCAACAGGCTGAGAATGTCCTCTTCAACTGATTTCTCTAAACCTCTTTCAAGTAGCAGACATTTTAACTTTTCTTCCCTGCATGATAAAAGATCTCTTTGAAATAAAAAAAAAAGCAGTTGTTTGAGTGTAGTCTATACTTAATCTGGGGTCCGGGAGGAGGCCTTTTATATGTGGGAATCTCCTTCAGATTCTGGTGTGATTGAACCTTGTATGGGTTAATGTCTGAGCTATATCCAAGGACCTCTGCCTCCTGGATTCAGCCTTCACTACAGTTCCACAATATATCAGGTTTGTTGTGTATGACCAAGAGCACATGAAGAAATTCCTATATGTCAGTATAAAATTATGCTATTTGAAATTCCTGACTTGTACCATGGATGTTCTTTGTTGCTCAGTGTGTCTCTTCCACTTACAATGGGTCAACCAGATCATAGGTAAATAGTTTATTGGGATAAAAAAAAATAAGATTCCTGGTCAATAGCCCATATAAAATTGAATGTTGACCAATAATAAACCAATATCTGCTCGTGAGAGCTTATTTTGTTTTCTCTTTATAGGATAGAATATCAAACAGAGTGGTTCATGAATCTTGATAAATGCTATACCACAGTCCTCAACCTCCAGAGTTTTTCATGCAGAAACTTCATGTTATTTCAAGCCACTAATTTTAGAATCAGGTTCTTCAGCATGGAGCTAACATAGATATCAAATAATGTTGTAGACCCTGGTTATGCATCTCTCTCTTCTTGGCTTTGATTTTACTATTTTATGTCAACTGCAAATTTATATAAATGATGTAGTCATACTTTGTCTTTATCATGTGAATTCTACACCTAGAGCTTACAAACCATAGTTCAACCTTCACAGGAGTCTGGTAATCTATTTTTTGTAGCTAAAACTTTTTGGAAAATATCACTTCAACTTTCTCTATCATTGCTTCTATACTCCAATCTAATCTAACACTTGAATAGAGATTCACAATGCCTGAAAATATACACTATGTTATTTAATGCTTTAAAAAGAAATTCATATCTTTTGTTGATATGATAAATCACATACATCTTGGTGCATATTTTTCCAAATTATAAGCAAGTATAGAAAGAAAAAAATTAACAATACATACCTTGACAGAAAAATTCTTAATAGAAGATTCTCGTTTACATGTAGTGTACCACTTTTCTTTGTAATAATTATCTGGCTGTGGAGAAAATTTAATTGTCCAAAATTTGGTTTTGTGACCATTCTCACTGTGAGCAGAATGAGATCCACTTAAGAGATGAAATTGTTTCCAAGCACATGAAGGTTTTCATTTGAATCTATATATCCAAGTGACCTTGGGATGGGGGACAGAAGACTAAATAAGATGATCACATTAGGATACTATAGAAACACACTATAAACAATTAATCACCACTACAAGGACATAGGAAAGTAATTAAAGCAATGAAATGATTACAGAAATGCTCCTAAAGAAATCGCAATACTTCTTAGACTGCTGTGCAAGCCTCTCCTGGTAGAAGAAAGCTTTCTTTGCTGTTCTTTACCTTTACTTCTTAGTATGGAAATCATAAATCTTCCATCCTTCCTTTCCAAGGGCTTTGCGAGCTATATTTATCATTGGGCCAATAGCCTACAGAGAATATGTAAATAAATACATTATATTTTAGTATATTTTAGCTATGATTCACATACACTATACTTCAACAGTTTAATTAGTACAATGATTAATGATTTTCAAATGCGAGTGCATTCTGCAGCACTATCTCATGTAATTTTTAGACACAAGTTAATTTTTTGTTGTTGTTATATTGTATCTCTGATTTCCTGGCAAAATTGTAATTGGGACTCATCAGGAAAATTTGCATTTTCATATGCAGCATTTGTCGCAATCTTTGGTACATAGGTTAAACATGATATGAACTCATGATTTTTAAAGAAAAATGAAAATACCACATATGTATGTACACACACATATATATACATACATATGTACATACATGGTCCTATGGAAGACCAGTAAATGTTCTTAACCCCTGAGCTATTTCCCTACTTCTAATATTTCTTCTAAGAATGAATTTAAAACATTTAATTTGCAGGGGTAATTAGGTAGTTAGGTTTAATTTATGTAAATTAAAATGTTTAGACTAATAACATCAAGGTCCTTTAGTCTTCTAGTCTGCTTAGTGTTTATACATTTTGCATGGATTAACAAGAATGTTGCACTTATTTGTACAAATAATGTACATCTACTAAGAAGAGAGTTTTAAGCCATGATCCATCCATTCATTTAAAAACTAACTACAATTTTAACATTTAGTGTGAACATAAAGTAGCTTTATTTATTATTCCCTAGCTGGGGTTCTTTTCATCTTTCTATATAGAGATTGTGAGTATTAGTATACACAATGAAGGTTTAAGACACTTTTCCTCACTGTCTGGAGCAACTGAACATTGAGAACTGAAATAAGTGATACTCTACTGAGGTGCATTCCCTACTCAGGTCCTGATGTTGGTACCATTAAATCTGCACTGTTACTGTTTTACTGTAGGTCAGGGAACCCAGGATTCCTCATCGTTTGGCAACAGAGTGTATGATATAGTACCTGAGTAGGCCCAAGTATTAGGATTGTCTTCCCTTTAACATTGGCCAGTATTACATCTTTTGGGCCTGAGGCATCTCAGACTCCTCACTCTATAGACATGTTAGCTTTCAAGAACCATTCCAGAATCCAGGGTTTACAGGTTACCTTCTCTAACTCTTTACAGCCCTCAGTCTTTCCTCAACCTCAGCTCCACATCTTTATTTATGGACCTCCCTTGTCCATGCATAGTCCTTTCTCTGGACTAGCTCAGCTGTTTGGTCAACCCCAAAGAAACTGGCTACCTTGACTCCTTGACCCATTGGCTGCTTGGCTGTTCCTGTACTTCTGCCCTGCAGCTTCATTCTTTATGCTTTGTACTTGTTCCCAGCCCATTGCGCATTATGAAAAGGAAGCAAGAAATGCCACTGAGAAATCTTTTTCCTGAGACAACTGTCCCAGAGGACAGCCGGCAAGGGAGCACAGCCTGCTGTGCAGCTGTTTCCTTTGAATTGAAACATTGCTTCTTGGAGGCAGATGGGAGGAGGCAAAGTGCATGAAGCTCGCAATAAGTTCCATAACTCAGGAGGCTTAGGAAACTCACAGGAGTCATAATGTCTTGCCCTTCACTGTTTGTATAAACAGTAAACTTGCCAGAGAGAAGACTCCTTGTGAGATGGCTGATTCTTTAGTCATGATGGAAACTCCAGAGATGCATTTTTGTGAATAATCATGCATTGTGAGCTGGTTTGTGGTGATGCAACTGCTGTTGAGACATCCATGAACTTTTAAGTAACCCTTCATTTACTCTTCTGCAAGGAGCCTCAATAAACACATTGATTCATCAAGATGGACTTGGATGCAACTATTTTTGTGGTCTGTCATGCTTTGGTTATCTGAGTAAAAAGTAGATTTCTTATGTAGGATGGAATTCTGTATATGTATTGCTTTTACTGGTTAATAAGCAAAGCTGTTTCAGCCTATAGCAGGGCAGAATATAGCCAGGCTGGAAAAGATATATTTAGAGAGAGTGAGAGAGTCAGAGAGATGCCATGTAGCAACCAAAGGAGACAGATGCCATCAGAACATTTACTGGTAAGGCATAGACTCTTGGTGATACACAGATTAATAGAATTGGATTAATTTAAGATGCAATTGTTAGCTAGGAATATGCCTGAGTCCTTGGCCAAGAAGTGTTGTAATTAATATAGTTTCTGTGGGATTATTTGGGCCTGAGCAGTAGAGGAAACAACCTGCAATCTCTGCCTACAAAAATGGTCCCCAAATGGGGGCAACTACATCCACATAAAAACTGAGTGAACTTGGGAAGGGATTCTAGACACAAAAGAACAGAAGCTTCTTGATAGCCGCATTTTTTTTTTAAACATAGGGTCTGTTTGCTGGCAATGAGCAGAGGCATGACTACTTTAAAAGGTTTCCTGATCTGCTTTAATGGGAAAATCTGTGAGACTTCTTTAAGGGAAGGCTTTCTGGTTCATGGTGCAGAATGAACTTTGGCTCTTTCTGGAGGTTCTGCACTTAAATGGAGTCTGTGAGCAGCATATTACAAATTGCTTAATGGCAACATAGAACTGCCTCCCTGGAACTGGAGCAGAATGCATGGCTTGCAAAGGGGGTGAACATGCCTTCACCATGGTGGACTGGGCAGAGCAAACAGACAGGGCCAGAGAGTTGGCTCTAGCCATGCCCACTTAACATTAAAAAAAGTATTCCTGGTCAGAAAATAATTATAGACACACAATGAAGGTAGATTCAGATGAAAAACACCTCTGAATGGGTCACAGTATTGGGTAAATGTATGTAGGCTTGGGAGAGAAAGGAAATGCAGTATAGACGGTTATAAGAAGTAAATAGTTTTAAAAAACAAAACAAAGTCTTTAAAGAGACAGTAAAAGTAATATAAAATAATACAGACAGTCATAGATTAAAGGAGGAAAGAAAAATAAGTCACATAAAAATGTAGTATACACAGAGAGTCTGGATAATATATTAATGTGTTTTCTTTGAATTTTTTGACTGTAGAGACATATTTAATTCTGGAGGCTGCAAATTTAAACCTATATAAAGGTGTCCTGACTTCAAAATTTGGGTCTAAGGTTCATATATGTTGATTTGGAAAAGAGGTTCTGCTTTTGTTTCCACAGAAGAAGAAAATCTGTGGATTTCTTCTGACTGACATGGTTTGTTGGAACAAGAACACCTGATTAATGGTCACAGTCAATTTCTAAGAATAAAAAAATGGATATGATTTAGAGATGAATACTTTGTATTTGTATGGATCTTGGCCTATTGACACATACTTAAAATTGATTTTATTATACTGCGTATATGTATTTCTGCTCTTGTTTAAGGTGTTATGTTTATATAGCTCATTTAAAATGTAATGTATAGTTAAGAAATACAGATTAATACATAGTTATTTATAATAGTCAAACAGTTTTTTAGTTATATAGAGACATATTTAAGTTAGATAGTTAATCTTCAAATCTTTCAAAGACCTACAGAATATGGCATTTAAAATATTTTAAGAACTTAGACTTTTCTCAACAGTGAAACATGTCTGTTTTTGGCAGCATCAATTACTTCAGAGAGGTTGATGGGCACTGAAGAAATTCATTATAGAATTTGCCTTCAATGTGACAATACAAGCCATTTGGGCAAGAAACTGCTCTTTACTGGACTGCTAGATTGTATGCTGTATGAACTGGACATGCTGGACCCACAGAAAAGTGACTGCTAAAGTTTTAAAAAGATGGGATGATCTCTCAGGGTTCCTGTTTCAGAGAGTACTGCCAGACATTCTGCAAGACTCAGAAGAAAGTAACTGATGAAATTTGCTATTACAAAACAAAAAAATTTTCAAATTTCCTGCTTAATGGAAAAGGCTACTGGATACTATGGGCCTGTAGGCTGAATGTGGATGCCCCAACATTACAGAACTTTGAGTGACTGTCCATACAAGATGTCTCTGTCAATTCTAGAGTTTTGGAAGTTGCTTACAATGCACTTCCTGTTACTTAGGTAATATTATATCCTTTATGGGTCTTTGATGGAGTCAAAGACAGATATAGTTATATTTTTCTTTAGTTATGATAAAAAATAAATTAGATATAAAACTTTAAGCTCACAAAGAAATATTGTATCTGTAACTCTTGCTTGGTAACTGTTATTTATGTATGTGTAGCTTTGCTATTTTAAAATTAAAACCTTCCTTTTTAATTAGAAAAGGAGAGGTGGTGTGGGATGATCTTATGTGTTGCTTTTATTGGCTAATGGATAAAGATTTTTTGGTCTATAGCAGGTCAGAATATAGCCAGACTGGAAAAGATAAATATATAGAGAGTAGGCAGAGTCAGAGAGATGCCATGTAACTGCTGAAGGAAACAGATGCTGCAGGAACCTTTACCAGTAGGCCACAGCCTAGTGGAGATACATAGATTAATAGAAATGACTGTAATAGTTAGCTAGGAATATTTCTGAGTCATTGGCCAAGCAGTATTATAAGTAATCTAATTTCTGTGTGATGATTCGGGTCTGAGCAGTCGAGAAACCAATCTCCAGTTTCTGCCTACAGATTTTCCTGAAAAAAAATGTCAAGAGTGTCTCTCAATAGTCTTGCAAAGCTTATCAGCCTACTTATATAGTCTGAGTATGGGGTGGTTTTTTATCAATTGCTGCAAACCTGGAATATGGAAATCAGTGTTTGCAGCAATCACAACATCATCTCGTCGCCACTGGCTCCGTCATGAGGTCGTTGGGAGCCTGCTTTCCTCTTGACTTAGTAGGAAGTGCTGCAATGTCATCTAGATTATATACTGAGGTTTGAAATAGCAAAATGTCTGCTGCATACCATGAGATAGCCCTGCATTTGTGTCATTAAGAGTCTGAAGAAGTCTGCCATCATCTCCCTGCAGTTTACCTGCTGCATAATGGGGTGTTCAAATGGCCAGTGCTTACTGCTGGCTGTTTGACTGGCAGTGCTTTTGTTCAGGGTGATAAGGGCAACAAAGGAGTCTAACAGTTGTCAGTTCAGGGGCCATGTCCACCCATAAACTGGCATATTTACTTATGTATGGGAAAATGCATGACAAGTCCCCCTTAAAATGCAAATTTGAAAGACCCTTCTATGGCATTAAGGATGACTTTAACACATTTTAATAATGTTTAACACCTGCCAGGTCCCCAGTGAGAGGTCCTCACCTGTCTCAGCTTGTATCCTTTAAGGATGATTGTTTTGTGTTTTATTAATATTTAAACTGATCACACTTGATAGTACATTGTCCTCTACAAATTTACTCTGGGTCAAAATGACAGGCTTTCTCTGGCATTAACACTGTTTTATAATAGTGTTCCTTTCTCCTTCTCCAAAAAGGCATCTTGTCCATAAAGGGGGGACTGCAAAACAGGCACTTGACCTAAGATGTGGAAATTAAATTTTCTTTGTTGTCCACTCTTAGGTATATACCCAAAGGATACTCAATCATACTACAAGGACATTTGTTCAACTATGTTCATAGCACCATTATTTGTAATAGCCAGAACCTGGAAATAATCTAGATGCCCCTCAACCAACGAATGGATAAAGAAAATGTGGCACATTTACACATTCAGTGATAAAAAACAATAAAATCTTAAAATCCCAAAACAATGTGCCTTATCCTCTCTGTGGAGTAGATAGGGGGTTAGGTGGGGGGAAGTTGGAAGGAATGGGAGGAGGGGAGGGAGTGAGAACTGGGATTGGTATACAAAATAAAAATAAAAATAAAACCTTTTTTTGGTTGTTGTAGTAGAAAGCTTTTTGATTTCTGGAGAGTCTTCCTTTATTTTATTTATGGACTACTTCTTCTCTGTTTTGACTTTAATCTGCTTTGTCTGGATTGTACTTCTGAACTATGCCAGGTATGGCCCTTCACTGAGATCTGCTCTCTGATAACTCTGTATACCACCTGGAATTTCTATATCAGAATTTCTTGGGTTCCTCCAGAACACCCTCCTCCCTTGTCCTGTGATCCCAGCAATCATTTACATACATCTCTATGTGAATACCTTACAGAATTTTATAACTGATATCTGAAATATAAACTATCTATAATGCTTGTGATCCACATAAAATTGATTCTATCTTAAGTAGAAACGCTAACGTTTCCAGAACAGCATGGCCAGGGAAGAGAAATACTGCCCATTTTTTTTTTTTTTTACATTTTCAGATTATGGTATAATTAGGAAATCTATTCTTTCTCTTTACTTCCAAACCCTCCCATATGTCCTGACTCTTAATTATTTCTGTCCTCTCTTTCTCCATGATTCCAAGGCTTGGAACTGGTGATATAGATGTCTTATTTGTCAAAGACCAGCCTTGACAAAATCACTTCTTACCCGGGTAGAGTAATGAGAAACTTAGAAATATATGAATATGAAGGTGCATAAAAAATAACAGGACAGAAACCATAGGGGGCATTCCAGTAACTGAAACCCTAAAATTGCCCATGTTTATTTTTCCACAGCTTTTATACCCAATGTAAGTGGGGGAGAAGGTAACAAAAGACTTTATTAACATGATACAAATGATAACTCGCACAGTCAATTGCTTTATTACTGAGACACCAAATCTTTAACATTCTGTACTCTAGGTAACAAAGCTGCTCTGGGTCATGTATCCTGAAGACCACCCTACCCCAGGTGACCTCATAGTTACAAAAGAAGGAGAAGAAGTACATTTGCACATCCTGATCACCTGTCAGGGTGGCATGGAGCTGTCTTAATCAAAATAACCAAGCAATCACATCCTGAGTTGGGACTTGCATATATACTTGTCAATCTCCAAACTCTCTGCCATCAGACAAGGTAGAAGTGGGCTTGTATTTTTCGGCTTTCACGCTTACTTAGGGCTGGGTCTTCCATCTTCACTATTCCTGTCACATAGACAGCCAATGAATCGCTTTCCTACCTCTACCTACACCAATAAAAAGCTTCTCTTGAAGACTGCAAGCACCACTAATCTATAGGAATAAACACGACTATTTAAAAGGGAGTTTGACAATGTGTCCATGTGGCAAAATAATAGTAGTAAGTTTCCCTCAAGGGCTTATGACATACAAAGCTATGGTATTTTGACTAGATTTATAGTACCAGGCGAGAATTCCTTCTTGTGAAGTAAGACTCAAGTTCAATGAAAAGCTGATGGGTTATCTCAATCAAAATCATACTATTATCCCTTCAGTGAGTACATCTTACCTAGCAAATCAATATTGCAGCACTAGGAGGGAATCACAGTAGACTAAGACTATTTATTTATTTTGTGTGTGTGTGCATCAATTTACTTAATACCTTCCAACACTGTGAAATCTGGCCAGTAGAGGAGAGGCTTTCAGTTTAGTTCTATATTGATTTCTCAAGGTACTGAATCCAAAGTATGTTTTGTCATTAAGAATAATAGTTTATTTGAGTACATAAAATAATAAATTCTGAATTAAAATGATGGGAAAGAATTTCAAGGTGCAAAAGTTGTAGGGAACTAAAAATTTGTTATTTTAAAAACTTTTCTTGCTGGCAACAGAATACTGTGAGTTAATTTTTAATTTGCATATTGTGATTGTCAGTTTTAATTATCAATTTGACATAATCAAGAATCACTTTGGAAGAGGGTCTTAATCAAGGATTATCTGGATCAACCTGACCTGTGGGTGTGTCTATAGGGGATTGTCTTAAATGCATAATTAAGGTTTGAAGACCAGCTCATTATGGGCAGCAATATTCCCTGGCATTAGGATCTGGACTGTATATTGTGGAAGAAAAAGTTCAAGTAGGTATGCATACATCAACAAATTTCTGCTCTCATGGCATCTATGTTTTTAGCTGCTTCCTGTTCCTGTCTTGACTTCTCCACTGTGATACACTGGAAGCTGGGAGTCACATCCACCTATTATCCTCAAGTTGTTTTGGCCAAGACATTTGACCACAGCAGGAACTCTGAATCTAGGAGAGATTGTCTAGCACCACTGCAGGTTGGAAATCATTATGTCTGGGTGAGTTTATGTGTTGAAAATTTATCTTTCTGTGCTCCTGAAGTTTTTTTGGTGAATTGCTAGAAGCAATAATTTATATCTATACACGTTACCCACTTGATAGAAAATGGAGGGTGGATTTACAAATGTATTTCAGCTAAAATTAAGGAAAAAAAATCACAATTTTTTCACTAAATCTGTACTTATGTCTGGTACATGTAAGAGGTTTTATTTTGAATATAAATTAAATTTTATTACAAATGTATAAATCTTGACAAATGCCCAATATCAGAAAATCTGAAGATGTGAATGAATTTTATTTATCTTGTAGTTATTAGAACACATGTTAACTTCATAGAAATTTCTGATTTTGATTTTAGCTTTATATTTAAATATTTTAATTATAATCTATGTGTATCTGCATGCATGCACACACATATATGTGTGGGTGCCCAAGTCTCATCCAGAAATATGTATTACCTAATTTAGAGTTAGAAATATAGACTGTTGTGAGCTGTGAGCTGTTAGAGCCCTCACCAGCCCTCAACCAGGATCATCACCTCCTGCCTGTCTCATGACAAAAGATTCTTGGTGAGTACTCAGGAGGCCAGGGTGATTAGGCTAACTATATCCTCCCATGCCTGGATTGCATTGTGGTCTGACAATTTCAGACCTCGGTAATATCTCAGCACAACAAGAAATGGGAATAATTTGCTCACAAATGACAGTAACCTGTGAAAAGTCAGAGACTGCATTACTTTATTTACAAAAGTCTTTAGATTCCTTAGCAAGGGTAACCTTACAAAATAGGAGGGGCTTGGACTTGCTGTTTACAAAACAGAAAGAAATTTGTAGGGCACTTAGGGAAGAATGTTGCTTCTATGTGCACCATTCCGGGATAGTTACAAGAACCCCAGATGAATTAAGAAAGATATTGATTCATTTAAGTCAAGGGCCTCTATGAGACCTGTTTAATTGGTCCCCATGGCTTACCACACTCATTTTTTCCCTAATTGGGCCGATGGCTATTTGTTTATTGATCTGTCTTTTTGACCTTTGTGTTCTCCAAAGGCTGAAACAAGCATTCCAAAAGCAAATACAACTGGTACATGGCCCTTTGAGTACATTATAATAGGCTCTTCGATACATCTTACCTCACGGATGAACTCTCAATTTGAGGGTGTCCAGGCTGAAACCCCAGATAGGAGTGACCTTGGTGGGCTATTCTGGCTTGGTGACCAGGGTAGAGGGTGAGATATAAAACAAAAGTGGGAGATGTTGGGTCAAAATTATCTCAGGACCTGTACCTCGGGGCCTATAGGACAGAAAAAAAAAGCCTGGCTAGAGTACTTGGAGGCCTGTAGGACAATATATATATATATATATATATATATATATATATATATATATATGACTATACTTTGTAAATGATTATCACTATGTAAGATTCTTCCTATTTTCTCCCAATATTCACAGAATTTTTATATCTGTCATTTTATGATTCAATTAGCCCTGCAGAAAATTTTCAGTCTAAAACAGAGCTCTCCCAATCATGTTGATCAACGCTGATCCACATGATACTTTTAACTCAGTTATATTCTATTCTTGATGCTGAGTACAAAGCCCTTCAGCCAGACTCACAAGCAATAGCAAGAAACCCCATCACTTTCTACTACAATTGTTGCTGAATAGAATCAATTACTAATTTGAATATTTTTGTGTGTGCATAAAATTTCAACTATCCTTATAAAGTACACGAAGTACAGTGTCCATGAATTTAGTACTATTGATACAAACTGTAGCAAGGATATGCTAACACAGACTTTACTTCTAAAAGTTAACTATTAGAGTAAAAATATTTAAATATATATTTGAGAGAAAGAAAGCAGATAATAGAAATATCTTTTCTTCTTGCCAAACAACTACAAGTTGGTATTTGAGGACTATCTCAATTTTTTTATGGTGGAATTCTTTAACACTGGAAAACTGGTCATAGTAACATCTCATCTTTGGTCTCCCATGTCAGGATCTCTTTAAGTCACTGAGGAAAAATATGGCCATTTCCAAAAGAGATAGATAGAGTATAATTTGTTTACATATTATTCTAAAAATGCTTATTTATGTAGCACATATCTTTATACAATTAATTATTGTATCTTTGGTTTTATTAATGAGACTAAAATGTAAAGGAATATATATCAATTCATGAAAAAGTTAAATATTATTTTCTTTATATAATTAAATATATTATTTAATCCAACAGAAACATTTAGTGTTGATGGAAGAACCAGTAATGAATGCGAACACCATAACATTTTTAAATTCATGAGTTATTTTTAATAAAATAGTAATTTAATTTCATATTTTCCAGAATTCCCTTTTCTCCCTCAAGTGTCTCCTATCTCCTAACTATCCATCCTTGCTCTTACTCAAATTTATGTATTCATTATCATTAGTTTTTGATTGATTTTTAATTGAAGTACTCTAACAATGAATTTCAGAATTTTTGATATTAGATTGTCATCTTGTTTCAAATAAAAGCAAACATTTTCTTCAAAATCAATTCATATTCAAGTATATTTTTAGTGTAATTCTGTTAAAGTGTTGATTAGTTTGAAAAATTAATGAAGATGTGGCTTCAATTTTACTTCATGGAAAATTCAGAAGGTAGAATGCAAATTCCATTACTTAAAAAATTATGTCCTTTCAATACTTGCCTAGTCACCTAGAGACATATCAAATTAGACAGTTTATAATAAAGAATTCCCTTTATATGACCTAAGTTTAAAAAATTCTGTCTTCTGTTCCAGAAGGGAAGTGAAATTTTATTGAGATAATAAAAAAATTAAAAATTAAAGATTCTTCATAAAAATTATAATTGTGCCTGTTACTCAGCTTTCCACATGAGAACACCTGAAAAATTAAGCCTCTATATAGATAAAACAAAGACTCTGAAACTGAATATAATGGATTGCCATTGATTTAATAAACATTTTACTTGGGAAACAGCTAAAATATTTGAGAACAATGTTTTTCCAACTAAAATATAATTGTTATTTTATTAAACTTCAATGAAGTTTAAGAAATAAATTCAGAAATACTTTAAAATGAATCTCTTGAATTACTCTTACTCAGAAAATCAAGCATTTCTATATGAAGTAGATATAAACGGAGACTACTCATACTACTGCCCAGATCCAAATAATCACACAGAAACTATATAAATTGCAAAACTGGCCTATTAGCTCAGGCTTCTTATTAACTAACTCTTACATCTTAAATTAACCCATTTCTATTACTATGTGTATTGTCACAAGGTTGTGGCCTACTGGTAAGTTTCCGGCAGCAGCGTCTTTCTCCTACATCGGCAGCTAAATGGTGTCTCCTTGACTCTGTCTACTCTCTCCCTCTATCTCTTTCAGGAATATTCTGGCTATATTCTTCCCTGCCATAAGCCGAAGCAGTTTTATTCATTAACCAATAAGAGCAACACATATAGAGAAGGACATCCCACATCAAGTGGAAAATTCAGATATCAATTTTAGTGGTGAGTAAATGATTATAAAGAGGCAACTAAAAATACCGAAAGGAGCTAGACATTTTCCAAACTAGGCAACCATGATCTTTTCTTGAAGTCTTTTTCTATACTGGATAAACATCCAAATAACACTCATTCCTGTTTGTAGAACACTCACCAAATTATAGTATAATCTTAATACTATACTTAATATTAATACTTAATAGCCACGGACACTTTCAGTCATTTTTCTATATGTCTTCATTCCTGCTTATGCTGCTCTCCAGTCCTTCATGTTAATTCTACCATTTAGAGCAATAAGTATGAATTAGCTCTCATTTGTAACATTGAACATTAACCTTCAACAATTTTACCAGTTCCCATAATGTTTCACCTGAAGTTCTGTTTTGTGCTCAGATTAATGGTATGATTAGACAAAAATCACTAATTAGTGGTGCAAGAGAAGGATTTTTTTATTTGTTTGTTTTATTTTTTGAGCTTAGGATGCTCATGAATCTTAAGAACAAAAAGATTAAGATTTTCATTGGCAAAGATGTCAACATTTAATTGTAGAATAAATAAATAATAGTAGGACTTATTTTGGCATTTCTTATATTTTAATCAAACATGATAATTTAAAATCTAAGCAAACAACTGGCCTAGAATTTAAACAAAAGGAGATACTAATTAAGAGAATTACTGAGATGTTAATGTTACTCATAATGGTTTAACATGAAGTTGTATATTTAATATTTTTTAAATATTTTCATTTTTCCAGATAAATATCAAAGGTGTCTTTTAAAGTATTTCATGCATTTACTATACAAAAGGTTTTCAAGTCTGGGTATTTGAAACAGATAAGTTTAATCTGTCCACTGATTTCCAATCAGATTCCACGCAAAATACTTCAGATTTGTCTGTCAGCTGTCCCTTTATTCTGGGTTTTTATAAACTTTACCACACATATAACATGTTTGATTTATGTCACAGCTGTACTTAAAAAATCTCAAGATTGTGAAACCTGTACCACTTGTCTTTGTTCTCCACTGTCTTGCAGAAGACCTGATAAGACCTAGGAACTGGACTTAAAGATTTTTTTATTATCTCAATGATCATACCTTTTATCCTTTAATTCTTTAATCATGACAAGTCTTCAAACCCCTTTGACTCTAATCCTGTATGATATCACGTAACAAGAAGGTGCTATGGCTAAAATACGACAGAACATAGAATCTCTACAAAGACAGCTATTGAGGAAAGGTGATAAGTGACTAAGTTAGATAAACTACTACCTGCGTGTTCTTTGGGACACATACCTAGGTGAGTCTTATATATTATGCAGTAGGTTCTTTTTTAATGCTTTATAAATAATACCATTCAAAATTTCCACCTTGTTCCCTCCTCCCATTTCTTTCCTGCTCCCCCTTCCCCCTCCCCCTCCAGTCCCATGAGAGGGCAGTGTATCCTGCCCTATGGAAAGTCTAAGTCCCCCCCCCCCCTCCATCCAGGCCTAGGAAGGTGTACATCCAAATAGACTAGGATCCCAAAAAGCACATGCAGTAGAATCAAATCCCAGTGCCATTATCATTATCATTGGCTTCTCAGTCAGCCCCCATTGTCAGCCACATTCAGAGAGTCCGGTTTGATCACATGTTCCTTCAGTCCCAGTCTAGCTGGTCTTGGTGAGCTCCCATTAGAACACGCACACTGTCTCAGTGGGTGGACCAACCCCTCGCAGTTCTGACTTCCTGGCTCAGCTTCTCCCTCTTTTTGCTCGTCAACTGGACCTTGGGAGGTCAGTCCAGTGCTCCTGCTCCGATATGGGTCTCTGTCTCTATCTCTATCCATTGTCAGAAGAAGGTTCTATGGTGATATTCAAGTTATTTATCAGTGTGGCCATGGGACAAGGCCACTTCGGGCACCCTCTCGTCTACTGCCCAAGGACCTAGCTGGGGATAGAGATCATTAATGAAAACCATCATTGAGAAACAATTAAAGAATAACAGATTGTGAGGTTCTCAGTCTTAATTAATACGTCCAAACCTAACTCCTGTACCTAAAGGTTAGGGACATCATGGACCAGAAGTCAGAAAGATTGTAAAAGCTAGGTCAGGAAAGCTAATTTGAGATTCTGACTCCGAGAAATCACAGGCAAGGGTCACATATCATATTCTTAACACAATGGCTGCCTAAACAAGACAACAGCAATAGAGATGCTAACATGGAAAGAAGAAATCTCAGAAGGCCCCATCCCTAAATCAAGAACTATAGGCAGCTAAGTAATGCAGAGGTAGAAAGAGTCTTCTCCAGGAGTGAGGACCAAGTTCCAACTGGTCAGCCCTGAGACCATTTACATACAAGTACACCAAATACTAAATGAACTGAAAGATTATATGTGTGTGTATGTATATGTATATATACATGTATGTGTTTAACAATAAAGAAAAGGGGTCATGAATATGAGAGTGAGCAAGGGTTTTGGAAGGAGAAAAGGGATTGAGGATATGTCATAACTATATTTTAATTACAAAAAGAAAAAAAAAGTTGTTTTATCCCTAATCAGATTTGTTCTTAAACATTTTGGCACAAGTACGCAATGAATTCTGAGGACTCACTTACCACACCTCCCTATCACCCTGTCCATACTTCTTCGGTTTCTCAGAAATCTCTCGTACTTGTGTCTATAGTTCTGTCTCAGTATACCTGAGATTAACCAGGTCCATCACTTTGATTATTGGTTTGGAGGTAGGTGTCAGTCAGTGGTGGGTACACAGCTAAAAACCATGATTTCCCTTCTCCCAGAATCTGTCAACGGTTAGTGGGTAAGAAATAAAAGTTAGACTCCACGAGCTGTGTCTTTCACAGCAAGGGATAAAGTCAAAACTAGGTTATTTCCTTTGATCTTTATAGTCATTAAATTTAATAGTTACCAAATTATATGGGAAAACAAAACATTGCTTATTTTAACATATATGTAATAATAGTAAAATAATAGTTCTCCATTTGTTACCCTTTCTTATTTAGTTTATATATGAATATTTTATGTATAGATTCCCTATCAGTGGATGATGTATAGGACTTCATTCATAAATGTTGTTAGATCAATAAATAATTACATAATACTCAGAAAGATGTAAATTGACATCTGCAAATAACTTTTTTGTATTTGTTTTACTTTAATGAGTGCTTCAAACTTTGTAAAAGCAAGAATACATTCAACTATGAATCAATTTTTGAGGAAAATATAGTATTACAAAAGTCTCTCATTTATTTGTGGGCCTGGAATTTTTGGACCTCTTATGTCTACTTACATAGCAAAATAGCTTGTTTGAAAATCTGTGAAGTGTGAGTTACATTTGACATTGCTTCTAGATCATTGGTGGTGGGGTGGGGGAAGGACTGGGCAAGAGGAGGGGAAGGAGTGGGAATAGGGATAGCTATGTAAAATGAGAAAAGACTATATTTTAAAGAATTCGTCATAGAAAAAGAAGAAGAAAGAAAGTGTTGAGGGCTTTAGCTTGCCATATGTCTAATATTATAATAAAATACTTTCATATATTTAAATAAAATTGAATGATTTTGTCTATTAATTAGTCCAACCAAAAATTATAAGTCTTTGTAAAACTAATTATCACAAGTGATTTTGATATAGTGGCACTATTTAAAAGTGAGGAATTCAATAAATCTATTGAATAACTTTCAGTCAGCAAAGAGAAAATTAAGCCATCTTCTTTCTTCTTGTGATGATGCAGAATCATACAAGTCCTTGGGCACACTTTTACATAAAAAATTACTTTGGCTATTTTTTTTATCTTTTGTTGTGGGCCATCCATTATAGACTGCTGGCCATGAGTTATTTGCGTAGTAAGTTCTTCCCTTCATAAAAAAAACACTGGAGACTCAGATTACCCAAAGCAGGGAGTTTATTTTACAATTTAGGAAATTCTGGCATCAGCACAGAAGGAAAGACATGTATCTCTTGATGGACATCTGTAAATGGAGACTGCTCATTCATTTCCCAAATTCTCAGACACAAATAACCACATAGAAACTGTATTAATTACAACACTGCTTGGCCAATAGCTTAGGCAAATTCTTCTAGTAATTTGTGTATTGCCACAAGTATGTGGTTTACTAGAAAGGTTCTAGGTGGTTATTTCCTTCAGCAATTACATGGCATCTCTCTGACTTCACCTATTCTCTCTAAATATCTCTTTCAACCTGGGTATATTCTGCCCTGCAATAGGCTGAAAGAGCTTTATTCATTGACATAAAGACAACACACTTAAAGGACATCCCACATCAGACATTCAGACATCTAAGTAAACTGTTTCCAAATTCTGTCTACTGTATAAAGTAGTAACAAACATGAATGAAAAAGTTTCTCTGTAGTAGCACATAGAGTACTTTGGCTATATACCCAATAGTAGCATAACAGAATATTGATATAAATAAATCCTCAGATTCCTGAGGCACTACCATACTGATTTATAGAGTACTTGTACAAGTGTACAACCCTACCAGCAACGGGTGAGTGCTCTTCTTAGTTCATATTCTCATTTCCATTAAGCTGTCCTTGGCCATTCCAAATTCTGTTGTTAAGGTGGTTTTTTTTTGTTGTTGTTGTTTTGTTTTGTTTTTTGTTTTTTTTTGATGAAGCAGAAAGATTGATCGTATTTTCAAATCCAATCTATATCATTGTCTTTATTTTGGGGAAATGAGACCATTGATGCTGATACTTATTAATGATCAGTATTTGTTGATTTCTGTTATTTTGCTGTATAGTGTGGGACTCCCCACCCTCAACAACATCTTGATTTGCTTCTCTTGAATTATTTATTTCTTGTGTTTGTATGGGTGTGGTTAACTTCTGCAAGTTGAAGCTTTCCTTTCATCAACTTCCGTAGAGCAAGATTTATGGAAAGTTTGAAATCTGAACAATTAAGCAGGAGAACTGAGGTATTTCCGTTTCAAATATGACCGCAATACATCACTTTATGTTTACATATTTTCTAATTTGTTGACTATATGCTCATCATGGAGGAGAAATCTTTAAGATTTACAAATACTTGACACAGCTACAAAGTGGTTTTGCACTGAAAGTGAATTATGTAACATCAGTGATGACGTTGTTCATGATAACCAGAGTAATGCAGAGTATACTGAAAGTAATTATTAAGTGTACGAAGTTCAAATTTATACAATCTGGTTATTTAGGAGATTTATGTCGATCTAATGGCATATTTATGAGTATCTCAAATTAGGGAAGGAAAGACAAATTTCAAACAGTCTCTAGAACTATTTTTCTAACTCTCTTTTGTTGAGTATTAGAAGTAAAAGGATTTTATATTTTTCTCCTTAATAAGTCCCTGAATTCCCTGAATACAGATATCCTAGGCACCTGTATCAGATCTTCTCATGAAGTTGATGATCCTAAAGTGATAGCCCTATTGTGAGATGCAAACAAGACAAGGGAAGTCATGAACTAGTAGAAGGTATTTCTTTTTTTTCTGCAGAGAGCCATTTAATGAATTTTATAACAGACAGGGAAGGTAGTAGACTGAGAATTGCAGGACATATTAATTTTTATGCTTGTAACAGATCCCAACATTAATTACTAGGCTAAATAACACTCACTTATTGACTCTAAGTATCATAGGTCAGAAATCAGTGCAGCATAGCTACATTCTATACTGAAAAAAATCACAAAGCCAGCGAGCTTAGTTATAGAAAATTGTATGCTGAGGCTCAATATAATATATGCTGCCAAACTTGCACAGTTTGTTGACAGAATCTGTTCCTCGTGGTTGTATTTACCCACTGATTGGCTGACATAATCCTTTCTCAGCTCTCATGAAGATACCCACCATTCTTGATTTGTAGTTTATCAGCGTCAAAGTTGTTTTTAAATTGAGCTCATTACCAAGTTTTTGAGTGTCTGACTTTTCTTACTATGAATTGTAATGCAGCATATAAAGGGCCCTATGACCAGGTCTGTCCTACCACAACAATCTCCATCCTTTAGAGTTATCAGAGATAAGAACCCTTACTCACCCATAAAATCTCTTTACAGCAATGCCTATGGCAATATTTGACTGATAACTGAAAGCAGTTGTAGGAACAACTGGATCCAAAAATTTGAAAATCTACCTTAGAATTTTACTTATTGCATAACTTAGAGATGGGTTTCCTGGTAAAAATGTGAAAAAAATACCAAGTTAAAATGACAATTTTGAAATGCAGAACCCATTCTGACCTATGGTCAGCCCCTGTCAGGGATCATTTGCTGTGAAGCATTCCATTGTCTATGACAACCTGATTCTCAGCTTTGTCTATTGTACTAAATATTTTCACCATGCTCAATTTGTGGAGGAATGATTGTGGATAAATCTGTTAAACAAAGAATCCAATTCTCTAATCCTATTTTTGACACTGTATACAAATCTAATCTTTCTTATGGAATTAGAAACAAATCACGATTTTTAAAAAACTGGAAAGAAGAAAGTCTCCCTTGAAGAATAAACAAATCAAGAATTCAGAAAGAGCTTCATTCTCAATGCCCATTGAATATGAGATGAGCAATCACTAAGGTGATACATTTTATCTCTGCGCCAAAATGAGAGAAGGAAATTATGCCAGTAAATCATTCTTTTTCATTGTCTTAAAGTTCTATTAATGTAATCATTGTGCATTAGGTAACATCTATGGTAATTATGATTAAATATGATATTAAAATATTTGAAAGCTTATATACAATTATTTTTATAAAATTTGAAACTCTAACAATGTAAAAAACTGATAATAGGTAGAAGATCTTTAATGAAACCATTCTGTGTGCTGTTACTACTTACAAAACAGGAAACAGAAGAAATTACTATTCTTTGACCTGCCAATCTGAAGAAAGCTACAAACTATATTTCCCCTTAATGGGTTCAGTATCTTTTGCAGCTTAAAAATCTCAAAACTTCATGTTGTGCTCTGTTACAATCAGATGCTCCAGAAATTTCTAGGCAAATGTAATTGATATATTTGAACACCATCATCTGTCCAGAATCCTAAGCCTTCCTTTCTTTGTTCAGTATTGGAACCATTTTACCAAGTACTAGGCTCTGTTAGTAACTGTAGGAAAAACACAAATGCAATTGAACTGATTATCAAAAGCAAAGTTACATACTCAAAAACAAACACTGAAAAAAACCCAATTAGGTTTACATTTTACATTATCTCTGTAAGCAGAGAAAATGCATATTTAACTATGTGTGTACGGGAGAAGCGGGAAGAAATAAAGAAACATGCTAAGATTTGGCTTGTAGCTTTATAAATGAGGTGAGTACATGGAGGGTCCCCCAAATGTGTTTCTTTGGGGTTAAGCTATTTGTCCAAATGAAAGTCCTTTCTTATGTCTCGTGTACTGCTTTAAGATAGATTTCATTAGTGGGAAAACTGAAGTTTTATGTTTTGACATGCTCTGAAGCATGTTCTGGATCTCTCTCACAGTAGAGGCAAAATAAAAATATTGATTCTGATAAAAATATCATGATTTAAAAAATTTTCTCAGCAAATGAAATATAAACACTTTATTGGCAGAAAAGACATTTTGAAAAACACAATATCTTCAAAGAATTATCCCCCCTTTTTTTTTTTAAATTATAAATGCTCAACCAATAGCTCAGGCTTTTTACTTGCCAGATCTTTTTTTTTTAAACTTTTTTTTTATTAATTAATTTATTTAATTATTAAAGATTTCTGCCTCTTCCCCGCCACCACCTCCCATTCCCTCCCCCTCCCCCAATCATGTCTTCCTTCCTCCTCAGCCCAAAGAGCAAGCAGGTTTCTCTGCCCTGTGGGAGGTCCAAGGACCACCCACCTCCGTCCAGGTCTATTAAGGTGAGCATCCAAACTACCTGGGCTCCCACAAAGCCATTACGTGCAATATAATTCGTGATTCTAGAGAAGCTAAATAAGAAGGTGAACCCAAAGAAAAACATATAAGCATCCCCCTGAATATTAACCTTCATCAGACGATGAAAGAAGACAGAGACAGAGACCAACATTGGAGCACTGGACTGAAGTCTCACGATCCAAAGGAGGAACAGAAGGAGAGTGAGCACGAGCAAGGAACTCAGGACTGCGAGGGGTGCACCCACACACTGAGGCAATGGGGATGTTCTATCGGGAACTCACCAAGGCCAGCTGGCCGGGGACTGAAAAAGCATGGGACAAAACCGGTCTCGCTGAACATAATGGACAATGAGGACTACTGAGAACTGAAGAACAATGGCAATGGGTTTTTTTGGTTTTTTCAAGACAGAGTTTCTCTGTGGTTTTGGAGCCTGTCCTGGAACTAGCTCTTGTAGACCAGGCTGGTCTCGAACTCACAGAGATCCGCCTGCCTCTGCCTCCCGAGTGCTGGGATTAAAGGTGTGTGCCACCACTGCCCAGCCCCCCTTACTTTTATTTTATTGTAAACAATCCTAGTTTTGCCATTTCCTGAAGGCAATTTATATAATTTTATATATTATATATAATATTTGTATATAAGATATATTTTATATATTTGTATTTGTATATTCATTTATATATATGAAATGAGTTAATTATTGGTAATTATATCAATCAAACTAGAAATGTAGAGTGAACATTGTGAACATACACTTACTTAAGTACTCATTCTATTCATATATAGCTATGTGTAGACAGCAAAACTATGAATATGGGTTTCAGAAATTAGGGACCAGACTATGCTGTGAACTCTCACAGGCTGTAGGATTCTTTATGAAGGCCCTAAGAACAGTTAAGGTCAAGGTTTGTAGGAGGAGAGGGCCTGCTTATTTGTCAGGGATGCCCAGTTAGTTTAGCCCTGAAATAACCACATAGAAACTGTATTAATAAAATCACTGCTTGGCCCATTAGTTCTAGTTTCTTATTGGCTAATTCTTACATCTTAGTTTAACCCATTTCTATTAATCTGTGTATCGCCACGTGGCTGTGGCTTACTGGGAAAGGTTCGGCTTGTCTCTCTCTGGTGGCTCCATGGTGTCTCTCTCTTACTCTACCTTTCTTCCTCCCAGGATTCAGTTCTGTCTTCCCTGCCTACTTATGTTCTGCTCTAACAACTAGGCCAAGGCAGCTTCTTTATTCATTAACCAATGAAAGCAACACACAAACAGAAGGAACTCCTACACCAAGGGTTCAAATAAGTCAAGTGAAGCAAACATTGCCTTTTGCTTAAGGATTTTGTAAGAACTTGCTTCCCAAAGCAAACATATAACTAGTATCAAACAATACAAGGGTTTGCACACATAGTGAAACATAATACAGGATGCAGATTAATCTTCCCATCTTCTAGCATTCATGATCTAGTAAAATAATTCTAAAGCTCTTTCCATGGTGTCATATTCTGGTCACCTAATAAGTGAAAATTATGCTTCAATGACATAAAGAGTATGATTGGATGTTATCTATCAAAAATAAATTAAAAGGTATTACTCTTCAAAATTGTAACAAAAGAATTCTCTTAAGTCCTTAAAAAATATCCATTTTAATGTTCAGGATAGAGAAAACATGAAGTTTTCAATTCTAATCCTAGTCAAGATTCATTTGAAAATCACCAAGATATGAGCTCCTCCATTTTCTTCAACTCTGGTTTTCTTAAAACCCACCTCACTGGCTGATAGGAGGATTGTAAAAAGCAAAGACAAAAGCAGATCCTTTCCCTATTCTCTGACAAAAAAAAAAAGATACTTTGATGTCTTTGTAAATACTGAAGTGAATTATCTGCTTAACTTGTGAGGAAATAGGGTAGGCAAGTGGGGGACAATTTTCTAAGACAAGGACAAGTAGCACAACTCCTCACATCTTATAATTTTATTTTTGTCACTGGTATTAATGGTTTATTCTATGGCCTCATTATGAAAGCTAAGATTTTCTTTACAAGAGTAAATGAGCATGCACTGTGGGGACTTACTAGGAAAATCAGCTTATCTCTTAAAATCTCTGGTCCCAAGGCTTCTGAACTCTTCCTTAGTCACAATTCTCATTAATCACCATGACCAACCTCTCTCTCCCTCTATTTTTTCTATGAACATATTCACCCTATTTTATTATCCATTTGCCTAGAGTTTATTGTTCCAACTAGTGACATGGTTCACACCTGCCACTTAGCTCAACTACAAAGCCCTCTGCTTATAAGAAGCTAGATGTAGACCATCTGATCTATGATTAATTTTTTAGAATTTGTTGAAAATGATGGAGCATAATTATTCATCATTGTTAATTGCTATTCTTGTCTTCATTAATCAGAGTTGCATAAAATAAATACTCAATATAACTATAAATCTGCGATTTAATGGAAGATGCTCTTCATGATTGATAAAATTAAGAAAGCTCATTTGAAACCTGTGATACAATATCACATATATATTTACTAGATACTTTTAAATGGTTGCTTGAAGAGGAAATGTTTATTCTGTAAAAAAAGTTATGGAAATAAAGAATAATGAATATTTATATGACCAAGGCAAAAACTCACTTTAGTATGCTTGGGTCCATTATAAAAATAGTGGCAATCATCATCCTACACTTAAACAGAGTTCAGCAAATCTGTAAGAATTTCTGCGATCTGAGCTATATCACTCTATCACACACTTTACTAAAGTAAGGACTTGAGCTAGCAGATACAGATAATAAAGGAAGATGGGATTTGGGGGATTTCATTTGTTGACTAAAGTCTTTAAGTTAGGCCTTCCAGAAAGTTTGCTGTGTAGTTACTGTGTTCTCGGGTATTAACAGGGATCATGAGATAAGCTCTGGCATAAACCAAGGTTATGTGCTCTTCATTGGAAGTTTTCTTCTCTGCTCGTAATTTGAGGCAAGCATCCCTTTAACTCTTTATAGCACAATTTTCAAAATTCTTTTTTTTTGGGGGGGGGGGATTTTTGAGAGTGTTTCCTGTAACTTTGGAGCCTGTCCTGGAATTAGCTCTTGTAGACAGGACTGGCATTGAACTTACACAGATCTGTCTCTGCCTCCTCTGTGCTGGGATTGAAGGTGTGCACCACCACTACCTGGCTAAATACGCTTTTTAAATAATCACTAAAACTAGAATACATCAACAGGATAGTTTTTGTATAATATATAGATACACAGATACAACTATGTCTTTCTTTTGATTAACATTCTAAGTCCAGTGTTCAGTCCAGTGACTCATCAAGGTGGCACTTGAAACAAACTTCAAATAAGAGTGAAAACATGCAAAATAATTGCTTGTAATCACTAACATTTTAAAAACAATTGCTGTGTGCCAGCTATTGTCTAAAGAAATGATAATAAAATTCTTATCAATAAGTATGTAACTTCCCTTATAAAAATAAAGACTGAATTATTGAAAGGAATTTAAAAACTTTCCAATTCTACTGAGTATAAGCACAGTTTAAAGTCAACTGGGTTTTTTATTCATTTTACATACCAACCACAATTCTCCCTCCTCCCCTCCTCCCACTTCCCAGTCGTCCCCCATCCCCTCCACTCCTAAGAGAGGGTAAGATCTCCCACGGGGAGTAAACAAAGCCTGATATATCAAGTTAAGGCAGGACCAAGCCCCTCTCCCCTGCATCAAGGCCGAGCAAGATTTCCCACTATAGAGAATGGGTTCCAAAAAAACCAGTTCATGCAACAGGGATAAATACTGGTCTAGTGGCCAGAGACCACAAAAGCAGACCGAGCCTTCCAACAGTCACTCACATTTAGAAGGGCTAGTTCAGACCTTTGCAGGTTCTCCAGCTGCTGGTCTGGAGTCCATGAGCTCCCACTAGCCCAGGTCAGCTGTCTCTGTGAGTTTCTCCATCATGATTTTGATCCCCAGCCCTTGCTCATATAATCCCTTCTCCCTCTCTTCAACTGGTTTCCAGCAGCTCTGCCCAGTGCTTGTCTGTGGATCTCTGCATCTACTTCCATCAGTTACTGAATGAATATTCTCTGATGGCCATTAGGATAGTAAAGAATCTGATTACATAGGAAGGTCAGTTCAGGGACCCTCTTCACTATTGCTAGGAATCTCAGCTGGGGTCATTCTTGTGGATTCCTGGGTGTTTCCCTAGCCTCAAGTTTCTCCCTAACCCCATAATGGCTCTCTTTATCAAGATATTTCTTTCATTGCTCTCCCTCTCATTCTCTCCCCTAATTGGCCCCTCCTTTGCCCTCATGTTCTTTCTTATCCTTCTTCTTATCCTCCATTTCCTGTACCCCTGCCCTCAGTTTACCCAGTAGCTCTTATCTATTTCACTTTTCCTGGAAAATCCACGTGTGTCTCTCTTAGGATCTTCCTTGTTACCTAGCTTCTCTGGGACTGTGCTTTGGAGCCTGCTTATCCTTTGCTTTACATCTAATATCTGATTATTAGGGCATACATAACCATCCTTGTGTTTGTCTTACTGGGCCTGGGTTACCTCACTCAATTATATTTCTAGTTCTATCCATTTTCCATAAAAGTCTGTCCATTTCCTACCACGAATAACTCTCTAGTATGGAAAGAGTCTGTTAGAAGCCTCCTGTTAGTGTCTGAAATTGGAAAGTTACCATAGAATCTGTCAAAGAAATAAAATCTGATTTTCAAAAGTGCCTCAAGCCATTTTAGGTTCAAATACAGATAAGACACTGACCTCTGCTAGAGGTCAAATATTTGATTTGAGAACTTTAATAAATAAAAGAGAAACAAAGAGAACAATATAAAGTATCAGCAAAACAAAGAGTTGGTTTTTTGAGAAAATCAAGCAAGATAGACAAACCCTTATCAAAACTAACCAAAAGACAGAAAGAATATCCAAATGAGTGAAATCAGAAGTGAAAGGGGGACATAACCACAGACACTGAAGAAATCCGGAGAATCATCATGTCATACTTCAAAAACCTGTACTTCCCATAATTGGAAAATTTAAAAGAAATGAACCATTTTCTAGATAGGTGCCACATACCCAAATAGCAAAGCTTTTGATCACAATATACAGAGAAAGCAAAACAGTCCACAATAAAATCAAATCTTAGTAATACCTTTCCATAAATCTTGCTCTATGGAAGATGATGAAGAGGTTAACCACACCCATAAACACACAAGAAATAATTAATTCAAGATGTTGTTGAGGGTGGGGAGTCCCAGACTAGACAACAATTGTCTCTGTCATTTACACAATTACTTGTTAAGTGTCTAAATTATAACTTTTATATTTTCATAGTGAAAAGAATTAGTTGTAATCACTTAATGTATGTCACATAGAAGTAGAATCTCTGTATATGTAATAATTTATTAAAGTTTATAAATATTTGAAAAGTTAAAGTAACATTTCTTCTGTGTTGAGATAAGTTTCATAATAAATGTGTTAGTTTTTAGCTAATTAATATTAATATTAATATGTACCATGAAATTTTATTGCTCAAGAATATTGGTTTTTTTTCTCAGTTTGAAGTGTGAAGATCAAGTAAAAGGAATAATATATTTTTACAGTTCAAAAAAGTAGTTTATCTGTATATTTCAATTTGATCTAAATTGGTTGTACTTATTTTACTATTGCATAGCTGTAGACGCTTTCCATACTTTGACCAAGTAGTGGACGGTAAGACTATCTCAGTTTGAATTCAGACTCCTTTTCTGAAGAGCATACAGTGAACCATGTGATTTGCATTGCCCCAGTGTTTTAGTTATTAAAAGTTTGTGATATAGTGCTACAGGTTGGGTAGCCCAGACCAGCAAGGGTTGCTGTGGTTGTGGAATCCACAATATCATCTAGTTGAACTCTCTTTAAATCTAGATTCGATCATACTTTGCTGCTTTCTTCTGGTGATGGGTACTTATCTTTGACATCTCTTAGTGTGTGGAAGTCATTTCTGTTGTGGTGTTCACATGTCATTACTATGTCTGCTTCTTCATGGTGATTTAGTTTCTTATAAAGATATCAAGCATGCTGCATTAGAACACATCTTAGTGACATCTCCTGAACTTGATAACTATAAAATTCCACGTTGAAATTATGTCAAATTCATGGGTTCCAAGGTCAAAAATCCAATATATCAGTCAAATCCACTACATAGCACTCATATAACTAATAAAAAGCCAAAACAGAATATTAGAGAAAATGGTATAGGTCAATTTGTTCCTCTTAACCACTTATGTGGCTAAGACAGTGGGGAAAATGGCTGGAAATTTGAATATTGTAAAGGTTATATTAATAGTGCTCCACAAAGCCCCTTACTAAACAAACTCTTTTGCATTTACTGCTTACTCCGCTAAACCTTTTAACACATTCTCACCTATTTTCTACTGCCTGTGATTCAACTGACAATTGAAGTAAAAATAAAAATATAAAAAATACATTCTAAACATTTGGGTATCTGAAATTATCTGGAGATTAAATTAAAATTATGGACAATATTTTAGGAAATATGTTAGCCAGAATTAAAATACTAATGAAACACTGCCATTTTCTTATTAGACCATCTAAATTTAAAACACTGAAAACAACAACTCCAGGAAAGGATGTGGAGCAAAAGGAATTGTGACATATGGTATACAGCTTTAGCATAGTAGACTAAAGGGTATCAGCTACTTAAACATCTGGCCACAATCTTAGCATTGTATCTAGCAATTCTACCCTGTAATACTTACACAAGAACTGTATATTTCTACATCTATGTCTACACATGTGCTCACACAGAAAACTATTCATATCTCTTTTAAAAAGTTGCATTTGTAATTGTGCTAACTTGGAAGCCATCAAAATGAACTTTGGCAACTAATTAGAAAAGTACACTGTGTTATGCTTTGATAGAGCAGTGCTTATGTGCTAAAAAGACACACGCTCTTGAATTATAAACAAGTGGAGAAATGAATCTCAAATGCATGGTACTCGGTGAAAGAAGTAAATATGTAAAAACAGTGTACTATATTATTCCAACTGTATGATGGTCTGGAAAATACAAAACTGAGAAATTGGTAAGGAGTTCATTGGTTGCCGGGGATTAGGACAGAATGGATTAATAGGTAGAGTCCAGGGCTGTTTCTGGGCAGTGAAACTATTCTGTAATGATACTATAATGGTGCACAAGGTCATTATACATTTATCAAAACCCATAGAATGTACAACAGCAAATGAACTTTGGATTCTGAGCGATGGTGATGTGCCAATGTGGGGTCATCACAGGCAACAAATATGCCTCCCTGGCCCAAGAAGCTGATGGGGAGGGAGGCTGTGTCAGGCAGACAGACTGAGGGTGTAAGAATTCTGTACTTTTCATTACATTTTGCTGTAGAGTCTTAGAAATCCATAACTCAAAGAATGGCAGTCCAAGAACTTTTGAAATAAAAAGAAATGAAAGGCTTCAAAACTGCTTCAGAGTGGAAGATTCCTGTTTCTCCCCTCAAGTGCAGATGGAGTCCATATGGTCCTTCCTTTGCAAGTCATTCATATTTTGTATGGCTCTTGTACTTACACATGTAAGTAAGATTTCATCCCATCTCTCAATCTGTAAATTTGAACTTTGCTTAGCAGAGTCAATTTAGACCAGTAGAAGGAAAGTTTAAAGTATGCCTAGTTGCTAGATGTTAATACAATTAGTAATAGAATCCTATGCTGTTGATGTTGTTTTCTAATTTTAATGATTTATATATATATATAAGCAAATAATATATATATACAATATAAGCAATGAATTTTAAAACAATATTTTTAAACAATGACACACATTATGAGAGGAATTATAAGCATAAATATACAGAAAAGAATAATCCTTTCTTGCATATGTTTCATCAAAGTGGTTATCTACCCAGTTATTCAATGGCCATCATAAGTTTTTTTTTTATTAAAAAATTTCCGCCTCCTCCCTGCCTCCCTTTTCCCTCCCCCTCCCCCCACTCCCCATATCCCACTCCCCACAGCCTCCCTCTCCAGACCAAAGAGCAGTCAGGGTTCCCTGTCCTGTGGGCAGTCTAAGGTCCTCCCCCCTCCATCCAAGTCTAGGAGGGTGAGCATCCAAACAGGCTAGGTTCTCTCAAAGCCAGTACATGCAGTAGGATTAAAAAAACCCAGTGCCATTGTCCTTGGCTTCTCAGCAGCCCTCATTGTCCACCATATTCAGAGAGTACTGTTTTATCCCATGCTTTTTCAGTCAGTCCATCATAAGTTTTTATAGTAAAACTATAAAACTCTAAACAAAAGCCTTTAATTGAACTGCCTGGGGTCAGTTTGGCACAATTAGTCCATCATCTTGGAATTTTTCTTCTTCTGCATTATAAAGATTGGATATCTGGAAAGTCCATTTTGAAATTATTTCCAGATAGCTATACATTCATATTTGATAGTTAGAGGACTTGAGTGAGCTATGTGAAAAAGACAAAATGCTGCAGCTGTCATTCAGGCAGCATCAAGCAAGGCCTGGACTCAGCCAGATATGAGGGTTTAAAGTCTTTAAGGGAAATTTTCTGGTGGTCAACAGTCTTCAGGATTTAATAAGCAGCACCAACACAAAATATCCTCAGTTTCCTTATTTTTGTAAGCCAGTACACATTTAAATGCTGTAGCAATTTCTCCATATTTCAAGTGATTTTTCCAAGCAACAATTTTATTTGTAAATTGCTTCCCTTTTGAAGCTTTGAACTGATTGGTTTTTCTTACCACATGCTATAAAACTCACATATCGAAGCAGTTAGTGGAGGCCAACAATGTTATTTTATCTTTTATATAACATCATTTGTTTGTTTTAAACCAATGAGTCCATGCCTGGTTTCCATGCTAAACTCAGGCTTAATTTCAGTAACAGCTGCTTTGAAAATCTGAACTAAAACATTTCTTTGAAATTCTTGTCTTTCTGTGTTTCTGGAACTTCTGGAATTCAGAAAGTATGATATTCATTTAACCTGGCTTTTTTGAACAGTCTAAAACCTTTGATTGCTTGATCATTTGGTCACGTTTAGCAGTGTGTTACACACATTGCAGTGAACAATGAATTAAATAGATGTATTCCTCCATCCAGTTGACAAAATAGCAATGACCCTTGGTCCATCCAACTTCCCACAAACTCCCTGCAGGAACCCGTGAGTGCAGATACCCTGGCCATATGGGCACCCCTGAATGGTGCACAGAGATCCCAAGGCATTAGCTTTGTAGAATCATGGCATCATTTCTGTCAATGAATTGTAGAAGCACCACTTGAGTTATTGATCCTGAGAAAGTAATGGCTATCAGTGGTTTTGGAACTTTCCCGAAGTTTACTTTATTGTGGTGCACCGAGAATAGAAATCCCCCAGATAGCTCTTTAGAATAGCCTCCTCTAAAAGAAAGGGGAGAGATGAATCATAAAAACCTCTTCCTTGTAAAAGTTACAGTTTCTCTTATTGATCTTCCTGTGTATTTTCAGCAAGGAGTTGAAATGAGTTCTGCAAAGATGGAGTACAGCCCAGTCTAAGCTGTCTCCAGACAGACATTTGCGTAAAAATGAAAAAAAAGTCAAACCTCACCACACAACTAAGAAACAACAAATAAAACAGCCACATTAAAAATAAGAGTTGTTCAGAGCTCTGATCGACCTCACTGAAGTATTATCAGCTGGTAAGTTGCAGGTATTATCTATGTTCAGTCAAATAAGTCAAATTCTTAATAAATTTTCTTTTTTAAAACATAACAGATCTAGCTCAAAGATCCAAAAATTACTAAAAAAAAATCCAACCCACTTAAACATGAGGTGTATTTTACTTAATAATAAAGCAAAAATTCTATTAACATTTCAAAAAAGCCAAAATACTTTAAGTAAAATCTAACTAAAATTTTATTTTATAGGTAAATCTACTTATTAAAATTATGCAGTGTTTTTGAAAAATAACAGCTGCTGACATCCAGCTTGCAAGATAGCATGCATTAATTAAATTATCACAAAGACAATGAGTCTCACACAAAGCCTTGTTGTAGCCAAAATCTAAGTTATAAAGTATTAAATTGTTCAGGCAGGGTCACCTAACTGTACTGCTACCAATTAAATGGGTGGCACTTATTCACTATCCACTTACAATTAGAGAAGAGAAAATTATTGATATACCTATAATTTTATAAAATACATAGTATTTTAGCCAACCACGGCTATAAAAGTTATATTATTAAGTCCAATTGTACATATCCTTATCAGCTCCTTTCTGATATAAAGGTATGTGAAGTTATTTTAAACTGTGCATTCTGGGCTCTGAAACTATGACACACACCTTTCTATAAATTCTTAATGGTCTGGACAAAATAAAATGCTTATCCAAATTCATCTTACATGGCTTTAACCTTGTTTATGTCTAATTGATCCAACATCATCTTGGCCCAAAACAGCATAGTTCAGAAACATAAACTTGAAATTAAGTTCATATATTAAAGGAAAATAGCACTTTACATATAGAAATTTCTTACTGACTAAACTGAGATACAGTGCTAAGGAGATTAATATGTTACTTATATTAAGTTTCACTGTATTATTAAGGTTATTTATTGATAGGTTCTCATGATAAATACTAAGTAATTGAACAATGACTGTCTGCACACCTATGATACTGAGAATCAAATATATAGTTCTGATTCAGAAGTTTGAGTGGTGATGAAGGCTTAGAGGATTCCCAGGGAGCCAGCACATCTCCGTCTACATTGGAATGCCACAGTAACTGGGTCCACTATGAGTGAAGGGTGGCAGCGCCGACAGTCGGATGGACACAACAGACTTTCCTTAGGACCTGTTTATACCTGAGCCACCACCAGCAAGTGTGCCAAATATGCCTCAGCTAATCCTTCCAGTGAATACCTTTGTGGAAATATGACTTCTAGTGGATTCCAGACCCTATGAATTAGACAAGATCAATAATCACAGTATGTTTTAGATGTGCTTTGATGGAATTATACCTATGTCATTTTTGGTTTCTGAATATGAATAATATTTTATTTTTGATCTTACTGGTTCATTTCTCACATGAGAACAAAATTTAGTTGTAATTATTTTATTATACTATATTAACATCTCTCTTTTAGTTTTAATCAAATTAGAAATCAGGTATGCTGTAAATAGATTTTTACTTTTGTCAAAATTTTTAACTCTGTCTACTCAGGAATCTTACATTTCATTTTTCTTTTTCCACATCTAAGTGCATGTCTTGTTCTATTCTGTCCCATCAAAGAGAAATTACCTAGACTACATATCCCAGTTTTATAAATCAAGAAATTATATACATCTGACTTATAGGTCCACTATCTCTTCTTATGTATTAAGGCAATTATTACTTAATGCTTAAGGTTAATCTGTGAATAATGGTATAGAAGATGATGAAGTAAAGACAGTTTCTTAAGGTGGACTGGGATGGCTCAAGATACTCCCAGGCCCACAGAGGTGCCAGTCAAGTGAGCACCATTACAATGAGTAAACATATGATGGAGAAACGGGAGAGAAAGAGAGGCAGAGTGGTTCATGTTCTGTAGAGAGAGGCAGAACTGAAGAAGCAAAGGTAGAGAGGAACAGGCTGATATGGGTGGCCTGCATGTTGATAGTGGAGAAAGTGTGGCTCCTTCAGATTAAAAGCATCATCCATACAGAGACAAAAACTAGAATGGATGCAGAACATGTTTTATAGAAACGTGAATCCACAGAAGCTTTATGTTATACATGTCAGACGAAGCCCCAGAGAAAGACAGAAGAAACAATAAAATAGCTCATGTCATTGCACTACCATTTAAACAGAGATATTTACATATTGGTACAAATTCATAGCCTCAAGGCTTATGGAAAGCATTAGCTTAATTAAAACCAGGAAGTCTTCAAATGATAACTTTACAGAAATACAAGTTGGTTGCCATAGAAGTGGTAACAAATTGTTGTGATCAGGAGTTGGAAATTCATCATATATGAAATATAAAGAGAAAAGATAATTTGTTGGAAGATTTCAACATGTTCTTATGAAATGAGTGCCAACTATAGCCTTTGTTTTCTTCTATGATTGTTAGTGGGGGGTCTTGAATGAAAAATTGTCAAATTTATAACACCTTTGGGAATCATATGACACTCGCTCTAGTATTTTATTTTGGTAAAAAAGACATTTATTATGAAAAATTATCTTTATATTAAGAATATAGAGCTTACAAAATAACATTTTACCCAACTCTTTATGATCATTACTAATCTATATTTTATAATTCCATATATGTGAATTTTATACTTTATCATAAAGCACTCCTTTGTAACATATTAAAACAGCATATTAATATTATATTTAATATTTTCATAGGTACATAGACAAAACATTAAAATATACCCTAAACATTATTGAGTTTTGGAAAGTCTTATTTATTTTAATAATTAATATCTACAGACTATTCACATTGGAATTATTTTAATCACTGTACATAAATGCATTATATATAATCAAACATACACAAACAATTAGTCATTGTTTTTAATTATGTTAATTTATTTAGGATCTCTTACTTTTAAAATAAGCTTCCTGTAAATATTATAATAAAAAAGTTTCTATGGGGAAATAATCTTTTCCGTAGTTTTAGAAATTGGTACTAGCTGTCAAATGACTGTTTCTTTCTAAAACTTTCATGTTGTTGGAGGTATTTTTTTGTTTTAAAAAAGAAATGTGCGAAAAAAATATCTATTGTGCAAAAAAATGTTCAAGGTAGGAGAACATGTATTAGGGCTTGAAATGACTTTTGTGACCAAAATCAAACAGGAATGCCCAAAGGCTCTGAGATTTCAACTGAAATGCATTTCTTACCTCTGAAGTTATTCATTGCTGGCTTTATAGTTTTGCAGGTTTAGTAAGTGGTGGGCCTCTGCTTATGGAATGGCATCCATCTACCACTGGCCACATGCACTTCCTATTCATGATATTGGTCAGGGTCCATCTGAGTATGACTCACATTTGAAAAGGTGATCATAAGTGACGGCTTGATGAATTATTATTATTCCCACAACTGTTTAATTCGTGCTTATTATTAAATGAACAAAGAATAAAGCTTTATCAGTTTTGGAATCTTTGTCCACTGAAAATAGAAAACACCTAGACTTTTATTTTAAATATTTAACTCTGGCTTTCATCCTCAGATGACATACAGCAAGCAGTCTGGTTTTGTGTTTATTTTATCTCACTGTGAAGCTTAGATCGATTTAGAAAAAAAAATAATTGAAAAATTAAACCCCATAGCAATAATGTTACCAAAGACCTTACAGCTTTATTTGGACTTTAAATTTTTATATAAAAGTCTTAACATATGTATAACACAGTGAGAGTTTAGCTGCTAAGCATTTTTAAAATATAAAATCCATATTCTTTCAGGCTCAGCTCTGTCTACTATTCATGAGGAACATTTAATTTTCTCTGAATAAAACACAAGAGAAAGTTGTTTGAATTTTATTGTTCTCAATTATTAACGAAGCTTAAAAAACAAAATCCTTAAAAAGCTTATGAACCGATCAGCTGGGTAGCCTTGTCTCAAAGGCGAGGAAGAGATAAGATTGATGTGAAACTCTCATGAGGCTAATTAAAACTGAGCAAAGTACCAAATCCCATGTTTGGTTTCTCCACTAAAGCAAATGGCAAAAATAAATTCATAGGTCTACAGAGCATTATGGGATGTTTTAATCATACAGTAAACAGTATGTAACTCTGAGGTATGCCTAAGATAGCAGATTCCGTCCCCAAAATATTAAGCTTCATTCGTTTTTTGATAAAAAAATTTTCTTTTAATTATTAAATCTTTTAAAATTCTAACAAATTAAACACAAAAGTCTAGGCCAGATTTCTGTGTTTTAATATGTCCCACCATATTTAGGTTTGCATTCTTTGGTTTCTGGGAAGTAATTTGGTTCTTTTTAAAATTAATGTCTTCATTTGGACCTTAAGAGCTCAGGAGGGAGAACATGAGCAAGGAAATCAGGACCACGAGGGATGCACCCACCCACTGTGACAGTGGAACTGATTTATTGGGAGCCCACCAAGGCCAGCTCGTCTGGGACTGAATAAGCATGGGTTGAAACTGGACTCTCTGAGCATGGCGGACAATGAAGGCTGATGAGAAGCCAAGGACAATGGCACTGGGTTTCGATCCTAATACATGAACTGGCTTTGTGGGAGCTTAGCCTGTTTAGACGCTCACCTTCCTGGACATAGATAGAAGACCTTCGTCTTCCCGCAGGGCAGAGAATTTGGACTGCTCTTCAGTATCGAGAGGGAGGGGGAATGGTGTGGGAGGAGAAGAAGAGGAGTGGGAATAGGAAGAGAGGAGTGGGGGGAGGGGGCAATATTTGGGAGGAGGGGAGGGAAATGGGAAACTGGGAGCAGGTGGAAATATTAATTAAAAAAGAATAAATAAATAAATAAATAAATAAAATTAATGTCTTAAAAAGATAGTAAAAGGCTGGGTGGTGGTAGCACATGCCTTTAATCTCAGAACTCAAGAGGCAGGCCAGGCAGACATCTGTGTGTCCCATGCCAGCCTGGGTAAGAATGCAAGTGCCAGGACAGGCTCCGAAGCTACACAGAGAAACACTGCCTTAGCAAAGAAACAAACAAAAGGTACTAAAAGATTTTAACATTATTTTTTGATGTTATTGTGAGGAAAACATAATAACATATTAATGGTACTGTCTGTAAATTTTCTTAAGATATAATGATTATTTCAAAAATGGAGATATATTTGAGAAATATATCAAAATACATCTTTTTCTTTAAAAGTAGCAATGTCTTTAAGACATTATCAAGACTAGATACCAAGTTTATTCTGCTTCCAAAATGTTTGGAGATATGAGGAGGGTTATCAGAAAATAGAAAAGACATAGATTTGATCAAGAAGATGCCAGATATAGGCTACATAGGAACTAGCCAGTAGAGTCTCTCTGATGTGTGGAATCATTTTCCTCCAGTTGCAGGTATATATGATTCTGAGTTCATTCCCATAAAATGCCTATCCAGTGATCCTATCCAGGTAGTCACTGCAGCATGAATATATATTAATGATTTAGCTTACTTTTATTTTGTGAACAAAAAAATGATGTCAGGAACTGGAGTGTTGGTTTAACAGTTAAGAACACCAGTTGCTCCTATGGAGGTCTAGTGATCTCCCCACCATCAAGGCAGTCACAACCATCGGTAACTCTAGTTCCTAGGACTCCAATACCTTTTTCTTGTCTGTGATGACTCCAAGCATACAAGTGGCATATATACAAAATTACCTATATACATAAAATAAAATTAAATAAAAAAGAATACTTTCAAATTTGGTGACCTACGCAAAGATACATGGGCACAGTCAAGGAAGTAACCTACCCTAAGAAACAGACTTGACCCTAGAGACTGCCCAAGATTTTCATAGATTGCAGTGCTAGGGTTAACTAATTAGTTTTTATGAAGTAGAGAAAATAGGCACATTGTTGTATTTTAAAATACTATATTGTTTTTTGGGGTTCTTACATGAATTATGCTATAATTTACAAAACCCAACAAAGCAGAAAGGTACATAATATTATGAAGAATCTGACCGAGAGAAGACTAACAGAGCCAAGGCCTCACAAGCTCGGTGGGAAAACACAGATATCTAAATTTCTGCATGTTTTTTTTTTCTGTATATACAAGTATCAAATATGTAGATTGGACAAGACTAGTATAGGATGTTCCTTTTGTATAATTTATGTGAAGGGTAGATGATACCAGTTATGAGACTCAAGTAAAATTGTCTGTACTAGAAAATATATTTCTCAGTGCATTGCTGTTTCAAGAATAGAGTTTTAAAAGTTTTATCAAAATAAAGCTTTTTGCTGCGATGACAGAAATAAAACAATTTTTTAAAATTATTTAAAATTATATATGAAGCTCCTTCAAAAGCAATTAATTCTATTGTTTACGATTTGAGGAACAATTTGAAGTATGAGAACTAGTTTAACCATGTCATTGTTAGTATTATACCCTCATTCTACCTGACGGCCCCGCCTCTCTCAGAGCTAGGTAGTCTTTAATGACTTTTATGAATAGCCAAGTAACACATTTTATAAATGCAAGCCACAGATACAAGTCGTTTATTCGCATCTATATTCTTAATCAGGGTATTACTGGTAAACACTTCCTAATGACTCAAGTACCATGCTCTAGATATGTCTAGGTCATCTATATTCCTGGGATGCCTCTTAAATAGCTTCCATTTGCTTAAACTGGCAAACTATAAGGCAGCTAACACTTACCTGACCTGGTCTTGTGGAAGTCACACTTGTCTCTTGCACATACTATTCCTCTTATCCTCTGGTTCATAAATAATGTTTGTCCTTCCCGGAATATTCTCAGCCCCATATCATGGTCATTGAAATGCACCCAAGAAATTACTTTTTAATGACAGCTGTAATCTCTCAATTTTTGCTTTGTTTTTTCCCAACTAATAATGAATTCTTTTTGAAAATACCAATCCCATTCATGAAGACTTGCTTTTATGACCTAGTCATTTGCCAGTGGTGCATTCCCTGACACTTTAACCCTGGAGCCTAGGATTTCAATATAAGAACTGATCCCTTGATCCCTATTCATTTTTCTTCTACTTTCATAAAATCAATATAAAATGACTTCATAGAGCTGGAAAGCCTAGGACCCACAAATTAGAAAAAAAAAACCTGCAGTATTTATTCAATTAATAAGATTATCTCTAGTTTCAGGCATTTCCCTCAAAATAACATTATTTCAATCTTCTTTCTGGCTGAAAAATAATTTTCCTATGTGTATGCATGTTTTCTGGACCCACCCCTCTATGACATCTACCTAGGTTGCTTCTGTGACCAAGGCAGCGATAAGTATCAGTATGAAAATATCTCCAGAGATACATTTCTTTGAGAGAAAACTTCAGAAGACTCTTTTTGCCTTACAGGTGTTGCTAACTAAAGCTACTCACTGTAGTAAACAGCAAGAGGAAAGCACATCTCATCTTAGAAATACACCAGGCAGCCTTGATAAGCCATAGGACAAGATGCGACTCAAGCAGATGTTACTGGGAGAAAGTTGCACATTTTGCAATGAACTGGAGCACAGAAAATTCCACTCACATCAGTGTAAAAAATGATAAGGACTGCAGATTAGAGGAAATAGCATCCTCCCAGGATGAGTGAGTCATGTATTTTCTGACCTCCAGCCAGAAAGCATAAATAAGGGGGCAGGATTCTGTATAAATGTCAAGTTATTTTTATTTATTTACCACTGTTATTTTCCAAAGATAATATTCCTGTAAAGGTCTCATATTTCATTTTCTCTGTTGATTAGAGGAGTCGTTAAAATGTGGGAGAATTGTGGGGTAAAGGCATTCATCAAATTTGTCCCACAAAATCAGCCCCATTTAATATCCACGTCAGCAAAACTACCAGGTAAAGGCATCGCTTGTCATGCTGTTTCATTAACCCGATCCCAGTAAAAATAACAATAATCATATGTTAACTGACAGGAAAAATCATTGAGTGGAAAAATCCATAAACTCAAAAAGTAAGAGAGTACTATGTTTCAAAATGATTACATGAAACTTTGTTGAAAGTGTTCTGTGTTTTATTTTCTTTAAATAAGTCTTGCTGTATGGCACTAGTTAGTTTCATATAGGTAAGAACTGATGACAAAGACAACTACAAAAATCAGACACGAGGGCATATATTTGTTGCCATACTGGATTAGATTTGTTCATTAGCAAACAAGGCAAGACTTTGACTTATGTTAACAGGATACTTCTAACTTATGCAACTCTTTCATAAAACTGAAAATATGTAAATATCTTACATCAAAGAAACAATACATCTACTTATTGATTGATGAAATATATTCTTATATTGTATAAGATTAATTCTGAGATTTAATAATAATTAGCCTTAATACATTTTATGTTAGGTGATGGAGATCATTGTACAAAGAAAATGAAACAAGTTATTATATAAGCAAATATATGCAGATCAGAATAAGTAAGATATATTCAAAGTGCTAATAGTATTTTCCCTGAAACCAGTTCCATACTCGTGTCTGATTTTTTTTAGATTTATTTATTTACTATGTATATAGTATTCTGCCTACATATATCCTATAGGTCAGTAGAGGACACCAGATCTCATTACAAATGGTTGTGAGCCACCATGTGGTTGCTGGGAATTGAACTCAGGACCTCTGGAAGAGCAGTCAGTGCTCTTAACCTCTGAGCCACCTCTCCAGTCCTTGTGTCTGATTTTTGTAGTTGTCTTTGTCATCAGTTCTTACCTAAAAGCAAGTAAGGGGTAGCTTATTTTGGGGCCAAATATAAGTGCCTATATGACAGGAATGCCAATTTAGGTTGCCACATATACCATCTGCGAAGATGGTAAAGCATTCATGAAATTTTTATAGTTGCAGAACCAAAAAGAAAAAAAAATTCCTTATATGATGACATTTTCCAAATTCATTTGTGGAACCATGTAACCAGTTCCAACAAATATTTGCTTTAAGTTTGAGATGCTAGCTGATGACTCATTAGCTTTTAAGATCATGGAAGCTAGGAATGCTAAATATATCTGAATGGATATTCTGATGGTCACAAAGGTGTTAGGTCTGTAATCAAGGTGGGGAAGAGCTATTAAAGGGGCTAAAGATGTCCTAGGATTATCTGGCTTCAGATCTGGAACACTTGGACTTTCCACAGTCATAAAAACTCTCATTAGTCAATCATCTCTGTAGGAAATTTACCACAGATATGGCTTTTTTTCTAGGCGCATTAGTTCACACCTTCTTCCATTATCTTCCCATGGTCTTTGCTTCAAGGGGTAACTTAGTTCATGCCTGTCGAGGAGTAAGTGAAGCTATCTCTCTTTAATTGCATGGGACATCCTCAGAGTCGCTTGTACCGGAGTCATTTTCCTCTGCATTTGTGATTAAAGTTATTTGCTATATAAGCATGAGGAACTGTGTCCAAATCTATAGCATTTACATGGGTGAACATGTTTAACACCCTTGCAATGAGAAGCTGAGATAGACGGATCCTGGTGCAGGTGCATCCTTGGATAGGAGGATCCTGAGAGTTTGTTCATCAGCCAGACAATCAAAACCAATGTACTTTAGTTTAGTTTAGTGAAAGACTATTTCTTAAAGGAAAAAGGGTAGAGATCAAGAGGGAAATCACCCTAATTCTGATGCATGCTCACATGACACCTCTCATACACATGCACACACACACACACACACACACACACAGAGAGAGAGAGAGAGAGAGAGAGAGAGAGAGAGAGAGAATCTTCACTAACTGAAGAATCCAAAGTAGCACAATGCTGGTTTTTAATTCTAGCTTAGTAAACTCACTGATGTTTCTTCTCATGGAAGCACTCTTCCTTACACATGTAAAAGCCAGACTTGAAGAGTAAAGGTACAGGAATCTCACAATCACCAGTATGGAGGTTAGCTATAGGAGCTACACCGTGTAGTCCTTTAACTTAGTATATGAGCAAGTGACATTACCACTTGCTAGTTCAAATGGTCCATTTGTGTTGAGAACAATGGGAAGGAAAAGATAAACTTTCCTTCTGAATAGAATATACTCAGAGTGATCTTGATTCTTGTAAAGTTGTAGAATCTATCAACTTGGCCAGAAAGGTTCCTAAACCACAATATGAATCTAATAATATTTTCATAATTCTCATCTCTCTTTGAAGATGGAATGAGGGTGACGGACTCTAAGTTGCTCTTTTAAGATTACAAATCAATGATAGCTCTCCAAATTCCCATATGAAACTCCATCAATATTTAATATTGATTTTCTTCTATGTTTAACATTATTATTTTACCCTGGGAATTATGTTACAAATATATAAAACACTTCATATAAATTTCCACACCAGAAATGTTATGCTTGCTAACTATTCCCTCTTTGTCTGAGTTTTTCAAAATGTACAAGAAAAGGATGATTTCTGAGAATTTCTCCTTAGCACCCATTAATTCAGCAACAAAACATTTTTTCTGATAATCTGTGAGGAAGAGACTTCTGAATACCAACTCCCCTCCACGCACAAAAAACAGATGATAAACCTGGGGAAATCTCACCCTTCATGGAACTTACATTTTCATGGAAATAGATTAGCCTCTTTCAGAATGTATACGAAGTGTGGAATAGGAAAAGCAGAAAATTCTACTGAGCAATGCACAAACCAGATGAATATGCAATCAGAATGAAAACAATAATCAAAGTTATGATTGAAAATAATTGAGCCAACCCTCCTTGGTCCCTCAATTTTTCACTCTGCTCCATTCCATTATTCTCTTCTTTTTCTTCTCCTTTTTCTTGCTTTTCTAAAATTTATTTTTAACTTATTTTTGAGATTGAAATATTTCCTTTTCTCTCTTGAAACCCCCACACATATTCCTCTCCACTCATATTTAAATTTACAATCTTGTTTTTCATTAGATATTATTTCATGCATGTGTGTTTGCATGTGCATGTGTGTATATTTCTAAATTTGTAAACACAGTCTGATTATTTGGCATAATGTTATTTTTATTTGTGTTTTCAGGGTGATTAAATTGACGTGCTCTTACTTGGGGAAGATTATTTCTATCAGTCTAAACTAAGAAGTCTGTGTGTAGAAACCATTTTTCCAATAGATTTCAAATTTCCCTGACTGATCTCATATCTAGTTTTTTTTAAAAAATATAGAAGCCCTAAATTATTCATAACTGAAGAAAAATAATTTTCATCACTGATTTTTTTAATACTAGCTAAAAGGAGCTCCATTTTCTCTGAAAACGATCAATCAAGAATTTTTTTCCTTTTCTTTTTCCTTTTCTTTTTTAAATTGATTTTTATTGAGCTCTACATTTTACTCTGTCCCCCATCTACCTCTCTCTTCCCATTTCAACTCTCTCCAAGGTCCCCAAGCTCAATTTACTCAGGAGACCTTGTCTTTTTTTTATTCCCCATGTAGATTAGATCTATGTACGTCTCTCTTAGTGTCCTCATTGTTGTCTAGGTTCTTAGGGATTGTGGTGGTTTGTAGGTTGGACCCAGATATTAATCCACACACCTTTCAACACCTGATTTTTGAAAAGAACCAAAAAATATCAAATGGAAAAAAGAAAGCATATTTAACAAATAGTGCTAGCATAATCAAGAATATTTTTAAACAAATATTTGAAGAAGTGTTATCGCTTTCCATGACTACATCTTTTATAACTAATTTTGCTAATTTTTAGTTATTATTTATTAAATTATTTCATTTTAATATTAATGAAACTATGTCATCAAATTTAAAGAAGACTAAATTATTAAAAAAATCCAAGAGAACTGAAAAATATTGGTTAGTTATTTCAACCTTCAAGATATATGTGAGGTAAAGAAGAAAATAAGGAGGATGCTCAATTTCTTTAATTATCAGAGAAGTACAAATTAAAGTCACAGTGAAATACAAATATACATGAATATTTACAAACCAAATTTGAAATCCATTTGGAAGAATTGAGAAAGTGGAGATAATATAAGGAGTATAATATTCAGGGCAGTGATGACATAGTTTCTTTAATATTAAAATAGATTAATATGCTTAATATCATTCTTAAACATAAATGATAAATGGATGATCATAAGAGAAATTTCTAGTTTTTCTACCCTGACTACCACACTTAAAAGGTTTCAAAAATAAATATAAATATTATAAATAAAGAAGAAATGGATGAACTTGCTGTCATTATTGGTTATTTTAACAGTACCATCTTGATAAGTGGCGGAAGAAGTAGAGGGGGAGAGGGGCAACAAAATCAGCTTGATCAATCTTTTAATAACAGACTATTTCATAACTTACATCATCTTTCTTTTTACACTGTTCTGAAAATTAATTAAAAGAGTTGAGAGATTTCCCCCATTCATTTTCTAGCCTGTCATAAAAAGTTTGATTGATTGTATTTATCTAGGAATTTGAATTAAAAACCAAAAATTGAAAGAGAGGAATGAGGGGAAAAAGGAAAGGAAAAAGGGAGGGGAGCAGACAGAGAGGATGGTGGATGAGAGAGAGACAGACATCACAAAAGATCACAGAATTACCTGTTGGTAATACTTTAATTACCTTTTATAAGTATTTTCTAAGTCCACTGTCAGGACACTTCAATAGAGTCACACCTCCTAATCCTTTCAAAACGGTTCCACCCATTGGAGACCAAGCATTCAGTTATATGAGCCTATGGGGCCATTCCCCTTCAAACCACCACATGCACATATTTCCACACCAATCTCTTAGGCTAAACTTCCATTTCCCTTTCCACTGAATTCTCATCCTCTAAGTCGGTAAGGTCTGATTTCCCCAACCTCAGGACTGATCACTTAAAATTTCTTTTTTTTTCCCCTCACATCGATTATGTAAATTCTGTTAATATCTTCTCTTGCTTTGAATTCCGCTGTGTCTTCCTGCTGTAGTTTAGTTTAAACCATTGCCTTCCTAATTACCAAGGAGATTGCTCTTTCATTCACAGCCTTTCAGTCTGTTTTGCCCCTTGTTGCTCTGCTCTTTGAGTTCTATTAGAAACTTTTTAAAATCTTCCTTCAATGGGGCCTCAAGCTGGATATCCAAATCCTCCTGAACCTATCTATGTATTTTCCCAAGGCTGCCTCTCCACACTTACCATCCTAATCCCCTTATTTCATCCTAGCTGCTTTTCTCATTATTCACCGTGTTCTGAATCCCACCTCTAAGCCTAAATTTGCACCATTTCCTCCAGCCTTTACTAGTTCGGTCATGCAATTTCATTCACATCTCAGTTTCAATCACAGAAGCATTAAACAATTTAAGAAGAAACATTAAAGCAAGATTCAAGTCTCTGGCCATTTGCAGTCCTAGTCAAATAGCTCTTCCTAGGTGATAAGTTAAAATGAAAATTTTCACTTTGGTTAGGATTCATTTTTTTCTAATCTCAAAACTTTATTATAAGCCAGAATGGCTTATGCTTTTAAATCACAATACAATAAAATATATATATGTTACCTGCTTAACAGTTTCATGGGTAATATAACTGCACAGGAGGGTTTTAGAATTTAAAATTTATTTTAAAGTGAATGTGATGTCCTAGTTATCTGAATAAAATCTGAAGTCTTCTGAGAATAATCAGTGAGGAAAAGCATCAAATATGGAACTTCCATTTCTGCAAGTATACTGTTTAGCCTGATACTCACTGGCCACATTACTTTCTTTAACATTTCATTCACAGGATAATGATGCATATTTGGGAATAATTTTTTTTGTTCACATTTCTTCTGGTTCCTCAGTTAGCTAACAAACCTCTCCTAATCTTTAACTGAAACAGAAATCTTGCACACAGTTGGCATTTGTTACTGGAGTTACAGTACATTGAGGCTATCTACATGTGGCGACAGATGGGCAAACACTGAGACACGACAGTATTAATAGGAGCATAGTATTCGACAACAAAGTAAACCCTTTTCTGGCAATTATGGTTATTTCAAGATCTACATAGAGGCCTACAGTGTATTAAGGCATCCTAGATTTATTTGTTCAAGTATATGTTCATTTATGACTGTAAAGTAGCATCAGCATTAATCTTAGAGTATGATTTAGTGTTTATTGAATGAAGACTAGAGAGAAAAAACCCATATACTTCACAGGACAGCTAGTAGTTTCATAATTGGTGCTACTTTTTTTTTTTTTTTTTTTTTTTTGCTTTTCCGAGACAGGGTTTCTCTGTGGTTTTGGAGCCTGTCCTGGAACTAGCTCTTGTAGACCAGGCTGGTCTCGAACTCACAGAGATCCGCCTGCCTCTACCTCCCAAGTGCTGGGATTAAAGGCGTGCGCCACCACTTCCCGGCCAATTGGTGCTACTTTTTGTAAGACATTTCCTTCCTTAAAAGATTTATGTTTTGTTTTGCCATTGACTTATGCTTTACTATGTTACTTACAAAGTGATCCTTTTCCATAGTTTCTTTCTTGTTGAATATTACAGTGTATATGGTTTGTATTTTTTATGAAATGTTTTAAGCTATCTATCACTTGTCCGTCCGTCCGTCCGTCCGTCCGTCCATCCATCTATCTATCTATCCATCCATCTATCTATATATCACTTTTTTATAAATAATTACCTTTCTTAGATTTATGTATCACATTTTATTAGACTAAAAAAATCTTATGATTTTTATATGTGGGTTTTCTACAAGCATGAGATTTTTGTATAGGAACAGACCCTTTTACAGACTAGTATACAGGCTTCATCAAAAAAGAATTGAGACCTAATTTTAGGTTCCTATGTCATATTTAATAGTTGTTGGTTGCTACAATATAAACCAATCTATTCAGACTAATATGATCCTCAAATGTTAGAATCTTTTTAATCTTAGTATACTTTTGTCAAACTAAGATGTATTGTTTATTTAATGAATGTTATACTAATTTAAGTTTTATTCAGAGGTGAGTTAGTATTTCTATATTTCAAATTTTATTTCAATAATAGTTAACAGAACCTTTATTCGTTGATTTTTGAGAAGTAATATTACTATTATATCACTAATGTATAATATTAAATATAACTAAATTACTTTATGCATATTATTAATTATATAACTATATAGTAGCACATGTTAGTGTTTCTTTTCCTTTTCCTTTATTATGAATCATCATTGTAATTTGTCATGTATATGAATGTGTCCTTTCATTTTTTCTTACCTGAGATACTAAAGTTTTACATTTTCTCTACTCTTACACAGAAGGTAACATATTCTAGCAATTGCATTAAACAGAATATTGTCTCACAGGGTATTTGAAGACTTTTCCATGTAAGTACTCTTGACTTTAGTAATCCATACTTTATCCTTTATATGAATACAATCTGTGTTAGTTTGAATGTAATTGCCCCCATAGGTTCATTTGGAGTTCCATTATTAGGAGGTGTGGATTTGTTGTAGTAGGTGTGACCTTATTGGTGGAAGTGTGTGACTGCGGGTGTGCTTGAGATGCACAAGCACACCCAGTGTGTCAGTTCACTTCCTGTTGCCACATATCAAGATAAAAAACTATCATCTCCTCCTGCACTGTATGCCTGCATGCTGCCATGTCTCACCATGATGATAATGGACTGATTCTCTGAATTTTAAGCCACTCAATTAAATATTTTCCTTTAAAAGCATTTCTGTGGTCATGGAATTTCTTAACGCAATAGAAATCCTAACTAGGACAAACTCCAATTTATTTAAGTGTTCTCCTATTGAAAGCTATGCTGCACATGTTATATGTATCCCTACACATCCCTACACATTGAGCTCTGGAAACAGAATTTCTTGGTGAAAAGAACGTGCAAAAGAAGTCAGTGTGGCGATTTCTCAGGAAATTTGGGATCAACCTACCCCAAGATCCAGTAATACCACTATTGGGAATATACCCAAGAGATGCCCCATCAAATGACAAAAGTATCTGTTCAACTTTGTTCATAGCAGCATTGTTTGTAATAGCCAAAACCTGGAAACAACCTAGATGCCCTTCAATGGAGGAATGGATGAAGAAAGTGTGGAATATATACATATTAGAGTACTACTCAGCGGTAAAAAACAACGACTTCTCGAATTTTGTGTGCAAATGGATGGAAATAGAAAACACTATCCTGAGTGAGGTATCCCAGACCCAAAAAGAGGAACATGGGATGTACTCACTCATAATCGGTTTCTAGCCATAAATAAAAGACATTGAGCATATAAGTTGTGATCCTAGAAAAGTTTAATAAGAAAGTGAACCCAAAGAAAATCATATAGTCATCCGCCTGGAGAGGGGAAGTAGACAAGATTGCAGGGCAAAAACTGGGAACTTGCGGGTGAGGTGGCAAGGGGCAAAGGGGAAATGGGATGAGAAACATGAGAAGGGGAGGATGGGAGGAGCTCGGGGGATTGGGATGGTTGGGATATAGGAAGGGAGGATATGGGAGCAGCGAAGTATATATCCTATCTAAGGGAGCCATCTTAGGGTGGGCAAGAAACTTGACTCTAGAGGGGTTCGCAGGTGTCCAGGGAGATGTCCCCAGCTGGTACCTTGGGCAACTAAGGAGAGGGAACCTGAAATGACCCTATCCTATACTGATGAATATCTTGCATATCACCTCAGAACCTTCATCTGGCGATGGATCGAGGTAGAGACAGAGTCTCAATTTGGAGCAACGGTCTGAGCTCTTAAGGTCCAAATGAGGAGCAGAAGGAGGGAGAACATGAACAAGGAAATCAGGACCACGAGGGATGCACTCACCCACTGTGACAGTGGAACTGATTTATTGGGAGCCCACCAAGGCCAGCTGGTCTGGGACTGAATAAGCATGGGTTGAAACTGGACTCTCTGAGCATGGCGGACAATGAAGGCTGATGAAAAGCCAAGGACAATGGCACTAGGTTTCGATCCTAATACATGAACTGGCTTTGTGGGAGCTTAGCCTGTTTAGACGCTCACCTTCCTGGACATAGATAGAAGACCTTCGTCTTCCCGCAGGGCAGAGAATTTGGACTGCTCTTCAGTGTCGAGAAGGAAGGGGAATGGGGTGGGGGGAGGAGAAGAGGAGTGGGGATAGGGGGAGGGGAGTGGGGGGAGGGGGCAATATTTGGGAGGAGGGGAGAGAAATGGGAAACGGCGAGCAGGTGGAAATTTTAATTAAAAAAGAATAAAAAAAATTTAAAAAAAAAGAAGCTCTAAAACATACTGGTAAATTTCTGACTTAATTCCTTAGTTATAGCAATTTCTACTCCCACCCACAACGAATTATTGTATCTGATTCCTCAAATGCCTTGCCAGTAAGGAATATAATCAAATTTAGGGATTTTCTTTTTGTTACAAATTATGTTAAACAAACAATGGGATATAGAAACTTTAATTTTTATCCCTTTTTTGCCACAAGACATCTGTGTAATTCTCAAGATCCAATAAATAATGTTTACTTTCATATCTTAGATTCCTGCTTTGCTGGTCAACCACGTCCAATTTTGCTCAGGCTATTTGTTCTTTCTTTCTTTTCTTCATGGTTATGCTAACTACGTGTCTCTAGTTCCAATTTATTTCCCCAGTTTCTGCTTTTCAGACTCATTGTCTGACTTGAATACATACATTTTTACTGAGACAATACATGATAGCATGGGTCTTTCATAAGACAAAGTAAACATGTCGATTTATATATATATATATATATGTTTTTTCTTTTTATATTTTATTTTTTATTGAAAAAAATTTCCGCCTCCTCCCAGCCTCCCATTTCCCTCCCCCTCCTCCCTCTCCTCTCCCCCTCCCCCCCACTCCTTTCCCCCCTCCCTCTCCAGTCCAAAGAGCAGTCAGGGTCCTCCCCGCTCCATCTAGGTCTAGGAAGGTGAGCATCCAAACTGGCTAGGCTCCCACAAAGGCAGAACATGAAGTAGGATCAAAACCCAGTGTCATTGTCCTTGGCTTCTCATCAGCCCTCTTTGTTCGCCGTGTTCAGAGAGTCTGGTTTTATCCCATACTTATTCAGTTCCAGTCCAGCTGAACTTGGTAAGCTCCCAATAGATCAGTCCCTCTGTCTCAGTGGGTGGGTGCACCCCTCGCGGTCCTAACTTCCTTGCTCATGTTCTCCCTCCTTCTGCTCCTCATTGGAACCTTGGGAGCTCATTCTGGTGATCCAATGTGGGTCTCTGTCTTTATCTCCAACCATCGCCGGATGAAGGTTCTATGGTGATATTCATCAGTATGGCTATAGGATAGGGCCATTTCAGGTTCCCTATCTTCAGCTGCCCAAGGAACTAACTGGGGACATTGCCCTGGGCACCTGGAAGCCCCTCTAGGTTCAAGTCTCTTGCCAACCCTAAGATGCTCCCTTAATTAAGATATATGCTTCCCTGCTCCCATATCCATCCTTCCTATATCCCAATCATCCCAATTCCCCAAGTTCCCCCCATCCTTCCCTTCTCACTTTTCTATCCCCATCTCCCCCTACCCCTATCCCACCCCACCCCCAAGATCCCAATTTTTTGCTCGGCAATCTTGTCTACTTCCCATATCCAGGAGGATAACTATATGTTTTTCTTTGTGTTCACCTTCTTTTTTAGCTTCTTTAGGATCACAAATTATGGACTCGATGTTGTTTATTTATGGCTAAAAAACAATTATGAGTGAGTACATCCCATGTTCATCTTTTTGGGTCTGGGACACATCACTCAGGATAGTGTTTTCTATTTCCATCCATTTGCATGGAAGTCATTGTTTTTTACCGCTGAGTAGTACTCTAATGTGTATATATTCCACACTTGGAGAAGAAGTGCAGCTCAACGGTCCAGAAAATATATCTTATAAAATTATAGAAGAAAACTTTCCCAACCTAAAGAAAAATATATTTTTTATATATTTTCTAACAGGATACTGAAATATAAAGCAGAGTTCTCAAACTTTTACCTTGTAAAATCTTCTGAAGACCTACAAAAGAAACCTCTGCTTCAGAGAAACTATTTATTAGTCAGGGTGACTCTGTTTTATACTCAGCTCTCTTCCTCCCTCCACAGTTGATTCACAACCCTCTCCATTTTTCTAGAAGATCCCTTTGTTCTTGCTCCCATTCTTCTTCTTTGTCTCTTCCATTCTGTCCAACTCACAACACAAGGCTCTTCAGACAATATCAGGCAGCTCAGAGAAGATCCACTTCAGGAACTTAACTGAACCTGGGCTTCCATGAAGCATCAACATAATTTGTGTAGGAATTGGGAAAAATGAAACAGTGTTTATAAAAGGAGGTTTACAAGTAAACTTTCTGATAAGTTGTATCATGGTCTGATCATACACACAAATAACCAGGTTTGAACATTTCCTTAAGCATCTTTCAGCCATTTCAGATTCCTCTATTGAGAGTTCTCTGTTTAGGTCTGTACCCATCAGAGAAATTCAAATCAAAACAACTCTGAGATTCCATCTTATACCTGTAAGAGTGACCAAGATCAAAAACACTGATGACAACTTATGCTGGAGAGGATGTGGGGTAAAGGAAACACTCCTGCATTGCTGGTGGGAATGCAAGCTGGTACAACCCCTTTGGATATCAGTATGGTGATTTCTCAGAAAAATAGAAAACAACCTTCCTCAAAACCCAACAATACCACTTTTGGGTATATACCCAAAAAATGTTTAATCACACCACAAAGACATGTGCTCGTCTATGTTCATAGCAGCATTGTTTGTCATATCCAGAACCTGGAATGAACCTAAATGCCTCTCAACCAAATAATGAATAAGGAAAATGTGGTACATTTATACAGTGGAGTACTACACAGCAGAAAAAAATGACAACTTGAAATTTTGCAGGCAAATGGATGGATATAGAAAACATCATATTGAGTGAGATAACCCAGACCTAGAAAGACAAATATCAGATGTACTCACTTATAAGTCACTATTAGAAATAAAACAAAGAAAAACAGCCTACAATTCACAATCCCCAAGAACCTAGACAACAATGAGGTCTCTAAAAGAGATATACATGATTCTAATCTACATGGGAAGTAGAAAAAGACAAGATCCTATGAGTAAATTGAGAGTGTGGGGACCCTGGGAGAGGGCAGAAGGGCAGAAGAGAGGAAAAGAGGGGAGTGGAGAAAAAAATGTATAGGACAATAAAATCAATAGGAAATTTAGAAAGAACCAGGCTTCATACTTACCTATCAAGAATTCCTGCCCATGAATCTTAGGATATTTGAAATTGTGGTTCTTTTATTCTCTCAGAAAAGTGATCATGCTGACTTACAAACAAACAGAATTTTTCTCTAAATAAATGCAGTCCTGCTTGGCTGTGGTGACTCACACCTTTAATCCCAGCACTCGGGAGGCAGAGGCAGGCAGATCTATGGATCTATGTGAGTTTGAGGCCAGCCTAGTCTACAAGAGCTAGATTCAGCTACAGAGGAACCCTGTCTCAAAAAACCAAAAAAAGAGAAAGAAAGAAAGAAAGAAAGAAAGAAAGAAAGAAAGAAAGAAAGAAAATGCAGTCCTACCATTACCATTCCTGCAGTTTCACTTGCTATTGTTTTTTGTGATCCTGTTTTTTTTGAACTGTATAATTTCTGTGTCCTGATTATTTAATCTCAGAGATTTCTGTTTATTATAGTAGTGATCTTTTGAAAATAGTTTTCTTTACAATATTATCTGCTCATTTGTAAAAATAATAGTGCTTAGTAGGTGCTTATGTTTCTACTATTAATAGTAATTTATTTAAAGGCCTCAGATTTCTTGTGCAGTTTTCTTAGTTAAAGATGGAAGTTTCTAGGTCTAAACACTTTCTATCATTCATATTATAACTAAGGTTACAAAAACAGTGTTGACATCCAAATCACAAAATCATATTTGTATATATATATTTATTTATGTTTTTATCTCATATTGCAATTACTTTGGTTTGGGAAATTAATTTATAATAAACAACCACAACATAATTTTTTAATACTTTGGATTATAACCAAGGGTATTAAGAGTGTCAGTCAAGACAGACATCAATATATAGCAGAATAAATTCCATACATCTCTGATAAAGTATAGCGATGTGAAGTGATAGATAATAGTGAAATATGGTAGTTATAAATCTGTTCAATCCTAGCTGATTGTTCCTTCCCAGCTCCTGATTTTAGTATTCAGATTCTGAGTATCCATCTTGTCATGTCTTGTACACTCATAGCTGTGCACTTCCTTATCTCACTTTATATTTAAATAACTCATTTTCCTCAAAACAATTAAGCCTGTTACTTTAATAATGAAAAGAAGCAGTGAGTATATAGATCAAAACCAGATATCCCTCTGCAGTGATCACTTTCCACATTGCTCACCTCTGCTGTGAAACTTGACTTCATCTCATTTTTTTTTCTGCTTCTAAGAGCCAAATATCCAAACATCTGCCAGTATCTGTTCTTTAAAGCATCTCACATATGCAGCCTATTATCGGTATTTTCTCTGATTATTTTTTAATTCAAATAATATTAAAGTTGCATTCCATGTAATTGATGATATAAATGTCTCATACAAATTGATGTATCATACAAATTGCCCATTTAATTGCGTATTATCTTCTTTCATTTATCTGATTTTCCATTCTTGCCAAGAACAACACATGGTACATAGCTAGCATTCAACTCTCAGTATCATTTTCAAACGTTCAATGTTCCAACCCAATTTAACTCATTTACATTTTTAAATTATGTGTTTTCTTTTAAGGTTTAAACTTATTTGATTATCATATAAAAGATTTCCAGTTCATGTGTGATATACAGTGGTAGATCTAAGGTATTTTTATCCTTTTTTAAATTTTGGCCTTAATTTTGCAAGCAGGATGAACCTCCGAAAGTGACAACGTGAATATGTCGAAGTTTTGTGTAATAATTCAATGAGGTTGGCACATTAATTAAAAAAATCCCAGTATTAGCACACTTCAAAACTCAACTTATGCTATAACCTCTCAACATCTTAAGCAATAAGTACATTGATTTGCAAGATACTTGTCAACCAAATTATGTTATTACTCTGTTTTAAACTTGCCCATTTTCAATTTTCTTTCTATATGCAGTAAAACAACACACAATACTCATACAATTTCCCTAAATCCATACCTAAAACATATTAATAGGTATTCATTCTTTTCTTTGTGCCCAATTATTCTTCCTGCAATTCCTAATTCTTCTTCCACATGGTTATTTGCAATGTGGTCTTTGGGCTTAACAACAGGCACCTTTACCATAGTATTATTTCATCAACCCTAAGAATGTCTTTTATTTCAATGATATCTACACTTAAAATACAGCATTCAACTCACGATTTTTGGATAAATAGCATTAATTATAATAAGATAAAATCTAATGTTTATAGAGAACAGATGTCATGTACCTAGATATAAACATTTTGAGAGCACTGGATAGCTTAGTAGTTAAGGACATGTGCTGCTCCTGCAGAGGACCCAGCATCAATGATTTGCGCACACACAGAAGCTCACAATCATCTTGTAAAGATCCCATGCCTTCTGACTTCTGTGGGAACCAGGCACATATGTGGTATATGTGCATAAATACAGAAAAATACTCATTCATATAAAATAAGACAAATAAGTCTTTGAAAATATTTACTCAACCAGTTTTATGTGGCTGTAGTTGCCTCATGTTGGTGCCATTTTGTTGGCAGAGGCTGCTTGTTTGTTCCCAGCCAGCCAAACCCGAATAATCACTCAGAAATTATACTAATTGCAACATCACTTGGTGTATTAGCTTAGGCTTCTTATTAACTATAACCCTTACATCTTACATTAACCCAATTCTATTATTCTATTTATCGCCACGAGGCTGGTGGTTTACCAGTAAGGTTCCTGTGTCTGTCTTCTTTGGCAGCTAGATGGTGTCCCTGACTCCGCCTTCTTTTCTCCTCTAACTTTACTTAAAATTCCCTACTTGTAATCTGTACTGCCATAAGCCCAAAGCAGCTTCTTTATTGACCAATGGTAATAAAACATATTTACAGTTTACAGAGGGGAATCCCACATCGATCAAGTATATTAAAGACATGGTATTTTAGCAAAACAAATTATAAACTTCTTACTTATCTATATGTATTGTGGGTACACGTTGTGGTTTTCCTTCATGACACTATTACCAAAAATTGTTGTTGTTGCCAACATTTTTTCTCTTGCATTTCTAAAGCCAGATGGGATCGTATTTCTTATTTTTGAAATAATTTATTGAATATACAAAAAATTTAAGATTGTGAACAGAAGTACAAAATTTCTGAGGAGTCAGGATGTTTTTGTTTGTTTCTTTGTTTGTTTTGTTTTTTGAGACAGTGTTTCTCTGTAGCTTTGTGCCTGTCCTGGAACTAGCTCTTGTGATCCAAGCTGGCCTCAAACTCACAGAGATCTGCCTGCCTCCATCTCCTAAGTGTTGGGATTAAAAGCATGCACTGACACCATCCAGTTTAGCAGCCAGGATTTTTATTAAATCAAGGTATTTGTCATTAATTAGATTGCTTTTTCTCTAGTAGCTTCTATTTACATGTCCTATAGCTAGACCAATGTATTTCTAAGAACCATTCATTTTCCTATGTATTATCATTTAATTCTTTTAAAGTTAATTTAACTAGGATCACTTTCCTAAGACAGAATATTCATGAAATGTCAAAGTTTGAGGCACATTTGACATCTTCTTTAGTTTCAAAGAATGTGTACTCTAATGTGAGAGGAAAAGGTTGACACTCAAGGGTGAAAAGTTTATACTGGAATAGAAGATACAGCTTTAACTAAGGGGAAATGTTCAAACAGAGAATAAAAGTCACACTTTTCATCTTTGCAACTCAATAACTATGTTACATAGAAAAAAGTATGATATTCCTTTGAACCTTGGTTTTCTTAATTTGAAATCACTTTCAAGATACAGAGGTGTTGAAATTATTTTTATTGCATTTGTGACTTCTAAAGAACAGGACTGCTGACACACTTTACTTTCTTCAACTCCCAGCATACAAGTGATGTTCAAAAAATATTTACTGAGTGAATAAGAAATGTGAAGAAAGAAAGAAATATGTAAAAAGATGTCTATATATGGTAACAGAAAATTTGTAGGTACTCGGTATTTGTGGGACTATCTCAAAAACTGCAGGTTTTGCATAGCAAGAAAATCAATATATTTTTGATCACCTATCTTCAAGTTCATGTCAGGGATTTCTAGAAGAGCCACAAGAGAAAGGCATCTGCGCTTAGGACATAGACATTTCATTCACCACAAGAGTCTTAAGACCCAAGTGTTAGCTACTTTATTAGTCTGGTCTACTCTAGTTCTATAGCTTATGAATTTACCCAACTGGTCAGTGAAACTTTCTGAAGATATTACAGACAGGGCATGATGCAGTTTTGTGCACATTGTACCTTTGAATCTTGAGAAATAATATGCAGAAAATTTGTGCCTATTTTTTTCTCGACTGTCTACTCTAAAACAGATCAATAGAATTCTCAAAAGACTTTAGTTTTAGAGAATTTCTCCCTGAGCAGAGGTAAGCAACATCACACAGACACACCTGAAAATATGGAAAGTAGAATTTTATAACTTTTACCTTTCTAATGTTATTACTATCACATCACTTCTTTACGTCCTGCAATAATACTTCAACACTACTGTTAATAAAACATAAATATTCTTTTATTTCTTTGGTCTTCATTTATCAAAGCTCATGTGTCCTACTGAACTTCAATTAAATAAATGAGCTATTTTTCTCTTATGAATCTGTCTTCTGGTATAGGCAGTTTACTCCAGAGTTCACTCATGAGTAAATCACTCATGTTTTCCACTTTTATCAAGTTGTTATGACTTTTATTACTTACTGAGTCTTTATATTTTGCTGAAATTGTCAGTCATTTTAGACACTACCAACTGTTTCATTTGGGAAAACAGAATATTTTATATTTTATGTTGGATATGTGATTTAAATTGTTTTCACAAGATCATAAAAATGCAGAGTTCAATAGAAAAAGTAAAATACCCTAACCACAGAAGGTATTTCCTTGGTTTTTCTTTAAAATGCAAAACTGCTTTTATCTTTTGCTGCTACTTGGAAGCTGACAAGTCTGCAGGCAGATTAGGGTTCTATGCAAATGAATGGAAGAAAATTAAAACATGGGGTTTCCTACCCCTAACAGGTCTGTTAAAGAAAAAAATGCCTTCCCTCCCTTGAATGTCATAGAGAAACAGGTTTAAATCACTAGGGCTCTGTAACGTAAGTTGTGTTTAGAAATCCGACAAGGCATAAGAAAGGATCCTCTAGAGTTGGGTTGCAGCATCTGATTGATGCAGCTGTCCTTTGAAAGTGTTTAAATGCTTCGTTCACCTTGCCATGCAGTTCAGATTGCTGAGAAATTCCAAAGACACAGAATAATGCTTGCTTTGACATCAAGCCATAAGAAAGACATTTAGATTTAGTTCTTGCTAAACATGATTATTTCACTTTCATTTCCTCTTGAGAGGTGTATTCATTTAAATTTGGAAGGGCTGCACTGAGATCTTAACAAGTGTTGAATTTGCAGCAATCATTCAAGCCCTTTTCTCAAAATATTCAGTTTCCCTACCAGTTGAAATTACACAGCTCTTAACACTCTAGGAGAGAAACGAATTAAAAGCTGCTACTGAAGGGGAGAGGCAGGAAGGGGAGGAGAGAAAAATGTAGAGCTCAATAAAATTAATAATAAGAAAGCAATCACTGAGCCCAGTCAACAGGAGATTTTCGAATGAATAACAAGTTGTAGCTGCTTGGAATACAGCACATGTCTGTATGCCTTTCTGGGGCCGCAGATTCGTGTCACTATCCTGGTAAGATATGGCCATGTGTTCAAGAGTAGCACAATATTACAGCAGTCAAAACGGTTTTCTGATTATATTTAAATTTGATTTTCCAGGAGGAAACTTATACCAGGTTCTACAAACCTAACGAAGAATTCATGACTGGGAACTTACAGGCTCCATGAGTGAAACTACTATCATTAATTTGCTAAGTGGACATAATATCCAAATGACTTTTAAATACGTATCTCTCTACACGTAGTTTAGTTCAGCTCTCACTCCTCATCAGATAAGCGTCTTTGGGCACAAGACTACAGTTAAAAATGATTCACAACTGGCCAAAGTACAAAGAACTAGTATCTATGGAGTGATCATCCTTAAATAGGCCATCTATATTTCGTGCATACACACACACTCAAACAGACACACACACTTCCCAAGGTTCAGAAAATTTCTTAGGAGAGGGGAAAGAAAGATTTTAAGGGGCAGAGTTTGAACAAGACTAAGGGGAAGGCATTTTCCAGAAATGATATGACCAGTGTCCTTAGGAACTAACCACAGTCATGGCTGCCTGAGCAGGAACAAGTCAGTCAGCAATCCAGCAGGATGGAGAAATGGGTACAGAAGCCCCTACACCTAGCTGAGGAACACTGGACAGTTGATGATTGATGCAGGGAAAATTTTGTATTGGAGGTGAGGTTCAAAGAGGAGAGAGTGAGACAGAGAGAAAGCAAGCTGGGAGGGAGTGTTCAGGAAGTCATGGAGGAGATGAAGGAAGGCAATAGAGTGAACATAGCAAAAATTTATTTTATGAATGTAAGAAATTTTCAAAGAAACATATTACATATTTATAAACTTAGATGGGCAAAACATAATGCAAATTAAAAGAACAAGCATAAAAATAAATATTAGGAAAGATAAACAACTTCTAAATTTTTCTAAATTGAAATGCTGTCTTCAGTGTGATCATTTTAAGAATATGAGAGAGGTCATTAACAGTTTATATTTCCACCCACTAACCAAATAGCCTCCCCTTCAGAAAAACAAAATTTAAGCATCTGTTTTTTTCATTTTTTACTGTTAGATAGTTGACTCCATATATATATAAATATGTAATTAGCACTTGTGGCATTGCCTTTAAACACGTTTGTTTGAATGTTGCTTTTGATGCCTGTCTTTATTGAGTAGTTTGGTTCCCTCCTTTCTTAGCTGCAACTATCTACTGTGTAGCCAGTGTTTTTTGACATCATGCAGTGATGACAGTAACTAGTTCCAATCTGACTCACCTACAAGTGCCTTGTAGAATTTTTTTTTTATGTTTTTCAACACCAACTATCTCTACATTCTTCTAACTCCAATGGTGTTTAAAATGGGGAAAATCCTCATTATGGCTCTCACAATAATTTATAAAGAATGACACATGGCCTATACAAAAAAATTGCTGAATTTCTAGCAGCCATTCAAGCCCTTTTCTCAAAAAAATTAGACTTTTAAATCTACCATTTAAAAATACACAACTCTTTGCTTTATGTTGAAAAGCTACTTATGTGTGAGTACATATTTTTTTTGACGTTCTGGGTCTAAGGTACTTCACTCAATATGATGCTTTCTATATCCACCCATTAGCCTGAAAATTTCAAGAGGTCATTATTTTTCTGCTGTACAGTGGTCCATTGTGTAATGGCACCATATTTTCTTCATCCATTCTGCGGTCGAGGGGTATTTTGACTGTTTCCAGGTTCTTGCTATTACAAATAATGTTGCTATGAACATAGTTGAGCATATGTCCTTGTGGTATGATTGAGCATTCTTTGAATATATACCTCAAAGTAGTATTGCTGGGTCTTGAGGTATGTTGTTTCCTAATTTTCTGAGAAATCGTCATTTTGATTTCCAAAGTAGCTGTACAAGTTTGCACTCCCACCAGCAATGGAGGAGTGTTCTTTTTACCCCACATCCTCTCCATCATAAACTATCATCATTATTTTTGATCTTGATAATTCTGACAAGTGTAAGATGGAACTTGCCTACAATTCACAACCCCAGAGAACCTAGACAGCAAAGAGGACCCTAAGAGAGACATACATGGATCTAATCTACAGGGGAAGTAGAAAGTAGACAAGATCTCCTGAGTAAATTGGGAGAGTGGAGACCATGGGAGAGGATAGAAGGGGAGGGGTGAGGAAGAGGGGGGAGTGGAGAAAAATATATAGTTCAATAAAACACTAAAAAAAACATAAAGTGAAAAAAAAATACCCAACTCTTAGGTCTGTGGAATTAAAGTGAAGCTGACAGTTTTTCCAACCAAGAAATCAGAACACAATTGTAAGCATATTTGATTAGGCTGTGGGAAAATGGCTCAATCATCATAATTAAATAAAATATGTATTAGTCAGACATTATGCAAAAAGATCACTTAATTTTGCTCTGGGAATTCAAGAATCAGGTAAACACTGTCATTTTGATGTCACACAAAGCCTGGGGATAAAGATGAGAAATGGCTAAGCAGCAGCAGGAATTAAAAGGCAATGCTGTTATGATGATAATGCTTTAGGCTTCAACGGAGTCATCACTAAAACTTGCATTGCACCAGATATTTCTGTCCTAGGTATTTGGAAACTGACAGCAATGAAAATAAAGATCTGAATATGTTAACCTGTGCCTCTCAGCATGCCAAGTCTGGAACAAATGCTTTATTTACTGTTCAATAGAGACTACTGAGCAAGACTAATGAACAAAGGGATTATCAGGTAAAGACAGGGATTGAATTCAGGGCCAATGGAGGGGCCCAATTCTTAGTCATTTAGGGTCTTCTGAGAAGTCTAAGGGTCACATAAACTGCATCCTGGAACTGCCTACTTTGATGGAGGGACAGCATGATGGGAAGCACATCCCGCAGCTCCTAACCTCCACGTGTTAGAGGTTAAGCCTCCCAAAGTATTCTCACACTTCTTAGTAGAAAACACAGGAGAAAGGCAATGTTCCAAAGGGCTCCCAGGGGTTTATGTGGACACAGCTGGTCTAATCCAAAGTCCTTCCTTCTCAAATTAGTCCTTACTTTCATGGACAATTAGTATTGCCTCTCTTATTTTATTTTGCTAATCACTTTGGCCTGAACACAATGAAAGTATTCTAAAAATGAGTGGATTTTATATTTAAAACAAATGAAAATTTACCTTTAATTGATCCTTATTACTCTTATCTATAACCCCACCAATTGTATCAACAATATATTTGGTCTTAACCAAGAAAATCTTAATCACTCTTTTTAAAATTTATTTATTCATTTTGCATCCCAACCTCAGTTTTCCATCTCTTATTTCCTCCCATCCCCTCCCCTACTTCCCCTCCGACCCCCCTCCAATCCACTCCTCCTGTTTCTGTTGAAAAGGGGACAGTTCTTCCTGGATATCAACAAAGCATGGAATATAAGGTTGCAGTAAGACCGAGCACATCCCCTTGTGTTTATGCAGGGCAAGCAACCCAGCATGAGGAATAGGTTCCCAAGAGTCAGCCAAAGCATTAAATACAGCCTCTGCTCTCATTATCAGGAGTCTGACAAGTAGACCAAAATGCAAAGCTATCACATATATGTAGAAGGCTTATGTCAGTCCCATGCAGGTTTCCAGGTTGTTGGTTTAAACTCTATGAGTTCCTATGAGTCTGGTTAGTTGTTTATGGAGGTTTTATTGTTATTTTCTTGACCCCTCTGACTTCTACAATTCTTCCTCCCTCTCTCCAGAAGAGACATGTTTGGTTGTGGGTCTCTGATTCTGTTTCTATCAGTTACTGGAAGAAGGCTCTCTGACGGCAGTTGGAGTATTCACCAATCTGATCACAGGAGGTGTCTAATTCAGTCTATGTATCCATTATTACAAGGAGTCTTAGCAGGGGTCATCCTTGTAGATATCTTGGAATTTTCCTTGTATCAGGTTTCTACCTGACCTTGAAAAGCCACTCCTCCTTCCAGTCATCTCTTTCAGTACTTTCCCTGTCCATCCACCCCTTAACTCAAGCTTTCATGCCCACCTGCTCCTAGTTTACCCAGGAGAACTCTTACATTTTCCCTTCACAGAGAAATCCATGCATTCCTCTTTGGGCCCTTCTTGGTACTACTTATCCTCTCTGGAGCTGTAGATTGTAGCATGGTTATCCTTTACAGCTAATATCCACTTTAGAGTGAGTGTATACCGTGTTTGTCTTTCTAGATCTGGGTTATCTCACAGAGATGATTTCCTATGGTTCTATTCATTTCTCTTTAAATTTCCTGATTTCATTGATTTTTAAAAGCTGAGTAATACGCTGTTGTGTAAATATACCAAGTTTTCTTTACCCATTTCTTGGTTGAGGGGTATCTGGGTTGTTTTCAGGTTATGGCTATTACAAACAAAGCTGAAATGACTGACCATCGTTGAGCAAGTGTTCTTGTGGTATGATTGAACATTTTTTTGGGTAAATGTCCAAGAGTTTTATAGCTGGGTCTTGAAGTAGATTGATTCCTAATTTTCTGAAAAACCATCATATTGATTTCCAGATTTTCTGTACAAGTTTGCACTCCCACAAGCAATGAAGGAGTGCTCCCTTTGCTCTACATCCTCTCTAGCAGAAACAGTCATTAGTGTTTTTGATATAAGCCATTCTGACAAATGTAAGATGGAATCAAAGAGACATTCTAGTTTGCATTTCCCTGATGGCTAAGGATATTGAACATTACGTGGTTTTTGTTGTTGTTGTTGTTGTTTTTGGTTTTTCTTCTTGTTTTTGAGATTCTCCTGTTGAGAATTCTCTGTTTAGTTCTGTACTCAATTTTAAAAATTGGATTATTATATTTTTGATGTCTAGTTTCTTGAGTTCTTTACATATTTTGGAAATTATCCCACTTAAGATGTGGGGTTGGTGAAGCTCTTTTCTAATTCTATAGGATACAGTTTTGTTTTTGTTTTTCCAATCGACAGTGTCTTTGTTATACAGAAACTTTGCAGTTTCATGAGGTCCCACTTATTAATTGTCGATTTCAGTGCCTGTGCTGATGGTTTTTTGTTCAGGAAGTTGTCAAAGAATACAGTTTCCGTGTAATTATTTCGGGTAAAGCTAGCCGTGTGGAGCTGGGCGGGAACGCAGCCCACTGCAGCTCCTACTATAGTTGTCTCCTGTGCCAATGTGTTTGAGATTATTTCTCACTTTCTCTCCTATCAGGTTCAGAGTATCTGGATTTATGTTAAGGTCTTTGATTCAATTGGACTTGAGTTTTGTGCAGTGTGATACAATTGATCTATTTGCATTCCTTTTTTTATTAATAATTAGATATTTTATGAAATCATACATATATAAAGCTTTTGCCATTCTATTTTTGAATATGTTACTTTTGAAAATAATCTTTTTTTATTTTATGTACCAATCCCCAGTTCCCTCTTCCTCCCTTCCTCCCACTCTCTCCACCTTTCTCCCACCCATCCACTCCTCATAGAGGCTGAGGCCTTGATGGGGAGTCAACAAAGTTTGTCACATCACTTGAAGCAGGAACAAGACCCTTCCCCCTGTATTAAGGCTGAGCAAGATATACCTCCATAGTATTGGGCTTCAGAAAACCTGTTTAATCACGAGGGTAAGCACTGGTTCCAGTGCCAGTGACCCCACGAAATGCCCAGGTTTCACAACTGTCGTCCATATTTGAGACTATTTTAAATCTACTGCATGTGGACATCCAGTTACGCCAGCACCATTTGTTGAAGATGCTTTTTTTTTTTTTTCCTGTGGTGTAATCTTGGCCTTTTTGTCAAAAATCAAGTGTTCATAGGTGTGTGGGTTTATGTCTGGGTCTTTGATTTTATTCTATTGATAATGCGTCTATTTTCATGTCAGTACCATGCTGTTTTTATTAATATAGCTTCTAAGTAAAGCCTGAGATCAGGGATGGTGATATCTCTGACACTTTGTAAAGACACTTTTTTATAGATAATATTGACAGATATTTTAGAGGTCAAAGAAAAAAATATCATGGTTACTCTTCCAAACAATTTGAGAGCATATTTGTAATTGAACAGAAATAACTGGGTGTATTAGTATCAATGGCACATTTAGAAATATGCTATTTACTTAGCATATATTGCATCTGTTGGAGGAAGTGTTGCTTGCTTGTTCTGGCTGCCCAACCATAAAATAACCACTCAGAAACCATATTGTTTACAATAATGTTGGCCAATAGCTTAAGTGTATTTCTGGCTAAACTCACATCCTAAACTAACCCATCTCTATTATTCTGTATATTGCTGTGACTTACCAGCTAAAGTTCCCATGGTCTGTCTTCGGCAGTGGATCCATGACATTTTACTGATTCCACCATTCTTTCTCTCAGGATTCAGTCTAGCTTTCTCTGCCTACCTAAAGTTCAAAGAAGTTTCTTTATTCATTAATGATAATCACAGCACGAAGAGGGGATTCCCACATCAAGCATAGCTTAACAAAACAGCATGATCTAGGGATCAATATGTGAGAGAAATAAAGAAAAAATTCTTAATAATAAAGTAAACTGATTTTTTTTTCAACTGAAAAGTTACAATATTCTTAGAATACTATTTTTTTTTTTGATTTTTCGAGACAGGGTTTCTCCGTAGCTTTTTGGTTCCTGTCCTGGAACTAACACTTGTAGACCAGGCTGGCCTCGAATTCACAGAGATCCACCTGCCTCTGCCTCCTGGGATTAAAGGCGTGCGCCACCACCTCCTAGCTCTTAGAATACTCTTAAGCAAAACAAAGCAATTATAAAAAATAGATAAAATAGATTTTTAAAAGTAGGAATGGAAGTTTATGATCCAGGAGAGTAGTTCAGATATATTTTGCTCATCTTAATATTAGGAAAAAAGTAAGTCAATGTGAGGTTTTTAAAACAGAATAATTTTGAATGTTGCAATAAAAAGAGAACTAGGAAATGTAGTTACTCTATTATATACAGCTATTATAGTTCTGATTCAATAGGAGTTATAATATCGTGAAACAGAAAGAAAAGATGAATTAAAGTAAATCATACTGAAAATACTTTGAAATTGGTAATTTTTGCAATCTGACAGTCATAGTCAAGACAAGGAAAGTTTCTTTTAATGTGAATTGAGTTTTTCTGTCTCTTGTATACTTACATATTTCCTTCTGTTTTATTTATAGGAATATTGCTCATAGAGTAGCTGGTAGCACACTGGTATAATCATCATACCCCAGAATTTAATTAATTTTGTTCTTACACTAGAGCTAGTTGTATTCTGATAATTCCATTGCTTCAAATGCCACAAAATTGGTTTTGAAAATGCCACTTCATATGATTGTGTTGTATTTGTTACATGTTGATAGAATATATTCAGAATTTAGTTTACAAAAGACTTTATAGAGGCCTTTTTCTCCTTTGTTTGCAAAGGCTATGTATTTAAGAGATTAAGAAATGTAGATCAAAATCTAGACTTTTGTACAAAGTCATTCAAAGTATGAGTCAATTTTCATCTGTATGAAATATATTTTAAGAGTATATTTTTGCTATATGCCAATTAATAAGTGATATAACATTTTTCCTTAAAAACCCATGCTCAGAATTATGAAAGGAGGCATATAGCATCTGAAACTATTGAATAAATATTTGGTGTTCCACATCCTACTAAATAAGAGGAGTATAATATATTTTAGAAATCAGTTATGTCTACTAAACAGTCAGGTAACAAGAAAATTTCAGTGGGTCTCTAGAGATGGTTCAGTGATTAAGAGCACTTGGAATTTTTGCAAAGGACATGGGTTTGATTCCCAACACGGACATGTTGCTCAAAACCATGTGTCATTGCAGTTCTAGGTGACGTAAGACCCTCTATAGCCTTGTGCACCTATATGATGCACACACATGTTTATGAAAACACTATGTAAAATAAACTTTCAAAAATAATCTTAAGAAAACATCAAGAATGTAATGTCAATTCTGAGTAGTGATCTGTTTACTGACTAAATGATCAAAAAAGGAAATAAATTAATTATCTTTTTTATTTAGGTTAACATCTACATAACTTGATGGAATATATCATTATAATTAAAGCTATCATATACATTTGTCTTAACATTTTTATATTTCTGAAAATGTGTAACTGATATTTTTCTGATGCGAAGGAAATACAGCACAGTGCTCACTGTCTTCAGCCCATAAAATCATTTTTTCCCACTTAAGGGACATCTTTGTTCTAAATCTTCACAAACAATTCCAAACTTGTGTCATTGGCCCTCTTCTCCCTTTCTACTAAAATCGTCACTCAGCATGATTTGAATGTCAAAGTTCATCAATAACATGGGAAAAGCAACTCTGGAAACACAACTCTGGATTTTTTGATCTTGGTTTCTTCACAACCTGTCTGTTTCTAATGTCATCACATAAACCCATCATTTTAAGACCTGTCAACTTGGTACATTTTTTGACCATTCTATTTTTTTCTGTCCACAACACTGATCTTGTCTGATGTCGACAGATAAAATGAATTTTATAGTGACATTACATAATGTTCTCAATTTTACTAAAGTCCAGCACAACTTCTATGACATTTTTTACAACCCTCCTCACTATTTTTTCCTCATTTGAAAAAATTGCACGCTGCTTCCATTCAGACATCTTATTTTTACCTATGTGAATGTAGTTATAGAAAAAAACCCACAAACTTTCTGAGTGAAATTACATTAATAATTACTACTACAAACACAAAGTTATTTGCACTACATGAAAACTGACCCTGATTCCTTTCCCCCCATAAGTCAAGTGTAATTTTCCTCTGTACTTCATGGAAAAGAACAATCTGGTGAGACGATTTCTTCTGTAAGTTCCAATGATCATCGACACCATGAACTCTGTCTTCTGTCTCACTAAAAATGGGTTTTAAAAAGAAATTTGAATTGCTTATCTTCTCATTTTATCTAACTCCTCTTTAATATTTGAAGCAGGTGACAATTCTGTCACTTAAACACCAACTTCTCTTAGATTCTAGTTTATCTATTTTTCACAGTTCCCTAATTAAATATGGCTTCTCACCACTGGGTTTCAGGACTAAATAGGCTTCCAAATGTTATGATAACTGGGAACTTTACTGAAGGGCCTACTTTTTATCAATATTCCATTGCTAGATTATTTTAGCCTGTAGCTTTAGACAGCATTCTAAACATGTATTATCACATAACTCTCCTAAGCTTCATTCTTCCCCACATACTTACTTAATGTTATCATGTTTAGTGTTTTATAATTGCCATTAATGAGACATGATGAAAAGAGTAGCCTTAATTTCTTCTCACTGAAGTTATTATCAACTTGAACTTTCCTACCTTGGTGTATAGAACCAACTTCAGCTCTGTAACTTCCTCTTAATTATTCTCTCTAATCATTTCTGGTGCATCAGAGACTCACTAATTTATACTCTCAAAATATAATTATTTAATAAAATCTCATATATTAATTCCAGTTTAGTTCATTAGCCTTTCCAACTTGAAATAGACTCAATGTTCTATTTCTAACATTATTATATCATCAAATGTTTACTGTTATAATTATTCAAAAACAGAAAGTGGAGTTTGATACAATTGCACTAATCATCCATATAGGGCTCCTATTCATCTTAGATCCTGATTTCATTCAGTATCAAAAATAATATCACTTGAGTTGGGATGGTTCTAAAAGAAGATGTTGAGAAAATTATTTCTAGTGATTTTCATGCTATACTACCAATACCAACAACCCCTAGCCACTGTGATCAACACCTCATTTCATATCATCCACAGCACATATTAACAGAAATTATAGGATTTACATGAATTTCTGTGTCCATTAGAAGTCTCTTAAAAACTCCATGCTGTACATTTTTTACTTCTTATAAATATCAAGGAAATTTATAGAGGACAGAGTTTGTTTGGGACTTAGAGTTTCAGGATTTTAGAGTTCAGGACCATCGTGACAGGAAGCATGGCAGAAGGCAGACATGGCAATGGAGCACATGGAACTGAGAGTTCACATCTGGATCCATAAGCACAAAGCGGAGAGATACAAGAAATGGCCCTTACCTTTTGTAACCTCAAAGCAGGCACCCATCAAAAACCACAACTCATCTAACAAGGCCACACCCCCTAATTCATCCTGAATAGTTACAACAATCAGGGGTCATGTATTTAAACATATGAGTTTATAGAAGTCAATTTCATTTAAACGATCACATTTTTTGAATTGTAATCTATATGTGTGCATGTAGGCAGACAATATATTTCTAATATTTTTCATAAAAAGATAGAAGATATATGAATTCAATGGAATTTGGTTGAGTCATGGCCAGGGTCTTGAAACAATGGTCTTAGAATAATGAACAAAAAAGGCTTTAGGATATTCTTAAATAAAGAAAGGAGATGTGCTGTGAGGAATGAAAGAAAGTAACTGTATTTAATTTTGTTTTGTTTGCCTGTTTATATTTTAAAGGGGAGCATGTATCTGGGTGGGTGGGGAGGATCTTGAAAGAGTTAAGGGAAAGAAAACAATGATCAGAATATTTTGTACAAAGAACATTTTCAATTAAAGAACAGGAAAAATAAAGAAGGATGGCAGGATTGGATTCAATGCAGGTCAGCATCATAACTCAAAAGTCAGAGGAAAAGCAACTGGAAGGATAGGTTGTAGAATAATTTTCTTCTTCTACATTACTGGGCAGAGGATGAAGCATTTTCATGTTTTTTTTTATTTATATACGGGCTTATTCATCAAGCAAACCTTTCCAAGAATATTCAATGCATCAAATGTTGCAGAACAATGACAAATCAATTTGAATTGTTTTTTCTATCGAAGAGCTTAGATTCCAGTGTAATCATAGAGGGACTACTAGCCATTTTTCTGTAATCTCTCACAGATGGCAAGCCTCTTTGAGTAAAAGAAGCACAAAAACTTCTGTGGGGTAAGTTGTTTTGATGTATTCCTTTTCCATATTAAATAACTTCACATTGCCATAGGACTCTATAGGCAGCAGTGTACTTCCACTTATTGAATTAGTCCTGTGAGAAGTTAATCAATTAATGGGTTATACTACTTTCATAGAAAATCCCATCATTTCTCGTTAAACAAATTCATAGTCATTTAATGATATTTACTTTTATTCTGCTAGTAAGAGAATAATTGTTTCTGTGACTCTATTAGTTTCTGTTATAGGAAAACTGTTTTCATGGTGTATGGTTGTGTTACTTCTATTAGCCATTTATAAAGCTCAACAATTTTAATAAACTTTCTAGTGGTTTCTACCAGCCTCCTGTAGATTAGTAATACTGTATGAGTTAGTAATAATTATGACATTTTAAAAATAATTTTGCTTCAAGTGTAATATGTATTCATATCCACTTAGCTCCAAAATTGAAATTGCAACTTATTTAGAAATAAATCCAGCTTAAGGTAACTCTACGATCTTTCTTTTCTTTGTATATTTCTCAGTATAATTATTTTTCTTCAGTATTTTTGCCAATATTATAGTTGAAACTTTCGTAGTTGCACAAACATATGTTGCTTGTTTTTTCCTAAGTGTTAGTCTATGAAAATTTCAATTTGTATTTTACTTACTTCATATGTTTTGAGTCTTCTTAAATACTTCTCTCAACTAAAAATATTTTGCATTTTATAATTCATTTTCAATCCATTTCATTCACTATATCATTTAATACGTTCTGGTGAAATTACCACCTATATTTTTATATTATCTCCAGATGCTCCTAGCATAATCTATCAAAGAAGATTATCCATATTCTCACAGCTAGACTATCATATCATCCCTCAGAGGATGTTTTTGTGGCTCAGGCTCTATGAATGATTTATTCTGTAAGAACATTTATATATTTGTAAGAGTGGAATGAAATTTATAATGTGAATAATAAAAGATAATAGGAAAACATTCTTGACCTGCTCATGTTTTATGTGAGTAGAAATTAGGACTGTTTTGACAACCACAGAGTACCCAATATGCAACCATTGTACACTTGAATAGATGATCATTAAAACCACTTTCTGTTGATTGAAAAGCAATTGATAAGCATACTTTCTAATATAGTCAAATATAATCTTATTTTTTTATATAAAGCAGGCTTTTACCTCTTCATCACAATCTACTATTATGATCTTGGAAAACTGATAAATAAAAACTTATATTGTATATCCAATGTACAAACACTACATTTGCACATGTGTTTGCACTCTGGTACACACACTACAAATAAATAATTCAAAAATGTTGCTGTTTAAGACTCTGCAATGCTGTGGACTTTTATATGTAACAAGTTCATTTTCTTGAAACCATTGCACCACATACTCATCGCTATTGACGTTAACTTTGAAGTTGCTATCTTCATTTAAAAGTGTGACAAACAGGGAGAATATAAAATGCAGAAATGGATGAGGGATGCACCCTTGCCCGGCCACATTCGGGAGGCAGATGCTAAATTAGAAAATATATTTAAACCTCCCACACAACTATCTCCAACTCTAACTTCTGAGTTAACCTATATTAAATAGTTTAATAGATTGTGTGTAAATTTTGGCATTGTCATAGGTTTTAACCTTTTGCTACTCTTTCTCAAATCATCAAAGATTGTTTACACCCAAATACCACTATTGTTCTGAGAATACTACATTCTACTTAGGATTATATAGCCTCCAGTGTTGGACCCTGCCTTTCAATACTGTTCTATGTTTATAATATTTTCTCTAGCGATTGATAAGTTGCTAGGAGAGAGATGACTGATTTTGCCCATGTCAGATATCCTGTTATTAGGCAATTTTTATATTAATTTAGGAATCTAGCTACCTATCAATAAACCTACATTTCCTTGTTTCTATTGTTTAGATTATATTAACAAATGAGGAAAATCTGAAAGTCAAGGGTAAGTTAAGGCAAGTGGCAAATGCTGGAGACTTTGTTATGATTCAGCTTGCATAAGTTTTGCTCCTTTATTCTTTCACCTTTCCTCATTTTGTTACCAACAACATGGACACGTGAAATGGAAATGACATATCCTGAGTGTTTAGAATCAGGTGGAAGAAGTGTAGGCTTTTAAAAATTACATTAGTTTGTGTGTATTGCTTTTATTGTTGTTGTTGGTGGTGGTAGTGGTGTGTGTGTGTCATGTGTGTGCATGTCATGTATGTGCCCACCCCTGAACGCCAGCACATACACAACTTCCTTTGCTAAGAGAACAGCTTGTCAGAGATGGTTTTATCCTTCTAACATGGCCTCAGGAAAAGAACTTGGTGATCAGGTTGGGAGGCAAGAGATTTGACTCATTAAGTCATCTTACCAGTCCTGAAGTTTAGTTTCTTGATCCTTGAAACTTAAGTAGCTAACGCTTATTTTGGAGGATTAAAATCTGTAATAAAGATTATTTCAATTTAATTTGCAGATATAACCATAGTAATTTCTTTTAATCTTTTAATATTAAAAATTGCTTTGTGAAGGTTACAGAAGATAAATATAAATGCATATTAATTTCCAAACATTAAAATGCTGTTACAAATTATCAACCATAAAATAAATACTCTAGGATTGAATGCAATTAAATTGATAAGCAGCAAAATATACTGTAGAAATCAGTTTGGGATTAGTGTGGGTGGTACTTCACTTAACTGTTTCTCGAGGAGATGTTATTAATTTGAACTCCACTTAGTCAGAATTTATGATAATTTGAAAGGAATGCAGTATTACCTAGGGAAAAGAACTGAGATTTAACATTAACAATATAAACATAGTTAACAGAGTTTGATACATCATTTTAAACAAAGATATACTAATTTCTAATTTCTCACATCTGCTAAAATTAGGTCCCCAAATGCCCAATTTAGGTAGTATTTGTTTATGCTCAAGTTCCTTTGAGGTTTTCATAGAAAATGTTCCTTTCTTATGAAATAGTCCCTAATGAAAATATTTTAGCAGTGTAAAACATTTATCTTGACGACAGATACAAGAACAGAAAAAAATATCATAAATTTAAACTACTTATCAATATAACTCTTCCAAGTGAAGTGAAAACTGAGATGCCAACCCTATCCAAAATTATTATAGGAAAGGAATCTTGCTAAGTTTTATCAAGATTATAAAATTTACTATGTGTCTCAGATACTACACTTTTGTAATCTTGTACTACAAGTATCACCACACATTATAAAATTACACATGAAGGTTTATTAATAGATGATTTTTATAATTCCAAAGGTTAGACTCATTGATCATTTCCTGATTGAAACAAAGCAGGTGTAGTTCTGTGAGGCATCCTAACTGTTAGAAAATATAAACAAAGAAATCTAAGGAACTGTCCACATACTTATGACTTGCATAACTTTACAGGATTAATAGCGGTTATCAGATAAGCAAACTACCAAGGTGCAGAAAATGCATGCGCTATGTGATGTATACTTGGTAATCTTGCATGTTACCTTGACTTGACACCCCCAACAAAATCATTAGGAAACTGTAAAAACATATTTATGGATTTTTCTTAAGACTTATTTCCAGAGATGATTGGCATACAGACCAGAAAACTGAGGTAAGGCAGGGTATAGTCCAATGGCTAGAGCACAGCAATGTGGGAACAGCAGAATGAAGGAGAAAAAAAAAATGTGTGCATCATAACATGGTCCTATTAGAAAGGTGCAGATTTGTTGCTGAGTGACACGACATCAGACTCTATACATTTGTCAGTCCATAAGTGCATCCAGGGAGCATGCAGGCCTTTAATATTAGGCTGGAGCTGCCATGGCTCTTCTTGTTCTCAGGGTCTCAATCCTCAGCCTGAGAAGCCTCTTAGTTTTCCTAGTCCCACTACTCGTCATGAAGCCACTCTGCCCCGATTAACGATTTAAGCTAATCTAACAAACCCACTATTATAGTTATCTGTATGGTCTATTTATTCTCATCTCTTAGAAAGCACAGACAAAAATACTGTGATAACTTCTGTGAAAGAAAGAAGAAAAATGATTGCTATACCTGGTCAGATTTTTCTAGAAATAGAAAACATTATTAAAATTAGTTTCTTATAAATGAGTATGGTAATATGAGATGGGATGACACAATGGTTTTTTCTGTGAACATTTATATGTTGGTATGTGTTGATATATATTGGCTTTTTGGGGATAGGATTTCTTTGTAGCTTTGTAGTCTGTCCTGGAACTAGCTCTTGTAGACCAGGCTGGTCTCAAACTCACAGAGATCCACCTGCCTCTGTCTCTTGAGTGCTGGGATTAAGGTATGCCCCACTACTCCCTGGAAATATGTTGTTATATTTTTAATCTTATGAATACACTAGTACTATTAAAAGTACTTTGTGATCACTTATAATTCAGTCATCCACAATCATTTTTGGACTATATTGTGATATCATTTCTGAATAAATAAAACTATAATTTAAATAGATCTTGTTTCAAATATTTAATTTATACAATCTAATATTAACTTATATGGTGTTTTTCAGATAAAGAATTATCTAGAGAATTTTTAAAGAATATATTCCTCTTAAATTTATTTTGTAGTTCCAAAGAATTCATATTTAAGACAACTTTTAGCATTCATGTCTGGGATAATAAAACGTTCAGCTACAAATTTCTTCTTCCTTTCCATTCTTGTATCTACAGGAAAATGCTTAAAGCTATCTTCTTCCTTACATTTGTAGATACTGTGAGGGAGTAAATGACCATTAAGAGAAAAGTCTACAGTATGTAACGAACACCTGCTAAGACTGAGGGGCAGTGTTTTTGATGAAATATTTACAGCTACTTCTTATAATTAACATCCTTAGGTCCTTTAAACTGCTGCGCCCAAAAGAAGAAAGACATTTTCTTAACTTGCTTTCTAAGTATTTATAATGCCTGCTGATTTTCAGCTGTGCACGCACCACTTATTATAGCCATAGGTTTCTATGGAGAAAGGGACTGGATTAGTTTTTCTAGTAAGATTCTTTCCCATTTGATTATATCATTCTGCACATTATGCATACAGAGAATTTGAAAAGATTCTACTGAAAATCCCTTCTTAAAGGCATGATGTGCTTGTTTTGTGAACCATCTAGGTGCCTAAAATTTTATACCCAGATAGAAGATATTTAAAAGCTATGACAAATTGTGTGACTGAAAGGCAACATCTGCTCCCAAGTTCTAAATAAATAGAAAGAAGTATGTTATTCTTATCATCCTTGGCTCTCTAGATATGAACTTACAGTAAGCCCATTTTGTTCCATGGTGTGTTAGTTACCACCACTACCGTCTGCTTCATCATAAAATTTAAAAATACAGTAAGTTAAACATTAGGTTGAAGTTGCAAAGCATTAAGTGTTAGGATTTGGAAAAAAATAAAGCAATCTGTGTCTGAAACCTGTGCTTTTCTTCATTATGCTATCCATAGTGTCAAGCGATTTGTGGGACATGCATTGTACTGACTGAAAATAAAAGTAAATAAATAAATAAATTAAGATCAAATCCATAAAAGTTTAAAGCAATGGAATAATCAAGACAGCTAGATAAACTATAGTTCAATATACATTCAGAAAAAAAATGGTGTTCTAACCTTCACAATACAATTTGGAATTCAAATTAACTCTTCCATATAAACTGCAATAATTCTGGGATTTCATTATTGACTATAAAATACCTTGTTATTATAAATCCTCAATTATCCTCCAATGACAATATTCCAAGAGATAAATAAATAGAATGACAGAGAAAGGAGGAGATGATAGGTAGAAAATACATGGGGTTCAAATCATGAACATTATCAAGATCATAACACAGCTACTCCTCTCAATTTTTTCTGTGTACTTTGTAATGTGCTCACCTGCTTCTTGTATCTATAGCAATAATTAGACAGTTTCTGTTTATTCTAGCCTATTTTATACATATAGAATTGTGACATCTGTACTCTCTTTCCCAAATGTTCTTTTAATCATGCATTTGTTTGGATTTCCACATATATTCTTGCTTAGGTGGTAGTTTTTGTCTTTTTTACTGAATAGTGTTGAATTGAAAATATTTGTCACATTTCATTGATTCTACCTCTTTTGTAGCTGACAATTTCTAGTTTAGACTACTACAAATCAAATATAGATTATTTCAAATCTTATAAAAATGTATTTGAGTGTATGCTTTTCATTCCCTTGTAAAATCACTACAAGAAAAATATCTGAATCATCTATAGATGCCTTTTATTTTTAAAAAGAGGGAGCTCTTACATAATGATCTAACTATTTTGTTATGCACTGTGTAATATTTTTGAGCTGTAAATAAATATGAAACTCTCAGGTAAATGGAGGGATCTGAAAATCATCCCTTTCTTAGGTGTTGGCCAGAGGGGTTCCAAATCTCCCCCACTGAAACATTACAGGGTATTGCTATTTGTATTGGTTACCATTCCGAACTTGATGGTAAGAACTGACTGTTGGCACACAAAAGAGTTCCACAATAGCCCAGAATGGAGTATAACAAAGATGTTCTTATCTGGGGATAAACTCACAGAAAGAGTAGTGATGCACAGCCCTCTACATGTGCTGGGAATTAGAGTTAAATCCAGTAGACAAGAGGCATGAGCATGCTTTTAATCTGCATTTATAGTACAAGAGACCATGCCCAAAGTGGACCAGTATCTTAAAGGCTATTGAGTGAAGGAGTTTCCGCAGCACATGACTCTAAAAGACACCATGTATTTGAGTCATAGAGTTCGGAGAAATCAAGCTTGTACTAGTCTTAAAGTCTTTTTAATAAATAGTCGTCAGAGGACTGAGGTGTTAAATATGTCACTAGAGTAGAAAAGGAAGCATCAGTTTTATCTAACTGTTAACCAGTTAGATTGCCTTCATCATGGGATTTTATCACAGCAATAGAAACATAACTAATGCAATCAGGTGGTGGTTGCACAAGCCTTTAATCCCAGCACTCGGGAGGCAGAGGCAGGCAGATCTCTGTGAGTTCAAGGCCAGCCTAGTTACCAGAGCTAGTTCCAGGACAGGCTCTAAAACTGCAAAGAAAACTTGTCTTGAAAAACCACCAAAAAAGAAAAAGAAATATAACTAATGAATCACATAATAGACTTAAAGAAAGAAATCACCAGACCATCTCAGTAGATGCAAGAAAGCCTTTGAATGTTGTCCACCATACCATCATGGTAACAACCTCATTAATATGAAGAAACATATCTCAACATAGTAAATGCTACATATAATGAAACTACAACCAAAAATATTGTAAATCGTTAAAAAATAAAGTCTCAAAATCTTCCTAATAAGGTCAGGAATGACGTGAGTATGTTCATTTTCCCCATCCTCCTCAATATAGCATGTTTTTTTATTAGAACAAATTAGATAAAATAAGAAAATGAAATGAATACACAGGTCAAATTAGCTCTATATACAGAAGATATAATTTTAGGCATTAGAAACCCTAAGGACATCTCTTGGGTATATTCCCAATAGTGGTATTGCTGGTTCGAGAGGTAGGTTGATCCCGACTTTCCTGAGAAACCGCCACACTGCTTTCCAAAGTGGTTGCACAAGTTTGCATTCCCACCAGCAATGGATGAGAGTGCCCCTATCTCCACAACCTCTCCAGCAGAGGCTATCATTGGTGTTTTTGATTTTAGCCATTCTGACAGGTGTAAGATGGTATCTTAATGTTGTCTTGATTTGCATTTCCCTGATTGCTAAGGAAGTTGAGCACGATCTTAAGTGTCTTTTGGCCATTTGAACTTCTTCTGTTGAAAAGTCTCTGTTCAGCTCAGTGCCCCATTTTATAATTGGATTGATTAACCTTTTACGGTCTAATTTCTTGAGTTCTTTATATATTTTGGATATCAGACCTTTGTCAGTTGCGGGGTTGGTGAAGATCTTCTCCCAGTCAGTGGGTTGCCTTTCTGTCTTAGTGACAGTGTCCTTTGCTTTACAGAAGCTTCTCAGTCTCAGGAGGTCCCATTTATTCAATGATGTCCTTAGTGTTTGTGCTGCTGGGGTTATACGTAGGAAGTGTTCTCCTGTGCCCATGTGTTGTAGAGTACTTCCCACTTTCTCTTCTATTAGGTTCAGTGTGTTTGGACTGATATTGAGGTCTTTAATCCATTTGGACTTGAGTTTTGTGCATGGTGATAGATATGGAGGCAATGGGGATGTTCTATTGGGAACTCACCAAGGCCAGCTGGCCGGGGTCTGAAAAAGCATGGGACAAAACTGGTCTCGCTGAACATAACGGACAATGAGGACTACTGAGAACTGAAGAACAATGGCAATGGGTTCTTGATCCTATTGCACGTAATGGCTTTGTGGGAGCCCAGGTAGTTTGGATGCTCACCTTAATAGACCTGGATGGAGGTGGGTGGTCCTTGGACCTCCCACAGGGCAGAGAAACCTGCTTGCTCCTTGGGCTGAGGAGGGAGGAAGACTTGATTGGGGGAGGGGGAGGGCATGGGAGGTGGTGGCGGGGAAGAGGCAGAAATCTTTAATAATTAAATAAATTAATTAATAAAAAAACATTAAAAAAATAAATAAATAAAAAAAAGAAACCCTAAGGATTATTACAGATCTTTAAGAAGTCACAGAAGCTTTCAGCAAAGTAGTAAGATACAAAATAAAAATACAAAAACTGGAGCTTTCATAGGTGCCAATGAAGAATAATCTGACAACCGAATCAGATATACAGTCCTATTCACAATAATCTCACCAACAAGGAGTAAGTCTATGTTAGCGATTTTTCTTATAGCTGCCATCGCATACAGTGATATAAGAAACTTAATGAGGAAAAGATTTTGCCTTAAAATGTAAACATTCACTCTATCACAGTGGAACAACCAGGGCAGCAGAATTTTGGGGAGGCATCTGGTCACACTCTGTCCACAATCAAGAAACCAAGAGTGATGAATCTCATTGTTCGGCTTGTTTTCTCCTTTTTATTCAGTTCATGATCTCAGTGCATGAAGTGGTGCTGCTCACAATTAAGAAATTCTTTCCACTGTAATTAACCTAATTTAGAAAATCCTTCTTAAACTTTTGGCTCATAGATCCTGTCAAATCAATGGTCTAATTAACCATCACAAATCCTATTTGAGAAGTAAAAGCTTCCCTACACTTCAAATTTTATACATCTAAGAAAGCAATCCAAAAGGAAACTAAAAAATGGAAAATATTCACAAATTTATAGATGATCATAGTTTGTATAATAGCTCTAGCTGTGAAATCAACCTATATAGTCAATGCAATTCTCATCAAAACTCCAGTAACATTTTTTAAAAGAACTATAAAAACATTTTCAAGTCTACACAAAGTTCAGACTATGATGAATAAAGACATCCTAAACAAAAAGAATAATGCTGAGAAAAGTATAACCATGACTTATTCTAAATATATCACAGAGCCATAGTAAGAAAAACTGTATAATTCTGGCACAAAACCAGACATATAGAACAATGGAGTAAAATATGAATCCAGAAATATACCTTCAAAGGCATAGCAACAACCACTTAAGTTTAGGCAAGGGTACAAAACAATTACATTGGATAAGAAACCCTTTTCAAATGACTCTTTAAAAAGCTTTATATGTGGATAAATGAAACTGATTCCTTGCTCTTAGTTCTATACAAATACTCAAAATAATTCAAAGGCCTACATATAAGATTTGACACTCAAAAAATGAAGGAAAAACTCTTCAAGACACAGCACATATTTCAATGTAATATATCTCTCCAATAACCAGAAACCATTACCAAAACCACCAATACCACATATAAGAAGTCCTCTTTTGAGTTGTTGTTTGGACTTTCCAAGGGTGTCTATTGCTTTTGCCCTCGGTTTTCAACTCCCAAATGTGGAAATTAAGTCCTAATTGATAAAGACACTGTGTACTTCAGAAACAGGGCCTAGAAACTGCTGTGTTGGAACTAACTTGAATGTATTCTCCCTGACGAGCAGCTTTCATGGTAACAGGATAGAGAATTTTAGATTTTTACATATACATATACATATATATATATATATATATATATATATATATATATATATATAATAGTCACAGGGAAGGAAAAGTACTAACTGACTAGCTACAGGGAAGGAAGGGTTAGCAGGGTGGGGAGTCAAGGGAGTGTGTGAATTACTATATCTTTTTGAAACCTATTCCTATATACAATGAACATATTGCAGTAAGAAATTTGTAAAACAATGCATAAAATATCGAATGTTTTTCTCGATGATTATTTTCCAATTTCTCTTGCACAAACAAGATAAACTTTGAAACGTTGTGCAACTTTGACCAACTTAGTATCCCCTGTTTGCTAACAACTCCAAGAAGGGTTCATATGGGAGAAAAGTGGGACCTTAATTGTTCAACTGAGGCATGAGGATTGTTAAATGCTTTACTCGTGTCTTTTATCCACTTGCTGTTTCTATAGGGAATTAAACTAGAATATAATGAGTACATATCCGATATTGGACCGCTAATAATAGCAAAGCTGTCATCCAGGTATGCATCTTACATGGTGTTAAATGCTATACTAATTGTAACACACTTTAATGAGGAAAGACCATTTCAAGGCCAGCTGGCCTGGGTCTGAAAAAGCACGGGATAAAACCGGACTAGCTGAACATAACGGACAATGAGGACTACTGAGAACTCAAGAACAATGGCAATGGGTTCTTGATCCTACTGCACGTACTGGCTTTGTGGGAGCCTAGGCAGTTTGGATGCTCACCTTACTAGACCTGGATGGAGGTGGGTGATCCTTGGACTTCCCACAGGGCAGGGAACCCTGATTGCTCTTAGGGATGAGGAGGGAGGGGGACTTGATGGGGGAGGGGGAGGGAAATGGGAGGCGGTGGCGGGGAGAAGGCAGAAATCTTTAATAAATAAATAAATAAATAAATAAATAAATAAATAAATAAATTTAAAAAAATGTGAAACCTACTCAATCAATTAACCAACAATCTGCAATGCTGGAACCCACCAGGAAATACAACCTTACCCAGAGATCACTGGAGCTACATTTAATCATTTCTGTTTTTTTGAGCAAATTCTAATCCTCCCTTCAAATTTCAGAGTGTTCAATACTGGAAAGCAAAATCATGATTCCAAAATTTCTAAATCAGGTTCCTCACCACCTACAGACATTTCTCTTTGACAAGAACTACAAACACTTTATTATAGTGTTTACACGGCATATTAGTCCTCATTTTCTATTCCTTGCACAGAATCACATCAATAACAAATGCTATTTTCATGCCCTGGACCAAAAAGAGGCCTTGATACAAGTTCTAGAAATATACTGAAATTGTCCAAGTTTAGAATTATTTTTTGAGCTAATGTTAGATACAGTGTAAGAATCTGGTCACCTCAATAGTATGCAACTTCTTAGTCACTGAAATAAAATCTGAATCCACATTCACGCACATTTCCTGACATTTATGAAACATTATTTTTCTGAGAACAGGTGTCAGTGTGTTTATCCACAGTTCTACTAATTTGGCAAGCTCCAGTAATCACAGTATCCCTATTATTTGAGTGAAATGCACAGCATTTCCCTTGCCTATCTGGAAGACATCAAATAGACAACAGTAGTTTGTTAAACATGTCACAAAAATAATGAGGTGTCTTTAATTTATTGCAAGTGTACACGCAACCATTAGTCTTAATAACTGAATCTATAAGCTTTCAAGTTAAACCTGGATTAAAAGTGAAACTCTCCCATTTACTATCTCTGGCTTTGAACAAGCTTATTAACCTTTATAACTTGCAATTATTTTGCCTACTAATATATTTTTAACACTTAACTTTTATATTTGGGGGAAGAGCAAATGAGATGATCTCTTTGTCATGGATACTGGTTAACAGTAAATACACCCTAAGAGATATCCTTGATTTTAACTCTTACGAAATGATCTAATCAAAGGCAAATTCAATAATTTATTTTTTGTCCTGTTTGACTTAGATGAGTATATCTAACCTTTAAGGACAATTCTAATTTAAAATACAATTAAAAATAATCACAAATGATGCTTTGTGCCATTACTTCAATTTCTTAGAATACCAGCTGTTACTCTACAATTTTAGAGATAAAACTTTATAATTATTTAATAGCAAAATTATAATATTATAAAATGTTCATAGAATACTAACTCTGTGTTTTCCATTTTCTTATGTAACTTACGCACCTTCAGGCATAAGCTACATGCATCCAAAGATAGCAGGAATGTGGCATAGTAGAAAATTATAACATCATTTTAAAACATCTACACTGAGAAGGGTTTAGTTGTACTTGTTATTCTTCTAACTTTCTGGCCCATCCTTGGGCAATAACTTTGGAGATAAAAAATGATGTGTCATAAGGTTGGACCCACCTACAACTTAGACTAACTTTCTGAATCAGTCACTGCATTTATTATACATGGAGAAAAATATAGATTAAAGGGGCTATACAAAAAATATAAAAAGTTTATAGGAAAAAAACAGAACTTTATAAAATAATGCCCTAGTTAAATGCTGCCACCCACAATAGCAAAATCAGTGAGTACATATATTCTATATCCATAAATTTTAATCAGGGAGAAATCAGAGCTTTGAGAACTGAAAGGGTGGTTATAATTCCATTTAGGTTTTAGCAGACTGCCCAGGGTAGAAAGTGATTGTTATGCAAGGGTGATGATCAGAGTCTAAATCTGCAAGATTCATGGAAATATGGTTGCAACCTGCACTCTTTACAATTATGTGGGAGAGAGAGAGAGACAGGAGGGTCCCCATAGCTAATGCCAAGAACAGATAGTGGAGATTATCCTCTGACAGCCATGCATGCCCTGTAGTGTTGACAGAGGTTGCTCATTTGTTTCCCAGCAGCCCAGACCCAAAATAATCACTCAGAAATATTACATTTACAATAATTACAACATTTCTTGGCGTATTAGTTTACACATATTTCTAACTGACTCTTACATCTTAAATTAATCTATTTCTATTAATTTGAGCATTACCATGAGGTTCTGGCCTACCGGCAAGGTTTTATCATCTTTCTCAGGTGGTAGCTACATGATATCTCACTGACTCCACCTACTCTCTCTATACATATCTGTTTCAGCATGGCTATATTTTCCCCCGTTATAGGCTAAAGCAGCTTCTTTTATTAACCAATGGTTGTAAAACATATCTACAGCATACAGAGGGAAATCCCACATCACTACGGCACTGTACTGATTGTGCTCACATATACAAATGTGTATCTACATGCACATGCATCCTACACACACATGCACAGTTTGACTAAAAAGTCATTATTCACTGTAGCAAAAACATTAGTTTAATACATTTGGAGTAAATAAAGGGATAATAGTCTTGACTCCAGAATGATGCTTAAACAAACAAAACACCAAATAAATACTAGTCATCAAAAGTATATTAAATTTCACATTGGGTTTAAGTAGCCAAAATAATCAAATATATCCAAAGACATTATGCTCCACACAAGCCTAGTAACCATTTAAATGTTTTGCATTCTCTTTGACATTTAATTTGTTCAGTAAATATTATCATTTAATGTACACTCTCGTTTTTATTCCACTGAGTCATTTCTAATAGTTCACTTACCACAACTAAGGAAATGTTAAAAAAAGTGGTAAGTCATTCATATAGGGTTCATGCTTAATGTTTTGTCTATGGGCCTTTATATATTTAAGGAATTGTTTCCATTATTTCTTTTAAAATTGGTAGATACAAAGAAATACTTTTTAAAAAAGTGAAATAAAAAGAATTGGCTAAGTTTCTCACTGATGTCCACAAAAGAAGTCTATATTGCTTAGCAACCAAAATGCTATGTGTCTAGACACAATGGATTCAAATTAAAACCTAATCCCCTTTCCATGAGGCAACAGTTTAGCCAGCCTTTCCCTTCCATGCCAAGCAATATTTTTCTAAAGGGTTCGAACTTTGTTACTGATACACCTTTTGCAAACATCCTAAAGTTCAATTTAAAATGTATAGGAACTTCTGTGCATCTATGGCATTTCTCCAAGTCTCAAAACTACATTGTCTGCTTTCTTTTATGTATGAAAACTAATCACTTCAGGAGGATTAAAGCATTTTTTGGCAGGAAGCCAGATTCTATTTCCAGCTCTATGTTTACCACACTACTAGAGAGGAGAGAAAAATTAGTGAGCATGTGCATTATAAAAGCCAGTTTTTCATTTCACTAAAATATTTCTAGATTCTCTGTTCTTATTTAGCCTAATAAATAAAAAAAGGTCTCAGAAAGCCTGTAACTTACTTGAATTTTTAACGATGTGGTTCTTGTGACATCCATAATGGCAGTAACAAACATAATTCTTTACTGAAGTACTCATAGCACAATAGAATTTAGTAAAACCAAGAGTTTTGGTGGAAGTCTTCCCTAACACTCCTGACACATTTTTTCTTGCTGGTTAATCAGTTTGGAACTTTGCAATAGGTAAATAGAATAATAGAAGTTCTGGAATGAAGAATAACATTAATTTCTTTGTGAAAGACATTACTAGTTTTGAGCAGTATCTTCCTTTTGAGTTTGTGTCTACCTGATATTACATGAAAATTATAGAGAAATGCAAGGCTGTTCTTACCATTAGGAACAGAAATTTAGATGGTATCAACTCAGTAAATACTAAATGCACTAATGATTTATCTGATGTTGACAAAGAACTAAGGGCATTTTTAAATTATATATTTATATATACTTCACATATATGCTTAAATATATATAGTATAAACATGTATGCACTATAAATTGCATACCAACATGCTATTTATCTTTTTATTGCCTATTTATGTTTGGAGTAAAGATTTTAGTATGTTCTTAGCTCTAAGCTTAGGTAAAATCTTACTTTCCCATTAAGTATTTTGAAAAAAAACTTACTTTTTTTTTTGTATTTGGAATAAAATTTTATTCTATATAGCCACAAATAGAATATACCCATCAATTTCAAGATATGAAGTAGAAAAATCATGAGCCAATGTTAAATGTACAATAACATCAAGTCACAAGAGTCATTCCTGACTTGGTTGGTTATGAAATTCTCTTTGTTCTAACCCATTGCCTTATTTACTAAAAGTCAATAACATAAAAATATAAAAGCACCTCCTGGCATATTATTGGCTGTGAATAAATACTTTCTATGTTTTATCTAACCTGTCTTAGTTCATAATCCATGTTTATCAAGATGTTAATTTTCCAAAGAAAATAATTTAAGTAATTCAGACAATTACAGTACTGACAACTTTTATGTATTGAAGTCATAGTCAAAATAGGAAACCTTCTTTCAAGAATATATCATAAATTTATTCTGGAATTACCAAGATGCTTAAGGCATATGTAGTCGTTGTACAAATCTTGGTTCTGTAGATTGTATCTTTGGTTGAGAGGTATTCTTTCAATTGACGCTACTCTTCCCCTAATTAAGATACATACTTGACAACAGAATTTTGTTAAAGTTCAGACAAAAAAGAGAGTTGTTCTTGGTACTTGTTTGCCTTGATACCCCCACTTCCACCCTTTAATCTTTGAAAAACTTACTTCTTGACTTGTAAATTCCGGTGAGAGACAGAAACAGATAAAGTGACACAAATGACCTGCTATGTGGCTGTTGTGATTTATGGAGTTCTCCTGTTTTCATACACTAGGTCAGCAAGTCCCATACTGCCCCTTGAGGCCAAGCATTGAAAAAGGATCAACCTTGTTGCAAACTCCAGGAAGTATCAATTTTCATTGTTTTTCTTTAACTCAGACCATATATTTGTAACCAGTAATTAGTACTGGGAGTTTCTATTTGCAACTTAAGGCATTTCAGTTTTCTCTATTACTTCATTTCCAGAGATAGGGTGAGGTGGCTGATCAGTAATAATTTTTTTTTAGATTAAGATTTGGGTAATATGCCTTGACACATTGTGATGATCAAAGCGTTTGTTCAATGTGATGATAATGGTACTACAAAGCTCTTACAGATGTTAGGCTCCCATCTCAGCATATTTCAAGCATTCTGAAGATATAGAATAACAATGAATGAATGAATCATAAAATTCCATTCAAATTATATTAAAAATTTTCATAGTTAAGTTTAGAAAAGCTGTATCACATTAAAAATGATTAATTACTGTAACAATGCCCAATTATAATGTTCACATTAAAAATCTTATACATGTATCCATATAGAATTAATTGGTTAGAGGACTCTAAAAAATAACAAAATCTAAGGATACTCAGGTTCTCTATGTAAATGGAGTAGTAGTTTCTGTAATGTAGGAAATCCTCCCACAGATAGATATTTTGATTATATAAGGGTTACTGGTAATACTGAACTAGAATTAGTGGTATCTAAGTTGTCATTAAGCTTTTGCCTATAAGTAATGGGATCAGTACATATTATTCTGTGTATGTGCAAATTTTTCCCGAATATTCTTAATAAATAAGGCTATGTATACCTGTAGATAAAGAGCCAAAGATGTCAAGGAGTAACTGTACAAGGCAAAGGTGGTATGGGGAATAACTGATGTTTTATGAATCATACTGAACTTATTTCCTGAAAAATTTTTTTTTGCCAAAAATGCACTTAAATTACTTTTGAAAAGACCAAGAAGATGTTAAGTAAACCTGATTCATATAATATTTGTAGATTTGAGTTTATAATTTATAATTACTTAGAAACTAAATAAGACAAATAAAACTTGTAATATAGAATAACTTCAAAACAGTAACTTTTAGAGGCATTGTTTTTGTGAGAAAAAAATTACCTGTAGAGCTATGCTGCATAAATCTAAAGAATGACATGATTCCATGTAGGGAGAGTCTTCTTCAAGAATGAAGAGTGAAGATGAAAATAGGAACACTTTCATAAGTGGCTCAATAAATTATAAAGAGAACAGGCTAACAATGTCCAACCAAGGTACTTAAAATGCATGCTGCTTCTCCACTGTCTTATTCTTTACTTGTGCTTTAATTTCTTCACCATACTACATGGAATCCACTGCTTATTTTATTTTGATAATTAATAAACTATGAATTGCCTTATTCTTCACATTTTTATAATCTATTATCCTGTGAAAATTAAGTAGATTCAGTAATGTTCATTTTAAAGTAATGGACATAATTTGGGGCAACAGTAATGACTTCCAAAGCCGTGTACTAGGCAACATGTTGATTGATGATTATTTTCTAACTTTAACAGTGAACATTAATACACACTTAGAAAGCAAATTTTAGCATTTTAAGGATCAAAGTCTCTGAGATTAGTAAGGTTAAAAAAAAGAAGTAAGTTTTTGTGAATCTTCAAACCTGAAATTCTGAATTCAAATGAGCCCTTGAAAACTAGATTGCCGCTGAGTTGTTGAAAACAGCATTGGAAATTGCTTTCCCAGGCCATTTTAGAGTTCCACCTGGCTCACAAGGAGGCAGAATGTCAGGAAATAAGGAATCAACATCATGCACACTGAGGTGGCAAGATGGAAAATGGAATCCGATCAAAGGTCTCTGAAGGATGAAACGTACAAATGAAGTTTTGATATTGAAGGGCGCACTGTAGCCTGTCTTTGAATTCCTTTCTCTATCTGCTGTGGCATGCTGAATGAGTTTTGTTTGTTTCTAATGTCCCCTCCTTTGTAAATTTCTTGCAATGGAATCAGAAACGTTATAAAAGGAGATGATGAAAATTCCATGGGTGCCAGTCATTCTTCTGAAAGTGAATAAATCTATATAAATTTTTATTTACCTCAATTACAATTTTTAAATCATGGAGGTTTACATCTCCAAAGTGAATTTGGAAATCAGCCGTCCTAGTATATATTGAACACACACTTTAAAGAATGGTTTGACTGAGACCCAGGATTTCCCTACATGATTTTTTGTTTGTTTATTTTACAGTACTTATCTAGATGCATATCTAGCACCATATGGTATTTGTTCAACTATGAAAAGGAAGAGCTGTGAATGAATACTAAAACCTGGGCTCCAGAAACATTGAAAAAAAAACATAGAAGGGCAGTTTTATCCATAAAAAGAAATTTTTGTGTATATTAAACATATAAAACTCTATTTTTTACAATGTACCCCAAACTAAAACATTTAACACTGACAAATCATTAGTATACTAAAGCAAATGAGTGCCATTTGAACACCAGCACAGGCTGGAAGGGAATGAATATTTAGTGTGGGCAAAAGAAACACAGACTAACACTGTAGGACAAAATGAAATTCAAAACCGGGCAATTCCGTATTGTCATTGAGCCCTACTGAAACTCCCACACATGACTTCAGCAATCTAAAAAGGGATGCTGGCTTTTAACACATTGCCATAGGCCGTATCTCAGAAGCTATCAGGAGGCCACATGGTCAAAACACATCCAAAACATTTAGAAATCACTTAGTCAGTTAGTGCTTCATCTGATTCCCTTCCTTAATATTTCTGGAATACATTCGACTCTAAGCATACTATATTGGCTCAAATTAAAAGAAATTGCCTATGTGCAGAAGATATTTCATCTGTCAATCGTCCGGTGTCTATTCTTACCCTTCTCAACATAAGAGTGGGAAGGCTGAGTTTGGGGTCATTTTAGAACTATAATGTCTTTCTTAGTTTTCTTATAATGTATAACATTCTGTAACTTAAAGCAACAACCATTTATTATTTCAAAGATTTAGTAGTCAGGAATTCTGGAGTAACCGGGTGACTCCTCAGGGATGGTAGGGAATTCACACATTGTGAACAATCTGATATGGAAACATGAAAGAAGTTGTATTGGTTTTACAACCTGATCTTAAAATCGGCTCAGCACATTCATGCTGTTTTCTACTAGCCACACATGCATCGGCAGAAAGAGGACAGGAAAGTGTGAAGTGAACATCACTAGCCACATATACATGTGGACAGAACCAAATGGACTATATATATGAATTTGAGAGAGAGCAGAGGACGGTCAGAAGAGGAGCTGAAGGAAGGAGAGTATGGGATGATGTTAATGTCGATTATATAAAAGCAATATTCATGTATAACATTCTCAAAATAAAGTAAAAATTGTGGATCATTCTTGTGGCTGATTGTCATGATGATACAGTCAATGGTTTTACATGGAGAGAAACAACAAACTAATAATCCTAATTACAGTAGGAATATAGAGACAAAGATTCAGGTCACATGTCTACATAATTGATTTACAAAGCCATCTAAGCAAGTAGTAAGTGATAAGAGGGTTATTTTTTAAATTTTACCTCTATTGCTTCTTTTGAGAATGTCATTAAAGTTAAACATTTACCCATGACATAGTACACACAGGAGGTTTTAAATGCTTTGTTATGGAAAAAAGACTTTCCATTTCATTAATTCTGGATGGCATTTTCAAATTGTTGATTTCTCAGAAATTGCTTTTGCACCAAATGGCAAAATGTAGATAATTTTTCGTGAAGATATGACTGTCAAATGACTGAAAGGGAACATTTCAAAATGAATTTTAACAGAAGAATCGACACATGCTTACGTACACACCACAAGACATACATTCATGTCCACTGTGAGAGGAGAAATGGCTTGCCAAAGATGTGCATGTCCTCCTGCATGGAAGCTTTAGCTATGTTAAATGGAAAAGAAAAATTGAAGCTGCAGGTGACATAAGATTGCTGGTCATTTTTCTTTAAGATAGAGAGATAATCCAGCATTTGGGGGCATGATTTTATCTCAAGGGTCATAAACTTGCAAAGGAAAACTGAGGAGTAGCTCAGAATTATATGAAAGAATATGACACACCATTGCTAACCTTAATATGGACAAAGGGACCAGGAACCACGAAATGCAATGCTTTAGCAGTCATTACCTGGATGTCCCAAAAATACTGCAATGCTGGTGAGTCTGGAAAGCATGCAGAGATGAACCACTCCAAAGTTGGTTTCAGGGAACCTGCCTTATTGTGTGTGAACCACCACTTATATAGTGGAATCCTGTGAGCTGTGGTTGGTTAGCACATTACCTTGGATTGGACAGTGAGTGCTCATACCATCCATACCACCAGGATCTCTACATGGAAGAAACGCCATAAAAGGAGATGTGGAGACTGCAGACTCACTGCAGCCCAGCTAGGGGCTACTATCACTACTTCAGAATTTAGTGGTCTGATGTCTGGGAATACTCAGAAGGAGCATGTGTGCTATGCTTCTTACCTCGAAGCACAGTGTGCTAGGTAGACTAGCTGCTAGGTTATGCCTGCATTGTCTCCTAAATGTAGGTGTGGCCATCCATGGGTGTAGTGCTCATAACTTGGTATTGTATTATCCACCAGGAAGTTCTTACCTATCAATAAGTTTCTCTTACCTGGAGAAAACCAATATTCTTCTCTCAGCAGTCATTGACTGACAGCCGCTCTTCTCTGAGTGGGACCCTGTGAAATTTTCTCTATCCATGTCAATGCACCCACTAATTTTCATTGCTTGGCTCTTTATTTCAATACTCACGTTTTTCTTTATAGAATAACTCATGTAAAATAGTTAAATATATTTTCTCTACCTTTCCTGATTTTCACATGAGACATGTATTGTTATAAATAATTGCTTTTAATTGCTACTCATTGTTTATGTATGTGTGTGGGAGGACATGACAAAAAGGATTTAAGGGAGAAAGATTTTTCTTAACTTACAACTCCAGAAGGGATTCTGGTTGGATACTGTCCATATGGTTGGGAAGAGGTGGCAGCAGAAGCTGAGGTCAGCTAATCATATTGTAACAGCGGTTTAGAAGCAGAGCATGAGCAGGTGCTGGGGTCCAGGCTGTAAAATAAGGAAGCTGGTTCCCAATACCATACTTTCCTAGCAATTAAAGTTTCTCCAATTAAAGTTTCCATAGTTTTGGCACATAGTTCCACCACCTGGAGATCAAGTGTTCAAGCAGATAATGTGCGACCTGGGGCATTTTACATTCAATCCACAACCTTCGCTACTGGCCTCACAGGCTCACAGCCATCTTATTATACATAATGAATGAATTTAGTTCAGTTTCAAAAATGTCCAAACTCTTTAACAGTCATAAGACTGTTCAAAGGTTCAATAATCAGAGATGCTTTTTTGTTGTTGTTTTTCAAAATTGGGTTTCTCTGTGAAGACCCAGATGTCTTTGAACTTACTCTGTAGAACAAGCTGGTCTCAAACCCAGGGACCCACCTTCACCTGTCTCCTGAGTGCTGAGATTAAAGGCATGGACTATCTTTTAATAAGCCTCCTATACAACAGGAAGTAAACAAACTACCTATTTTCAATGTGTAATGTCATAGAGTTCCTATTTCCATTTAAAAGGGATATGAAGAGGGCATAGTAAGAAAATGTTGACCCAAAGTTAGACTGAAATTCAGGAAAGCAAGCACCAAATCCTGTGCCTCCGTGTTCATCTTACGGGTCTTCTAATGATATTATCTCATTTCCAAAGTACTTAAGTGGCTCCACCCTTCCACTTCTGCTATCTGCAACAACATAGGTGTAAGATGGAGTCTCAGAGTTGTTTTGATTTGCATTTCTCTGATGACTAAGGATGTTGAACATTTCCTTACATGTCCTTCAGGCATTTTAGATTCCTCTGTTGAAAGGTTTCTGTTTAGGTCTGTACTTCATTTTTTTAATTGGATTATTTGAAGAAACCTTAGTTTTATGTAACTAATAATGCAATAGATTGTGCCTTGAGTTAAGTAATTTGAATGACTAAAATGATTATAAATTGCATATTTAAGTTTTCTGTAAGAAACAGATACAGACATTGATTATATTGGTTCAGACTGTTTCGACAATTCTACTTAACTACTAGTGTTCATGATATAAGGCAGTCCATATGAAGGAGGCATGGAGGCACATACCTGTATGTCCAGTGTTTTGGAAGAAGAAACAGAATTGCTAGCTAAAGCTCGTCATTGGCTTCATATTGAGTTCAAGGCCTGCCTGGGCTACATGGTAAGGTTAGTGAATATAGAAGCTGTTGTAATATTTACAATAAGATAAGTGATTTCTCAAAATTCATACCTCCTAGCTTCTGGCTGCATTTCAAAGCTAGTGATGATAAGACTCCAGGTAATCTCATCTTTAATGGCTCCATTCAAATTCTTAGGAAAAGTCTAATGATGCAATTGTCAAATGATATTGTTTTTCATTTAAGAAGAATCTTTACTATAACCACTAAGTCATTAATGCCATCTCTTTACCAGATATGCCATAATGTGAAATGTTTTGGAATGAATATTTTTGGCAATCCATTATGAGTTAATAAAGTTACAAGTACATCTAGCTAAGCTTTTATAATATAAATATGAATTGGAGCCCCTTCAGTGAGTAGTTATTACTGACCATCTGGAAGTAGAAACAATTCAATAAAGACATTAGCAGTCTAGTCTCATTAGCCATTTCCATTATTAATGTGAGTTTCTTTCTTTTTAAAAAAAATTCCCCAGATTGTTTCAAGTATCTCTTCTAAGAGCAATCCAGTTCTCTCTCTTTTACACTACATTATGTAGATTCAATGTGGATCTGCTCATTTTCCGTACTTCAATGTAAAATAATATTCCATGTAAAATTATCATGAATTATCTGTTTACTTGCCAACCTTAGTTTTCTCTGAGGATTTTACCAAGATAAGGACAAAAGATTTCTTTTCTTAATAGTGTTCAATTGTAAGGTAAATGTTTTAAACAATGAGTGATATAGAAAAAATATGATCAGCTGTCTTTTAGAAAAACTCATTGTATTCAGGAAGCTGAGAATCACTGGAGTAAATATGAAGTATTAATTGAGGCAGGATGGAACCTCATCATTCAAGATCATTTAAGACAATGACAACAACATAAACAAACCTTCAGCAATGGAGAATTATGGGCTGTGTTCTAAATGCTGCTTAGAAAAATGGACAAATATATTTGGATAGTTTATGCTCATTTGCCATTTGCTTTAGAGAATACATTGATTAATGCCATCATGATAAAACATTTTGTAATCAGTAGGGCAACTAATGTTTTAGCATCTGATTCAAAATTCTGCATATGTGTACAATACAAAAGAAAGTTTGTTCTTCTGAATCTTTCCAGTTCAACAATTAAAGGCAATTTCAATAACTGTTTCTGGAGTCTCAACCTCTCTCAAAAAGACTATTGTTTTCTCTGGTGGAAACATATAATTTCCGGTATTCAGGGAACTCATTTGAAATAAGTATGTAGATTCTATGCTTGGTTAATCAAGAAATGTTATATTGAAACCCATTATGTATTTCTTTTATAGCACAAAACAACATGATGTAATTTTCAAATGATATTATGATTTCATTTTTGAAAATGATCTTATAAGAATGAAATTCATCATCTCTTTGTATCACTCAGAGCCAGGCTAGCATAAGATGTTATTTTTCCTTAGATTTTAAGCATTTGAAAAAAATCATTTGAGAATGATTTTATGATTCTGATATTTGCTTGTAGTTGTTATTATTTTAGATGAAATACATAAGTTTGATCAATGATAGTACTCTTTTTTTAAAAGATACCTTCTTATCTGTGACTAAATATTTGTAAGAAGTCCTGCTCTTTTACATATCTGATATAGGAAAAAATATTTGTAAAACTGCCTGTAACTTTGGCCAGGTTTTGTCACCTTAACAAAAGCTAGAGTTATCTTGGTTGGGGAATTTATTTGAGAAAATGCCTCCATAAACAAGTCCGTAGCAAATTTTCTTGGCTGATTATTGATGTGACCCAGATTCCTGAAGAGAGTGTCACTATTGCACAGGTTTACTAGAACAAAACAAACTGAACAAGCCGTGAGGAGCAACAAGTAAGAAGAAGCTGTACTCCATGGGTCCTACTTCATTTCCTGTGCCTAGGTTCCAACTTGAGTTCCTGCCCTAATGTCCCTGGATGATGGATCACAAGCTCCGAGATGAATTAAAGGATTTTATTTCCAAGTTGGTTCTAGCTGCCATGTTTTATCACAGCAATAGAAATTGTATTTAAGACAATTTTGAACAGGAAAGCCATTCAGTGACTCTGTATTATCAACCATCATCAGATTTTTAGCAGCAGTACTACAAGGACTATACACTCTGAACTACATCTTTTACTTAAATTCTCTTTTATGACAACTGTGGCTTTTTAATGGCAGAATCTATTTTCTCTAAGTTGAAATTTTATGTTAAGTTTAACATTAATCCTATGATGCATACACAGGAGTACAGTTCTGATTGACTCTATAGAACTATCCCTTTGTAAAAAAATTTTGGATAAAGCAATTTTATATTTTAGTGATTTATACAAGAAATCATATAGGAGCCTTTAAAATTGGTGATGTGCGATTACTCTCTGCATGCTGTGATTATCATTAATGAATAAAGAACTGCTTTGAGCCTATGGCAGAGCTGGGCAGGGGGAGAAGAGCTAGGTGGGTAGGACTGAACTGAATGCTGGGAGAAAAAAGGGCAGAGTCAGAGAGAAGCCATATAGCCCCACCAGAGACCAAATACCTGAACTTTAGCTGATAAGTCACAGCCATGTGGTGATACACAGATTAATAGAAATAGGTTAAATTAATATGTAAAAGTTAGCCAATAAGAGGCTAGAGCTAACGGACCAAGCAGGGATTTAATTAATACAGTTTCTGTGTGATTATTTCATGGCTAAGCGTCCGAGAACAAACACAGGGCCTCCTTACTAGTCAATTTAATATGTTTTAGATATATAACACACAAAACCTCCTACAAAATTTTTTTGGTACAAAACCAAATGTTTCTTTTTCAGAAATTCTCTTTTATACTTTCACATACATGATAATAAAGTCCCCAATAATTATATTTGCTCTTCATATCCCATTTTTAAAATTAAACTGCGAGGTGTTTAGCCATAAAAATAGAAACAATGTGTACCAAGAAAGTACAGACCAGAACCAAAGCTGTGCAGAGATAGCCAAATTGAGAGACAGAGAGTAGAACCTGGATTTATACCATTGTCCACCTGAAGATCCTGGGAGAAAGGTGCAATCTCCATAATCCGTTTCAGCTTCTAGGATTCGGAGCCCAAACTGCATAGGAAAAAAAAAAACTCTTATTTCCCTGTCTTTGCAATTTGAGGGCCCTTCACTCAAAAACCTAATCTAATAGGGAATAAAAACCAATTCATAAATAATTATTTATATTTTAACTGAATACATAATATATAATCATAAGATACATCAGATAAATACGAATTTCAGACATTCTGTGTATGAACAAGCCCAGTCACAGGCGATTTCAGTGAAATATTTGAGCAAATCCATCACTTTGATCCACACTCCACCTGTAGATCACTGAGCAAAGGCTAACTCAATAAAGCCTGAAAACATACCTTGCCCCTCAAAGAAACATGCCAAAATAAAAAGAGAAAGTAATTACAGGAGAAGAAATTAAATTACTTCAAACCTTCTGCAATTTTTTTTTTTTATATTTAGCAATGGTTATAGTGGAAAGACTGGTGTGCTGGAGGCCATAGCCAGCTCCAGAAATTTTTTCTAGCATAGACTTTGACACATTATAAAATTAGAATAGGTGGCAGTTTCCTTTGGGAGGCATCCTTCTAGTATCTAAAACTTATGTATTATAACCATTGATAGTCTCTTAATTGACATTACCATATGTGATAAAGAAGTTGAAAGAATGAAAGAAAGCACACATATATATATATATGCATTCTTAACAAAATGCAGTAGAAGCTGCATGTTATTTATAATCCTCATTTGTGCAATTGGTCACATGGCCTTCGATGTCATTTAGATCTACTTTCCTCTACTTCCTAGTCTGTATTTCCTCCACCTTCAGTAAGTACCATAGCAGGATAGCAAGTTTTGGCCCTTTTCCTGGAGGAGTGACCCATACCTTCATTCCTGATGGTTTTGGGTCTTTTGTCATCCTGCCTGGATTGACTTGTTGTAGCTTCCCTTTGACTTTAATCACATGATCAGTAGCACCAAGAGATGCCTGAAGAGTTTCCTCCACTCCTTCTTACCTCCATTGTGGAAAGGCAATCCAATTTCTCCACTGTATTCGGAATCTAGTATCCTTCTTAACACTGTTAGGCCTTTCTAAGCCTGCTGGATTAAGGGCATTAGAAGCCCAAAGTGATCAAAGTGAAGTCTGGGTTTCCAATTCAATAGAATGTTTGTTGTGACTCCTGACTGGAGGACTCACCCCTTTGGAACAGAAATTTCTAGACCAGCAAACCATTTCATAGGTTTGAGGTAACAAATAGTAAAAACTAGCAGTGATAGAGAATGATGGAACTATTTCCTTTTATAACCCTTAATTCCTGAACCAATAGATCTTGGCTATAAAAGAAACAATATAATATATTGGATACTGATTCAAAGCATATTCTGCATTCTGGAAAAACCTATCCTAGCCTTTCATGCTACTGACACCTAATTGGCAGTGTAATGGTGTCTTCAGAAGTCCATTCCATTTTTCTATCAGGCCATATGATTCAGGATGGTAGGGAACATGGTAAGACCAATGGATTTTATGATCATGGGTCCACCGTCACATTTCTCTGTCTGTGAAGTAACTTCCCTGGACAGAATCGATACAGTGTGAAATATAGGGTTGGTTGATCAGGCTTTTTATAAGTTCACAGATGGTAGTTTTGGCAGAGGCATTACATATAGGAACTGCAAATCCATAACCAGAAGTTATCTACTCGAGTAAGGACAAACTTTTATCCTTTACACAGAAAAAGTGGTCCAATGTAGACAAGCTTTTACAAGGTTGCTGGCTTGACACCCAGGTAATGGTGCCATATCTGGTGCTCAGTGTTGGTCTCTGCTATTGGTAGATCTGGCACTCATCAGCAACTATAGTCATATCAACTTCACTGAGTGGAAGTCCAAGAATCCAGTAGTTGTTCAGTCCTACAAGGTGAGGTGTCTGTCTCACCTGGTCTTTTGTATATGCAGGAATACTGCAAAAGTAAGTTCCAGTGTCAGTGAAGGGATGGATATGCTGACAAAAGGAAAAATAAACAATCCCTTCCTTCTTCCACTGTGCTTTTATTGGCTTCTAGCCGAAGATGTGGCAGATTAAATGTGTGCCTTCTCACCTCTGAATCTGAATAAAGTTTGTGTGCTATTCCACTTCAAGATTCACATCAAAAACCTATGTTTTCCTTCTTCAACATCTAGATCACAAGTTTGCCCTCCATTTCTGGACTGTAGTTCATTCTGTATATAGTCAAGTTGACAACCAAGAATAGCTATCACAGTAGCCATCTAGTTTGGCAAATTTGCCATGTGAAACCATGTCCATTGGCAAAAGGTGGAAGCTCTCATACTCATTCAATCATATCATTTTTGGGAGAAAAGATGTTGGCTCAATGGTTAGTTATTTGTAGTAGAGTGGTAGTTATTTGTAGAGTAGTATTTATTTGTAGTAGAGTTATTATTAATTAATTTTACTTATAATATTATAAATACCTGTTAAGTTAGATAAATACATAATGAAGACATGACTGTTTACATTTGAATTTCAGAGTAGCATCAAAAGGTATCTTTCTATATACAACTGACACACTGAGAGAGAAATCAGGGAAACAATTCTTTTTAAAAAAATATTAGATTTTTAAAAAAATACCAATCCAAGTTCCCACTCACTCCTCTTTCTCATTCCCTCCACACACCCTCCCATCCCACCCCCATCTAATCCTCAGAGGGGGTAAGGCACACTGCTTTGTGGAAGGTCTAAGGCCCTCCCTACTATAGCTAGGCTGAGCAAGGTATATGGAATCATTGGACTGAGCTCCCAAAATCCAGTTGAAGAATGGAAGGAATGACAATATGAGCAAAGAGGTCAAGACCATGATGGGTTCACCCATGGAAACAGTTTACCCTAGCTAATAGGAGCTCACCAACTCTAGCTGGACTGAGAAGGAGCAAGAATATGACCAAACTTGTTCCTCTGAATGTGGTTGACAGTTACATGGCTGGGGCAGACTGAGGGGCCACTGGCAGCGGCACTATGATTTATCCCTACTGCATGTACTGGCTTTTGGGATCCTAGTCTCTTTAGAAATATTTTTTTAAATAGCATCCAAAATATATTGCAATTAATCAAAGCAAAAAATAAAATATTTGTATAATAAAAATCTTAAGACATTGAAGGAAGAAATTGCAGAAGATATCAGAAGATGGAAAGATCTCCCATGTTCATGGGTCAATAGAAGTAATATAGTGATAATGACTGCCCTACTGAAATTAATCTACAAATCCAGCACAACCACCATCAAAATTCTTCACAAAAGTTGAAAGGAAAAATTTCAGCTCTTTATGAAAACACACACACAATCAGATAGTTAAAACTCCCTGAATAACGAAATAGTTTCTAGAGGCATTGCCATCCCAGATTTCAAATTATAATACAAACCTATAAAAATAAAACAGCATGGCATTGGCATAATGCTTCTATGATACAATGTTCAATGAAATCTACTTGAAGGTCCAGATATAAGTTTATACACTTATAGACACACATTTTCATGTAGAAAAAGCCAGAAAAGTCCACTGGAAACAAAAAACAGTTTCATCAACCAGTGATGTTAGTCTAACTGAATGGAGACATATGGAATAAAGCAAATAGATTCATATTTGTCATCCTGCACAAAACTCAACTACAAATGCTTCCAGGACCTCAAAGTAAGGCCAGATGTCCTGAATATGATAGAAAAGAGTGGGAATGGGCTTGAACTCATCAACATAGGAGACAGCTTTCTGAACACAAATACTAAGAACAACAATTACCAAACGGGACCTCAAGAAACTAAAAAGCCTCCATATGGCAAAAGACATGGTGATTCAGATGAAACCACAGCCTATAGAGTGCTAAAGATCTTTACCTATTATAGATACCTCAGAAAGTTAATGTAAAATATATAAAGATTTATTTTAAAGTGGTCATCAAAGAGAAAGAAACCACTCATTTTAAAAGTTGGGTGCAGATCAAAACAGGGACTTCTAGAAAAAGGAAATCCAAATGACTGAGAAACTTAAAGAAATGTTCAACATCCTTACTCATCAGGGATATGTAAATAAAAATTAATTTCATCTTACACCAGTCAGAATGGCTGGGATAATAAAACAAATGATAGCTCATACTGGTGAGGATTTGAGCTAAGGGGAAGACACATTGATGGTGGAGGGATTACAAACTTGTACAGCCACTATGAAAGTCAGTGTGGTGGCTCCTCAGAAAGTTGAAGATTGATCTACCATGAGATCCAGCTAGTCCTATATCCAAAGGACTCTATATCTTACCATAGAGACACTTGCTCATCAATGTTCATTGATGCTATATTCTTAATAGTTAGAAACTGGAAACTGTCTAGATGTCTATTAACAGATGAAAGGATAAGAATAAAGAAAATGTGATACATTTATTTAGCTGTTAAAAATTGAAATCCTGGTGTTTACAAGTAAACGGATAGAGCTAGGAAAAAAAATCCTAAGTACTCTAGGATAAAGATAAATATTGCCTTTTCCTACATGTGGTAGTTAGCTTTTAATCTTTGATAGGCATACTAACATCAGTGCAAGCACTGATGCCAGAATAGATTAAGAGACTGGGGGTGAGTAGATGATCTCCCCAGATAAAGCTAAAGAGAGTATATTGTCAATCACCAAGAGGGACACTGGAACAAGTTTAAATGGAGATCAGAAGGGAAATTGGTATAGGACAGGAAATATGGAGAAGGAAGGCTTACACTCTACCATTTGATGGATCATATGGAAACCTACTGCTGTAGAAGCTTCTTAAATATACACATATATAAAAACTCTAAATAGAGTCACCAAATTATAGAGGGAGACAATGTCCCAAGTGATGTATAACAGTTTCTTCCTAAACTGAAACATTAATTCTTGCAGAGAAACTACTTAACCAAAAAGACAAGCAACTTAAAATAACTTCAGGAAGTCCTTGAATCTATCCAGGTTCACCAGTCCCCTCCCAGTCAGAGTAAGCAATAAAAGCTGAAAATCTATCTCAGACAAGTAGCAAAGAAGAAACCAGCTGAGCTTCTGTGGAAGAGGTTTATAAGAACTGAATCACTTGGATGACGCTTTCTGTTGAACTGCTTAGAGGCTGCACAATGTGCTCCATCTTGCTAGAATTTTGTGAGCTGTCACAAATTTAGGGTAGATTTCAGTGTTGCAAATGTCTGTGGGTCATTTTTGCTCTTGTAAGGAACCATTAACTACTTCCTCTAAGTAATAATAATAAAACTCACTGTTTCACATATCTGATTTTGGTGGTTTTCATGTTTTGTTCTTATCTGACCGTAAGTAGATAAATGTATGGTGTCTCCCCAGGGAAAGTTTTGTCACACAACACCTACAAGAAAACTCTTGTCACCAGGTAAGATTTCTGTTCAGGAATGAGTTATATCTAAAGATGTTGTCCAGAGGATCCCCATGAAAACCCTCCAAAACTTAGTGTATTACCTAGATTATTGGTTGCTCACAGAAACTGATGGGAAGGCCATATTGATGAAGATAACACATAAGCTGAAATATTTTGACTCAGTGAAATATATTTATATTGCTGCTTACACAGTCCCTGATTGATATGTAAGGGAAGGCCTTCAGTTTCTGCTGACTATTTTTTCTTTGGTCTCCACTACTGTGTCCATTCTCCTGTCTTTTTCTCCATGTTGCCCCATCAATGATTGTACTCAGATTCACCATTCAAACATATTTAGTATCTAGGATGCTGATGCTTACTTGTAGTTATCAACCATGAAAACAGCCTTTGGGAACACATATGCTGATTTCTGAAACTATATTAATAGAGGTAGGAAAGTTTATTCTGAGGACAGTAACATTTGACTGAGAGTGATTCCACACTGACCTATAAAGGCAAAACTAAGTGTTTATCGACATTTATCATTATCTACTTCCCGACTGCAGGTTTAATGTAAAGACTTGCTTCACATTGCTGCCACTATGCCTTTACAACTAGACAGACTGTATCCCCTAGTACTGTAATCAAATGATCTCCTTTCTCTCCTAACTTAGTTCTAGCGAGGTGTTTGACTATAACAATGAAAAAGAAACTAATACTGGGATAATACTTTTGTTACAATTTGGAATTGAATAAATATGAAGAAAAATTTGTAACTAATAAATCTTTGTAAAATTTTAAGATGCCTAAATACATAACACATCACTGATTTATTATTAACATGCACCAAGATTTCTCAATCTTTTGTGCAAAGCTATAAAGCACACACATTCATTAATTCCCAGTCACTTGTGGTAATATTCTAAAGGACCGGTATTAGTTTTTCGATCATGAACTGTATGTTACATTTTTAGAGAGACTCATGATCCCTGGCCTTGTCTTCTATTTTTCTCTACATTTAAATTAACATCAAGTGCAGGTGTTTCTACAGAAACCTTCACTGCCATTCTCCCTTCTAATGGCCACATTCAATTTATAAACCAACTGGAAAAAAAAAACCCACATAAACATTTCATTAGAAGCTTAAAAAGCCTTAATAGATGGGCACTTTCTAATATATTTATAACTTGGTGACAAGTTGGTTAAGAGTTTTACTGATTTTCCCATTTGTTTTTTATCAAATATTTTATTAATTCTTTGAGAATATCAAGAAATGAATTTTGAACATATTGCCCCCTCCTGCAACTGCTCCCATTAAGCATCCTCTCCAGACTTGCCACTCCTCCCTATCCAACTTAGAGGTTGCTCCTTTTGATTGCTTTTACTGTTTTCTCATCCAGTTAAGTTCATGTTGCCTGGCTAGTATAGGGAATGGATCTTGTTCTGGTGTGTGGTCAGCCTACCATCGGTACACCATAAAGGAAAATGGACTCTCTCTCCTAGTATCATGAAAGGACTTTCATTGTTTTTAGAATTTTTATACCAGTTGGATAGCATTTTTATCCCTAAAAATGTACATAAAACGATGTATGGTTATAAAGAATGCAGTTTGTTGAATTTGGATAACATACTCCAAAGTCTTAAGAACATACAGTACTCTTCCATCATTCTTTAATGTTCCATTGGGTCTCTTCCTCTCTCAGATTCCTCAGCCAATTATAACAATGACTCTACATCGTTTCTCCATAGAATAGTTTAACTAATCCTGCAGGGTCTTATAAATTGACTCACTTCGCGTGTTTGTGTGTGTGTGTGTGTATGTATGTGTATAAATAAATAAATAAATATATTATATATATTCTTTGAAATTCATTTTGAGTTTAAATACATATTTTGTTATATTAAAAAGTTTCATGTACTGACATGAGTGGCTCCTCCCAACCCCATTCATATGGTGAAAATGAAATAAGCATTGTGATATTACTATGAGGTTGGAACTTTGAGACAATTGAGTTTAGATAAAGTCAGGAAGGTTGGTGGTCCTGGTAAAGGCATTCGTACTCCCTTAAGAAAAAAGAGGAGATGTAATTCTTTTAACTTTCTGTTGCATAAAAATAAAGTAAAATGCAGACACTTTAAAGTCAGCAAGTGTTCTCACTAGAACTCAGCCATGGTGGCATAATGATAATGTACTCCTTAATTGAACATGCAGGAAAAATAAACCTCTCTTAGTTTAGAAACAGTCTATGATATTTTTGTTGCATAGCCTGAAATAACAAAGACAGAATATAATCTTCTGTGTGGACTGAACACTGAATTTTTTGGATTGACCATACAGGAGTTGTTTCCTGTTTGAGACTGTTACTAATAATGGCATTATGAGCACATCTAGTTTGCTCTTATAGATGCATAAGGAAAGAATTTGGAGGTTACAGAATGAGAATATGTCTAACAGTATCAGAACCTGCCAGAATCATTCCCTAGCAATGGTTTGTACTATTTGCCACTCCCAGCAGGATAACAGAGTTTAAGTTGTTCCAGAGACGTGAGCCAGGGGCGTTGTCAGGACCGTGGTAACCATTTTTTTGCGTAGGAGGAGAATCTGGCTGATTGTGGTTTTGTTCTATAGTCGTGTTGGCAGTAAGCTTTCTTCATGTGATTGAGCCATATTCATTCTTCATTTGAATAGTTTTTCTTATTGTTTCTTATTGTCTCTGTTCTTGACTGTTTTCTTTTAACTACTGAATTGATCTATTTATTTATGTATTATATGTATAATATTTATAACATATTTAATATATTACTATATATTATTCATCTATATATAAAACAAAAATATATTTATTTATAATGATAGATGTTATTAAAATTCAGTTGCCATTCTATGTATATGTCAAAAAGCAAAATCATTGTCTGCTCTAAGCTTATTCTTTTTGTTCTGAAATTTATTTTAAATTTGTACTTAGGATCCATCTAAAATTAATTTTTGTCCTTATTATGAAGTCTGATTATGTTTTATATTTTACAATTAAATGAAATTTTTTCTTCATTATTTGTTAAAAGCTCTTTCCTATCCCCACCTAACATGTTCAGTTAAAAGTCAACCAATCATAGCACTGGAAGCCTACTGTTAAATCCCAGTTTCAATTTTAGTATATTTCACTGTGCATAGCTGAAACTTTCCGCAAGATGCTTTGGGATACATATTGACAGTACATATTTGCATCAGGGAAATGAGTTAAGATCCCCCAAAGTTATGTTTTTGTGACACAAACAACTAAAATGAAATTAACAAAATTCAGAACAAAATTTTATTGATCATAGTTCTTTCATTATTAAGTAGTTATCCAGACTTGTTCATTCTACATATCAACTACCATGAATCCATTCACTGATTTATGTTTTTATGTGTAGGCCAATATAACACCTATATACTGTAGAATCACAGTAAATCTTAAAGCAGATATTGTAAATAAATCATTTTGTAGTGTTTATCTTATTGTAAGTTCTTTCTACTCTAGTTCGTGTACAATTAAATTTGCTGCTACCTTCCCAGGGGAGGCTGAAAATATCCTCCTTCTCTAAGCAAAAAGGCACATAATTTAACCCTCCTTTACCTCAGACGAGAGAAGAGGGAGAGAAATATATAGAGAAAGTTTGGGTGGGACGTATTTGTCTAGTTTTGCGCATGCTTCAGCAGGTTTGAATTCATAGGCTCTGAAGTGAAGATGAAGAGTGAAAATTGAAATGTGATCCATTTTTAGTTTAAGCTTAAGCCTGTAAGGTAACTTCCAGGTAAAAGCCATGCATTAGATACTGTGGTGTCTCACTTACAGAAACAGAATGACCATCTGCCTTCTGCTTCCCTTCAGATGTTATGAATTTGGAACTCTGTAGAAGAAGAAAGAAGGTGGCAAATATGGTTAGTCTCATCACTCCAAACTCTACAGAATGCAGTAATCATAATTTTTAGAATAATATTGTAGCAAAATTTTCCATGTAAAATCTTTCAAACATAAAAATATATTAAAAAGAAATAATAACTTTCACATTAGCATCATGCATTTTTAACATTTTATCTCTTCCTGGATAATTCTAGCATTAATTGAAAATCTAAATTCAGCTAATTAGTTCAATAAGAAGCATAAGGAACTCCTGCTGAGAACATTATAAAAGGTATTTATTCATTTACATGCAGATGCAGATGTAGAGCTGAGTATGGCTGTTAGTAAGATAAGCTCATGCTTGGCGAATATCTAAGATGGGAATGAAATAAGGATGATGAATTCAGTTCAACTTTGGTCTCCTTCCAAATAGCTTGGTCTTCAATAACAAAACACTGAATTCCTTAAAGAATGTCATCATCTGCTTAGAATGCAGCATGATGGAAACATCAACAAAATGAAGACATATATTTCTGGCTCAGATTGTGAGCATTATAGAACTTTCTGAATGCACACCAAGCCGCAGGGAATTAATATTCTATAGCAACTGTGGCCGATATGAATAAAGAACTAACACAGAAAGTGAAAAAGCCTATTGATGGAGGAAGGTCATTGGCTAATAAAGAAACTGCCTTGGCCCAATTGATTTGCCAGCCTTTAGGTGGGTGGAGTAAACAGAACAGAATGCTGGGAGGAAGAGGAAGTGAGCTCATACGCCTTAGCTCTGCTCTCTGGAGCAGACGCAATGAAGCTCCGACCCAGGATGGACGTAGGCTAGAATCTTCCCGGTAAGCGTACCTTGGGGTGCTACACAGATTATTAGAAATGGGCTAAATTAATACGTGAGAATTAGCCTAGAAGAGGCTATATATAATGGGCCAGGCAGTGTTTAAAAGAATACAGTTTGTGTGTTGTTATTTCGGGGCATAAGCTAGCCAGGTGGCCAGGAGCTGGGTGGCAGGAACACAGCCCGCAGCTCCCTACTATAGCCTATGAAAAAGACTCCAAGATAAATGTTTTCTGAGCTTTGAAAAGCCTGCAAATGGGTTTGGTAATTTCTCTTGGACCTTCTAAATCCAAATTTTACATTCATGAAACCATCAAAACAGTATGATATCTTTGACAGTCAAAGTTGGCTGAGAATAATGAAGCAGAACAGAATCAGAAAGGGGTTCTATTATAGATGACCACAAGTGGAACAGGCAGATTATCAGAATCTTTAAATTCCTGAGATTAAATTTAAGTAGCGTGTTTCATGATCATTTCACCTTCAATAAACCCACATCTTTTATTAATGCTGTTGAACTAAATGATGGAGGGAGGCTTTGGCTTAGCTTACCTTCTCTCACTGGCATTAAGGAAGAGTGAAGGGGTGACAGGAAGAGCAACAGAGGGACTGGATAAAACCAAATATTATATTTTATTCATTTTTAAATATATTATTTATAGTGTTACAATAAATGTTATAATAATAATGTTATATAATAATGATGATGTTATAATAAATGTTATAGTGTTATAATAAATGCTGGAAGCTTCTACTCCTCTTTTCAGTTAGTATTCTATGAAGCATGAGACCAAGAAATTATTAGTTTCTAATAGTGAATACTCTTAGACAGTCATTACAAAGAGCCATCCTGCAGTAAGTCCTTCATATGAATTGTGATGACCCATTCTGAAATGGTGAGACAATCCATAGAGAAAGCACAGAGTTAAAAATCCTAGCCTGGAAACACGGGTTAGAATCCTTAGTCTTGCCTGTATTGGCCATGTGATTTTGAGCAAGTTGCTTGAATTATTGTTGCATTAGTTTCCTTACACACAAAGTAGAGACAATAATGCCAAATATACTGAGGAACATGGAACAAAGTAATTTTATTTACCTGATGAATTCTTAAGGTGTGCCTACTATATAATAAATAAACTGTGTATGTATAACTGTCGTAGATTATATCCATCTCAAAGAATTTAATTAGAAGTCTCGAGTTTTCACAGTTTATTGGTAGAGATAAATAGTAAAGTCAGACCAATTTCTAAAAGAAACTTGAGGGTAAACACATTCCTACGCTGTCCCCATCCTCCCCATCCTTTCATGTTGTTAAGCAAGTAGAACAATATATGACACAAAAATAAGATAATACAATTGCTACAATCCACCAAGCAAAAGAGTATACAAAATATGTCAGCTGCCCTGTGTAATGGATTTCAGTCACATTTTTCCTTGTCTGTGTGGTTGTCGTATGTTCCTCAAGGAGAAAAGCAGAGAGCAAGATACTTCATTGTATTGGATTTGTCCTAAGGTCAAACAAATGTCTGCCTGTAGCCAAACCAAGTCTGCCCATCTCTTCAGGTCTGGTGCTCCCAGAATTGGTCTGCACTATAATTAAAATCATCATTTCTGAGCCACAATCTATTCAAATGAATTTGTTTGACAATTTGAGCTGTTTAATCTAATGCTACACTGAACAGCATAAAATTTCTAAAATTAAGTCAAATATTAATTGACAATAAAAACAGCTTGTTGCCACAGAAGCGCATCATGGTATAGGTATGTAATAACTATGTATGAGCTTTAACAATGCTAAATGTAAACATTTTCAACATGTTAATGCCTGATATCCATGATAACTGTGACTGTATTATATATCCAATGTATTTTATATTATACATTGGATAATATACAGCTAAAAATTTAATCACTTTAAATTCTTGGTGTATTTAATATACTATGATATTTTTATGAGTGTATATTCAACAAAGTGAGCATAATTTTAACAAATTATAAGAAAGCTGGTGGTTCAGATGGCAGGTTATATATTATAAATGGATGAAGTGACCTGTTAAATCACCATCATCTAAGGTTGCGAATGAGTGGCTTAAATATGATATTTAATTAATGTTTAGTTAGAGGTACAATGAAAAGAATGTGCTCATAATCTTTTCTTTGGGGAAATGTGATTGAGATTAAGATGCAAGTTCTTTTCTTATGTGCCCACCAACTGGCTGTGACGTGTTCTTGATCCCCTTGTTTGTAGTGAATATCCTTATTCAGAAATCACCTCACTGATTTGCTTAAGATTTTCCAACACAGTTTGCGTTGATATGGTGTCCTCTTTACCTCTGAGGAGAAAATGCCATGCTGAAAATGAACGAAGGAGTTATTTCAATTAAGATTTGATCTCCACTTGAAATTGAGACTCCTGGGGCTGGAACTCAAAAAATAGATAGGCAGTGTCCATTTCTGTACTATAGATCTTATTTTAAGGAAAGTCACTTTGGAACATTCGAAGGAGGGTGGGAAGGCATTTTAACAACTATTTATGAGGATTCCTTCGGGATGTCCTACTTTCCTGAAAATCAGCTGGACCCTTAGGTGATTGCAAAGAAATGCCAAACTCTGACTCTGCCACACATCACCTGGAGAGCTGGGTCTCATTAGACAGAGATGAGCTTCACTGGGGGACACTGTCTGGTTGAGATCACATTCTGGTGCTTTTGAAAATAATATGGAGTCAAGTGAATGGTTATGTGGAAGGTCAGACGTCTCTATGTTCAGCCATTTGGGTGTGTGTTAATTAGTAAGGAAAGTTCTATAAATACATATTGTTAATTGCAATGACATTAAATATTCATTTGTAACATTTACTCTAAAACACCGATTTCTTAATGAGTATGAAATGAGGAGGTCATAGTTTTAGTGCACACAGAATACTCTGCAGTTCATTAACAAAAAGAACTAACTTATGAGAGCATTGTTTGAGCTTCTAAATGATACACACATATCCTTCTTCTGAAATAGGAATTCTCTTCTCCACCTGCCCTTAGTTAACTCATAAAATCTCTTCTATTTCTTCTTCCTAGGGAGATCCAGGTGTTCCTCCATGAACCCTCCCTGTTACCTAGTTTTTTCGGGTATGTAGATTGTAGCATAGTTATTCTTTATTTTAAACTAATATCCACTTATGAATGAGTATGTACTATGTTTGCCTTTCTTGGCGTAGGTTATTTCATACAGAATAATTTTTTCCTAATTCCATCCATTTGCATCCAAATTTCCTGGTCTCCTTGTTTTTAACTGCTGACTAATACTTCGTTGTGTAAATGTACCACATTTTCTTTGTCTATTCCTCGGTTGAAGAACATTTAGGTTGTTTTCAGATTCTGGCAGTTAAAAAGAAAACTGATATGAACATAGTTTAGTAAGTGCCCTGATGGTGTAATTCAGTGTACTCTCACTATATGTCCAAGAGTGCTATAGCAGGGTTACGGTCAATTGATTTCCAGTTTTCTGAGAAACGACCACACTGATTTCAAAGGTAACTGTACACGTTTGTACTCCCACCAGCATTGTATTTGTTCTCCTTCCTCTCCAGCATATGTTGTCCCTTGGGTTTCTAATCTTAACTGTTCTGACAGGTGTGAGATAGACTCCCAGAATCATTTTAGTTTAGTTGCTGACTAAGGATGTTGAGCATCTCTGTAAGTGCTTCTCAACCGTTTAAGATTTTTATGTTGAGATTCCTGTTTAGATGTGTTCTCCCTTTTGGGGGGCAGGGTTTCAAGACAGGGTTTCACTATAGCTTTGGAGTCTGTCCTGTAACTAGCTCTTGTAGACCAGGTTGGCCTCAAACTCACAGAGATCTGCCTGCTTCTGCCTCCTGAGTACTGGGATTAAAGGCATGTGCCATCACCACCCAGTCCTTTTCAATTTTTTTCTGTACCCAATTTTTTAATTGGATTTTTTGGTTTGTTCATATATAGAACATGAGCAATCAGGTTGGGAGGACAGGATGGATGGGGAGAATACTGAAAGAGACTACTGGAAAGGGGAGGCATTTTGGAGGTCAAGTAAAATTCTGGCAGAAGGGATTCTTCCAGAAACCTAAAAGGATGAATTCAGTTGAGACCCCTAGCAATAGGGGATACATAACCTGAACTGGACATCTCCTGTGACCAGATTTGTGCCTAGCCCAATTGTCATCAGAGAGTTTAATCCAGCAATCCAGCAATGGATGGAAACAGACACATCCCCACAGCCAATCATTAGGCTGAGTTTGGGAATCCTGCAAAAAGGACGAGAAAGTACTGTAGGAGCCAGAAGGGTCAAAGACACTACAAGGAAACTCACAGAATCAACTATTCTAGAGTCATAGGAGCTCACAGAGACTGAACTGACAACCAGGAGAACCTGTGTGGGACTAATCCAGGCCACCTGTGTATTTGTTACAATGGTGTAGCTTGGTCCTCTTGTGGTACTCCTAACAGTGGGAACAGGGGCTATTTCTGACTCTTTTACTGACTTTTGGGGCCCTACTTCCCATACTGGGTAGCATTGCCCCACCTTAATACATGGGAAAGTGCTTAGTCTTATTGCAATTTGATATGCCATGTTTTGTTGATAATCATGGGAGACCTGTCCTTTCCTAAACACAAACAAAGGGGATGAGAACAGAAGGGGAGAGAAGAAATGCAGCTGGGATGTTAAAAAAATAAATAAATTTATTTTAAAGATTTGAATATTTCTTAACTTTATTAACATTCTCCTAAAATATTCATTTCTAAAAGCAAGAAATCCTTTGTTTGCAGTGTAAGAGCTAATAAAATAATAATAATAATTTTCACTTTGCTGGATTCTATTTTTTTAACATTCTCTGTAATTGCAACAGATATAAATCATTATCTACAGCATTCGAAGTCTTATGAGATATTTCCTGCTCCTCTTTCCACCATTCCACTTGTCATATTGTCTCTTTATGGATACAAGTGAATTGATCAAGATTCTTTACTCAAATTGATTTCTACCCCCCAAAAGGTTAATAGTCTAAGACTTTTTTGTTGTTTAATTCTCTACCTCCTTCTGTATCTCACTTTCTCATCATTGTCTTGTTACTCCATTCATGATCATTTTCCACTGTTTCTTAAACTTCCTGAGCATCTATCTTAGGACAGCCACAAAACGTCTCACCAAGCCTCTGTACAGCTTCTTTATCACAAGGTTAACACGTTTTTATCAGAGCTGACCACTCATGGTGCCAATCCTCTCCTGTATGTAGCTGCTTCCTGTTTGATGTTCACTACTTGGAGAACATAGTGTCTTCTGACATATGGCACAGTTACAGAGCTATTTCTCCATTTTGTTTCTCTCCCAAATAAAAGTGGCTCTCAAAGAGAGCTTTTTGTTTTGTTTTTACAACTGTAATTCAGTTGAAATAGAATTTTAATATAGCAGGCACTTTTTCTACTACTTAAGATCCTTTCTTTGGATGCTATAGATTAAACTTGAGGCAAGATAAAGGTGATTGACTCATAAGAAATAATAGAATGATATGATATACAGAGAAAAAGAAAAACACCACTGAGGTAGTATGAGACTATTTTTCCTGATTTTAATTTTTAAATCAGCAAATATCAAGATAACAAGGTGTGTCATAGTCATAAAAGGCTACCAAGGTACAGAGATCCTTTTAGAGTGCTGGGATATGATGAATTTTATGTATGGTCATAGAAGACCAATGTGAGGAAACAGAAATCATGAGCAAATCCAAAGGTAATCAGAAACCTGAATGTGAGTTACAAAAGAAAACTGGTGTTATGTTTATGTTGTCTTTAAAATACTTCCATACAGACATGTTTTTAGTTTGTCTGCAATGCAAGTCAAACATTTTGGGGTATTTATATATGACATAATAAAACAAGAATGAAAGGAGAGAAAAAATCTTCAAAAATTCAGTCTAGAAAAAAATAGAACACTCTAGGTGATTTGTTTGAATTCCTGGGTTCATGAACTACACTACCTCTCAGAACAGAAGATAATTCTGAAGACTTCTTAGCCTGATCTCCATATAGGTGTGAATTCCTTGATAAGAATATGAAAATACTGGAGACCAAAAGAACATGGGAACAAATATTCACTTAAGTATGAAAAATAACTCTCTATATTCACCACTCTAACTGAAGGGAGCCAATAAGAGCAGTAATTTGTAGAAAAATAAAGATCCAGAAAAAGCATTGTATCAGTGCATGCCTTCAATCCACCATAAACTGTGGAGTCTATTTATTTTGACTAGAAGATTATTGTCCCCATAACACTGCAGTGAGACCTTCAGAAGGAAGCAAATATGACTTAGACACTGCGTGAAATTCCAACAATTTTAATAAAATCTGAAAATTTGGTTGTCTATTGCCATAATCACTTCAGATTCTGGTGATGCTGAGATGTGTGAATCCTACATAAACAAGAGGAGTCTGTTACATAAAGCACAGGGCCATGTGGCAACTTATCACACTAGTGTTTCAGAGACGGCGAACTGAGGCCTAGCTGGGATATTCACTAGAAGTCATTTCTGGTTCTTACCGTTTTACTGCACTGAATTTGTGTGTTTTGCTTGATACTACTTTTTGTTTTGATTACTTTCCAAGCATGATTTGCATTTCAAAGATGTTTATTTTTATTTTATGATATTTTTAGACAAACAGAACAAAGCATACTTTGGGACTAATAAATACTTATAGTAAATACTTGAAAATTAGCTGAAAGTATACTTTGGGGTAGTGACTCCATTGAAAGTGAGGAAAAAGATATGAAAACATGTAACTGAGGAAGACAGTTGAAAATTCATGTCTTGGCAATATTCAGGAAATGAATTATTAATGTTTTATATTGACATTTTATCAACAATTTTAAAGTAATTACAACAAAAAACAGCTATTTAGAAAGTGTTTGCCTCTGACGATATTTCATGGAAAGTGTATCTGCTGACAATAGTTTCTTCAATATTAATCTGTCAGTCTTCAGTGGAATGGGCAAGACATGGTGCACAGAGAATGTCAGCTTCCACTAATTGTGCCGTTTGCCTTATGAATAAGCCATCAGCATCGATCTTTGGCCATTGTACACTTTTTTCATCTTTTCATTTTTTCTTTTTTTTTTTTTTGGTTTTTCGAGACAGGGTTTCTCTGTAGCTTTGGTGCTTCAAAGACATAAAATCACTTCTATGTCCTCAAGAAAACACAAACTCTCTACAAAGAAAATGTTAAATATATGTGATTTTCCCATCATTATTTTATGTTAAATAAAAGATAACCTAGGACATCTTTTTAAAAATTGATTTGCTGTTGGTGTTGATAGAATCTTTTTTTTTAAATATTTATTTATTTATTATGTATACAATATTCTGTCTGCATATATGCCTGAAGGCCAGAAGAGGGCACCAGATCTCTTTATAGATGGTTGTGAGCCACCATGTGGTTGCTGGGAATTGAACTCAGGACCTTTGGAAGAGCAGGCAATGCTCTTAACCACTGAGCCATCTCTCCAGCCCCTAGAATCTTATTATGTACTCAGGTTGGCTGAAATCACAATCTCTGGCTCAAGGGTAGAGACTAGAAGACTATGGTTTTTTCAACCATGTTTCTTCCGCTCTTGATTCCAAAATAAATAGAAACTTAAAACATTGGCTAGAGAGAGCAATAGGCTTCATATTTATCATACTAGTGTATAGGTGGACTAATATGATATTTTTGAATTATTATTATACAATAATTGACATATGGAAAAATGACAATCAAACAGCAGCATCTCTTTCTTAAAATTGTTATAAAAATTGATAATACAAATGTCAAGTTGTGATTCTAAAACAACATTTTTCTTTCCCCGTCAGTTTTCCTGTGAACTGGGGTGATGAATGCCCACAGTACTTGCACAGTACTACAGTCAGGGACATGTCTATCAATTGGGGCAGGAAATAAAATATCAAAAGGATTATGGGTTTTAAAATCAATAAACATAATAAAAGCTACCATTCTTATTAAAGATCTATATATGACCAAAGATACATCCCCTCATATACAAAATTTACTCTTTTTTTGATGTAATTGGTAAGTTTACTTCAAAACCATTTTCATTTAACTTTTAACTTTTTCAATTTCTGAAACAAAATTATTATTGCTAGCTTTACATATTAGGAAGAAAGGTCTAACTTAACTTTGATATATGGGCTACCTCTGTACTTTTCAACTATTTCTCAAGATAAAAAAAAGCACTCCAAAAACACAAACATGGAAGAGAGTACTAAGAGTTTTGGTCTTGGTGCCATCACATAGAAACTGTTGTTTTCGATTGTATATATCTTATATAAGATAAGATGTTGTATCCCTAGCTGTCGACTGCCTTGGCGGGTCATTAGTCTAGGGATTGTAACCACCTGGCTGGTCAGTTATTCCAGGGTCCCGGAGAGGCGCTACCTGAAAAGACATGGGCGGGAGACAGGAAGGAGGCCAAGCAGAGTTCTTGTCAAAGCCTCCGTTTATTAGAGTCATTGTACAGCTTATATATCCTCTGGATGAGGAGTTTGGCTTGGGATGGGGGCAGGGGAATGGGATCTTGCCGCGTGGTCCACGTTGGTCACGTAGGCCAAGAGGTTACAATCGGTCAGGTTACGATTCCTCAGGCAGGAGTTCACAGGTTGACACACCTAGTTCTCTGGATAGAGTGTGAGGCGGGTTCCGCTAACAGCTAGCTCTCTATTGACAGTTGATTGGGTGTGGGATAGGCTCTGCCAATAAAACAATTCTCAATACAATTGGGAAGTGGAGCCCTCTGCAAACTCCTCAGGGCAATGATCCCTATAATAATTTTTTGGGGAAAAATGGCTCCTGACACCTAGCTAACAATTCTCCTGCCTGTGTCTCTTAATTACTACAATTACGAATATGGGTTACCATGTCCTATTAAATCATTATATTAAATTATGTTTTTACATTAAATATAAGGGAATTTTCAAGTTATATAATGACCTAAGTTTATTTCATTTTTCCTACAGTTAGAGATATTAACAGCTAAAGGGAATGTGCAAAAATAAAAATAAAAATGATACCGTGTCAGGATTTGAATATGAAATGTTCTCCACAGGCTCATATGTTTGTCTGCTTAGTTTTCAGCTGCTGGCATATTTTGGGAAGATATTGGAAACTTCATCAGTAGAGTGTTGATGGAAGAAGTATACTGTGTAATGAGACTGCTCATTCATTTCCCGGCTTCCTAGACACGAATAATCACATAGAAACTATTTTAATTACAATAGTGTTTGGCCAATGGTTCAGGCACATTCTGAGCTAGATTTATATCCTAAATCAAACCATTTATATTAATCTGTGTATCACCACAAGGCTGTGGCTTAGCAGTAAGGTTCTGGTGTCTTTCTCCTTTACCTGCTACATGGCATCTGCTTGACTTGGCCTTTTTTTTCTCCCTACATTCAGTTTAGTGTCCCCACCTACTTATATTCTGCCCTGCTGTAGGCCAAAGTAGCTTCTTTATTAAAAAACGGTAATAAAACATATTCATAACGTACAGAAGAGAATCCCACATCAGAACTGTTTTAAGATTTTGTAGGCTGGAACCATTTGCTTTTCACTCTCTCTGCTTCCAGGTTAGTACACAAGATTACCTCATGCTCCTCCTGGCAAGCCCTCCCTTCCATGATGGATTCAATTCCTCTGGAACAGAAAAAGAAAGTACCCTTTCTTCACGAATGTGCTTTCATCAGAGTATCTTATCACAGTAACAGCAAAGAGACTAATGGGGTGAGTTCCTAGTCCAGGGACTACAAATAATAGTTTTGTGTGTGTGTGTGTGTGTGTGTATGTGTGTGTGTGCATGTGATTATAGACACTCAATAAAAAAATTTCTAATCAAATCATAGAAGTCTCTTAATAACTTCTATTATTAAGCTGGGCAATAGTGGTGCACACTTTTAATCCCAGCACTTGGGAGGCAGAGGCAGGTGGGTTTCTGTGAGCTCGAGTCCAGCCTAGTCTATAGAGTGAGTACCAGGATAGACTCCAAAGCTAATAGAGAAACTCTCACCAAAAGACCACACAAAAACAAGCAAACAAAAACAAAACAAAACAAAAACAAAAATTCCCTTATTATTACATATTTATATTACCTCTTATTATTACATATTTATATTAAACTCATTCTCAAAGATTTTATAAAAATAAAATATTATTTCATTTTAAATTATACAAAAACAGTGATTGAAAAGGATAAAAGTTTCAGAAGTCAGAAAAATTAAACTTAGTAGTCAGTGTACAATGATAATCCTTCTGAAAACACTACTAACTGAGACTTCTGACTGATATCCTTTAGATCTTAGGAGAAAATCTCTGTTGAGTACTCCTCCCTAAATCCAACTTCAGCAGTGGTTTATTTATAATTGCTGTTTTAGCTTATAATATCCATTTTATGTGACTCTCTTACCTGTGAGAATCTGGCATATTTTTGAATTAAGTTATTTAATTAAACATGAGATTAATTGCTATCATAGACTAGTCTTTAGAAGCAATTATAATATTTTAGTAATGTCTTACATAAAAGAACATTATATGTCAAATATACAGTTTTAAGTAAAATTTTATACTGAACCCCCACAATTTTTTTTAAAAGTCATGCATATCCATAATTTAAAGTGCCAAATGTTTAGCTTCAAAATTAAAATATAATATTAATATAATTATTTACATAGAGAAAAATGAGTTATTCAGGTTTGAAAGACAAGTTTAGAGAAAAGAAAGCATTTAAAGATATTCAAAAACACATTATCAAACCCAAGTGATAAGGGAGGAAGAAGAGAAGAAAGCTGGTATAGTAAAGGAAGAAAGAGAGAAAAACTATGAAGAACATACACTGAAAAAAATGTGTTGTGAAAGAGACATGTGATGGAGGAGTTACTTTCATTTAATAAAGAAACTGCCTTGGCCCATTTATAGGCCAGCCCTTAGGTGGGTGGAGTAAACAGACAGAATGCTGGGAGAAAGAAGCCGAGTGAGGGAGTCGCCATGATTCTCCCATTCCAGACAGACGCAGGTTAAGATCTTCCCTGGTAAGCCAGCTCATGGTGCTACACAGAATATTAGAAATGGGTTAGATCAATATGTAAGAGCTAGCCAATAAGAGGCTGGAACTAATGGGCCAGGCAGTGATTAAAAGAATACAGTTTCCGTGTAATTATTTTGGGGCATAAGCCATGCGGGCGGCCGGGTGCCGGGGACGCAGCCCCGCCGCTCATAATACAACAGACATGCTTGCAATTTATAGTCTGAAAATGTAGACAGCATCTAAAATAACACATGTTAATCAAAAGTTTCTGAAAATGCTTAGAAATAAAATGTCTACACTAAAATTTATATTTAGTGAATTTATATTTAGTGAAGAATCAGATGATAAGAACAGAGAGAAGAGGTAGTTAGAGAATGAGGGGTTCAGTGAGATTCTGTAGGAGTCTCAATCAAGGCAATAAGACTCAAATGAAAAGATTTTAAGATTTTAAGTATTAGTATATAGAATTGTGATATATAAAAGTCCACATCTATTAACCTGTTATCATCAGAGGGGAGTAGCATGAAGGCATTCTGCTCTTGGTGTGAGCACTGAAGTGTATTCAAAAACAGATAGTAGGCAGATGTACTCACAAAATAGTCTTGAGGTGGTGTGAATATGGAGCCTGCTAAAGCCACAATATTCATAAAAATAAAGGACCTCAATCTGAGTGATAACTTAGGCAGATAATTTTATGAATCATTGGGAAAGCTTTAGAAAGTATTCACACACTCAGAAAATGTGAGAACCTCAGGTTACTAGATAGATGATATGTAAGTATATAGATAGATAATATAGATGTACTATCACAATGACAAGAAATATATAAATATATTATTATATATAATATATTAAATATCTTATGTGAAAGTCTCCCTGTTGAATATATAAGTTAAGCACAAAGCATTAAGATACACATCATGTAGCTCTTAATAGTTTAAGTTTATTTAAAGTATAAAATAATGGATGAGAAAAAATACTAGAGAAGGTAATAAATATATGATGAGAAGATACAGAATAAAAACCAACACATTTTAACAATGACAAAATATAAAATGAAATGTTATATAAGATATAATATTAATATGTTATAATATATAAATATAAAATGCAACATGAAAACAAACACATAACTAATTACAAAAATAATTGTTTTAGAAATCAGTTTTTAAATGAATCAAAGTCAAAAATATAAGACTCTAATTCTGAAACTGTTAGATAGAAACAGGGAAATTGCCTGGAAATTTGGTAAAGGTGAGAACTTTATTAAATGATTCAATAGTGCAGAAAATAATTTCAATTTGACAAATGGAAATGCAACATATTAGAAAACTGATGACATCAAGGAAACACCAGAGTGAGTGAAAAGAGAGCCCACAGAATCAGAGATCTTTATATCATTCTCTGATCGAGAATTGTTATCTAGATTACATAAATAATTCAGTAATGTAATTAACAAGAAATCAAACAACAGATCAATACAGAAATGAGTTCATAAAAAAGTATCTGGTTCTCTAAAGATGAAGTTAAATATAGAAAAATAAAAGTATGAAAGCAGTTCAATATCACCAGCAAAAAAAATTTAAAATTAAAATCAATCTCTTCTGTCATTTCACTAGTCACTGTAGCATTTAATTTTTTTAAATGCAGTTTTAAGGTAGAGAGCAAAACAAACTCTCAGATGTTGCTGGAAGAAATGTAAATTTTTCTACCCACTATAAATTTCAAAATGGAAATTCCCCAAAACCAGCCACATGACCCAGTTACACCATTCATGGGTATTTATCTGGAGCAATTTACATCACTATAAAACAGAGGTAGCAGTGCGCTGACGGTTTTCATAGCACCGATTAACTAGCTAAGTTATTAGATTAACCAAGGTTTCTGATGTTGCTGGTAGGGAAATATGATCCTTCAGCATTCCTTCCAGCCCAATTGCTCCTGCCGTCTAGAGTCTTTTGCTCCCAAATATGAAGTCATCTTAACAGAGCACAGCAGAAGGCTTTCATATAAACATAAAAATGTGAGTCATGAACCTAAAGATATTAAAGCTCACAACTATTCTGATATTGCTATGGTGATGTTTATAGTCCTTTTTTAAACTGATTTTATTGAGCTATACATTTTTCTCTGCTCCCCTCCCTTCCTATCCCTTCCCTTTCATCCCTCTTCTGTGGTCCCCATGCCACCAGTTTACTCAGTTTCAATTCTGCCTTCGAGGTTCAGGAGGATTATATATGTGTTCGTTGTCCTGTGTGTCTGTGTGTTGTGTTTTTGTCCTGACTTAGACTGATACTGACAACATGGGGCAAACTAAGAGTACCCCTACTCACCTAACTTTGAATCTGGACCATTTTCAGGACTTTAGAAATAGGGCAAAGAAAGAAAATTGGAATCTGAAAAGGGTAAATTCACCATCTTTGGCAAGACCGACGGCCAGAGTTTGGAACCAGTTGGCCGATAGAGGGAACCTTTGACCTATATATCATTTTTAGGACAAAGGACCTGATTTTTGGCAAACCTGTACACCCAGACCAGATTTCTTACATAATTGCTTGGGAGGACCTTGTAGCAACCCTCACGTTTGGTTAAAACAGAGCCGATAAATAAGACTACCTTCGCCTTATGGGAGGAGAAAAGGCAAGAGGATCCTAAGGCCTCTGCTCCTGTGGGACAAGCGGGTACAGAGGATGAACACTTTTCCTCACACCCCCTTACCAACGACCTCCCCCAACTGATCAGATAGCCAGAGAAGGGGCCCAGAGAAGCTCAGGAAATTTGGGAAGCCCACCCTTTACCAGAGGACAGCCACAACAAGAATTTCCCCTGGTTGCTGACTCTGTTGCTCTTCCCCTGAGGGCAGTCGGCCCACAGGACGATGAGGCCAATGAACAGATGCAGTATTGGTCCTTCACCATCAGTGATCTCTAAACTGGAAAAACCAAAACTCTAGTTTCTCAGACAATCTGAGGGCCTTTATTAACCTTTTAGATTCTGTTATATTCACCCATCAACTCAACTGGGAAGATTATAATCAAGTGTTACAGGTGCCGCTTACCACGGAAGAAAGAGAAAATTCAGATAGAGGCCCGAAAGTTTGTCCCAGAACCTGATGGAAATTCAGTGCCGACCCCGCCCTAATAGACCAAGCCTTCCCCCTGACCCATCCTAACTGGAATTTCAACTTGTCAGAAGGTAAGGAGAGGCTCCTGGTCTACCACCAGGTTCTGATGAGATGTCGTCATGCGGTTGCTCATCGTCCCGCCATTTTGGTCAAAGTCAGTAATGTACTACAAGAAAAAACAGAATCTGATTGGCCTTCTTAGAACGGACTGTGGAGGCTTTTAGGGCATGCTCCCCTTACAGATCCCGAGGCCAAGGAGAATAGGTCAACCCCACTGCTGGTAAGGGCATTAGGGGCAAATTGGAAATTACATTATGCTTATAGGCCCCAGAGTTTAGGTCAGGTTAAGCACATGAGCAGTACCCTAAAAGAGACCATTACCATATTAACATTGGAAACTACAGGTGAGAGGTTGGCTCTCCTCCCCTTCGCCCTTTATAGGGTTCGAAACTTGCCCTATACTTTGGGATTAACTCCCTTTGAAATCGTGTTTGGGAGACCTTCTCCTATTTTGCCCAATTTAAAATCCGAGTTTACTGCTAAGTTTGATGATGTTACCTGGCTGTTTCCCTTGAGGCTGTGGCTCTCATACATTAGGACCTATGGTCTTGCCTGAGAGCCATTCAAGAGACAGCTCCACCACTCACACCACACAAGTTTAGGCCAGGAGATTGGCTCTTCTGAAAGAGACATTGGAGGAAGACCCCTTGGGCTGAGCTGGAAGGGGACATATACCCTGATCCTGACAACTCCAACGGCCCTAAAGGTAGATGGCATTGCCACCTGGATTCATCACATCCATGCCAGGCCAGCAGGTCATATAGTCAACACACTTTATGGGATTTGGTTTCTAAAACCTTCCAGTTGATAAATACTTTGTCTGAATGCACAACCCCCTTTCTATGTTGATGCTGCGATAGCTGGTGATTACACCTCAGATTCCCCAAAATCTTGCCCTTGGGGAAAACAAGGTAAAATTTAGCTACAGAAGGTGACAGGTACAGGGACCTGTGTAGTGCCCCCTGGAAGGCAAGCTCCACTAGGTCTATGTAACCAGACCATCACACCATACAAAATAACACCCTCTATTCGGCATCTGCTGGATGGTGGGCTTGTACATTGGGGTTCACTCCTTGCATCCATGGGACGGTCCTTAACATAAGACAAGGTTTTTATGTGATGGTTCAATGACTCTCCAACATATACAGAGACCCAAATGGAACTGACCATATCCCTGTTCCTGCCAAGGAAAAACAGGCTATAGGGGCAATAGCTGACTTGCTCTCTTTCCTGATAGAGCTGGGCATAGCTGGAGCAACAGGGGTGAGCATCTGAGCCTTAATCCTTCATGATAAAACTACCAGGCCCTATAGCAAGCTATCAATTCAGATCTCAAAAACAGAACAGTCTATAACCAAGCTAGAGACCTCTTTAGATTCCCTGGCTATCCTGGGGGAAGAACGTTGTTAATCTCTCCAGGATAATTAGAGATTCAGTGACCTTGTTAAGAAAACAGATTAATGATAGAGAACTGAAGGCTCAAGCAGAAACTGGATGGTATGAAAACTTGTTTAACTGGTCTCCTTGGTTAACCACCTTACTTTCAGCTCTAAAATGCTTGCTTCTTTTACTTACTCTCGGCCCCTGCCTTATCAACATACTAATGGCTTTTGTTCAAGAATCGTCAATACTCTTCAACTCCTTGAGAACCTGGACAGACAAGACATATGATTGAGTCCTGTCATTGATACTTATGAATGGAAAATGTAGGGCCCAGGGTAGCTTTCCCAGGATAGCTTGTTACACACCTGCAGAGATGGGTTCTATAGATCAGCAGGAAGGAGGCCTGAATCTCAGTTTGTCCTAGGGCAATGCTAGCCCTTAGACTCCCTCCTGTTCCCATTTCACCCTGGGACCTGTTCCTTGCCTTCACAGGAGACAGCATTAACAGCTGGATACAAACTTGTTCTATTTTTACCCTAGGAATGACTTTTTTATTAGCTTCAATTCAAAATCATTACAGAATGTAATGTTCTAGTCTTATGAAAGCTGCTAACTTATTATAGACTGTTAGGAAATACAAGTTAGTAAGTCATTCCTAAAATACTGATATAATTAATTACAGGAATAAGCCTTATTTAGGTCCCTGTATATGTTTTCAAAGTCAAACTTAAAACAAGTAACTAGAAACAAAGTTTGTCTAATCAGATATATCTAGGCAGCCTTCATACTTCAGAGATCTAAAGAATATGGCATTTAAAATAATGATTAAAAAGCTTATTATATTAGACAGAGACTCCGAGATCCTAGTAGTGACCCAAGGTCTCCAAAGAAGATTATAAAACACCATGATGTCTTCACCTGGATTATAATGATGCTGACCACTGGGCAAGATGCCCCAGTACAACATCTGCTTTCAGGACCCAGTCTGTGGGCATACAGGAGGACATTGGAGAATTGGTTGTACCACACTTGACTAGACAAAATAATGTCAGTCTTGTCCATGTCCTTATTCCACAGGAAAAAAAAAATATGGGCCTAGCCTAAGACTTCTGTCTCAGATACTTCTGCCTCCAATGCTATGGAGAGCTGGGTATGGTTAACTATGTATGGATTCTGGTCCCTGTCATTTTTAATAGATTTGGAAACTACTTGATATGTACTCAGATATACTTTATTTATTCTTCTGGGATCTCTAATTGTATTGATGGCTAAGGCAGCTATAAAGTCAGTTTAGCAGCGAAAGGTATCCAGATCCTTCCACAAAGCTATAGCCAGCTTGAGCGCAATATATGTAAATATGTAAATCAAGACTTCCTTCTTCTAAATGTACTAGGTCTCTAGAAAAAAAATTGTTTTACGGTCTAAGGATATAAAAGTTCATAAGCTTTAAGGGTCTAAAAGTGACTTAAGATATAAATACAGGTTAAGATATGGAAAATGTTCTGATTTCTTTCTTTTTTTTAATTAATTTATTTATTAAAGATTTCTGCCTTCTCCCCACCACCACCTCCCATTTCCTTCCCCCTCCCCCACAAAGTCCCCCTCCCTCATAATCCCTAAGAGTAATCTGGGTTCCCTGCCCTGTGGGAAGTCCAAGGACCACCCACCTCCATCCAGGTCTAGTAAAGTGAGCATCCAAACTGCCTAGGCTCCCACAAAGCCAGTACGTGCAGGAGGATCAAAAACCCATTGCCATTGTTCTTGAGTTCTCAGTAGTCCTCTTTGTCCGTTATGTTCAGCAAGTCCGGTTTTATCCCATGCTTTTTCAGACCCAGGCCAGCTGGCCTTGGTGAGTTCCTGATAGAACATCCCCATTGTCTCAGTGTGTGGGTGCACCCCTCGCGGTTCTGAGTTCCTTGCTTGTGCTCTGTCTCCTGCTCTTGATTTGGACCTTGAGATTTCAGTCCGGTGCTCCAATGTGGGTCGTTGTCTCTGTTTCCTTTCATCGCCTAAATGTTTTTCTTTGGGTTCACCTTCTTAATTAGTTTCTCTAGGATCACCCATAATAAGCTCAACATCCCCTATTCATGGCTAGAAACCAAATATGAGTGAGTACATCCCATGTTCCTCTTTTTGGGTCTGGCTCACCTCACTCAGGATAGTGTTTTCTATTTCCATCCATTTGCCTGCAAAATTCAGGAAGTCATTGTTTTTTACTGCTGAGTAGTACTCTAATATGTATATATTCCATACTTTCTTCATCCATTCTTCCATTGAAGGGCATCTAGGTTGTTTCCAGGTTCTGGCTATGGATCAAAGAAAAACATCCCCTCGCCATATTATGATTTCTTTCATTGGTGTGGTTCTAATAGGCTAATAGAGCAATGACTACTTACTGTTTGGGACACAAGCTCAAGATTTTTGATTTATTCTAGTTGCCATTTAAATATGAATGAAAAGGTGTTTCTCATTAAGCCAAAGTTGTCTCTGTACAAGCCATATGTGGTTCTCTGGACAGCAGAAAATATACATGCTTCTAAGCAAAATCTGTAGTAGTTTACCCTGAAGCAATACCTGATTGCAGGAAGGACCTAAAACTGAGATTACCCAGGCACCATCCAAAAAAATTCCTAACATTCCAACCATTGTAGACAGGATCACCGGCCAGCACACAGTCACTAGGATATCCCTAGAACCAATGTCAGCTAATCAGGGGTTCTAAACCTTACAAATCCCTTACCCCCACCTTTACTACTATAAAAACCCAACTCTAACTGAGCTTGGTGTTATCCGATTATTCCAATACATTGGACACATGGAGAGACCAAGTTTGCAAACTTGAATAAAATAAAGGTTCTTTACTTTTACATATAAGACTCATTCTCCTTGTTGGTGTTTAGTGTACTTCGCGTATCTGGGCAAAACATTTATAACTATAGTTTGTAATTACAGCTACACTCCAGTAATGAAAACAAAATAAAAACATTAAAAACAATGAAAATAAACCATTTTTTAAACATTTAAAAACACAAGCTCATAAGGGAGATCAAAGAAAGTAATATGGTAAAAACAGCAACATCAATAATTATATAAAATGGAAAGAAGAAAGAGAAGGGGAAAGTATTGAAATTATAATTTCTAATTGTTTTAAGAAGTAAAATAAAATAGTAACTAAGATGAACAGCACTAGCGAGAGGCAAGCATGCAAGCCTGTATACTATCATATGATGTAAAGTCCAGGATTTGGACTTGGCCTACTGTCTCTCACACATATTCATCTTTGACTGCTTGTTATTTCTGTAGAGTTTCTTACAATTCTTTAGAGATACAGAAGACATATTTAATGTAAACATTATTAGATTAAAAGTATAAAAGGTATGGTTAAATTTGTTCCAGATCTGGCCATAATTTGCTAAGCTTAGGTCTACATCAGTGAGTTATGCTTCCATATTAAACATTTAGTAAGACAACACAAGCTATTTCAACATTAGCAAAAAGAAAGAAAATGAATATATATATGAGAACAGATACCCATAAACAAGTAATCTCATGAAGAGAGGGAGTGAAGTTAAGTTCTCATTTTCCAAAATTATAAATCATATTGACAAATTTCCCATTCCTTTACCTGTATTAATAACATTCTTTCTTACTTTCGGTCATATTAGCGCAGAAATGGCACTCCAGCGTTTGATTATTTGATTATGATTGAAAGACCCCCAGTGTGGGGAGACTCTTGTTCAAGTCTCGATAACACGACACTCCCCCCTAGGAACTCATGAGAGACTGTCCTTTCTGCTATTACACGAGGTTTATTGACAGGACAGGAACCAGTACACTGAGGCCACAACTCATTTCCCACGCAGGGGTAGAGAGTTCGACCTTAAGTAGCTGGGAGAAGGGGTATTTAAGGAAGAAACCACAACCCAGTAATCCAAAGGGGGTAGGGAGGGCATTTTTGGAAAATTCTGAAAATAACAGTGATCGTTGAAAATTCTGAAAATACCAGTGATAATCACAAGGGGGTAACTCCCTGTTTCTCCAGATTATTCTCAAGATTATAATCTATCTTTGTCTTCAGATAGTTCCTGAAACAGAGTCACTGAACTGGCTAACCTAGATATTTGGCTTTTCTCTTCCCTGCTAAATTTTTGGCTCTAGTTTTTCTGCCAGAGGGGTCTGGATTTATCTGGGTCTTTCATAAGAAAGGGAGGGATGAATGGGAGGAAAGGAGGGAGTGGGAATTTGGATTGGTATATATTTTTTAAAAAATCTAATTTTAAAAAAAGTTAAAATGAAAAAAAAACACTTTTAACTGAAGCCAGAAGCATTTTATCCAACTAGCAAATAAAACAATGAATTATTACATTTTGTGTCTGTTCCCAGTGATACAAAACATTAAAATAAACGATTACTTATTTTATTGTCTGGTGAGGATGCAGCTCTTTTTTCATTAATAATTTGTTTGTTTGTGACAGGGCCTTCCTCATTATATATTACTGAATGGTCCCAAGGTCACTATCTGATCCATTGCAGCCTCAGCCCACTCTTGCTGAGTACAAGGAATTCCAGGCATGAGTCTATAGTCTACCTTTCATGTAAAATCTTGCCCAAAAGTCTCCTTTCCAATACACAGACTGTCAGGAGCCATTCTCCCCCCCCCCCAAAGTTATTATAGGGATCATCACCCTGAGGAGTTTGCAGAGGGCTCCACTTCCTAATTGTATTGAGAATTGTTTTATTGACAAAGCCTATCCCACACCCAAATTAACTGTTAATAGAGAGCTATCTGTTAGCGGAACCCGCCTCACATTCCAAACTATCTAGAGAACTAGGTATGTCTACTTGTGAACTCCTGGCAGAGGAATCGTCACCTGACCGATCGTAACCTCTTGGCCTACTTGACCTATGTGGACCACGCGGCAAGATCTCATGCCCCAGCCCCCCAAGCTCCCCATGCAGGGGCTATATAAGTTGTAACAATGACTCTAATAAACGGAGGCTTCGACAAATCTGCCTAGCCTCCTTCTTCTCACCTGCCCATATTTTCCAGATAGCGCCTCTTTGTGACCCTGGAATTACTGGACCTGCCAGGTGGGTTACAATCCCTAGACTAATGTCCCGCCAAGGCGGTCGACAACAGACAAGACTGTGATAACTAAGGTTTAAAAATGAAGGGCTTTTTTTTCCTTTTTAGTCAGCATATCAGGAAGCTAAAGGAAAAGCCATCAGTATGACTCACTTTGCAAGCCTGAACACTTATGCTTGGGTCTCCATGGCCTGATCAGTAGCTACTCAGCATAGTCTGGTCCTCTGCATTCCTGAGTGATCTCTTAGATTTCTAAACCAAGATTACCAATGAGCTGTATAAATGGAAATGTAAAGTGGCCGGACTCCAAGGCACAGTCATTACGATTTGAATGGGTCTGTTGTGTGAACACCAGGACCAAATTCAGGTGGTGTGAATATAAAGTTGAAACTAGCAACTATTTTATTTGTATGCACAGGATTCCATATTATGTGATGTATAACTTGTACTCAACTGACATTGACATAATTCCTGCTTTTAACAACTTAAAATTTAAAGGCTCTTTCTGGAAGCCAAAGATTTTTATTAATTTAATGGCACCTGGTATATTCAGTGCTTATTCATTGATTTTTTTTCAAAGAAATACATGACTATATATGAGATTACATATACTATAATTCTCGTTAAAATTCTAAAGGAAATCATTCAATATGAAGCATTAAACACAAGTAACATTTAATAACACAATTTATATTGAATTGCTTGTAAAGTAGAATGTTTCATTCTTGAAATAACATCAGGAAATTAGAGAAGTTGTGAGTCTAACTAAAGGTAAAGCCCAGTGGATCAACACAACTGTTGTGATAAGGAGCTAACTAATGAAATAAAACCCAATGTATAGATAACTTAGAAAGATGCACTTGTAGTACAAAATTTAAAAGGGCTTCCAGTTTGAAGAGTATTAATCACCCTTCTTGCCCGGATCCAATGCAAATCCTTGTAAGTGAGTTGACAGATAAAAAACTTCAGAAGAGTCCATGGTACATGTCAAATGCTCATAGGTTTTTTTATATCATTAATACCGTCATTGTGAATAAAGGGACCCCGTCGTAGCAGTTGTAGGAAATAGACGGGCAGTATTACTAGGACAGATTGTAATCTTCCTGGAAGGTATGTAATGATGGATAGTTTATGTGTAGACAACCCCAAACACATGAAGAAGTCAGCAGATCCTGTGGGGGTCCTTCTGCCCAAATGAGTAGAACTCTCAGTTTGGCCTAGAAAATGCAAACATAAAGAAAACTTTAAGCAAAATTTGGTTAACTAAAACAATTTCTGTTTGTCCATTGATTGCACACTCCTCTACCAGCCCTTTTTTGTGGCCCTGAAAGATAACACCCAAGGAGTAAGCCAATAAACAGCACTCCTCTTGAAAGACCAGGATAAATCCAGAGCCCCTAGAGAAAGACCCCTGGAGTCAGGAGACTCTCACTCAAGTCTTGGGATAACAGGACACCCCCCTCCCCCCAAGAACTCAGGAGAGACCTTCCTTGCTATAATCAAATGAGGTTTATTGACAGAAACCAGCGTTCTGGGGCCGAGACTCATATCCCACGCAGGGGAAGAGTTCGACCCTTAGTAGCTGGAAGAGGGGACATTTAGGGGAAGAAACCACAACCAAAAAGGGGGTTGGGGGAACCTCATTGGAAAATTTGGAAAATACCACTAATCATTGGAAAATTCCAAAAATACCAGTGATAGTCACAAGGGGGTAACTCCCTGCTTCTTAAGATTATTCTCAAGATTATAATCTAACTTTATGGTCAGCTAGCTCCTGGAACAGAGTCACTGAACCGGCTAACCTATATTTTTGATTCTTCTCTCCCTGCTTAGATTTTTGGCTCTATTTTTTCTGCTAGAGGGGTCTGGATTTATCTGGGTGTTTCACTAGCAGGGGCTCTGAAGCTATCCTAAACTGCATAATGAGCTTTTTCAAATAAATAAAGGAAATAAATACATAAAACTATAGACAGATAATCATAAAATTCATAAGACAGAAAATATAATGCATCAAAAATTATTTTTAAAGGTTCAATTACCTCAATAATCTCCCCAAATGCAAATCAAAGCTACAATAACTAATTATCACATATCAAGTGCAAAGGTAAAATATTTAAGGATGATTTTACTAACTGCATAAACTGTGAAAAAAAAACAAAGCACTTATTTATTTCTAATTGGAGTAAGATTGATAAATCATATGCAAAATAGTAAAGTTTCATATTTATGTATGTCAACATTCAGAATGTCCGTCAGTTGACATTAGATTTTGTTTTTCACACACACTCTAATCATAAAATATGGTTAGATATAATAGTAAAATTACTCAAATTTAAACCAACTATTGATGAAAAATTTAGTCTTTCACTCACAAAAAATATTGCAAGGCATAATAAACATGTGAGCTATCAAGCATAACTGAGAGATTAAGACAGAAAGAAACTATATTGTTAAATATTACAGAGCACATACACCACAGCCACTAACACATATGTTGAACAAATAATCCTTAGCACTAATATATTTGGAGATATAGTCAAGATTAAAGTAGACTATATTGGCAAAGATCTGTTCCAAAGACTTGTGTTTTTATAAAAACAGACCAGAAGTGTGAACTTCCAGAAGAAAGTTTATAGAAAGACACAGAAAAGATGATTATCTACAAACCAAGGAGAAAGGCCTCACCAGAAACTAAGAGTGTTCAACTGCCAAATTTAGATGTTTATCCTCCATAGCACAGACACATCACTTAATAGCACAAAGTTTATTTTGTGAATAAAAACAATTAGATAACTGTAGATCCCTGCAAAATCAAAGTACTTTATGTACTTCTATCTACAGTGGTACAGCCCCAAAATTTCCATTCTTAAAGACAGAAACTAGGGAGTAATATTAAAATACTAGATTAAAACAAAAGCAGTAGAACAAACACTGAGCCCTGAAGCTCTGTTTGTGGCTTGTGGGACTCTTACTGCTATCATCATGGCCTGGACATAAAGACATCTGATGAAAATGTGTATAACTATCTGCTTTGACTTTTTGTTAGTGAGTGGCATCCATCACTGTTGCTCCCATTTTCTCTGACATCAGAATACTTCGACCTTTCAATTTGGACTCAGTGACAGCAACTCTCCAGGGACCTGCAGACATCAGTACTGAATTTTGAATGCTGAGACTTCAATGAGAATTTGGAATGTGAGACATAAATGAGAAGCTATAACGCCTTCTTCCTCTCTATCATATCGGTGGTTAGTTTTTAACAACAGTTTCCTGTCATGTAAGTTAATTTAGTAAATCTCCATCTATTGCATTAGCTCTGCTGCCAACCTGCCTAACACATCTACTACAAACAAGTAGTAAATGATGATATCTAAACTTAATAAACTACAAACAAGCAAAATCAGTTCTTTGCAGATATGTAGATAAACAAACCACAAGAAAATTCCAGGCTTATATTTCTTTTATGGACTAAAGACATGACTCCATGGGTAAAGATCTTGCTGTGAATGTCTTAGAATCTGAGTGTGAATTTTCAAAACACACTTTAAACCAAGTATGGTAATGCACATCTATAACCTTAGTGCTTCTCTATCAAGATGGATACAAAGTTGGAAGATTACTTAGATATTCAAAGACCAATTAGCCAGAAATACAGAAGCATTCAACAAAGAAATTCTGTCTCAAATAAGACAGAAATCAAAAACTTACACTGAGATTGTCTGTCCACATCCAATATTTGCCCTGATGTACTTACATTCATACATGAAAACACCTAATATATGTGGGTGAAGAGTATTTTAAAAGTATTTGTTAAGTTAGTTGTGGCTCTTGATGAAGAGAAAGAACTGAAATATTCATTATAAGCTTTGTATGATTATACAGCATATTAGTTACTTTTCTGTGGCATGATAAAACACCATGACCAAGGCAACTTGAAAAATGAAAATTTTTTTCTGAGTGATGGTTCCAGATGAGTAAGAGTCCATCATAGCAGCAAATACCAGGCATGGTCAGTTCTGAATTGGTTACCTTTATGTTGCTTTGATAAAACATTTTAATTAATAAAACCTATGTTAGGAAGGGTTTGTTTTGCCCTGTAGTTTTAGAAGGAGAAACATTCATCATGACAGCAAGCATGATGACAGCAGGAACAGAAGCTATATCTTCAAATATAAGCAGCAATGAAAGAGAACAATCCAGAAGTACGGTGGGTAAGCTTTCAATTCTCAAAGCCAGCCTCAAGCAACATACTTCCTCCATCATGACCATAGCTCCAACACCTCCTCAAATAGTGACACCAACTGGGTACCCTATTTTACATGTTCAAAACTCTGGGGGACAGTTCTCATCAAGTCACCATTTTAATACAATTAAAAATAAAATCACTTTTGAAATCTGTGTCAATCATTAGTTTATAAGATAGGTATGTGGTTTTTCAATAAACTATTTTTCCTAAATTACTTGAAATACAAGTTGCATCCTTTTCTGAAGCTGAGTTAAGAATGACAATATCTCAGAAGGACACAGGCAATGAAACATTTTGGGGAAATTCCCAAAGGAAGCATGAATTTCTAAGTTTGAGTTCACAAAACGGCAAGATACCTATCATACGCCCATTGGGAAGGTGGAAATACATAAACAGGTGAAAAGTGAAAACATTGAAAAGCCAATTTTAAAACAACTGAAAGTGAATCTTTATCTATAAACTATAAATAAGAAGATTCATATTCATTGACAAGTTGTGTTCCACTATTGTGGAAGGGAGTGGTTTTGACACCATCGAGGTAATGGGCTAACTTTAGCAAGAGGACAGCTGGAGAATCCCCATGGTGACTCCACATCTGCAGTAGAAAGCATTTGTCACCACACAGAATCTATTCAGAGCTTTCAAAATATGTTACTAGGCGTAATTCATGATTCTTTTTATTTAAGATCTCCAATGAAAACCACGACTGAGAGTAGAATTTGGTAAAGCCTCATCCAACCCGGCTATTTTGTATACCTTCAGGGTCATCTTTTTATACTGGCAACATCTTGTTACCTGCTTTGTTCTCAATTACATATGGATTCAGGGAGTAAGGTGACTTTGTCAAATCGTGTTTTGCCTTTGAGAAAGCAATGTGATCGTTTTTAGAGTATGTAATAGGAGACAGTAAATTATGGAGTTTGCAGAGATACGGTGACCTTTTCAGTATTCAGTACCTTGCATAGCTGGTCTTTCCATCCTGCTTGATTAAAGTTCCACTAATCATCAAGAAAGTTAATGCAAGATAAAACATTTTTTTTAAATGGCACGACATTCATCCTTTCATACGGCAGAAGTTAGAATGGGGACTGTTAGACATTCGTAACGAATTTCAGTGCCTCTGCTGCAATTGCAAATCCTTAGACAACAGCAATTGACTTTGGATGATGAAATTGTGACCTGGAAAAAACTTGATCAAGCACTTTTGAGAGTAATAGTATATTACTAAAGTGCCAGCCACACACAGACAGTAGCCATGACCTTGAGAGATAACATGAATGACTCACTCTCCCATGAAGCATTGCAGACTAACTCTACTTCCACAGAATCCTGATTATAAACATATCCAATGACATCAACTTTCGAATACCTTTCAGGAACCCACTGAAAATAATAACTTTGGGTGTTGATTAGTGTAGTAACTTGTAGTTGTTAGAAATTTATGACAAGATGATAGCTAGGTACTATTAACTAATCAATAAACACTAATTTATTAGAAGCTAATGAATGGCAAAAATTTTCCTAACACTGTCAATGTAGAAAGTTCTAGTGTATAGTCATAATTAAGAATCAATGAAAGTGTGTCATTGACTAGCGTTAAAAATATTTGGTCAAATTTGAAGAAATGAGGAGATTCTACAAATAAGAGAGAGCATACTCTTGCATTCTTTAATACTTGTCATTTCATTTAGCATATTGTTATAAGGACCAACATAAGAATTGTAATTAATACTGTAATATGGTCTTGTAGTCTAGAGATTGATGAGGCTTTAGGTACGCTTACCACAAAATGAGTGAAGGTGAAATGACAGACTCGTTAATTGGCTAAGGGTGTAATTATTTAACTGTGAATGTGAAATTAAAATTATCATTCTTTCAACCTTAAGTATATGCAATTAATATTTATTTTGAATAAGTAGAGATAAAGGAAGCAATCTATATTTCAACACATGGTGAATCCTTTGCATTATATTTTCATGAATAATATGCAGGATATTGAGTTGTGCTGCAAGCAGGAGCTGTTATTTGTATGATTCATAGCAAACTTTTTATGCTTGACACAGTATGAGTGTTCAATGAACATGGCAATAAATGGCTGATGGCAAATGGGAAAAGGAATATTGCATGCACGGACATTTTATTTCTTTGACTTCAAACCTGTAGAAAGTTCTCATGAAACTGTTTTCACCTGTATGACAGACATGGGAAGTGGAATAGTCAATATGTGTTGTTAGGAGGGTTCTATAAATGTGAATTTATACACATAAACAACTACTGTTACAAAAGAAACAGTAAGCTTGTGAAATGACAAAGTCCTGAAATTGGTTAGATCGAAACCAACATCTCAATTAAAAAACAGTTTTACTTTTGGAAGCTTAATGGAGATACAAACTTTTTGTAACTTTGCAAAGGTTGGAGGTAAATATATTTTTTGAATTAGAAATAACCAATTTCAAATAATAGTATTTATGTTTAGGTCTAATAAAGCATTTAAATAGATATTTAATTTTTATAGTTGTTCTCTGTGTGCTTTTTAAATTTTTTTAAATTTCATTTTACATTTCAAACACAGTTCTCTCTCCCATCCCTCTTCTCTCCACCCCTTGCCTACCCCTCAGCCACTCCCCATCCATTATTCCAAAGGGTAAGGACTCCCATGGAGAGTCAACAAAGTCTGACACATTAAGTTGAAGCAGGTCCAAGCCCCACCCTAAGACTGAGCATGGCATCCCACCACAGGCAATGGGCTCCAACAAGCTACCTCATACACCAGGGAGAGAACCTGGTTCTACTGCCAGGAGCACCTTTGATAGACAAAGCTTTACCACTGTCTCCCACATATGGAGGACCTAGTTCCATCCCATAGCTGTTGGTCTGGAATCAATGAATTTCCAAGAGCTTCATTCAGTTGTCTCTGTATATTCTCCATTGTGATCTTGACCTCCCTTGCTCATATAGTCCCCACTCCGTCTCTTCGACTGGTTTCCCCAGAGCTCGGCCTGGTGGTTGGCTTTGAATCTCTGCATCAGGCTCTGTCAGTTACTGGATAAAAGCTCTATGACAATAGTTGAAGTATATCTGTTTACAGGGGAAGACCACTTTTGGCACTTCTCCACTATTTATAGGAGTCTGAGCTAGGGTCATCCTTATGGATTCTTGGGAATTTCATTTGTATCAGGTTTCTCCCTAACACTATAGTGGCTCTCTCTATCAAGATTTCTCTTTCATTGTTCTTACACTCTGTCTGTCTCTCACCCCTTGACTATTCTGTTCCCTCACATTCTGATCTTCCATCCCCTCCACTTTACCATTCCCTCTACACCCACAGTTTACCCAGGAGATGTCATCTAATTCCTCTTCCCAGTGCAAACCATGTGTTCCACTTAGGGTCTTCCTTGCTACCTATCTTCATTGGAACTGTGGATTTTAGTCTGGTTATCCTTTGTTCTATATCTAATATCCAATTATGAATGAGTACATACATGTTTGTCTTTTTGAGTCTGAGATTCATCACTCAGAAGGGTTTTTTCTAGTTCCATCCATTTTCCTGCAAATTTCATGATGTCATTGTGTTTTACAGCCCAGTAATATTCCATTGTATAAATATATTGCCTTTTCTTTATTCATTCTTCAGTTGAGGGGCATCTATGTTGTTTCCAGGTTCTGGCTATTACATAATGCTTCTAGGAATGTTGCTGAGCAACTGTCCATGAGTATGAATAAATATCCTTGGGGTATATGCCTAGGATTGCTATCTCTGGTTCTTGAGGAAGATTGATTCCCAATTTTCTGAAAAACTGCCATATTAATTTCCAAGGTTGCTGTACAAGCTTGCATCCCCACCAGCAGTGATGTTTTCAGGTCCTCAACTCAAAAATCAGCATTAGATTATTTTTAAATTTCCATTTTTATCTCTATTGGTTCTTAAATCAAAATTTTAAGATCTTCTATGTAAGATGAATACTGAACAGGTAAAAACTGTTTCTTGTTTTTAATTTCCACGTTCACTTAAGTAAAATAAGTTTTCATGTTTTTTAATGTATTTTTAATTGAGTTGGTTCAAATTATTCCCCTAAAAATTATGGCTTAATACTCAGAAAAGTATGTAGTTTATTATTCTTGGTTTAAACCAAATGTTTAATAAAGTGTCTAGTACATGTCTAAGTTACAAAGCATATTAGCTCTCTACTAAAAGACATCAATTGTGGTTTATTTTACACTATTTATAAAATATTAATATATAATTAACAAAAGAGACAGCCAGATCTAGTAAAAAATATGATGATAGAATATATGGTGAAGCAAGAATAGAGTGTGAATGACTTTGTTATTCTTATTATATAGAGAAAACAAGAAAATAACTAACAGAATAGTTAACCAATATTGCTTGAGTTTGAATTTGTTTATGTTGATGTATATTTGGTAACTTGTCTTACTAATTATATAATTCAGTGACATTATTTTACTATTGGTTCACATTTAGTCAACAATATTTACTCTACATTGAACATATAAATTAGCTTCTCCATAATGAGTGGGAAATAAGTTACAATAGTTTCAGTGCATGAGTGAAATAACATACAATACCAACCCCTATATGTATGATGACCTTCTATACTGTATGATAATGTTACCACAGCATAGAATCAATGAGAGTAATTGTCCACAGAGTAGAATAAATAAGACAATAGAATGTAATAAAAATGAGACATACTTTAGCAATCCCTTACAGAACGCTTCACCTACTATACCTGACTTCAGTGGAGCAGAACTAACTGAGTAACTAACCATGGGTACCAGAATCTACAGTAATGGAAAGAGTGTTATTAGTTCTCCATCCAAATCTAATCTACTAGTGTTGCATAGCCCAGTAACAATATCAACTCGATGATCATGTCTTAGCTTCCATTTTTTTTCTTGTATTGAAGCACCGATAGAAATAAAATTCTCATTTTACAAAAATGAAGTGATTAGGACACTGATGTCTTTGAATTTTTTGATGTTCATATATGAAAACCAGCTAATTTGTTTCTGTTTTCCAAAAAATGTGGCTAGAAAATTAATTTCTAAGTACAGTTGAACACATATCTGAAGAAAAAAGATAATTTAATTCTAGAGGAACCCCAAGGTTTCCAAACAAGATTTTCTGTGAATTTCAGATACGGTTCATAGGTAGAATAAGGCACTAGAGCAGTAGAATACACTTGCATTAAAATCAAGATATTCCTAAGATGAAAGTCGCACATTTGTGTTGAGGCCTTTGTGAAGAGTTTACATGAAGAAGCAAATAACTTTTGTTTCATCAATGCTTCATCATATTCATGATGGTAAACAGTCCCTGGGAGATGAGCCTTCAGAGGCGGAGCGCTGATATGTTTAAAACACACACACAGATTCTGTCCCTATTTCTGAGTCACTTTACTGTTTCTCATTGAGTCAAACCATAATAGTTGCTTCTCCTCGCATACACATATGAAACAGATGAGAAAATGTAAAAGGGTGAATGGTATATCCTGCTTCTGTCTGCAGGGGAAAAGGGGATATTTGAAATCAATTTTAGAAGATGAATCCATTACTTCTTTGCTTCTCTACATATTTAATTAAGATTTTCTCTGATAATGTCAGATTTTTCTTATTTGATTACTGGGCTTAAGTCACTATCGTGACTGTCCTTTAAATGTTGAAAAAATTTCTCATCACTAAATGTTAATACTTGGATTTATCTTTGTGTCAGTTCACTTGGGGCAATGAGTGATAAATCACTTGATCGAGCCTCATGGGTTAGGCAAGATGTAAATGCAGGGGAACAACTGAAAAGAAGAATTTATGGACAAAGCTCCTAAACACTAGGCTTACTAACATGTATTTACTGCTGCTGTAGCAGATTTATATCTCTGCTTGCGCATTTCTTAGACTCTTTGCTTCTTTCCCTCCAAAGCAAAATTCCGATTGTCCTGAGTTATAACCAGGCCTGTTTTTCAAGAGTTGTGTCTTGCTGTCCCTCAGCAGGTACTGGAGATGCCCACCTGATGTGTTTTTCTCTTACTGTGATAGAGAAGAGAGACAGAGAAAAATACCATGGACAAGATGTTGTAATAAGGGCGGCGGCGCTGCGTCCCCGGCACCCGGCCGCCCGCATGGCTAGCTTATGCCCCGAAATAATTACATGGAAACTGTATTCTTTTGAACACTGCCTAGCCCATTAGTTCCAGTCTCTTATTGGCTAGCTCTTACATATTGATCTAACCCATTTCTAATATTTTGTGTAGTACCACGAGCTGGCTTACCAGGAAAGATCTTAACCTGCGTCTGTCTGGAGTGGGAGAATCATGGCGACTCCTGACTCAGCTTCTTTCTCCCAACATTCTGTTCTGTTTACTCCACCCACCTAAGGGCTGGCCTATAAATGGGCCAAGGCAGTTTCTTTATTACTTAACCAATGAAACAACAGATAGAAAGATGACCCACCTCCATCAACAAGAGACAGTGGACACAACCTGACAACATACTTTGCTATGCTGATGTGGTATAGTAAGACAGCATCATGACCACTACTTCTGATTGCTTTAGATTTTGGGAATTCATGCTTCTTCAAGCCAGGCGGTGGTGGCGCACACCTTTAATTCCAGCACTCGAGAGGCAGAGGCAGGTGGATCTCTGTGAGTTCAAGACCAGCCTGGTCTACAAGAGGTAGTTCCAGGACAGGCTCCAAAACCACAGAGAAACCCTGTCTTGAGAAACCAAAAAAAAAAAAAAAAAAAAAAAGAAAAGAAAAGAAAAGAAAAGAAAATTATCATGCTGCTATATATACTTGTGTGCTTTACAAACTGCTAAAGAAAAAAACCATTTTTTTTCCGTTCGTAGAAGCTAGGACTTTATGTTGTCTAAGACTTAATCCAAGCAGCAGGGATAATAATAATAATAATAAACTTAATGTTTGCACAGAAGTGGATTCTACTCTTGAGCTGAGACCTTGTTAGTCTTATATTTAAAGTGGCACCCTTTCCTGTCTGCCCATAAGAGATACCTTTTCACACTCAAACTTGGGCACTCCAGGTGTTTATAGAAGATTGGACTTCACTTGGTATATGACAAAAGTCCTACACCAGAACTAGATATCTGCAAATTATGCAGGAAAGCATGTAGATAATCATCAGCAGTTCAGGGTTAAACATGATTGAGGGAATTTTCTTATCCCTCTGCATCACTTTATTCATGTATGGTATGCAACATGATTGCTTGTTACTCCCTCCAAATTATGAGCAGGGGAAGGAGATAGCAAAATAAAGAACTCTCTACAGAGATTCTGCAGTACTTCTAAGCCTGGGTTAACCCCAGGATTCCAAAATATTGTACAATATTGACATCTTGGATGTCTCGAATTGAGTATTCTACAGAAAAGAAGGTAAATTATCAATCCTTCATTAGGCTACAATTCAAACAGGAGAGCAATATCGCCTTCTCCAAGAAATGAAGGAATATTTACTTATGAGTGAGAACCTTTGCAGGGGAAAAATAATCTGATATGACAAGAATGTAAAAAATATTAAAGAATCGACCCTTGTATATTGATTCATTCATCTAAATGCTATTTAAATATTGTACCAGGTAATTTCTTTGGAAGTTAGAATTTAAGAAAAATGTGGCCGGCTACCCACAATAGAGATTGATAAACCTTTTAATAAAACTGATTAAGTTTTACCTAGAATTCTTTGATTTTTTTTCTTCTGTCAGGAAATTTGATTCATTTGGAAGCATAGTTAATGAAAGAACACCAGGACAGTCTGTTCAAATCCCAAAAGAATTATAAAAATTTAAACTGAAAAGACATATGATTTTTTCTTCTCGCAGTTGCATTAATAAATCTTAATCAACTGTACACAACGATGAATTTACAGTTGTCAACGATCTTCACAACCAATTTGTTAACCAAAGTGGTTGTTGAGAGATGCATATGGCTCTAACAGGAATCAGACAGAAGGCTTGCATAATGTATGGTTGTATGGTCCTAGGAAACTTGCGGCTTATCTTTAGCTGGGATTTATAAACCAGAACCTTGTTCTCTAGGATGTGTAGCACTGGCTTAGCTGTAGAATCTTATCTCAAGACAGAAGCAAAGACCACTACACAGGCAGAAGCAGAAAGCATGTGTAGAGATAAGTGAACAAGTAACTTTGATAAGATCTAGACTTAAGAAAGGACTGAAATGAATTCACTCTCTTAATGTGCTAAGTTGGATTTCTAGCATTACCAGTTCTCATCACTCAATAAAGAGATGTCAAAGATTACTGGGTTTTATAATGGTAAATATCCATTCTATTTTTATTTTTTCTTACATAATATTATATCTTTAAGCAAATTATTTACTTTGTGACTGTCTGATCATGTACTAAGCAATGGCAAAGTAATTTTTAATTTTCCTCTCTTTCAGATTAACTATTCTCCCACGCAATGAAATCCTCTTATATTTTTATTGTTTAAATTTAATTAATTTATTTTTATGTTAACATATATCACTCAATAACTTTTGTTTTAGCTTAATTACCTGGAGCCATCACATCCACTGTAATTATGAGACACCAGCAATTAATAAGAGAATGTAGTTCCCATAATGTTTAATGTTTAGCACATTTAACTATGAACACCTTAACAAATAAATTAGACAATCGCAAAAATAACAAAATTAAGAAGTGTAATTGATTTTGACAGCAGTGAGATATTAAAGAGAGCTGTGAAATTTGGCCAGCCTAATTGGAAAGGTTCTGCTGCAAAAGAAACACTTAACATGCCAATGAACTATATAAGAAAGGAAGGAATGATTTTGAGAAACACAGAAAGAAAATGTGCTCCAAGAATTTGATAAGCTTGGTTTGACTACAAACAAATATTTAAGGGAATGAACCTTGAACTAAGATTGTTGATTCTTCACCTTTGAATAATCTAACTAAACAGGGATGCAGAAGTAACATTTTGTTTCTTCCTTTCTGCACCTTAATGATTTTCACATGGAGAATCCATTGAAACAAGAAGCCAGATTAACGAAGATTCTATCCTTTCCAGCAACTGAAGGGGGCAAAGGAAAGACGGAACTGTGAACGGCATTCACACTCACTCTCCTCACTTGCAATGCCCGGAATCAATCATGGATGGAGCTGATCCTCATTTGTCCCAAAGCAAACACCGCCATCCCACAGCTTTGCACATGTACGGGAGCGTATGAGATATTTTGAAAAGCCTGGCTCAGCAAATCTGAAAATCACAGTCAATCCTGGCTATGTTCTTTTACTTGGGAAGATTTAGAATGCTTCGGAGAGAGAAGCAAAGCTATAACTATCATTCTCCATCAGCCCAGTACCATTAAAAAGCTTGTCATCCTTAGGATACACACTAAGCCGAGTACAAACTGCTTATGTAGCCGAGATGCTGCTGGCAAGTAAGTAGACATTATGTTTAGATACTTAATATTCTGAACACCCCTTAAATATCATAAAACCACCTCTTTCCACTTAGAGAATCAAGCACATTGATATTATTTTTTTCTATTAGAATTGAGTACTCACTACTAAAATAAATACTCTATTGTGAAGGACATTATTTTCATAGGAAAGTATGTTTATAGATTCATTGATCAAGATTTATATACATGATATTTCCACTTTATGCCTCTCCCTGTTTGTAACTACATGCTACCACCTATACAAATACCACTTTGAAAGGTATAATATCATAACTGAGTTCCTGATGAGAAGGATAACAATGGACTTGCAAAAGGTAGCATCTCAAAGCTAGCTCACCCAAAGCTACATAGTAGATGAAAAATAAAGAGGAAAAAAGATGCACTGGGCTACAGTGGTCCACACCTTTATTCCCAGCACTTAGAAGACAGAGACAGGCAAACTTGGTGATTTTTGAGGCCATCCTGGTTTACAGAGTGAGTTCTAAGACACTCGGGGCTTCATACAGAGAAGGCCTGTCTCAGGGGGAACAAAAAGGAGGGGAAAAACATACCTTGTCATTCAATGTGAGTCCTTACAGGAATACACACACACACACACACACACACACACACACATATATAATAGTGCCTGATGGATTTTACATTAATCATTGAATTGTTGTTGATGGCAAGAATGTCTACAAGACTTTAATTCTAAAGGACTGACAGTGTGTAGAACAAATTGAAAGTTCAAAATCTTTTTATCCTTTGTCTCAGTTGTTCAGTTTGAGATTTGCAAACCTTAGGAGTGCCTAAGAAATGTTATACTTTAAAATGGAATGTCTCAAATAAACTTCAGCTGAGAAAGGCAGTGTATATAGGAAACTAAAACACAAAAACGTAGTGTCAGGGACAGAATCAGTTTCGAGGGCCTTGGGCCATTACAAGGATCTTGGCTTGCTTGGAGTCCCCAAACACTGAATTTAGTGCTATATGATACTCCCCCTTCAGAGTCTAGTAAACTTTTTTGTTTAAATTCATCCTTTGAAAGAAGAATCTAATTTGTCATTGAGCAATGCATTAACTTACACTTGGCATTTCCTTTCTTCTGTCCCCACTATAGATGCCTATGGCTCCTGGATGATTTCTTTGCCACTTATTCCCTGATTCCATGTAGCACTTGCTCTCTGCTTCCACTAGACAGAAGTATGCACATGGGTGTTACACATCTGTGCACAGAGTTGTGGGGTAGGATTCCATGGATATCTAAGAGTCCACACCCTTTCCATGAAGATCCACATAGCAAAAAAAAAAATCATGTATCATTAAACAGGAAATAGAAACCACTACAGAGGCAAAAACACAAACAGCAAAAAAAAAAAAATGTTTTCTTGTTTTTTGAACAAATGTCTCAACATTTTCATTGGTCAAAAAACTTGTGAGTTATGTAGCTGGTCCTGATTCCATATATACTCTATTATACAGTATTATTTATCCATCTATCAACTGGAGATCTTGTTTCTGCTACATGATGCTCACTGGAAATAGCATAATCTTGATCAGAAACAGTGCTGAGTGGCTGGCCTTTGACTTGACTGATTGATGGTCATTTCATATTCTGAATCAACTTAAGCATAAGAAGTTATAGATCATTCACAGCCAAGTCATGGGCAAGATGTAATTCTCACATGCACAATAGAACTGGAAAACACTTCCCAGGGAACTCATTTCATAAGTCTTCACAAGGGTCTAAACAATCTAATACCATAGTTACATTGCTATACTACTATACTATACTATACTATACTATACTATACTATACTATACTATACTATACTATACATCAGACTTGATGAAGTCATATGGCTAAGAAAAATCTTTGTAAATTCTAATGCAATAATGTCATCATTATGTTTCCACAAGAAGATGTGTCTGTGTTTTAAAACACAGCAAGGGGGGTTTGATATTCTATCCTGTTTTTGTATGTTGGATATAGACCGACAGTCCTGCATTTTGGGGTTATTCAAGTTATTGCTGCTAGAGATACAGAAATTAAATACTGCTGACATACCCCTCCAGCTCTGCTCTGCCCTGTCTCTGTAATTAAAAACTCATGCCAACAGCAGAATTAGATCCATATTCTCCCTTCCTCCCTTTTCAGTCATCTGTACTTATATTTTTCCCTTACCCATCTCTGTATCCTCACTCGTTAAAATTTAAATGTGCAAATGCTCATACAAATTCCTAATTGAAACATAAAAGGGCAGTAAGCATCCATATAAAACTGTTCAGATCTTCTGGCAGGCTTCCTCCCTCTGTGGTACTGAGGAGTGGAGTACTTCAGGGAGTTTTAGCCTAGGATACAGACAGGTTATTTTCTATGTAGTGTCAAAAGTAAATACATCTTGGAATCCTGTTTCTAATGCCTAATTTTACCATGAAGGCAGAATAATTGGAGGAGCATCTTCCTAGTAAGGGGAATTTAAATTTATAAACATAGCATACAGTTTGCACTTTCTGACAGAGACACAACAAATATATAATTTACAATTTGGGTTTATTATCAGGTACTGTGCATGTCAAGTACCTTCCCAACTAGCTTGTATGAGATGTTGACAGGCAGTATTTAAATTCAGGTCCAAAGATGTAGATGCTGTTCCACTTTTTCATGACATGGGTTGTCAAGAGCACAATGAAAATAGGAACCGGGTCTGACTGCACTCAAGTATTCTAACTGAAACACTATTTCAAACCCACTAAGAGTTTGTTCTCTTTATAAGAAAAGAGATTTTGAAGTTCTTCTTTCATGGACTAATATTGTCTCCAAATAAGATAATAAAATTATGTATAGTAAAAAAGACTTTTGAAGGATTAAAGGAAACTATCAGGGAGTGTATGGTTAAAATGAAGAGACTTGGAAACTAGATATGGGGTGTGAATCTGAGAAGTTTCCTCTACGAAAACAAAGAAAGGTGAGATGTTCAGTCCAAAGAGCTAAGAATAGACTCCGAAGCACCCTGGTTACATCCATGAGGCACTGATCAGATCTCAGCTAGTCTATAAAATTTTCCCTTGTCATATATTCCTATTTTCAGACTTCAGGAAGAATCTGATATTGAGAATGGCATAAATTGGATCACACTCAACATCTCCATGACTAAGGATCTAATTTTGACACCAGAAGTTTGTCCTCCAGACACAGTTATGTAATATACATAATAAATTCTGAAAATTTTTTCTCATGAAGTTATTAACTTTTTCTTGACTCTACTTCTGTTTGTTTCTCAAATATTCTTAAGTATTTCTTTTTGCCAGTTCCTTTTCTATATTTGGTTTCTCTTTTCTCCAAATAAACATCCTTTAATTATTTCCATAATAATGTATATTTATACTAAATTTTATAAAATGTAATTACATAAAAAGCAAGCAGAATGGCATAATATCATATTTAAGGCAGACAGTTTCATGTGCATATCCACTAAATATTGTTTCAAAATTTTTAAAATTAATGAAAGTTCCCATTATATTGAAGCTCTTCATATTTTTATGTTTCTAAATTATGACTGGATGGTAAAGTAATGTCTAATGTAATAGATTAAAAAGTTAAAATGTCTTGAGCTTAAAGTAGCCTTCCAAAATCATCTGTAAGGTTAAGATTAGAAAATTCTAAGCAATATTATAAATCAATTTACAGAACTTTTATTCTCAATTTGTTTCATGTAACCTATCACTAACTCTAATCTATTCTAATATTGATGTAACTACTAGCATATATCCATCATATTTTTGCACTGAAAACCATATATATTAATTCACACATATTTTGCCTATTTAAAAAATTTCAAAAAAAATATTTAAGAAAAATCCAGCATTTAATTTCTATATCCCAACATTTTTAACTGAAAGTTCATCAAGCTAAAAATAAGATTAAAATACTTAAAAATTTCAAAAAGTATATATTTCAAATGTTCTCACCACAAACTTATGTTTATACTGTAGTAGATATATCCACTAACTTGAGTAAATAATACTATAAAATATATACATATAGCAAAGCACTACTTTGTGTAGATAGATGCAATAGATGTTCAGCTATAAATGAAAGACTTACAAAGCATAAAAGAAATAACTAAAATTAATAAATAACAAGTTAATCAACTTTATGGAGAAGTTTTCTTGTATGTCACTGAAACGGTGTTCCTGCTGTGTTGTTTTATGGAAGAAGCACCCATTAGAGGACAGGAGTGAGGTGCAGCTGGGGAGGTAATTACTGAGAATGTTTCCATGTGTGCTGCCGAAGAGAATGGGAGAGACTTATGTTGATAGAGCTACTGTCACAAGAGGGAATACCAAGGTAGTCATTTAGTAGTTGATGAACATAGTGAATAAATTGTCATGGCAGTTTCTCTTTTCAAGCAGTATTCTAGATAAGCAGAATTTGTATCTGTCTATGTCTGTCTATCATTTAACCAGTGCATACACCCTAGAAAGTTGTTCATACTGTTTCCATTTATCAGTTAAGTATGATGAGGCACTGTTAGGTAAATAATACTGCAGCTTTCTCTCCTACAATATAAGAGACTAGGCTTAGACTTATGATTAACGAATAAAATATTTACAAGATGACTGGGCTCACAGACACCGGTCATTTATGTGCTTATTAGCATATCTGAAACTATTCATAATTCCTTACCTCCCTTTGAGACTCCCTGTGGACCTACAAAGAGATGATCATTTGTGTGAAATAGATTTCTATTTAATGAGGCTGTCACTCAAGCTATCTGAATCAATTTTTCTGGTTTCTCTTTTATCATGATTGTATATTGCTTTATGAAGCACTATGCAATTAGATGATTGAAACGTTGCTGCATGGTAATTAAGCATATGTTAAAAGAGTGATAATTGCAAATGTCAGGAAGGAAAATCAATTCAATAAACCATATAAGTGTGTTCATAACTTTTACATCACTCTGGCCAAAAACCTGAGAGAAGAACTTGATGATGAATGCTTTATTTGGGCTCATGAAGTCATTCCATGGTTGCTAGAATTCATCTACTTTATTGTGGCGGGATCAGGGCTAGGAGAAGGAAGTACAGCTCACAATTGTCAGGAAGCAGAGTTCAATGGCAACTATCAAAATCATGTTCCTTTTTTTAAATTTTATTTATTATGTATATAGTGTTATGGGTACCAGATCTCATTCTAGATGGGTGTGAGCCATAATGTGGTTGCTGAGAATTGACTCAGGACCTCTGGAACAACTGTCAGTTCTCTTAACCTCTGAGCCATCTCTCCAGCCCTCAAAATTATGTTCTTGAGCCCTTCTTCCTCATAAAGAAAAGACTAAAGCTGATTCTTAAAGATTCTGCAACTTTCTAAAATGGAGTCAATACCTAAAAAATAAATGCTGAATATATGATCCTGTTAGAAACATGTCATAGTCATATGACACACACACACACAAAAAAAAAAAAACCACACACACACACACATATGGAAGGGTAAAACAAATGATCTAGAATTAGCAGAGAAAAGGTTGGACTTTGAACTAATAGTAAAAGCTTAGAGTGTTAGTATTACATTCTCTCTCTCAGTCCTCATAGGATTTTTTTTTACTATATAATATCTAACAGTAAAATATTTTGTCTCCCCAAAACGCAGAAGTTAAAATTCTAACCACAGAGTAACAGGGGTCTTCTTAAATGTCATTAGGTCACGAAGCTAAAGATCACAGAAATGGAGCTTGGTGCTCTTTTGATGGTTAGATTGCTGTTAACTGTCACCTTTATATGAACTATGATTACCATGGAGTCCCACTGAGAGAATATGTACATTATGTTTATCTATGAGTATTCCTGTGGGTCACTATCTTGATTCTATCAATTGAGGTATGAAAGCTGGTCCACTGTGGGTGGTAGCATCTCTTTCAAAAAGTACTGTGATTGTATAGGAGAAGATAAAGTGAGCTCAACACTGTCATGCTTTAACTAACTGCTCTTGGTTCTTGAATACAGGTGTAATGTGGTCATTTCTCTAAAACCCCTGCCCTGTGACTTGATTTCCTTGCTATAATGAACCTAACTTGGAATTGTGAACCGAAGTCAATCCTTTTCCCTGTAAGTTGCCTTTGTCTTTGCCAGGATTTTTTATCATTACAATAAGCAACAAAGCTAAGACAACCTGCAATAATAAATCTTAGAGTTAGCAATATCTATAACTTTCATGGTGGAGGACATGTACAGAAAGCAAGTCTTTGAATTAGAAAATGAGCCCCTCTCACAATAGATTAACTTTAAAGATTAAATACTTATCAAAATAATCAATAACTTAAATTTTATTAAATAAAAAGTCAATGAGAAAATAATTTCTCAGTAATTTCTTAAGTAAAGGGAAATCTGTATGGAGAAGAGTTGCTATAATACTTAGAGATAAATTTAACTTTTAATTAAAAAACAAAATAAGTGAAGACATGCCAATATTTCTCTCAAGGAGAGAACAATAAATAAGTTAGAAAAGTAAATAAGAATAAAATTCAAACTATGAACAAAAATTAAATACGTTATTGAAGAGTAAAAGGCAAATTTAGAAATATGGATGGTATTAAAGTCTTTAAGGGAGGTATAAAAATTTCAAATCAATTAAAAGGACAATAAAGAACACTGTAGTTCAGCAAATTATGAAATAACATGTTGACCTTACATATCAGTAAAGTTTAAAACATTAATTAAAAGGGATGAAATGTATATTACCATTAAAAGATAACCAAATTGAAATGTAGAGATCTTAAATATACAAGTGCTATTAAATTTATTATAATAAGAAGAAAACAGAATGTAGTAATACAAATTAAATTTTGTGCATTGATACACAACTGAAAAATACATGTGTCGTATTAAGTATATATGGCAATTAAATATGCATAATATATGTCATATTAAATTGGATGATATTGGAGAGTAAAATGAGAGAAAATAGATGGCATGGTATAGAATATTTTACGGTAGAAAATAGAAATATAGAGGAATAAAGATTCTTAAACTCCATAACTATCTCCTAATTGCTGAGAGGAGAATAAAATGACAAAGGAAATAATTTCAGAGCACATTTTTAAATGGTTTTGTGTAACAAAGAAAGGAACTTAATGCCTCAAACCACATATTAGCCCTGTGGTAAATATACCAAGAATACACAAAACAGACATAGCTTCTTTGGTTGACAGTAATTTGATATCATCTCTGAGTTACTATGTCTAAAGTAGAACTTCACTGGTTAGTTTTGCAAAGTGGTTTGCTATCTCTTTCACTGTAAAACTTTTTTTATTTTGATTAGTTGGGTGGTTAAAATGTTATATTAACATTTCGTAGTTCACATAAATGATTTATGTGAACTCTGTATTTGGAGGCGATAGCAAAAAAAAAGAAATGTGTATTTATTTTAACTGCTGTTAGTGTGAATATCAGATTAGAGCTGACTATAATGCTCCCATGTTCTGACATGCAGATGTGACTGGTTGAATCAAACATGAGTTTGAGCTTCTTATTTCAGTATTGTGTGCATACATGGAGTGTCAGACATATCGCTCTAGAGGTAAGGTATATTAATGTGTATCTCCTCTAAAACAATGGGAAATATGCTCAATTAAAACTATTCTTTAATACAAATAAAATTACATGTTAAAAATTTCAATTTATCTGTGAATGTTGAAAACAATCTCTTACAGCCTATTCAATAATTGGGTTTTCACTGCACTTTTAATTAGAGATATTCTGTATTCATTTGTGAACAAAATTTCTGACTCAAAAATGTACTGCTGAATATTGATTTCATCTCAGTGCACATTTCCATGTTTGCCAATTCATAGCACAATGCAGGCAACTGTCCATCACGTTTAATGAAATCCTGTAATGACTTCATAAATGAGGTACTCCAGTCAATAAGTACCTTGTGATTTATTGTAAGAGCCATAATTATTCCTGAGTAATCTGTGGGTTTATAATCATGTTACATATCACGATGAAATACATGTAGTGTTACTACTCATATTTATATTAAACTATTCTATGAAATCCTTTTTTAGTGATAATGTATTAATATTTTCACTGGGAGTTTTATAAATATTCTCAGTAGTTGAATTTTATAATTCACTTTTTGAGAGCATAACTTGCTGAAGTAACTTTTAATATTCTATTATTGATATTATATAATTAATGTCTATGATTTAACACAAAATTAAATAACCCTGTAATGAAAGTAGCAGATCTAGAGTGCTATCTCCCTTGAATCATAGGCTCTTGTATATCTGTATCAGTTACATTCATAATATTTAACACAACACAATTCACACAGTTTCCTAGTTCAAACTATCATATAATGGTGTAGGATGTGTTGCTTTCATTGGTTGAATAAAAAAAACTGCCTTCGCCTAGTTGATAGGGTGAACTCAGGTAGGCGGGAAGGCAGAACAGAATTCTGGGAGGAAGAAGGCAGACAGAGAGCCACCAGCCATGAAGCTGCCATGTCACACATGCTGAATCTTTCCCAGTAAGCCACAACCTTGTGGTGACATACAGATTATTAGAAATGGTTGAATCAAGGTGTGAGAGTTAGCCAATAAGAGACTAGAGCTAATGGGTCAGGAAGCAATTTAATTAATACAGATCTCCGTGTGATTATTTCAGGCATAAGCTAACCGGGTGCCTGGATCAACAAGCAGCCCACCAGCCGGGGTATAAGCCAGTCAGGTGGCGGGACTCAGCTCATACTCATTTCTACAACAATACAAACCTTTTAAAAACAGTTTTAGCCACCGTAACCCTTTTGAAACTCATGCTGAAGTTTGATTCCTCAGAGGATAATATTAAAATGAACTATATGAACTGAGAGGGCTGTGAAGGCTTTGTTCTCATAGATGTGATTGGGGCTTCATAAAAGGAAACCCCTGGTCCCCTTGTGTCTTCCATTATTTGGTATTGGATTATCAACCCTCCAAAACTTAAATGAAATATTTTTATAAATTACCCAGTCTATGGTGGTGTGTTAGCACAGCCCAAATGACCAGGGAATACCTCACACTGCCACAGTGTTGAAGTGGGAGCGGCGGGGCTGCTTCCCGCCACATGGCTAGCTTTACCCGAAATAATTACACAGAAACTGTATTCTTTTAAACATTGACTGGCCCATTACTTATAACCTCGTATTGGCTAGCTCTTACATATTGATCTAACCCATTTTTAATATTCTGTGTAGCACCATGAGCTGGCTTATGAGGAAAGATCTTAACCTGCGTCTGTCTGGAGCAGGAGAATCATGGCAACTCACTGACTCGGCTTCTTTCTCCCAGCATTTTGTTCTGTCTACTCCGCCTACCTAATTTTCTGTCCTATCAGGCCAAGCAGTTTTTTTTATTAATTAACCAATGAAAGCAACAAATTAGAAAGAAGTCACTCCCACATCACCACAACAACACCATTTCCTTTCCTTTGCCTGGTGTCTTTCCCCTTCTTTAACAGAAGAGTGAAGAAATGAGATGTCTTTATCGATGAAGTGGAATATAATGTGCTCAGTTTTTAATGGTGACTTGTGCAAAAATCTACCCTCCTTTTCTCCAGGATGAAGCAGTTAATCACCTTTGTGATGAATAAAACCATATTCCCTGAATGAGTCTTTTTTGTTTTGTTTTGTTTTGTTTTTGTTTTTTTTTTTTGTTTGTTTGTTTGTTTTTCGAGACAGGATTTCTCTGTGGTTTTGGAGCCTGGCCTGGAACTAGCTCTTGTAGACCAGGCTGGTCTTGAACTCACAGAGATCCGCCTGCCTCTGCCTCCCGAGTGCTGGGATTAAAGGTGTGCGCCACCACCGCCCGACCCCTGAATGAGTCTTAAGATTTAAATTGTGTGAAAGAATCATTTTAAATTATCAAAAAAGGCTTAGAAATGAATAAATTAAAACCTGTGAAACAGGGAGATTATCCTAGTATAACAACAAAGGTCTGTATCAGTGGACAGGGAAACAGTCATAGACGGATTTGAAAAGTGACTTTAGTGGCCTTGAATTAGTGGAGCCCAGACTGAAAATGTGGTGTCTCTAGAAGCTGAGGAAGACAAGAAAACACTCTTCCTGCATCTAAAGACCCATGTCTCCTCTCACCCGACAAGTTGAGTTCTAGCCTTTCACTATCATTATTGCAAAATAATGAATCTGTGTTATTTGAATCCATTGCAATTGTTAGAACAGCAGTAAGAAATAATGTTAGTGCTGTAAACTCATTAAGTCATTTAGAAATGTGTTAGATTCTTTCCTTCACCATTTGTTTTTCATGCTGTTTTATATCTTTTACTTGAAAATGAAAGCTGTGGTTTAGTGGTTTTACTGAATCAACTGGCTCTTTAGTCCAACTCTGTATTTTCGAAAGTTCAGTGCATACATGTGTTTGTTACTAATACATTTTCTAGAATTTGTTTTGGAGAAAGCAAGGGTATTTTTTTAAAGAAAAAATTGTGAGCATTTCTCAACAAAATAGAAAATACAGGAAAACATGGGGTACAATCTTACAAAGCCACATTCCAAGCATCTTGGAAAACAGTGAAGTCACTGTCTTGCTATTGATAACTTTAAAAGATATTTCTAGGACATCGGGTTAGTTTACATAACAAAAACACAAGAGCTGATTATGCAACCAGGTCTGCTTCCCAACATGTTTCCCTAGGTCTGCCTCCCACTCATGACAGCTACTAAAACTTTCCTAATCAGCCACCCTTACTTCCTGTTGCCCTCTCATTCTGCTGCTCTCTTGCCAGCGTGTAAGTCCCTCCAGTCCTGACCCCAAAAGACATTTATTTCATTACCCACTGAATGATGAATGATGTAGCTCATCAGATCAAGTATGTAGTGGTGATAAGCACTATTTACCTTCAGGTCTGAAAACTTCATCATCTTTCTCTTCCTCTTATTCTGATGACATAAAAATATCATGGGACATTCTTATCTCTGGCACAGCACTCTGAAGATTAAAGACTTGCATGTGCACTAACCTACAGTCAGTCTCCAAACTCCACTAAAAGAACAATGAATGGGCTGAGCGGTGGTGGCACACGCCTTTAATCCCAGCACTCGGGAGGCAGAGGCAGGCGGATCTCTGTGAGTTCGAGACCAGCCTGGTCTACAAGAGCTAGTTCCAGGCCAGGCTCCAAAACCACAGAGAAACCCTGTCTCGAAAAACCAAGAAAAAAAAAAAAAAAAGAACAATGAATGGATTTTTTTTGGAAAAAAGAGAGAAAAATATTTGAAGTAATTAGAATATACAAACTATTAAGTTGGTTAATATTATTAAGAAAAGGTAAATTATAGGGCTTTAAAAGTCTGGGAGGAGATCAGGAAAGGGAAGTTTTTTGTGTGTGTTGTCTGCAAATGTCTGTGTCCATGTGAGTGTGTGCGTAATAGTCTGCATATGTGTATTCATGCCTGCAGAGGACAGAGGTCAACTTCAGGTGACCTCTTCTATGGCATTTTATGCTATTTTTGGGATAGAGCCTCTCACTGATAGAGAGCTCATCAGTTCTGCAAAAATAGTTAGCCAAGGCAGTCCAATCTCCGCGTCTGGAACTCTAGGGTTATTCCTCTTGTCCCACCCCAGCTACCGTGGATGCTGGTGATCCACACTGAGTTCTTCTTGCATGCATGGCAAGTACTTTATTCACTGAGTCATCTCCTCAACCTTGCTGTTTTGGTTAATAGACTTTATGGAAATATTAGATAGATTTTATTTAAAAGCTAACAAAAGTACAGACAAAGAGCAGTTAAACTGTTGTTATTAACATGGGCATTTCCAACACTTTTCATTTGTTTAACTATCACCCTAATATAATCTTTATTTTCAAATCACAACAAATTTACCCATTCACATGCATAACGCTTTGTTTAATGTTTAAATTGCTTTTCTTAATTTGCAAAGTTAAAACCTAGTTAACTTTTATTCAGCTTTTTTTCCAAGACAAAATAATTTTGACTCCCATAAGAACAGATAGTTAAATGATATCTGACCTATGCAGACAGAGAGCCAATATGGTACAGCAAACTCAAAATACACCTAATATCTAATATCTTAATATCTATCTTTTCCAGCATCACTCACATTGTATTTCTTTTGCTAGATTAACTGAAAGCTTTTTATGAAGGTAGTTCATCATTCTTCAAGGGTATGCATATTTAGAATCTCTACCAGCTATGAACTATTTAATTAATACTGATTCATAGTTTCTCTACTAGTGAATTAGCATTATGAAACCAAATAAAAAATGTTAACAATTTTATCTGAAAGATTTGTGGAACACATTTCCATCTGTTTTCTATGCTATATTTCCTCCCAGAAGAGAAATACTTATGATATTGGATAAGATTTTCACAAAGAAGTTGACAATTGAAATCTAAAATTCATATTCATTAAAATATTTAAATTTGTTTTATAACATTGCTTCAAATTATAATTTTACAGATAATACCCTGAACTTAGAGTTTTGTACAAATGTTGACACATTCATTGAGTTCTCATCAAATAGATATTACAAATGACAACAGAATGGTATTTTTAAAAAAGATTAATAAAATATTTATTCAGCTATAGCCAGCTTTCACTAAGTGTTGACTGAACTTATAGTAACAATCTCAAGTGTTGGAAACACAGAAATGAATGAATGTTATCAAATGCCTATGTCCATCATTTACATTCCATCAAACTCACTGGTAATTTAAAAGACTACACATCTGGCTTACTAGATTTCTCAGTGAAATACAACAGTGCTAAAGTTGGATTAAAAAAAGAGGAGAGGGAAAGGCAGGCATATAGAAACATACAGTATTTTAAGTATGTCAAGATAACAATTCAAAAAAGAAGCTAAACTTGCATTTGTCATTGACTGTGTAAGCCACAGTATCTGTAGTAAAAATAGTGTTTACTTTGGAAAAGAAGCATGAATATTCAACTAGACATTCACAGAAGGTATATCAAATAGATTGGTATAAGATACTGGAATTTAGGAGAAGGCTATCAGATAAAGATAAAAATATGAGTCATGAACCTAAAGATGTTAAAGCTCACAACTATTCTGATATTGCTATGGTGATGTTTATAGTCCTTTTAAAAATTGATTTTATTGAGATATACATTTTTCTCTGCTCCCCTCCCTTGGTCCCCATATTCCCAATTTACTCAGGAGATCTTGTCTTTTTCTACTTTCCATGTTGATTAGATCCATGTATGTCTCTCTTAGGGTCCTCATTGTAGTCTAGGTTCTCTGGGATTGTAATTTGTAGGCTGGTTTTCTTTGCTTTATATTTAAAAACCACTTAAGGATGAGTACACATGATAATTATCTATCTGGGTCTGGGTTACCTCACTCAATATGTTCTTGTCTAGTTTTATCCACTTGCCTACAAATTTCAAGATGTTATAATTGTTATTGTGTTGATGATGATAATCATGATCATGCTGTGTAGTACTCCATTGTGTAAATGAGCCATATTTTTCTTACCCATTCTTTCTTTGAGGAGCATTTAGGCTGTTTCCAGGATCTGGCTATGACAAACAATGCTGCTATGAACATATTCCTAAACAATATGTTCTCAGTCTTTCTTTCTCTTAAATTCTTTCATCTGTGCATATCTTATAAAATTAATTTGCATTCTTACATATTGTGATTCTCTGTCTTTGACATTTATGTGGTTTAACAGTGGTTCTGTCTTCACCTTTACTCCAGCAGCATCTGCAACACTACAGGGTTCCCTAGCTCACCTGTTTTCAGAAAACATGAAATTTCACCTGTCCCCAACTATGTCTTCTTTTTGGACTCAGTTACTGAAAATGAGCCAGATGTGTATTTCTGCATTTCCCTGTGTAATATAAATTTCAGTTTAGGATAGGAAAGTCCTCAGATGTGAGTCTGGGCTTCATAACCAAATGGAAATGACTTAGATTTGACTCATTGCTGTTTTGTGAAAAACAACCCCCAAAGTCTGCAAGTGTGTCAAGTGTCTATACATAACTCCCCAAGTCCTCTTTTTCTTCCTTTGGAGAACATACTAGTAATGGTCATCACCAAATATGGAGCTGGCCAAGTAAGAAAAGTAAAAAAGTTCTGTCCCAGTTCAAACTCTATGGCTGTGGCATGGCAGCATCAAAAATTCCCCACAGACGGTCTTTCTCCACCATACTTATTCATCCATACTCTAACTCTGGCTCAACCATGAAGATGGTCTTTATTTTCAGGATTACATACCTCATGTGGCCTACTATACATTTGAAGTAAACTGAAGGTGTTTACAGACCACAGAAATATATTGACTCATGCAATGTGTGATTGCATATTGTATCTTAGTTCTTAACCCTCTGCTGCCTCTCGTAATCCTTTCACATAAATTGGTTATCTTATATTTTCTTGGAGAATGGTTTAGACTGTCTGTCCATCATGTCCACCATACAACTAAAGGAGTGTTTCATTGGCATGCATCATTCTGAGAAATACAACTGGAATTATAAATCACAGACACTATTTTCTGTTACTCGGTAGTTGAAAAAAAAGACTTACGTAGTAGAATGAGCTGGTGGTACCTCACTCACTCTAAACTGACCATGGGGGAACCTGCATAGGCCTGAACTAGGTCCTCTGAATGTGGGTAACAATTTTGTTGCTTGGGCAGTTTGTGGGGACACTGGTCGTGGAACCAGTATTTATTCATAGGGCATGAATTGGCTTTTGGGGGCACATTCCCTATGGAGAGATACCTTGTTCAGGCCAATTACAGGAAGGAGGGCCTCAGTCCTTCCTGGAATGATGTGACAGACTTTGTTGACTCCCTATTGGAGGCTTAATCCTCTCTGAGGAATGGCTGGGGAGTGTGTGGGGGGGAGGTGGGGAGAGTGAGGAGGAGGGGACAGAGAAGAAACTGGAATTGATATGTAAAATTATAAATGTTTGTTTTTTAAAAAAAGGAATGTTGATTAATGGTCTCTATGGCTTTCAGGTGTATGTCTTTAATGTTGTAAAAATCCTATCTCGAAAATCTTCAATAATCTAATTAACACATTGAAAAATTCTGAAAAAATATTTAGAGACTACAAAAGTTCAGCACCTTGTAATATATGTATATATATATATATATATATATATATATATATATATATAGAGAGAGAGAGAGAGAGAGAGTCAGGTCACAACTAGAGTTTCTGCAATGACATCTGGGTTTTAAAGAATTATTACCACTTTACTAATATTATGAACATAATTCATCCCTGCTGCCCTTCTTTTGCTCTGTGTCTATTGATATATAGCCCATTGCAAATTATTAGAAACGCTATCACAGGGAGCAGTTTCTAATTATTTTCACTGATTAAAGTTCAAATACATCAAAGAGCCTGATCGTACATGTGGCCACCTAATGGGAGGAGCTGTGTTAATAATTAATCTATGCCATTAAAAATAAAACAAACTGTCTCTAGTATCCCACATCCAATCTTAACATCTCCCCTAACACTTTAATAGAGTATCAGCTGCAACTTCCCTTCACCCCTTTCCACAGTCCCTGCAAATCCCACAGATCATCTACCTCTGCCCTTTCTTTCCCGCCTAGTAGCTGTGACCCAATCCCTAGGCAGACATCCACTGCTCAACCACAGGCCACACCTTCTGGAAGACCAAGTAGGCTGGCTGCCTTAGGACCTTTCCAAATCTCTCTGGTATCACAGAGACAATTTTCAGGGTCACATACAGAAATGGACAGAAAACCAGGGGCAGCTTCCACTCCTCCCATGTCCATGCCTCCTTTGGATCCCTTAGACAATCTTCCCTGGCATCCCCTTTGCCCAGCCTCTAACACCAACAAGTATCTTACCATTAACACACCAGCCTTGCAGGCAAGTAAAACAGGTAACTCTCAGCTGAAACCCTCTGAACATCCAGAGAAAAAACAGAAAGCAAGGAACAAAATTCCTAGAACACCAAGGCAAACCCAGAAATCAACACCTAAAGGTATACTCAATCACCCACACACCAAGATGCCTAGATGCCAGGAAACAAACTTTTTCCAAAAATGACCACATACTCAGACACAAAGCAATTTTTTTGTTTCTGTTTTTGTTTATCGAGACAGGGTTTCTTTGTTTCGGAGCCTAAACTCACAGAGATCTGCCTGCCTCTACCTCCCAAGCGATAGGATTAAAGGCATGCGCTACCTCTGCCCAGCTCAAAACAATTCTTAATAGATATAAGAGAATTGATATAACTTCCTGCATCCTATCAGATCACTATGGATTAAAGCTGGATATCAACAACAGAAACGATAGAAAGTTTACAAACTCACAGAAATGGAACACCTATCTATTGAGTGAAAAATGGGTCAAGACAGGGATAAAGGATAAAATTAAGGACTTTCTGGAATTCAATGAAAATAAATACACAACACACCCAAACTTATGGATTCAGTAAGTGTTGTGATAAGAGGAAAATGCATAGCACAAAGTGCCTATATTAAAAAAAATGGAGAAACCTCTTTAGCAACTTAACAACATATCTGGAAGTTCTCAAACAAAAAGAAATAATCATACTAAAAAAGGTAGATGCCAAAACATAATTAAACTGAGAATTGAAATCAATAAAAATAGAAGCAAAGAGAACAATACAGTAAATGAATGAAACAAAGAATAATTTCCTTGACTCGTTCAACAAGATAGCTAAAGACAAAAGTTTCTGTCCCACCCAGATCCACAACCATTCAGTCCAAAATAAAGATAGGAAGGCTAATATTAATAATGAATCATTTGGCTTATTTCTCGGGCTTATTACTACTAGTTCCTTAAATTTAAAAATTCAAAAGTTGCAATGTTTTTCTCTATTTTCATTGGTGACCAATATTCGGTTCCTCAAATACAACTGTGCTTGCAACACATGTAAATTTCCACCTGTTCTGGATTTTTGTTTTAATCAGTTCCCATTAGATGCAGAGTAAATTATTTTACTGCAATATGTACTTTTATCACCGGATAACAATGTTCTCCAAACTTTAAACACGTTAGAGCATACTAAGATTGTGTCTTATCATAAAATGAAAATTCAACAAATATGAAAAATGTCCACAAATTTTCATTTGAAATAGATTTCCAAATGTTATTGAAACAATTGACTAAGAAAATATGCTGTGGCAATTATTGCTGTGTAGTTTCTTAAAATCTATTACACTAAATGTCTTTATTGCTTCATAAGCAATGGAATATAATTAAAAGTATTAATCTTAAATATCAAGAAGACAATCCAAAGTGTATGCCTTATAACATGCAGTGTCTGCTCTACTTTTAACATGAAGAACAATGTACTATTCCCCTTATATTTTGTATTGCTACACTTTGCCACAGGAGTTGTATCAACCTTTGCTAGGAATTTACCTGACTTTGTATGTACAGTGACATTCTTTATAATCAGAATATATTTTGATTGGTAAATATAGTTATTGAGTATAAACATAGATGATAATTCAAGTAGATACATCATTAGATATTGTGATGACCTGACTTAAGTATGGACATTTGCTCCAACTGGTGTAGGGATCACTTTAGCTGAAGATACATCTATATAGATCATCCCCTTCTAGGGATGATTGGCATGGTTTGAGTGTCTGCTAACGTCTGCTTCATTCAGTACAAAGAGACACAGCTGTCAGGCCATGTTAGTTCTCAAGTGTACCTCATGTTCAGTCAATGTAGTTAATCAGTCTTATGTTCTTGCCAAATTCTAATTTTTCTCATTCTAGAGGCTGTTAATTAAACCATTCCATCTATAAGAACAGAAAGAAGCAAAGTAACAACATTTCCTAACTTCAGATTCCCAGATAAAGCTGCCTTGCCTCGGAGCTAAACAAGGCAATAAGCAGCTCAATACGTTGGACTAGAAAAAGAAAAGAAAATTCATGAGAAGAGAAATCCTATGAAAAATGGAGCATGGAATCATGACCTATGTACAGTTCTGCTGCAACGCTGGGGGCACCAGGACACTAGTGTCATTAATACATCACTTTGTCCCATAAAGATTAAAACTGCAAACTATGAACTAGAATGAACATTATTCATCAGATCTTAAATTATGGATTTTAAATCCTAACAAATTACAAATTAACATAATGTGGTTTACATGCATGCAACACCTTTTGTTTTCTGGGTAGCATTCATCCATTCACAGTCTTGAAAACAGTTACAGTAGAATTATCAGTGTTTATTAAGCCAAGTGAGAAAACTTATTATTAAATATTACAGTAATGTTTACTTTGTCACTGGACATTGAGCATCAGAATGTCTTAGCAAAAGACCAATCTGGCTTTCAAAGCATACAACTCTATTATCAGTGTAGGATCAATAAGCTCATCAACAATTAATATAAGAGTATAGTAACATCTTCACTTAGGGAGAATAGCAAATGATCTAATAATTGTCAAATAGGTCCATATTAATTGGCTAATTAAACTGCCAGACTGTCCTGTTACACTCTTTGTGGCTTTGATCAAGTTGCCTACCTTCTCTGTGTCTGTTTTCTCTGATATGAAGACAGAAATACAAGAACTAAACTTTCTGTACTACCACATGTTCTCTCAGTCATGTTCTACTTCAACACCACTGCTGTGATGAAAAGGTCCCTACCAATGCCTTGGCATCTTTGTGCAATGAATGATACTGTGCCTCAAGGCCATGCTACATATATCATTTTTTTTTTTTGCTCAGTTAGTTCTCTGATCCATAGTATAAGAGTCAGAAAAAATGGTTCCACACTTGTATACATTCAACAAAGTAATGCGAGTACTGGCACATTGGGATGCCCTTGTTGAGTGCAGAGAAGAATTAATGAAGAAATAATTTTTTCTCTTCATTCTCCATGAAAAATCTGTACTTTACAATTGCAAATTCAAGCACTGGCACATAAATCTTGATTCATTTCTCCCCACTTGTTCCTTAGGATAATATTCTCGAATAAACATCCAGTTTGCTCATGTTTTTCTTGTGATGTTCTTTAATGAATGCTTGTTGTGACATAGCTGACACCATGATTTTAGAAAAGAAATACCAATAGAGGATTTCTGCTCCACCTTAGCTACAAACTAGAGGTGATATGGATGCTTACATACGGCCAACTCCTTATGTGGAGTGGTAGTATCGTGTCACTGTTACAGCTAGTGACAGACATTTCTGTGTTTCACTGAAATGATGCCCAGGTGCAGTCACCGTATCGAGTTACTCAGCAGTTATGGCAGCAGGGGGGATGGAAGTAAGTGCAATTGTTGGCGTTATGGAATTGGCTTGATTTTCCCACAATACTTAAAGCTTTTACAGAAAAAAAAAATGTTTTGCTTCTAGGAGACCTCAAATGTCAAAGAAGAGTATGGCTGACACCACCTTGCTTCAAGTCACCTGATATACTGAGTAAGCTTCATAGCCTGCACACAAACTTCTAATCAATACTGGGTGTTACTCTGGACCACTGACTGTGTTTGAGATTATCTATAGTGGATCATTGATGTCTTGGCATTAAAAACCCTCAAATGGTGTGTAGCCAGACAAAAGCTGAGTTATATTAATATTTCAAAGCTTGGAAACAAAAGTTACTTACAGATAATAGGAGCAAAGTGCCAGATAACTTAATATCATGTTGATAAGGATCAATGAGCCTCTTATGAAGTTGAAACAGAGTTTCAGGACACAGGACTGGGTTTTTTTTTTAAGGAGACACTAAAATTACTATCATGATAATCCATTCTGTAGGCTACACAAGCATTTATAAAAAGTCTTAGCAATGGCTATTTTCTATGTGCCAGGCTTGACTGTCTAGTAGGCTGGTATACTTTGAAATGGAGATTCCATTTGAGAAGGGTTGGAGGGCAGAGATGCTTGAATAGAACTAAGATGAGTCTATTCCACTCTGATAGTCCAGATAATCCTGAACCTAAGCACAGAACACATCAAAATCTCTGAATGTTTTTCAGTGCTTATGAAGTCACTGATATATCTGAGTTTAATTTGATATCATTAACATATTCTCAAGAATGTGCTTTATATGTGAGGCTACGGTGATGGAAATGGAAATGAAGGTAGCGGTGGCTGTGGTCTAGGCCAGTATGATGGTGAATGAGGGATAAGCACTGATGAATGTAGTGAGATCAAGCCACAAACATGTTCTAAAATTGCACAGAAGAACTCCCAAATGTATAGGATTTGGAATATTTTTTCTTAGTAAATAAATACATAGTAAACAAAAAAATCAATATTCACAATCACAGGGTTGTTTTTGAATAGCTAGAATAAAGTAATGGTGAGAAAAATGGAAAGGTGGCAATGGTTAAGAGTCAGGACTTCACTCCAGACACATTAAGGTTTGAACAGCTCTGCTAAACAGTTAAGTACAGGCATCTACAAAAAAGAAAAAGGTTGATGATATTAATTTGATGTTCATAAATACAGAGACATGATAGCCATGGCTAGGAGCCTAGACAAAAATCACTAAAAGTATGAATGTGGGTAAATGGAAGTCACAAGGATGAGTACCAGGATATTCTAGTAGTTAAAAAAAAGGAGTATATTAAATGGGGAATTCACGACCTAGATTAGATTTGGTAAGCTGGCTCCCAATACTGCATAAATGGTAAGATGGGTGCTTTTAATGTTGAACTATAATGAATGTTTAATACAGACTGCCTTCCAGCTAAAAATGAAATACAGAGTCCAATCAGTGATAAAGTATAAAGGGATTTACAGAGGTATAAACAATTTATACATTTAACTAAATTCACTCATAAGCCTTAAATTGTGTGCAAATCTCAATATCATCTATAATAGTGAAGACCCTAGTCAATAGTCATCAAAGCCTCAGTGGTTCTATTCAAAACAATTGAATACATTTGCTCCGTTCTATGAAGTGAAGGTATCTTTTTTTTTTTTAAATCCATAAAACATTTTTATTTTTCTGAAGCAACTTAGAGTCAGCTAATCCTGGTAGTATGTCTTTCTTGTAAACAATTCTATATAAAGATTACATGGTGCCTACTCTCAGCAGACAGTTGCAATTGTTGTCAGAGGAAATCAAGACAAACAAAATGTGGCTGTTGTGCATTCAGGCTGCATGAAAGAATTCCCACAATAGCTGTTTGCTAAAGGCAATGTTTTATAGTCTTAATTATAAAACCTCTAGAAAATCACAGGGCATACACAAATTCATTTACCTCATTTATTTCTTACCCTTAGGTGTAATATTGTAAGCAAGCATATTTGAAATCTGAAGCAGAGATTTATTTCACACCACTGTTTGTTCATTTCTAGTAAAATGGACTTCCTTCAAGCAGTATCTCATCATAGATAATATTTGGCAAGGCAGAGTTTTAATTTCATCATATAGCACATACTTTATAACTCCAAATGTTTGCCACCATTTGTTGCTGAAGAACTTAGTAATAATTGGAAAATGTGAACCTCTGATTACTGGGAGGATATGCTGGTAAAATAAATAATTAGGTAATTATGGCTTCCATAAAAATTAATGCAAATGAACAAAACAAATATGCAGAAAAACCATCACAATGTCTTGCTTTGTTACTAAGTGAAAGTCTAGTCATCTCGGTTTGATTTGAATGGAACAAAGCAGACTGAATAAAACATCTTTGGAAGGCAATGAAGTTGAACCAGGAAATCAAACAGATGATTTTTCCCATCTGTTATTTCTATATTTTCCTGCTTATATCTGAAACATCTTTGCATAATAATAATTTAATTCCTTGATATCTAACATTCAGTTCATGATATAATAGCATTATAAATGAGTAAAAGACTTACGTTTGAAATTAAGATTAAAAGGCACACAGAGGATGGAGACATCTCTACATACCCCACTGAATAAAGATAACTGAGTTTTCAGTGTCCTGTATTCATTCTGCCATGTATCTCTCAGAAAATCACCCTCAGTAGAAATCAAAACCCTCCCAGAAAGGAGCTGTGGCTAATAATCTCTCAGAGATTTGCCCATTATTGAGCTTCCTTCACTACATTACATTCAATGACTCATTAGGGGGAGACAGATGAACTGATGGAAGTAGTTTTCCTCTATTAATTAAAATTGTGAAGAAAACAAAACAAAACTAAAAGCCCTACTGTAATTAGAAAGCATTGAGGAAAGATGCTATCAAAACATTTCCTCGCACAGGAAAACTCCTAGGTATTTCAGAATATTTTGTGAATCTAATGAATACAAAAGGAAGAAAACATGACTAGAATAGATCAGCATCCAAATTTATTTAATATATTTGCTGCCTCAGAATCCAGTTTTGGCCTGAGGAGTTATTTGAAAGCTACTCACAATTGTGCTGATTAAAACATCTTCTCTATGGCCAATTGGTACATGGTTTACTTTCCCAATGTCTTTTCTACCCACAACCATGCATATGATAGATATTTACAATAAGAAATGGTAGTGAGGAATGTTATGTAAATGTGTTTCTGACAATCCATGATTTGCTGATTTCAATGATTAAAAAAACATCCTGGGTAGGAAGTTAAAAGAAGCATAAATTAAATTTAAAAGGTAAGATTCATATGGCAATGCCATCAGACAGCAGAACACCATGATTACTGCCATCTTTTCTTTCCTGGTGTTCTCAGTAAACTTTGTGAAAAGTTCTTAGACTCTCACATTAATGTATAATGTGTAACAATGTAAGTTTCTATGTATTTTGCTTGTAAGGTTTTATGCATAATATATAGCAGCTAAAAATACTGAATTGAGATGTGCAGTATTCTGAAGTGAATGACCTCAGTAGTGAGTCATATTTTCTCATTGAATTAGAATTAATATCTTAGACAGTGTGACATTTGCATTTACAGTGTCAGGTACACATAAAAAGATTCTATAACAAAACACCATGCAAAATACTAAGCTTATTGCTCAAACTTTCCTCCAAGAAGTATAGCCCAGTTTCCCACAGGACTCTAACTCCAAATTGATATTATCTCTGGGTAACAGTCAATATGATTTGAAGATCAAATAAAACTATATTTTTAGACTATGTTCATACCTGTGCTAGTTCCATTTAGATAATGAAGTACGGTTAGCATTCCCACTCCCACCATTTACAGAGAGTAGACACTGGAAATAATATAAACATTTTCTAAAATCTGTTTTGTGGCAGAATCTTGTGTCACAATAATTATTGGAAGGGGAAAGTTCATCAGTTATAAGAGGATTATAAATAAAGGCAATCATGTCCCACTTTAAAATCAAAGAGGTAAGCATCACCATCTAAAGATATAGAGTTAGGATTTACAGGACAGCTCATTTAGGTACCTTATTTGACCAAACCAAAGACAGATGGGCCTTTGAGAATGACTGAATTATCATGAGCTTAATTAGGTGTGGTTTCTGATTGCAGCTGCTGTTCCAGATGTGTAACTAGAGCAAATCAGTAGAGTAGAAAAGGACATAGAACACTTAATGTCTAGAAGAAAGTCTTAATAGCATATCTTGCTGCCTCTTTGGCATCATGGAATGACAGCCTAAAGTAAAAATACATAAAATTCTGATCAATAGATTTTTGAGAACACACACACACACATTTGGAGGAGCCGAATGCTTTAAATTAGATGTAAAAGGATCTGAGATACAATTGTATTTTCAAATGTGGGGATAATTCTGTGTCACACAAATATTTATTAAGGAATTTACTACCCTTTGCAGTCATTCATACAGAGAAGTTCAAAATGCCACAGTCAGTAAGTCAGCAACAATAGTCTCTGTCACCCCATTGGTTGTTTACTGGGTCTAGATATATAGTACCTAGAGATAACACATGTATACACCAGGAACATTTCACATTTATGTTAGATTTGTTCTGCACTCTGAACTTAAACATACTTTTTAGAATTATCTGGTAATTAGATTCAGATTAGTGTTAGATGATGGGAAATATTGATGGTAGATTGAAGGCAGGGGAGTTATTCCTTTTCTTTCTTATTTCCAGTATAATACGTTCCAAGAATTTTATCCTTTACTTTCTGCTCCTACCAGGCATCTACAGCAATAGCCATCTCAGGCCTTGTCCCTCCTGCCCGAAAGGTGGCAAAGCGTCTGTTGCCTCATGAAAATGCTGTACAACTCTCAAATTCTTCTCACATCTTTTTAATTATTTTCCTGAATAGAATACACCTGTACCTTCCTAAGTGATTTTGGTCTGTCAGACCGCTTCCAGATCCATGGGAAAAGTATATACAGGCTTGAGACTACAATTCTTCTAGAACAGTGGATTCTACTTCAACACTGGAGCAATTCTGTGTTTAAACAGTGGCTGCCCAAATTTTCTTAATCTATTTTTAAGCTTTATTTTCCAATTACTATTATATAATCATTTTTGTTATAAGCTATAGAATGACATTTCAAATTATAAAACTTTAAATTAATGTACATAAACCACCTAACAGAGTTCATATTGCATAGATTACTCTTAAGCAAAGAAACATCATAGCCAATAGCATTATTTCAGAAACTGATGGTAGCCATGGTGAAAATTTAGGGACTGATACGTAAGTACATTTTTCTTGTTCAAGATCCATTGGCCCGAAGACTGCTTCAACCTGGAATATTAAAAATCTGTTTTTCTGATCATTAGGAATTCGAATACTTCAAATATACACACTTAAGACCCTAAGCAATAGAGGATACGGTACCTGAATTGCCCTTGCCCTGTAATCAGACTGATAATTGTCTTAAATATCACCATAGAAACTTCATCCAACAACAGATGGAAACAGAGGCAGAGAACCACATCTGAGCACTGAACTGAGCTCCCAAGGTTCAGTTGAAGAGTGGAAGGAGTGAGAATATGAGCAAGGAGGATAAGACCATGAGGGGTTCACCCACTGAGACAATGTGCCTAACAGTGGGAACTTACCAACTCTAACTGGACTGGGAATGAACGAGCATGGGATCAAACTAGTCTCTCTGAATGTGATTGACAGTTGGGGCAGATTGAGGGGTCACTGACAGTGCCACTGGGATTTTTCTCTACTGCATGTACTGGCTTTTGGGGATCCTATTCTCTTTGGATGTATACCTAGATGTAGTAGGGAGGGCTTTGGACTTGCCACAGGGCAGGGTGCCTTGTTCTTTCTTAGGATTGGAGGGAGGAGGGTGGAAGGGTGTGAGGATGGAGTGGGAGGAGGGGAGGGAGTGGGAATTCGTATTGATATTTTTTTAAAGTAATAATATAATAATAATAATAATAAAGAATTTTAAAAATAAACGCAAATCAAATTTTGAATGGAAAAAATAAAAATACAAAGCCACTTTGAATATTATCTGAAAAATACACACTTAAAAAGAAAGACCATAAGAATAATTTGAACAAAAATTAACTTTAGTCTACAGTGCTGTGATCCCTAACAATCATGCAGTGAGATTTCAACTGATAGAGCAGAAGGCTGACCCACCAGAATGAATGTGTTCTGATGGAAATAAATCCAGCTTGCAAGGGGCTGGACCTATCCCATTTGTATACCAGCTGATCCATACAGTAGATCTCTTGTAAAGACATACGAATTCTCCCTTGGTGCAAGATTCAACAGAGTATATATTATTGAGCACAATTTTTCCCATGTATGCTTATGCTCATCACCCCATTCTGTGGGACCTTCAGTGGGAAATTTAGTCACTTCAGTGGGAAAATTAGTTCCCACAGTATAATCTCCACTTCCTTCATTGATATACATTAGAAGTCACCTCCCTGCAACTATCTTCCATTTTGCAGGACATGTAGTCAGGAAAAGAGTCTTTCATATAGATAACATTTGGGTCCCTCAAAGATAAAGGGACATCTAAGTTCAGAGAATTGCCTTTGTTTTGCATGTGTGTATAAATTGGAAACTACAGCAGGAGAAGAATAAAGAAATAGATGCAAAAGAGTACGTAGTGGAGAGTTCACGTTTCCCTCAGAACTAATACTGTGATTGCTATAAGTCTTCTTCTTAACCCCAAGGAGACACTGCGGCTGGCACTCAGAGGTTTCTGATAAAAGAGTTAACAGAAACTACTGTTTGGAGCCTTCGGAATGCATTTTGTTAAATGGTAAACAAACAAATAAACACAGCAACCGAATAATATGTAAGCCATGTCAAGGGATCCTGTTTTTATACTTGTATGTTTCTTTTTCTATATGGAAAGTCATCAGAAAATTCATAGCATTTGAGTTGAATTGAGTTGAACACCTTAGATTTCAATAGTTTTAGAAGTATAGAAACCCCCATCATCTGACTGTGTCCAAATACTGATTATATAATTATAGGAATAGCACAATCAATGTCAAAGGACTTTATTTTTCAGCTTAAGGATCTGTCTTTCAAGCACCAGTTAGTCATTATTATCGTGACATCATAATAGCCTTAATTCCTGAAGAACCCATTCAAGATTGAGCCTATTTTTAAGAGATCTACAGGACGGTGATATAAATGTATCTACCAAAACGGTGCCTGGTGAATCTACATAACACACAGACTAAAAGAGACGGGGATGATTAAAGAGTAAAATTCACTGAAGAATGACCTTGATTTTCTAATGTGTTAGGGAAATTCTATATTTCAGTTAAATTTAGAATAGACATATTAAAAGAGATGAATAAAAATAAAAGGAGGAAATGTGAGATAGTCTTTGAAATTAAAAAGATAAAATATAGAAAAATGGACCGAAACTCACTTTCTTACACAGAAGAGTTGCAAAAGAATTTGTCATTACATTGTTCATCTGTTAATTTTTTTTCCTACTAACAACTGAAAAGTGACTCAGAATGATAATACAGATGCATAGGAGGATGCAGGTGCTCCTGATAATATCATGTAGAGGAAAGCTGGATCAGCATATCATTAGTAGGAAGGAGTTAACCTGTGAAGATGTAAATGGGAACAGTAGCATGTATACACAAACATGAAGGATAATGATCGTCAGTTTCAGCCAAGAAAGTGAGATAAAGATGAGTGTAGAACAGCGATGGGATGAGGAGAGGTAAGGAGGAGAGTGGTTATTCAACACACTAGAAAAGTGCCCTTTGACCTCTACTTATGATTATATAAATGATTATATATATTTTCTCTCATATGAATGGTATATACAAATATTATTCCAAAATGAAAACACAAATGTATAAGGTTTCAGTGGAAGGATTAAAATATAGGTCAGTAAGATAGCTCAGTGAGTAAGGGTGCTTGTCACCATGGTGTGTTCAATTACCTGGACCCGGAGGGTAGAACAGGACTGAACGGATTCCCACAACCTGTCCCCTGACATTCATGCATGTTCTTGGCACATGTCCTCACAGACACATATATACAATAACATTGATGATGATAATGCAATTTAAAATTTATTGAAATATAAATGAGTAATCTTAGTGATATACCACCCAAAACCTGAAGCACACATGTTATGGTCACAAATTAACCCCTTCTGGGGATCATGCCATCACTCGTGTTATGTTATAGGTTTTTACATCACGTATCTATCTTTCCCATAGCCACGGCCAAACGCATTTATAAATGACAGACTCCTGCTTTGGGCAAACTAATGTGTAATAGCAAATCTACGAGGTAAAAAGTCATTCTCTCAGGTGGGAATCAGTTTTACAAGTCTGTGTTACAACCCTTATATATCACTTATCATACTTTCTGATTTTGTTCACTTAATTTCAAATTCCCCAGTTCTGTTTATTCTTAACGCTTCCAAATTAGAAACAATAACAAAAACTAACTCAAAAGTTAGACCCTTCCTGTCTCTGCTTACTCCTTAGCAACCTGCTTTAAACTCATTAATCTACACTTGTCTCATTTATTTTCCTTTTATGCTTTATTTTATAATTATGTTATGAGCAGTGTGACTATAGGAACCAAGCGTTTGTATTTCTAAGTAATTCTTTTAACAAAAAGCACATTGTCTTTTCATAACAGAAGTTAATTGGCAAAATTACCTTAAAATATATTTCTGTGGCTTCTTTCTGAATGTTGAACACATTAAATTGGTAGCAATCAGTATCAAAGCACTATGGAATTTATTATCTTCAGACATAACTTTCTTATTCAAGAAAAATATATAAAAAGGAAAAATGGAGCTCATGAGATTGGTAAAGATATAGTATACTAAGAATTAAATTAGTTGTTAAAATAATGTTGATTAAATTTTAACCCAAGAGCCCAGTTACCTTCACCGTATTTCAAGGGCAGTAGGTAAACTACCATACAGATATACCAAGAGAGATTCTGCATTTCCAGTTAATGCAGTTAGTGCTGAAAATAAAACAGGAAAATCTTGCACAAATCAATGATTCCACCCTGATGGAACTGGACACGGCATTTCTAGTTTCGATATGAATGTTTACTCCAGGGATTTCCTTGGCAAATGCTGACCAAATCAATTAAAACTTGATTCATCTATGAACAGGCTTTACAGATCATCTCAACAATGCTAGTTCCCAAACCTGTCTACATGTTATTCTGTCATGTAATATATACATATTCACTTATTCCAATTCTAAAAACGTTTTAAGAATCTGTAAAGATTTGTTCCTTAGACATTACAGTTCTCTTCTTCCTCTTTGTTTCTCTGTCTCTGTCTGCCTTTCTTTCTCCTCTGTTTCCCTCTCTCTTCCTCTTCTTCTCCCTCTCTTCCTCTCTCTCTCCTTCTCAGTGTGTGAGAGTGTGTGTGCATATGGCTAGAAATCACACAACAGGTCTACACAGATTCTAAGCAAAAATTTAACCTCTGCTGAGTTCGTACTTTAGACGTTTTCATAATATAAATCTATTCAATTTAAAAAATGTATCATAATACGGAATTATTTTTAATTTTTATATTAAATATAATTTTATCATCTTCATTAATTTAAATATCTGGAAAAAGACATCCTGAAATTGGTATGAAAATGATCAGACTGAACCTACTACTCCCTTAATTTACAGTGCTGTTCCTCCTCCCTGGTAGTCATTTTCCCTCCCGATTCTCAATGGGAAAATAGTGCTTTCCTTCCAAAATATAGAAATTGTTATGACCTTCATTGGTTTTTCCTTCTATGATATAAATACTTTTAATTTCTCACTTGTTTCCTCATGTGGTATGATCTCTTAGTTCTTTGCCAAATAGAGACCTAATCTGGAAGAACTTAGAAAACTGTTTTCTTTAGAAAATGAAATTTCTAGAATGGAAGAGGATATTAAGTTCTGGAGATGTATTAGCAGGGTTAAAGTGGGATTCCCATAGAAACAGTAGAGTGGGTATTAAAAGATACGTTTCTAGGAAAAAGTGGGTCTGAAACAGCAACTCAGAAGCTGAGCATCTAGGAGATGGAAACAACCAAGATGCCCTTCACCTGATGAATGGATAATCAGAATGTAATATAAACATGTCATGAAATTCTAATCAGTTGTAAGGAAATAAAATTATGAAATTGGCAGGCAATTAGATGGAGTTGGAAAATACTATACTGACTGATAACACAGACCTAGAAATGCTAACACCACATATTCTCTCTTCTTGGTGGATCTTATTTCCAAATCCTAAGATTTGTGCACATAATCTGAAATAACTGCAGAATCCAGGAGTGTGGAAATGGACAATGTAGGTGGGGAAATCCAGGAGAGTCCCAGAACTAGAAATGTGATTAGATTGAGAGACACTGAAGCATCAAATCCTAGTCTTTATTAAACCTGTACTCTCAAAGCTCAGGGATCTATATAGAAGAGGAAATAGGAAGATTTTTAAGAGCCAAATGTTGATGACTCCAATATTTTGCCATCCAGACACAACAGACAGGTGCATACATACAAAGAGTATGATAGCACACACAAGACCTGCACATGTTCAAATCAGACAAAAGGACAGCAAGAAGAAAAAGTAAACAGAAAAATCTCAACCCTATCCAAGAAGCTATGTGCAACCTACACCTGCATGGAAAAAGAAAACCAGTTTTTTTTCAATGGAGTGTCTTCCTCACTGAATATATCAATCACACTCCAGGACAGACCCATAGCCAGGAGTAGCCAACATAAAATGGACTCCTTTCTTTCTTTCTTTCTTTCTTTCTTTCTTTCTTTCTTTCTTTCTTTCTTCTCTCTCTCTCTCTCTCTCTCTCTCTCTTTTCTTCTTCTTCTTCTTCTTCTTCTTCTTCTTCTTCTTCTTCTTCTTCTTTTTGGGTAGTTTTTTATTTTTTTGATTTTTCAAAGTTTGCTTGTTTAGATTTTTTATGAAAGAGAGACAGAAAGAGCATGATGTTTGGTGTATAGAGAGAGATGGTAGTATCTGAGAGGATTTGGGAAGGGAAAATATGATCAAAATATATTTTATGGAAAAAATATTTAATTTAAAAAATGAAGTAAAAAATAAAAAAATGAATTTCCCAAGGACCCTGATCAGTTTTATTGGTCTGCTGACCATGGTAACAGCCCTAAAACTAGATTTTTATCAACAACCTCAAAATACTCTATAATATTACCTCATCAACATTTTCTACCATTATGATTTTCAATTGAAATATTAAAGCTTGTGGTCACATATAAATTCCATTTCTGTGCTTCTGCAATACACCACATTACAAAGAATTGAGATGTTCAATGTTTATTTTTCATCATTCTTATTAATTTGGGGCAATGTTTTAAAGTGTGTTGATGAAATTCTTCATCCTCATTATTCCACCCCTGAATATTAGTTTCTCTTACCAGTGCTCTGTTGCTTGTTAGGTGTGATAAATGCACCTTCATTCAAGGTATAGATAAAATTTTGTAGGTCAAATAGAGAATTTGTAATATTTCACACGATACATTTTTCAAGTGAAAATTATTTACTAAACAACACACATGGTGGTATCTGAGCTGCTCTGTCACTTAACACTTTTCTGTATCTTTATCTACATCTGCATCCTGCACAACACTCAAGTGCTTTGCTGCATTCTGAAAAGATTTTACCGATATTGCTCTCTATTCACAAATCCGGCATAGGTGGTCTTCATGGGGAAAGAAGCAAACACTTATTGAGCCTTTAAGCCTTCAAAATACACAGTTTATTTATGGATAGATTCTGAGATGACCTTTTATGCTCCACAAACATGACTACAAAAGAGCATAAAACACTGTAGATACTTGATGACATAAACTAGAATTGAATATGTCCTAGACCTTTGCCACATTTAACTGTCTTCTAGTCATAAGTTATTAAATGAGTTTATCAATAGTGACATATATTATATATGTTAAGACTTATACTTAAGTATCGATAGTCATTTACATCTTAAAATCCCAAATTCTGCTATTTGATTCACAATAAATGTAACATAAAATGAAAACAAAGTGATTAAAATTATAGAAATAGTCTTGCATCTGTCATTTTGGTTGTATTTATACATGTGTGTCCGTGTGTTTGTGTGTGTGTGTGTGTGACAACAATTAAAGAAAATAAGGCTTTGTATTTGAGAGAAAGAAAGGGGTGTCACATGGAGGAGTTGGAAAGAGGTAGAGAAACAGGGGATATGATTTAACTCTATTTTACTTTCAAAAAATACAATATTACTTAATTTAGAAGTCCCTAGGGTGAAGAGTAATGCCACTGTTTTACACATTTAATGGCATCTTGCATGTTTGCTTGAAATAGTTTCAATATTTCCATGGTTACCATTTCTGGCCTCTTCCTCCTCAGTGCTTATATGATAAATGAGTTCCAATCATGTCCAGAGACACTGAATTTATTCTATCTTATTTCTGCATCATTCAAAACTCCAGAGTCTTGGGATGAGCTCATTTTCATTACTGTGCTTCTTATTCTAATAATCACAAATGTTCTAGAGATAATAAATGCACAAGGAGGATGTACACAAGAGATTTGTTTCAGAAAAAAAAGCTACAAGATACTTCCTCTACCATAGAAGTAAAAAAGACCAACATGACTTTGCCTTATAGGTACTTTCTCATATACCCACGTACAAATGATGTGTTCTACTATTGGGAAGAGAAAATGTATCTGGAGAAAGAACACATATGTATTATAAATAATTTAAACCCCAAAACTATATCTTAATCTTAATATTTTAAGACTTTTAGTGATTTCACAGATGTGACCTCTTCCCATGATTAAAATATGTTCAAAAAGTGTCTTATGACACCACATATTCATATGATTTGTTCAATTTTCAACAAACGTTTTGAAATGTTCCAGACATCATAAAAGAGAAAGAGCATTTTGAGAATCAAAAGAAGACATGCTTCTTGTCCTTCTGTCACTGAACACATTGTGAAGGAAACAGAATATTTATAAAGTATGATCATTTTTACTTTAAAATTTCTTTAAAATGAAAGACCTTGAGAGAAGATTAATAATAAATGAACTAAGCCGAGAAGATTTGAGTAGCTACAAAGTTGTATTTAGATTGACATTTTAAGGAAAATGAATGACAATAAGATAAGGAGAAAATGTGCATTTGTTGTAATAGCTGCGGGCTGCATTCCTGCCACCCCAGCTCCTGACTGCCTGGCTAGCTTATGCCCCGAAATAACAATACACAAACTGTATTCTTTTAAACACTGCCTGGCCCATTGTATCTAGCCTCTTCTAGGCTAATTCTCACACATTAATTTAGTCCATTTCTAATAATCTGCGTAGCACCACTAGGTGCACTTACTGGGAAAGATTCAGCATGTCTGACCTGGTGGCTGGCTGCATCGCATCTGGCCCTGCACCTGAGCTCACTTCCTCTTCCTCCCAGGATTCTGTTCTGTTTACTCCACCCACCTATGTTCTAACCTATGAGGCCAAGCAGTTTTTTTTTATTATTTAACCAATGACCTTCCTCCATCATTTCCCCTTTTTCTGTTTAAACAAAAAGGAAAGGCTTTCACTTTTTCTGTTGTAGGAGCTGCGGGCTGCATTCCTGCCACCCAGCTCCCGGCTGCCTGGCTAGCTTATGCCCTAAAATAACAACACACAAACTGTATTCTTTTAAACACTGCTTGGCCCATTAGCTCTAGCCCTAACTGGCTAATTCCTGATCAACCCATCTCTAATAATCTGTGTAGCACCAGTCTTATCAGGAAAGATTCAGCATGTCTGACCTGGCAGCTTGCTTCATCGCGTCTGCCCTGGAGAGAAGCGGCCTGGCATCTGAGCTCACTTCCTCTTCCTCCCAGCATTCTGTTCTGTTTACTCCACCCACCTATGTTCTAACCTATGAGGGTCAAGCAGTTTCTTTATTAATTAACCAATGACCTTCCTCCATCATGCATTGGGTCAAGTTATTAAAAGTTAAGGCTTACATGAGAGTCATATTAATAGAATATGTAACTCTAATGATTAAAAAAAAAAAGCAGAGTGGAGGGACACAAGATTCCCAGATGATAAGTGTCATTCCACACATATCCAAAACCAATAATACACACTGAAGGCTTGAAATAGAGGTATGAATAAACTCTGTGGAGAGTTTCCTGTTTGATCATTGCTAGCAACATGAATGGAATATTTAAAGCAGGAAGATAGCAGAGATCGAATAGTTGCTGCACCAAAAATTAATTAAAATGAGAAATGATGAATAAGTGAAATAATATGAGAAGGTACCTTCCCAAAGTCACTCATTCGCCTATTGACTCAAAACCATCTTGTAAGTTCGTTAAATAATTTATAGTCTAGAAATTATTATTCATGACAGAGTAATGATATTAATAGATATGAAAATTTCAGTTTTCCTATCATGTGATGATCTATTTAATCTATTATTGCTTTATTTCTTTTTCTTACTTTAACCAACAGCCTCCACAACTAGAAATCATAAATAAAATTAATCATTTAGGAAATTTGTCACAAACATCTCATGGGTTACCTTCATGTTCAGGATACATATAAAATTAGTTACCTGGATGTGAGACATTATTACTTAGAGAGGGTAAATAACTTTCACACGTGTACACAGTAGGAAGTGAGTGGAACTTGTATACACAACCTATTGCATCTGTCAGCAGGTGAGATGCTTCGCTCCAACTCTCCCCTTACCTTGCATGCTCTGCATAATTATTTTGCTTACTTTGTAATGAGCAACAGATATTCTTGCATTCTATTTTTAACCTTTTTAGATAAGCTTATCATGTGTTTGAACCTTTTCCTGGAGTGTATGGAGGTTTATATGCATCACTGCTGTTGTTCCAAATAAAGTTCCTGTTCCTCAAACAATATGTATCAGAAGGAAATTCTGACGAGTGAAATTTAATGCCGGGAAGGTGTTTAAAGATGATAATGTGTCTGCACACAGACTTGCAGCCTACTCAAGCAGAGTATTTTAAGTAAGAATCCTCTTTGGATTATGTTAAAATGTGTGAAATTACTCAATTTTATTAATCTCCCTTTACCAGGTTGCAATTTAAACATAGTTTACTAACCATAAAAAGGTTTTCTAGGTCAGCTATTGCAGAACATAATTTGCTAATTCTATCAAACTTTTAATTAAGTCATTAATATGTGTTCATATTACATAAAGATTAAGCATTCTTAACATTAGCTACAATTATTTTCAAAAGTATTGCTTCCCCAATTTTGATGTTAGATAAGTTGTTCTGTATTCAGCCTTAAAAAATTATTGGAAGAAGTGTTCTTTAATAAACATTATAGTAATAGACAAAAACTAAAACACTGGGAGATAGAATCAATAGTATATTAAAAACAAGGCAGTACTTATACAGCAGTGTTTCCAGGCAGGAAGCCATACTTTCTACTAAAACGATTTCTATGATCTTCTACTTTTATGACCTCATTTAAGGAATTTAGCCTCACTAATGTTCCGCTTCTTAATCTGTGAAGTACTGCTTAAGCATCTTTTATTAGAGGAGGCATTAAATAAAGTGAGATAAATACATGTGAGATGTCTGAAATAATGTCTAAACCAGAGGTTATTAGAGATCTGATCTCAGTCTTCCCTAAACTCAACTCAAAACAGGCACAATTTGAATTATAAGGGAAGGTCTTGGAGGTCATTTAGTTCAAATTAACTATTTAATAATTGAGAGAACTGGGATCACAGTAAACAACAAATAAAACAGATGGTAAATATCTCATATCACTTGGTTTCAATTTAGCCTTTGTAGGTTGTCTCACAACACTTATCCCAAGGGAAGAATAATTTTTAAATTCTTTGTGAAAGCACTTAAGAAAAGTATTTTAGTCCAATGAGGCAAGGGTAGAATTAAGCCTCAGTGGTATAGCAAACAAGCAATACTAAAGAATCTTACTGTCCTTTCATGTTGATCAAAAAGAAAATCTACTTTAGAATCTTTTTTTTTTTTCTACTCTAACATTGGGTCTGTATTGGACCATTTTTATTATTAATTTATTACTTAAAAAAATACCAATCCAAATTCCCACTCCCTCCCTCTTCCCACTCTCTCCAAACACCCTCCCACCCAACCCCTTCTAATCCTATGAGAGTGGTAAGGCATCCTGTCCTGTGGAAAGTCCAAGTTCCTCCATACTATATCCAGGTTGAGCAAGTTATACATCCAAAGAGATAGGATCCTAAAAAGTCAGTACGTGCAGTAGGGACAAATCTAACTGTGCTAAACCGTAAGAGCATGACTTTTAAAAGTGAAAGGAGAGCAAGAGAAAGATGAAATAAATGAAGAAAATTGAGTTCAAGGGGAACTGCTCAGCTCTGCGTGATTCGTGATAATGAAAAAAATGGACATTGGGACAGTAAAATGGTGATATCAGAAGTCACATTTGAGTTACAGGGAGAAACCAAAGAAAAGTCACTAGGAAGGGGGGGGGGGAAAGCACCTTTAGCTGCTTGGTACAACGGAGGATTCAGATGTTAGTGCTGATAGCTACCGTGTGTTACTTAGAGATTACACACTGCTCATCATGCTGGCTGTTTGCATGCAATCCTAAATCCAAACACTTTTGAAATATTTCAGTAAATATATTGGAAAACACAGCAGAGCTTTAAAGTGGCAAACTAAAATGTAAACCCTCTGAAGCTTGCCTTCTTCCTCTTCCACAATTGTGCTAAGCCCTAAGCAATTCCTAAACCTAAAATGAGGAGAAGAGTGGTCGTGCAGGTCGTGCATGCTGATTTTGTTTTTCAATCCTGATGATCCTTACACTACCAAGACTCTATTTCTACCTACCGATCCTTCAGAAGCCTCCACTGTTTCAAGGAAAAGGCAGTGTAGCACAGAGAGCAACTATGTTATACTTTTCCAGCTAATTCCTAAAGCCTCACTTTTTGGTAGGTTGTGCAAGGCTCCTCTAGAAATTCATATTTTACAGACTAAATAAGATATTGGAAAAACAGAGGGCAACTAAGTTATAAAGGAAACCACAGGACATTTTAATGCAATCCAAAGCCAAGTACCTCGATTCCTCCCCAGTCTGAACTGGTAGATCTTGGAATGTAGGATGCATCTGAGAGAATGGAGAGACTTTACACAGGTTTCTGGGCAAAGGGAAAGAATGAAAAGCCACAGAGAAAGGCTCTATTTAATGCACACTGTCTTGGCATTCTGGAGACTAAGAAGAGTTGGGCTAATTCTATGCCTGGTCTGGGTCAGCAAGTGAAGAAAAAATTCCTGGGACTCAGGGAAAAAATGCATCGGAGTGGGAAGCTGCAGCTAAAACTTTCACTTCCTTCTGAGAACTTCAGATATGACTGAGTTGAAACCTAAAATGACTTACAAAACCTCAAAATGACTGCATGATGACATTTCCTATATTACATTTTTCTGCCAATGTGTAGAGTGTGACAGAAATGTCTTTCTGTTGTGTAGGAATCAAAATAATGCCATTTCTTGTGTGGTTATGCTTGCAATTTCTAAAATATTATAAATAAAATATATAAAAACTAGTATTTTAAAAAATAGCATAAAAGAGTTCTTGACAAGACTTTTAAAATATTTTGTATATGTTAAAGAACTAGTTCTCTGTACACTTCAGTTTACATATCCATCTTGCAGAGAGAAAAAAATGTTAAAAATACCAAAATTAATCCCTCAAAATATCAAGACTGTTTGTTGTGTACCTGAAATGTTGGCAATGCCTCTTTCCCATTCTCTGCCATTGTAATGTTATTATACAATCATGACAATGAAGCCTCTATTCCATTTCTATAACAACTGATTAATATTCTTTTCCATTCACTGATGGTGGGAACCAGGATGAGATTATATCGTTAATGAGTCATGGGCAAAGTAATGATGCTATTTCATTGATAAATTTAAAGGAATTCCCTAAAGCTTCTACTTTCTTTAATGGATGGAACAAATTATCAGTGAAGTGTTCACACAGGGGAACAAATCTGCTTTAATCCTCTTGCTTTCTGTGTAATGTTAAACAAGCATTTGAGACGGAATGGTGGGAGAAAAAAATTGCTTCCTCCTTCTTTCTACTTAACTAAGCTAACTGAGATGGCTTCAATCTGAGCTGAGCAAGCTCATGCTTTAGTGAGCCACGTAATATGTCTGCTTTCTAAGGTATTCCCTGATATATTGTACTCTGTGATCTCTGAAATAGACTTTTTGTCTTAAATGGTAGATGATTTTCTGAATTATATGCATATATGTGCTAGAAAGTGATTATATAAATGTTCTATGCCATTTTATATTTTTTACATAAATAATTTTTGCATTTTATATATTTTAGTTAAAACTTGATTGCATTACTTTCCACTTAACTTCTTTTACTCTAGACCCTCCCAATGTCTCTCCTTCCAACTCAGTCAATATCTTCTGCTACTCTCAAACAAATAACTTCTTCTACATGATTATTATTGTTACACACATATATACATAAAACTTATTTATGAATAATATATAACATATAACATATAGATGTGTATGCATACATATATAAATACAGCCTGCTGAATCTGTTCTTGGAGTTTGTGTTCATGTGGTTTCAGGGATAGCCACTTTATATTGGACAACCAACTAGGGGACTCATGCCTGGGAGAAGCTGACTCTCCCTCAATCAGCAGTCATTGGTTGCTTGAAGCTCCTTATACAGGGTTGTGGCCTTGTGAGAATTTCTCCCTTCTATGTTACCATATCTATTGATTCTTCAGATCTGATCTATTCAGCTCTTCCTGGGAGAAACTGTGTCAGACTTCCTGGTGTTCCACGCCCTCTTTTGTGATATTCCCTAAACCATAGATACTAAGGTCTGTGAAACACTTGGGCTGCTTCCCCACGATTTGTTGATCTCTGCATTGTATCCAGTGGTGATTCTTTGTGAATGTCTCTATTTTCTGCAAAAGTAAGCTACTTTGATGAGTGGTGCTAAGTAAACTTAATATCTGAAGATTTGGATCTGGGAACTGCCAGTGAGAAAGAACATGTGGCATTTCTCTATTTTGGTCTGGGTTCATAACACAATAAATTTTTTCTTAGGTCCATCAGTTCACCTGCAGATTCCTGATTTTATTTCTTTACATTTGTATTTAGTTGCACTCCACTGTGTATCAGTACCACTTTTTCAATACACATCATTAGATGAAGTATATTTAAGTTAGTTCCATTTTCTAAATGTTGTCAATAGGCAAACAATGAAATTGGCTGATCAGATATTTGTGGAGTAGGATATCAAGTGTTTTGGGAATAGCTGAGTCATGTGGTAGATTTATTTAGAAACTGAAAATGTAGAAAAAACAGTAAAATAGAATAATTTTTAGTACTTTCAACCAAAAGAAAAATGTTATTAATGCCTTTATTTATTAAATGCCAGCTTTAGATCAGATACTTAAATACAACAGGCAATGGTACTTGGAGTATTAAATGAAGTAGTTTTGCTCTTTCCTTGGATCCTTTATTTGGTAGGGTTTGTAACTGACTAAATTTTATCCTTATTTATTTCTTAAGTGGGCGTTTATACCATTCCCAAACCTCGACATAATACTGTATTTGAATTGTATAATGTCTTTACATATGTGATTATATGAGGCCGGAGAGATCATTATGCAGTGAAAATGGTTAATGCTTTTGTAGAGAACCCATGTTTTGTTTCCACCAACCACAGTCAGCACCTCAAAACACTTGTAACCCCAGTCCTTGGGATCCAATGCACTCTTATGGCTTCTTCAAGCTAGGAACTCATGTGCATGTACCCATATAGGCACACACATAATTTAAAAAAAAATATGTTTGAACAAATAACTAAAAATTGCACTAAAATAAAATAATCACAGTAGAATATTTTTCTGTATGAGTCGTAGCCTCAAATGGAGAGGAGATGATATTACAGACACATATATAAGGAGATGTTATATGAAGACACCTAGGAAAACATTCATCTAATAAACAAGGATTGAGATATCAGAAGAAACAATTCAGCACCTTCTTGGCATTTGACTTACAGCCTAAAGCATTCTGAGGAAATTTGTTTCTTTCTGATGCTCTCTATCAATTCTATAGAGAATTCACTCCTACATACTGTTAGTAGGCTATCTTCCCAGAATATTGACCTGGAATTATTGCCAGTATTCCAATACACTAAAAATGCTTAATAGTCCAAATTGAGCTTCCTCAACACCCATGGTCATATATTCCATATTGTAGCAATTCTCCAAGAACAGGTATGAGTAACAGTAATTTTCTGTTACTCAAGCTGCAGGGATTTGGAATGTGAAGTGTGCAATATCACCTAATCTGTTATGATTGCTATTACCACTTCTGAAGCATTAAGATTAGCATTTATTCTTAAGGTTGTTAAACTGTGATCTTAATAATTATAAAGTGGAAAAAGTACAATCTCATATATATGCAGAAAAACTAACTTTAGATCCATTCTCTTATTTAATTTAACTCCCATCCACTTTAGTCACATAAAAAATGACACACTTTTTATCCACGGATGAAATAAATGACTTGGGAAGGAGGCTGGGGTGGGTTGGTATGAATAAGATTGCCCTGCGGCCATCAGCTCATATATTTGAATGTGAGGCCATCATTACAAGACTTAGGAGGTATGACATTGTTGGAGTAGGTATGGCCCTGAGGGAGAAAGTACATCACCAGAGTGGGTGTTAAGGTTTGAAAACTGCCCCAGGTCCTGCTCTATCACTGCCTATGGGTCAGGATGCAGCTCTCAGTCACCTGCACCATGCTTCAGCTCTCTTCTTGTTAGCACATTTCCCACCATGATGACAACGAACTCAACCTCTGAAACTAGAAGCCAGGCATTAACAAAATGTTTTCTTTAGTAAGAGTTGCTGTGGTCATGGTGTCTCTTCACACCAACAGAGCAATGCTTTTCAGGCACTGAACTGGAACATAATAAAATATCGATATTGATACCTATTTTTCAAGTAGTTCTTCTAGTAGAAGTTACTCTTGTGTCTCTACTACAAAATATCTGACACAGAAAACTCAGAAGGGAAGATGCATTTTGGCTCAATTTGTGGAGCTGAAGCCATGATTATTAGGCACCATGTATTTCGACAGAACAGGACAGTGGCAAAGGCATGTGAAGGCTATGTGTTTGCTTTTTTATATACAAAGACGAGAAAGGGTGAGGAAGATATGAGTAAGACAAAGTAGAGTCTTCAAATCACAACCTTCATTTATGATGGAGGAAGGTCATTGGTTAGTTATTAAAAAAACTGCTTGGCCCTCATAAGTTAGAACATAGGTGGGTGGAGTAAACAGAAAAGAATGCTGGGAGGAAGAGGAAGTGAGCTAAGATGCCATTTCCTCTCCTCTCTGGGGCAGATGCGATGCCGCTCCTTTCCAGAGCAGACGCGATGCAGCCAGCCGCCAGGTCAGACATGCTGAATCTTTCCCAGTAAGACTAGTGCTACACAGATTATTAGAGATGGGTTGATCCGGATATGAGAATTAACCAGTAAGGGCTAGAGCTAATGAGCTAAGCAGTGTTTAAAAGAATACAGTTTCCGTGTAATTATTTTAGGGCATAAGCTAGCCAGGCTATCAGGAGCTGGGGCGGCAGAAACACAGCCCGCAGCTCCACACTACACATTTACCTACTTGCTGCACCTATGCCTGCCTCCAAAGGTTTCCAGAGTCTTCCAGAATAGTGTTATCAGTAGAGTTCAGAGCTCTAACACATATGTTTGTAAGGGTTACATTTCATAACTAAATCTTAATATTTAAACACTTTTTCCTATATCCTCATTCTTCTTCAAGTCAAGTTGTGCAGAGGAAGGGTCAAGGTAAGAAACAATAAAATGTACTGCTTCATAACCATGAATGAGCCCCCTTCTCCAAAACTGTAACATAGAAGTTGTGATTTTATTTTTTTTCAATAGTGTACTGAAGTGGTCAATACTAATGGGTGTGAAGTTCCATGATGTGGGAGTGATTTCTTTCTAATCTGTTGCTTTCATTGGTTAATTAATAAAGAAACTGCCTTGGCCCATTTGATAGGCCAACCCTTAGGTGGGTGGAGTAAACAGAACAGAATTCTGGGAGAAAGAAGCCGAGTCAGTGAGTCACCATGATTCTCCCACTCCAGACAGATGCAGGTTAAGATCTTTCCTGGTAAGCCACCTTGTGGTGTTACACAGATTATTAGAAATGGGTTAGATCAATATGTAAGAGCTAGCCAATAAGAGACTGGAACTAATGGGCCAAGTAGTGTTTAAAAGAATACAGTTTCCATGTAATTATTTCGGATAAAGCTAGCCGGGCGGCGGAATGCATCCCCGCAGCTCCATCAACAGTTCCAAATTGTAAAAATTATTAAATGTTTGATATTACTTAATTTTGAAAGATACAGACTATAAAAATACTCTTGTTTTATCTCTGAGCTCTCCTAAGACTCTCATAACTCCAGTAGTGTCTGACTATTGATTCACAGGTTAAAACAGATTCATTAATACTTTGCATGTTCAATGTTCTGTGTTGAAAAAAGGGAACCTAATAAGATGATGAAAACTAGTTATGAGGAAAGCAAACCTCTTAACTGAAATAATAAAGTTCTTCATGGCTCTGAATATTGGAACATATTTAATAAGTGCAAATATGATTAATTCTTTTCTATATGTGGACTCAGAGGGTGAATATTTCAAAGGACATATACAACAATGGAAAGAATTATGGTTTTACATCTACAGTATCCAGCTTGGTTAAGGACATAGTTTAAAATAGATTGAGCCACAGTGAAGAATTTAATAATGGATTTCTACCCTGTCTTAGAAGTACTTAAATTAAAGATGAAACTAACTATTGCTTTATCTAGGCCATACCCTGGGGGGACTAGCAGAATTGTTCTTTACAATTTAATGCCTTTGATTCTGTACAGTCAAACTCCGTATGCTTCTGGCAATAGGATATCTATGGTATCATTTGCAAAAGGCAGTTTTTCACAATTGATCTTATATTTGGAAATTCTTTGCAGATATTCTGAATAATTTTCTCATTCACTTATTCATATATATATATATTACAATTCTTGATTTAAAGCTGCATACTACATTAAGTAATGGTCATAAAACAAATAATAAACAAGTTCTATTTTGCTAATAGTCAGTAAAGTTAAGCAGTACTGAATGATACAGTCAAGATAAGCAACAATTTCTCAAAGTGGCATCAGAGGGATACATAAAAAGTTGATTCCTATAGAATGCTTCAATTACATTTATTAATACACCTTACGTAACTAGTAACTCACTATCCTTGTTTGGATTGTCCTTAGTACTGAACTAATTAATCAATTTTAAGTGATTCACTTAAACTTTCTAGATCAGGCTTAAAAATGGCAGTCTAGGGAACCAGAGAGTTGACTTAGTGGGTAAGAAAACTTGTCGAACAGACAAGAGGACGTGATGACAAACCATGTAGAAAAGATAGTGCAGTCATGCTTTTTTTTCAATCACAGTGGTAGGGGAAATGCAAAGAAAGCATCTCTGAGGATTACATGTTGCCATCCTGGCTCCAAATTTAGTGAAGGAACCTTTGTCAAGGGAATAAGGCAGTAATGATAGAGCAGGATACCTAAGTTTCTCCTCTATGTGTGGGATTGTCGTGTGTGTGTGTGTGTGTGTGTGTGTGCATAGTTTCCCTCTCTCTCAGACACATACACACATAGAAATACACACACACTCCCTCCCATATACATTTGCATCAAACAAATTATCTTTTAAATGTTATTCTTCTTAATTGACACTATTGAAAACTGGAAGACTGGGCAAAAAAAAAAATGGCTTTAAGATACTGATTGAAAATACTGCAATCAGGGCTGGAGAGATGGCTCAGCGGTTAAGAGCATTGCCTGCTCCTCCAAAGGTCCTGAGTTCAATTTCCAGCAACCACATGGTGGTTCCCAACCATCTGTAATGAGGTCTGGTGCCCTCTTCTGGCCTGCAGGCATACACACAGACAGAACATTGTATACATAATAAATAAATAAATATTTTTTAAAAGAGAAAATACTGCAATCACAAGAAGAGAAAAGAAAGAAAAAAGGAAAGGCTAGTTCTGAAGGTGGAGAAGGAATGGAAGAAAAGTGGGAGAAATGGGAGAGGAAGAGGAGAAGATAGATCATCAATAGGAGGAGGTTGTCAGCACCTCTGAGTCAACAGAGAATTTTGGTAACAATTGCTCCTTTGTGCAGCCCGGTTCTGCTTAGTGACAATTTCTACTCCAAATTTCTTGCAGGTCCCTCTGTTGGGGATTATTATTTTAAGGTGTGTTGCTTTTGTTTATGCTGCATTTGTTTAACTCTGTGAAGTTATGATTCTTTGTCTAAATACATGAACGTCTAATAAAAAACTGAACAGCCAATAGCCAGGAAGGAGTAAGGATAGGTGGGGCTGAAAGGCAGACACTATAAGTAGAAGGAGAAATGAGGAAGAAGAAATGCAAGGAGAGAACAAGGAAAGGAGAATGTCAGGAGCCAGTCACAGAGGAAGATTAAAAGTAAAATATACAGAGGTAAGAAAGGTAACAGCCCAGAGGCAAAAGGTAGATGGATTAATTTAAGAAAAGCTGCCTAGAAACAAGCCAAGCTAAGGCCAGAAATTCATAACTTTAAAAAAGCCTCTGAGTATAATTTATTTGGGAGCTGGGTGGTGGGACCCTCAAAAAGTCAAATAGTAAAACATCATACAACATTATGGCATCCAACGTGGGCCTGAATTTCCATGAAGTCCCTAAAAAAAGGGACATGGATGGATCTTTTAAGAGGCACTGTGTTCAGCTGGCAGTATTAAATAAAAACTAGAAATGGCAAGCTAAGTAAAAACCACTTGTGACAATGCAGGTACTGGCTTCCACAGCAAGAAACGTTTAATTCAGTTCTTGGTCACGAACCAGGGCACAAGCTTTGGGTTTGCATTTCATGTTCCGACCTAAAGTGGTTGGAGCCAGCTGCTAGAGCATGTGGAGGATCAGGTGTAGCCTAACAATCTAAAGCTTGCTCTTGCGGTCAAGGCTAAAACATATGCAGTAAAAGAGGTCCAGAAGGAAAAATTTTTTGAGCAGTTTCCTGTGAGTTTTACAATGTGTGTAGGCTTAAGAAAGAACAAAAATGGGTATAGGCAGTTACAGAAATAAAATAAAATAAAAATAAAATAAAGTTTTTAAAGAGACAGTAAAAGTAATAAAAAAAAAAAGAATAAGTCACATAAAAATTGGAAATACACAGAGGGTTTGGATCCTGTATAGTATTGTGTTGATTTTGATGTTTTTTAGTATTGGCAAGCAAGGGACAGCTGCTACAAGACCTGGAATTGATAGAGGAACTGTTCAAATAAAGAGGCCTAGATATTTTAAGAATGCCTGCCTTAACTTTAAAAAAGTAAAAAAATGTACTTATAAAATGAAAATCAAAAATGCTTCGGAAGATAGGTTTTGCTTTTATTTCCACAATAAACAAGAGACTGCGGATTCATTTCAGGTTGATTTGTTTCTGGTTTGATCAGGGGAGACCTCCTGAAACTTGACAGGTGATATCTTTCAGGACTTTGCTCTTATCTTAAATTTTCTTTCTGGGACCACTCGTAGAAAAGCATAGGGTGAGGTTTTACTCCTCACATCCACTCCTTAGAAAAGGATAAGACTTCCTATGATGAATCAAAAAATTCTGATACTTCACTTGGAGGCAAGACTAATGCCCTCCCCCCAAATCTAGCCTGAGGAAGGTATCCCTTCAAAGAGAATGTGCTCCAAGATGCCAGTTCAAGCACTAGGGATAAATCCTGGTCCCACTGCCAGTGGCCCACAGACTGCCCAAACCTCACAACTGACCCCCACATTCAGTGGGCCTATTTTGATCCTGTTCAGGTTCCCTACTATATCAGTCCAGAGTCAATGAATTCTCACTAGCTCAGGTCAGCTGTTTCTATGGTGGTGCCCCTCAGCCGAAAAATGGATAAAGAATATGTGGTAAATTCACACAATGTGGCATTACTCAGCAATAAAAACAATGACATCTTGGCATGTGCATACAAATAGATGGAACTAGGAAAAAAAATACCATTTCATTTGTTTTTTAACATGCACTATCACGTATGCTACTTTAATCTGCAGTCTTTAATTTAAACATCAATTTTAAGGCAATCTTATGCCTCAGACATGTCTAATCCACAATAAAAATCATTTTAAGTAAATGAAATTAGGTACAGAGTAGAAGACTCAACAGTGCTCACAGCCACTGATTTCCAGCTCTATGTCTATTAGGGACAGTGCCTAGTCTCTACTGCTTCCCCTCCGCCTAGATTTGCCACTCAGTGCCAAAGAACATTGTTCCCTCCATCTTCTCTAGGTGAATATTACTGGATCCTTCCTTAACAGCATCTTAATGTCGTCACAAGCTTCCTGATCCAGCCAATAGCTCCTATTTTCTTTAGTGCGAACATTTTTATGTTTTGAAGATTCATACATGTGTCAATGTACTTTGATCATATCCACCCACTATTCTATCATTCCAACTCTTTCTCTGAACAATTCTGTCTTAACCCAGACAGAAAAACCATGATCAGGTAACAACAAATGCTAGGGTGGCTAAGGGGATAGAGGAACATTTATATATCACTGGTGTGAGCAAAATCTAGAAGAGGCACTTTGGTAATCAGTATGGAGGATTCTCAAAATCTAGAAATGGAGCTATCATATGGCCCATCTAGATTACACCAACAATATGCTTCCAGGAATTCTTATCTACTACAAGGGCACTTGTCTCTCCATGTTCATTGTTGCTTTGTTTACGATATCAAGGAGAAAGATCTAATCTAGATGTTCATTGACTGATTACGGCATAATGAACAATGTGGTACACACATAGAATGAAAAATCAGGAAATATTGACCTGCTGTAAATAAAAATAAAATCATTAACTTTGCATTGAAATAGAATTGGGAGAAATTATATACAAAGTGAGGCCATCTGTGTCTAGAAAGAATACTTAGGCATGTTCTCTTTCATTTGGGGATCTTAGATTCAAATTGAGTATTTTGTGTGTTCAATGTGGTTGGCATTTGGAAGCCAGGAAACAGTAAAAGGGTTATGCATTAGAAGGAGGAAGATAGTAAAACATAGGTAAAATAAAAGAGAGCTGGAAGACTGATGGTGAAATGTTCAAGCAAAAGGGGTCTAGAGAGACAGGGAAAGAAAGTAGGATTGGGTAAGAGAAGAGGCAATTGTAATGGAATGTATATTTAAAAAAATCTGTCTTGAAACTTATGATGTAACCTAAGTAAATAATATGATTAGAGCAGATAGTAAAATACTTGAGATGTGAAAGAACAGGGTAATACTGGAGGTTTAGTGTTTAAGTAGGGGTGGGAGATCAGTGAAAAACCAGGATAGCCAAAACCAAGGATGAATATGGAAGCCTCATGGACATCCAGTAGTTTTTAAAAGATAATTAAAAAATAGATTTTTTTAAAAAAGGGATTCTTAAACTCCTTCATGGTTCATGTCAAAAAATTTCATCACATATTAATATCTTGCACTCTGTTATTTTTCCTTATCAGAGACAGAAGACAAATTTTAGCTTCCCCTATATAGTGTTAAGTTTTCAACTTGACAAAATCTAGAATCACTTGTGAAAAGGAACTTTGGACATGACAATGGGGAACTATCTTTCTTACATTATTTGAGGTAGAAAAGCTTGACCACTTTGGTAGCAGCATTCCTGGCTGGTATCCTAGACGGATAAGAAAAGGAGTTGAGCCTAAGTTTACTTTTTTTCATCTGTTGTTTTCTGTTTATTTATTGAGAGTGCAAAGATATTAACTATCTGCAACAGTCATGCAATAACAAGACAATGTTTTGAACTATGAGCTGAGATGAGCTTCCCATTATGTTGTTTTAATTAGAATATTGTGTTTTATTTTAAAGCTTTTTTTTAAATCATATGTGAATGTCTCAGACTGTGTGAGTATATGCATGAGGGTGACCAGAGAGTATATTGAATCCTCTAGATAACATTGTATAATTATGAATATTTTGCAAGTGCAATATGTTCTCTTAATCCCTGGGCTATGATCTTTCTAGCTCTTGTCAAGTTATTTGATCCCAGCAATAGAAAACGAAAGTCAAATAGATATTAATACCAAAAGATTAAGCTACTATTGTGATAAAAGTGATTTTGGGTGGCATTTAGATCTTTGTAACAGTGTTATGTGTAAAATGTATTGTTTTAGAAATTTGGGTTGGAATGGCCTTGAATTTTAGAAGCAGAGATTCACAGGCTGTTCTGTTGAGAGCATAGGATCAAGAATGGTAATAGGTACGTGGATATTCAAAACTTAGCTCAAGAATTTGGGAGATCATAAAGAAATCTTAAAAGAAATGGTCTAGGGGTCAATAATGTGACATTTTGGCCGTGAATCCAGCTTCACTTTGCTTATGTGCTAAACTCTTGGGTGAAGTCAATTTAAAAATGAAAAACAAGGAGTACAATGCTATGGCTTAAACAGAATGTGTTTGAGTGAATGCAGAGTTGACAAGGGATGAAATGGTGTTTATTGTCAGTCGTCGAGTTAATAAAATCCAGAACTACCTGGAGCAAGGTCTCTGGGCTACATTAGGGGAAGTATCTGAATTACAACTACTGAGGTGGGCAGACTCACTCACTGTGAGTGGTACCATTCCTTATTAGGATCTTGCACTGTATAGGAAAGGAGCTCATCAATGTGGATGCCCGCATTGTTCTTTGCTCTTGACAGCACCTGCTGCCGTGACTTCCTGGCCATGATGGACTGTACCTGGTATTAGAGCTAAATAAATCTCCTTTCCTTAAGTTGCTCTTTTCTTTATATTGTATCACAGCAACTAGGAAAGAAACTAAGATAAAATCTTAACTTTACATTGCTAAATAATAATTGAACCATTAATTATTCTTCTGTTTATCATTTTGCCAAATAAGACATTTTCTAAGAAACTTGAACGCTTTAACCACAAAACCCTTTCAGGAATCAGATTGTTATCAACTTGTATACTTCAAATTACTTATTGGCCTATGTGGAAATCTTTAGAAGAGTTAAACAGAATTTTTTTAAAAAAAGATTTTTAATGGTGGCACAAAACTTTAATTCCAGCACTCAGGAGGCCCAAAGAGGCATATCTCTGTGAGATCTAGGCCAGCCTTGTCTACAGAGCGAGTTCTAGGACAGCCAGAGCTGTTACACAGAGAAACTCTGCCTTAAAATTTCCTCCTCCCCAAAAATGACAAACTTGAGTGAGCAGGGAAAATCTAAACTGGGGTAGACTTGTGGTGGTGAATTTGATCAAAACATAATGTATGAAATTCTCGTGCACTGGCTTTTTGGGATCCTACTCTGTTTGGATGTACACCTTCCTAGGCCTGGATGGAGCAGGGAGGGCCTTGGAATTCCCATAGGGCAGGATACCCAGCCCTCTCTTAGGATTGGAGGGGAGAGGAGTAGGGTGAGTGGGGGAGTGTGAGGGAGATGGGAGGAGGAGAGGAAGTGGAAATTTTGATTGGTATTATTTATAAAGCAATACATTTTTTTAAAAAAGAAATTCTCAGAGAACCAAAAAAGTTTAAAGAAATCGAGATGGTATGTGATTTATACTCTATTAACCATCCATTTCTTAGTATGATATTGTTTTTATGGACGTGGAAAGATTTTTTTCTTATATTATGCAGTATTTCTTAAATTATCTAGAATATTTAAATTTTTTTCACTAAGAAAAGTCTTCTTTCTTACAGTGCATCATAAAACATTCAATATTCAGAAAGTGCATTGGTTCTCACAATGTTTGCTTTTATCTCATTTAAGATGCCCCATGATCTGTACACATTTCACTCTAAGGAAAGCTCCTACTTCCGTGTTTCATTATTTAAAATGACTACCTGTTTGCCAAGATCTTTTTGTATGTCTCTTAACAATAAGCATAAAACACAATTAAATAGGTGTTCTTATTCATTTTGAATTGGTATTTTGATTTGATTATTTATTTTCTATAAATTCTCTTTGTAATATCATTGAAAATGCCCTACTTGTATATAGTCTAATGATTAGCGTTATTGTTTTCATTTTAACTTTCAAAAAATGACTCATTTTCTCCTCCAAAGCTTCAGCTCATTAAATACTACCAAATTTCCATCCATATACATATATGGTTTATTTTGGCAATAATTGGCTTATTTTTATTTGGTAGACCATAATAGCTATAATTTCTTTTTCATCAAACTGTGTTCAGGAACCCATGTCCCTGCTTATCACCCCATCCCCATTAATATATACATTTTCATATGTACATATAGAGACACACATACATATTCATCATATACATATACATTTGGTGTTGCTCACATATGTATGTGTTTAGGGCTTAGAACTTGGGATTTGATAACCTGTCTCTCGGCAGCATTAGTCGTAATCTCATGTAGAGTTAGGGCCTTGTAAGATTTGCTTTACCTGCATTAGCATGTCAACTGGTGGTGTCTTTTTCATGTATTGTTAGGGCAACCATATTGATGAGATTTCATTCGACTAGCTTCCTAGTCGAATGCAGAAGACACTATAACATTTGGTTCTCTGGTTCTTGGGCTCTATAACATTCGTAACCTTGGGTAAAGAAGTTGTTTTGTATATGTGTCCAGAGGGAAAAGACATGAGCTGCTAGCTGGAACCTTGTCAGTAAGCCAAGAACCTCATGGTAAAATATAAAATAATAGATATGGGTTAATTTAAGAGATAAGAATGAGCTAGAAATATGCATAAGCTGATAGGCCAAACAGTGATTTAAATAATAAAGTTTTTGTGTGGTTATTTTGGGAGTCTGAGTGGCCAGGAAATGAACAAGAAGCCTGTCACAACAGTCTTCTATATAATAATAATACATCCAAGGCTCTGATACCAAACACCCAAAACGGGAACCTTAATTTTGGACATAACACTTTAGTCTTTTATTAGCTGTAACCTCATTGCCTGCAGCTGCTTTTTCCTTCAAGAACTACTGAAATAATTTGTTTATATGCATATATATATATTCAAATATATTCTATAACCAAATCTAAGTGAGACACCTTTCAAACTCTTACAATGCTTTCACAGTACTTGACATAATTTATTGTTTTTCAGGATCAGTGAGACTTATAAGGCTTTAAAAATTCAACCTTATCTTTTGACATATTTTTCTTCATGTTATCCTCTAAATGACAATAAACCTTTATGAACCCTCTTTATAGAGAGGGTCTTTCCTAGTCCCAGGGCATAGTTGCATCAGAAAACACATACTGAAAGCAAATAAAACCAAAAACATACCATAGTGATTTAGATACTAAGATAAATTTCCATTGTTCCTATACCTATTTAGCAAGGGAATCTCTACAAGGAATGAAGAAGTAGAATTTCCCTCATTTTGAATTATTACAAGATTGAGAATGATGGTATCTTAGCCAAAAGTTTGAAGCTTTCAAGGTTGCTGTCTGAATCTCCATACAGTTTCCTGCCAAGTTTCATGAGCCATCCCTGGAAGTGACACAGTGACCCTGCATAAACTGTTGCAGAATTTTAAGTACATCAGTTTATCACTAATCACATAGAGGTGTAGTTCCCAAATGTTCTCCGGGTACTTTCCCCCCATTGCCACAGAACTAAAAACAGAGAAACAAACAAAAATAAGGCAACACTGAAACAATGCGCCACACATGGTAATTATTGTTTACCCTTGTAAATAAAGACTTTGATAATTTGCCAGGAAACAGCTGACAGAAATTGTACACTTCTGTTAAATCTCTCAATATCTCATAGTTGATTCCATAGTTTCTATTAGATGGCAAGATTTATTTTAGGTGAAAGACAAGTTTCCCAACACCTAACATTTTTGACACATAGATTGAAATGAAATATAAATTAATACGATATGATGCACACCTTTCTAAAAGTCAATCCAATACAGAAGTCTTACAAAACATGAAAGATGGGTATATGGACAATAGGTTATTTAAAAAGGTTACATCCAATACCTTACGAAAATGAATTATGTCTTTTTGTCTAAAAGATACGACTTGTTAATTTTTGCTAAAGAGTAGTGGTGAGCATGTAAGATGATGAATAAAGGGTGAACTGAAAGTTGAAACTGACTAATACATTTAGAGATGGTTTTGATTTGGATTGTTTTGAAGATGTAAATCATGGCAAAATTATCATAGGATAAGGCTTTCTCTATTGTTCTCAAGTGCCTAGACTTGGAATGAATTATTTCATACTAAGCAAAAATAGTATGCCCTCAGGTATCCAAAGTTAATGATGTCCAATTTTGTATATTCTTGGTTGTCAAAAGAAGTATACTTTCTCAAGTAGCTGAGCAGTTATATAACTAAACAGGCATATTTTTTATTACTAGAGTCAGGATATTTTGAGTGAGTGACTTTGCTTACAAAGGTTATTTTGCAAAGAAGTTTTACTCTTTCTTGCTGTCTTGGGCTAACACATGATTTCATTTTCAAAGAGAAAATTTAAATTTGATGTTCTTTTGGCAATACAAGTTCCAAATTAACCTTCATCAGGCGATGCAAGGAGACAGAGACAGAGACAGAGACAGAGACCCACATTAGAGCACCGGACTGAAATCTCAAGGTCCAAATCAGGAACAGAAAGAGAGAGAGCATGAGCAAGGAACTCAGGACCGGGAGGGGTGCACCCACACACTGAGACAATGGGGATGTTCTATCGGGAACTCACCAAGGCCAGCTGACCCGGGTTGGAAAAAGCATGGGTAAAACCGGACTCGCTGAACATAGCGGACAATGAGGTCTACTGAGAACTCAAGAACAATGGCAATGGGTTTTTGATCCATGTACTGGCTTTGTGGAAGCCTAGGCAGTTTGGATGCTCACCTTGCTAGACCTGGATGGAGGTGGTGGGTCCTTGGACTTCCCACAAGGCAGGGAACCATGATTGCTCTTTGGGCTGATGAGGGACTTGATCGGGGGAGGGGGAGGGAAATGGGAGGCAGTGGCAGGGAGGAGGCAGAAATCTTTAATAAAAAAAAGAGAGAGAGAAAATTTAAATTTGATGTTCTTTTGACAATACAAGTTCCAAAATAAGCCATAGGAATATTTACCTCTGCTCCAATGAAACAGTTATTACAAGTGCACCGCACTTTCCTGAGTCATATGCCAAAAATGAAATCCTTCTCAGTATGTTCTCCCTCCACTTTTTTCTTGTCCATTCACTCTGGCTTCCAGATCTCGGAAATCTGTCACTTGTGGAAAGGTAAAGTCATCAGAATATGTTCAGGATGTTTGACGAGGTGGAGGAACACATGACAGCTTCTTAACTGCATCTTCATTGTTAGTCTACTATCCCCACGCTCATTAGCAACTTTCCAGAGGCAGCAAGTGGTAAATATAAGGTATTGGTGAAGGAAGAAAACCTTGATTAGTCAAATGTCAATACATTCGTTTTCTGTTTTGGTCAGTTTCTGAACATGACCTTGTGCCTGATGAGTATGGGTTCCAAACCTGTATTGTGTGTTCCCACAGAACATGTTGTCAGTCCTGATTTTTCAGATAGTTAACACAAAAGACCAGCTTCAGAAGTACATATTTGAATGACCCAGGGATGTCACAGTTCTGCCTTAGCAACATCTCCTAGGACCAAGAAGAGGGATGGCATGGGTGATTTTTAGGAAAATAGCACTTGAGTTATATACAGAGTTGCTGTGGAGACAAAGCTTTACGTAGCACCAAAGAGCACTCCTGAGGGTCGTGAATGTGTCTGTCAGTAACATAACACATTATTTGTTCTCAAAGACTTTGTACACTTTTAGAGATAAAATCTCAGAGCAATATGAGTTGATAGTGATAAAGTCATGATCAATGAATAAAAACTTATGAACCCCCAGGGGTAAAATAAAATATGTAATGTCTATCTACTTTTAAGAAGGTCTCTCTCCTATACTCACCTTCTTTAAAATATAGCAAACCTTACTGGGAATGAGCAATGCGACTGCATCAAAGACCAGTTTGGTATGAGCATTCTAGGTATTCAAGAAAATGAATAAAAGATTTTGATGAGTAGTAATTTGTATGAGGTAAGATTATGACGTAAGATTATGGTATAATATTTAATTATTAAAAATAATTCTTTTTGTGTGAGATGATGCTATTATTTGCATGGATATTACCTGTATTGCATATATATGTAAAATATGTGGCATAAATATTTAGGGTCTCAGGGTCACATGTGTGTGAATATGCCTGTTTGGGCATGCGTTTGAAAACCAGAGTTGGATGTTGATGTCAGGTGTCTTCCAAAACTTAGAAGATTTTTGGAAGTCTTTCTGCTCTCCATAGAGGTAGTATCTAACATTTAAACTAGGATTTGTTGATTGCTAGTCTACTAAGCTGGATTGCTAATGGGATATTTCTTTTCTGCCTGACTCCTGAGTGCTAGGCTTACAGGCAAGCTTTAAGCCCATAAAGCATTTAGATGTGTTCTGACGATCTAAACACCAGTACTTATGCTTCTGTGGCAAGCACTAGAAAAACTGAGACATCTCCACAGATAAATTAACTCTTTTCAGGGAACAAATCATTAAATTAATTTGACTTGTAGAATTTATATGAGAATTTCTTTTTACATATTATTAAATCTTTAAAAATATTTTGAAGTTTATTGTAATAATGCCTCAAGAATATACTGCAACATTTGTTTGAAATAGATTATTTTATAAACCAACCTCATAGTTTCTATTTTAAAATATGCTTTTGAGATTCAAATCACCTAGTCAATGTTCTGTAACTGTAGAAATGTAAAATAAAAGTTTTTTTATGTTTACAGTGTGTAAGCATCTCATTGATCCCACACTCTAATTTTAGAACATTTTGACATCCTTAAAATAAAGCCCATAATCATTAATATTGATTTTTTTTCAATTTCTCAATATTCCAGTTTCCAATTCTATATAACAATTAATTCACATTGGCTATTTTCTATTTGCTAATCATATTTAGAAAATAGATATTGTATTTATTAGTGCTATTCATTAAGAAATAAGGCCTCTGAATTTATTCTAACAGAGTTCTTGGAAAATAAATGACTTAAGACCTGTATTTTTGGACTCGTAGAGATGTGACAAACCTTGTCTAAATACAAGAGGGAGGAGCCAGTTGTTTATAGCATGAAAGCAGCCAAGACACTGCTTCTACTTCTATTCTGGATACCCATGCTACAAGCTTATTTCAGAATAAGTCTGTTATTCTGTGGCGATTTCACATAGTAGGAAGAAATGTGACTCAGTGTAACAACACCTGGGTCCAAGCATTGAAACCTGGGTGATTCTGAAAATTCTATGTCTTCATTTGAAAGAGAAAGACAGTGGGGAAAAAATACTTAAAAGTTCTAATAAACCCTGCTCAAGTCAAGTTTTCTTTTATAAGTCTAATGATATAATGGATATGATAACATAGACATGAATCTTAGCAACTAATATAAATAAAAGATTAAAAAGATATGGCCCAAATCTTACAACATCCCTCCAGGTGAAGGCCCACATGAACTGGAAAAGTTCTCCATATAAGATAGACCTGATAAGGAAGTTAAAGAGACATAATCCTAGGAGAGTTTAGGCATGGTAAAACTTTTCAACTTTTTTTATCAACACATTCTCAGCATCTGGCTCATGATATATCTGAGCATAGATAATGTATATTTTGAAAGCTGCTCTATTTCAAACCCTGCCTATAGTAGTCGCAGTTGCGAACACTTAAGCTTATACTTACAACCTGTGGAAAACAAACACATCTGTGAAGCCAAAACCTTTCTCAGTTACAAATCTCATTTTACATAAAAGGAAGACTCAAGTGGATCACTGGGCTCCACATTTTACTAGCTGATTCTTATTAAGCACAGCTCACTAATATCTTCGGGAAGTTCTTTATCTTTCATTGCAAACTGTGTGGATGATCAACTTATTATCTATAGTGTCTAACTTTCTGTTTCCCCAAATTCGAGGGTAAAATAAGAATAGTACCTAAATCTCGAGATGGTTGCAAAAACACTATTTAAGAAACCAATACAGGAGTATATTATTCAGAATCCACCTGTATTAGCATCTTATTATTACTCTTTTTTTTTAGAGAGGTTGTGGGAGGTCTGTGGATGACCTCCTGCGCCCTATACTATGCTCTGCAATTCCACACCAGTTCTGTAAACAGTCACTTCCTTCTCCTTCCTTCTATTAAATCACAAAAACGCTGCAATCACTTAGCCAAGCGGAGGATGCCAAGGAAATCATGTTTTCCTTGTGAAACATGAAAACTGAGTTTCAAAGCAAAGCAATATTCAATTAAATGAAAGTGGATAATTTTTAGTGAAAAGTAGTAGGGGATATGACATGAGAATTCAGAAACTTTTAGGACATTTAGTGACTAGAACTCAAAATGTAGGAATTTCCTTTTTTATGACTTTAACAAGGAAGGTAAATATCTCCAGGTTTGATTTTTTTTCAAACCTTGACTTTATTTCTATCTCTGAAAATGTGTTCCAGCATAACAGTTTATAAATATGAATTCATTCTTCTCTCATGTTCTCATCGCTGGGATAAAGCATATAAGCCATCTCTACTTCTGTTACATATAGTTAGAATATATATGTTCTATTGTTGAATTGTCTTCCATTTTATAAATCAGCAATTATGTATCTATTTTCTTGGTTATTTTTCAAAAGAAATTGCATCCATTGCTAACTGTAGAAAATAATGTTGCCCTGAATGTTCTGGTCCAGGCCTCCAAGAAAGCAGGTTGGCATTTATGTGGTAATACCATCTGTGGTTTTCCTGCATATGCATATTACCACTCTTATCCGAGGACATGAGGCTATTTTCACAAGTGAATATACAGATTTATAACTTTCCAATTGATGTGCAAAAGTTTCTGAGGTTTTAATTTTAAATTACTCTTGGAGAAGACTTTCAATTATATCATTCTATATGTCATTGGATCTTGGGTGTCCATCTTTGTGTTATAAGTGAGATTGGTAAGGTTATGTATGTGTTGATTATTTAGATGCTTGTACATAAACTGTTGTAATATGTCATTTTTAGATAATGTTTCAACTTAGTGAGTCATAGAAAAAAATAAATGGATGTGTGGTGATCCTCTGTCTATTCTGCATATGACTAAGTTCATTTATAGATTTTTCCTTGTATAATTTAATTTTTCAAGTGTTTTGTTGGCTTTGACAAATTAAAGTGCTTAGATACTAATGCATTTAAAATGTTATGTTTCCTTTAATGCTTAGAATTTCTTAAATCTTGTTTCTTTTTCTGCACTTGAACTTATGCTTTAAACTGGCTTCTAGAAGCTTCATCGTTTCTAAGTGTTCAAATTTAGGAGGTGATTCATCTTTTAATTTATTGAGTATCCTGTGATAAAATTTTATTCTATCACACCTGTATCACAGATATGCTCAGTATCATTGTATTTTCAAAGCAAAACTTTCTTGCTATTTTGCTAGTTGTATTTTTTGTTTATTTTAGTTCTTTGAGAATTTTTGTGCAAAATGTTTTGTTCATATTTAACCATGTCAACATCCCTTTTTCCTTCCTTTTTAAATTTTAGTTATGAGTCCAGTTTGTGCTGCCCATATATTATTGGGGATGGGACCTTCTGCTGCAGCATGGTCAATAATAGGAAAATACTATTGTAGAAGACTGATTTTCCCATTCTCAACAGCTATCAAATTCAATAGCTTCTCAAATAGTGAAAGGATTTTGTTCACACCTCCTCCCCTCCATTCTGGGGTTATTGCATGTTTGAGTCCCCACAAATATTGTGCTTACTGTCATATCACTGTGACTTCATATGTACAAAACTTTATTTAAAAAAACAGTATTCATATGGGGATATTTAGGAGTGTTTGGTCCTAACATTCTACTTGATATAACAAGTGGATGGGACATTTTTGATCCTTTGCATTTCTAGGACATTTGCATAGCAAACATAAGCAAAATATATTGGGCTTTTTATTTATTTTCCACGATGTGTTTTTGTTGATTTAAGTATTTCTTACAATTTGTTTTCGTCTATTTTCTTTACTGATTAATATTTGTACAAAGATTGGTTTCATCATGATATTTTAACATGCATATGCAATGTATTTCAACCACATTCATCCCCTTTACCATATCGTTACACTCTCCTCCTGGTCCCTGTTCCTCCACAAATGCTTTGCTGCTGCTGTAATAAAATACCAGGAACAAAATTAACATTAGAAAACTTTATTTTGGTTTATTGTTTCAGAGATTTAGAGTCTATAATGTCAGAGAAAAGAGAGACAGTGTGGCATCAGGTAGCCAGAGGAGAAAGCTGATTGCATTTTGTCTGCACACCAGGAAATAAATCTGGAGATGGAAATGGGGCAAGGCATCTAAATTCTAAAGTGCAGCCCTCAGTGATATACTCTACTTGTCCTAGAAGTTCAATAACTTCCCCAAACAGCAACACCAACTGAGGAACAAGAACTCACATACAGGATCCTATAGGGGAATATTTCTCTTTCAAACCACCACAAGCCACTTTCTACTTCTGTAGTATATATATATGTGTGTGTGTGTGTGTGTGTGTGTGTGTGTGTGCATATACACACTCAGTCTTCTTAGATGGAAACTATTTCAGTATTTTCAGTTTATAACATCCTAATTTCCATATTTTGTTTGCCAATATTCGAGAGTTATAGATCATAATTTTCAGTTATCTGGTTTATTTATGTTTTGCTTTTGAAAAAAAATTATTTGGCTTCTCTAGGCTTGTGAACTATAGGTTTACTGTCCTTTGTTTATGTCTAGAGTCCACTAATGAGTGAGTACATACCATATTCATCTTTTTGGGTCTGGATTATCTTACTCAGGATAGTGTTTTCTATTTCCATCCATTCTCATGCAAAATTCAAGATGTCATTGTTTTTTTACCACTGAGTAGTACTCTAATGTGTATATATTCCACTCTTTCTCTACTCATTCTTTTATTGAGGGGCATCTAGGTTGTTTACAGGTTCTGGCTATTACAAATAATGCTGCTATGAACATAGTTGAACAAATGCTTTTGTAGTATGATCGGGCATCTTTTGGGTATATTCTCAAGAGCGGCATTGCTGGATCCTGAGGTAGGCTGATTCCCAATTTCCTGAGAAACTGCCACACTTGATTTCCAAAGTGGTTGCACAAGTTTGCATTCCCACCAGCAATGGATGAGTGTAAACCCAAAGAAAAACATATATAGATCCTCCTGGAAATTGGAAGCAAACAAGATTGCCAGGCAAAAGTTGGGAGCATGGGGGTAGGGGTGGGGGTAGGGTTGGGTAAAGGGAAGAAGGGGAGAGGGAAGGGAGAAGGGAAAGACTGAGAGAGCTTGGGGACCTGGGAGGGTGGAGATGTAGAAAGGGCAGATATAGGAGCAGGGAAGAAAATATCTATATTAAGGGAGCCATTTTAGGGTTGGCAAAAGACTTGGCTCTAGAGGGGATCCCAAGTTTCCACGGGGTTGTCCCAAGCTAGGTCCTTGGGCAGCACAGAAAAGGGTGCCTGAATTGTCCTTGTCCCACTATCACACTGATGTTTATCTCGAATATCACCATAGAATCTTCGTCCAGCGATGGATGGAGATAGAGACAGAGACCCTCATCAGTGCAAGGACTGAGCTCCCAAGGTCCAGTTGAAGGGCAGAAGGAGGAAGAAGATGAGCAAAAAAGTCAGGACCCCTAGGGGTTGGTCTACCCATTGAGGCAGTGTGCCTGTTCTAATGGGAGCTCGCCAAATACCGCTGGACAGGGACTGAATAAGCATGTGATCAAACAGGACTCTCTGATTGTGGCTGACAATGGGGGCTGACTGAGAAGCCATTGATAAAGGCACTGGGACCTGTTTTTACTGCATGTACTGGCTTTTTGGGACCCTAGTCTATTTGGATGCACAGCTTCCTAGGCCTGGATATAGTGGGGAGGGCCTTGGACTTCCCACAGGGCAGGGTTCCCTACCCTCTCTCAGGCAGGGAGAGGAAGAGAGGAGGGTGAGAGGGGGAATGGGAGGGGAATGGAAAGAGAGGAGGAAGTGTAAATTTTTGAATGGAAAAAATAAAATAAAAAATAAAAAATTGTTTATTTATTGGAAGTGATCTGTGCGCATGCATTGAAGGTTACTTCCCAATTTCTCTTCTACCAGGTTCAGTGTGGTTGGATTTATATTGAAGTCTTTAATCCATTTGGACTTTAGTTTAATTGTTGGGACAAGCAATGCCAGTTTTCTTTAAAGATATGGATCTTGATGAGTTGACCACATAATAATAAAGATCATTTTCCAAAAGCCCATTTACTTTTCAGGAATCTCAAATATAGATGTAGCCCTACATGCAAAGGAGATGAAATAGGGGTTCAAACTCATATCACCCTGGCCCAGGGTCTATATCCTTGCAATATCACCATGATGTGAATGTATTCACTGAAATGTAAAAATATGTCTGCTTGGTATATAGAAGGCAGACAATCCATGAAAAGGAGAAAATATAAATGCAAGAGAATATGAAAAATAAATTGACCAAAGTACAATATGGGTCAAGGTGGTACAGGAACATAAATTTCCAATGTTAAAAATGTAGAGTTTTTAGTGAATTTTTCACAGTATATATTGGCCTGATTTGATTTTCATGATAAAATTAGAAGAGCAATATTATGATTTGATTGGCACTGTAGGTTAGTGGGAAACAATGAACTTCAAAATTGTTTAGGCTATAATTCCAATATTTCCTCTTGTGAGGAAAGCCCTAGATCCAATCCAGCCATCAATATAAATTTCCTGTCAAATTTGTAGTGTAGTGTGCTAGGTTCACATCTTAGGAAGAATATTGAAGTCTTTTCTCCCCCAGCATCCAGTACATCATCTTCTTGCAGAATTCATGCTAGTCTGCTGGAAATTTCCTCTTTAGCTTGGCACTGTATTCTCGATGCCATGCAGCCATCATGTGTGGTGATGTCGGCTTGAGGGCCTCACCACATTGTTATGATTGATAGCTAAAGGGAAACGGACTTGACTTACGGCGTTTTTCAGGGTTCTGAAGTGTCCCTTACCAGTAGCTCGTATGGTCTTATTTCATCTCCTGTAGTGTCTCTTCTATTTAATAACCCACGTCTTCTAAAATCTACACTTTCAATCTATGCTGAGCAATTTTCTTCTAGTTTGCTATTCTCTCCTACCAAAAATAATACTGTTTTCTGATCTGTCATTTCCACATTTCTGAAGAATTTTCTAAAACCTTTACTGTAAGACAAGCCTTATAAAAATTAATTACTTTAGTTTATCTAAGAAAGTTTTCCTGTGTCTTTCAACTTTGACATATAGATTCACCAGATACAGAATATTATGTTGGTGACTTTTTTCTCTCAACATTTCTATTATTTCCCTTACCCATTTTTTTTTTCTTGCATGGTTCCTTAGGAGAAGTCAGATGTGATTCCAATTATTGTTCCATCATAGGTAATACCTTTGCATCCTATGCCATTTTTAGGAATTGTTTCACTCTTAGATTTACTTTGAAAATGCAACAAGGAAACAGCAATGTAAATAGTTTACTGGGATTGAGATTTGATCTTCTTAACTGTGACAGTATCTTAGATATTAATGAGCATGTGTTTCTTGAATAGGCATTATTAAGGGTCTTTCAGTTCATCATATTTTTGTTGTTGTTGTTGTTGTTGTTAAGGATAGTGGCTTCATAGGTTGGGATTGAGTATTTCCATTTCACTATGTCAATTAAGCTCTGATAAGAGTCCAGATATTTCATCACTGTGTGACTAATTTCTTCAGAGAAAATATTTGTTAAATAGACCACAGACTAGCCTTGTCAAAAATACTGTCTTTTCCCTCTTTAGTACTGGAAACTTAAGGGTTTTTCTTCTCTATGGGAGTTTGGTTGATTTCCAAGAAATAATCTAACAAAGATTTGGGTCACAAAAGATTTAAACTCTCAAAGTGATTCACAGTAAACTTCCAGAACTTGTCAACCACAATTCATGTTCTATACTTTCCTTAGGTTCCTAGTATTTCTGTTCTATTAAACCTTGGCTTCCTTTGCTTACTTACCCATCACTCCCCAATTGTAAGGGAATTGTCTGCTTTGCATCCTTATCTCTATTGTGGATCCCTTGAGTGGATGGTTTTTTTCAGGTCCTTCAAAGAAGGAACAAGAATAAGAATTCCATATAACCTTAATGGGCAGTATATGCTGCAAATTAGTGATTCTAGGATGCAAATACAGAGGGGTACTATGGAATAAACGAAGTTAGTGACATGAATATTTTTGAGGATTAAATGAAATTATGTTGTTTATGTGTTTCACTTAGAAAGGACACATTATGGTGAAATTTAAGAAAAAGATTAAGACATGTTAATTGAGGAATAATTGCAATATTAGACCATGAGGAGAAAACTGACTTTCTTTCCTGGCTACAAATATGGAAAAGGTCACAATCTTTAGATATGTTTACAGACAGGGTCTGTTGTTATTGTTGTTGTGGGTGGTGGTTGCTTTGATTTATGGAGTTGAACCTAATATGCTAAGCAAGAGCAGGCTCTTGACAGTTCAGTTCATGTAATGTGAAGAAGTTAAATGATGTTTGCTAAAAATTTGAAAAATCAATTTGTATGTCACAAAAGAAAAGATGCAAAATCTAATGCGAAGGAGCACATATCTACCAAGCTACATATCATCTGGCAAGTGATTCTGCTCAAATATTTTATAAAAAATTACATAAAAATTTTACATGTTCTGTGTTTGCTATCAGTCAGTTCCTTAGTCATATTTGGACAATAAACAACTGTCAAAGAAAAATTAGAACATTCTTAAATTTGTATCAAGTCACTATTGTGGTGTAGTTCAGATCATGACATTTTTGCAAGCTCTAGTTGACCTTGGAGCTAGTGATTTCCAAATAGGAATATTTTTTAATAATTTTTTACAACATAGATTAGCTGTTCCCATTTACTATTCTCAAGACCATTATAGACTTCAGTTCATTAGGTTCTGTTTTGCCATAAAATCAACATACTTATTTGAAGTTCATTTAAGTTATAGAAATTTCACTGAAAAGAATAAAAATAAATTGCTAGTAGTGATATATGGATTTTATGGTATTTTATTTTTACTGAAATCTATTTAGCCACTTGGAAAATGTTGCTTCCTAATTGCTCTAGATAATTGAGTCTGTCCTGATTAAGTTACCAAATAATTTGCTACGGATAAAATTAAATGGTTATTGATTATAAGTTTGTGAATATTCTAATTAATTTTAAGACATAAAATGTTAGCTTTGGATTTGCTTTCCTGTTCTATTTTTGTAAAGGAAATTAGCTGTGAATCCAAAATTGAATAGTTGACTGTTTCTCTGCTGGGACTTAGCTTTGATGAAGCCTGAGAGGTTATGCAGCAAAACAAAAGCAAAAACAAAAGGAACAACAAAGGCAGCTTGTTGATATTTTTGTCATCTGGGACAGACAAATGTATCAACACATGGGAGACTTTTGATCCGCACACTAGACTTCATCCTGGTACATGTCCAGCATAATCTATTACTTGATTCTGTATTATTTTGAACCCTCACTTCTACCAAGCTACTTATCACCTTGCAAGGGATTCAGTTCAAAATTATATAAAAGTTACAGAAATGCACATGTTCTGCGTTTGATAGTAGTCAGTTCCTTAGCCATATTTGGACACTATACAACTGTCAAGGAAAAATTCAAACATTCTTAAATTTGCGTTAAGTCACTATTGTACGGTTCAGATCATGACATCTTTGCAAGCTTTAGTTAACTTTAAAGCTACCGAACTATGGTATTTTGCCTCTAACATTTTCTTCTGCATCCCAGTTATTAGCCTGGAATTTCCAGGTAACAAACTTTGGAGATCTGTCATTGTGACTGCTGAAAAATAATATGATATACATAGTCAATAACTTCAAAATTCAGCCTCCTTGTGCTTACCACAGGCTGTGTTCTTACACTGGCTGTATAGAAGGAGGAGGCATAATAAACCCACCCCATGTACACCTCAGCCTAGGCCACTGTGCCTGGTCTGTATTGTAAATGGGGAGACATGGATTTGAAGAAGAAAAAAAAAAACCTCAAAATTCTAGCATTAAAATTTTTCAGCTAATATGTGAAATAGGCAGATAACCCTTGAAAGGGTCAACCCAGAATACTTGGAAAAACACTGGTACTATTTTCTGTTTACTAAAAGCAAAGTGAAAAGAGGATCAGTTAACTATTGGTACAAAAAAAAAAAAAGCTACTTAATCAAGCCTGGGCCCCATGGAACCAATAACAGCTATTTCAAGCATAACCCCACTATACATTCTTGCTGTATGCCAGCTCATTGTCAAGCACATTTAGGATACAGCTTCAAAGTTTATCTTGGTGATTGAGAAAGTCAATAAACTGTGAATGACTATTTCTTTTATTGCTGTATCCCATATCTATATAATTTTTCCATGACTAGGATGTAAATAAAAAAGATTATAGTTGTTAATCCATTGACCATAAGCACGTGTAGATCCCATATGTTTGTAAAAATATATATTGAGGAATCCATATACACGATCTCATTTGACTTGGAGGTTATTTTACAAAACAAACTTGGGTGACTAAGAATAAGAAACACAACACTGACTGAGTGAAAAGTTATATAATTTCTTTCTGGGAATAATTTTACTAGATGTTGCTTCAATGCTTAATCTATATCATATCTCAAGAAACAATTCAATAAGTTTCATTACTATAATTTTGTGTTCAGTTGGCTTAAAGCTCAAATATCTTGAGATGTTTTATTTAATAATCATAATGATTATATTATAAAGAACAAATGCAATGTAATTGCAATGTCACAGAAACCACCATAAGTGATCCAATTTGTTTATTTTAATTACTACTCATTACTGTCACCATTTTGTGCAGCAGGAAACAAGTGTTAAGTCATTGTGACCAATATCAGATATCTGGTGTGGGAGGTCTTTCTGTCTATGTGTTGTTTTTATTGGTTAATGAATAAAGAAATTGGCTTGGCCTATAGCAAGGTAGAACTTAGTTTGGAGGGGAAAACTAAGCTAAATGCTGGGAGAAAGGAGGTGGAGTCATAGAAGAGCCATGGAGTCACCACCACAGATAGACATGCTGAAACTTTGCCAGTAGCCACTGTCATGTGGTGATGCACCGATTAATAGATATAGGTTAAATTAATTTGTAAGACTTAGCCAATAAGAAGCTAGAGCTAATGGGCCAAGCATTGATTTAATTAATACATTTTCTGTGTGGTTATTTTGGGAGTCTGGGCAGCTGGGAAACAAACAGTCTCCTTACTTCAGATCTCCAGTTACTTCTAGTTCGAAAGTCATTCAAATTGTAGAGTTTCTATGCCTACCAAATTCAGTATTTTTTAATTACTTATATGTATTAGAAATGAGAATTTTTCATTTTTCTTGTAAAATTAATATGTATATATAATGTGTAATTGATTTCAAGAATAAAAACAGTAACACATACTTTTAATTTTTTTAATTTTAAATATCATGCATTGTATGTATAATCATGCTTTACCTGAAAGTACACATGCTCTCTCCATGATTATCTGGAGCCTGAGGGAACCAGAAGGGGATTCTGGATCCCCTAGAACAAGGTTCACATACCATTGTGAGTTTCTTTGTGGGTGCTACTAACCGATCCTGGTCTTCTGGAGGAAAAGCCAATGCTCTTAATCACTGATAATTTCTTTCTCTTTCATTTACTTTTTAAATTTCATAAAATCAAGATTCATTTAAAATTCTTGGTGCTGTGTCTATGAAATATTTCAACCTTAAAGTGTAATTTTTACATATTAGAAAAAAAACCTGTCACTGTCTGAATTATTGAAAGTGTTTCATTTTCTTGGCTAAAGGTGATTTTCCTGGCCGAGTCAAACAAAAGAACCTGAAGATAGCTTAGGTATAATACCTGAAGCAAAATAAACACAATACAATGAATCATCACTGCAGCCATAGGTTCTGACATACTTACTAAAGTAGAATTGCACTATTTGAGGGATGACAGGTTTTCACTTTTGTGGCATCTGGATATTTCTGTAATAACATATAAGTCAAACAATGGGTAATAAAAGATATTGATAACTGAGAATTACAAATGGCAGTTATAAATTTTTGAGAATAGTATGGGGAAAACATAAAACCTATAGGGTCCACAGTTTTCTACTTCCAGGGTACAAATTCATTCCTCCTTGAAGAGAAATGATTGTGAGGGTCTAACTATAAAGGGCTGTGATTGATTTCTTGGGTGACTAGAAGTCATCAGTTTCTTCCTTTTGAATTATACCTCATATGTCACAACTCAAAGAGCCTTAATGCCAGTTAATGTCTGCACCCACGAAGAACAAATAATGAATTCATGGATTGTCTTTCTTTCTACACTTCATTTACAAAAGCTAATTGTTTAGGGAATAGATGTTCCTTGGCTCATTGGCTTAATAATTCAGGAAACTCTCTTGGAATTCCACACAAAGAAACCAAACTCAGCCTAAAAGAAAAATCCTTTCTTAACTCACACATATGAGAAGCAGCAGAAAGCCTTATTAAATCTAAACCAATAGTGAATGAATTCACTAACTAGTCTTCCCTGCTGGGGCATTTAGCCTTTAGAAGCCGTGAGCTCTAAACTGCAGAAAGTAAATCCTCATTAATTTGCAGCAAACGAAACAACTGTCGCATTCACTCAAAAAAAAAAAAATCTTCTAATTGAAAGTGATAGGCATTTGGGAGAGAAAGCGCTTTTCTCTAGGCAGCCAGTCAGGTCACAGGCCTAAGCAAACAAGTGTCTATACGTCCTGGCAAAACTGGAAGTCAAGCATAGGAACACAATAGTTTTCTAATAAACTCTACACACCGAGTGATAAAGCCAAGGAACAAATAAAGAGGTCAGGAGCTGAAATTCCACAGCAACTCAGGCCCCATTAAAACACACATGGTTGTCAGTTCTTAGGGCCCTCAGTGGGTTTTGCTGTGTTCATTCTACCCCTTGACCAATCAGTCAATCCCTTGCCTCTGTATCCCTTGGACTCTCCATATATTCTAATTAGATAATTAGTTTCACAACAACTTGACACCTAATTTACATATGTGCATAAACGAATTGGCCTGTTCTTAAGTTATGAAAGCACTTCCTTTGCCAAGAACTACTTAGCAATCTGTGTTGAGACCCCTCCTTGCTGAGCACAGTTGTTAATCTATATTTCTCACTAAAACCTTGCTTTCGAGCCTGTAATGAATATCAAAATTGTTCCAGTATAATAAAAACTGAGGAGTCAGAAATTGAGATAAAGGCCTGATAAATCCAAAGACAGCAAAGAGTCAATTGCCTGATTATTCCTCCAAGTTTTTCCCAAAACACCAGACCCAGAAATCCTTTCTTTTTTCTTCCTGTCCACTCTAGCTGGCTTCTCCAGTCCTCCAAGAATTCTATGGTTAATGTTGCTCATCCAATCACTGACTTTCTGCTTTGATTCTAGGTGGCTCTGGCAGAAATTAGCTGAGGGTATGCTGGGAGGGGACACTGAGGCTAAGGAAATGTTAGACTAAGAGAAATGAACACAGAAGCATATGATAGACCGGAAAGAATGAAGATTAATACCAAACAGTCCCAAGATTATTTCTCAGCCAGCATATATACTAATTACAGGCAAAAGGCAGAACAAAGGGCCTTACAGTCTAGAGAACCTCCCTGCATTGCTCTTGGAAGGAAGCTCAAGCAGATGCATTATCTCAATACAAGAATTCAGTTAGTAACAAGCAGCTGCCACTCATAAGGAGGAGTGCTCCGACAGCCATGCACTATCCCAAATCTTAATAGACAATGTGTTCTTCATCTGTGGGAAAAATGTTCTTTCTTATGGACTTAGTCAGAACTTTCTCACAGCCCTCAAGAATATTTGGAGCAAGCAGAGCAGGCAGTCTTGAACTCAATTTGACTTAAGTCAGTAATGACTCCAAATGGAAACCGAGTCACACATGGGCTCCCAGAAGACAGTGGGACTTTGCTTCTGCAGCACTAGCCCCTCTTTTACCCTTGACATTCTTCCAAATCCATTGAGAGACGGTAAGTGCAGCTCTGGCCCAGGCACCTCCTAACAAAGGGCTTCTGCAGTAGAACACCACTGCCATTTGTGGGAAATGTCCTTGGTATCACGATGTATTACTTGCTTTCATTAGTTTCATAGAGTACCAGCAGTATTCAATAACATAATTCTCTTTCTGAAATGAAAATTCAGAGCTTAAAGGACAGATTTCAGCCACTATACCTAGAATGGCTATGTAGCTTGACTTGTATGTCTCATTTGTGAAAATCTCTATTTGTGTGTTTGAAAAATGATTAACATTTTATATTTAATTTAAAGAAGTAAACAAGTCTCATATTCAAAATCTACATAAGTATAAGAGAAATGAATACAAACACAATTGCCCTCTGAGTTTTGTATTGTAAATCTGCTGATATAATAAATCAATAAGTAATACAAATATGACTATGACTACGGTAAAATACCACTGCTGTTTGTATAATTATGTTTAGAGATTATGATATATAACACATTCTACACAATGTTTCCTACATTTGTGGCTTAATGTTTCTTTTTGTTGTTGTTGTTGTTGTTATAATTAGTTTCATTTTTTGAGACAGGGTTTCTGTGTGTAGCCCTCCCTGTCCTGAATCTCACACTGTTGACAAAACTGACTCAGTTAGTGTTTTACCTCTTTTATCCCAAATTTTTGAATTAAAGACATGCTCCACCATGCCTGGCTCATGGCTTTCCAGATAAAGTAACTCCTTGGCCTATAGACTGTACTGCCAGGTACATCCTGGCTATCATAGTATTTCCAGATAAAGTAACTCTTTGGCCTATAGACTGTACTGCCATGTCAAACTAAGTCATAATTTAAATCAGATGTCTATAATTTTCTAATGTAATCAAAATATGTTCCCACCATTTACACATCAAATTTATATCAACTTTTCTCAAGACTGAAAATGAATGGAACTGAAGGAGAAAAATTGTCACAGGATGAAGTTAGACTCCATGGCATTCTGAAAGGTAGCCTAGTTTTCTTTAATTTATGTTCTTGGTTAATTCCTCTAGCATCGATAGGATCCATAATAATGAATAATATGGCACTTCATACAGTAAAGTTTTAATTGCTGTGTCCAAAAAATTAATGTTGAAATAATTCAAAAGAGATGTTCCTGAATTTTGAAGATCACACTTTGCTTTAGCTCTATGTCACATTGCAGACAATTTCTCTCAACAACACAAAGGTTCTAGTCTTTATGTTTGTTGAAACAGAGTTGTTAATGAATCAATAAAGGACAAAAACACAAATTTACTTGTCTTCATGTGAGTACACAGCCTGTTAACGTGTAGAGTAGAATGTCTAGAAGATTGGGGCTTAAATCCCTTCTTCATGAGGAGATGGAAGTGCTGATATAGACAGTTTTATCTGGGAACCTAATTATGTCTAGGAGAAATAGACAGTGACCTAGGGCTTGCCTTCTTTGGCTTTATGTGTAAAAAGTATGTCAGTCTCTTTTGCATGGCTGATTTTCTTGGATAATGGTATCTCATAATGATGCTTTCCTTCTAGGAAGAAAGTTTGGCAAGAAAAGAGAAATTCAGAGGATGTTTCTCTCTGTACTTATGGAGAAGGGGGGGTGAAAAGATGAGAAAGTAAGGGATGGATGGAGATCAAAGAGAACTGTTTTCTGAACAGTGTGAAAAAAATATGCTGAAAGACTTACAAGAGAAAAACTGGGATGAACTCTTGAATATAAAACAATTAAGGATGTAAGCCAATGAGCTGAGAGAAGCGGGGGGCTAGAGACAGAGAAACAAAAAGAGAGGTGGGTGTTCAGTGAGAATAAGTCCTTTAACAGTTACAGAGAAGGTCTCAAGCAAGAAAAGGATTTTTTACCAAAGTTAAAGAAGTATTTTTCATGAAGGTAGGCCAAAGATTCAGGCACTGACATTGATCTGATGCTAAGGATGAAGAAATCTCCTTGTTAAGTCTAGATCTGGGAAGGGCAGTTGTGGAATTCAAAGGGAAAAGCTGGATTCAATCAAGGACCCATGCAGCCTCAGAAGAGGTTGGTCAAAGAGGGAGCAGAGCAGCTGTGGGCAGAGATGTTGCCTGAAAACCTTGCAGAGATTTCCCATTTGTGAGAGCAACACAGAAGGACCTATGCCCCGAGGTTTCCTCTGAAAATGAAGAATTTCCTGCACAAAGTCAGCAAAGCAGCAGAACAGAGTGACTCCTCTCTCATCATTCATTAAGGTTTTCCAGAGAATGGAGAGCTCAGACGCTGTATGGAAAAGCTGTTGAAGAATCTTAGTTGAGCTATGCCCCATGTCTAGTCATCTTTGCTTGGTATAGCACATGCACAAAGATCTTGATGGGCTTGTCCCTGTGACTGTCATTTTATATCTTGGCAGATTATGATTTCTATAAGCTGAACTGAAAGCCAGTACCTGTCACCTGTCTCTTGGGTACTTCTGAAGCCTCATAATCTTTCCTTTTATGATTCAGAAAATGTAATGAGGGCACACCGAATGGCATCTTAACAAGATGTGGCAGAGACTGGGACATTTACGTTGGCATTAAATCATAAAAACTTAGTCGCACATTCAAGCCAGGATCATGGAATATATTCGCCCAGTCGATACCTTAAGTGAAGAAGCTCAGTGATGATAATGACTCCATGAAACAAAACACAATGGAACCATTTTCAGTTGTGTCTTCAGAACACTTAATGGCTTCTAAACATTCCTGTTACTTGAAAGGTAAAACACTGATCTTAGTCTGAAGATTATTTTGCTAAAAGAAAATCTCAGAGAGGAGAAATGAAAAGCAGAGTGATGTGTTGGGGGCTGTCATCTTTGGAGAGTGGTGCCAGGCTCCCTCTTGCTTTTTCCTTTTTTGTTTTTATGAATTATAAATTCTTACTGCTCTGTAGTATGTATTTATTAAATTAATTTATTGCTTTTAAAATCAAGAAACAATCAAACTGGGGAAATAGTATGTTAACATTTATGATGACTTCAGTGATCTATAAAATGAATAAAATGTAGCCTGAACTTTCCCTAGTTCCCAACATCTTAATTCTAAGTTCACATGAGGACATGTTTAAAGCCAGGAACTTTCATTGGCATTTACCCAATGACTGTATTTCACAGGGTAGCATAAATGAAACATTACTCAGTCTCTGTAGCTATAAAAAGTAGTAGGCAAATCAGATATGCTTTATGATCTCTCCCAGCTACAATGCTCCATAATCCCAAATTCTGTGATTCACTGGCAGAGTTCTTGCACATTCTCAGATTTTGATGGCAATTAGAAATTTCATTTGCTTTTTAAAATATACAAGCTCAAGACATATTGACTTAGAGTCAATTTTGAAAGTAGTCCAGCATGGTGATGGGGAAGCCTTAGTTGCCACCACTTGCAAAATAAGTGACTTGGAACAAGATACTTCATTTCTCTGTGCCTCCATTTTCACATCTAATAAAAATAACACTGACTATAACACTTATATCATTAGGCTGGAAACCTAATTAAGTAGGAAAGCATACAGTAGGTAAAGAAAATGCTTAGGAAAGTATCTGGTCTAAGTAGAATGAATGTTAGCTATTGCTATTTTCCTTAATTCTCTAAGTAGGGAAAATAGAATGAGCCTAATGAAAAATATAACTCCTGGAAATTAAAGTTGCTTATCCTGTGCTAGAAAAGAGCTGACAGGGACACTCACAAAATCTCAGCTGAAGTAACCTTGTTAACTTTATGATTGTTTCTCCTCCAAAGCCTTGTCTTTGACTGTAGCAATCTATGGAAGAAGACTTGTGGGCGTGGTGCTGAAGACAGTGAAATAGCTCTGACATTCTAGTAGGGAGTTGAAGGAATCTGTGTCTCACTTGGTTTGCAAAGTCAATTCTCACCATGGCTTTAAGGCCACTTAAATGCCATCTCATCAAATGCCATTTTTTATGTGAAAACTTCCCATCATCTTTTAAGATTGGCACATGCATACTTTTCACAGTCTCATTAAAGAATGAACTGTATTAACACTATTCAACATATATAAGATAGTGTGTGAACCAGATATAACATTATTCCCATCTAACAAATGAAAAAGTCTAATGTGATTCAAGTAGTAAAAGGAAGTGTTTTGCACCTGTCCAGTCTGCACAGGCTTTCTCTAAAACACAGGTACCATGCTTTATTTTAATGTGAACCTGTGTGTTGTTTATATGACAAATCCTCAACAAATGCCACACATAAATCATTGAGGGCATAGCATTCAACCTTTGTTTAATTTATTGTAGGTTCCTTTTGAAAATATGGTCATATAAAGTTCCTTATATTGCTCCATTAAAGATCATATATGTCACAAAATATTTGATAATTGCCCATATAGCTATTGGGAGTCATGATAATAACCTAACAGTGCTTACACGGAAACAAATGTATTTCTTCTCTCTCTTTTATGTTTGCATTCAGTGTTTAGGGACTTTGGTGACAATCATCTTAAAGATGTGAAGGAGAAGATAGCCTGATAAATACAGACACACAGAAAGTTCTCTCATAGATTCTAGGTGAATGGGCTTTTAACTTAAATATATGGCAAGAAAATGAAGGTTATATTGTAAATAGCCATGTTATACATCATCTCCATTGAGAAAAATGAGGTGTTCTTACCCACACTTTCACACTCAAACTTAATTTTTGCTTCAATAGGACATATGCTGCCTATTTAACTTAATTTCAGAGAAGAAAGCATAGATAACATATGTGAGCCTCAATAGCTAATACAGTCCAGACACTTTTGATTTATAATTAAATGTATAAATATCACAAATCCTTAGCAGGCTTAAATATCAGGGCTTCTGACCTATTCAGATGCTAATGTCTCATTGAATTCTCTGTCTTTGCCTCAGGAAAATAGAACTCATGAGAGTATCATGAATGCCAGCCCCAGGAGGTTGAACTTTATCAGTCAATGCAAACAACAGGAAGATAAGACCTATGTAAGTCAAGAAGATGCTCCCAAAGGAAATATAAATAAAAACATTCTACTTCCCTAGTATTGCTACTCTCCTCCCACACATATATATTTTGAACATTGGAGACAAGCAAAAAGTATATCAATTTAGCAAAAATGAATTCACTATCAAATGGGCAAAATTGGAAAGTCCATTAATTGTAATTTCAGATGATTTTAATGGAAAACACTTCACATTCCAGAGAAGAGGGTTACCTTATATGGAACTTTACTTTAGATATGAAATGATACATATGCTAAAAAATTCAGAAACAAACCAGCAGACACAAGAAGGTAAGAAGAGAGAAGGGGCAGCATATTATTATGGAAGTTTGAAAAGACAGATTTAGAAAGATAATAAGATTTGTACATTCCATTTTTTCTTGTCTTTTTATTTTATCCACTTGCAAAAATACATTAATAATAGGGATATTTAAATCCTAGGATCTGGATTTGGAACTTAATAGATTCGATGCCGACACAGTGAGTGAAAGATCATGTTCATATCACTGTGCACACAACTAAAGCTGAGAATTATCTGGATATAGTCTAAGCTGTTCATGTTGATGATGTAGTCTGTCTTCCAAGTTCCTGCCTTCCTAGGTGAGGGGATTTGTTCCAAAGCCTAGATATCACATTTCTTTATGCATTTTCCTCTAAAATATTAGACTAAAAGATTCCCACTAAAAGGAAGACCAGAATAAAATAATCTTTTTATCTCAATATATGATAAAAAAAACAGAGCCTAACATTGGATACAAATAGTCATTTCTTCTGTCTTTATCTTTCTACATCCCCAGAAATATTCTAAATTTAAACTGTGAGACCTATCAGGGCAGGCAAACTCTGAAAATATAAGCAGACATTTGAATGTAGGGTCAAGTTTATTCAACACCGCAGGAGCAAAATAATGACAGAAGGAAAAAGAGACAGATCAACATTACCTAGAGAATCATCTGAATGAGCCCATAGTACCTGTACAGTAAGGGACTCCTCTCTGGGTCAAAGGAAAAGCCTATGAAAGTGGAGAAGTAGCTCCAAGTGCTTTAACCCTTCTTCTCTCAGGTAGAGCAAAATGTCACCAACAAATAAATAAATAAGGCAGGAAAAAAGTACCCACTCTGGTAAAATGCTGGAAATGGTTAACTTCAGCACAAACTTGACCCAACAAACATTGATTAAATAGGTTCTTTAAAAAGAAGATATTCTATACAACCTTTTATTGCTTTGACAATTCAGTTTAGACACTTAAAGCTATCAGTTCATTAAGAAGGAGGAGTGGATAAAAAATCAAAGAAAGAGGCAGCAGGGATGGTGGTAGGCGGAGGAACAATTGCTCATGGAAAATATCAAGTATAATCTCGCAGTAAGAAGAAAGGATGATGCAAAGTGTAGACAGGGATGTGTTCATTCATTTAAGAATAGAAAGAACCAGTTTAATATTTTTTTTATAAAAATCACTCCATTAAGGATATTGCCAAATCCAAAAAATTGCTAAAAACAAACAGGAAAGATAATTTTATTCAAGGACATTCTCAGAGCAGACCAAGTCTAAACTCTGTTCTAGAAGGTCAGGGTGTTCAAAAGCTCTAGAGAGGGGAGATGCTAAGAGTCAAAGCTCTGGAGTAGAGAGAGGCTAAGTCTCAATGGCCTCCTGTGTTTCACCACCACCATTGCCTTTTCCTATACAGACAAAAACTAGCACGTGGTAGCACTGTCTTCCTTAATGATTATGTTTGAGAGAAACAGTTTCCAAGACCTTGGACAAGATAGTTTGGGTTTAAAAAACTAGGAAAAGTTTGCAGAGAAAATGTTTACATTTCAGAGACAGAGAAGTGGTTTACAGTAACAAGTGGACTCAAGCACTGTGGGAAAAGGGGGGCAGGGTCAGAAGTGCCTCAAAATTTTAATCAAATAACAGAAATGTTAAGTTTCATCTTTGTCAATATCATGAGCAGGGCTTCCAGAAGAGAGGGGGAAATTAGGGAGTGGGAAGAAACATGATTAAATTAATGCAGTGATCTAAATTCGGGTTAAGAATCTGTTGCCTAGGGAACGAGAGTGTTTGCCTAGTGAGCTTCTAGATCTCAGGTTGTCAGAGATAGCTGCCCTGAAGGGCTGAGCATTGAATGGTGCTCTTCTAAGGGAGGCTGATGGGACCAGTAAGACCCTTGTCTGTCCAGGTTTCATCTTATCAATGTAAAAATTTATAGACTAACATAGGAGGCCAGAAGACCATTTTTTTTAGAAGAAACAATGTTATGTAGGAAGCAAAGTATACACACAAGAAGTCTCACTGGAGACTTTACAAGTGGGACCCTGCAGGTATTACTTAAGCTTGCTTTAAATGAGTTAGAGACTCCTCCACCTTTCCCCTACCCCACTTCCCCATTCACTCCTCAGAAAGGGTCAGGCTTCACATGGGAAGCCAATAAAGTCTGACACTTCACTTCAAGGCAAGACCAAAGCTGTCCCCACTATATCTAGGCTAAGCAAGGTATCCCTCAAAAAAGAATGTGTTCCTAGATACCAGTTCAAGCACTGGAAATAAATCCCGGTCCCACTGTGAGTGGCCCCACAGAAGTTCCAAGCCTAACGATAGTCCCCCACTTTCAGCTGGCCTAATTTGGTCCTATGCAGGTTCACCCACTATCAGTTCAGAGTCTGTGAGCTCTCACTAGCTCAGGTCAACTGTTCCTGTGGGTGTCACCATCATAGTCTTGACCCCTTTGTTCATTTTATTGTTCCTCTCTCTCTTGGTCTAGTCTTAGGTAGCTTGGCCCAGTGCTTAACTGTGGATCTCTGTATTTCCTTCTAGGAGAGAGGGAATGGAAATGGAGATAGCTATGCAAAATGAGAAAAGATTGTATTAAAAATTCTTAAAAGATGGATCAGAGATGTGGATGGGGAAGGATATGTCAGTGTGGATTATTAGACTCATTTCTTCTTCTGCAACAATGACATTATGGAATAAGTTTTACCACTCTGCCCTTGGTACATGCATAATTAACTTGAAAATGAAGGAAATACAAACTAGAGGTAATTTCTTTCATTTCCCCCTCCATGGTTGTTTGGTGGGGGGTTTAGAGAGTTTTGAATGCTCTGAAGTTTTATAGCTGGTGATGATTTAAAAAATACAGCAGGGCATGTGCCTTTTAAAAACCTTGTCCCTTATGAATAGACAAGTGAGACCAGCATACCCTCTGTTATGTGCAAGAACAAGGAGAGGATAGTATAATGAAGGTGCTGTCCCAGATTTTCTGCTTGGCAACCATTTTTCATTGCAATGAAATAATATCAGAGGTATCAAAACCACTAGAGTGCCAATGATTTAGAGACTGGTCCCAGTACTAAAATTGTTGTCTACTTACATTTAAAAAATAATCATAAGAAAACTCAAATGCATTAAAAATAAGACAATTAGTGAATGGTTATTAAAATGAAAGAAAGGAGAAAGACCATGCTGAGTTCGATGCTCTGGTAATAATATGAGGATGAGAGGCCCCTTAACCATAAAACTTTTAAATAAAGAGATCACATTAAGACAGGAAATTAAAAAGCAAACATCATTAAAATGAAATTAAGCCTCAATATTAATTATGATAAAAGTACACAGACATTTAAAATTAATTTACAACCCAGGTCCAAGTATCCAAAAGACATTGTGAGGCAGAACAATTCAATAATACCAGGAGGCCTGGAACATTCAGCGTTTGTAAGTTATATTAATAATGTTTGAAAAAAACACGCAAAACAAAGTACATGTTCAAACTATTTTTTATTATTGAAAAGGTGATAAAGGTAAATTTTCTTTAAAATATTGTGAGCTAAACATTTATTTACTGTATACTTAATCTCCAGGTGGGGATGTTTCTTTAGGGACTTGAAATGATTGATGATTTCTCAAATACATAAAAATAATCATTTTAAGGATGTAATTAATTCTTTATAATCCATGGTATCCAATTAGCACAGCCCATACATTTATGTGCATAGGTCCAGCCATAGATCATAGGAGACTACCAAGGCTTATGGAATGCCGACTTTCCGTCCCCCACAGGATAAGTGAAAACAGTTCCACAGTTAGGTCTAGGGCTTTGTGATCACTTCCTCACACAGGTTGGAATGGTGACTTGCTTGATTGTACGTTTGTCTTCTGAAGATAGCCACAGCTATTGGGAGGTCATGACTACAGTGGCCTGTAATGCCCAGAAGACATTGTTTGCAGGGTTCTTTGAAGATGGGAGGGGGATAGATGAGAAGGAGGTGGTGATTGAGGGGAGAAACGTGATCAAAATGCATGATATATGTATGAACATTTCAAAGAAAAAAATACATACTAAAAATCAATTTCATTTTGTTTTATCAATTTATGTTTTGATGAGTTATTAAACACAAGCCAGCCTTAGCAGTAGTGGAGCAAACCTTTAATCCCAGTATTTGCAAGGTAGAGGCAACTGGATCACTGTGGGTTCAAGATCAGAGTGGTCTACAGAGCAAGTTCCAGGAAAGAAAGAACTGTTACACAGTGAAACCCTGTCTTAAAAACCAAAAACCAAAACAAAAATAAAAAACCAAAGCAAAACAAAGCCAAATCATAAACTTATTATAAAAAGTTAGATATTGTCTAAGTTACTATAGAAAATACTTCTTCTATAAAAGACATCATTATGCATATTGAAACATGTATCAAATACATATTATGAGTCTTATTGTTTATGAAAACTAAACATTCATTTATTTATGAGTTAAACTACAAATGATTATAGCAAAAATGGTTAATTATCTACTTCCACATAAGAAAAATCCTTCAGATTTGAACATATGTAAGGGAAGCCATCCATGAACATTTTGATCACCTTCAAGTTATTACTATTATCTTACATCTCAAACATATCTTATGTAGTACTATCAATACTACCATTAATAATTTAGGACTTATTTGCTGGACAGAATCCTGGGAATATTAGACCTGTGATGGCTGATCAGAACTCCATTCTTCCTTGTTTTTTGTTTTATCATATTTGAAGAACTAAGGAAAGTCTGGTCAGTTCTCTACCAGTTCCAAAATGCATTTCTCAGAAAGATTCTGATCTTAGTTATTATGCTTAATTATATATTTTACTTCCTGAACCCTCCCAATACAATTGTTTTGAAACAGTCCATTCACCTATGTTGTGTCATTTTGGTTTTTCCTCCATTCTCTAGAACTATGGAGATACAACAATCACTCTAAAACAGTTTTTGCTAAAAAGCATGAGAGCATGTCTTTCAAACAGCATGCTAAATCTACGGTCCCCTTGGAGTACTGGCACAAAGACTGATAATAGACATCATTTTGACAGCACACCAAAACTAATCCCAAGAAACTATGAGCAGATGCCTACCTCCTAAACAGTGATAATTTATTTATGATGTTAAGGCTGTAATTGGAGCAGAAATAATTATCCTTGTGAATGAGATTGCTCCCCTTGAGCCATAGAGACTTCTTTACAATCATGTACAGATTCAAATGGAGGCCACACCTGAACATGACTGCAGAATTACATATATCTCTGTCCACTGCCTAATTTTCCTTTGCTCAAACTGAAAGTTCATGTCAGTATTCTTGAAACAGAATTGGAATCATTGGACCCCTTGACCTGTCCTTCCCAAGAACAGTCTTGATTAATTCTCTGCCTTCTCTCCCTTATCATTAATTGCTTTCAACAAAAAATCCAGTGAGAAGCACTGTTTATGTATTGGAAAATGAATTCTTAAAGTATTTATCTATTTAACCTTATGGTTATCAAGCAAATAGTTAAGTTTCAGGTGTCAACAGTTTCCCAAACACAGACTCTATAAATTTCCACTCATCTATCACAGTATCATCCCATAATAATCTTATTGTAAATTTCTACAAAAATGTAAATTTTCCTATCTCTTCTGTTAAACTAACACACATACACACACACACACACACTATTTAAAATTGTGTTTATGAGTGTTTGTCTGTGTGGAGAAATACACTCATGAGTACAGATGCATGTGGAGGCCAGGAATAGCGTGAGGTTGTGAGCTGCCCAATATGACCGATATGTACTGAACTTGGGTCTTCTAGAAGATCTACATGTGTTCTGCTCTTAACCACTGAACCAGGTCTCCAACTTTCACACCATAGTATTCTTAGCAAGTATTTGACCGTCCAGGCTCACTGACAGCTGCTCTTTTATTGATTCAGACTACAATATTTTTTTTTTCTTGGATCACTTCATTAAGCAATCACTGGAATGCAATGCAAGTGCTGGCCAATTTTTCTGTATTTTATTCTTGTTTTCCTATCTGACTCTTAAGCATGTTCCTAAAGAGGCATTGACTTTCTGTTTCTACTAGTAACATTGATATAATACCCTCAGTCAAGTCAACAGAGTTGAATTTTAATGTCTTCTGATGGGATGAATTTACTGATCTGCTGCTGAAGGTATTTCATACCAGAAGATTAGGCATGTATGAGAGAGGGTCCTAATATCTTTGGGAAGCCTTCTTTGGGACCAGGCTTTCTGAGTTGGTACCTAGCAAATCCAAGTTGAACCTATGCTGCTCTCAAATCATCCTTCCCTTGCCTACTTCCTCCTTGCAACTGATTTAAATGTATATATGTCAGTTCTCACATAGATTATGGCCACGATATTTGTTTGATTCCCAACTCTGTTCAAATTCTATCTACAGATGCTCATTTGGTCAGGCTTCCCCTTTTACTGTCTGAGAATAACTGGTTTCTTCTTGGCTGCCATCTTTTCTGTTATTCATGTCCCTTGAGTCATCATCTAATTGTAAAGGGAAGACAGAAACTAAAAGAATGCCTCAAAGGAAAAGACATTTAAACCTCTAGGACAGGACAATGGAATTGCCAGAAGTAATTTCCAGGATACTAGAAGCCAGCTTTGTCTGAATAAACCAACTTCCTAAATTTTAACATGATGATGACACTTATTTGAAATTCAGAACTGATAATACCCACATGCCTGTTTTGCATGCTACAGATGACATCTATAACATGTAAGTCACTTCATGTTTGGTATTAACCTTCAGGCTTCTCATCATCATCTCTGTACCATCTGCATCATTTACCCTGCGAAAAGTCAACAAAACTTTGCAGAACTCAAATGCCAGTACCTCACATGGTTCCTTGCCTTTGGTATGCACGTCCTGTCTGAAATCCTGTAACCTTTCTTATCATGTCTGATACCTTATGTTTCTATAAGAACTAAGTTTATAGATTCTCCTCTTGGTAAAGTGTACATGCTTTTCTCAGCTCTCCACTGCACTGTGGTCCTGTAATAATTAAGACATGCTTTATTGGAGAAACTTCTATACAAAAACAAAACAAAAGAAAACCTAGTTTGCATGTATTTCTATACACCTTCCATCAACTTAAGAATTCTATAAATTAAGTTCTGTGCTTTTGTTTCAAGGTACTTGATGCTTCTCAATGTAAGTGCTATACCCATTATAGTTCGGAATATTCATTATCTGTGCTATCCTCAGCATTATAAAATATTTGTCATTCATGATCCCATGTCAAAAAATATTTGTAGAACTCCAGGTCATTTTTTAATGCTCACTAAGTGTTTGTCCTAATCTATAACCAAAATGTACAGAATAAAGAAGACACTCAGATATGTGTTGAGTAAAATAACAATGGGTAAAGAAATGACTTATTGATTCCAAGAATGAACACATTTACTTTAAAATAACACATTTATCCTTGTTCTTCTCTAACAAATTCTAAATAGCCTAACAGTATTCCTCACAAGCATCTCCAATTGCTCTGAAACAACCTTTTATAGATTTGTGTGTATGTACATATGTGGGCAACTTCCCGTGCAGCCATATATGTGAAGACAGATCTCTAACTGATCTGCAACTAATCAAATGGGTGAGACTGGCCAAAGAGTCCTAAGGATTTTCTCTCTCTTCCTTCATAGGTCACCACTATCCTTGACTTTATTTTACAAAATGAAGTACCATGCAACAGAAAAAAATAATGACATCTTGAATTTTGCAGGCAAATGGATGGATCTAGAAAACGTCATTTTTACTGAGGTAACCCAGACCCAGAAAGACAATTATCATATGTACTCACTCATAAGTGGTTTTTAAACATAAAGCAAAGAAAACCAGCCCACAAATCACAATCCCAGAGAACCTAGACAACAATAGGACCCTAAGAGAGATATATGTGGATCTAATCTACATGGTAAATAGAAAAAGACAAGATCTCCTGAGTAAATTGGAAGCTTGGGGACCTTAGAAGAGGGTTGAAGGGGAGGGGAAAGATAGGGAGGAGAACAGAGAAAAAATGTAGAGCTCAATAAAAATAAATTTTAAAAGATCAAACTCATGTCTTTATGTTTGCAGGGTAGCTGTTTTACCAATTGAGTTACCATCCACATGCCCTTGTTTAGAAAACACTAAGTGATATCTTTTTAACATTATATTTATATAATTCATAGATACTCAAATCATTTTAATATCATCCCAGATAATTTTTAGCTAATGTAGAGTTTCTGTTAACTTTAATTTATAGCTATATATGCTCATGACATCAGGGACAGATGCAATTAATACTGGAAGAGTTCAGGGATAGCCAATATTAAAATAATTCCACTTTACAAAGTATGACATTTATTTCTGGAAGAGTGATAATATTAAAATTTTCAGTAGTTCCATCCTTAAATATTTGAGTTTTGACAGAGTGGAAATAATGCATCACTATATAGGCTTTGTTAACACTTTATAGCTTTAAAATCATTTCCACTAGTTACATGAAATAGCAGAGTATTTATAAGCATATAAACAATAGTCCAGTCAGGATAGAATTATTCTTTTGCCAGTGTTTCTCCAGTGCAAAGGAGGTTTGGTCATAAAAAAGTCATTTTTTTTAAAAAATTACCCTAGTTTTAACAGGACTTTTCATGGCATTTTTACCTGATTCTCCCCCTTCATCCACTACTCCTTTTCTGCGTGTGCCCTTTGCCTTCAGTATTCCTTGGCCCCTTTCTTCTTCCATGTGACTAACAGGAATTATTAAGAAAGTTTGAATATGAACAAGTCGAGTGTTTAAGTTTAACAGTAAACCTGTCTAAGTTATACATTATCTTTTTAATGAGTTTATACACAATCAGATACATATAAACTTGCCTTGGAAACTTAATCTTTCTCTTAAATTTCTTCATCTCACACACACTAAAATATATTAACATTTTTGGTCAAGAGTTATCCCTCATTGATTATCTAGCAAAAGTTTTATACAAACTGTCAATAAAATCGCTGCTTACTATTTGGACATTTTTGGGCTTCTACAATAATTAATCTTCCTCTCTACCCTACACTTATTCAGTTATTTCCCTCATCAGCCTTCCATAAGCAGCCACCCCCTGTCAATACTTGGAGACCTGGAATGAAAAGAGACTACAAAATGAGCATGAATTTGGCTAGAATATAGATTTCTGTCTTTTACTGCCTGTCTTGTCTTTGAGTTTGTCTGAGTCTGTCCCTTTATCTGCAGAATAAGGATAAATATGATGTAAACATAAAAATTTATACACAGCTATATCCCAATAGCTAAACTATTTGAAAGGCTAGGCAAATCAGAAAACGTGAAACCTCGGGCCTTGTTAGGCAGTATTCTAACACTAAATACTGAATAACAGCTTATAATGGAGGTAGATACAGATTAGCTGAGGGATCGTCCCATTTGACTTCATTGCACTGACTCCTTCATGTGTCTTTAATGTGAGAGATGATGAAAGAAACAGAGCCAGGAGATGTATGATGAGAAACTGACTCATGCCACTAGACAATACCCCACTCTGTCATATACAAGCCAGTGATACAAAAGATGTGGGAGCAGAATCCTAGTCTGAATCCAAAGCCCTTAGAGTCAAAGGAAACTAGGATGCAAATCCCAGTCCAAGCATAGGCAATAGCAATTCAGCTCAGCCCAGCATCTAAGAAGTACAAAGGGATACAGGCTTTTGTAGTAAGATCTAATGATTCTCTGAATTTCCTCCGTGTCTGTGGTTATGTCCCCCTTTTCATTTCTGATCTTATTAATTTGCATATTCTCTCTCTGCCGTTTGATTAATTTGGATAGGGGTCAATTTTCGAGAAGGTTCCATGAGCTGCAGAGAAGAAGGTGTATTCTTTCCTATTTGGGTGGAATGTTCTATAGATGTCTGTTAAGTCCATTTGATTCATTACCTCCATTAATTCTCTTATTTCTCTGTTAGGTTTCTGTCTGATTGACCTGTCCATTGGTGAGAGAGGAGTAGTGAAGTCTCCTACTATTAGTGTGTGTGGTTTGATGACTGCCTTGAGTTTTAGTAATGTTTCTTTTACGTAAATGGGTGCTTTTATATTAGGGGCATAGATATTCAGGATTTAGATTTCATCCTGATGAATTGTTCCTGTTATGAATATAAAATGTCCATCTCCATCTCTTCTGATTGATTTAAGTTTGAAGTCAACTTTGTTAGAAATTAGTATGGCCACACCTGCTTGTTTCTTAGGTTCATTTGCTTGATAAGCCTTTTCCCAGCCCTTTACTCTGAGTAGGTGCCTGTCTTTGTGGTTGAGGTGTGTTTCTTGTAAACAGCAGAATGTTGGATCCTGTTTTCTTATCCAATCTCTTAGCCTGTGCCTTTTTATAGGTGAGTTGAGTCCATTGACATTAAGTGATAATAATGACCAGTGGTTGTTAACTCCAGTCACTTTTTTGGTAGTAGAGTTTGTGTGTTTCCCTTCTTCGGGTTGTGCGGGTGAAGGGTCTCTAGATGTCTGAGTTATTGTGGGCATTGTTGGACTCTTTGGTTTGTGATTTTCCTTCTATTACTTTCTGTAAGGCTGGATTTGTGGCTACGTATTGTTTAAATTTGTTTTATCCTGGAAAATTTTGTTTTCTCCATTTATAGTGAACGAAAGTTTGGCTGGGTATAGTTGTCTGGGCTTGCATCCATGGTCTCTTAGTTTCTGCAGTACCTCTATCCAGGACCTTCTGGCTTTCATGGTTTCCACAGAGAAGTCAGGTGTAAGTCTGATAGGTTTACCTTTTTAAGTAACTTGGCCTTTTTCCTTTGCAGCTCTTAATATTCTTTTCTATTCCTGGCCCTGAGCCATAAAACTGACCATTCACCATGTTCCCGAATTATCGTGCAAGAGGCCATTCTTAACTTCTCTGTCTTCAGCAGATTGTGAGTGTCCTACAAGAATCTCAGAGTAGCACAGTCCCAAAGGACTAACTGTCCCCTACCCTCAAGTTTATCTCCTCTGAGGTACGTTATGTTAATAAAAATCTGCTGGGTAACATTAGTCAGAAATAGATGATATTCAAGAGCCTTGCTGTGCTTCTATCCCTCCTATGTCACCCGCTCTTTTCCTTCTTAAGATTTATTTAAGTCTTTTCCTCTTTGCATACCACACTGTGTCAGCTTTTTCCAAGAACTTTTATTTGGACTCTATTGACACACTTCACCAATACAACCTCCCCTGTGTTGTCAGGGGTCTATTAATGATTGCATGTTTCATAAGAGAGATGTGTATTCTCTATCAGACTCATAACCTATAAAACTATACACCTTATCCTGGTAAGATATATGATTTCCTCTCCCCCTTCTCTCTAAGAAATCCTTTAAAACCTCTTCCAGATTATATTGAAACTCTCCTTCCTTAACTCTGGATTTGATTTTTTTTCCATTGGATTATAGCAGCTGGAAGCATTTTTTATAACTTTTCGAGATTTTTTAACATAAATTTATCTTATCGTTTGAATATTTTTTGACTTAAGGCCATCTTTTCAACATTGTATCTGTCTTTGCCTTTAGCAATCTTAATTTTCATCTGGATGACAATATCCAGACCCATAAGTCCTTGAATACAAAATGTAAGTCTCTTTTGTCTTTTAAGGGCATCCCTAGATTTTGATATAAACTCCTACAATCAATTTAAATTCATTTACATAGGATACTCTGAAACACTGCAGGCATCTGATATTATAAAAAGTTCTCCTAACAACTCTTTCCTTTCTATTGTACCATTACTGTAATACACATTAAGCTGCAATCACAAAATGCATTGCTTTAAGCAAACTATTATCTTAAGAAACTGTTGTTGAATTTTATGGGTTTCTTTGTTTGAACTCTGTGTGTGTGTGTGTGTGTGTGTGTGTGTGTGTGTGTGTGTATTTTGCCTATATGTATGTCTGTGCACCACATGTATGCCTGGTGTCAGCAGAAGCCAGTAAAGGATGTCAGATCCCTTGAAACTGGAATTACTAGTGGTTATGAGGCTCTGTGAATGTGTTGTGAACCTCCATGTAGGTCCTCTGGAAAAGCACACACTGCTTTTAACTACTGAACCATCTCTCCAGAACCTGAAATGTTAGTTTTGATAGCTTATAAGATGCCTCAACTAACAAAGACTTGCTAGCAAGCCTGAAAACTTGAGTTCAATCTCTTGAACCTCTATTATAAAAGGAGAGAATCCAGTTCTGCAAATTGTCCTATGACCTATATACCTACAACACACACACACACACACACACTGAATGAATAAATAAATGTAAAAATACAACAAAATGATTACAAACTGCTAATGTGTTGCTTTTAATGTTTAAATTATGAGTATGAGGGTGAATCAGTGTTTGGGAACATGCTCTTGGCCAGAGGTATCAATATCCCATACTTGCAGTTGTAGTGAGATGTATAATTTGTAATGTGGAATGCAGGAGTTAAATTTAGATTCTATAAAGAGAAGTGCTTGCTCTTAAACCCTGGAATTTTCATCCCTAATTTTCATAGTGATGGAAGGAGCCATGCACACTACCACAGGAAAAAGGGAATTGCTGAACATACCCAGCTTTGAAACATGAGACCTACAATAATGACCAGTCTGTTAAAATATGCTCATTAGTTAAATGGTGGCAAAAATGTCATGGAAGTAACCAATCATTTTTTGAATGGATTTACAATCTACTCTATATGTAGAAACTTATACAATTTCTAAGAACCTGTACTTAAAAGGTCAAAGGCCCTGAGAGAGAAACCTACTATTATTACTCTAATAAATGCATACAACATTAAACACAATACTTATATGCATTGATTAGCAGATCTCTCAATACTGAATATTATAAAAATACATTAAACAAAATTCTCAAAGAGGTAATATAAGTATGAGAAAGAACTCCCTAGTTTGAAAGAATTGTTATCTGGTAGATTAGTTAAGAATAAGAAAAATGCATTCTTTAAGTTTTGTCTTCACTTGTCCTGTCTAATGTATTTCCATCTTTATGCTTCTGGTTGCTGATCTGAATCATCTTTCTCTCACATTAACTGCAGTATTACTTTCCAGGAGGACATATCACCAATAACCTACCCAGTTGTTTCATAGAAAATATTTATCTGTAATTTGGTAAGCAAATTTTTATTCTCAGAATTGGCTCATTTTTTTCTTGTTTTAATGGATTTGCAAAGAAATTAAATGTTACTCTAATATTATCCCACAGAGCATAAAATCGTTTCACCTGATCTCCATTTGTTTTATTTGTTTATCTTAGATTTTATGCAATTTGACTGTCTGACATATCTGCATATAGTTTTGGGTCTTTGTTTGTATTTGAATATCTGCTAGATATTTTCTGGACTTCCTGAGTCTGTGATTTGGAGCACTGTAACTTCAGGAAGGTCAACCTCATTAACCTTTTACAAGTACTCTCTTTCCTCTCTAGGATTAGTACCATACATGGAGTTCAATTCATGTATTTTTTCCATATTTGTTGCATGTTACTGTGTGACCAGACACTTAAAAGAAATCCCACACTAACTCAGAATTGGGAAATAGCTATTTATTTAGGGGTAAACTCACAAATCAGAATCCTCCGCTTGATCGTTTGAATCAGGTGATCCAAAACGAGCAGCCGGCAGAAAAGGAGCAAAGGGAAGGAGAAAAGAGACAGACCCAGATGTTTCATCTGAGTATATAGTATAAGAGGCCATTCCTCAGTAGGCGGGTACTTACAAGCTGCAGGTCTGCCTACAGCATTACTGTCTATCTCTTTCCTTACCTTCTTTTCTCTTCAGTTTTAGAACTCATGATTTCGAAAGCTTAGAAATTCTGTTCTCAATTTACTAAAGGATTTATACAAATATTGTAAGCCACGATGAGACTCTTTCTTGCATCTCACTTTTTGGTTCTTTATTGAGATTTCCGTATTTACCCTGACCATCTGTTCTTAATGTTCTCTGTTTTATCCATTCATTCAAAAATACAATAGTGATGGCTGTTTTAAGTTCCAGAACCATTAATTAAAAAATTCCCCCCACAAAAGACTACAGTTTAGATGCTTGCTTTTCCTTCTTAAATCACCATAATCCTCTTAGTATGCAATGCAATTTTTTATTAAAAACCAAACATGGTAAGCAGGCAGAAAAAGCAGTCACAAATAGACTGCTGATAATGTGATGTAGATATGAGAACCAATCTAAGGACTGGGGAAGTGGCTCAGTAGTTAAGAGAACCAGTCTAGACTCCTATGAAAAGTTTCCAGTTCTTTTTTGAGTCAGTGTCTCTAGATGGTGAGCCTTACAGTGATAAAACTTCAGAATGCTTAAACAGGGAACAATGGGTGGAACATGATGGAACTGGATATTCCTCTTGATTAGGTAAGCTGTGTATAAAAGCCCAGCAGAGAGCACTGTGGTAAAATAGCTGTTCTTTGGACAAGTCTTTTCAGCAAAATATTCCAATTATTCTCTTCCTCTCCCCACTAAGAAATATAAGAGATAAAGCTCATAGGATCCTTCTAGATACTGTTCTCTTCTTGGAGGTCTCAACCCTCACACTTTTCAAACAGAATGACCAGAAATTTGAATGACATTTCAGATATTTATACCAAATGATTCCTGCCAACATTTCTATGTGTGGGTCTCCAGTCCAACACACCATGCTCCTCTGCTTCGTCTAGCTTCAGTTTGGAGGAAGTGATTGCAGATTAACCCCCTGGATTAAGAATCCAAAAAGGAGTTGGTGTATCTTTGTGAGCCTTTCAGTTGTCAGGAGGTCTAGTGGCGACAGCTAGTGGTAAAGTCAAAACTGTCTAGTATTTTCTTGACCCACCCCTTCTCCTCCATAAATTGTTATCCACCTCAACCAACCAGATGTCTCAATAGCAGAATTTAAGTCATTCTCACAATTTCTTGTCTCCCCCTTCTCTCTCCCTCTTGCCTTTGTCAGCCCCTCTCTCTCCTTACTTGGTGTATTTTGTATTGCATTCAGGGCCTCATGTATACTAGGGAAATGTCTCACTAGTGAGCTATATGCACTGCCCTTATTTGGTATTTTTAGAATTTCTGACAATGTCAGTTCTGTTGTCCAGGCTGACATTATACTGTGGTTCCCCTGTCTCAGCCTTTCTTATTGCTGGGAATATAAGGTTAGTTCCAATTTTTACTTTAAATTATATTGCTTTACTTCACAAAATGGCCTCAAATGTGTATTAATGAAGTGAATTTTGTACAATAACTCCTTTGTCTTCAAACAAACCACAACAACAGAAGCCTCTTTTAATTGTATACCATCTTCTATCTAGTACTCTGTCTATTATATCATGGTAAATTTTTCAAATATTATGTATTCATGCTACCTATATTTTCTTTAGCAGAAACTCTTATTCAAATATATATACTTACTTAACTGCTTATTTTTCATGTATGTGTTGTGCCTGCCTGTATGTACGTGCACTGCCTGTACTTAGGTATCACAAAGGCCAGAAAAGGGTGTCAGATACACTGTAGCTGGTGTTATAGTTGTTAATGAATGCTAATGCTAGGAGCATAACTGAGCCTTCTGCAAGAGCGTTGAGGGCCCTGTGCAATTTAGCCATCTCCAGCCTTTACTTCTTTCTTTGACACAGAAAAGAGTAACATTCCTTCCTAAGACTCTTGTAAAACTCTCCTTTTCAAGGTCATTGATAATTTTGATGTAACTAGTCAATGGCCAATGCTCTATTAGCCCATGTTATGGTTGCTGCATTTCAGAAAAAAAAAACTCTATTATTCATTACTCTGAAATTATTTTTCTTTAATATATAGACTTCATCTGGTTATATGTATCACATCAGCTCTTTTCTGTTTGTGTATGTGTAGGATTGCATGTGTGATATGTGATGTGAAATGTGTGTGTTCATGTGTTTCAGGGATGTCATATGTGTAAATTTAAGCAGATAACTGCTAGAATTTTAATTCTTATAGTTCTGGAGCCTGGAAAGCCCAGGAAAGTGAGACAGCCTCATGAATACCAACTCTGGTTGCATTCACTCTTATAGAGTGGACGGTATTCTCTCCGAAGTATTTCTTATAAGGTCAAATATCACTCACACTCAATTAACTTTCGGAAGCCTCTTCTTACTGCCAGAGTTTCCACAAATTTCAAATGAATTTGTGAGAATGCATCCAGACCATGGCATCACCTAACTCCCAGAAGCCAAGGGCATCGCACTCACCTCTGCAATGTGGGGCCATAGCTGCTCTGATCTTATTTGCTATCAGTCACCACTCCAATTTGGCCTCTTTACTCTGGTCATGTTGCTGGCTTCTTGTTCAGAATCTTTACACTTTGTTTTTGTCTTCCTGTTGGAAAGTGGTGGTTTTAAATTTAGATACCAATAGCGTGAAATATAACCTGAATCCTTTTATGCCTCTCCAATCTCTCTAGTCTGCTATTGCTAAAGTCTTGTGCTGTTCCTTTGTTGCAACTGATGAATTAATATCAGTATGTTATTGGCTCCAGACCATTGTTTATGTATTTACATCAGTGCTTCTCTTTATAAGTGTCAACAAGAAAACCACCTTAAAGGGGAAAAGATAGGTTATTCTAGAGTCATTTTGAGTGACCATAGCCTGAGAAGTGGGGATTAAATTTTCTCAAATTCCAGGTTCCAATGTGAAAGAAGTTTCCCAAGATTTTTGTAGTCTTACAGGTGGAGGCAGTCATAAATCAAGATAAGTTTCAAATGGATTGGTGGGACCATTAGAAAGACATGCACATCCAGACAAGGTAGCTTTTCTTTTTTTATTCATTTTTTTGAGCTCTACATTTTTCTCTGCTCCCTTCCCTACCTCTTCCCTCTTCTTCAACCCTCTCTCTAGGTCTGCATGCTTCCAAATTACTCAGTAGATCTTGTCTTTTTCTACTTCCCATATAGATTAGATCTACATATGTCTCACTTAGGGTTCTCTTTGTTGTCTAGGTTCTCTGGGATTGTGATTTGTGTTTTTCAAAATCCTTAGTCATTAGAGATATGCAAATCAAAACAACTCTGAGATTCCATCTTACACCTCTAAGAATAGCCAAGATCAAAAACACTAATAACAACTTATGCTGGAGAGATTGTGGGATAAAGGGAACACTTCTGCATTGCTGGTGTAAATGCAAGCTGGTAAAATCTCTTTGAATGTCAGTGTGGTGATTTCTCAGAAAATTAGGAAATGGCCTTCCTCAGGACCCAGTAATACCACTTTTTGGGTATATATCCAAAGGATGCTCAATCGTGCCACAAGGATATGTGCTCAACTATGTTCATAGTGACATAGATTGTCATAGAAAGAACCTGGAAACAACCTGAATGTCCCTCAACCAAAAAATGGATAAGGAAAATGTGATATATTTACACAATGGAGTACTACACAACAGAAAAAAATAACATCTTGAATTTTGCAGGCAAATGGATGGAGCTAGAAAACATCATTTTGAGTGAGGTAACCTGTAGAAGGGAGCTGCAGGCTGCATTCCTGCCACCCAGCTCACGGCCACCTGGCTAGCTTATGCCCCGAAATAACAACACAAAAACTATATTCATTTAAACACTGCCTGGCCCATTATATCTAGCCTCTTCTTGGCTAACTCTCATATCTTGCTTAACCCATATTTAATAATCTAAATGTAGCACCACGAGGTGATGTCTTACCCAGAAAGATTCAGAATGTCTGACCTGCATCCATCTTGGGCTGGAGCTTCATCGTGCGTCTGACCCAGAGAGGAGAGGCAAGGCGATTGCCTCACTTCCTCCCAGCATTCTGTTCTGTCTAGTCCACCCACCTAAGGGCTGGCCTATAAAATGGGCCAAGGCAGTTTCTTTATTAACCAATGACCTTCCTCCATCAGTAACCCAGACCCAGAAAGAAATACACATGTACTCACTCATAAGTGGTTTTTAAACATAAAGGGGTAGCTTTTCTAAAGACTTCAGAGGCTAGTGATTGCATTCTTTGCGTTTGAATTGGTAGGCATTATTTGCCTGATAATTTAATAAATTCTAAAAGACTTTTCTCTATTGCCCTTAGACGTTAGGTCCTATGGAGAGGGACAGGAATGGCTGTTTGGTGGGGGTGGTAGCTGTTCTGTGGCAGTGGTGGGGGGTCAGAACTCAATCAAGATAAGGTAATTAGCCTCTGGTCCTGTAGCATTCCTGCCTCTCCACATCACTGACAGTCTAATCAGCCACCCAGCCTATGCAGACACAATTTCCTTGGAGGAGCTTTTATTCACATAAGTTTACAGATTTTGAAACTGTGTAATGATGCACATTTGTTATTCATTCATAGTAGTTTGGCAGCCTGGAAAATGTCCTGTGCTCAAATGATTTGTTCCTCCTTCCTTTCAAGGAACTCCTGCACACAATTTCCTTAGCTTTATTTTTCTAAGATGTTCAAATAGTGGAATTCTGTATTATAAAGCTTTTTTTGTATTGACTTTATTTCATTATCAATTCCTCACTTCCTTCATGTTTTTCATAGCTTGAGAGCACATTTATTTCAGATTGCATAATAATCTGTCATATGAATGTATCACAGCTTGTTTTTCAATTCTGGAGTTTTAGAAATTATGATCACAATAGCTTTGAATGTTCATTTTCAGGAGTTTGTATTGACAGAGGTTCTCACAATATTTTACAGAAGTTTGGAATACATGACAAAGAATATGCTCTCTTTTAAAATGGAAACCTATCCAATGACATTCCAGATTTTTTCATTATTAGATGCCTTTTTAAAGAATCTTATTTCAGTTTCAAGCTCTATTCCTCTGTCATGACCTCGACATTTTCAATGTCAAGACAAGAATGATTATGTCTTCCCATAATCATATGTTTCATTTGTTGAATCTGGACTACCCTGAATCCCTCTTAACTCCTTTGTGGTGGTATTTGGTGGTGATAGCTCTGGGAAGTGATAAATTAAAGATGGCATATCTCTCATGTGTTAGTATCCTTGATCAATATGGATTACACCCTCATCTCTTCTGCTTGGCAAGAATATACTGAAAAACAGTCTATTCGTATACAGGGAATGCATCTTCACCAATCTAGCAGTGACTTGTTGCAAGGTCTTTTCAGCCTTCAAAACTAGAGAATATGTTTTGTTGTTTTTAAATATCCAGTCTATTGTATTGGATTACAGTATTCTGAGGTGGATAGGATGACATGTTATCCTCTGTCTTTACTTCAGACAGCTAATCTAAACATTGAATTACACATCATCTGATACCATTAGTATATAAGTCAGAAGAGTGGAGATATTTTTCCTCTTTAAACACCTTATTTCAAAATCCTGAAACAGCAGATCATGAAGTCCATTTAAATATTTGATAACTTGAAGGTCATTTAGTTTTCAAAACCTTCCAAGGTTTGAGATTTTTTCTGTTTACAAGCTGAATTGGATTGCCATGACTTCATAGATGCTGGAGAAGATAAGAGGCCACTATGTTGGGTGGGGGGTATATTAGATAGGGTAAGCAAGAATTATGGGTCTGAGGGTTTAGTTCGGACCCTTGTTTCCCAGCCCATGTCTTCAATACTGAGATGGGCCCTGGTGTTAGTTGCTGATGCACTAAATGGCAGAAATTTTCAGAGTAGAAAAATGCATTCCTTTATAATGAACTGTAAGGAAATCTCAGAGGTCTTGGTTGAAGAGCAATAGAGCATTATTAATATAATCAGTACAAAAATTGTTTCTGCCTGAAATGTATTTAATAACATCCTACAAATGATATCTAAAAGAAACAATCTTTGCTCCAAACTTTGAATAATGTGGAGAATTTTTTTCTTGACAGTAATTAGCAAGTTACAGTGTGTGTGTGGGGGGGGAGGCTATAAGCAACATAGCAGACAAGAAAACAAACTACAGAGGTGAGAATAAAAATATCATCCCAAGCTAGTCAGTCTGGCTAGATCAAAATCATAAAGTCTGATGACAGATGGTTTTCTGTGGCCATATTCAAATGCAGTAGAATTTGGAAAAAGATTTCAGGGCAGCAATCATTCCAATTCCAGGTGCACAATAAAATTTAAGATATGACTACATAGAAACTTCTTTGCAAAGTGCATTGTGACCATGGGTTCTACAGATTAAAAGACTAGGTTATGGTGTGGTCTCCCTTAAGAATGGGTTCTATTAACTGGGACCTAAAGATAAAGGTCTAGAGAAGAAGAGTTTGTGATGATCATCCTCGGAGACTTGGGTGAGATCTGGCTCTAAAGATAGCAAAAGTTCACCAGGTAGTTAACAAAATCCACTTTTAATTTTCTGAGTGAAATGCAGGTATTTTATTTCCTTCATTGAGTAGAATCCCCTTCATGTTTAAGATTCCTGGTTTCGCTAGTGCTTATCTATGAATACAAGGACTTTTGTGCCCCCAACACTGTATTTTGTATTCAATGGAATTCTACATCTTATATATAAGAGGTACATGACATTCTTTGCTTCCCTTTCTGGAGGATCTTTGGATATTTCTTCCTACAAGATGATCCACATTTTAAGTATTTTTCATTCCTTTACAACTGAAGTAGACTATCCCGTTCACAGTAAGACTTCCCTGAGTACTGTTAGTTCTTGCAGTATTGCTTAACTAAATATCTGTCCAAGCACAAAGGGTTTTATTTTTCTTGTACAAATATTTTTAAGATTAAAGTTATTATATTTTAAAGATTACAATATAATTAAATCATTTCCTTTACCCCATAAAATCCTTCCATATGCTCCACTTTGTCGTCTTTCTAATCTGTGCCTGAATTTTCATTGTTGTCCCACACATTTCTGATTTGGATAATCAATTAGTATGCTTTCCTTAGACAAGATGATTTCTACTGTTTTTAGAATTGTTTAGCTTTCTGTAGTACTTTGTGTAGTGTTGAAGACTCATGTACTTTCTTCCATCCAAATTAGCATGACTACTTTTGTTGTACGTGTCCAATTCATGCTTATAAAATCACATTGGCGATATTTTACAGGTGACACTTCTGATATTCTTGGGAGGTATAGTTTCACAGCAAACTTGCTTGTCCACTGGCTCTTATACTCTTTGTGCCCCAGCTTCTGCAATGTTTCTTGATCCTTAAATTCAGGATTCATTTTGTGGATGGATCCACTGAAACTGGACGCCATAGCTCTGTTCTTTGATTGGTTGTGGGTCTTTGTTATTGTCTCCAGTTGCAACGAAATTTCCATGATGAGGGATGTAGATGATGCTTATCTGAGATTATAAGGACACATATTTAAAATGCACTTAAGGATTCTACTGGTTTAATAAAGTTGTGGTTGTAGGTTTTCCTCCCTGATTCATGATTTCACTATCTTTGAGTAGTTGAGTCTGGTTCTGGACAGGATTTCTCTCTTATTGAGCTGACGTCAAGTTCAATTAGAGTTGGATATCAACCATGTATGTATGCATATCACTCCTGTACCCTTACATTTATGTTACTATGCTGTTTATTTGTGCGGTTCACAGGCATAGCTGGGTATTGAAGTTTTTGTGAGATGGTCTTCGGCTCTTGGAGAAAGCATTGTCTGTTTAAAAATCCTGCTACATACTTTAATATCACTATTAATCCTAAGCACTATGTTATTGTATAAACATTCTTGATGGTGTTGATTTTCTTATGAAAAAGTATAAAATATTAGATGATGGGAGTGACTTGATTTCTTAACCTACACTTGTTCGACTTCTTCTTTGTGTCTGGTAGCCTTAGGTATAGTGTGGTTCATCAAATGACAAACAGGACCATTTTTTGGCTGCAGCAGCCACTCTGAACCCTCAAAAGATGACACCATGATAAACTATATGACTCTTGAGTGAAGCTGTAGTGCAGCTCAGATTTGTGAAGGTATAAAACCTTACCCCACTCCAGCCTTGACTGTTTCAATGTACAGATTCTGAGACAATGACAAGCTTCATTCTGCATGAGATACAATTGCAGTCTTTTCTATCCCAACAAGAAAGAAAATATTTTTCCTGGAGTGCCAGTGGAGGAACTGTTGCTGCTTGTAAAATAGGGACTGTGTCCTGAATGCTTTAACACAATGCTGAAGATTCAAGAGCAAAACTGTCAGCCACTGGCTCTTACCTTGACCTCAGACCAAAATGGCAATCCTGCCTTTTGGAATCCCAGAAGGAGACTGTATCTGAGAGCTGTCTTGCCCTGTCTTATACTCCTCTCTAGGGCTAGAATCAAAGGTGTGCACCACTGGGATTAAAGACATCCATCACCCGATTTCTATGGCAACTAAAGTGGCTACTGAAATTAAAGGTGCGTGTCATTGTGGCTACTGGAATTAAAGGTGTGTGTTACCATTACCTGGTCTGTAAGGCTGACGAGTGGGGCTGTTTACTCTCTGATCTTCGGGCAGTCTTTCTTTATTAAATTGCAGTTAAAATCCACCACATGAATCTCTGTATCTGCTTCCATCAGTTACTGGATGAAGATTCTATGATGACAATTAAGATAATTATCAATCTGAATACAGGGGAAGGGCACCCTAGGTACCCTCTCCACTATTGCTTAGATTCTTAGCTGAGGTCATCCTTGTGGTTTCCTGGGAGTTTCCCTAGTATCTGTTCTCTCACTAACCCCACAATGGCTCCTTCTTTCAATGTATCTCTTTCCTTGCTCTCCCCACTTGCACTTTTCACACTCAGCTGTCTTCATTAAATTCATAGTTTACAATATTGTTAAAAATTTTGTGTCCCTATTTAATAATAAAATATAATCGCTTTTTTACTCATCTACTTTGAATAGCTGTCTGGATTTTCTTAACAGATTATTTAATGGTTGTTCAAACTCCCAGGTTATGCCATCAAATGTATCTATGAAGAAAGCAAGTAAAACTGTTTACTTACTGTAAAATAAATCATTTTACATGGTGTAAAATAAGAGAAATATTTCCAAGGAACCCCAAAAGCTTAAAAGGAAACCCAGTGCTATTTAATGGTGTGTTTAACCTGGAATCAATTCATATTCATAGGTAGGGTCTACCCTGTCCTAAAAAGAAAAGAAAAGATGTGCAGTAAAATGTGATTATATATAAAAGTTACATGTATAGTAACAATGAAAGCGTTGGCCAAAAGAGCTAGGAGGGTTAGGCATGGATATATGCTTCCTACAGATTTGTAAAATTATATCTCTCATAAAGTCATTGCAATGACATACTGTAGATTAGAAGTTTGATATGCTGTAAGGCCAAGGCACCATGTGAAATGAGGAAACTTTTGGTATTAGGTTAAGAATCCTGTAATGTATCTGTGAGTTTTGTGACCTTGAACAAGTTCTGATACTCTCTGAACTTTGGTGTTCGCACTTATAAGATGGCGACAAGAACACATTTTACTTTGATTTCATGTATATGTATACATACATATAAATATTTTAATTTAAGACTTAGCATATTACATCTATAATTTTATTTAACTGTATTAAAGCAATTGTTATAGTCGAGGAAAGTGAGGACTAGAAAGGCTACATTATGTGTTCAAAGACACAGGGGAAAAAGGAAAAGGCAGATAGACAGCCTGCTTTGTCTGAGTTCAAAAACTGTCTACTTACCTATGCTGTGGGACTAAATAAAGGAGTGTATATCATGCTATATGACATTATCCATGTCACAATATGGCAGATATGGCCACAAGCAATTTATGGAAGGCACAGCCCTGAGCAATTTTGTAAACTCAAAATTTTCTGGAGTTGTTGGAATATAGCAATAAACATGAAGAAACACCCATTACTACTTCCTTTTCCATCTTTATTAGTTATTCGTACCATGAGTCATGCTAAAATAGTTTTAGGATAATGAACACACAGAACAGGGGACAAGAAAATAAACCAGCTAAGATAAATGCTGGCTAAGTAAAGCACTTCTCTGTAAAAGGCAGGCAGTAGTGGGACTGGGGGTGGGGCAAGGCATGAAAATATTAAACTTCTTCCAATCTTTAAGATTATTTTATAGTCTTAGACTAAAAACAAGTTTTCAAGAAAGATAAACTCATGGTGAATTCACAGTAAATAGTTCATGACTTCCCATTTCCTGGCTGTTTATCTTGTTACTAATCTTGGTCTTATTTCCTTTTGACAAGGCTGAAACACTCCCTGATTTGTCTTCTTTGTGAACCAAAGCCACACACAGGCAGGTCATTTGAGCCATTCATATGTACCTGTATTTGAGCCATTCATACATACCTGTATTAAAACACCCTGCTTTGCAAAATCTCTACCCAGGAACCCAGACATCCCTTTTTACAGTGTTTTCCCCAGAGTATTAGTGAGGGGTAATTCATCCCCACCAGTTTCTCTCCATGTTTGGTGTTAGCATAGTTTCTGGCCAGTGCTTCTAGGATAATGAGGAAATCGTTGTGCTTGTATAGTTTGAACTATAGGCATTGCAGAAAATGAGATTTTGTTAAGCTTAGCATAACAAAGTACCACAGACAGGCTGCTTTGAACAACCATCTATTTCCTTGGTCCAAGATGTAGTGTTAGAAAGGAAGGATCCTCTGATGTAGCTCTCCTTACAGGTAGACAGCCACCCCTGCCTGCATTCACACATGCTTTTCTCTCTGGCATTGTGCCCTGTTTCCCTATCTTGTGCCTATTATGAATGGATGAATATTCACCCCCAGGGGTTCCTACTCTTCAGTGAGTATCCGTATACTGCTTCTTGTTCCTCATTGCAGAACCACATTTTTATGTGTTCTACATTAGAAGCCAAAATTCAGAGATCCTTCTGGAGGCAAAACAGCGGTAGAGATTAAGTATGCATTGATTCTGAACAGCCTTTCTGGGCTTCAGATCTCTTCGGTTTTCAAGTGTTTATAGAGGAGCAGTACAGTTAACTCAGACTAGAATTTCCACTCAGGTTTCTTTTCACATTGTCTCAATGCTGCATTTAGAAACAAGAGAAAGCTGTGAGTATGGTCTAGTGTGTGCTCAAACAACCTGTATAAACTCCTTCGTGCACATAACTGAAGGAATTAGAAGAGACGGGAGTCCGGAAATTACTTCTGCCTTTTCATGTTGTTTCCTTCTGTTCTTCATCTCCTAACAGGCCTATGATGAGTGAAGATATTCTAAAGAGACATCTAAATTTCTCAGTCTGACAGTGAGACACTGAAAGCACATATCCCAAAGAAATGGGAATCTCCTCCACCGAATCTAATGCTTATAAAAAGAAAAGAAACCAGTCAGAATAGGAAATTGTCTCCAAGAAAGAGATTTCACAATGTTCTAATGGTTTGTCAGAATACAAATCATTAGAATTACAGGATGAGACTGAAACCCAGACTATGAAGGGTCGATGGAAGGCAGGACTATACCTGGATAGGAACTACTTAGATGTGCAAATCCATAGCCTCTTATTTAAACTTTAATATTACTTTGCGATCCCAGTGAGTGAATTGAGCAGATCACCGGATATCTCTTTATCCTTCTTCTCAATGTGATCATACTGAATAAATTTCCTTTTTTTCTGATTTCCCTTTTATTTTGACTATTTTAGCTGGATTATTTAGGACCAATGACTGAACCTAGCTTGTAGCATAGGCTACGACCCCCAAGTGTGGTAACTGTTCTCCCGCTGACCCATGAGAGTGGGCAGGTGTGTGGTTGAAACAGCTGGTTCTAGTGTCAGCAATGAGATTAGGGCAATCATCCTCCCTCATATTAGCCTGATTCATGGAGGACCCAGGTGTTTGGAAGGCAAATTTAAAATTAGATTCCTTTTGTTTACCAAGCCTAATGGCAGATACAAGGCTGCTACATATGACATTTTTCTGTACTTGACCACACGGAGTTCATCTGGCTCTACAAATACATTTTCCTGGTGTCAAATGGCACTTGTGCTTATATATATTATTTACCATTTTAACATTTTCCAGTGCCCAGATATAATTGCTGGGATTCTTTACAATGGCATCATGTTTTTCTTTTTCTTTCTTTCTTTTTTTTTTCTTTTAAAATGCTGTCCTGAGGACAAAAGGGATTAAGTGCATTGCGTAAATTCAGTAAGAAATAAACACATTTAGCCAAGAAGAAAATGGCATGTTGTCTTCTGGAAGTGCTCCTAAGGGCTCAGTTGAGGCATCTTTTGCAAATTAGTGATCCTGGAAGGGCTACTGTTGAATAAATTAAAACCTTCAAATGTGTGTGTAAGAGGCTCTACTCCCTCAGTCCTTGTCAAAGACAACATCCAGAAAAAGAACAGGGTTCCTTCTGGACATATATTAGAGCTACTTTGACAGCTTTTGCTTTCTGTATATGCATTCATTGCTCTTGCCCTAATTATTATTTATTTTGTTCTAACCACTGAGGCTTAGTATTTCTTCCTGCAGCATTGAAAGCAAACTTTCAGAGAATGGGCCATTAGCCACATTGATTTTAACTCATTAGCAACTGTTAATTACATCATAACAAAAGATCCACAAACACAGCCTATAACTAATCACAAAGCCTCAGCAAAACACTCTTTGATAATTTAAAATTTGATTTGTTTCAACCTTTGTATGGTTGTCTGACATTACATTTATGAATGTAATTTAAGCTAAATTCCAGTTACCTCCACAGAAATAAATGGTTTCCATTTCTTCCATGGGCTGAGTTTACTCTTGGTCTCCTTTTGCATGCCACTTTTCCTATCACAAAGCTTATGGGCAGCTATTCTTTGACAAAAAAAAAAATGAATTCCAGTTTAATAGCAGTTTTCACTCTAACAAAAAATAATTTGATTAGTCATTTAAAACAGTGAGTCTTTTCCTTTTAAAACTTGAAATTGTGAAACTGAAATGAGTACCTCCTTTTCTGGCATTTTTCATGCTGAATTTCTGGAAACATTCCAATTAAACCATCATTTTTTGATTTGTTTCCCCCAATCTGGATGATATTGCTAAATATTACAAGTGCCGGTACCCATGAGCCCATAAATCATTTTTGTATACTTGGCACTTAATCCAGACCACACAATAAAGGACTCAGAGAATCAAGAAATGTTAAAACAGAGTAATTATCTTTGTAACTTTTGTTGCAATATTTCAAAGCTAAGACCAGTGCTTTCTGTAATTCATGCATTGCAGAGAATGAAGGAAACAATGATACATTAAACAGCTAGGGCAGTTTGTGCTTTGCTACTCTTCCTATAGGAAATGACCTCAAGGACACTAAATTCTTCAGTAGATTTGATATGATGCCTTCTATCTGGGTCACATTTACACCAATTTTAAGATGATAATTTCTGGTTTTCCTGTTTTTTTTTTTTTTGTTGTTGTTGTTGTTTGTTTGGGGTTTTTTTTGTTTTTTTGTTTTTCTTGTCTTCCTCTTTCCCTCTTGTATTGTGACATTATTTCTGGGGATACATGAACAAATATCTACTTGCCTAGTAGAGATTCTATGGCGGACCAAAATAAGGACACCACCAAAGCCCAACTTGGCTACTTAATTAGCTTTATTGCTGCTACTTACAGGAGTATGGGTGAGGGTTCCTCACAGGGCCAGAAATGACTGAAACACAACTGTGTTGCCAAAATCCCTTTCCAGCATGAGGGAATGCTCATGAGCCCACAATCCTGGAGTATGTTGCACAATCTGCAGATGCTTAAAGGATGGGAAAATGTCATTTCCAGGTTGCTCAGTTTGTCTGAGCCTCTTCCCCACAGCTTGACTCTGGTCCTCTTCTTCTAGATAGGTTGTCTGGTCTCTGCTTCTTCAAGGTGACTTGCCTGACTAGAGCACTTCTAGGCACGTCAGTTTAAACAGGCATCTCCAAGACCACTCAGCTGGCCTGTGTCTTTGTGGTTGCTTGACTGGTCTAAAGGAGTCTCTCAGAAGTCCTTCCTACTTGCAAGCTTAGGGAAAGAAGATTCTAGATGCTTAGAATCTACTTTCTAAGCCTAATGAGACTCCCTACAGGGTGGAATATTTCACCTCTCCTTAGAACACCCTGCTGTTTTTACTTCCTTTAATACTCTTCATCTTAAGGTTCTTTCCTCTAAGATGAACAATTATATCTCTGAAGGAACAATGAAATGGTACGCCTATGTTTTCCAGCACCTAATTCTTCTATCAGTTTTTATTCTTTTTCCTTTTTGGTTCCTGTTTGTTTTTTTAAAAATCCTTTATCTAAACCATTAAAAATTGTATCTTATTTTAAATGGTACATAAAAACCACAAGAGTCATAACTTATACTGTACTGCAAAATATTCCAATAATATGCCTTGTATAATAGTTAAATGTGATTAAGCCTATCTCCTGAAATAGTTGTCATCTTTATGGAGAAATGTTTGCAATCCTTCATTCTGCTGTGCAGAAGGGCACAGTGGTTCTTGTGCCTATCTAAAGGAAGCTCATCAATTATTAGTCTCACAGCATCCCTTTGTCCTCTGACTCCTCCTACTGTCTAACACTCATCATGCTCCTCTTTTTCTATGAGGTGAACTCTTTTTTACACATTTGAGTGCGATTGCATTGTCCTAGTCTCCCGTGCCTGAACTATTCCAACTAGCATACCAATTTATTTTATTGAAAACAATAGGATTTCATTCTGTTTGGAGGACTAAATTGTATTCCATTGTGCGTGTCTGTTTGTATAGAAGTGTGTGTGTCTATATCTATGAATGTATTTATTTTTAAATTTTTAAAAAGGTGCTTTGAGATTTTAACATAATTACATAATTTGCCTCTTCCCTTTTCTCTAAAACTCCACTTGCTCTCTTTCAAATTCAGGTTTCAAATTCATGGCTACTTTTTCTTTACATATAATATACCTCTAAGGCAGGCGGATCTCTGTGAGTTCGAGACCAGCCTCGTCTACAAGAGCTAGTTCCAGGACAGGCTCCAAAACCACAGAGAAACCCTGTCTCGAAAAACATATATATATATACCTCTAAATACATAAATACATGGCTAGGACTTGCTCCGTCTGTATAATGTTACTTGTATGGTTTCAGGGCTGACCATTTAGTAGTGGATAACCAATTGTGCTCTTTTGTGGAAAAGACTATTTCTCCCACTCTCACTGTTCCTTGTTTGTCTTTAATTCTTTATCTAGGATATGTCTGCTAAAACATTTCCTTTTAATGTCAGCACATCTATTGATGTTGTCCATTTTCAGGTCATATTTAAGAAATCATGTTTGCGTAACTTCTGAAATTCCCAAGATACACAGTCTCCTAGCAAACTCCCCTTTGCTCTGTTGTTTACAATCTTTCTGCCCCCCTTCTGTAATGATTCTTGAGACTTTGGTGGAGGATGTGTGCTCTATATGTATCACTGTGACTGGGATCCACAACTCTGTATTTTGATTAGTTGTGGTTTTCTGTAATGCTCTCTGTCTGTTACAAAAAGAAGTTTCCTAGATGAGGATTGAGAACTACATTTTTCTTTGTGTATAAGAGCAAATGTTGAGAATGTAGGTAGAGATTAAGCTGACTTAGTAAAGAGGCAGTTATAGATTCTCCTCCGAGATCCACAGTTTCTCCAGAACTGAGCTCTTGACTGGAATCCCTTTGCCAGGCATCACTTCTTTCTTATTCAACAAGTCTTAAGTCCTAACCTGAAGACATCTTTCCTGAGGACTTTCATGGTGCCAAACGTACTATTCAAGCTTCTAAAGTAAGAAAGCAGCCATCAGTCTTACAGCTATGGACCACAACAGCAACCAACATGGCATGATTCCTCTAAGGATGTAATGGTGACATGTATACCTTTGTGGTCACCAACTATTATCTACCTATCAGTTGATGGGCACTTGTGTTGGTTCTCTTTCCTTTTTCCCTCCCTCCCTTTCTTTCCACCTTTAATTTATTTTATTAGCCCCCTACACTAGCTAAGGCTAGCCTTGAAAGCATTCCTAATGTATAAATCTTTTGAATTTGCCAGTGTCAGGTAAAGCCATTTGTTCTGGCTTGTGTCCATTCTTTTAGCCACTGGAAATAGCCCTACTATAAATGTGACGTATTGACTACTGATTTCATTAATTCTGGTATATATAAGATCATGGCATGTTGTTAATTAAAGCCCAGAAAAGCACTTATATTGGGTATAATGATATATACCTAAGATTGAATACAACTCTGGGGGATATAATGATAAAATGAATCTTAAATGACCCAGATGTGAGAAGCCAAATTTTTGTGATATTAGAAATTCTGAGCATAACTAGAGGGGGTTGTTGTGTCTAAAAGAGGAGTTAACGAGATGTTTTCTTTAGCACCAAAACTTTGATAGTGATTGGAAGCTGTTGATGAATGAATTCAAACATCATCACATTGCAACCCTAACATCTTTCTGAGATACATTGGAATGAGATTAACATCCACTCTTAGAACTTTTCCCCTTTTATAAACCAGGACTGTGGGTAAACTTCACCAGAGGAATAAAACATCATAAAGACAGCCTCCTCTCTTTCCTTCTTCCTCTTAACAGGACAAAGAGAATAGTCTTGATGTCCTATCTCGACTTTCTCAAATGTTGATGATTCATTCAAGTTCTTAACTCTTTGCCTAGATACTGTACTATGGAATTCACACTTTCTTTGTGCCTCCATTAAAATGGATCACAAAGTTAAAGTGACCTGAAGGCCTAGTGAAGAGGGTTGGAGGCACACCAAAGGACAAAGACTGTGGCCTTTTGAAGTTCTCTGTAATACCAGATAAAATCCAAAGTGTGGTGTCTTCAGCCTAAAGGTATATGGGGACATCTTGGAATGCTAAAAAAAATCATAAAGTGTCTAGAAGGAGCCAACAGGGAACTGGTGGCTTACACAGGTTCACAGAAAGGGATATACAGAAAGACAGGTGAGGAATTTCCAGCTAATAAAACAACTCTTTGCTGGTGAAGCAGAGTGTCGTTAGGGAAAGAACCAATGTTAACAGTCACTAACATGACTAACTTTTAACCTCCCAATGTAAGAATAAAGATGTTATGGCAAAATAACATGAAGCTATAATGTTGTCTTGAATTAATTAAAATAAATGTTAGAGCTAAATACGAAAAAGAACTCATTTTAAGAAACAAATTTTGTTATATTTGTAGAAAAAACTTCTTATTTTTATGTCATGTGTATGAAAGAAAATATTTTGGCATATTTGAATGGATTATAAACCTTTCTTTAAAGAGAGGCTTTTAAAAAAAAGATAAGAGAAAATTCTAAATACCAAGCCTAAGGCAAAGAGCGTAGAATTATTGTTTATCAGCTTTATGTAATTGATGATTTTCTTCTCAAAGATGTACTATATATTCTTGATTTATAAAATTCATGTGGGCTAGCCAGAAGCATTTTAAATTTCCCTAACACCACAATTACATACGCCAGATCTTTTTTGCCAGCAAGATTTTCAGTATAACTGATTTTACAAATCTACCCCCATCCACAATATCTAGCTAATTAGGCACTTTCGGCACCAGTGACTGATGGATAAGCCCTTTAAGTGGCTTAAGAATAACTTAGCCATGCTTGATGACTATTGAAAATTTAGAATGTGTATGTACTCCAACAAAAGGAAGTAGAATGGAAACAAAGAAGGGATAAGAAGTTACTAAGCTGAGTATTTAGCATTTGCTTAAAGGAAGTTCTTTTTTTTTTTTTTTTTTTTTTTTTTTCTGTGTCTGTGATTTTACAGCTGCACAGATGTAACAAGGAGCTTTTGCTGCCAGCTGGGACTTAACACCAAAACCTTTCTAAGTTTTTGGAATCCTAAGGGGGTATTTTCTGTCTCCATGGACATAACTTTAGTTCTCATAAAGTTCATCCTTTCTACTTCCGCTTTCTGTAAAAATTCCTGAGCAATAAAGACTGATGAACTATTGTAGCAAAGAAGAAGTGCTATCAGCATTCAGGCTATTGAACACGTGTTGAACAATGAAAGATAATATAAGAAAACCCAATGATCTCATGGGTAGTCATTCTAAGGGTTTCTAAAAATATGCATGTCAACAGAATAATGAATAACTTATGTCAGTTAGTATATATGAAACCAAACATAATGAGGGGTAGGATTTTACTTTAAATCACTTGGACACAAGAAAACTTACATGGTATGGCAGGGAGGAGAAAAGAGTTAATTGGCTCTGAGATGCAAATTATAGAGGAATAATGATTCAAAATAAAATTTAATAGTGTTAGTTATGTGCAGTTGCCCATATTCAATGTATTTTATATAAATATTAATGATAAAATGAATTGCCATCTCAAAATAAGTAATGACATCAATTATTATAATATATAATAAACATATACCTATGTATGCAGTTGCATGGTAAATATATAATCAATTTAATGCAACTGAAAAAATGACTGTATAGTTTTACAAGTTGTAAATTATATATAATGGATTAAATTACATATAAATACTATGTATGTGTATTTTGTGTGTATTTGTGACTCTGTGTATAATTACATCTTGTAAATGATTCTTTTACTAATGTTTTCCTACAATCTTTTACCAAGTAAACTGAAGTAGAATTGTTAGGACATGAATAGCGATACTCCAAGAAGTAATTGTCTCAATTCATCAGGAAAGTAAATCTTCCAGTTCACAAAATTCTGATAGATGCCCAGGTGTCATGATGTTTTAATTATTTTGCCCTGTTCTGTAGATGATATAATTTATTTTCTTGAAAAGGAATAGCCTTAGCTTTAGAGTCTTTTGGACTCCCAGGAACATTTTGCTGAGTTCATGTGTTTATAGCTCAAGGAAACTTTATACTATGACAAATGTCCAAGAACCTTTCTCAACTTTTCAAGCTGGGTTATTTAAGGCCCACCTAGCACAATAATTCAACTTCTGAATCTGCCCTGAAATGGAGAAGGGCAATAGAGAACAAGACTATATTCAACACACCTTGATGGGTAACAGAAACTAATAAATGCTCACTTATTAGGATAGACATACTATGAGGAAGTTTGAAAAGACAATAGAAAGAACAACAATAGAATGGCTGCAAGTTTCCTTAGGTAGTAAACAAAACTAAAACATAAACAACAAAGGAAATAAACAAAAAAATGAGTCCTGATTTGATGACTCAATTGGATCCCAGTTAAAGATAACAGGTGACTGGAATTAGATAGGTACCAGGAATACTGTAGAGTGTCTCAGGCATGTTCTAGGGCTTCTTTTCCCTTTCTTTTTTAAAGTTTACCATCACCAAAGTACAGGTTCCCACACTCCAACTGTGCTTTCTTCTGTAAAGAAAATTGAACCAAGTGTCTCACCCTTGTCCTGAAATGGTCTAACCTCCTTTATCAACTCCAGAATTATTTACATTTCAAAAGAGAAACATAAAGCCTCACATTTTAGAGGTGATTAGATCAGTCAATAGCTCCTTTACATTCCTCTAGGACACAGCATATTCAAACATTGTCATAATATATATCCCATAGTTATTCTCACATCTGTACACTACAATTTAAAAATAAAAAACAGTAGATAAGTGGTTCCATTATATAAACTACTGAAGGAATTTAATAGATATAGCTATCTTTGAATCAAAACAAAAGTTCTAGTGAAATAAGATTCAAATCAGTATGAAATGAGCACCTTGGAATCCCTGGACGGTGTTGCGAATTAGGTCAGTATGATAAGTAACCAGGCTAGCTCAAGAGTAACAGGAATACTTTAATGGTTAAAGAGGGGAAACTTACACTATAAGAATGGGAGTTTCAAAATCCAATAGGTCTGGTGGGCACCGTGAAGAGAAGAGTGTGCATCTGCATCCCCAGGTTTTTCTACCTGGACTCTAGGTGGCCACACACTAACTAAATGTGATTGGTTGAAACTATCCAATCAGTTGACAGTTTCCCCATCATCTCCCCGTTTTGTCTAAACAAGATCAATCCAAACCCAATACAACTATATACAATAGGAAGAGATACCAAATATAAAATTATAAACAGTAAACATTATTAAGCAAGGAACACAAGACAAAGATTTTACTAAACGTCAGGAAGGCTCCGAGCATTGGGCCCCTAACTCATACAATGACTATGCGACACTGGTTTCTTAACTTTTTGTTCTAGAGCATGTCAAACGAACACTTCCAGGGATGGGGCAAGCTCATACACTGCTAGGAAAGAGGGACGAAACAGTATTTCCAGATGAACAGAGGTGACCGTGACTAATGCAACAAACCTAACAGGGAAGGAAAACCAAGTCTTGAGATTCCCCTTTGTAACTGCCCACAGATATGAATGGACGGCATGGGCATGCTTTCCTGATCCAAGGTGTACATCCTCTGGGCTACTTGAACTAAATAAAAACAATTGAACCACAGTACATGGATATTTGTTTCTATCGCAAAGATATAAGTTATACATGGTGTATGCAACACAGCAGTGGATCTTTGCTGGTCAGTTTCCTTGGGACTCACAGGCGTGAAAGGTGCTGTAACTTTTCAGGATATGTTATACAGAAAAGTAAATCAGCAGGGTAGTTGAAACCAGGAAGGAGCATGGTTTCTGCACAAGGTTTCTGGTTTGGTGCTTCTGAAGACATGTCATTTGATAAGTACATGAGATAGTCAACAGAAGGTGTAATGGATCATTAATCATCTTCACAGACATCTCTTTAAAGAATAGTTTATTCCCTTTCTTTGTGCACATGTCTTGCTGCATATTTATCACTAATAGTCTTTTTGTCTTTGTTTTCTGCTTGTAATGGTAAATTTTCATATGCAACATCAAATACTTTGTATAATGTGTTTTCTATGATGTTATCTCAATTGTACCTAATAAGAATTAATGAAAAAAAACTGTCTTCCAGGAAAAGTGCATAACTGACTTGGATTCCAGGTGTGTTCAATTCTTTCTTTGCTAACCCCAAGTATTATCTTACTTATAATGGTTATGAAATGGTTATGCAAGGCTAAGCTCACAGAAGCATTTATGATAGACAGACCAAAATGTCCAAAGAAAAAAGTATATTCTTGTTGGTCTAGCTGTGTGTAGTTATAATCTCAGTTCTGGGAGACTGAGGCAGGAGTATTGCCCAGGTTTTAAAGCCAACCTGAGCTGCATAAAAAATAACAATCTATTCCAGACTACATAGCAAAATCTTGTCATATATGTATATTAATGAATATATATATTCACACATATATACATGAGTCAGTATATATAATATAGATACCACAGATTATATAATTTTGAATTTCGTACTTATATATAAATTTTAGATATATAATATATTGTATATGATATATAATAGCATGATATGAGTATATATTATATATAGTATATTATATTCTGTATATTACATAATATATTATATATGTGTTGTGTAGGAGGTCCTTCTGTTTATGTGTTGCTTTCATTGGTTAATCAATAAAAAAAAATGCTTTGGGCCTGATAGGGCAGAACTTAGGTAGGCTGAGAAGACAGAATTGAATGCTGGGAAGAAAGGCAGGGTGAGAGCTGCCATGGAGCTGCCAGGTCAGACATTCTGAATCTTTCCCCATAAGCCACAACCTCGTGGTGATACACAGATTAATAGAAATGGGTTAAATCAAGATGTGAGAGTTAGCCAATAAGAGGCTAAAGCTAATGGGCCAAGCAGTAATTTAATTAATTCAATTTCTGTGTGGTTATTTCTGGAGCTAAGCTAGCCGGGTGGCTGGAAGGAACAAAGGATCCCTCCTTGTAACAATATGCGTTATAAATATGGTATATATAATTGTTCTGCTTATTTCAAAATACTGTAATTCTATATTTGCTTCCACACTGAATGTTAACCATGTTTCACATATGTAATTTTCTGATGTGTAATTTTTTCAGGTACTCTGATAGAAATCCATCTGCTCTTAAAGTCTTACCTTCTTCTGAATTTTGTTTTATTCGATGACTTTCATGTTTCTGAACTTCTTTGATAACTCATGATTCCTAAGAATTCTTAGTCTTCTCTATGAGCTGTAAGTAAAGTCTACTACCCCTCTCGGGACTGTACTGGCCCCACAGTTTTACCAGTACACTCCTTCTACCTTGCTTTCAGACTCTCATTTGTATAGCAGTCTTACAGTGTAAAATACAGAGCTTCCTAGGCACAAGCATGGGGGTAACATGTTCACTCTCATAAAGACATTTCCTACTTATTATTCAAAGACAGGTCCTCATAGGACGGTTCTGCTATTGATGCCATGTCTCTGAATAATCATTGGAAGCTTTCAAGTTATTATAATATTCTATGGATTGAACATTTAACATGCAAAATATACCAGGTTGCAAATATGATTAGGACAAAAATAATAATTGCAGTAAAAAGAGAAGTGATTAAAGCATAAGGAACTTTTCTTTTTGTTCTTGCTGCCCTGAGCACACATCTTGTTTCAGGTCACAAAGATCCACACTAACAGACGTGAAAGCAAATCTCATTCCACTTTAATGGCAGAAGCTGTCTTCTCTCCAATGGCATATTTTCAGTCTAAATTGAGTGAAACTGTAGAAGCCTTCCACTGAAATAAGCAAATAGCCCAACAATTGAAGGGTTTCTCTGGCAAATATTTAGAGCAGTGAGTGATTTAATATGACTTCTAGTTTTTTTTTTTTTTTGTTTTTGTTTTTTTTTTTTCAGTTCTATGAGTAAGCTTCCTCGCCAGAGTGAACATGCTTTATTCAGGAGCATGGTGACACTTGCTAAAAGCAAGGTTGCTGAATATAAAATAGCGTGTTTACAGTACCTCTCATACTCTTCACATCCCCAGGCAACACGAAATGGAATTTCCAGTGAAAAACATTATTTGAACAAATTTGACTTGAGATTTAATCAATTCAATTGTGAGTATATTGTACAGCCGTAGATTCTGCTTTTCATGCTGAAATGTCAACACTGAGTATTTTGTGAGACCGTAGAAACACTGCTTTCTCACACTGTTTTATTTTTCAGGTTTAAGAGAAAAAAAATTCAATGTTGCTGAACTATCTTCCAATTAGGTGAATTTTACTGGATCAGGAGGATTAATCAATGTGTCATTGAACATGCAAATTGTGTTTCACACTATCAAAGACTATGTTTCTTTATTTCTACAGCCATGCACTCTCCAGGAAGAGGCAATTCATATGGAGCTGTGTGCACTCTGTCAAGGTGAACAATGCCAGCACCTACATGCCAGCATTGACAAGTTACTCTATTCACTAGTGATCTTCTTTCTTTTAATGGAACTTAGAACAGTAAATATTTCCTCTAGGAACCAGTATTGACAAAGATAACTATCCTAAGTAGAAAACATTTTATTTCAGGCTGCCTTAATCAAGGCAAGGTGTGAGCTCTTTTTAAAGTGGTTGGGGCTTCTTAGTGCAGAAGGTTTAGAGTCAGATTCTTTCACACAGTGACCTCCCTTGAGGAAGTGAGGAAATGCATGAAAATGTGGAATAATGAATGCAGTTATGAAAACCAATTATTTTTTGCTGATGAGTATTGTTCTTTCTCCAGTAAAACAAAATGTTGCATGCAACAGGTTTTTTTTATTATCATTAGATTTCCAACTATGTACAAATTTTCAACTATGAGTAATGTGACTTTCAGCATATCACATGGTCCTTGATTTAATCTTTCCCTCTGCAATTCAATTTGGCAAGATCCCTAATTCATTGGATTTCAATACACCCAAAGAATGAGGAAATCAAGAAGGGAAAACACACTAAAGAGTGTAAAATGACTGTCCTTGGGACTTTGTTCCATCAAAATCAATTAAGATCAGTTTTAACTATGGTTTTTACATAGCCATGGTGGGAAGGGCAGTATCCTGCAAGAGTTTATCTGATAGTACTCATTAAAAATAGGCTTATAGGCTTTCTATGTAAAGAAAATGCATTCTTTATTAACAGGTAATTCCTCAGATGCTATCAATTTCGAACACAGTGGCAGAACAGAAATAGAACATTTCCATAAGTTGGCTCCACTTGTTGAAATGATTCTAAACATGAATGTGGTCTGTTGTATGGTTGACATATGCTCTGCTGTGATAAGAATGTGGCATGTAATCCTTCTCACCTGGAAAATGTTATGCCATGCCTTATCAAACTATATGTGTGGTTACTGGTCTCTAGTCTGGGCTCTAAAGCACAGTCTAACTCTCTTATCTGTAGTACAAATGTCCGATGGATAGAGAAAAGCAAGAGCAGTTCAACCTCTATGAATAATGTGCCTTTCCTATTGAATTATGACACAGCCTAGTTAAACATGAACACATGAGAAATCAAAGAAGCTCCATGAAAATGGCTGTATGATATATGTACATATACATTTATTATATAAATATATATATTATTTCATATATATATATATGAAATTGACAGAAAAAGCACATCTATGGAGATGGAAGGTCAATATTAATTGTTGAATATTATGTTTAGGTTACAGATTAATGAATAACTGCTAAATATTAGTTTCTCCACAGGGCAATAAATAGGTTCTGGATATTATAATGATGAAAAATGTACTAATAATCACTTATTTATATAATTCTGTACTTGAAAACAATGTATTACATCTCAATAACAACTAAAGCCAATAAAATATTTGGTCTACAGGAAATATAATCCAATTTGAATGGCAATTCTTAGATAATCAAAATAATGATGATGACTTAAAACAGTTAGGAATATGCTACTTTGGAGACAGTAGCCCTCCCTAGAAGCCTTTAGTAGAATTTTATATAAGCAATCACATGATTCAATTTTTACTACATTGGTATGGATAAGTTAGAGTTTTAGACTGATTATTTACATAAACAATTATTTAAATGTCAACATTGACTTGTGTGTTTGCTTTTACGAATTACTTTGGTGCAGAAAAGAACTCAGTGAAGCTTGACTAAGTTTCTGAATCCTATCTAAGATTACATATTTTTGTGAATGTTTGTATAGCAAATAAAATTTACTAGAACACAAAGGCAGGCATAATTAAGGGAAACCCATGTGTTTTAGTTGTCTGAAGCAGAAAGGGGATGAATAGTTCATTGCCGGTTGTAACTCAGAATTACAAGATAAAGCCCTAGTGCAGATCAAGTGTGTAGTGTGTGATGATTCATTTTCCCCGAAATTTCACTTTATAAATTTATGCAATTTTGCTTAATCTTTCTTTCATCATTTCTTGTCTCTCGCCCTGTGAACTAGTCTTACTCTTTTTATTTAAATCAAGTGTTTACTATTTGATGAATAACAAGCATTATCAAGTAGTTGATAGTAAATAATATGTACATATATATTTACTATTATATTTGTTCACATTTATGTGGAAGGTGTCTGCATGTGCCATAGCATTTGTATGGGACTCTGCAACTGTTTTTTTTCTTTTTTTGAGACAGTGTTTCTCTGTACTAGAACTCATTCTGTAGACCAACCTGGCCTAGAACTCAGAAATACACCTGCCTTTGCCCCCAAGTGCTAGAAATAAAGACCTGCACTATCACCACCAAGCCTGCCTGCTTGCTGTCTAAGGAGAGAGAGTAAAGAATATCATGGAGTTAGATGGGCATGGGGGGGGGGAGATCTGAGAAGTGACAAGGACAGAAACCATTCTCAGAACATATTATATGAAAAAAAATGTACTTTCAATTTTAAAAATGTTGAGGAAGAAAGCGGAGAAAGGAGAGAAGGATGAAAGGAAGGAAGAAAGGATGGAAGGAAGGAAGAGAGAAGGGAAGAGAAGGGAATAGGAGAGGAGAGGGGAGGGAGGGGGAGGGGAAGAGGGGGAGAGGAGAAGAGAGGAGAGGAGAGAAGAGGAGAGGAGAGGAGAGGAGAGGAGAGGAGAGGAGAGGAGAGGAGAGGAGAGGAGAGAGGAGAGGAGGAAAAATGAAATGCCACATCTCTAGTAGAAGGAAAGATGGTCTGGCAGAGGCAACGTTAAACTCAGAGGTTAATGTAGTAGTTATTGCTGCTTAGGGAAAATGATAAGAGTCTGAACTTGAACTTGTCATTATAGCTGGGATAGGTATTTTATGGTCTCTTGGATTAACTCTTCCTAGTTTTTAGTCTTTCTTCTGCCTTAAAACACCAGGAATAACAAAGCGATGGGAGATAACCAATCTTCCATAACTGTAGAAAGTAAAGAGAAATGATGAAAATGATAATAGAATCAACTATTAATTATTCTGCTCTAAGCAACATGTTTTTGCAATTTAAAACATCAAGGAATAGTTTATCCAAAAAATATTTTGTTGAGCTAAGTTCTAATTTATTTGTTGGATTGATTAGTTTTCAGGTACTATAAAAATATTTTAGCATTCTTAAGAATGTATGTATCAAATTAGTATATTTCTGTTAGTATATCTTTGTACCTTTTATGTTAAAAGTTTGATTTCAAATATGGTTGTTTGAGTTGCTAACTTGAGTAGCACATATACATAGGCAAGCACATATACACAAGACACACACACACACCATACACACACACTCGATACCTGTCCAATCTGGTGTGGAAGCGCAGTTATTATATTTTATGTTTTATATCCCTTTCTTAGTCTTTGCCTAGAGACTAACAAGTGTCAGGGAGAGCTTCTTTTGTCTGAAAATTACATAGATTCCATTTTGCCAGCATCTTTAGCACCTAGTCTCTGAATATGAGATAAAAAGAAAACTGTGAAAACCATGGTATTTCCTGTGTCCTTATTATTCCTAGACTGTCTTCTTGTAGCCCTTTACAGTTAGAGAGGAAATATAGATCTTATTTAAACCAAACTGAAAACCTAGTCTAAATTCTCTTCTAGAACAATAATCCTCACTATTGACTTTGTTTATTTCTCTCTTGGTGCTGTGTTTCACTGAAGGCTACAAGTAACACGTCTACCACAAATTCAACAGAAGAAAAGTGTATGTTGAGAAAAAAAATCATCAACTTCAGTAGCTGTTTCCAGGTTCTGCAATTGTGTATGTGTGGAGGGGGATATCAATGTCACATTCTGCTCATTTAGAAAGAAAGCATTATAGACCAATTTCAGTCCATCTTATCCCTGATACTTTATGTCACCTTTTCCTCTCAAAGAAATAGTCCTTGATGTAGTTACTTCCCTTGATAGCTACTTGAGGCCAGCCAAGTTCTAGCCTCTATTGACAGAAAGATAGTTTAGGAGAATCAAGCTCTAATCTTCTTTGTAAGGGAAAGAGCTGGTATCTGGTACTTGTGAATGCTTTGCTGACATGTCAATCCAGTGCGAAAACAAGATGTAGTAACTTCCTACCCATAGTTCAAAACTTTTATACTAAATTAACAAGAAGAAATATAGACTTATGTGCACCACCCTTTAAGGAGGCAGGGATACGTGGATCAGAAATCGCACTCTTACTGAATTCTGCCAATTATAATTCTACTTGAACTGGTTCATTAGGAAACACACAGAGGGTTCAGGGTAGCTTTCAGACATAGTCCTTTTGTTTCTGGGTTTCATCTCATAGGTGATCACTGTGGACATTATATGTCTAGGTTTCTTTGCAGCTGGCTTGTACTTAGATTAAAATATGGAAGGTACTGGCAGGAAATTAGAATGTGGAAGGAAATGGGGAAGTAATATCCCCTTCCTTCTTTGCTTGGGTTCTGTCTTTGGAAGTGAGTGTGTTTACACAGAGGTTCTTATTCCATTTCTTGTCCCTATGTATTCTAAATTCGCTCCTTGATAGTGATGGTTACTTAGTTTTAGAGATTCACCATTTTTTTGTTGTTTTCTTTCCAGATCAGTGATGGACAGCAATGCATTTATGCAAATTGTATCCTAGAAATCTTCTCAATGTGATTGTGTGGAGGGGTCTGTACATGTGTATGTATGTGAGTGGTGCATGTGCATATGGAAGCCAAAGGTTGCTTTAGCTATCACCCTCATCACTTTCCACTTTATATATTGATGGAGCCTTTCACTTGAGCCAGACATTTTGGATTCAGCTAGCTTGATCCATCCTAGGGGCCAGAGTCCTGAACTCTAGCCATCACATTTGCAGAACAGTTCTTTATCTGCTGAGCCACCTTCCCAAGCCTCTGAAATCCTCCTGATGACATTATTGCCCTTTCGTTATCCATCGGTTACATAAAACAAAGGTGGTAGTTATGGAATCTGAAGCCTGGCACCCTGTCAGGCTCTATCACCTGACCAGAGTTTTGCATATACATCACACCATACTGGGACTGCCATCTTCTCAAAATTATATGTAGAGAAAATATTTCCCCAAAGCCAGACTGTTGGGTAATAATCCTTTTGTACCCTGTGAATATGTTTTACTCTAATTGGTTAATAAAGAAACTGCTTTATTGTGAAGGTCCATGTGAGCCTATTTCATCTTGTCTGAAGGTCAGAGAGTTTGAGGTTACTGAAAGTTGTTAACAACAAAGGTGGCTACAAATCCTGACCTAAGGTGTGGTTACTTGCTGTTTTCCAAGATGGCCCATAGAGGTGTATCCAAAAGTCAGAGATTCAACCATACTTCTCCTTATTCTGAATTAGGAGGTTTGACCTAGGGAGTGTCTGCCTTCAGGATACTCAGTCTAGAGTGGGCTCACTGTCTAAAATACAAAATGTTTCTCTCATGAATAAATTGCTTGACGTTTCAAAGTACTGAAGCAAGTAACAGTTCAGTTGTCCTTTGTATCATGTTAAAGAAGTCTTTTGCCTTTCTCCCTCTTTTTGTATTGGAACATAAAACTGTATGGAAAATTAAACACTAATGAACTCACAACTCAGAAGAGAAATTCAGCATTGAGTATTCACTAAGATGCCCTCCCGGTACTATCCTATGTCTCTGTAATTCTTTCTTATCACGTTTCTCCTGCCTAACATTTCAAATCCTCATGCTCCTACCCTGGAATGTTCCAACCTGCCATGGCCAGGACCACAGCAGAAGTCACCCCAAAAAGGCAGGCCATGACTTACGGCGGCCCAACATGGTCGGAATAAGGCCAAGCCAGAAAGCTAAACTAAAATTACAGGAGGAGAAGGGTGGAGTCAGAGGGATATGCGAGCCAGGTGCCAGAGGAACAAGATGTGCTAGAGAACAGGTAAAGTTATGACACCATGCGGCCAAATGTAGATTATAGATATTTAATTTGTAATAAATTTAATAATTTAAATAAAATTAAGTTGTAAGAGCTAATTAATAAGTCTGAGCTATAGGCTGAGTATTCTGTAATTAATGTAAACTTTTGTGTGCTTATTTGAGCCTGAGGAGTCAGGACAAAAGAAAAGCTCCAGTTACACCAGACAGTTAATTGAAGGTTAGTCCTATGTCATAGATGACTTTTATAGCCATGGGTAGATGGCATTTCATATAATAATACTATGAAAAATCAAAAAAAACCTGATATGAACATCATTATTTAAACTTTCAAGGGATGTTGCTCATATCCTCCATAAGCTAGAAGAGAAGACACCCAAGTACCACACACTCCCTTCCTAAGTCCCTGCATAAAAACTTTAATTCATTCTTGAGGATATTTTTACCTCTCCTAGCTCATTTTCTTCAGTTCAACTTCATGGTATTTTGTATTTCTTTCTCTGAAGAGTTGAAAGCGTAATTGTGTGGCTTTTGATCAGTAAATGCCTGTCTCCACATACCTGGGTGGAACACACTTCTCGTCAAGAGTGACCTTTCAGCGGCACACAGTTGACATTTTTGTCTCTTGCTTTGTAAAAGATAACTTCCAGTTTATTGTGAGAGGCTTTTCAATCTGGTTGTCAGTGAAAATAAACTTTCAGCGCATTATCAAATGAGGTCTTTCTTCTCTTGCTGACCGTGAGGTTATTAAGCAGCTCACTGGTACCAGGATCTCTCACTAGTTCAATTTGAGTTATGCTTAATCTTTGCAGCATTCTGTTTTAACAACCATCCTGCATGCAATATGCTGTTTTAAGTAAAAATTAAGGGTGATAAAAGAATATCTTTAAAGAAAAGTCAGTAGAAATTAAGGGATTTTAACACATTTTCCTTTTTTTAATAAATACATAAAGCTTTGTCATTTCCCTCAATTATTTTGATTAACACGATAATAGGATTTTTAAATCATCTTTGTACCAATTCTCACAGCCTGATGTAAAAAGACTCATTTCACAGAAATAATTATGGTTAGCATTGATAGATGAATGTTGATGTCCTAACATAACAGTATAAGGCATATTTACACCATCTTAACATACAGAAACACCATACACCTACACAAAAGAACCACAGATCTGGAGCAAAGGAAGTCAGCCTCCTAGACAGCTTACATTTATAGACTTTGCCTGAAACTATATATATATAATTTTTGCTTTTTTTAGCATTTTTTCTTTCATAGCAACGAACAGATCTTCCCTATTTCTTGTGATTTATTTATAACATTGTATTCATGCAAAAATAATACTTGTTTATTGCATTAACATTTAAACAGTTGTAGATTTGAGTTCTAAAACCATCACTTAAAATTTTACTTCATGTTGTTTGATCCACATTGTTGTCTGAGTTGCTGTGATATGAAGATATTTTTGCTTGGTGAGTTATAGAATGACAAACATGTCCAGTTGACCACAGTTCAAAAATCAAGATTCCTAAGTTTCTTGATCATGCACGTTATACATTCATTATTACAAAATGGCTTGAATCAGATAGATACACCATTTTGACACACATTTGTTGGCTTCATTTTTAAAATTATGTTTCTAAAAACAACAACAAAAGTAATGAAAAGAAAATACTGTCCCACATCCACTGTTCACAAAAAGGAAGAGCAGCAAGAATCACACCTACCAACAGTCAGGTGGTGACATTGTAGTAAACATTGAATGCTATTTAAACAAGCCAGGAACATCACCGTTACTACAACCCATACTTTTGAAGCAGTTCAGATTGCCACTGGCGTTTGCGCTCTGGAAAACAATCTGGAATGTGGATCTTTTTAAAATCCTGAATACACTTTTTCATTTCTTCCTCCACACTTAGCTTCTCACAGACCTTCTTTTTGGAGAGATTTGTATCTCGGGACTTGCTGATGAGTGACTGAAAGAGTTCACTGTTCCTACGCTTGTCTGGTGGTGGCATCCATTGCACAGGCGCTTTTTTGGAGGGTCGATCCAAGGTTAAGGTGTTAGGCTGGTGAGCTGCAGCCTGCTGGGCATTGGGTGGGTTGTCCTGTGGAGTGCTGGCCTCTGAGTGACTGTCACAGCTGGATGTGGAGAGCTCATTGCAGGAAGTCCCACTCTCACTTCCTTTGTCGGCGACTTTGTCGTGTTTCCTGTCATCATGTTCTTGTTTGGGTGATACTATTTTCTGAGGTGGTCCTAAAGAAGACAAGTAAGGGGAAGGATAGGAAGAGAGAATTAGTAAATTCATGTTTTCTATTTAAAGACAAAAACATCGATCTGGAAAAAAAAAAAAAAAAAAAACTGTTGTTCTAGCCTGCATTTGAGAGGTTCAATAACAACACTTAGGTTTTTAACATATAAACATGCTACAAGCCAATTCACTACTTAAACCGGAAATCTTTTAGGGCTATCCCTAATGACCTTACAATAGATCATGACTCTCATCATGCCGAAAGGAAGGTCTTTGTTCCTTTGTTTTCTGACTCCTGCTGGAGCATGTGAAGAGAACAAACCTACAAATCCAAAATTGGAGGATCTCCATGACACAAGGCAACAACGAGATATTTAAGAGGAGCCCAGTGAAATGCCATTTTTGGTAGTCTAGCAGTAACCAGAGGCTTCAAGCCAGGCCAATGACTCTTGTCAATGAACACTTGAATATAAACATGAATGAATAAAGGACAAACTGTGTGACTGAATAGGCCACACTACAGCATTCAAAACAAGATTCTTCTTCTTTTTTTAGTTTTGTGCTCTGGGACAATGGTCTGTATTCCGTCACTTGTATTTTAAATAAACATTGATTGGCCAGTAGCCAGGTAGAAGTATAGGCAGGGTGACCAGGCAGGAAGTAGAGACAGGGCAAAGAGAATTCTCGGAAGAGGGAAGTTTCAGTCTGAAATCATCACCCAGACACAGAGAGGAAGTCAAACACAGCAAGCAAGATGTGACTGCCTAGCTGAAAAATGTACCAAGCCACATGGCTAACACAGACAAGAATTATGGGCTAATATAAGTTATAAGAGTTAATAAAAAGCCAAAGTTAATAGGCCAATCAGTTTATAATGAATGTAGGCCTCTGTGTGTTTATTTGGGACTAAACAATTATGGGAACCGGTGGGACAGAAAACTTGGTCGACCGTTTCATTCTGTTTCTTTGGGTTTTTTGTTAGTTTGTTTTTTAATTTGGTCTTGATGGGAGGTTACAAAGGTAGAAGGCAGATTCGAGGAAATGGGGAGATAAATGTAACTGGAATGCATGATGTGAAATCCACAAAGAAACAATGAAAGTTAAAAAAGAAAAGATGCCATGTACAAACATTCCCCCAGTATTATTTCTGCATCTCTAGAGGTTGTGATCAATTTTTTGACAATCACAGCCATAGCTGTTGTCCTTTGCATGCTTATTTTCCACTGCAAATTAGGAAAGTGCCATTGCTCAGGTTTGCAATTCAGTGGGCTCAGCCCAGAAATATAATCACATTGTATAGCGCCCAAGTGAGAGGCTGATTTAAATGTAATTCTCAAATTCTTCATCTGTTTTTTTTTTTGAGAATTATGAAGCTGCTATAGTCTTAATATTATAGAGACTGTAAATAGTTAAAATAGAGTACTCCTTCAAAATATATGGCCTTGCTATTTGAGAATACATAGGATGACAATTTTCAAAACCTGTTAGCTTTTCGTAGGGTATGTAACATCATTCAGTAAATGTTAAGAGGAGGTCCTAATCCCACAGTAGAGTCAAAACAAGCAAACCAAAAACAAAAATAAAAAACCTAAAATATGTTCCACTTTAGAAATAAGCTGTTGAAATATTTAAAATAATAATGATGGAAATTAGAATTTTTAACTGCATTCTCAATATGTTTGAGAATAAGACATGTGTAGCTCTCACCCCTCATCAAAGAAGCTTCCTTTGCAACAGATGTAGGCCTTTACTCAAAGACACAACTGATCAAAATGCAGAGAACAAGTGACTGTGGGGGCCTAGTCCCAAATGAAACATCAACAATACAAGCCCTTATTTATTTCTATTATAAAATTTTTTAAGTTAAAATGATTAAATGAATAAGAAGGAATATTTTACTGATGTGAGATTCCTCTCTGTATGCTAAGAATATGTTTTATTACCATTGGTTATCAAAAAAAACTGTTTCGACCAATGGCTTAGTAAAGCCAGGCAGGAAATCCGAACAGAGATATAGAGAGAAAAAAGGCAGAGTCAAGGAAATGCCATGTGGCTGCCAAAGGAGACAGACCACAGTTCCTTACCAGTAAGCCACAGCCACATGCCAATACGTAGATTAATAGAAATGCGTTCATTCAAGATGTAAGAGCTAGCTAGAAATTTGACAGATATTGGCTGAACAGTTTTGTAATTAATATAGTTTCTGTGTTATTATTCAAGCCCGGGTAGCTGGGAAAGGAACCAGCAGCTTTTCTCTACATTTTACCATGAATATAAATTAATCACTAGAAGAGAAAAATAATTTCAATTTCTACTGTATACTTATAGAATAACAAAGTGCAAGTACAATTTTCCATAAGCTCAATGAAACTTAGTCCTGGAAGAAAAAATCAACTTATATATGTTTCATTATACATATTCTTAGTCTTCAAACACAGACAAGAGAATGTTAAGGTTTCAAAGTATGTTCAGTGTGGGTTTAAAACCTAGTTCAACAATGTACAAAATTTGGCTTCTCTGGATACATTTTTAAATTTGGGAGAATGAATTTCCTTATGTTTAAGCTTTTAAAACTTTTTTCAAGGGATCAATATATATGGGGTATTTTGATTGATTCTGGTATGCTCAAATGTTAATTATTTTTCTTAGACTATGTAACCCTGAGCTATTGACCATGGAAATGAGGTACTCCTGTTTATTTGCAAATTAACCTTATGGACTGAGGAATCCAAATACTTTCATTCTAATTATGGCTCTGCACATACTAACTATGCACAGATGCATAAAGTTCAGCTTTAGCTTCTTTGTTCCTAAACTTTTAGTTTGTCTGTTGAAATTAAATTAAAATGGCAATATCTGCGCAAATGGCTATGGCAAAATTTAAATGAGGGGGGTCATATATGTGTAAGCAATTTGTAACTTTTAAAATTCTATTTAGGTAAGCTATTATTAGTTCATAGATTAAATTCATCTGTAATTAAGATTTTAATTTAAGTATTAAACTTTTGTTTTCCAAGAAGTAATTTCTTGAAAAAGAAAATAAAGTCTCTATCATGTTTTCCCAAAGAGTTCATTCAAAGCAATTGAACTAGATATGTTCTTAGGGAAAATTGTTTGCTTTGGAAAGGCATGTTTGACAACTGGCACCACAAAAATAATAGTAGCACACACACACATACACACACACAATAATAATAGTTGTTACATCAAGTAAAATAGACTAAAGGATATCACAATAGCCCCAAATTTGTTGATTTCAAGAAAATAAGGCTTTTGATGGATTTTATTAGGCTTTTTTATATTGCAGTAAAAAGGAAGAAAATGATAACTTTCTCAGCCATTTGGGAAGTGGTACAGAAATTAAATGTCAATTCTTGTATCTGTCAGCAGGCCATGTGAGCTCTGTGAAGTAATGTGGCTATGCTCAGTTATAAGACCATAGCAGATTTATTTTGAATGCAGAAGTGTTTCGAAATGAAGTCTGTATATTACCGCTCACTTTACAAATTGTAATTTAATCTCTTTACCCGCATAGTGATGATAAAAAAGACCGGGTATTTAATTTTTTTCTGCAGTGAATGTAATTCCAAGAAGGGAAATTACCTGCTAAAGGTGCTAAACTCAACTCCGTATAAATGGTTAAATGGTTCTTAGAGAGCAGCCCGTCTAACATACTTTAAGTAGTTGAGTTAAAGAAGGGAAAAACAAAAGTTCATGATTCCACAAAACTTTGTTAAATATCTATACACACATGGAATAATTGCTTAGAGGAGACTGAAAAGTTCACCTGATCCCTGGCAATCATTCTGATATCAGTTATTCTTAATTTACAGAGTGGACAAGTACATGTGTAACTGAAGCTTAAATAACACGTGCACAGATGTGGAAAACTGTGGTGTGATTTGAATTGAACTAACAAACAGGAAGTGTTTTTAATTAATTATTGAAATTCCTACTCTGAATTGAAACTTCACACAGGAGAGGCATTCATATTCAAGTCAAAGACTATTTAAATGAAGAACAGGTAACGGGTGTTAGAGAAAATGAAGTCATTTCTGTAGTTCTTCTATCTTGATGGGAGTCATCACCTTTATGACTGAAGAGTAATTAAGAAAAAAAAGAAGCATTGAGATTGCTCGATAAAATCTCAAGGAGTCATATTATTTTATATTTACCTAAAATTACATATAATTTTAAATAAAGTCATGCCATTTGATCTGACCATGCTCCTACAAGGGCCACAGACTACCAAAACAACAATAAGAACAAAAAAGAAAACAAAAATAAAAAAATAAAACAGCAATAAGCAACCATTTTTTAAGTGATTGGTAATGCAAGTTGCCGCTCACTGCGCCCCCGTGTCTGTGTTCTGTGCACAGGCACCCAGTTCGTGAGCTTCGGGCAAAGGGACTGGAGGTTAAAATACACAAACACACACAGACAGAGATACAGTGACACGAGTCATCCTTGAATTTCCCAAGAATGCCCCCTTTATTGTGTTCAGGGACAGATTATATAGAGATAGCCATGCCTCCGCCAGACCCACCAGAAACCACTCTCCTGCCATCAGGAACTCCTGAAGGTCTCGTACTCAGAGCAGCTGCAGGTGTTGGATATGGTGGTCTACAAGCCTCTGAATGACAGTGTACGGGCTGCTAGGGAAGCCAAAGAGGCGCACAGAGCGCAGACACGGGGGCGCGGTGGCAATTGGAGGTCCCCACGGAGATATCGGGAACTGACACAAGTGACTGGCTAAACAATATGGGTTATTAATGTTGCTCTTGGTTACCTCTCAGAGGTTAAGGATAATTAAGTCCCTACTGCCTAAGACATTGTTTACTTAGGATACAGAACTAGGAAGATATGAGATGGATCTGACCTATAAAGCTTCTTCCTGTTTCCTAGCTTTCATAATATTGTGCTAGCTTCCAAAGGTAGTGAAATTTTTCTTCACCCTGATAAGTCTCCCACGAAAACAGCAATCCAAATCATACCTACTTAGTATGGGACGTCCTTTTGTGTATATGTGTTGCTTTTATTGGATAATGAATAAAGCTGCTTTCAGCAAATGGCACCCCAACAACCTCAAATTCCAATGGACCAACCCATTTAAGATTCAAAAGCCACCCAATATTGTCTGTCTGGGGACCTATGTTTTAGCATATGGGATTTTGGAAAGCTTTAAAAATCTGTATCAGAACATGTTATCAGAATGCTCCCAGCATCCCGCCACAAAAATTGGGTCTCACAGTCACACATATTAAGTGACCTCAAAGAATTATCATTTTTAGAAGCACGTGAGTGTTGATTATGCTTCTTTGTTTCACTGAGGTAGTTTAAAAAAATTAACTTGTATTATCTCTAAAACAACTGATAAAATACATAAGAAAATGTATTTTAGGATTAGGATAAGAAAATATATTTGCTCCGTGGTGCATGTATTAAAGGAGATCTCTAACAGTAATCTTTTCTTCCATTTTTATTGAAAATAGAATTTTTTATAAAATAAATTCTGATCATGGTTTTCTCTTCAACAACTTCTCATTGCTTAATGATTTCAGTGCCTCTCAGGCATGCTGGCACACACAAGTCTGGTCACATAAGGAGTTTGAAGACTGCCAAGGATATTAGGAGAAATTTTGTTTAAAAAAATAAGAAAGATAAAAATAATAAATATTCAAAGCTTGTTCCAAATACTGCTTTCAGACTAAAACCTCCTCACAGTTAGTTGCAATTTTTCTCTTATTGACCCAAAAGTATTCTGTTTAAGTCTATATCAAAGTACTAAAAGTTATTTTGTCTTAAAAAATAATTTTCCTGTTTCAGATTTAATTCTATGCTGTATCTCAATATACACACACCACATGTGCACAATATACATAAACTGAACACAGACGACATACACTCAGAGTCACTACACCTATAAACTGCACACACTGCACACATATATTACTCATGAACATTCATACACACACACCTTATCGCTATATCTACTTAGGGTCAGAGATTATCTTTATTGGAATTCCTGATGCACCATCCAAGTAATAGCTACAAAATATTATAAAAGCACATACGAGACAGGTTGTGTTATATAAATTTAAAAATATAGACAAAAGTATAATGAGGCTCAATTGGCATGACAAGAGCAAAGGGAAAGCCAGGGGCTGAGTGAAATCACACTCTGGCTGTGCTCCATAGAAACCATCACAGTGCGTAGTTAGTGACCACATCACTTTTGGGGTCAAAACCCTGATTTACCCTTCAGTTCTTTTAAAGAGAAATAAATATTGAAAGGCCATACGTAATGAGGATATAGTTTTCTCTGCTCTGCATGGCATGTGAATTCTATACCACTTCCATGGTTGCTGTTGACATTTGCAGCTATGTGTGTCTAGTGAAAATGTGGGATCTATTTATCTACTCAGAGGCCTTGTCGTCCGCAAAATTGTTAGAGAAACCTCACCAGGGCTCTATTCTTAAAAATTATCTTCACACTGCACCCATGGAAGCTGATTCTTTGCTTTATTTCTGGTGCTTACAAGAAACTAACAAACAACTCAAACAGAGCTGCCAAGGTTCATTTGGGATCTTAGAATTCAGACTGTGGAAGCACTCTGTGGACAACTCTGTTTCCTTTATTTGACTCTGCCATTCCTTATTAGAGATGCTGGTGCATTTTTCATGTGTCACATTAGCCACCTCCCTCTAATGACCTCCTTTCTAACTGACACATAGTACAAGGGTGGCGTGATTTATCTGTTTTTGAAATTCATGAACAAAAGCCTACGCTTGCTTGTTCCACATCTATAAAACTGGGATCGTAACACCTACAAGATTCTCGGCAAGGATTAATGAGATGTTGTATCAACAGCATCTTGGATGGTTGGGGTGGGGGTGGGTGAGAAGGTCCTCTATAAATAAGAATGGAATGTTCATATGGTGTGTTATATATAACAAATTTATATGAACACAAAACCACGGTAGTATAAATTATGCTGTCGTTTATACAGTACCAAACAACTGTTTCAGGCCTGATCAAAACTACATTTTTCATTAAGACATTTTTATACATCCATATCATTGTTTTTAACTTTTTCTGCCACCCTCCGCAGACTACTCCCCAACTATCTGAGATAAAGCTTTTTCTACATGCCTTGGTGTACCCATGTATGTGGAGGCAGGAGATTAACCTTAAGCATTGTTCCTCGGAAGTTGTACACCTTGTTTTCAGTAGGCTAGGATGGATGGTCAGGGAGCCCCTCTGTCTCTGTTTTATGCCTGTAAGATTACACATGTGCACCAGCACTTCTGGTTTTACATGTGTGTACGGGGATCTAGCTCAGTCTTCATGCTTGCATGACAAGAAATTTAGAGACTTAGCTCTCTCCCCAGCCTTGAAATAAGGGCCTATTTGAAAACAGTGAAAACAGATTAAGAGGAAGCTAGACGGTGGAGCCTACGTGCAATTCCTACACTCTGGAAGTGTTGGCAGGAGGATTGCTACAAGTTTAATCTCAGCAATGCACAATAATTGCAAAGCCTGTCAGAGCTACACAGGCAGACTCTTTTGAAAAGATAATCACAACATAATCAAGTTTGTGAGGAAGCAAAAAGAAGTCAGCAACAATCCAAGACTTAGATTCCAGGAGCAGAAATAATTGCCTAGAGAAAGTCAGAGGTCAGGGGATTTTTATCTATTTGATCTCTGCAGATCTCAAGTGCTTATTTGAAAATAAATATTTCAAGTATTTTCAGTAATCGCCAATGGGATTACTTCTTGTAGCTGCCTTGCCATTTAATGTGAGTGCTACCTCTTTCCCCTTGAGGTTTATAAATGTTTGTCTCTTAAGGAAGATATTTGGCTCATAGTCATGAGACTTCATGGGAAACAGAAGCGTGCATGGGCATAGCAGAGTTTAATTTCATTTTGTGGTTCAATAAAAAATATGCTTTATCTTTGAAAATAGCAAAACTGTGCTCATAGTAAAAGTTCTGACACATGCCTTTCTAGGTCTCTAAAATGTCAATTTGCTACCCTGCTTCAGAAGAATGAGAAATGTGACATTAACCTGCTGGCATGATTTTATGTCAGCCTATATGTGGGAAAGACTTGTCCACTGGACTTACATTTAGCCACCCAGGGAGAGATGTGAAGAGGAGATACAGAGAGTAAGAGTGTGTGTAAAAAAGAATTTTAATGTAGTGGTGATAATAATGTTTTTGTTTTTCTTTCTGATGATAAAGTACTGATGATAAAGCACAGGACTTTACATATACCAGATAAGTTATCTAACACCGAGTCACACCCATAACTCTTGTCACATTATGCAGGGACTAGTTAATAGATTTGTGTATATTCATCTTCAAATTTATGAAAGTTTACAGATTAATGTATATGTTTGTGTCTTTTTATATCTCTCACAATTAAATAAGAATACACAAATGTGAGAATCACCTGATCAACATCATGGATATTTACTCAGTTGAAGAATAAAATAATGCCATTTTCAGAAAAATGGACATAACTGGAGAATATCAAATCAGACAAAGTAAATCAGAAGCAGAAAGCTTTATAGATCATGTTCTTTCTCACTTGAGGCTATTTATGTAGGTACAGAAAATAAGATATGTATATAGGGCATGAAAGGGGAAGCAAAACTTTTGTGAAATGGGGTGGGGCTTATGGAAGGAGGAGAGGAAAATGATGGGTAGAAGATATGGGTTGAGTGTTGTAAAATTATATTTTATTCCTGTATGAAAATGTCCTTATGAAATCTTGTACCATGCACAATGTATATGCACAAATTATAATCTAACAAAAAAAGACAAAACAAAAGAAAAACAGTTTCCTCAGAAAAAAAGAGGAACCTATAAATGTCACTTTAAGTGACCAAAGACTTCGTAGGCATAATTAAGAATTTTGGAGTGGTGGAAATCTGTTGGGTTGTTTGGTGTGGCTTCTTAATCCCAGGAGAGTTCTTTCCAGTAGGAAGAAGAGGGAGATTAACATATGAAGAAGAAGGACAGAAAATAGAGTCTGGGAGAAGCCAGCACAGAACTCCCTAAAACTCCTGCAGGGAGCCGAGACTTATTGATATCTCATTTTAATTTCTGATTAAAATGTAAAAGTGATTGCAGTCCTCAGACCCTCAATGGTTTTGGACAATACATTCATTTTCCCTAAGGTCTCCAAGTTTATGCAGTTACGGAAACTAGCATGAGTCCAGTCGAGTGCCAGGCTCTTGCCAGGTGCTTATTTTTATCATATTTGTGTAAGCATAATTAAGCCCTCTACATTGGGTCAGTTTCTCTGTTACAGTAAAATGTCTTTGCAAATCTGAAATGGGCTCATCCTGTTTCTGTTAGCACATCCCATAAAAATAAGCCCAGAATATCATACGGCACATCGTTGCCTTCTGTGGATATCCTTGTTGGTAGAAAACCCCAAGATAGTGAACATTTATTTACATACCGTTGATACTATCTCCATCTTTCAGGGAAGTATTTGTGAGTGGTTCTCCTCTTTACACTAATTCCCTTGGATATAAATGCTTGGCATACCTATTCTGTGCCCTCCAATTCATATAAATTAATCACCATATGGATGACATTAAATAGTCTCCTTACATCATCTATAATCACCAAATATGTTTTCTTTCTCTTTCTTAAATAAAACACAGATACTCACCTACCCATTTTAATACACATGAAAACAATGTAAAACATAAGAAATCACTGAATAATCCTTCTTCTGTAGCTGACACCATACATCCCTACCACCCATTCTTTTCTTAACATTCGGACACACTTTTCTGTCTTCTCCTAAAACTTCTAAAACTATATGCTAAATGGTATTATTGTTATTCTTTCCCTTTATTTTTATTTGTTTTTAAAATTATGTGAATTTGCGTGTTGTAGCAGGGTTGAGGCAATGATGTGCTCATGGACGATAGAATTGGAAATCAAATTCCCAAAAGCTAGAATTATAGGTGGTTATGAGCTGCCTGACCTGATCGCTGGAACTCAAACTTATTTCCTCTCCATTAACAGCATATTATTTGAAACCACTGATCTATCTCTCTAGCCTTATCCCTGATCCTTCTCTCTAGCCTTATATTCTTTTTGCTTTTAACCAGTTCAATCTATGATTTTCTTTTTAAAATAAAAACATCATAATCTCAAGTGTACAATTGTGTGCTTAGGAACTATATTATTTTAAGTTCTCTTGGGTAAGGTTTCCTTCCACATATGGAACTACCTGACTACATGCTATATGTCTTTAAGATTATTTCCCCCCTTGTCCTCTTAGTCTTTTTCATAGTTTTAATCCTCATACATGTACTGAATTTATTGGAAGGCCTCCATTCCTACAGATCCATTCACTGCCGTCTCTATTTTGTATTACCCAACTACTGAGATTCCAACTTCACATCGGTGAAACATCTTTTAAGAACATACCTTTTCTCAGACACCTTCAGTGCCTTTTGAAAAAAATTCCCCATTTCTTAGCTACATGGACAGTACACTCTGTAACTCAGTCTACACTCTAACCCAGGCTACATTTAAAATCAAATCACACTTGTTATTACTTTCATCCATTGTTTATCCAAAATTGGAGGAATGTATATGTCATATAAATCTATCCACAATTAGCCATCTGTGTTACAAAAGGTTGATTGATTTTTTTTTTAACTATTCTTGTCTACATGAAGTAAGAAAGCTCTTCACTGGCACTGTGTGTGTGCGTGTGTATGTGTGTGTGTGTGTGTGTGTGTAAGAATATATTTGGTGCTCCATGTATCCCTTTATTTAAGAAATTCAAACCCCAGGCTACAGCAGTAGATTTATTATCTAGAGGAGCCATTCATAATACCTTACTTAGCTAGCCCCATGATCTACTGCATGGGCACAGGTTAGAAAGCAAGTATTTATGGTTACTCAGCATCAGGAAGTTTATGGGATGTATTACACTGCTCATGAGGAGAAGAGAAAAGATCCTTACAGATCTACACAAAAAGTTCTCAGATATGATTGGATCTTACTCAGTCCATATACAGTCACGGAGAAGAAAATCTAAATAGGAGATTCTACAATGTTAGAATGCTGGTGTGACTTGATCACTAATTTTTAGGGAAGTTCCACCTGTTTGATGAGTAACTATAGACCATATAAAATATAATTCTACCTGACTGTATATATATATCAGTACTGGACTGTCTGCGAGGTGCTACAAGTATAAGTGTATGTGTGCTCTCTCTCTCCTTCCTTTCTGTGTGCCTGTATGTTCAAGTGTGTGTGTGTGTGTGTGTGTATGTGTGTGTATAAACCTGTCTACGTATTTTGGGCTGCAAATAATAATGAAAGATAACTGGGACCTTTCTTGATAAAAGGATAAGCAAGGTGTTTGTCATACACATCACCAGAATATGCTAACCTGTAATGTTTAATGCATAAATTAAGACTTTAAAATGAATGCCTTAATTTAATAATTATAAACCTTATGGAAATATGGAGTCTGTCATATATAAAAATATAATCAGAAGGTATCTTTTAGTAAATATTTTGTGAACAATTTATTGAAATGAAAGAATAATTTTCTGTTTTTCTATATCATGAGTAATAGGATCATATACCCCTATTTCTCGTGCCAGAGAATATTAATATTATTACTTTTTTGGCCCAGTCTCAACTTGTCATCCATTCTTATGTTTTAGGAGAAAAAATATGTTTAATAGATTCATGTCTTCTAGGTGCAAATATGTGTTTTATCTTTATTTGTTTTAGGATTATTTTATTTTGTTCATATTTCACCTTTACATTAAAAGTTGTAACAATAGTAACATGCATCATGCATTGTCCATAGTTTTCCATTTATAGTCTGAAGTTACTTGGCTTCATGTTATAGATTTGTCATGCCTGAGTTACAGCTGAGATAAACTGCTAATAAGAATCTCAGGTCTCTTTACTGAACTGCTTCCAATTATCCTGACAATACTGCTGAGAACATTATTTTTGAAACCCATACAAAAAGGTAATCACTTGATGTGGGATTCCCCTCTGTATGCTGTGAATTCCATTTGGTGAATAAAGAAACTGCATTGGCCTGTTGATAGGGCAGAACTTAGGTAGGCAGGGAATGCAGGGAGGAAGAAGGTGGAATAAGGGAGAAGCCATGTAGCCTTGCAGGAGATAGATACCAGAACTTTAGCCAGAAAGCCACAGCCACGTGGTGATACACAGAATAATAAAAATGGGTTAAATTAATATGCAAGAGTTAGCCAATAAGAAGCTAGAGCTAATGGGTCAAGCAATAATTTAATTACTTCAGTTTCTGTATGATTATCTCGGAAGTCTGGGTGGCCGGGAAATGAACAATTGGCCTCCTTACAACAATAACTCATAAACTTCATGCTCTAAATGGAATAAGCCTTGATATCCATCTGAAAAGTTCGGGTTCAGTGTCTAACTACACTGAAATGTTTGTATTTATTAAGGTTGTTCACAGTAGAGCATTTTTAAAATCGTGCATGAAGATAAAGGGCTATATATTTCAAAAATGTTGCATCTGTTTTCTAACTCATTCATTGTGCTATTATTGTGGTTTAACCACTTTAGTCCACTCATCTATCAGTTATCTTATATTGTTTTTTTTTTCCTAATTTAAAACAAAGACTGAGGTTAAATCATCTTCTGAAGAACTTGCCAATAATATAAACACTATTTTCAATGAGATGTAAGATGGGCCCCAAATATGACACCCCTATGATGCAAGAGAAAATGATACTGTTTATAACATGAATCTTGTAAATTTTTTGTAGAGAGATGTATGAAATATATAAGCTATCAAAAGAAGAGAAAAGAACAAGCAGAACATAGAACATTTCACACATATTAGGCCCTGGGCTTGTCAAGAATTGTGCTCTCTAATATTCAGAGTTACATTTCTACAGCAGGCATTTCAGAAGCACCTTTCACTGATATGCCCGTCTCCATCAGAGAGGTTCTGACACAAGGGCCGCAGTGTCTGTAAGAACTCGCGCAACCTAATTTAAAAATGAGTGAATTCTGCCCCTGTCAAGCTTCCCTTGTCTTTTCCTGTCACTTCACAGTGCACTTTAGCAAGAAGTTAATATTTTAACAACAGTAGCAGTGTCGCTCTTCTTTTGACACAAAACCAAAAGAATTTAAGAGGAAGATAGTGATATGCTGCTCATAAAACCATGTCGAGATGAAAAGATAGCTTTAAATCTTCTATGTGGATACACAATAATGGCTACACCACAGCATTCACACTGGAGACACATATGGAAACCCCTATATACTTACCAGATGAATGAGGGCCCCTCATTAATAGCTTAGAACATTTTTAAACATGTCAAGCCTTGGTAACAGAATCTTATGTTAGTGTATTTCATATTTTAAATATTTCCCTGGAACTCCATGGAAACAGCATTCATTAAAAAAAAAAAAAAACTGCTTCCTGCTTTGTCTTGATGTAATTCAGTGAATGGAGTCAATGAAAGAAATCAGTGATATCCACTCTTTTTTCATGTTACAAAAATTTAATAGAATAATGTGCTATTTTAATGAAAAGTTGAAATATATACTATTCTTATGGAAGAAACATGTCCACAATGAGGAACTAAACTAGAGCCAAAATCAGCTATTTAAAATGACACTAAGATTACTAATTAATTATAAGTACACCTTACAATATAATTATCTGAGTGCAATTGTAACTCTATATTGACATATAATTATCAAAAATTATTAAAGTATTAATTAAGAACTCACAGTCCTTTGTTTAAATAGTCAGCTATTGAATTTGTTTATCATATGCAAACAAATATGCAAGGTCACGTCAAAGGTCACATAGAAGACAGAAAAATTGGGGGTCATAGATAAGATAAAAGTTTGGGGGTCAAATAGAAGACAGAGAATATTGGGGTTTTTATAGTTCACAGAGAATAAGGAAAATTGTTCATGTGAAGTTGTAACTGATTTTTCTCTACTATTGATTTTGCTCTGCCCATTTTATCCTTTCGATCACCACAAAAATGACATACAAATACTAGAAAAAATATAATTAAAATCTGTAGTATGGTATGCTCAAATTGCTCAATACTCAATAATACAAAAGGTTTAACCAAAGAGGAAGGGCATGCCCTAAAGGTGGTAGTATCACCCCATGGAGTAAGGTCCTAAAATGATTTTACAAAATGCATGAGTAACAGCATATCTTTCTCTGTCTTCTTCCCTGCTGTAGGACCAATGTGAGTACCTCCTACTGATAATGGTCCTGCTGCCACATCTTCAATGCCATGATGGACTATACTCTTGACCAAATAAAGCCCTTCTTCCTTAAGATGTTCGTGTCATGTATTATGTCATAGCATGGAGAAATTAGTAATACAACATCCAAACAATGTAAGGCATGGGGAGGGGAACACCAGAACAGGCACATGTTTGTGCTTTTATATTAATCATCCTGATCTGAGTAGGGAAGGTTGGGGGTATAATAAGAGGTTCAATGCTGTGTAACAATAATGCCATTTTCTAGGCAGGGTGATGATATATTAAAGGAAGATGTAGGTGGTAGTGGTGGAAAGAAACAAAAAATATGAGACACTTTTAGAGTTGAGAGGGAAATGCCTAGAGCAGTCAATAGGTTTAAGCTCCCAGACTTTATAAACAATAGACTGGATTAAAATTGCACATTGAGAAAGTTTATTTTGAATGAAAGTTATGTTTATAGAAAAATGAAACAAAATATGATCTTATTCTTTCAAATCTCTTGGTTATGGAGAGCTAACATGTCTAGATGGGAATTCATGTATGCCTTGGGCTATATACTTGTTTGGAAAGCAAGTTGGCTCTGAATTTAAAAGAAAGAGAGAGAGAGAGAAAGAGTAAAAGAGAAAAGGTAGACAAAGAATACAAAGGTAAATGTTGAAGAAATTAAGTTAATTAAGTCATAATATTAATGATTATTAACATCTAAAGCTAAGATCTAGATGATCATAACAGAAAAAGTAAGAATGCTGAGAAGAAAGAACAAACAAGGGATACTGTCTTGTTGACAGAATACACATCCTGGTTACGGTCAAAATAGTAAACTGAAAAAAAATGTGACTGGTAAAGCAAATGGACTTTTCAACATGTTAGGAATGGAAAAATATGACATTAACTATGAATAAACAGGTAAGAAGGGAAGCTCACTGACAAACCCTATGGTCACATTCTCTGTCACACCTAGAACTGGCTAGAATGATCCAGTAACAACATTCCAAGAACTACATTCCAAATAATTAATAGCGGGAATCAGGTATTTACTTATACAACATCATGCAATGACATAAAAAGTTAAATCCACAGTTCTCTTTTCTTATCGTCCCTCTCTGTTTATCAGTAAATTAAAAAAGAAGGTGCATAGTGAGTGTATTTTGTAGAGTGTTTCACTGTTCTGGCAAGAAATACAAAACAAGGCAGAATAGCAATAGTGTAATTTTGGTGATTGTAATATCAGTGAGTACCAGGGAAGCTACAGAATACAACCTTTTCCAATACCTCTTACACACACACACACACACACACACACACATACACACACACAAGAAAATCCATGTTGTTGGCCTGAGAGATGGTTCAGTCAGTAAAATTAATATCCCGTTATTATGACAGCAAGTGTTCACATCCACAGAACCACATTTTACAAAGGGTAGGCATGGTCACAGAGATTGGAAATTCAATATTAGGAGGTCAGAATCCAAGAGGCTACTCAGAGCTTACTGGCCAGTGAGTATAAACAATAATTAACCATCAGGTTTTGTAAGAAATCCTGTGTTGAAAGATAAGGTGGAAAGCTGGTGGTGGGGGCACAGGCCTTTAATCCCAGAACTCAGGAGGCAGAGGCAGGTTCATCTCTGTGAGTTCAAGGCCAGCCCAGTCTACAAAAGCTAGTTTCATGATAGGCTCCAAAGCTACAGAAAAATCCTGTCTCAAAACCCCCCAAAACAAAAACAAACAGTTGGAGATTGATAAATATGATAACTCACATAAGATTCTGGCCTCCGTACACACATGTACACCAGCATGTGCACATGAACCTGTATGTAAACACACAATTTTGACACTGCAATAGTACAGCTTGGATATTTATATATTAAAAGTCACCCACAGACTCATATTAAAAGCTTGGTTCTGCCTGAGAGGTAACTGGATGAATTTATTGAATGATAATTTGATAATACTATTAGTGTGTAGTAAAATTTTCTGGAGAAAGGGACTGGTTGTAGAAAGTAGGTCCCTTCGGTAAGCTCTTCAAGGCTGTGTTCTGCCCTCACTCCTTTACGGTGCCTTTTCTGCAATGTACTGAACAAATTTACTCTAGTACATTTTCCCAACCAATGTTTGCTTCACTGGAGCCCAAAAGGAATGCAACCATGGAACCAGGGAAGAAAATCACTGAGCCCATGAGAACTATATATCTTTCTTCTTGACTATTTCTCATTGTTATTTATCACATTGAGTGATAACTGACACATATCACCAAGATGAACAGTAAAGTTCATGTTGATAATTAAAATTTTCATCACTCAGAGCAATATTTGAAGGAAAATAGTAAAATGTATTACAAACAGACCCAAGCATAGAAATCACATTAACAAATTGAGAACGTATCTATTTCTTTAAAGAGACACTGTGATTACAGGCATTTTTACAAAGAAAGAATTTAGTTGGACTAGCTTACAGTTTCAGAGGTTTAGTCCATGATCATCAAGGTGGGGTATGTGGCAGCACACAGGCAGATATGGTACTGGAGAAGTAGTTGAGAATGCAACATCCAAATCCACAGGCAGGAGGCAGAGAGGCACTGGGTTTGACTTAGGCTTTTGAACCCTCAAATCCCATTCCCTCTGGTATACTTCCTCCAATAAGGCCACACAGCACTACTCCAACACAGCACTTTCCTAATCTGTCTCAGGTAGTGGCCCTCCGTGATGACCAAAGATTAAAATAAGATTATGAGTTGATGGGGGCCATTCTTATTCAAACCAAAAAAAGAAACCACTGTAATTTTTGCTTTTTGTGAAAATTTTCCTTCAGCTTTTGGAATAAAAGATCTTACATTCTTACTTGGTTGATCCATGCAAATTCAAAGTTTATTTTAAAGGAGACCAATAAGGCTGCTAAATACCAAATTATAGGAGAACTTCAAAGTGAAGGAAATTATGAGAAAGAGAATTACAGTCTTAAATGTAATTAACTAAATGTGGAAAAGATTAGAAATATAGGAAGTAAGTCTTCAAAACAATATACTAAAATATAGTAAAATAAAACAAACAACAAAAAATAGGAGCTTGTCACAAATTTTAAAAGTAGCAAAAAGACAAACAATAGCATAAAAGATGAGTATAGAGTGCAGCAGGTTTTATATATATTGTACATATAATATGCATGTACATAATGTATACAATAAATAGGAAAGGGGTTATTTGCTTTTTGGTTTTACTCTTTTTTTTCTTTTGACTCTTTACTCTTTGTTCCTCTTTTGGGGGCCTGCCACCCATCTCCCCCAAAAAATCACATACGGAGTCTTATTCTTATTTATAAATGCCCGACCTTAGATTGACTAATTTCTAGTCAGCTTTTCTTAACTTAAATTATTCCATCTACCATTTGCCTCTATGCTTTTTCCTGTTATTACTTCTGTGTATCTTACTTTCACTCTCACTCCATAGCTAGCTGTGCGTCTGGATGACTGGCCCCTAGTGTCCTCCTCTCCTTGTTCTCTTGCTTTTTCTCCCCTTTATTCTCTCCGCCCGCCAGCCCAGCTTATCCTTTCTCCTGCATTGCTATTGGCCATTCAGCTATTTATTAGACCATCAGGTGGCAAAATATCAGTTTCACAGAGATAAATAAATGTAACATAGAAGAATGCAACACACCTTTGCATCATTAAAGCAAATGTTCCACAGCATAAACATGCAACACACCTTAAAACAATATTCCACAACAAAAGTATGATAAAGATTTTGTAATACTTTCTCCTCATTTTTGAAAGATATCATGTATGTTCTCCTTTATCTTAAATTGTAATTCAGCCCCATATCTTCCTGACTCTCCTTCAATCTCTTTAATATGTGATAGAATTTACATTATATATATATTTTTATCTTTACTTTATGCCATTAGTATATAACATTCAGCATTTCTTATACACTACATGGCTTACATATCACATGTCCTAGAAAAGGTTAATGTTCATATTTATTGAATTAACAAGCCAATGAATAAAATATTGAAATGATCTCAACTATTCAAGAAACCCAAGATTATAATGGGTTAAAGAAGTCTGTGTTAAGGAAGTCATGGAGATCTCATTATGAATATAAAAATTGAACACCACCTTGAAGGGAGGAGGGGTTTCACGTAGCTTTCTTAGAACTGTTCTCAATTGCCTCGGCAATTATCACTCTATTTTCCCTTCCTCCCATTGGAACATCATTTCTGATCATTATCATAATTGTTACATAGTAATTGCATTTGGTGTTTAACCAAAGGCACCATTAGTAATTACTTTTACAACAGTTTTACTCAGTCAATACCAATTGGTGTCAACTCTCACATTTGGCCCTGTGCATTCTGGCACTGTGAAAGACCCACTTGGAGAAGCAATTACCTGGGAGCATGGCCACAGGGACCTCAGAGAAATGCAGCACTAACAGAATGCATCTTAATGAGTGCCCTTTGAATCTTCACCTCCACCTCTTCTCATTGCTTCCATAAAATGAAGGTTTCTTTAATTTGCAGTATAATATCAGCCAACGAAAAAGAATACAAATTACATCAACAATTAAAACACAGTATCAAAGAAGCAATTTTGTATGCTCCAGAAGTAAAATGTATGCATTTTTGTCATTCTAGAGGACAATGAAAAGAAAGAATAGTTATGCTCAATTATTGACAACTGTGTTTCCCATGTCTCATTGATATATTGCCCTGTCCTTCAATTCATTTGTCCTCATAAAAGTCAAATAGAATTCCCCTTTACCTCTAAGTACTGCAATGGCTGAGTAAGGTAAAGACTTAAAAGACATCTCCATATGAGGAGTAGGAAAGAAGAGTAAGAAGTTTATTCTGACAGTGCTTGTCAGCTCCAATTTGATGGAGGTGGGGAAGGTCAAGATGTAAACATTTATGTCTAGCTTTTGTTCACCAGAAAAATATCTAGGTCAACATGGAAGAGATTGTATTTGTTTGTTTGCTGTTTAAGAAGCCTTTAATTTCCTTCCATGAAGAAGTTATTCGAGAGTTTGTTGTTTTAGTAACGGCAGGTTATGCCTGCTCAGTATCCTAACAGAAAAATTAAAACAAAAAGAATAAAATAAAATAAAAATAAAACAAAAAGAAAAAAAACCTTGGATTTCTAACTCTTCACAATAATAACATTAAATGATCTGTTAAAATGGTGTTTTCTGAATGGCTTTTATTATGCATACACAGCAGGACTTGCTTTCGAATGCTTTCTTTTGCAAGGGGGAATAGAGAGAAAGTGAGGTGATGGGCCAGAGCACGTAATAGAAGAATATGAGATTCCTTTCTGTTCAAAGACAAGATACCCACTAGGGAATATGAAGTTCAAATATGATTTCCATTTTTCTGAGTTCACTGTTCAAGATAAGTAAACACGTTATTGTAGGGATTTGGGAAACAAGGACTACTTTCTCCATCTTTTTGACATATGCCTAAATTATTCTCTTTCTCAGTTCCTCTTCCAGAGATATGGAAGAAGACAAGTAGATGTACGTCCTGAGAAACAGACAGAGATGTAGCTATAAGAGACGGCTATATTAATAGAGACATATCGGGGTTTGCTGGACCACTTCTGTTTTTTAATCATTGCTTTGAGTTTTTTCCTTTGCCTGTGATTAGTGTGTTAAAACTAAAATCAAATATTTCACATGGAAACAAGAGCTACATTAGAAAGATAGCACACCACTTTTTGTAACTCTGCGCATTGAAAGATACAGTTAGATTTTATGGTGGAGAAATGGTTTCTAGAATGTGAAGCTGTAACAGGAAGGAGAAGGTAAATTAACCCCTTAGAACTGAACTTGCCACAATTCTGCCTCTTCTAATTGTTGTTTAGCAGCATTATTTGTAATAGCCAGAACCTGGAAGCAACCGAGATGCCCTTCAACGGAAGAATGGATGAAGAAAGTGTGGAATATATACACATTAGAGTACTACTCTGCGGTAAAAAACAATGACTTCTCGAATTTTGCATGCAAATGGATGGAAATAGAAAATACTATCCTGAGTGAGGTAACCCAGACCCAAAAAGAAGATCATGGGATGTACTCACTCATAATTGGTTTCTAGCCATGGATAGGGGCCACTGAGTCTATAATTTGTGATCCTAAAGAAGCTAAACAAGAGGGTAAACCCAAGGAAAAACATATAGATATCCTCCCAGCTATGGGAAATAGACAAGATTGATGGGTAAAAAATTGGAATCTTGGGGGTGGGGTGGGATGGGGATGAGGGGTGATGGGGAGAGAAAAGTGTGAAGGAGAGGATGAGGGGAACTGGGGGAATCGGGGTGATTGGGGATAAAGGAAGGTTGGATAGGGGAGCAGGGAAACTCATACCTTAGTTAAGGGAGCCACCTAAGGGTTGGCAAGAGACTTGAACTTGGAATGGCTACCAGATGCCCAGGGCAATGTCCCCAGTTAGTTCATTGGGGCACCTGAGGATAGGGAACCTGAAATGAACCTATCCTATAATCATACTGATGAATATCTTGCATATTGTTGTTTTAAGATGAGGTCTCACTATGCAGCCGTGGCTAGCTTAGAACTCACTATGTAAACCAGCCTGGAAACCAACTCACAAGGATCTGCTTACCTCTGCCTCCCAAGTACTGGGATTAATGATGAGGGCTGGGATTAGCAAACTCTGGCATGCCAGGCTAATTATTTGATGCAAGAGTGGCAGGGAAAAGAATGTTGATGCATTTCCCTTTGGGTTACATACTTTCTTCCATCAGTTGGAGTAGGATTTTCAATATTTGCTTGTTTGCTTGTTTTGTTTTGTTTTGCTATTCTTTCTGAAAGCAAGAAAAAAATATCTGGAAAATTTTAAATAAATTAATCAGAGAAACTCTTGTCAAATAAACCTGCATATACAAGTAATATAGGAAATTATAAAGCAGTTTAAAATTGGTTACTCTGCTGTTATTTCATTATTTTTGTCTTAATCATAAAGCATCTATTCTTTGTGTATTTTAATGATCATACAGGTAGGAAATAACTAAAAATAATAGCCACAACATTCAAGTTAAATAGGATGAAATCCTAGGAAAATTTCTTAAATGGAAAAAGAAGAACAGGATAAAGTCAGTCTAATAGGTGTGCAGAGGACAGGTGGCCTTGCTTGTCCAGAGTAGAAGGCTATACTCTCTCTGCTGCTAATCTCTGGAGTCTGGGTCCTTTTATTACTGTCTGGATCTTAAGTATGATCTTCAACCAATAATATTATTAGGTTGTGGTAGAAACTCTAGGGTGGGAACTTATTGGAGGCACTAGGTCATTGATGGTGTTATTTTTGAGGGTATATTTTGCCTCAAATCTCTAGCCCTCCTCTCTCTCTCCTCTCTCTCTCTCTCTCTCTCTCTCTCTCTCTCTCTCTCTCCTCTCTCTCTCTCCTCTCTCTCTCTTTGATACCATAAATTGAGCAGCTTTCCATTGGCATTCCCTTACAGTATGATGTCCTGTCTTATGACAGACCCAGAAGCAATGAACTAAGAAGAAACAGTCATGGGAAATAAATTTTTCCAACTTTACGTTTATCTCAGCAATTTTGGACACAGTGACAGAAAGCTAACACGATCCTGACATGAAGCACTGAACAGATAAATTTCCTCGGCAGCTTCTGGTAAAAGTTTAAAGATGAATGTATGAAATCTTGCTCTGGGAAGGAAAGCAGAGAGGGGATGTCATCATTCATGAAAGCGGCAGCAGGTTCACAGCACACTGCAAAGGAAGAATGCAGCCTTGAGGTTTACTGGCACTCCAGAATCAGCCACTCGGGGTCCTGATTGTGAGTATTTGTTCTCAATACTCCATTCGAGAATGGGACTTTCCCTTTTACTAGCGGATTTTATCTTTAAAACAATCTTTCAATATTTGAGAATGGAAACTGTTATGAAACACACATTAGTTATTTAAAATCATCATATATTTGTAGTAGGGGCTGCGGGCCTCTTCCACAGCCCAGCTCATGGTTGCCTGGCTAGCTTATGCCCCAAAATAATGACACACAAACTCTATTCTTTTAAACACTGCTTGGCCCATTTCTGTTCATGTATGTAGCACCCTAAGGTGCGCTTACCGGGAAGATTCTAGCCTACGTCCATCCTGGGTCAGAGCTTCATCGTGTCTGCTCTGGAGAGGAGAGCATGGCGTCTGTCTCTCAGAGGAGCTGCCCTGCATCTGAGCTCACTTCCTCTTCCTCCCAGCATTCTATTCTGTCTACTCCACCCACCTAAGGGGTAGCCTATCAAATGGGCCAAGGCAGTTTGTTTATTGACAAATGACCTTCCTCCATCATTTCCCTTTTTTCTGTTTAAACAAAAAAAAAAAGGAAGGCTTTAACTTTAACATAGCAAAATTACATATAACAAAACAGTTATCAAGTAAAAATTACAATATTTACATCTATTTTATCTTTATCATAACTAAGGAAAACTATAACTATCTATCTATTATTCAACTCCATCAAAGACTCCAGAAGAATACAATATTACCTAAGCAAACAAAAAGTAAGCAACTTCTAAACTCTAGAAATGACAGAGACATCTCACTGCCTGGACAGTCACCCAAAGTTCCTCTGTACCGTTGGGGCATCCATCTTCGGCCTAAAGGTCCATAGTATCCAGAGACGTTTCCATGAAGCAGGAAATTTAAAGGCAGTTCAGTCACTATCTGCTGTGTCCTGCAGAATGTCTCGCAGACTCTTTCATGAATCAGGAACCCCGAAAGATCATCTCACCTTTAGGCAAGTTCAGCAGTCCTCTCTCTGCGGGTTCTTTGTGTCCAGTTTATAAAATAGTCCAGGCAAGAGCAGTTTCTTGCCCAAATGGTTATCAAACTCCATAAGGATCCTCTTCGATGCCCATCTTCTTCTTGAAGTAGATTGGTGCTGCCAGGAGCAGAGTGTCTCATTGTCATGAAAAACCCTAAGTTATTAAAGCACTTAAAATGCCATATTTTATAATCTTTGAAAGATATGAAGAATGTCTATCTAAAATATAAGCATGCACATCTAGAAAATCTAACATGACTACAAACTTGACTATTATTGATAATTATCCATTAGCAACCTATATACATTACATTTTTAAGTGAACTACACAATCACAATACCTTAATCAATATCAGAAATACATATACATATAATAAAATTGACCTTAAATTAATATCAGTAAACCAAGATTCATATCAATGCAAATTATTCACATCTATATTATCTCCCCCTTTAAATGTAAAAGAACATTTATAAACAATATATGGGAACATGGGCGCAGTTTTTTCTCTCCAAACTGCTTCCTGCTGAATGGGGGCGCTGTTAATCAGGTCTTTCATGGTATAACCTGTGTGCTAGGTTCCTCTCAGTCGGCAGTTGAGCAAAGTAATTTTTTGAAGGTGTTCACAGCAACCCTTCAGGAGGACGTGGTCTATCATACCATATTGGGATCGAAGAAGCAATCCAAAGAGTCTCATCCTCTGTGAAAACAAAAGAAGAAACTCTTTTCCAAAGTATCATATCCTTAGATCCAAATTCTGAAGTCAAGGTATTTTGAAAATATCTATCTTGAATTAATTCAGCAGCATTTATAAACAAATATCTTTTAGCATCTGTTGCTCCTTCCTCAGCATTAAAACAATTCAAAGAGAGCATAATAGCATACAGTATCAAGATTTTCTGTGTACTTTCCATCTTTGTGCGGCTTTATTTTAACTCTATTTTGTTTATTTTTACTTTTGTTTTATATTTTCTGTATATCTTTGTCCTGGAATAACTCTTTAGACCAGGCTGTCCTTGAACTCTCAGAGATCTGTCTGTCTCTGCCTCCCAGGCATTGGGATTAAAGGCATGTGCTACCACACCTTGAAGTCACAGAGGTCAATCTCCCTCTGTCTCCTAAGTGTTGGGATTAAAGGTGTGTACTACCACACCCAACTGCTTTCTTCCTTATTTTTTTTAAGAACTTTTAGCCTGCATATACTTTTAACACACTGTAAATCATTTAAAGTTTTCTTTGTCTTTGAATCTCTCTTTACTGTATCTCTCTCTTTTTCTGACCACACGAGCCTTTAAATTACTGAGCAATATGGGTAGGATTAAAGCCGTGGCTTTGCCAGATAAATCCAGGCCATTCCTTAGCTTTCCAGCCTCATGGCGGAGGTACCGGCTGTAGCCATGTTTACCACCACAACTCTGTGGCGTTTCAAGGTCCTTGCCAGCAAACAAGCTGCAATACTATATCCACAGACAACACTCAAGTCCTCTCTCTGTAGTTGGCCCTCCTGCCTCAAACAGTCAGAGTTTGCCCTGGCAGGATGGACCAGAATGCCAGAGTTTTAAAACAGCACAACTTTTTTCCTGCTACGTCTGAAAACAAACAAGTATGCAGTCAGCTTTTATCAATACCTTTTAAGTGTTTCGTGGCAGGACCTCTTAATGAGCTGCAGGGTTCTGCAGCTGAAGCTGAGTCAGGAAGCCTCTCTTAGATGAGAGCGCTTGCTTGCCTCTAGCAGGCAGAGCAGACCCGAGAAATTGTTGCTACCAAGAAAACATGCTTTACTCTATTCTTTCCCAAGCTTTCTCAGGCTTTCTGTGGATGCAGTTATCCACATGGGCGCCATCTGTAGTAGGGGCTGCGGGCCTCTTCCCACAGCCCAGCTCATGGTTGCCTGGCTAGCTTATGCCCCAAAATAATGACACACAAACTCTATTCTTTTAAACACTGCTTGGCCCATTTCTGTTCATGTATGTAGCACCCTAAGGTGCGCTTACCGGGAAGATTCTAGCCTACGTCCATCCTGGGTCAGAGCTTCATCGTGTCTGCTCTGGAGAGGAGAGCATGGCGTCTGTCTCTCAGAGGAGCTGCCCTGCATCTGAGCTCACTTCCTCTTCCTCCCAGCATTCTATTCTGTCTACTCCACCCACCTAAGGGGTAGCCTATCAAATGGGCCAAGGCAGTTTGTTTATTGACAAATGACCTTCCTCCATCATATATTATTCATAGGGAGACAAACAACCATAAGGCTATATATAGCAAGAAATAAGACATGTAGAATCAAACTTAAGAAGGATATTTTTTTCCAGTACCCTTGAAGTTGCCTGTTTCTTCTCTGCTATCATGACTCAACCTGACCCATAAAAATAGCTATTGTTTATAATTTTAATTAGTTTTCTCTTCATTTATAATTTTCTTGGTTAGTGATTATTTTGAGCCTATGAAAGTTTGTGAAAACTTTCACATTCAAAAGTAGATCCAAAAATGATCAGTCATCTGGTATTTCTTTGGGTTTGATTTGGGATCCCCCATCTGCATATACATATTTAAATTTATTTTCTAATTAATCTTTTTCATGTAAGTTTTATTCATAACCAAGCCAAGAATCTAAGAAAATTTAGGAAGTTTCCTACCATCTACACAAGTAAACTCTTTTGACTTCTGCTTTCCTTTTTGCATAGAAAAAGAAAACATTCTTAATCATGGCCTACATATGTACTAATAAATCAGTGATGTGCAGTATTTCTTAAAATCAAATATTATTAAATAAAATAATTAACAATGATAAAATAAAAAGTGAACATTTTATTTCATGACAAAGACTAGAGGGTTGAGAGGGGAGGAGCTAAGTAGAATTAATCAGCTGCAAGCAAAACCAAGGAAATGATCACAAATACTGACTTGAAACCTTGATTTTAATATCAGGTCTCCTAAGCCATTGTCCCTTGTCTGCAAATATATGTTCAGGACTGGTAACCCAAAGCTATCTAGAAATAAAAACTGCTTCTCCTGGACTTCATCCTCACTGGACGGATTCACCTGCTCCACGGTTCTCTGCTTCACACCACACATTTATCTCTAATGTAGGTCACTGGATTTTCCTCTCTCGGGTCTGAAGCAAATGCTCTTCAGGACGGTCCAACTGCTACCTTGCCCTGCTTCTGCCCATTGTGGGAACTTGTTCCAAGGTCTGACCCTATTTTTGGCCAGCACCTGTCATGTTTCAGTAAATCTTTTGTAGTAGAAATATCATCTCTAGTATTTTCATATAACAATGTCATAATTCAAAGAGAATTTTTAAACTAGAAATGCAAAAATGAATAATTCAATTAAAATTATATATATGTTTATTATTTTTAGTTTTACCTTTATCTACATTTTCGGTCCTTTATGATATTTATAGGAAAATACTTATCACTATCAATGTAAAGATGAATTCATTTATATTTCACATTTCAAAATTTTAGCATTAATATCTATGGGACATAATAAATTAATATTTATTTTAATTAATTAAAATATTACTATTTTATTATAGTTTTTATTTTAAAAGTTCTGATACATAATTAGTCCTATATCAGAATTCTTCAAGGAATTAGAAGAAAAATAGTAACAAAATTTTACTTGAACCTTATCCATAGTCTGCATTGAGATATGGTTGTCTTTTCAATTGATAATAAATACCTTATTGATCTTACACAGAGATTTAATGCACATAGGATTATGTAATAAAAGGGAGCTTGTAGAAATTGATGGACCAATGCTAACTTTTTTTTAAATGAAAGTGTCTCCTGATGAGAAAAGGGCAGGATGCTTGGTCCTACTGCTGTGTCCTAGATTTGTAGGATGAGACCAGGTTTGTCTTCTGAGAAGCTTCTAGATTGTACTAAATGTTAACAGTGTGGTGAACTGCATGAAGAAGCCACAGCTACGATTCGCTGATGATCACTGCTACCAACACACCTTCAGTTTCTTTTGACTCAGAGACTATAGGTGACAGGAAATAGCAACATGACAGGAAATGAATATTTGTGAAAAGTATCTCTGATACTAAGTTTTTCTGAGAGGCAGACTAACTTTGCTGTCAAGAGAACAGGCTGATTCTATTACAGACGTCATCAGGGAATACATCTTAATTTTACCATTTAGTTTTCTGACTCCTGTTTGCTAGTGCATCACTTCAATTCACAGATGTGACTGGATATGTTTGAGTGATAGTTTCTATCTCTTATTATTGCAAAGAGTAATTATTAAATAATTATTAAATTTCATTGTGATATTTCTACGATTATATGATAAACAATAGCAACAAATATGCTTTGTGATCCGATGAAGTAGAAAACACTATGAATCTAGCATCCTAAGCTAACATGATGGAAACTCTTCATATTATAATTAGTGCCGAGAAAACATTATTCACAAACAAATAGGGAGGTGGTAAACACTGTAGACTTCAAGGACAGTTGGAGGGCAGAAACCAAATACAATGTCAATTTTAAGTTTTCCTTGAACAATAAGACAAGTTGTGTGACTCAATTAGACCTGAGGATATCTGAAAAAAATATGAAAGATACATGAATAGAACAAAACCATTACTACACACACATTTTTGGCCTAAGACATAGAAATATAATTTCATTTTGATGTTGCTGTTTTATTTGTGCCATTTGTGTGTGCGAAAAAGCAGCATAATAACTAATAATACAGAGACAATTTTTAGCTATTAATATTTTTCTTTCTATGAAGTTTTTTTTCCTGACCTTAAGAACCAGTAATGTACTGTCATGTAGAAACAATTGTCCCCCTGTTTCTTAGTGAACCGTACAAGGGTGCACTAACGCAACCATAGTAGTTTGTGTCGCATGTTCTCCATGTGCTTAGGTATGAACACTTAGCCCTGGATTGATGGTGCTGTTCAGGGGAGAAATTTGGGACCTTTATGAGGTGCAGCCTTGATGGAGGAAGTACATTCCTATGGATAGACTTGGAGAGGTTATATCCTTACTACATTTGCTGCCCACTCTTTGTTTCCTGTATGTGTAAGTTGAGATGTGAGCTCTCAACTTCCTCCTCTTTCCACCATGCCTGCTATTGCTGCCATGCCCTCCCGGCATCCGTCATACAGACACCCTAATGTCCTCTTGTCCCTTTGGAACTAGAAGCCAAAATAAAAGTCTTTGTGTATAAGTTGCTTTTGGCCATGGTACCTTATCATAGGAACTGTGACAGCTGGTTTTGGTTGTCTGGCAAAGTCATCTATTCCCTTACTGTGTCATTCCTTCACTCTTGTTAGAACCAAGCTGTTCAGGGACACAAAGTGGACTGAATACCAACAAGATTTCCAAGAATCCTCTATCTATTCAGCTCCACGGTGAGACTGTAGGACATACAACCTTATTAGCTGACCAAATACCGTATTCTCAGCCTCTTTGGTACATGATAGCCATTGTTTTTACAGAATATATCTTGTAAGTCAATCTAAGAAAATTCCTGTTAATACATATATATTCATTTTATGAGCTATGATCTTTTAAAAGAACCTTAGTTAACATTGCAACAAAAATTAGCCAATAAAACGTATCCATTGCATCAGGTAACAATTAAAAGGAAAATCTTCCACAGTCCCAGAGAAGCTAGGTAACAAGGAGGACCTTAAGAGTGACTGACACATGGATGTCACTGGGAATAGGAAATAGATGAAATGTGCTGGGAAAACTGGGGGCAAGGAGGAGTCGAGTGAAGCAGATGAGGGGTTCAGGAGCATGAGGGATCGGGATGGTCGAGTTCAGGGGGGCAGAGGGGAAGTAATAAAAAAGATATATTGATAGAGGGGACTGTTATAGGATTAGGGAGAAACCTAATGGCAGGAAAACTCCCTGGAACCCACAAGGATGACTACAGCTAAGACTCCTAGAAAAACCTTGATATTAGTGATATAAATCAGGCACAGAAAACAAACATCATATAAAAGTTTGATCTCAGAGGAGACCATAAAGTGGCCACAAAGTACCTGGGAAGGATGTGGAGGTTAGAGGTAGAGAAAGGATATTTAAGAAGAATGAGAAGTAGTTGAACAGAAAAATAACTTCCAGTGTTCTATAGCACAGCAGATAGTTGTAGTGGCCAACAATGAATCAGATCATTCTGCAAAGCTGGAGAAACTTGTAGATGTTTTTAACATACAGAAACATTAATGTCTGATAATACAGATATGCCAATTAGCTGACTTGATCATTTCAGTACACATGAGTATTGAACTATCACATAATACCCCATAAATATGTGCAATTATTATGTCAATTAAAAATTACAAATATTTTTAAAAGCACTAACTTTAAAATTGCATAAATGAGAGAGGACTCAATAAAAGCAACATGTGATCCATACAAACAGAGTGAACCAACAATCTTACCAAGACTTTCATCTATTCAAAGATTGCTATGCACAAGGTAATTTAGGGCTATGGCAAAAATTCAGAGGAAATTTTCCATTGGCCTGTTCATGGGCTAAGAAATCAGATTCAGTCTCAAAAGGTTATTTTTCTAGACTACATAAGAATTATGACATAAAATAATAAATGATAATCACAAGTTAAAGACAAACCTAGGGGAGTATAAGGAATTTAAATTGTTCTGTAGGCTATTTCTTTGCCATAAAGAAAAAAATGTGGAAGAAACAAAGAAATATTAGCTTCTGAAATGAAAGTTACAAAAGTAAGCAAAATGAGTGTTATTTGTGGAGTGAATGCATTGTACCCCCAACAATGTTCAAGCTCTGTTTTCCTGCATCTGTGCCTGTGATCTTCATTAGCACCAAGGTCTTGGCCAGTGTGAGAGTTAAGATGTGATCATACTGGATGCAGGTGAGACCAGTGACTAACATCATTAGAGAAGTGAGGCATATAAGGGCTGAATGAAGAGAGAGCATTCATTACTGTTTTTAAATGTGGATTTAATGTGATTGGTGACGTGCTGCTCCTGCTGCCTTGGTTTTACTCTGAGGGACAGTATCTTCTGGAGTTGTAGACTCGGGTAAACCTTTCCTTCCTTCTTAGGCTGTTTGCTCCTGGGTGTTTTCTAGTAGTAACAAGAAAACTAAATGGTAGAATAGACATAAGAGGAAAGTTGCCAAATGAAGACGGAGGCCCAGGTAGGTGTTCCACAGATACGAGTGCAGAGAGGCCAAAGATCAGCAGTCATCTCTCAAACCCAGGAAGAGAAGAGAAAGGGTTTCCTTGTAGTTTTACATGGAATCTGATATTTTTACTTTAAACTTTTAGTTTTTAAAGCTGAAAGCTATACTCGTATTTTGTTCTAATCTACCTACTTGTGATAATTTGTTGTGATGACCCTAGGAAAACACTGATTCCAAAATTAAATATTTCTCTTGGTAATGGCCTTTACAGATAACATTTTTGATGACTATATTTTTATAAAATAAATTTTACAGTCACAATTATTTGAAAGAGTGATCTGAATAGGTGAGAATTGAAACATGATAATCTACGTGTTTTATCCATGCAAATCATTTGTCACATTCAATAACATATAATTTAAGAACAGGAGCATTCAACCTGCTAAATTTGCAGTAAGTAGAAAATGATTTAAGGAGTATCCAAATTTCTTCAGTATAAAATGCAGAAATGTTATTCACATATGTATGATCTATGATTTCTTCATGCTATAATATCAGATATTTGAACAGCTCCAACACAGATTAGAACTTCAAATATTCATGAAGGTCCTACAAAGGAGTGTGCAGAGTTCTTATTTGACTTTATTCACATATTCTTCTATGCGAGTCTCTGATTTTCTCTTTCCTCAGGCCCACCCTTCCTATATATGTCACCACTAGAGTGACAATTCAAAACTCGTTTTACATTTCCTTCAAAAATGAGGTGAAAGAAACCATGCATATGGTATAATTAAAATATGAAAAGGAAAGGCTGGAGAGATGGTTCGGTGGTTAAGAGCACTAGATGTTCTTCCAGAGGACCTGATTTCAATTCCCAGCACCCACACGGCAGCACACCACTGTCTATAACTGCAGCTCCAGGAGTTCCAATATTTTCACATAAACACGCATGCAGGAGAAAGCATCAACGCACATAAAATAAAGGGAGCTATTATGGAGTTAGCAAGAAACCTGGCACTAGGGAAATTCCCAGGAACCCACAGGATGACCCCAGCTAATATTCTAAGCAATCACAGAGAGGGTTCCCTAACTGGCCTTCCCTTCTAATCAGATTCATGACTATCTTAATTGTCATCATAGAACCTTCATCCAGTAACTGATGGAAGCGGATGCAGAGATCCACAGATAAGCACTAGGCCAGTCTCCTGGATTCCGGTCATAGGGAGGGAGGAGCAATAATATGAATAAAGGGATCAGAACCATAATGGGCAAACCCACAGAAACAGCTGACTGGTGCTAGTAGAAGCTCACTGACTCTGGACTGCCAGAGGACAGAGAGGAAAAGCAATAGTGCCTTAAGATTCTTTCTCTCTCTGCTCATGCCAACAGTCACATTGTTGTAAACTAGTCACATTGTCTTAAAGCCATCTACCCTCTGTTACCATATCAATTTCTCAAAGACTCTGTCTTAAAATATAATCATGTTCTAAAGAACCATGAATTTGGGGAGATGTAAGTAGCTCAGAATACTCCTTTCTCATTCCATGTGAACAGAATGACTTCCTGGTTTTTCAAGCACATAAGATTCTTTCTTTTTTTTTCGTCACAGAGTTTCACTTGCTTTTTCTATGCTTGTGTTCTTTCCTGCTCTTTTGCACACCTGAATTTTACTCATTCTTTTTTATTCTCATTGCTATCTCCTAAGAGGGTTCTTTCCTCGACAACCAATCTAAATCACTGTGACTGCCCCCTCTTCCCTCATCTCTGTCTAATGTGACTTATTTAACGTGTACTTCTTTATTTAAAATAATATCTACCCCAGGACTCATCTGTCATCTTATTCCTGGGTGCATACTTGAGAAACTGTGATGTACCAATGAGCCTCAGTACACAAGATTCTTCATTAAATAAATGTTCTTCATTAAAAGACAAAAATAACATTTTAACAATAAAAATGCCAAGACTCGAAATCCATTTCTTTTATAAAATGTTTCCTATATAATCTCATTGTTCTCACTTAAGGCAAGTTGAATAGCCACATTTTCATTCAGTCTTCCCAGCTGTAAAATGTAATTTATCCTTGCACACATGGATTGGTCTATTATCATAATAGACATGGAATGAATTTAGTAAAAGATTTATAATCATATTTATCAGACAATCAATGCTATACAATTCTTTGATATTATCAGGTGAAAAATGTAGTTCAGTATTAGTGGCTATCATTGATCAAATGAGATGAAGGCTCTCTGCTCTAGAGGATTTTACTCATCACTAAAGAGACTGCGTAAAATGATTTACACTGTGCTCAATTTATTTAGAGCAATTAAATGATATAAATATGAAATAACTATAATCATGAGGAAAATAAAGATCATTAACACCATGGTTTTGCATCATATAGGCATTATCCTGTGAAAATTATATATAATATTGATTTTTTTCATCTCCCTTAGTCTGTATTTCAAGGCCTATGATTGGCAAGTAATTTCTGTCCATTATAAGTTAACTCATTCTAAAGTATATCTTTAAAATTTTTCTTCACATTGTGAAGTGACAAGATTATAGTAGAATAAGAGATGGCTCAGCCTTTTAACTGACCCCTGAAAGTTTATTGTTTGGGGGACAAGAAAGAAGACTCAGCAGTAAAGAACATTGACTCTTCATTCACAGGACTCTGAGTCCATTCAGCACATTCATGTTGGCTCACAGCTGCATTCCAGAGATTTGATTCTCTCTTCTGGCATCCATGACCACTTCGTGCATATAGTGCACAGGCATACATGCAGGCAAAACACCCGTGAACATAAAATAAAAATAAACATGATTTTCTTTTTTAAATTGTTCTTTGTACCACTAAGTGTTTCTTCTCATGGAAGAATTCTTGAGCCAAAGTCCAACTTCTACTTACCATTAAATTCCTTGATATTCTATGCCTTTCTGTGGGATTTAGAAATCTTAAAACACACCATTTAACTAGATAATGGTTGACAATATCTACACTCTCAAAACTAATGGGTGGGAAGTAATGTGATTGCTGAGACCATCTGGTCGTTTGTGCTGGACAGCTCCAAGCAAACACCATGAAAATATTGATTTTCTTTGCAAATTTATAAATTGAGTCCTAAATACCCTGTGTTTGCTCAGTGTTCCTGCACTGGGAAGGAAGGACACTAAATGGCAATGACAAACTCAGATATGCATATTTGGGTGATTGATTTGTGGTCTGGACACCTGTGCCAAGAGATTGTTGCAGCTGCAATGTGACCATTTCACATGTAGGCTAAGGAATGCTCATGCATCTCACCCCCACTCCTCCCTATATTGGCCTATCTCTGATTTTCAGGCCCTTCTATAATTGTTCCAATCAATGCTATTACACATTAAGTGGATATTTATGGAAAATCAATTCAGAACACTATAATTAGCAAGCACTGTAAGCCTCAAAATGTTAATGCATAGCGGCCACTCCAAGCAGAAATTTACCCATAATAAAACTTGTATGAAATACCTTAAGACATTTAGCAGTAGTGACTTGGTTGATATTCAATAGTGGTGTTAATTTGTTTGTATGAGATAGAACCAAGGTCTTATCTCATTTCCACAAGCGATGATGAATAATATTCAGAAGCTCCATTTCGCCAAATGGGAAACTGTCACTGATCTGAACTCTTAACATTTTCAACATTATGTTGTAAGAAATCCAATTTTACATTTTTTTTGTAAAATAATATTAATTTTTATATATCAGGCAGGCATACGACAAAAATTAATTGCATTAGCATTTCTATTTCAGTGGCTTACAAAGATACTTTTCTAAACTGTTGCTTCTTTCCCCTGCTACTCTTTTTCACTGTTTCTCAGGAATAGAAGTTGTGACCAGTTCAGGTTGGTTCTAGGCAATGATTGCAGAAATGAAGATAGAAAGACTGTTGACTTCAAATCAAGGTTCCGGAAGGTACCTTCTTTAATGTCTCTGTTTTCATAGTAGAATAAATGCCTTTAAGTTAACTATTTTTGCTACTCTCACTAGTTCCCAAATCTTACAGTTCATCAGATGATTATCTGTGGAAGAATGTCCATTGCTATGTAAACTTGTGGGCCATTAGCATACAGAGTCTACTCATGGGATGACCTGATGCCTGTTTTCTTAGACACTCAGGTAAGGCTTCAGTGAACCTGAACATTATTCTCAGAAATAGCAATGTTTACACCAAAAGAACTTTCATGTGTTGCTCAAATATTACCACTTTTCTTTAAATCCTTTTTAATATGTTATTTGTTTATTAATCATTAAAATGGTTTCTGGAGCTCTGAAACCTTGAGCAGTATAGCAAACACTCATATCTGCTCTGTCTCCTATCTGTCTTCTTACTCTAGCTCCTCCCTGTTTTCAAACCTTAGTCAGCCTGCCTAGATAAATATGAAATGTGACTGTAGGAATCATCAGTATCCCTCAATGTTAAAGGGAGTTGCATAGATAGGAGAAAAGTGCCCATCTCTAGATTAATAAAATTTAACAAGACACAGCCTGAGGATAGTGGCTTTCTTTGGGAATGGCCAAGCTAACTATAGATAGATTATTCCAGCAAAACTTTCTCCAGCTATATTATTTCATTTATTCCTTTATTTTACTTATTTGAAGTGCTTCAATTCAAACCTGAGGCCCCTACACAAGACATATAAAGACATATATACAGTCTTTCTCTGAGCTCCACTCCTAGCTGGTGTTTTATTTCTCAAGTTGCGACACAGCTTTCATATACACTTGTATGAACTTTTTTTGTTTGGGGAGCTGGGCTAAGGTGAGAAGAGATCTCACCAGGTAATCCAAGCTATGTATCTCATTCTACCTTGTCACTTGAAATCCTGACTCTGTATCCCTATGACTGAGATTTATTTTTTTGTTTATTTCTTTGTTTCTGTTTTGAGTTTCTCTTTTTAACCCTTGCCTTCCTGGAACTCATTCTGCAGACCAGGTGGCCTTGAAAATTAGGAGATTTACCTGCCTCTGTCTCCCAAGAGCTGGGACTATAGGTGTACGCCGCCCTCACCTGGCAGGTCTGGGGATTTTGCATCTATTTTTATTAAATATTTATATGAAATGACATTAGGTGCTTATTATCTAGAAATGCAAATGAAATATGACTAAATACCAAGCAAATAAGTAGAAAACCATTGCCTCTCATGAGTTTATACTAAGAACGGAAAAGTAGAAGATGCAGAAACCATTTTTGTTACAGAATTTAACATCCAAGTAAAATGTTTGAGCAATGTGAACTTTAGTAAAAGCCTTATATTTGGTATATATGTCTTCATATGTTTACCTTTTGATCTTATCCTCCTTTTTGTTTCCTTATTTTGCATAAGAAAGCTGCTTTGCTTGGGTGGCCCACTGATGCTGCTCCTTCCAGAGAGGCAGAAGGACGACTTTGCTGACTTCTCACGTGTTTGCTTCAGTTTACACCATTCTGAACTGTGCTTTCCATTCAGGAAGTCTTTGCTTTGCCTGAGTGTCTTCTGCTTTTTTTCCCCAAAGCTTTCATTGTTTTCATTATAGATCAAGCTTTCTTCTCATTATTTTTTAACCTCTCATTTCAATAAAAGCATTTTGGAAACTTAATATTCAGAAATATAGTCTATTCGGTTTCAAGTAGCTTCCAACTTAATTGGGGATACTTGGTGGTCTACGTACACTACCTTTGCTTCCCAATGTAGCAACTTTTAAAGTGCGTGAAGCCATCAATCTCTGTTTTAATTAAGATTAGATTGTTCTAATGTAGCAGATACAGTTGGCCCTAGACTTCACTAATGAACTAAAGACAAAAAACAGATTGTTGTCGTGAACATATATAGTCTGTATCTGTGCGGAGACACCAACGACTACCATCTTTTTGATTAAGGTGGTGACAGCACAAAAATGTTATGCACTGAAAATGGAAAGGCATGCAGTATACATTTCCCAATAATTTTTCATCTTTTTCTCAGAAATATTATTTTCTTAAAATCAAGTGTTACTGACCTAAGGACAATATGAACATTGCATACAGTTTTAGTCTCTATATGTTGTGGTTTCAAATATTTTATGGTGAATTCATTTCTTGAGTTTTTCCAAATTGGTTACACGATTTTGAAAAATCTGTTTGACCTCTGTATTCTTTAATTTCCCATTAGTAGAGTGAAACTTGGAAGGGCATCACTGTTCTAAGATAGAATGTTTCTGACAATAAGAGCTAACATTATGTGCATTGCTCTCCCTGAATCAGGCACTGTTTAAGCCTCTTGGACATAATTCTCATCTAATCCTTAAAGCAGCTCATGGCAGAGCTCTGCCTTGACAACATCTGGTACTTTTATATGAGGACACTGATGCTGACTGGTCCATGGAGACAGTGCTATCTATTACAGACAAGATTTTTATGTACCAAATACAGAATATAAGCTATTAGAACCAAGAGTACCCAATGTTCACATCTGGGCACTGAGCACTGACAGAATGAAGGCTTCTCTGTAAGGTGAAGGAGTAAACCCCAGGGCGAGGGAGTCAGGGAAAACAGACCGCTGAGTGTTCTGAAGAGGACAGCTCAAGATGACAGCAAGGATAGTCTCTGCCAGTGATATTTTGCAGGCAGATACCAAAAGAGAGCTGAAGACCTTTTAAAATGAGTTAGGGAGAATGGATGCTGTTTTTTGTCTGTTCGTATTAGTGCTTGTCACTGGACAGAGAAGATAATTGGAAAGAAGTGCAGCCTTGTCCAAGGGCAGACAGCGTGCATGGTGAGGTGACATTGTGTTTCTGCTTTGACTCCACGGGGACCAAAGCAGAAGGTGGTTCTAGGCCACACCCCTCCCTTCTCCTTTCAGTCATCAGAATGTAAGCCTCTACCCTGGGGCAGGCACTTCTGGGAAGCAGCAATGAGTGCAACAGAGAACATTTCTGCTTTCTACGCCTGGGCACATCTAAGTGACCTTAGAGAAATTACCATTTCTATATAGGTGGTGTTGTGTTTGTTATGTTTTGGTTTTTAAGAGATATTCTCAAGCGTTTAGATTTATGTTCCATTCTATCTTGCATCCCTTTAACGGTAGCATTGGCAAGTGCACTTACTCTGAAGCCATACTCTAAGAAATAGACTGCATGAGAAATGGTCTGGTACCAGGTGGACTCCAACTTAATAGCAATTCAAGGCCATTAAATGAAAACAGCGAATCAGCAGTACTGCAAGGGTCTGCTTCATCCATGAGGGACACTGTCCCGAACTCCCAGTCAATGCTTGAAATCATACACAATGCTGCAAAGCCTTTAGATAGTGTTCTCATAAGTCCACATATAATGGGGAACCTCCTTCAGCAAATGGCCTTTGAGAGGCTGGACCAGGTTGGGTGTAGCTTTGGGTACCAAAAAGCCCACAGGAGCGTCCGCTTGACCTCTTCCTGCTTGCCACACCTGAATGCTGGATCCTGTTCCTGTTTCCTCATTGTAATTTGTGAGTTTCCTTTTTAATAAAGAAAATCTTAGGGCTGGAGAGATGGCTCAGCGGTTAAGAGAATTGCCTGCTCTTCCAAAAGTCCTGAGTTCAATTCCCAGCAACCACATGATGGCTCACAACCATCTGTAGTGAGGTCTGGTGCCCTCTTCTGGCCTGCAGGCATACACGTAGAAATTGTATACATAATAAATAAATATTTTTTTAAAAGAAGAAAATCTTAGTATGCTCTATTCTGAGCTAGCATGGGATTCCTTTATTCACATCTTCTCCCATCTAATGTGTTCCACTTCATATATATCTATAATAAACTTAAATTTATAATATTATGATAGGGTGAACTTAAGAACTGCAGTACTCACACAGAGAACTCATAACTGAAGTGACTACTGAGTGACCAGTGGCCCCCAGCTAGCACAGCCTAGACACACTAGACACAGGAAACTTAAATGGCCGATGTGGCAAATGATTCCATCATGTTTTGTTGGAAGAGTGCAGTGTAAAAGCTGGCAATTTCCTTTTAATATTTGGAATTGGGATTGTCTGATTGTAATTAGCACTCGAAATGCCGTTTGCAGCTAATAGAGAGGTGAACAGTAAACAGGAGATGGGAAGTGTAATACGGTATTGAAAGATGAGCTGGCTGTCCTCTCATGGAGCCCTGCTCTTTTAGGAAGAGACCTTTTTGGGAGAAGGAAGATGGGGTGGGGGCTGGAAGAGGAGCTGTGGTCAGGAAGTGTGTATGAGAGAAGAATCTATTTTCACTTAATGAAAGAAAGAAGGCTACATCTCACTCAACACTCGAAAGCTCCTGTGCAGAGTCTTGAGGGAAGTAATCAGGTCAGAGTCATAGAGAAACTGAGAAACTGAGACTTAAACCTTTGTGTGTTATATATTTTGAATGTCAATAAAACTTCTCTCTCTCTCTCTTCTACTCCCTTTGCCTCTCATTCTGAGAAAGATTGTTTTTCTCATGTACAAAAGTTGTGTGTGCTAAGGGAACTTTTGTCTCTAATAACACACTACTTGTATGTTTTTAGTGCATATTTTCTGGCTACACCAGCACCTCCTTACACATGGTTTGGCTTTTCATGATTGCAGTACCAACATCATATAGTGAAATATCTTATTTTTGTGCAAGTTATTTTAAATGGCAGATGTTCCACACTCCCACACTTACCCAGAGAACAGTCCATCAGCCCTTCTCAAAACATTCACTAAGCATTCCAGGCTTTTACTCTCCATATAGCTTTCACCTGAAGGATGATGATTGGCAGTGGTAAAGGAGAGGCTAATGGCAAAGGCAGGGTGGGGCCAAAAGGGTTTCAAGAGATGCTGATCCACAAGGAAGGATACAGAAGATGCAGGACACAAGGAGGTAGTTACTCTGATCTAGAGAAAGCTGCCAATCTGAAGTCATGAACTCAGTCCCTGCCTACCTGCAGCCAGGAGAGGAATGCATAGTCTGAACCCCCATTCCCTAGCACTCTCATTTTCTTTTTCTGCCACCTACAGCCTGAACCCTAGCGAAAGCCTGTCTCCTGGGGCTCCGAGGTTGGAGATTTGGGTAGTTGGGTTTCAAAGGTTCCCTCTAACCAGTGGGTCAAGCCTACAACATACTCAGTAAAGCAATATGAGGCAAATGAAGGATAAGTATATTTATTTGTTTTAAATTAGAGATGACGTCAATAGGTGTCCTAGGCTATTCTCAAACTCTACATCCTCTTGTTTTCTATTCCCAAGTGTTGTTACAGTTACAAGCATGTTTATACATCCGAAGCTGGCTGGGCAACTGTATTCTAATGAATATTTCACTTTTGTAATTTGTATTCTCCACTCCAAAGTTAATGTCTTTTGGTCAGTCTTGCTGTGCTGACATGTGATTCTGAATCTACTTATATAGAAAGGAAAGAAACCTTAATTGCTCCACTTGGCATTCTAAGTTTGTTTTGCTTGAAATATACATCTTGATACATGGTATTAAGTTAATTGTGTATGAAAAGGGTGAGCCCAAACCTTCCAGAAGATTTTGAGGAGGCAAAATAACAGATAAAATGAAAATGCACGCAAATATCAACAAGGATCATTTCCACTACACACCCTTGATTCTAGACTGTGGAAAGCATTTCTCCCGTACCTTTAAAAAGCATTCCAGGTGTAGATTGGCCTTTCACACCTCTCTCTTCCATACTGTCTTAGTTAGCATCACAATCGCTACGATGAAACACCATCCCCAAAGCAAGTTGTGGAGAAAATGGTTTGAGTTATACTTCCACATTGCAGGCTATCGCTGAAGGAAGTCAGAACAGGAACTCTAACAGGGCAGGAACATGGAGGCAGGAGGTGATGCTGAGGTCATGAAGTGGTGCTGCTTACCAGCTTGCTCCTCGTTGCTTGCTGAGCCTGTTTTGTTATAGAACCCAGGGCTACCAGTCCAAGAATGGTCTCACCCACAATGGACAGAACCCTCTTCCACCAATCACTGATTTAGAAAATACCCTACAGGCCTGCCTACAGCCCAATATTATGGAGGAGGCATTTTCTCAACTGGGATGCCCTCCGGTCAGATGATGATGCTTGTATCAAGTTAGTATAAAATTTGTCAGCACACATTCCTTGTCACTTCTCTCTCAGGATGGAGGGATGATATCTGGCCGGTGATTCTGGATGGTATGTTGCCACCCCTTTTATTTCTTTTTTTTTTTTTTTTTTTTTTTATTAATTAATTTAATTATTAAAGATTTCTGCCTCTTCCCCGCCACCACCTCCCGTTCCCTCCCCCTCCCCCAATAAAGTCTTCCTTCCTCCTCAGCCCAAAGAGCAAGCAGGTTTCTCTGCCCTGTGGGAGGTCCAAGGACCACCCACCTCCATCCAGGTCTATTAAGGTGAGCATCCAAACTACCTGGGCTCCCACACAGCCATTACATGCAATAGGATCAAGAACCCATTGCCATTGTTCTTCAGTTCTCAGTAGTCCTCATTGTCCATTATGTTCAGCGAGACCGGTTTTGTCCCATGCTTTTTCAGTCCCCGGCCAGCTGGCCTTGGTGAGTTCCCGATAGATCATCCCCATTGCCTCAGTGTGTGGGTGCACCCCTCGCCGTCCTGAGTTCCTTGCTCGTGCTCACTCTCCTTCTGCTCCTCCTTTGGATCGTGAGACTTCAGTCCAGTGCTCCAATGTTGGTCTCTGTCTCTGTCTTCTTTCATCGCCTGATGAAGGTTAATATTCAGGGGGATGCTTATATGTTTTTCTTTGGGTTCACCTTCTTATTTAGCTTCTCTAGAGTCACGAATTATAGTCTCAATGTCCTTTATTTATGGCTAGAAACCAAATATGAGTGAGTACATCCCATGTTCCTCTTTTTGGGTCTGGCTTACCTCACTCAGGATAGTGTTTTCAATTTCCGTCCATTTGTATGCAAAATTCAAGAAGTCATTGTTTTTTACTGCTGAGTAGTACTCTAATATGTATATATTCCATACTTTCTTCATCCATTCTTCCACTGAAGGACATCTAGGTTGTTTCCAGGTTCTGGCAATTACAAACAATGCTGCTATGAACATAGTTGAGCATATACTTTTGTTGTATGTTTGGGCATCTCTTGGGTATATTCCCAATAGTGGTATTGCTGGGTCAAGAGGTAGGTTGAACCCGACTTTCCTAAGAAACCGCCACACTGCTTTCCAAAGTGGTTGCACAAGTTTGCATTCCCACCAGCAATGGATGAGAGTGCCCCTTTCTCCACAACCTCTCCAGCAGAGGCTATCATTGGTGTTTTTGATTTTAGCCATTCTGACAGGTGTAAGATGGTATCTTAATGTTGTCTTGATTTGCATTTCCCTGATTGCTAAGGAAGTTGAGCATGATCTTAAGTGACTTTTGGCCATTTGAACTTCTTCTGTTGAAAAGTCTCTGTTCAGCTCAGTGCCCCATTTTATAATTGGATTGATTAACCTTTTACGGTCTAATTTCTTGAGTTCTTTGTATATTTTGGATATCAGACCTTTGTCAGTTGCGGGGTTGGTGAAGATCTTCTCCCAGTCAGTGGGTTGCCTTTCTGTCTTAGTGACAGTGTCCTTTGCTTTACAGAAGCTTCTCAGTCTCAGGAGGTCCCATTTATTCAATGATGTCCTTAGTGTTTGTGCTGCTGGGGTTGTACGTAGGAAGTGTTCTCCTGTGCCCATGTGTTGTAGAGTACTTCCCACTTTCTCTTCTATCAGATTCAGTGTGTTTGGACTGATATTGAGGTCTTTAATCCATTTGGACTTGAGTTTTGTGCATGGTGATATATATGGATCTATTTTCATTCTTCTACAGATTGACTTCCAGTTTTGCCAGCACAATTTGTTGAAGATGCTCTCTTTTTTCCATTGTATACTTTTAGCTCCTTTATCGAAAATCAGGTGTTCATAGGTTTGTGGGCTAAAGTCAGGGTCTTCTATTCTATTCCATTGGTCGACTTCTCTGTTTTTATGCCAGTACCAAGCCGTTTTCAGTACTGTAGCTCTGTAATAGAGTTTGAAGTCAGGGATGGTAATGCCTCCAGACAATCCTTTATTGTATAAGATTGTTTTGGCTATCCTGGGTTTTTTGTTTTTCCATATAAAGTTGATTATTGTCTTCTCCAGATCTGTGAAGAATTTTGATGGGATTTTGATGGGGATTGCGTTGAATCTATAGATTGCTTTTGGTAGAATTGCCATTTTTACTATGTTGATCCTCCCAATCCAAGAGCAAGGGAGGTCCTTCCATTTTCTGGTGTCCTCTTCAATTTCTTTCTTCAAAGACTTAAAGTTCTTGCCAAATAGATCTTTCACTTCCTTGGTCAGAGTTACCCCAAGGTATTTTATGCTATTTGTGGCTATCGTGAAAGGTGATGCTTCTCTGATTTCCCTCTCTGCTTCCTTATCCTTAGTGTATAGGAAGGCAACTGATTTTTTGGAGTTGATTTTGTATCCCGCCACATTACCAAAGGTGTTTATCAGCTGTAGGAGTTCTTTGGTAGAGTTTTTGGGGTCGCTTATGTATACTATCATATCATCTGCAAATAATGAAAGCTTAACTTCTTCCTTTCCAATACGGATCCCCTTGATCCCCTTATGTTGTCTTATTGCTATTGCTAGAACTTCAAGCACTATATTGAAGAGGTATGGAGAGAGTGGACATCCTTGTCGTGTTCCTGATTTTAGTGGGATGGCTTTGAGTTTTTCTCCATTTAATTTAATGTTAGCTGTCGGCTTGCTGTAAATAGCTTTTATTATATTTAGGTATGCCCCTTGTATCCCTAATCTCTCCAAGACCTTTATCATAAAGGAGTGTTGAATTTTGTCGAATGCTTTTTCAGCATCTAATGAAATGATCATATGGTTTTTTTCTTTCAGTTTATTTATATGGTTGATTACATTGATAGATTTGCGTATCTTGAACCAGCCCTGCATCTCTGGAATGAAGCCTACTTGATCATAATGGATAACTTTTCTAATGTGTTCTTGGATTCGGTTTGCCAGTATTTTATTGAGAATTTTTGCGTCGATGTTCATGAGTGAGATAGGCCTGTAATTCTCTTTCTTGGTTGGGTCTTTGTGTGGTTTTGGTATCAGGGTAACTGTAGGTTCATAAAAGGAATTTTGCAATGACTCTTCTGTTTCTATATTGTGAAATACATTAAGAAGTATAGGTATTAGCTCTTCTTGGAAGTTCTGGTAGAATTCTGCATTGAAACCATCTGGCCCTGGGCTTTTTTTGGAAGGGAGATTTTTGATAACTGTTTCTAATTCTTCGCGACTAACAGGTCTATTTAGATCGTTCACCTGGTCTTGGTTTAGGTTTGGTATATGGTACTTATCTAAAAAAGTGTCCATTTCTTTTGCATTTTCCAGTTTTGTGGCATACAGGCTTTTGTAGTAAGATCTAATGATTCTCTGAATTTCCTCTGTGTCTGTGGTTATGTCCCCCTTTTCATTTCTGATCTTATTTATTTGCGTGTTCTCTCTCTGTCGTTTAATTAGTTTGGATAGGGGTTTGTCAATCTTGTTGATTTTCTCCAAGAACCAACTTTTTGTTTCATTGATTCTTTGGACTGTTTTCTGTGTTTCTATTTTGTTGATTTCTGCCCTCAGTTTGATTATTTCCAGTCTTCTACTCCTCCTGGGTGCGTCTGCTTCTTTTTTTTCTAGAGCTTTCAGGTGTGCTGTTAAGTCCCCAATGTATGCTTTCTCCGTTTTCTTTAAGTGGGCACTTAGTGCTATGAACTTTCCTCTTAGCACTGCTTTCATCGTGTCCCATAGGTTTGAGTATGTTGTCTCTTTGTTTTCATTAAATTCAAGGAAGACTTTAATTTCTTTCTTAATTTCTTCCTTGACCCAGGTGTGGTTCAGTAGTTGACTGTTCAGTTTCCATGAGTTTGCCAGCTTTCTGGGGGTAGCTTTGTTGGTGGCTTCTAACTTTAATCCGTGGTGATCTGATAAGACACAGGTGGACACTGATATTTTTTTGTATCTGTGGAGGTTTCCTTTGTTTCCAAGTATGTGGTCAATTTTCGAGAAGGTTCCATGAGCTGCAGAGAAGAAGGTGTATTCTTTCCTATTTGGGTGGAGTGTTCTATAGATGTCTGTTAAGTCCATTTGATTCATTACCTCCAACAATTCTCTTAATTCTCTATTAGTTTTCTGTCTGATTGACCTGTCCATTGGTGAGAGAGGTGTGTTGAAGTCTCCTACTACTAGTGTGTGTGATTTGATGTCTGCCTTGAGTTTTAGCAATATTTCTTTTACATAAGTGGGTGCTTTTATATTAGGGGCATAGATATTCAGGATTGAGACTTCATCCTGCTGAATCGTTCCTGTTATGAGTATAAAGTGTCCCTGTCGATCTCTTCTGATTGATTTTAGTTTGAAGTCAGTTTTGTTAGAAATTAGTATGGCCACACCTGCTTTTTTCTTAGGTCCATTTGCTTGAAAAACCTTTTCCCAACCCTTTACTCTGAGTAGATGCCTGTCTTTGTGGTTGAGATGAGTTTCTTGCAAACAGCAGACTGTTGGATCCTGTTTTCGTATCCAATCTCTTAGCCTGTGCCTTTTTATTGGTGAATTGAGACCATTAATATTAAGTGATATTAATGACCAGTGGTTGTTAACTCCGGTTATTCTTACTGCTTTTGGTAGAAGAGTTTGTGTGTCTCCCTTCTTTGAGTTGTGCTGTTGAAGGGTCGCTAGATGCCTGGGTTATTGTAGACAGTGTTGGCAATGTTGGATTCCTTGGGTTGTGATTTTCCTTCTATTACTTTCTGTAGGGCTGGATTTGTGGCAACGTATTGTTTAAATTTGTTCTTATCCTGGAATGTCTTGTTTTCTCCATTGATAGTGAACGATAGCTTGGCTGGGTATAGTAGTTTGGGTTTGCATCCATGGTCTCTTAGTTTCTGTAGTACCTCTATCCAGGACCTTCTGGCTTTCATGGTTTCCATAGAGAAGTCAGGTGTAAGTCTGATCGGTTTACCTTTATAAGTTACTTGGCCTTTTTCCTTTGCAGCTCTTAATATTCTTTCTTTAATCTGTATATTTTGTGTTTTGATTATTATATGGCGAGGGGACGTTTTTTTTTGATCCAGTCTGTTTGGTGTTCTGTATGCTTCTTGAATATTCAAAGGAATATCTTTCTTTATGTTGGGGAAGTTTTCTTCCATAATTTTGTTAAAAATGTTTTCTGGACCTTTGAGCTGTGCCTCTTCTCCTTCTTCTATCCCTATTATTCTTAGGTTTGGTCTTTTTATTGTGTCCCATATTTCCTGAATGTTTTGTGATGAGAATTTGTTGGTTTTGGTGTTTTCTTTGATCAGTCCGTTTATTTTCTCTATGTTGTCTTCAGAATCTGAGATTCTTTCTTCTATCTCTTGTATTCTATTGATTATGCTTGTTTCTGTAGTCTCTGCTCGTTGACCTATATTTGCCATATCCAGCTGGTCCTCAGTTTGTGTTTTCTTCCTTGCTTCCATTTCAGTTTTCAATTCTTGGACTGTTTCCATTACCTGTTTGATCGTTTTTTCTTGGCTTCCCAGGGTATCATTTACGTATTTACTCATTTCTTCAAACTTTTTGTTATACTTCTCATCCATTTCTATGAGGGCGTTTTTTACATGTTGTTTAAGGGACTCTATTGCTTTCAAAAAGTCAGTTTTTTCCTCTTCTCCTGTGATAGGGTGTTCAAGTCCTTGTGTTGTAAGATCATTGGGTTCTGGTGTTTTCATGTTGTTTTTCAGATTGTTGGGTGAATTCTTGCCTTGGAGTCTGCCCATCTCCTCTTACCGATGCTATCTATTGGGTTTGATTTAATTGTAGCGGGGCAATCTGTTCTCAGTGCAGGCTTCACTGTTTCTTGCCCGCACTATCCTGTATCCAGTGCCTCCGCCGCCCGGGCCTGCCTGCCGGTGCCTCCGCCGCCCGGAATTGTCTGTGCGCCGGTGTTTCCGCCGCCTAGGCCTGCCTGCCGGTGCCTACGCCACCTGGGCCTGCCTGCGCGCCGGTGCTTCCGCCGCCTAGGCCTGCCTGCCGGGCCTGACTGTCGGTGCCTCCGCCACCCGGGCCTGCCTGCACGCCGGTGCCTCTGCCGCCCGGACTTGCCTGCGTGCTGGTGCCTCCGCCGCCCGGGCCTGTCTGTGCGCCGGTGCTTCCGCTGCCTAGGCCTGCCTGCCGGGCCTGACTGCCGATGCCTCCGCCACCCGGGCCTGCCTACACGCCGGTGCCTCTGCCGCCAGGACTTGCCTGCGTGCTGGTGCCTCCGCTGCCCGGGCCTGCCTGCGCGCCGTTGCTTCCGCCGCCTAGGCCTGCCTGCCGGTGCCTCCGCCGGCCGGAACTGTCTGTGCGCCGGTGCTTCCGCCGCCTAGGCCTGCCTGCCGGTGCCTCCGCCACCTGGGCCTGCCTGCGCGCCGGTGCTTCCGCCGCCTATGCCTGCCTGCCGGGCCTGACTGCCGGTGCCTCCGCCACCCGGGCCTGCCTGCACGCCGGTGCCTCTGCCGCCCGGACTTGCCTGCGTGCTGGTGCCTCCGCTGCCCGGGCCTGCCTCCACCCCTTTTATTTCTGCCAGCTTTCCTTCATATGATGCACAGTAGATTCTGCTCTTTTGCAGACAAGGTTAGGACTGCAGATGCAGGCATTGCATACTGCTATTGGAAATAGGTGTCGGTGGGTAAGAGGAAGTAGGGCTGTCTGTAATACAGGTAAGTAAACCTATTCATTCATATAATCACGTAAGAATGATCAGTGGTACCCTAGGTGTTAGCTCTGTTTTCCGGCTCAGGTTGTCAATAGTAATGCTATCTTTAAATCTCTAGCACTCTACCACATACTACTCGAATGTGATCTTTACTGTTCTATGATCTTTACTGTTCTAGTGATCTTTACTGTTCTATGCTGAGAAGCCCAGCAGCAACTCTCTTAAAGAATGGACAGCAGAATTCTCTAACCCTTCATAGAGACCATTTTATAACAACTCTCACCCACCCCCTGGGTCTGAGCAGGCCAGTCACGGGAGCGGGGGATGATTCTGTAAATGGATCTCAGGTGCTGGAGAAGCGACAAGCTGCTGAGAGACTGAGCAGAAACCGGTGAAACAGCTGAGGACCAAATTTCAGCTTCTATTCATGTGCAGATAACATCTAAATCTGCTTCTATCATTCAGTACTCCCTTCCTAAACGACCTTCGAAAGCCAACAAGAAATAAACAAAAACAAAAAGCAAACCTTCCTAAAATCCCCACTTCTCACTCTTTGGAATCATTGTTTATCCCAGTATGCCTATACTCTCCCTATTTCTCTAAATTGAGTAGCTTTCCTCTACCACAGCTTTTTGCATGTACCATTGCCTCTGCTGAAAATGCTCTCCTCTTCTGGGTTCCGGTTTCTTCTGCCAGTAATCCTTGTTCATATTAAGCTTCCCCCCAAGCTAAGGAAACTTCTATCTATAACACCACACTGCTGATATGGTTTTAGTGTGCATTTTTTTTAATTATAGGGGAACTTGTGACAGCTGGTTTTAATTGTCAGCTTGAAACAATCTGGAATCACTTGTGAAAAGAATCTAAAGGAAGGGTTACACAGAGAAGGTTTGCTGCGAACATGTGGGTAGAGGGTTACTTTCACTAAATGATGTAGGAAGAAGACCCAACCCAGTGTGGGTGGCATCATTCCTTAGGTTTGGGTCCCAGTCTATGTAAAAAAAGAGAGGGAACTGAGTAGTAAGCATCAATACACTCGTTTCTCTGTGCTCTTAACTATTGTTGTGATGTGACAACCTGCTTCAAGTTCCTGCTGCCTTAACTTCCTTATAATGTTGACCTGTCACCTGGAACTGTGAGTTAAATAAACCTTTCTGCTCAAAACTGCTGTCTCACCATGGGGGTTTGGTCACAGCAACAAAAATGAAACTAGAACAACTGTTGCACGTTCTGATACTCTTCATCCCTCTTCCACTCTTCCTCCCTCTTCCACTCTTCCTCCCTCTTCCACTCTTCCTCCCTCTTCCACTCTTCCTCCCTCTTCCACTCAACATCCTAGTTGTTCTTGTTTGGTTCAATACCATGAGCAAAAGCACTTGGGAACTAAGTGGTTTATTTCAGCTTACTTGTTCCAGTTCATCTTTGAGCACACCCAAGGGAAGCTCTCACAGCAGAGACAATGGATGAATGCGGCTTACTGGATTGCGCTTTCTCTGGCTTACATATCTGACTTTCTTATTCAGCACGGGCGCACCTCTTAAAGGATGGTACCCACCCACACACATACTCATCAATTAGCCCTTAAGAAAATGCATCAAAGTAATGACCATAGGGCAATCTGATCTAAGCAATTCTTCAGATGGGGTTCCCTCATATTGAGTGCCCCTAGTTTCTGTCAACTTGATTGCTGAAGTTAACCATAATACTAGCTGTAATTTTTTTGTTTTATTTATTGCTGTTTCATTTACTATTTGGTTAATGATTATTTCAGTCCAGATTATAGAAACCCATGTATTATTTTATTCATCTCCTATTTATGATACTTTTAATTAATGAAAGAAAGAGTGAATGCAAATGTAGACACCCAAGTGTGCACTTATCATGATTGTCGCTGGCAAAGTAGAATTTTAGGCCTGGTAAGATGACTAGGCAGTTGGAAAACTGGTTAATTTTTCAGAGGACTAAAAGATCTGACACCTTCTTCTGATCTCCATGGTTACCAGGCATGCACATACATACAGTTGGACAAAATATTCATACATACAAATTAAGATAAATTTTCAAAAGAGATTTTATGGATCTTTGGATACAGGGCTTTAGTATATTTTTTATTAAATTACTGTCTATTGGAAAGTAAACTTCTATCTACATAAGACTTGCAATTTTTCTGTTTCACAAGCAAACATGCTTATTTCATTTTTATAGCTGTAAGTGTAAATTATGCTGATATACAAGCAAATAATTTTTTACTGTTCATATTATTACCCAATTTTTAAAGTCTATATAATTCACATGTATAGTACCAACATATATATTTCTTTAAATATCAATGTGCATAAATAAGTTTTCTACATTAATTCATTCCCTAACTAGGTGTTGCACAATCAGCAAAACCTTTGTTTTATCTTGTTTTGGACAGGGTGTTCCTCTGTATCCTACGCTGGCCTCAGACTAGAAACTATTGTCCCACTTTGGCTTGCTAAATGCTAGAATTACTACCATGTGCAACCACACCTGTCACCAGCATGTTCTTCTACACCTGTCAGCAACAGTTTAATTGTAGCTTTAACTTGTGAACAAAAACACAAGGTGCTAGACATCAGAACCACACGGAGTTTGCTCTTGAAAAAAAAAAGGGAGGGCATATGGGTTCTAATTAATCTTTTAAATCACTAGTCTTATGTAAGGATAAAGTCAAACAACCTGTTCATGTAAATGAAGAAAGTCATATTTGTATTGCACATCACCAAGGGGCTATCTCAAAATATATAATGTGTGCTTGATTTTTGACCGAATCAAATATAAAATAACCACTTCATCAGGCGATGAAAGGAGACAGAGACCCACATTGGAGCACAAGACTGAAATCTCAAGGTCCAAATCAGGAGCAGAAGGAGAGAAAGCACGAGCAAGGAACTCAGGACCGCGAGGGGTGCACCCACATACTGAGACAATGGGGATGTTCTATCGGGAACTCACCAAGGCCAGCTGGCCTGGGTCTGAAAAAGCATGGGATAAAACCAGACTCGCTGAACATAGAGGACAATGAGGACTACTGAGAACTCAAGAACAATGGCAATGGGTTTTTGATCCTACTGCACGTACTGGCTTTGTGGGAGCCTAGGCAGTTTGGATGCTCACCTTACTAGACCGGGATGGAGGTGGGTGGTCCTTGGGCTTCCCACAGGGCAGGGAACCCTGATTGCTCTTTGGGCTGAGGAGGGAGGGGGACTTGATTGGGGGAGGGGGGAGGGGGAGGGAAATGGGAGGTGGTGGTGGGGAGGAGGCAGAAATCTTCAATAAATTAATTAATTAATTAATTAATTAATTAAAAAAATATATAAAATAACCACAATCTATTCCTGTTTGTGAAATTTCACAGAGGGTTTGATGCTGCGGTAGTCTCTAAGATGCATCCCTTCCAAATATGCAAATGTAGGGACTGAAAATACAACCTCAAAGGCTCGAATTCTAGCTTGCACACCTAAGAGAACCCAGGTAAGATGTGTAACTTCTCTGTGCCAATGTTTCCTCAGTAGTAACACGAAAATAATAGTATCTATCACTGACCCTATAGGATCATCCCAGAGATGAAGTGGGGACACATGAGATGTCTGGAGAACAGAACAATCCATGCTTATCATTCATAGAAAAGCATTCTTGGGAATTGTATCATTTAAGAATCCATTCTGTAATATACTGGATTTTTAAATTATATTCAGTGGTGAGATAACAGTTTTTAAGAAGTTCATGCTATGATTCTGGAGCCTTCTGATGAGGGAGAGAAAAGAATCATACATTTGAGATTTGGAGGAGGATTTTTTTTTTTTTTTTTTTTTTGAAACATAATTTCACTGTGTAGCCCTGGCTGGCTTGGTACTTGTTAGGTATAAGGCTATCTTTTTTTTTTTTTTTTTTTTTTTTTTGGTTTTTCTAGACAGGGTTTCTTTGTAGCTTTGGAGCCTGTCCTGGAACTCCCTTTGTAGACCAGGCTGGCCTCGAACTCACAGAGATCCGTCTGCCTCTGCCTCCCGAGTGTTGGGATTAAAGGCGTGCGCCACCACCGCCCGGCAGTATAAGGCTATCTTTAAACTTATGGAGATCCACCTGCCTCTTTCTCCAGCATGCTATAATTAAAGGAATATATATATATATATATATATACATTATATATATATGAATGATACCTGGCCCGATTTGGTAGCTAATCTATCAAAGGGAAAGATAACATTGGCAGTTAGGTTTTGAGAACATTCATCATTCTTCCCTTATTGTTCTTAGCACTACCCTGGTGCTCCTTTGCTGTGGGCTTCTCTTCTTCCACGGTGAGCCCTCTCTTTTGCCCTCTGTGAACCCTGGTGCCCCCTTGCTGTGGGCTTCTCTTCTTCCACAGTGAGCCCTCTCTCTCTTTTGCCCTCTGTGAGCTTCATCTCTCACACTCTATCAAGTTTCCAAAGTAGTTTGATTTCTACTCTTAATACCTGGCTTATAGGCTAAAGCCGTCCTTGAATATTTGGCAAGTTTTCGTCTATATAGCACGCATAACCTCTCCATATGGATTTAGTAATAAAGAAATAGGGAAAAATACTCACTAAGACCTCTTTCAAGAAACACTGGAACTCTGCACAGTTCTGTTTGTCAAGACTCTGCTGATAGTCTCCATTACGGGAAGTGGATCCCCTTGAAAGCCTGTTTGAATCAATTTGTAAAACTGCTTGAGGCATTAACAGATGATGTCTAGAAATTGAGAAGTAGCTGGTGCCTTCTTGGCAGTCAAAAGTGGTATCCTATATCAAAACACAATCTCATGAGCTTTTCATGATTTGTTCTGAAGAGATTTGCCCGACTTCATTGCTCACATTTATCCCCATCCCCTTAGCTGGAATTAAAGCGACGTTGGAGACTTGGTAATTGCCTGTTATGTACTGCCGTGTATGCCTTCCTCATTGCCTTGCCTTGCTGGTTGCATGTTTTAATATATGTCTTTAGCTTTCCTCATAAATAATTTTGACCAGAAGAAATTTATTCTTGTCTGTGCTTGTGAATAGATTTCTCAACTTTTCAAGGGCTTTGTCTTCAGGAGTTAAGGCTGAGCTAATTCCTACAGCAGTGTTTAAAATGTTCCTATGTCTGAAGGTCTACAGTTATAAAGATAAGTTACCCATGGTTAAAATGATATGTATAGGATGTATGAAATCTGCATACCACCACTAGCCATTATTCATTTGCATAAAATCAGTTCAGTTATCTTACCTAGTCCATCAGAAGTTGTTGAGAGTCCAGAGAATCTGGTCTTTGTTTGCTTTTCCATGATCCTTCGTGATCTCAGGCAGAACCATGTGTGCCTTCAGATCCAAACTCTACATAATTCATTTCATGTGCTGCCTCACAATACCAAGTTCCCCTTTACTCTTCAGTGCTAAATTTTATACTGCCCTCATTCTTTCCTACTGAAAAATCCTTAATTTGATTTTTTAATTTCTTGTCTGTTGGGCTTGTAAATATGGCTGATAAATTTTACATATATTTTCTTTTCTAAGTGATGAAAATGAAAACCACATATATCAGGTTAATATTAACACTCAAAACATTAAAACTTTGAAAATGTAAAGGCTATAAAATGTGAAAATACTTTTTAGAGTTCTACAGAAAGCATTAGATTAGGGGGTTAATAATATGTAAGACCAAATTAAAATAACATACACTGGTTATGAATGTGTCATTTGTGGCTTGCCAGTCCTAAGACTATATACAGGCACTATCACCAATTAAGTATAAGTCAATTAGAGTAACATACACATAATGGTTACCTTCTAAGTCCATAGTCTTTGGATCCAGAAATTTATCTACCTGACAAATGTGAAAGAAGAACTTTCTGCACTGAGTATGCATGGGTTTGATTCTTTCATTGTTCCTGAATCAAAACGGTGTTAGAGAAACTGTTTGCATGGCATTAACATTGTTATGGGTATTATAAAGTAATATAATTATAGTAAGTACTATAAGTAATTATAAGGGATGGTTTAAATATATAGAAATGGATATAGGTTTTGGGGGAAGTAGCATGCCATTTTACATAAAGGATCTGGATATCCAGATATTTTAGTCTTCAAGCAATACAAGCCCTAAAATTAACTGTCTGAAGATGACGAGGTGCAACACACAAAAATAAATGTCCTAAAGCATGCTCACAAACCCATATAGTCCTCAAAATACTCTAGGATCAGCTCCATTTCATGAAATGAGTAAAATGTAGCATAGAACCTAACAGTTAAACAAATGGCAGTGACATTTGGAACCTAATCATTTTCTTCTATAGCTAACTCAATAATTACTCAGTAATCATATAGTAACACACTATGCAGGATATGCAAATAATTATCACTTATGGATATATTTATAAAAATTTACATTTTAATAATTACTAATATTTGTTGATCTATTATTTGTTTATATTATGTGTGTATACATTTTGTGTGTGTGTGTGTGTGTGTGTGTGTAAATTGGATCATATGTGGAGATGACTGCACAACTTGTGGAAATTGGTTCTCTCTTCAGCATCTGTGTTCAAGGGACCAAATTCAGGTTACTATGCTCATGTGCATGCCTTTGCCCAATGGGTCATCTCAATGGCCAGTGAAGTCTACTTTTATGAAAGGCAATTGCTTCCTTGTATGGAAGGGAAATCTCAGTTCAGTGAAATAGACAGTACCAAGCCAAGTAAGAGTCTTTTATGTCTGTTAGATGGCAAACAAAATTAATCAGGTTCTATATAAAATAAAACCTCACATTTGTGAGTACACATCAAACTTTTAACCAACAGAGAATAATCTGTGATAATGATGCTTCTGAATTATGTAAATAAGTAAGAATAAAATAGCTTCTGGTGTGGGCCTTAAGCCTAGACTGAGGCTCTCTTTGTTTTGTTTTGTTTTGTCTTTTGAGAAAGGGTTTCTCTGTAGTTTTGGAGCCTGTGCTGGAACTAGCTCTTGTAGACCAGGCTGGCCTAAAACTCACAGAGATCTGCTTGACTGAGGAGGCTCTTATATGATCGCACAGTGGATTCCATTGAAAAAGTTTCTCTATTCTGCAACTCAGCCATTGCTTTAGCAGAGTCCAGTGTTGCCTTTCATACTCAAGTCAGCCATCCGTCTCCAGATTTGCAACTATTAAATGTGAATAAATGTCCCTAAATTGTAACTATTCTTGATAGGGATGCCAGTCCAACACAAGAGAGCCACTTAATACTTGGGCATAATTTTCAGTCATCCAACTTTTATAAGGCATTCTATATATCTTTTTAATTTTAATTTTATTATTATATGTGTGTCTGTGTTTGTGTTTATGCATCTGCATGATGGAAGCGTGCAGATTCATATGTGCGATGGATGCATGTGGATGTCAGGAGGTGACTTTCAAGGGTCCATTCTCTCATTCCACAATGGGTTCTGAGGATAAAACTCAGGTAGCCGGGCCTGTGTAGCAAGAGCCTTTACCTGCTGAGCTGTCTATCCACGGCATCCGACTTGATGTTTGCTCATCAGCCTAACCCAAGCAGCACACTTCTTTAGTCACCCACGCTTTCCCTCCTCATATGCCTGAGCATGAGCATTGCATTTTCGTCATGATCTTCATATTATACATTGAAACATTTGTTGAGCATAAAATTTTATGTTGTAATACTGATAATTTATTGTGAAAAACCTTTTTAGACGATCTGTTACTTTGACTGATTCTTGTGAATAAGACAAAGGGGCAATCTTTCTCTGTTTCTATCTTTAACATGAAAATAGACAATAAAAATAAAGTATAAATTACATATTTATAACTTTCAAAGCTACATCAAATGTGTTCAAAAAGGGGATATAGTCAAATAGGAAATAAAAATAGCTCCCACTCTTAAACACTGTGCATAGTGTCTGGTTTAATAAATATGTAGTTTACATGTGTTTTTACTTTTACAGCAAAAATAGTTTATACTGTCTTTAATTTTATTTAGATAAAATATTTTATAGTAAACAATTTGTCTTATAATTTAGTGAAATGATAAAGAATGCTATCAAGAAAACATGATCAAAAGCTTAGCTCCTTCAGTGTTAAAATGTCAGTATTCAAATAACCCCATAAGTCAGCAATAAATTCAGCTCAATTGCTATTTTTTTATTAGCAAGTAATAAATCAAGTAACGAACTGATTGCATTAAAAAAAAAACAACTTTCTCATGTGAACCAGTCTGAAGCTGTTTTTTTTTTTTTTTTTTTTTTCTGGAAATAAGGTTCGAAAAGTGCTTGAATTTGTTAAACAATATAACATTCAGAACATAGCATACCTTTGTTTCATCCAATCAATTGTCTTTACATGTGTTTTGAGCACTGTACCTTTTCATAGTTTGTTAGTGACAGGAAATAATAAACAGACACATGACACCATCTCCTATTGTTTAGAAATGGAGTTAACAGAAGAATCTGAACTGGAGATGTTGATGGTAACACATAAAGACAGCTGCAAAATCTACAAATCCATTGTAAAGTTCTATGCATTCAAACTATTTAGAATCCACTCAAACAGTGCTCAAAATAAGAGAACATTGAGTGCATTACATTCCTGACAAATAATTCTCCTATTCCTATTGAAAGGGAACTCTGAAACCATTGCATCTCTGTTGTAGCTGCTGCTTAACATCCTCATAGCTGGATGTCTCTCAGAATGAACCTTGCTCCGTTTGCTTCAAGTTTGTTTTTCTGCTTATGGTCATTGACCTTTTATTCTCATTTTCTCCAAGGAACTTGCTCAGTCAATCAGACCCAATTCCCAGTGTGTGTGTGTGTGTGTGTGTGTGTGTGTGTTTCTTCCAGAAAAAGGGACTAAACATTCCCAAGTTTTGGAAGCAAATCCCTCACTATCTTAGATTTACTAGGTATGCTTATTCTTCAGTTGTCCTGTTCAGTGTCTTTGAAGAGTTGTCATTCCTTGATCACTGCATTCCTCCCCTATAGCCAAGGTTTTGTCTTTCCCTGGTAATAGTTTTGTCTACATCAACTATGAGTGCTACCAAGTTCCTAGCCATTCCTCAGTCATTCACCTAGTTTCCTACCTCTTGTGGTATACAGCCCATAATTGCTTCCTGACATCTTCTGCTCCAGTTTCAAACTGAACTCTTCCCCCTTTAAACAGCTGCATTTTTCCTCATTCTTACCTTGAACTATATTAAGGTTTCTTCTCTTCTTTAGTATAACATCTCCCCTTATATGTCATATTATTTGGAGACTAGTCATATCCGATTTCTATCTCCAATCCAGGCATCTTTTTTAAAATTGGTTTTTACTGACCTCTACATTTTTCTCTGCTCTCCTCCCTCCATCTCCCCTCCCCCTTCTACCCTCCCCCCAAATCCCAATTTACTCAGGAAATCTTGTCTTTTTCTACTTCCCATGTAGATTAGATCTATATAAGTCTCTCTTAGTATCCTCATTGTTGTCTAAGTTCTCTGGGATTTTGGTTCATAGGCTGGTTTTCTTTGCTTTATTTGTAAAAAACACCTATGAGTGAGTACATGTGATAATTTCTTTCTGTGTCTGGGTTACCTCATTCAAAATAATGTTTTCTAGCTCCATCTATTTTCCTGCAAATTTCAAGATGTCGTTATTTTTTCTGCTGTGGAATACTCCATTGTGTAAATGTACCACATTTTCCTTATCCATTCTTCAGTCGAGGGCATTTAGGTTGTTTCCAGGTTCTGGCTATGACAAACAATTCTGCTATGAACATAGTTGAGCACATGTTTTTGTGGCATGATTGAGCATCCTTCAAATATATACCCAAAAGGGGTATTACTCAGTCTTGAGGAAGGTTGTTTCCTAATTTAGCCAAGAAGAAAGTATATATCTCCCTACTGGCCATTGTCACCACCAGAATGGTTCAATCAACGTTATCAAAGAATTCCAGACTTACCAAACTTTCCCAGCTGTAATACCCTAGCCCCGTGCATACTTATATCAACTATTTTAGCTATGTATTCCCTGTCTCTGTTGATGATTAATAGAGTTGATGATTCCAAGTAGAAAAATGTTGGGATCACTTATAGCAATTTATATTTCTCAAGTAATTGCATCCTCCTGAGTTCTAATGATTTGTGATTAGTCTTTTTATGTTTGTTCTCAACATTATTGTCACTAATCATACTTTTACTAAACTATCTATCTATATATCCCTCAGAACATTTAACATAAAATCTACCTACTTCATAAACTTTTAAATACACATACACTCATGTTAACAAGAGATTTCTAGAACTGTATTACCTTGTAAAATCAAATTTTTAACCATGGCAACCATTCTCTCTGTTGCTAAGAGTCTATTTTAGATATTTTATACAAGCAGAAACTTAAGATCCTGGTCCTAATTTATTATCTTGATATGGCCTACAGTTTCAGTCTGGTTGCTACCTGTGGTATTATTTCTTTCTCTTTTAGGCTGAATAATAATAACATAGTGGCTATAATTTTATAGCATGCTTTCACGTTATAGTTTATGTCTCCTTTTCTTCATTTATTTCTACATGAAACTATTCTATTTCTAAATATTGGCTAACCTGAAAAATGGCATAATGATCACTCCTCAAAAAATTAAAAGCTTCCCTACCACGAGGGCATTCTACCTTCTGATTTTATATTCAAAGAAATGGAAAATGGAATTTTGATAAGACATTATAGATTTTTCACTATTCTTTTGTACCTCTAGTCTTATGCCTTACTATTTTTAATGCATATATGCACTGCTGGTGTTACTTATTTTGGTTTTACAGTCGTACTGATGGAACGTAGGGCTTCAATTATTCTATCAATGGATAACAATTTCATTTAGTGTGATTTTTAAAAATTTGTGCATGGCTATATGTATAGACATTATCCACTCCTCAGATTAATGTATGTTATGAGTGACAATCTTAGCAAATCATCTCCACTGTAACAGGAGCATATATTATCTGTGCATAATCTGTAGTCATAAAGACTTCAAAGGTCAGCCACTTACTGTTCTTTAGAATGGAGAGACAAACGAACCCAACCCCTTCATGGGTCACGACCTTACTACTGTTACCCTGAATTAAGAAAGACCCAAATGTAAAAAGTCCTTTCGTTTTCATTGAGCATCTTCTTTGGAACATTTGGCAATGGGAATTATCAAATCAATTTTTTGACATTATACTTAATAATTAGTTAGCTTGTTTTACTAACTGACTATTCTTCCTCATCCTTGGGTTGTAAATACATATTGTCAGTTATGAAACTATTATTTAGTATAATTGTTAACAGCTATTCTGGCTGCATAGAAAGATATAGAGTAAGTAAAAGCGCATGGTTCTGAGGATTAAGAGACACACCGAGACAAAAAAGTCTACCTACATTCTACCTGGAATGTGCATTGAGTTGCATGATGCCTAGATCTCCATTATTTCTCATGAACAATGAAATATACGCTGATGATATGTTTTTAGAAAATTATAAAATACAGTCTTTGATAGTGTTAACCTTTGAAAGAAGTTACAAGTATAAAAATTATCAGCAAAAAACTTAAAATAACTCAAAATCAAATAATTTTACAAATCACTGAATTCATATTTTTAAAATTAGAAAGTGCTTAAATAAATGTAAAAGACATACTACACTATATAATGTTGGGAACCAACATTTTGACTTATTAAGAGTCAGACGAGAATTATCTTAGAATTAGTGGCTAAAATGTTGCTATCACAATCAGTTCATTCCACCACTGGAATGACATGTAGCCACAGATAAGAATAGTTATTTCCCTTCATTGAGAAAAATTCTCCTTGCAACAGAGAGAGAGACCTTTATAGAAAACTACAACTAACCCCAAAGGCAGTGTTGTTGAGCCCAGTCCCAACAGATGCCTCTACAAAATAATTCCTGCACCTAAGTCTCATGGAGCATTGTGGAAGATGGAATAGGGTGGAAAGATTATAAAAGCCAGAGAATAAGGGAGTTTTCTGCTAGATTGTGTCTTCTAGTAATGTCAGAGGCTCCACCCATAGTGTCTCATAAACAGGACTGTCTCAACAAGACTTGCAGTCTTCATTGTATTGTAGACAAGTATTTAGAGAGGCTGACGAAGAACTTTTGGCTACATAATGTATAGACATAGGAAAGTGTCAGATGTATTTAGGTATATAAAAGAATCTAAGATTCAACTAAAGCTCTAAATTTCAAATAAAAGCATACAACAAATAGAATAGGTCCTGAAGAAAAACACATATGTGAATATGGAGTCAACATGTATTATCTGTGTTCCTTCCTCGGTTCTCTTGTCTACTACACAGTAATTTCCTCTAAATTGATGCAGTCCTTTCCAAAGGAAGGAGGAAAATTCATGAGACATGAGCAGTGGACAAGCCACAAGCCTTCAAATGCCAATACTTCCAAGACTCACAAGGAATCTTTCCAACATTATAGAAGCAGAAAATAATTGCTGGGGAAAGTATCCTATCAGCGCAAATGCCTGAGAAAAAAAGCTGTACAGCTGCTTGCAAGTTGTACAGAAAACTCCTGGAATGTAGCTCCTGTAGGCGCTCACACAGCTGCATCACTGAATATTGTCAGTGCATCACTGAAGATGAATATGATCAGCTGCCTCTGAGCTCTACACTCTTCTGAAAGTAACCCTTAACCCATACTCTTGGTTTGCTGAGGTAGACTTCCATAGCATCTTTTTTTTGGATCGATAATTGATACTTTATCTGGATTCCAGTATACCTTGTGTTACGTTTTCACAGGAAGATTCTCATGCAACACTATCAACAACTAAAGAGGATTATAGAAAGATATCTCTATATTTTGCTGGTGGGGATGTAAGCTGGTGGTACATTTTGAATACTTTCTGTTGAACCAACAATTTTCTTCTTTACTATACTCTAGTATAGTACTTATTTTTTTTTTTTTTAGGAGAGACAGGTAGACTGGTGCTCCCAAACAATTCACATAATAATCACCAGTATTTGTGAAGGTATCACTTCATGTGACAGAAGAAATTGAGATGATGTGATTAAATTCAGGCTCTTTAGGGGTGTGTTTATATAGGCAACCCTGGGTGAATTCAATACAATGACAAGAGTTTCTCTGAGGATTAAGCATATGCATAATTAGAGAAGTGGTAGCCATGAAATAAGGAAGTGGTATCCTGAAGTGTTGCTAAATGCTCATTGACTAAATTTAGTCAAGACTGACATTGGTTCTTAGTCTGTGAAATGTATCAATTTAATGTATTTTGTTTACACTTTAATTAAAATTGTAAAAATATATCAAAAACATGACACAGAAATTTAATTTGATTGACAAGAGGAAGATTAAAATCTGTATAAATTTAAATCATTAAAAATGTTAAATGATTTTTTAAATGTCATCTTAGATAATTTATCAAAACATCAACCAAGGACTGAGGTTTTATTTAAAACCTGAAACATTCTCTTAAAGCCACAGGGTCTTGCCTGAGGCTAGCAATTTCCCTAGGGTTTATCTTCAGGCCATGCATATTTAATTGAATAGTTAATTGAAACACACATACAAAGATATTCCCTCAAGATCATAGAATGATAAAATTTTCTTCTCTAATTATTTTGCTCACATCCCTGTTGGGACTAGAACCTTAGTTCAGGGTTCATTTTTACCTATCCTCACTTTTGGCTACCTATCTTTCTAGTTCTCTCAATCAATCAAGTATTTTTTCCTTGTACCTAAAGGTACACAGAGGTCCTCAGTGCCTTCTGCTTTCTGCACCAAATGCCAAGAATGAAAAATGGGGCACAGTGGCAACAGTATACATCACAAAACCTGAGAAGGAGCAGATAGGGCTCCTTCTCTTTATCCATTGTTGCGGTGGAAAGCAGCCATTGTCAAGATGCAAAACTCTTGATTTAATGGCTGAAGTTCATTTTGTAAGGATCACGTAACTTCATGGTTGGTGATATGCATGAATAACCTCATCTTGACTAAATTGCACTATACCAAATTCACTCCAGTTTACAATTTTTATTTCAATTAGCATCAAATGTAATATATTTTGAGTTGCTTATTGTATTTCAAGATGTGTTTAAGAAACTAGGAACATAATGAGACACTAAGACGTTGCATACTCATCGAATGCATATATTCACAAGTCAGGTTCTCTTAGTTCACTGGCACAGTGCTATGACACTACAGCAATTGGCTTGGATGCTTCAAAAAAATAGCTGAATATTCAGAATCACATCATTTGTATTAGGAATAAAATACAGAAAAAATGGGAAACACGTGTATTTTATATTAAAATACATTTCTTTAATATACTTACTTTGTATTATAAACATAGTAAGAAAATCTTGCAAGCCAAGTTTTAAATTTCACCTGCAGGCTAGCTTTGCATCGCAACATATTGGAATGAAGGTCTTAATCTCTGTAACTTGAGATTAATTTCTCAGTTTTAATTTTGCTAGTAAACATGTGTAATTTCTTTTTAAATTCCTGACAAAATTGTGCCTGGCATTCAATTCTTCTATTCCTGTAACCCATTCTAGAGGAACTAGAAGTCTGCACTATTCACCATCCTCCACTCCAAATCCACTCCAAATGACATACTTATTCTAGGTTTTTTAGGTTTTTGTTTTTTTTTTTTTTTTTGTCTAATATTTTAATCCGTCTATGCTGGGCTGTTCACAAAGTCAACTGATTATCCTGATGATAAGTGATTAAACCAGAAAGAGCCAACGAGATCTCAGGCTTTCAGTGCTATAAATGTTCAATATTTTTATAAACCTAAAGATATTTAAACATGAGACCAACAGAATTCAAGGGTTATATTTGAATCAAAAGTTTAAATCACAGGTAATATCAAGAATGTCTCCAGGAAGAGAGCTGTGAGAAAACAAAAGAACCAAAGTTATCAATGTAAGTTATTAATAAACATAATAATATAAAAGAAGAAGCATTAAGAGAGGCAACTGGATAGGCCAATGTTAAACAAGGATGGTTTGTAACATATGCAGGGCAGTGCACAGCCCTCCAAGTGGAAAGCTGTGAACTTATGTCCTAAGCTTACATCCTAAACACAGGGAGGAGAATCTCTGCATCTCAGCAATGAAAGGGACAAACCTCTGAAAGATGAGGGCAGTATTTGTATAAACCTTCCTCTAAGAAACAAATGAGGCCATTAAGCATATAAGGAGATCCTGAACATTGCCAGCCATTAATTAAAATCAGATATTACTTCACGTTCACTGCAGTGCACTTAAGCACAGAGTGAGGAAACAGTAACTGTTGACAAAGGTACAGATAAAGCAGATGGCAGAGGGAATGTAAAAATTCTTCAATTTCTCTTTTTAAAAAAGGTGACAAATGTCTTCAGATTGTTAAACACAAATGCATTAAGTGACTCAGAGAATATTTTCCTTGTCAGATACGTAAGAGAAATTAAAATATAGGCATTCAAAATGGGTGAACAGATGCTCACAGGAGTCTTAGTCATAATTATCAACAAGTGGGATCAAGAAAAACATCCATCAGCTGATGAATATCTGCACAACGTTTTGTATCTTGATATAATGATACATTGCTCTGTAATACAGAGAATTGAAGTACTGACACATACTAAAATTTGCTGGATCTTAAGAGAGCAACATTGTATAAATATATAGAAAGAAATTGATGGTGAAGAAGATCTGAGAAATGAGAGGATGAGGAATGATAGTGCATGTGTAAAGGGATTGTGTTGGGGGCAATAAAAATGTCCTTACAAAGAAACACATCAGTATTTTCATATATAAAAGAGAGGAAGAAAAAAAATGCCATGAAGATATGGAATGAGAGATGGAAGACAAAAGCAAGGGAGGGAAAGTTCTCTTTAAATAAAGTTATTTGCCATCATGTTGATTATATTGATAGAGATTTACTTAAAGAGTATCACTAGAAAATGTTAATGAACTCATTTATCTGGTTACATAAGAATTATTTTTATAATTCCATATAACTCATGTGAAATATTTGTGAATGTCTGCTGGGGGAGGCTGCTTGTTTGTTTCCCAGCTGTACAGACTCCTAAAATAATGATACAGAAACTATATTATTTACATCACTGCTTGGACAACCACATAAGCATATTGCTAGATAGCTAGCTCTTACATCTAGAACTAACCCATTTCCATTATTTTATATTTTGCTACAAGGCTTGTGGCCTAATGGCAAGGTTCCAGATAGCAGCTCATATTTTTCCCCTCTAGCAGCTACATGACACCTCTCGACACCACCTTCTTTCTCCCAGCATTCAGTTTAGCTTTCCCAGCCTACCTCTCTTCTGCCCTTCCAGACCAAGGAAGCTTTGTTATTAACCAATGGTACTCTGGTACTCACAGCAAACAGAGGGTAATCCTACATCACCTCCCCGGTTCTGTCTAAATAAAAAGAAAGGTTTTGACTTTACCATAATAAAATTACATATAACAAAACAGTTATCAAGCAAGAATTATAGTTTTAATATTTATATCTACTTTATCTTTTATCATAACTAAGGAAAACTATAATTATAGCTATCTATTCTTCAACTCCATCAAAGACTCCAGAAGAATATACTATTACCTAAATAAACAGGAAGTGCACTGTAAGCAGCTTCCAAAACTCTAGAATTAACAGAGACATCTTGCTACCTGGACAGTCGCCCAAAAGTCTCCTGTATCATTGGAGCATCAAATCTTCAGCCCACAGGCCCATAGTATCTAGCAGAAGCAGGAAATCTGAAGATCTGTTTTGCCTTGTAATGGCAAAGTCCATCAGTTGCTTTCTTTTATTTTCTACGAAGTATCTGGCAGACTCATGAAGCAGGAACCCTGAAGAGCTGTTTTACCTTTAGGCAAGTTCAGCAGTCACTTTTTCTGTGACTCCTGCAAGTCCAGTTCATATAGCATACCATCAAGGCGTTCAGGGAAGAGCAGTTTTTTGCACAAATGGCTAGCAAACTACAAGAAGAGACTCCAAAACCAGATGGTCAGCCTTGAAAATATGCATACAAATAGCATAATATACTGAGCAGATTCTAATTAGGACTATAAATGTATATGCATAAACATTCAATGAATGCAACAATAATTCTTGGAAAATGAGACCATAGATTTGAAAAAAAAACAAACAAACAAACAAGAGATTATATATATGAGGGTTTGATTGGAGTAAAGGGAATGGAGAAATGCTATTATTATAATCTCAAAAATAAAAGTAAAATTAAACGTAAAAAAGGAAAATGGTATAAAGTCTGTATGGAGTAAGCAACAACAGACAGCAATTGCTCTGGTGCCATTTGAAAGCAAATAATTCCTAGACAGCATTTGCAATAATGAAACAGCCTTTCAACATTGCCCAATGTCCACTACATTGACAAATTCAGTTCAAGACTCTGCTCTGAATAAGGTAAAATACTATCCTTCCAGAACTTTGTTTACTTGAGGCAATATTTATGGCTTGGGTTTACAGTTTTATTGTTTTTTGTTTGTCCTTCTTAGATAATTTTTTTCCAGTTTCATCTTATTTATATGGGTGATTTGCTTGCTTGAATGTTTGTGCCCCACAAGCAAGCCTGGTGCTCTCAGAGGCCAAAAGCGGGCATCAGACCACCTGGAACTGAGTTACAAACAGTTGTGAGTCACGGTGTGTATGCTAGGAATTGAACCTGGATCCTCTGGAAGAGCAAGAGTTCTCTAACCAGTAATCCATCTTTTCATAACTGGAGATTTTTAAAGGTTGAACAGGTATAAACTTGACAGGAAAGTCAGGAAGAAAGAGAGGAAGGGATAGTTTCATGGTTCTGTGTCACGTGGAAGAAGGCAGGCTACAATATCTTAAGCTGGATCATGCAGCAAATCAGGCATGAACCTACATTTCTTACAAGTTGATTCAAAAGAACAGGAAGATAGTAAAACATTTATTTAGTTCACGTTTCTACATCCAAGTACTAATATCACCCACCAAATAAGCTACCTAATTGTCAAAAGCATCTCAGCTGGGGAACGCAAACTCCTTGGTGACCCATTTCAAATTATAAAATAATCTTTATAGGCAATAAATTGTTTCCTTTTATAAAAAGATTTATATTTATTTTTAATTCAGTGTGTACTGGAGATATTTTCCTATGCAAATACAAGGAGCTGTGAGGCCAGAAAAGGGTATCCCTTTCCCTAAGACTAGGTCACATTTACTTGTGAACACTCCAGTATGGGTCCTGGGAATGAAAACTGGATCCTCTGCAAGAGCACAAAGTACCTTTATCAGCAAAGCCATCTCCAACCCCCAAGGGGTTGTTTCTAAAGCAAACCTCTGAGTAAGAAAATGTCAGCCACACTTACATTACAGCTCTTTATGCACAATGCTGTTCTGCACAGAAGCTGCCTTAAGTTTATCACCAATTTGTGAGATATTTAAAACCATTAATGCAAGAAATGTTGATGTGCATAAAAACCTTCTAAAGGGCAAATTGTGCTTTATGGATATGTTCTTTGAGGTACATTGAACTTCTTCATGATTTTTCCGAGCCTTAAATATGCCAATTGATCCAAACTAAAAGTTTTAAAACCGTGATTATGTGCTCAGTTCTACATCCCGGGTTTAAATAAGAAAGAAAGGCACTATTTCTGCATATATGCTTCAGTGTCCCATAGTTATTTGGGTGGTAGGAAGACAGGTCAAACATTTAAACAAATTTCAAATGTTTGAAATGCTTTAAAAAAGAAAAAGAAAAAAAAGGAGTGAGAGGCTCCCAAAACATGCAGTTTGGTTATAACCCAGAAGTAGAAGGTTCCTATTGCTGAAGATAACATGCACCTCAGTCACAAGGCTCAAAAACCCATGAGCGATTCTGGCCAGAATGTTCCCTACATGGGGATTAGCTATAATGGTACAAGAAGGTATCTAGACAGCTTCCAAAGAAGGGAGGTAGGCAGCAGTCCTACCCAGATATAGCGACTATGAACCACATCAGCTACTAACACAGCATTAGTATAAGTATACCTTAGTGGTATATTAGTGGCACACATACCTTGGTGGTAACCAACATTTCTCTAATTGGATTTAAGACCTGCTCAAAAAGAGGGATATTGTGTTTGGTAATAGAAGCCTTGTAAGGAGGCCCGTTTGTTGGTTCCTGGCCCCAAAATAACACAAACAAATTATTTTATTTAACACCCTGCTTGGCCTATTAGCTCTAACTTCTTATAGCCTAGCTCTTACATTTTAATTTAACACATTTCTAGTAATCTGTGTATCGCCATGTAGCTGTGGCTTACCAGATAATGTTCCACCTGGCTCCATGGCCTCTCTCTGATTCCTTCTTCTTCCTCCCAGCACTCAGTTTAGTTTTCCACACATAGCTCTGTTCTATCCAGGCCAAACCAGTTTTCTTTATTATTAGCCAATCATATTCACAGCATACAGAGAGGAATCCCACAACCAAACCTTGCTAACTACTCAGTGCTAGTCACATCATGGCTATTGGGAATCTATGATCGTTAATTTACTAGACTAGCAAGTTCCCTAACCACAGTCTATAAACATTTGTCCTTACACCACAGGTAAGTGTAATTTTCACATCTCATCAGGGAAACTTCTTTTTGCAGTAGAATCCACTACAGAAAACCATAAGCAATAAAAAAAAAAGCACAACTACTGAACCCAGTCTCAGTGGCTACATCTACAAAAATCTACCACACCTTAGGACTTGGAACATTAGAGGAGGCTGAAAAGTCGTAGGAGTCAGATAATTGGGGAGTTTGCTGTGAAATAGTGTCTCCTAGTAAAATTAGAAACTACACACCTAAAGTCTCACTAATATACCTTCCCAAATGTGACATAAACAAAGGTGACAACAAAGAATATGTCAATTAGGCAGAGGAAAACTCTGAGGCCTCACCTCTGCACAAAGCACTATGGGCAACTGAGAAAAGCTGACCTCCCCACAGAAGACCATATCAATTGGTTGTCCAATGCCAAATAGTCATCCCTGGGCACAGACAAACAAGTAGCATTATATAGACCCAGAAAGTTTTGGTTTTGAATAATGCAATAACGATTAGTGAGAAAAGAGGTCATTAATTTGAAGGAGAGTGGAGAAGACTATATGGGAGGATTCAGAGAGATAAAAGAGAAGGAATAAATGTTATAAAGAAGTTGTAATATCAGAAACAAAAGAAGAAAGAGCACAGCTATCTTCAGACAAAATGAGGGCATTAAACTGAAGGCAAAAAAATAACAAAACAATGAATGTTCAAGTGTCAAATCTATTGATGAACAACAGAAGTTTTGATAATATCAAAGCAATGAGGGCAAACCAAATAGTATCTTGAATGCTTTTCAGAAAATTTATGATGTGAAAGTCAGGGGATATAAAAGCAGTTGTTACAACTCAGCTTTGGTGAGCTGTCCAGTTTTGATGTAGCAAGTACTGGAAATTCAGCACTGTGAAGCATAAGCAAAAAATACTTTCATGTGCCTAACCTGGATTTAATATTAGCATCATAATATACAAAGTTATAAAATAAAGAGTGCTATATGTGATAGTTGCTTTGTAAAAGAATTCAAGTACAATTTGGTTATCAAATGAGATTTTTAAGTTATAGAAACAGTATATTGTGATGTTATCATTTTATTGAAGGCACTGGAAAATGACTATTTTCCCCTATGGACATCCACAATAAGGTTACTCTAGGTCAAGAAGGCTAAGAGTATTATGCTTAGCATTTTCAAATCAATGGAAAAACAGAGAGTCAAGGCAGCTGGAGTGTGTGCTTATACATAGAAAAGTGGTCAAAATGAGTCATGGGAGTTTTGCTGAGGCTTGGAATTATGATTGACAAGACATTCTAAAGTCTAAAGTGTTTTGAAACATTGACAGGTCAGATGTGGATGAGCAATAGAATATGGATTTCATTTTAAAGAGGATAACTCTATTGATCATGGAAAGCAGGTGTTCATGAAGCAAGATGGCCAAAGCAAAGTGATAGCTGGTCTCCTAAATCAAAGTATTAAAGTCATGAAATTGGCTTAGCTGTAGCCTTGGTGATGATTATCTTACCGTCTTTCAAGTTCATACATGTTTTCTTTTTGTTTTGTTTTGTTTGTTTGTTTGTTTTTTTGATTTTCGAGACAGGGTTTCTCCGTAGCTTTTGGTTCCTGTCCTGGAACTAGCTCTTGTAGACCAGGGTGGCCTCGAACTCACAGAGATCCGCCTGCCTCTGCCTCCCGAGTGCTGGGATTAAGAGGCGTGTGCCACCACCGCCTGCTTCAAGTTCATACATGTTGTTACAAATGGCAGGTTTCCTTATGTCTAAGGATGGATAATGTTCTATTTTATTGAAAAGAGAAAATTTTGTGGGGTGATTTTCATGCTGATTGACCTGGTTCTGGTAATCATTCACAGATTTATTTTCTAATGTATTGTATTGTTAATTTTAAAATAATATGAGTGGAGGATATCTTAAATTTGAAGTCTGATCTCTGTGTCCCTGTAAAATAATCTGTACTGAGAGGAGCAGGAGTGAGTGGAAGGAGTTATATGGAGACAAAAGACCCAGAAATGTATTGTGTTTTATAAAACAAGAGATGGAAACTTTGCAAAAAGGAAGTGTGAGTCCCCATTAAATAGTGACTAAATATGAACTATTGTAATGTGGGCTTGAGAATATCTAAGTCTTAGATGTCTGTTTTTGTTTTTGCTTTTCATTTCTGAGACACAGTGTGTCTATGCATCTTAGGCTGCCCTAGAGTTCATGCTTGGTTCTCCCTAGTGTTGGATATAAACTTGGAATTTAACAACCTGCTATCATGGATGATGTTAGTGTTAGCTTAATTGAGTGACAAATGGAGTAATAAAAAGAAATTTCGAAGCTGGGCGGTGGTGGCACACGCCTTTAATCCCAGCACTCGGGAGGCAGAGGCAGGCGGATCTCTGTGAGTTCGAGACCAGCCTGGTCTACAAGAGCTAGTTCCAGGACAGGCTCCAAAACCACAGAGAAACCTTGTCTCGAAAAACCAAAAAAAAAAAAAAAAAAAAAAAAAAAAAAAAAAAAAATTCGATAGCGATGGGCTTACCAGTAAGTTAGAGGTGAGAAAACAGGCAATTCAAAGTATTTCCAAAAGATGAGAGGAAGCGATCGCTATGATACAGTCTGTTTGCTCTCTTCTCTCCTCCTCTCTTCTATTCCCCTCTTTTTTCCTCTGATCTCCAACCCTACACATAACAATCCTATAGAGACAGCTAAAGAAAGAATACAACTCTATTTACAAAGCATATCAAATGACAATAAAGGGAAGGGCTTATAGCATGCATATGCAGGCATCTCTTTCAAATTTGTGTTGTAAATGGATGTTCTGCCTGCATGTGTCTGGGCACCCACCACTTGTATGCTTGGTGCAAGGCCAGCAAAAGGCATTGGTCCCTCTAAGACTAGAGTTATAGATGAATGTGAGCCACCATATGGATGCTGAAATCAAACAGGCCCTCGGAAAGAGCAACTAGTGCTCTTATCTGATGAGCCATCTCTACAGGCACTGAAGACAGTTCTTAAAGAAAATATATTCCTGTCTATAGTAAAGCATTTTGCTTCAGGGTGAGCAAAATAATTTTATTTTAGTTATATAAAGTTAACAGTGAGAGCCTCTGCTATTTGATGTTGTTCTATAGAAAATTTGTAGATGGGCTAAAGAAATGATTCCATGAGCACCCAATTTGATTCCCAGAAGCTTCCAACTGCCTATAATTCCTGCCTCTAGGGATCTACCAACCTCTTCTGGCTCCTGGGAGCACTGTACACAGACAGGCACACACACACATATATATGTGAATACATATGTGAATACATATATATGTGTCATTAAAAATAAAATTAAAATACGTTTTAAGTATCCTTATGTTAGAAACTACATTAAATTTTATTCACATCACCTTTAGTCAACGTGTTATAGTAAGGCAAAATCTTTCTCTCCTCTCTGTCTCTCTGTCTCTCTGTCTCTCTCTCTCTCACACACATTTATTTTTACCAAAAATACATTCCTCGTTAGAACCTTAGAATGCTAATTAGGCATGATTATTTAATCATTAAAAGCACTTGCACACATGTGAAGTGCAGCGACACAGCCCAGACAAGCTCTGCCGATTGTGAAAATAGCAGCTTGTTTAACAGTTATGATATAGCCTTCTCTGTGCTGTCTTTCCAACTTCAAAGTGAGATTCTTTGATGTCATTTGTATGAAAACTTGAGAGAAGTGGAATATGCAGTGTTATGAAATTAGACATATGTTAAATTACTGCAATAAAAGATCATCTTAGGTCTGGGGGGCTGCTTGTTATCGAGAATGTTCAGTAATTCTTTTTATTCCACACATGACAATTCTAAATTTTACTTCAATGTGTTCTTTCTCCCGGCAATGTGGCAATAAAAACCATATGGAATTTTTTGGGTTCTATATTTTGACAACCTTTATTTTGTCACATTTTAAACATACCAGTAAGTGTAAAAATTCTAGTAATTTTATTGTAGATAAGCACTTATTTCTGTGTTAAATCTCTAGTATACTAGGAAACAGAGTTATTTAACTTTTCCAAAATGCTAGTTCTACAAACCATAGCTATATCACTAGGTTTTTTCTTTTCTTTTAAGATTTATTTATTTATTTATTATGTATACAACATTCTGCCTCCATGTATGCCCGAACGCCAGAGGAGGGCACCAGATCTCATTACAGATGGCTGTGAGCATCATGTGGTTTTTGGGAAGTGAACTCAGAACCTCTGGAAGAGCAGCCAGTGCTCTTAACCACTGAGCCATCTCTCCAGCCCCTCGCTAGGTTTTTTCAAAGAGAATAAGAATATTTATATTGTCTTGGCATCCCACCAGGACTCAACAGGATTGCTTCAGTCAGAAGACACTGGCATTTGGTACCTAAAATTGACCACTTCTTAATTATTTGTTGTTTCTTTAAGTCTTTTAAAAATAGATGTTGAAACAGCACATTTTCCTTGTCTGAAGAATGACTGATATGCAGTCCACTAATACAACTTAGATATTTGAATACAGAGAACTAAAAGCAGAAAAAAATGAAAGGAAAAAAGCAAATAAAGAGATGTGAAGACAAGCTAGACAGGGCAGTACCCATCCAGGAAAAACAGTGGTGTAAAACTTTAGGACCAGTGATGAATTAAAATGCATCCCCATCAACATCCTTAGAAAGGAACATGAAGCTATGTGTCATCAAGACAGACGTAGATACATTCATTTATGAGTAAGTTTGCACCAATCAGCCATTGCTTCCGACATCAGGGCATCTGTACCTACGTCCTTAGCAGAAACTTATGGTGCTCTGGAGAAGGCTTCTATTGCTCACTGATTGCTGACAATAGAAACGTCTTCTCTGTGTAGGAGAATGTCCCTTTTCACCAAGGATAACCAAGACACTGGGATATGAGTGCATTTGACTGTGCCTTCAGGACATAATAATTCAGAGTATGTTACCTGAATTCTTGTGCTCTGATTTAATCATTAATTGAAAAAAAAAAACCTATACAGTAACTCTCACCTTGAGTGATCATTGTAAGGATGACATAATTATCAAAGAAATATGTTGTACGTTATAGTGGGTAATAATTTAAGAATTGTGTGCCTAATCATAACTATAGATTATTATTAGTCTTAACAAATATAACATAGCAACTTCTTTCCCTCAGTCTGTGATTTCAAGTCTAAAACTCATGTAGGGGCATGTGTGTGTTTTCATTATTTATTTTGAGAATTTTGTATTCCTCTTTTATTGTATTTGCTACATTTTTATTGAAAATAAGTTCTTTTCTCATATGATATATCTAAACTTTGCTGTGCATTTCTCCATTCATCCCAGCTCTTTGACATATCTCTCCTCCCCAGATTCATTCTCCCTACATGAAGGAGAGAGAGAGAAAGGGTGTAGGTTTATCTCTGATTCTTTTGCCTGCTCTTGAGACTCTTTCCCTCCTATTAGGTTGCCTTTTCCAGTATCAATATGAGGTCTTTTGCCTTGCCTTATTGTATCTTGTGTTGTCCTGTCTGGCTGTCTCTTGGAGGTCTGCTCTTTTCTCATATTGAGGCTGTGAGGAGCCCCATTATATGATGTATTCTCCCATGTCATATTTTAAAATCAGTTAAAACATATATAGATGAGTAATTTTTAAATAACTTAAATACCTTGAAAATGATAATCTGTACAGAATAATACTTTAGGAAATCACTGTAGTAAGTTAGCAATTTAGTCTTCATGGATAATTTGAAATATCAGAAACTCAAGTGCATATATGCAGTATGTATATATGCATTTGTGATCAATCATTAATCAGAAAAATGTACTTCTATGCCAGTCATGAACTAGGTGTGGTGCCAGGTACCAGGAACATCACGGTTAGCGAGATAACCAGAGTCTCATCTCTAAAATACACTGTGTTCTTTGGTGTTGACCACATTAAGTAACAATCAACACAATGCCTCTGTCACATCTCATGTGTTGAAGGCTTCAACTCCATCCCATCTATTTTCATGGGTAAGACTTGGGAGAAGGGAATAGGCCATATAGCCTTTTATTGCATTACTGAATTAGTTGATTGATAGCTTAATAATGTGACGGACTATTAGGTACTGATGCTAATTTAGGAGGCAGGACCTAGTTGAAAGTCCTAAGGCCTGAGGGTTATACCTTGTACCTGCTTTATCCTTTCTTTTTTTGTTTTTTATTGTTTTTTGGTTTTTTTGAGACAGGGTTTCTCTGTGGCTTTGGAGCCCGTCCTGGAACTAGCTCTGTAGACCAGGCTGGTCTCGAACTCACAGAGATCCGCCTGCCTCTGCCTCCTGAGTACTGGTGCTTTATCCTTTCATGCATTCCATTTCCTTCTTGCATCTTGTATGATGAGCTAACATGCTCTATCACACACTCCCTCTCCTGATGTCTTATTTCTCCATAAGCTAAGAACAACAGAGCCATGTGACTGTGAAATGAGACCTCTGGAACCAAAATAAATCTTTCCTCTTTTAGTTGATTTTTCTCAAGTATTTTGTCTCAGGTTTGGGGAATTGACTCATGTAGCCATTAAAATAGAGAAAGGCAAATGCTGCAAATATAAAAGCACAGTAACCCTTTCCAACTGTACTAGAGTAGCACTGAGTAGGGCCATGGTTGTTGAGATCCTCAAAGGAGAGTCTAAATGCACTTACATGCATGGCTATTTCTCTCGCTTCACAGCTACAACATCTATTCAGAACCACAACACGTACCTGACTTGAAGGGTCAGAAGGATGACAACATAATTCGAAAATGGAAGGAATAATGGTTGAATCACAAATATACTTAAACAATCTTAAATGGTATATGACAGTTCATTTCTCTAGCACCTTATTCCCTAAAACAAAATATTTCCCTATGCAAGTCAAGCACTCATAAATATTCAGAAGATGACTTTTTTCTCATGTGGCATTATACATAATTTATCATCCTCTCCATGCTACCATTATGCAGTTACAGAGTACTGAAAGAGAGCTGAGTGACCATTTGACTTTAGAAGTTTAGTCTATCAGTATTGAGTCTACAGACAAAAAAAAAATCTCCCAAATGTGTACATTTTCTAAATGTATATTGACAGACTGCTCCATAAATATTTTCTAAGAAAATGTGGCTAACACATTCATAGTATGAGAATTCTAAAATTTTAATGACTTTTCATAACTGAAAAATACAGATGTTTGGAATTTGAATTATAAAAGTTATAAAATATTAGAAATACCTCTCAATGCAACATTTGATCACGATTAGGAGGGTAACACTTTCAGGAAAATCAGCCAACTTTCAGTCACTTTTGAAAAGGTCAAAGGTTATTAATTTATCTGCCAGCTATTGAACAGTGCATTCTTTACAAAAATGCAATAATAGAATTTTTAAAAGTTAAGTATCAACAACAAAGATGTGACAAGCCAAACCCAAAATTTTCAGTTAATCCAAATAATCCAGATGTTTGTGAAATGATTTAAAAATACTAAATAATCTTAAAGTGTTGTATTAATAACATGCTTCCCAATATGTTACAAGTATGACTAAGTGTCCTGCTGGATTCTCATATTAGTGGGGCTATCAAAGCTGGTTATACCAAGGAAAGGATGCATATCCTGTCATCTCTACTTCTTTGAATAAAATTTTACTGATTAAAATAATGTAAATATTAATAGTTGAGAAAAACTGTCACTGAGTTTACTTTCCTAAATTGAAAAAGACTTCAACAGCATTTCAGATTCATATCATTGGCACCATTGACTGAAAACCTTCATTTAACTACAGAGTTAAATTTAATAAATTAAATACCAATTGTCATGTCAGCATGGATGTGGGAAAACTTGCAAGGTCCTACCCCTAGACGAAGAGCTACAGGCAATCAAAGTCTTTTAAGGGTGGGAGAATCAGTTTCCTCTAGGGATAAACTCGTTTAATAGATTATCAAATCCCAAGATCTCTGTCCTAAATAACCATACATGTGAGCAACATTAATTTACCAGTTTATATTTATGTATACATATGCATCAATAAGTAAAGAGGAAGAAGTCATGAGTTTCAGATGGAATGATGGGACAGTCAAAGAGTTCTATGGAGAACAAAGGGTGGAAACAATGCAAATACAGTACTTGTGCATGAAATACACATTCTTTCATTAAAATAAATCTTAATAATATCTTAAAAATTATCTAGTTAGTCTGTGGTGTTTTGGTGGGAAATATTATCAGCTCAATGGCTTCCTTAGGTTGGTCAGGGCAATTCAAGTAACTCCCAAAACAAAGTAGCCTATTGTTATTACCCTCTGTTGCCCCTTATATTTTGAAGGTAATCTGCTTTTTGCTGAAAATACCATACATTTATAACAACATAGGGCTTCGATAGTTCAATTTGTATTTAAACTGAAAGCCTCCTCCGTGTGGTCTGGCTTCCATGGTACCACAAAATACTGTGAAAGCTACCAAGGGAAGGAAGCAATTGATATTCTTACCCCATTGGGGTACCTATAAACTATAGCAATCACCAGAATGATATAGGTGCAATAAGAGTACCTCATTTGTTAGAGTTACCCAACAGTTGTCTCAGTGAATGTAAGCCCACTCACCAACAGGGAAGTCATGCTTAGTTGAATTTTCACCTAACTGACTTCCCAGGGCTACTGAAGTCATGGACCTTAGAAAAGAATCTACTATTACCACATTCCTAGGCCAGCATAATTTCTTACTACATTCTGATCTCATCTTTATACATACAGATATGAGTAACTTCCACCATTCATCAAAGAAGCTTCTGTTTACAGTAATTGGAGATCATCACAGAAAGCCATAACTGGATGCAATGCAGAGATCAACAGATCAGGGGAGCCCAGTCCTAATGGATACATTTCTATCAAAATGCCCATGTCTATGGATCAGGAAAAATCAAAGGTGAGAGAGAGCAGAAAGCCCAAAAGACAGAGGAACAGGGAGTCTGCTGTGAAATAGTCTACCCTTGAAACAGCTGCATAAACAGAACTGGAACAACAATGATATCAATAGTCATGTTATGGTGGAATGAGGAAAATCTAGACAAAGAGCTACAGACAACTAATGACTGTTGGGAGAGGAAGAATAAGCCTCTTCAGGGATCATCTACATAATTGGTTACCCAATACAAAGTGGTCAGTATTGAAATCATACACACAGAAACAATAAAAATAGACTCAATAGGTCATATTTTATATTTGTGTATGTATAATACATTCATTTGTGTATGCGTGTGTGTGTGTGTGTGTGTTGTAAGTTCCTGGCTGCTTAGCCCCAAAATAATCACACAGAGACTATCATATTTAAATCACTAGTTGGCCCATTAGCTCTTGTTTTTTATTGGCTCACTCTTACATCTTAATTTAACTCATCCTCATTAATTTTTACATCACCACAAGGTTGTGGCCTACCAGCCTAGTTTCAGTATGTGTGTCGGCAGCTGCTCCATGGCATCTCCCTGATTCTGCCTTCTTCTTCCCAGCAATCAGTTTAGTCCCCCCTCCGCCAACTAAGTTCTGCCCTGCTATAGGTCCAAAGCAGTTTCTTTATTTATTAATGATAATCACAGCATATAGAGAGAAATCTCACATCATGTGCACAAGTAACAATAATAACTGATGGAAAAAAAGGCTGTCAATTTGGTAGCAGGAGGGTATGTGAGGAGTTAGATGGAGGATACGTGGGATGTGCTGGAAAGGAGAAAAGGAAATAGGCAAAGTAATAAAATTCTATTTTTATTCAAATGAATTAAAATAAAATCAAATATCCTCTGTATAAAAGCTAATTTTGAGAAAGTAACAAAGATTTCACAGAATTGGGTAAAGATAGGAGCTACCATCTGGATATTGTTTATGTTTTCAAGGCTTCACATGTTGAAATTTTACCCCATTTTATGGTGTTAATTTGAGAGTGATGAGAGACTTTGAAGGGCAATAAAGACTGGATGTAGATGTTCTCTCTTACTGTCACCATATGATTCTCTGCCATGCTTAAAAACTCAGAAGCTACCAGGCAGTGGTGGTACACACTTTAATATTTAAGGCGGGCAGTGGTGGTGCATGCCTTTAATCCCAGCACTTTGAAGGGAGGGGCAGGAGGATCACTGTGAGTTTGTGGGCAATCTGGTCTACAGATCTAGTTTCAGAACAGCTACACAAAGAAACCTTGTCTCTAAAACAAACAAACAAAACAAACAAAAACAAAGCAAACAAAAAGAAGACTCTGAAACTACAAAGTCACAAGTCCTGAGACCTTAGATCTCAAGAAGTGTGGATTAAATATGCCTTTTGTCTAAAACAAGCTTTATAGCCTCAAGTATTTTGACATACTAGGAAAAATTGACAAGTATTCCACATGTATGATGATTTTAAATCTTTGCTTTCTTCTTTGGGATACTTTGGGGACACTATACACTCTATTTTTAGGAAATGCTAACTACTACAGCAAGCATCACTGTTTTCATGAGCCATGCAGTGTACTACCAGACTTATCTACTTCTTATCCTTTTCTTCTTCCCTTTTCCCCTCCATTTTCCTCCTCCCCTTCCCTTCCCTTCCCTTCCCCTTCCTTCCTTCCTTCCTTCCTTCCTTCCTTCCTTCCTTCCTTCCTTCCTTCCTGCCTGCCTGCCTGCCTGCCTTCCTTCCTTCCTTCCTTCCTTCCTTCCTTCCTTCCTTCCTAAATTTCCTTTTTTCTTTTCTGAAACAGGGTTTCTCTGTGTAATAGTCCTAGCTGTCCTCGAACACGCTCTGTAGACCAGGCTGGTCTTGAACTCAGAGCTCCACCAACCTCTGCCTCCTGAGTGCTAGGATTAAAGGTGTGCCCCACCTGACTTCTCATCCTTTTCTACTGCATTTCAATGGCAATATAATTTACCTAATGTTCTTACTATTGAGTCTTTTTAACCACTGCATGAAGATTCTTAATGTTTTTCTGAAATGATCAAGTTTGGTGTTTCCCATAATTCTTCAGTCATATGAGCCACTGTCCATATCAGTTACACTGTACACTATTTGCATCAGTTTGTACTGTTCTTAAAGACCCCACCTTACTTATACCTTGTTAAGACAATTTCTTTCTTTAAACAGCAGATTCAATAATAATAATACGAACACAATAATTATAAAAATAAAACCAAGCTTGAATTCATGAAATTAGTAGTAATCACCTGACATTTCTAGTTTCCTCGCTAAAACCAAGGAGAATTGCAAAGCCTGGTGTTTTTATATGGTAAGTTCAACACATTTTACTTACTAATTTATTGAACTTGAGTGAATTCACTTTTTTGCTCTTTCAAAAGGAATTTTGTAATTAAAGAGATGTTTTAAGGAAAGTTTCATTACTGATTATTGAATGAAATGGGAGGGGAGGCAAGGGGTTGAGAGGAGGAATGGGAGAAAAAACTGTGTTTGGAATATAAAATAAAATTAAAAAAAATAAAATATAAAAAAAGAAAAGTTTTTTTTTTCAGATAAAGGGTAGAGTTGCCTACAGAATCATCTCAAACCAGCAAGGTGACTCAGAGGGAAAGGCAATTGTTGTCAAGCCTGATGACCTGAGTTTGATCCCTGGGGCCCACATCATGAAAGGAGAGAACTCATCCTGCAAGCTGTCCTCTGACTCACAAACACATATACACACACAAACACACACACACATACCCTGCATCATGTGTGCACACGTAAACATACACACCTAATAAATAAATAAAGAAGTTAGTAAGTTAATAAAGAAATGTCCCCAGCAAGGATGGACATCATTGAGACTCTACACTCTCCCATTATACTTGCTCCAAATCCAGATCAGGAAGTTAATCTCTGGCATTGAGGAAGAAATTTTAGTTTTAGATTTCTACTTCATTTAATTGTTCTGAATAGTAAATGAATTAGTACATATAGCGTAGTACCTGGGGATGAACGAAAAGCTGGCTAATGATCCGTGTTGCTGACATTTACGGTAGAAGACATAATGAACCACCTGCTAAAGAGAATATTTTGTGACACTAAACCGAAAGGATTTTTGAAAGGAAGACACTTATAACAAAGCTAAAATAGAATAAAACAAAAATGAAAATTTCAAGCTCAATAATTAACATTCATTTTGCCATTCATAGAATTTCACAGCTGGGAAGTTCTTTAGTTTAAACCTGATTTTCAGCCTTTGACACCAAGGGTCCTTTTACAAGGCATTCCTGTTTGTGGTCTAAGAAAGGGATCCACAGAATGAGTGTTCATCCGTCTACCCACATACTGATTTGTTCCGGAAGATTAACAACAAGCAACCAAATGACAATGATGTAGGGCCTTAGACAATATGACAAAGAATTAGACATAATTAATTGCTATTTAGTTCTTGAACATTGACTTCCATCAACACTTTAAAACATTGTTTCAGCACTAAATATCTTTAAAATGTAAAATACTGTAATTAAGTGTTTCTTCATATCTGTATATATATATACATATACATATATATGCATATATATATGCACTGTGTGGATGTTCAAAGAAGAGAGAAGAGAGCACTAGCCATCCAGTACTGGAGTTAGAGTGAGTGTGAGATACTATGTGAGCTCTGGGAACTAAACCTGGGGGCTATGCTCAAGAACTATAGATATGATAGCTTTGTGTGTTTCCTTGGGACTGAGCGGCTGTGAGAGTGGATGGCTGTGAGACTGTACAGGGCAGAAACTTCCTTCTACACAGAGCAGCAACTGCTAATAAACACTGAGCCATCTCATCAGCATCCTTAATCTCTTTTCAAACTTTTCCCTCAATCCCTTCATATACCACGAGAACCACATGTGAAATAGAGTCTTGGTTTGAAGTTTGAGAGTCATGATTCATATTTCAGAATTATATATATACAGAAGAGAGGGGGCAGACAGAAAATGCTTCTCTAATTTTCTTTTGCCATCTCATATCATCAAACCTCAAAGCTAGGAAAACAATCCACCGTATTAGTTTAAGCATTTGCTTCACAGGAGCATGGATTCCTCTTTGCCCATCATTACTTTTGGTTTCTTCTGTCTTTGTCTAAATGAAGAATTACAACAGTGTCATTTACAGTCATGTTTGTTTAACCTAGTTTTCTATGGACAATAAAGCAGGGAATCCTGGGGGAAAATCCAAGTAGACAATAGCAGCACAGCCATCAGCAGGACCTAATCACATGTGTTTATTATTATCATTCCAAAATGTTCTGGTTGCATTTTAGAATTTCTTCCCTTCTCCCATCTATCCTTCCCAATGAAACTGATTTTGTAGGGTTTCTTTTAATAAGAAAGAAACATCTATTTAAATCAGAATATCAGTAGAGTGGAAGATTAATTATTTTAGTATCAACTCACAATGCAATGTGGGAAATGAAGATGGTGAGGAACCACTCTAGAAGAATCAGTCACTGTGCACTGGTTTCTGGCCTCATCTTAGAAAATTATCTTGGAATGAGAATGTGTACCATGTCCAGATTCATCCATAGAATTCCAGTAAAACAAAAAGAGTGAGTGAAATCATACACACATCAGGGGTTTCGGTGTTCAGCTTCACAGCTCATCTGGAGTCTCTGTGTTTAACCTTCTGACCTCTTAAAAGAACTGACAATTGTGTGTCCGTCCTCAGCAATGCTGGAAGCAGCCTCCACTCACTGCCAATGCTGTCTGCATGTGCTGTTCAACATTTCCATCTTGACATTGTGTGTTCCATTGCCACTCCCTCTGCTAACTACTATTTGTCCTCATCCTCCTCACTGGTAGAAATTCTCTTCTTAGAGAATTGGGCACTGACTAGACTACTCGATAATGTGCAGACTTTTTAATTAAATATTAATGCTCTGAAACACACACACAAGTTATATAAATGGGATACTTTGTGTCCCTCCTCATTCTTAATGTGTTAAATGAAAGTAACATCCTCATCAAATTGTGTACATTCTCTTTGACTGTGTAACAAACTGCTGTGAACTCACTAACCTGAAGTAAGAGGTAGCTGTTGTTTCATTGTTCTCATGGGTCAGAAGTTCAAACACAGTGTATTTCACTGAAACTTCCTGCACAAAATCCCCCAAGGAAGAAGTAAGGGTACTGAGGCTGTGTTCAGTATGGGAGGCAAAATCGGTGGAGTGTTTCCAAGTTCATTCTTGACACTGACGGAATTCAGGTCCATACAGTGAGGTCTGCTATCTGCGACTGGCCCAGTCTGAGGTAATTTTCACCACACTGCATACAGTATCTTCTTTAATTTTACCGAGCTCGGTTAGCTTGTAAAATTGTCTCTATTTATCTAGAGTTGTCCCAAATTAAATAATGCTGGTCACATCCCTTCCCCTGACTTGTGGATCTTTCTTATTGGTTATCACAGAGTTACCATAATACATTCTTTTACATAGAGCCTCAATTGCCTGTAAGAGATACATTGCCCCACTCAGATGTAGTAAGTAGACAGACTACCTTGCTTTCTCCCATGCTCATAATAAACTGCAAATGACACCAGTAACAGGAGGGTTCATTTCCAGTGGCTTCCTCCTGACATTGCTCAGAGTACATTCGTGTGTACGCTGGGGTGTGACTGATAAGAGTGTTCCCTGGGCATCCTGCCTAACGACATTAAGACAGAGTTCCCAATTTGTACTTGTGGTGATTTACTATTCCTGTCCCAGTTGTAATGATGGAAAATACTTCTCCACCATCATTTAATTAGTGCAGCAATCCTGGCAGAAATTAGTGTTTAAAATGTCCCAGCATAGAGAAGATTGAGAGAAGCTATAAAGCACCTGCACAAACACTGTACAGTCTTAATAGCATTGCATTGATAGTAAACACTATCAATAAAAGGAACAATTATTTACTATAAGTGGATTGGCGCCTGAGGTCCCTTATCCTGGGGAGCTTTGTTCCATATTTTTATGAAGAAGAGTCTTGACAAAATATATGGAATATTACTCCTGATCTCCAGGCTCTATTTCATCCCCTACATGAAAGTTTCCATGTGGATAACTGGCATGTTAACAAATATTTTTAAAATGATTAAAAAGCTATTTTAGGGCAATAAATAAAATGTGCTCTGATTAAATGCATATGACTGATCACAATAGGCTAAATTTTTATGTCTTATGTGCAACCACATTTTGAAATTGTCCTATATCACATGGAGGAAATATAAATGTGTCTAGGGCGAGGGGGAACTTAGAGAGGCCAGATGAATTAACAATATGTTAGAAGTTAGAGTAAACTAATGTGCACATAATAAAGACACAGCAAATGAAACAGATGCAGATGTATCATTCAGAATTTCATAGTGATTTTGAACTGCGCTGTTTGATTTAAGCTTCTCATTTGATCATAAAAAACCCTCAAATGAAAACATATCTTATGCTTTATGAGACAGACAAACTTTAGTGAGTCAATTTTAATAAAAAGTAAATATATTCTTTTCTTCCATATTCTGCAGCTATCTTTTGGCCAAAGTGAGAAATTAAAGACAAACATTGGATCTCATATATGAACCTGTATATGTGTGTTTGTGCATATATACATATATGTGTGTGCATGTGTGCTTGCTTCTCTGAGAGAGTGTGCATGTACAATGCCATGAAGCACAAATAGAGAAGTACAATTTCAGTTGTCTTTCCTCAGCTTTTATTTGTTTGAGGCAAGGTGTCTTTGTAATCAATCACAATGTTTGTCAAAGGAGCTGACCTACAATATTCTGAGGATGCTCTTGTCTCTGTATCTGAGATTTCAGACATGTGATATCATGCCATGTTCTTGATATGTGTTTGTGTTCTTGGAAGTTATAACTCTATTACTCACCCTTATACATCAGCTTCATTACCCGTTAGCCATTTCTCCCGACCCCTTTCTTCAAGCATACTTCTCTGGGTATATTAAGTACCGGTTTCCTCACCAATCACTGCTTCTGGGTCTTCAGTGCATGCACCATCTCTCAGCCCAGGAACTCTCTTTTATCCTAAGGCTCTGCAGACGGGTTCTAGGTCTCTCATTTTGGAAGTATCTACTGCTGGCTAATGAAGAAGTCTATGTGACAGTGATGATTCTAACAATAAACAAATTCTACCTAAGCATATTTGTTTTCTTTTTTAACCCAGGCCCATATATCTAATCCTTAGATAACTCAAATCCTCAAATCAAGAATTTCTGAAATAGAATTCCTTTAAATCTTCTCCATACTCAATCTCTTCTGTTAATCGATGGCATTTGATCTTTCTGGTAGCTCAGACAAAAGTAGATACTTTTGTAGTGACATTATCCTAAAAGACGATAATCAGGACAGTTAAGTATGTGGATAAAGAAAAAAAGTAAAAGCAGAAAAAGATATCCAGGTCTGAGAACTTTAGATTTTGTAGGAAAAGGTACGAAGCATGGTTTTTATACAACTGTCATAAGAATCTGTTAAAGCATATGAAGCAAGAAAGTGATGGGCTATTATAAATATTGTAAACATACGAAGCAGGAAGGTGATAGGCTAGTATAGATAACTGTAAACATACGAAGCAGGAAGGTGATAGGCTAGTATATATCCTGTAAACATACGAAGCAGGAAGGTGATAGGCTAGTATAGATAACTGTAAACATACGAAGCAGGAAGGTGATAGGCTAGTATAGATAACTGTAAACATACGAAGCAGGAAGGTGATAGGCTAGTATAGATCCTGTAAACATACGAAGCAGGAAGGTGATAGGCTAGTATAGAGCCTGTAAACATACGAAGCAGGAAGGTGATAGACTAGTATAGATCCTATAAAAGGATGATTTGGCTGCTAGAAAGGGAAAAGAGGGATGTGGGGTGAGACTAGAGGCACAGGGAGCAGAAAGGAGGCATCGCCACAGACAAGGGCAGGGGATGATGAAGAAAATGGAGAAATGAGGTCATGCTGAGAATTTAATTAGAGACGGTTGATGTGCGGGGTGAAGGAAGTGGGGCAGCATAAAAGTTAATAGCTGCAGCAGTCTTGTAGGTGGTAGGAGCAATTATGAGTTTATGGATGATTCAGTGATTGCAAGTTTGCCACATCTTCAAGTGTATAATTGAAAATCAGTTGCTACCAGTTAAATCTTCTATATATTGAAACCATACAAATGTACATGAGTTCACTAAGATGAGTAGCTGAAATGTGATTTTCATATATTCCTAACTCTCCCCTGCTTTAAAATTCATTTATTAATAGTAGTTCAGTCATGTTGGTACACTCCTACAAGTTAAACTCATCTATTTGGAAAGTCATATAATACTTTATATTTCTCAATCATATGGCTGAATGGCTATGTGGTAAAAATTACCATGAATAAGTAAACTCGTCTTACCCAAAGGAATTTCATATTAAATGCAATTTTTAAAACTATCTAATTCTTAGCTGCTTTTCCTCAAATTGAGCCAAATCTACCAGCTTAAGATATTGTAAACAATAGTACTAATTCTGCTGTCTGCTGCTAGTGATGAGCTTCTAACCTGGGCTAAAGAGTACTTCTCACCTTCATACATTTCCATACTCAAAGCAGACATTACTAATAATTTCTACCATTTCTTGCTGAGCCAATAAAATTGAGAATCACTCGTAGTATTTCTGGCAATGACTACAAATCAATAAATGATAAAACTGATAAGTCCAAATTTAAAAAGCACTTTTTAGTGTTTATAATACAATATAAGACTTGTACACTGATGACTATTATAAAGTAGCTTCCTGAAAATTATGATAAAAGGAAGTAGAGGATGCAGTGAAAATACAGAAAAAAGTTAGTTTCCTGGCCCAATTAGACACTTAGAAAGATCTACTTTTTCTTGACTATCATTTACTTGCAAAGATATTATATATCTCCTGGGTTTTCTTTTTTCCAGGATAAGCATGTTGAATATCTTCCAGCCTTGGGCTAAAGGGAAATGCTGATGGGTGATGTGTGAAAGTCACTTCCAAGCTGCACATCATTAATATTGAGTATAATTGAGGAATGGATACGAAGTTCTAGCATGAAAGTGTAAGCGAGCAATTGTTTGCTCAGCCAAGTGCTCCACAGTAAACAGAGGCTTTAGTAATTATTCAAGAACCAGGCAATTATCGGACGAAGAAGCATGCCATTAGATTTGTACTTCAGACCAACACTGAAGAGCAGCTAGCCAAGGGCAATTAATCAAAGTCACAAATAGAAAAATAGGGGTAGTCAAAATATAAAATTGTACGAATTTAATTTATTTAGAAATGTAATCCAGGAGTGTTTAAATATCTTAGGGCTCCGGTTGCTTCTTTTTCTTGACAAAAAAGTGAATAGATATTTTTGTAAAGTTCAAAGAATCAAATATATATTCAGTTCACCATGGGATTAATTTTACATATTTTTGATAAAAAAGCATTATTTCCAGTTCAATAATGACTTCAGCTTTGTTTCAGTTACTTATTTCAGATATTAACAAGTAAATATATATTAACAAGTAAAAATATATTAACAAGTAAATATTTCTATTTTATGTAGAAATTTACACTACCACTTTTAAAATTCATTTTTTTTCTGAATAGCTATCTAGTTTTTCTTCTTAATTTGTGTACATATGTTGAGGATGTAGATAAATAATGCAGTAAGGGAATAATCAGATCAATTTTGAAAGACAGGATTTTGAATTGTTTTAACAAAATCCCAAATGAATATACATTACTTTTTCTATAAAAGCAGTCAGCTATTTTAAGAGTATATAAATCAAATCTACATTGAATTTCACTTTTTCCTATACATTATAATTTTGTGTCCAGAATTTACATTGTAAATTCCATCTGATAAAATGGTTACTTTTAAATAAATACGTGAAATTAAGTTTTCATGTGTTACATATTCAAGTTTCTGTAAATAAATACATAATATTAATGGTTAAATGTATAATAGTATTATTAGCTGTATAGTGCCACATTTGACACTGCGTATGTTAATACCGTGCCCTCTCATCCTTCCCACCTCTCTACTCTTCTCTCTGATAAGTATTTTCTTTCCCCTTCCTTACCTGTTCTGCTTTATTTTCCCTAGATTCTGATATCCACTCTTTAATGTGACTTTTGCCCATGGCATTGCTCTAGCTTCCTGACTTTCATATCACCAATGAAGTGAAATGCAACAAACAAAAGATTTGAAGCTAAGATCCAAATATGTTGCCTATTTCTTCCTGGACCTGGGTCAGTTGCCTCTGTCAGCACAATTCTTCGTGGTTTCATCCATGACAGACATGATATACCTTCCTATGAGATATTGGTCAGAAATGTCCCCAGAGGTATCCAAATGACATTGGACATTGGCTTAGCTCACCATAACTAGATTGTAAGACTATATAGCTGAAATCACCACACATTTTAAGATTCAGAACAAATCAATCATGATTTGACTGACAGCCTTCTCACCAGCTTGCTGCTTCTGGGAGCTTTCCTAATGCAGGGATATGCAATGTGTGCCACTGAGAGAGAAAAATACAATAATTTACATACCCATCCCTAGATCCCCAGGCGATATAGGCCCACAAGTAAAATAGTAGAATGACTGTTAGGAGGGAAACCAACCTCTTCCTATCAGATTTGAAGTCTGCTTAACAAGAAAGAATTTCCTCTCTACTCCCCTCCTGGTTCCACAACCTGAATCATGCCTGGTTTGATAACCTCGGTCAATAGCCCCAAGACTAGGGATGTCATACTCTTTGCAATGATATGCTATTTCTTGTTTTTTTTTGTTTTTTTTTTTTTGCTAATATGTTCTTGTTTTCAAGAAAGTAAAAGCCAACTAACAATTCTTAAATAACATATATTTTTTTGTTGTTCTAAACAAGAGACTCAAATGTTTATTCAATACTGATTTACCTCCCTTTGCTATGCTTCAAGATATCTGTTGGCCTGCTTATTTTTACTTCGAATGTTTTTTATAAATTTTTAAAAATTGTATTGCCATTTATTATTTGCATTAAATAATAGGTTTTAATTTGACATTTCATATAGATATATAGTATCCTTTGATCATTTTCAATCACCTGTTATCAAATCCTGCTCCTGACTGTGTTCCTTCCTCAACCTCCAAGCACTTCACCTACTTTCATTTCTTTTCTTTGTTGTTTCCTTTGTTACCAATGTTATTATCTATAGCAGTTATTGGCATAAATATATGTTCAGTCTCAGAGGAAGAGCTAACTGCTCTCCACAAACACCAGGAAACCACTTTGCGGAAAACATATGTAAACTTTTCTCTCCAGTCATTACCCTGAGAATCTCTCTGACATGTGAGTATAGCTGCAAACTCAGCACTCACTCATAGGATTCACACTGAAGTTTCAAAGTGCTACCTTCTCAAAGGGGCATGATTTCTGTCCCAAATACCTCTCATTTGTTCCAGAGAATCTAAGAATGGCACAGAAGTTAGGAACAGAATGCTTATTAAAGGAGAGTAACTAATACAACCATTGAACAAACCCATTGATACAGTCGTTTCTCTTATCCAATAAACAGCCTTTCATGGTGAGAATGGGCAGTGATATATAGAGGTAGCCATTCACACTGTTGTATTCTGCTTCTGCATGTTTAACTGTAGATCCAAATTAACAACAAATGAATCTGTATCAAGGATACATATATACTTTTTCATTTCATTATTCTATAAATGATTCTATTTTCATAGGACACATTTGTATTTGTAGTTAGTAACATAGAATTTATTTAAGCAATGCTAGTTGAAGTCTATAGGCTTTATACAAATAGTACACAATTTATGTAAAGATTGGAGTGTAGATGTAACTCGGTGTTTTCAATCTCTGTACATATCAAAGAACGACTAGTTGTAAAAGACAGTCTGAATTTAAGGCTTCCAATAGGAAGGAAATCTAATTTATTTGCTATTCTGAGAGTATTTTCGAACAGCCATACAGAGCAAATTTAGAAACATAAACATTGATGACATCTTCTTCATAATACTACATTTTCATTTTTCAATTGACTTATAAATTTTTGTACATTTATGGGATATCTTGTGACATTTCAATACATGCATACATTATGCAACACCCGGATTGGGATAAACACATCTAACTCTTCACACATCCACATTTTTTTAAAAAAAAAAAATATCTTATTTTTAACTTCATGTATGTTTGTGTGTGTGCGTGCATCCAGATTCAGATCCAATGTGTCATTTCCTAACAGGGCTGGGGGCAGTGCTATTTGCATATTAGTGCAGAATTGTAGAGACTACAGCAGAAAGAGAAATTCACCTGGAATTGGAGTAAAAGGTCTTTGTGAGTTACCTGATGGGAACTAAAATCAGGTCCTCTTGGACAATAGTGCGCACTCTTTAGGCACTGAGTTAACTTTCTAGCCACTCATCATGTGTTAAAGTGTGTTAGTTATGTAGGATTTGCCCTTGTAATGGAAGTGGAGGTGTAGTGTCAAAGTTTATTTCTAAAATGTAAATGGAAGAAAAAACTATTATAAAGGTAATAATCTCATTACTGAAAGATTAACAACCACAAAAAGATACATATAAATTTTTTCCAAGCACTAAAATAGATTTGTGTTAATTCTCTTTGATTTGTTTTTTTAAGTAGACACCCTGCTATTTATTTTTCTCAAATCTTAGGTAAATCACTGTACTGTGCTTGATGGTCACCTTTTACTATTTCATGTAGCAAGTCTCATATGGTAAGAATGAAATGTTTTAATCTGAAATTTAATGTGAAAGATCACACAGTTGTGTTTTCTTTTGCATCAAATATAGCACTTTAGGTGATATATTAAAATCCCTGAATCTTATCTACATTTATAGGAAATAAAATTCAGAGTTGCCTAAAATGACTTATCTTCATACAGGTTAACACACATTTTCTTTTTGCTGGTAATTAAGTCTACTTACTTGCAAGTAAATTGGTATAGTCTTCGGTGTTCCGAAGGTATAATATTTATCAGAAATACATTATATATTTCACTTTCCTTATCATGATTTTATTGCTAGTCATAAAGCAATAATAAGTGTTAAGCACCTTCCAAAATGGGTTTATTTCCAATGATGCTACCAGAATTAAGATTGTATTAGCATAGCTTATGAGGAAATTATACTGTGTTACATCTTTTTTTAAATGATAACTTATGTGAAGCATTATATTAGGAGACGGCAGAAAGAATAATAAGATTGGAAGTCTTATTTCATCAAGAGAAAACACGATCACAGGTAATATCCACCGGAGTACTAAAATTTCAGAGTGTATCTTTAAATGTGAAAGTCAAACAGATCTTATGTCACTGATATTATCAATGAGAATGCTTAATTGGTTTAATATTTTGGTGAATGATGTAAATATAAGCAATGCAGTTATTTAATGTTTTTCATTTTACATGCTAGCCCCAGTTTACCCTCACTCCCCTTATTCTACACCCTCCTGCTTCCCCCCATTCCGCCTCCATCTGCTCCTCAGAGGCGGTAAGGCCTCCCTTGGGGAGTCAATAAAGTCTGGTATACCAAGTTGAGGCAGGACCAAGCCCCTCCCCCCATATCAAGGCTCAGCAAGGTATGAATTCCATTATAGAGAATGGTTTCTAAAAAGCCAGCTTATGCACTCAGCAATATTTTTTAATTAGCAAATGATTAGCATAGGGAATACTAAGTTCCAGTTTCTTAACTGTAAGATAAATGCACATAAACACTAAGCTATTGTTTCTAAATCAATAAATAAAAATAAGGAACATGTCCCTGGTATGTAGCATAGGAAACAGGCCTTGAGAGCACCACTGAGACAGTGACCTGAGCTAGTGGGAGTTCATGGACTCTGGACTGACAGCTGAGGACCTGCATAGGAACAAACTAAGTCCTATGAATGTGGGTGACAGTTATAAGCTTGATCTCTTGGAAGAGGGTCAGGGACCTGCCAGTCAGGGCTTATCATGGGTGTAAGAACTGGGTATATCCTGGGTGCATGAACAGGACTTATCCTGGGTACATGATGGATTGAATGAATACCTTGCTTAGCCTTGATGCATGGAGAAGGGGCTTCTTCCTGACTGAACCTGGCATACAAGATTTTGTTGACTCCCCAAGAGTGACCTTATCATGCCTGAGGAGTGGATGGGGAGTGGGATGGAGGAGGTGAGGAGACAGGAGAAGGGGAGGGAGACAAAACTGGCCTGGTAAGTAAAATGAAAAAGATTTGTTAAATAAATAAATAAACATCAATGAAGTTACTTTGATTACTCATTAACAAACAGGGGTGAAGATACAACTCAGGTGGTAGAGTGCTTGCTTGATCCACAGAAGTCGCTCATCACGAGAACCTGGTAGCCTGTGACTGGAATCCTAGCACTCAGGAAGTGAGAGTGGAGGTTCAGATGTTCAAGGCTGTGCTTTGCTGCACAGTGTGTTCCAGGCCAGTCTGGAACAGGTCTACCCTGTCTATAGGGTGTGTGTGTGTGTGCGTGTGCGTGTGTGTGACTGTGTCTGTGTGCGTCTGTGTCTATGTATACCTAATACTACTAATACTAGCCTGTGACAATGTGTCCCCTTTAGTCTCTAACAATCTCTTGCATTCTAAGGAGATATTTCTTAGCTGGAAGAATGTGAATGGGTTGTTTGACTTTGCAAGCTTCTCCAAGAAATCATGCCCATTTTCCTGTTGTATAGGAATAGTCTTCCTTCAACAGAAACTTGTTTCTTCTACAGAAGCTTTTTTGTTTTGTTTGTTTTCACTAAACCCAAAAAGAATAAAATAAAATTAAGGGAAGATTTATATAGGAAGGGGTAAACAGATCAATCCAGGTGACACTTGGATTGACAGGTTTGACACTGGCAATGTGTTCGGTAAATACCTGCTGATGCAATGGGAAAAGAAAAGCATGTGCTGAGGACACTAGTCAGAACCAATGAGAACCCAAAGGCTTGCATTTTAGAATAGCTTAGTAGCTGTAAGATGGCTCAGCCAGAAGAGGTGTTTGCCTCAGGAATCTGATGCCCCGTGTCCTAGTCCCAAATTCCAAGGTAAAAAGGGAGGAGCAGCTGTCAGTAGTGGTTTTGACTCTACCTAACAGTAGCCTGTGGCAGTGCGTTCCCTCTACCCTCTTCTAAATGCTTGAAGAGATTACGTATTCAAAGAATCTGTCAAAGGATTTGACTCTTAATAATTTCTTCCAAGAAACCATTTCAATATGCTAGAGAGTGAAATCAAAATTGTTAAATAGTTCCATGGTTTACATTTGATTTTTAAACCCAACATGTTTACTTCTCACTCAGGTTGTGCTGCTATGTTACGCACAAGGCCAACTTTTCTCTTCACAAAATTTCAAGAAAAGAATTACTACTTGTTCTATTTTACATATTATAAATTTGAGAGGTAAGGAACTCGATAATTATCAATCCCCAAGTTCTGAGTCATTTGACTCCAAATTTCTATATTCTCTCTTGTGAAACATTTTGTACTTTGAACTGAAAATATATTCACTTAAAATTACATTTATATGTAAGAAGGCTAAGTTAAGATTTGTGAGATAGGATAAAGTCCACCTAAGTAAATACTGTAATATAATTATGTATCTTTACTTAGAAATACCACATTCATATCTGGGCTGAATCATCAAAATTGTCCCAAATTTTCAAATCTACTTTTTTACAGATGTTATTTTTATTATATTTGAAAATTTTATTGTTAAAAAATATAATAGTTGGATCTTAAGAGAGTTCTCTTTCTCTCTCACTACAGTGGTGACTTTAAAGGCACGTTGAAGATGGCCCGCCACCTAGTGTTTGGGACTTCTTGCCTTTTTTATTCTTCTGCCCTTTCAATTTTAGAAAATGTTAGTTATTTTTTGGCATGGAATGCCTGCTCTGATTCTTGTTTCTGAGTTACAAATGGGTAGGTTAAAATTAAAACAGAGAACTATTTACCAATGAGAGACAATTACTTTGTAAAGATAAATTTCATGGGAAAGTTTCCAACATTTTGTGCTTATATATGATTGGCCAGAAGTTAATCAATGGCCATATCAGAAAGAAACATGGAATAATATTGGATGTGTCTGTCATAAACCTATTTCTATCTGAATGAAAATGAAAGTTCTATGTAATAGACAAGATAGACAAGTAATAGGCAAGTTTCTCTCTTTTTAACTATGTTGGGAGAGAGGAAGAGGGAGGGAGGAAGAGAGGGAGGGAGGGAGGGAGAGAGAGAGACTAATTAAATTATAATATGTTCAAACAGAAGGTAAGTCCTAGAGTGATCAAAGAATTTACGGAAACTTAATATACATTTAAACGTGCTTGAGATACCTTGTCTTCAAAGAGTCCAATGCTGTCTTCAGACATGGGGTGACTTATTTAACTGCCACAGATACAGAATGCACAGAAGAATTCTTATGAACAAACAAAACTGAGCTTGAACAGCGAAGATTCTGTGTATGAGCTAACTAATCAAAACCTAGGTATATCACCAAGTCCTCATGTATAAAAGAGTTCTTAAGTCTTCTTAAGTCTCAGAGGGAGACTGTGTCCTATTACAGAAGGCTTACTAATCTAGGTGGGAATATAGATGGGAAAAACTGAAAATGTCAAGTCCATAGTCAAATACTAGCAACAAAAACAGCACTATTTCTTTGCTGCTTGTGTGCGCTCATGTACTATGCAATGTAAAAAAGTCAGCTTATGCTAACCCATCTGTTTGTTCTCTAAAACTGGTCTCTTATAGGAAACACACTTTCCTATTGTAAAATCACTCCATACTTGTCATTCATTGTTAATTTTAAGGAAAATATCATTGTAGAAAGTAGCCCACTACTAGAGAAACACATTTTCAGTATGTTTCGTCCAAGATAACAATGGTATATACTCAAGTTTAGTGTACCAATGTTATGATATCCAATTAAAGTAAAACATGAACCTTTATTTTAAAAATGGGCCACTGGCCCAAAACTCTCATTGTAATTTATTTTCCATTTAATTGCATAATTAACCATCAAATGGCAAGAGAAAACACACTAATTGAACTTTCATAGTAGCCTATGGTTTCTTTTACTCTATCACCTAATACAGTAAATAAAGTAGGAATAATCAAGAGCTGCAAAATATGCACATAAAGTTTGTGTAAAATACACACATGTATAGTTAACTCATGTATGGGAGTAAATAAAATGCTTAGGCTAAAAGTCATAAAAGAAATATGTCATAAAGTTTTACACGTATTTAGAATTGTGTGAAAAGTAGACATACATTAGAGAAAATACTGAAACATTTTTTGTAAGTTGCTTTAAAAACAAATACTGTCCACATTTCCACATAAGAGAGTACATTTTTGCTATTTTAACGATGGAGGAGTTACTTTCATTTAATAAAGAAACTGCCTTGGCCCATTTATAGGCCAGCCCTTAGGTGGGTGGAGTAAACAGAATGCTGGGAGAAAGAAGCCGAGTCAGGGAGTCGCCATGATTCTCCCACTCCAGACAGATGCAGGTTAAGATCTTTCCTGGTAAGCCAGCTCGTGGTACTACACAGAATATTAGAAATGGGTTAGATCAATATGTAAGAGCTAGCCAATAAGAGGCTGGAACTAATGGGCCAAGCAGTGTTTAAAAGAATACAGTTTCCGTGCAATTATTTCGGGGCATAAGCTAGCCATGCGGGCAGCTGGGTGCCGGGGACGCAGCCCCACTCCTCCAATTACAACATTTTAAATATATTATTCTATAACATTATACAGATACAACATTTTCAAGTAAACAAGCGTGCTTTAACATACACAGAGGTCTAAGTTTATAAATTAAATAAAATATTAGCAAGGCAGAATATGAGATTATTTTAAATATGATCATGTCTCACAGCTAAATGTGGTAGCAAAATTTCCAGATGAGAGATGAGTTTAGGTAAGTCAGTCACATCAATGTTTGTTAAGCTCAAAACCCATGTCCACAATAGAGCAGAAGTTACAGTGGGTTCTTCCTACCTTCAAGAAAAGTAGAATTTGTTTCCTATTCAGACAGTAAAATTTCCTTTATTGTATTTGTCTGATATAACAGATCATGTGGACTAGTCACAAGTTAAGAGTCATATGTGACTAGAAAACAAGCAATAAGAGAGAATAATGACGATATTTCAATGCCCTAGTCTGAATTTTATTTGTTATGGATAATTTTTGTGAAGTGCAGGAGAATGAATGATCCTGACCTTGCTAAGCAAAAGCTGTAACCTTAGTCACAGAAGAAGAATGAAGTATCTTTTTTATATGTTGCAATATTTAGAAGAAAAAGTATATCATTAATGAAAGTGAATGTATTTGTGCATATTAATACATTTTGCTGTTATTATTTATCCTTTAAAATCTATTAGAGATAATAAAACATATTACAATTTAACATCAATATAATACATTAATCAACTGCAAAATGTAGACTAATAAAATATTCACTAAAATATTTAATGAAAAACAGATAAATATCAAAAGCCTGCCAGAAAATTTTCACAGGAGAGCAATAAATAGAAATTCCAGGACATTACCTCAGTAGAGTTTACTGAAACCTGTAAGTGCAGGGTAATGCCACTGTGCCATGTATTTCAGGGAAACATAAGCATATTCAATAATAGCATTTAATAGTCAACATAACATATGTAAGCATACATATTGCTTGACTCATATTGAAAAACTACATAAAATAATTTTAAATATAATATTTTTTCACAGTCTGAAGGAAATATTTTATTTTTTAATCAGTTTCTTTTAAAAATATTTTTTTAATTTTTATTTATTTTTATTTTTTCCATTCAAAAATTTACACTTCCTCCCCTCCTCCCATTCCCCTCGTGCTTCCCCACTCACCCTCTTCCCTCCCCCTCCCTCCTTAAGAGAGGGCAGGGAACCCTGCCCTGTGGGAAGTCCAAGGCCCTCCCCACTACATCCAGAAGTAGGAAGCTTTGCATCCAAATAGACTAGGGTCCCAAAAAGCCAGTACATGCAGTAGAAACAAGTCCCAGTGCCTTTATCAATGGCTTCTCAGTCAGCCCCCATTGTCAGCCACATTCAGAGAGTCTGGTTTGATTGCATGCTCATTCAGCTGGATTTGGTGAGCTCCCATTAGAACAAGCACACTGTCTCGCTGGGTGGACCAGCCCCTCAACTATGTTAATAGCAGCATTATTTGTAATAGCCAGAACCTGGAAACAACCTAGATGCCCCTCAATGGAAGAATGGATAAATATATACACATTAGAGTACTACTCAGCATGCAAATGGATGGAAATAGAAAACACTATCTTGAGTGAGATAACCCAGAACCAAAAAGATGAATGTGGTATGTACTCACTCATTAGTAGATTCTAGCCATAAACAAAGGACATTAAGCATATAGTTCACAAGCCTAGAGAAGCCAAATAACAAGGTGCAACTAAAGAAAAACATATATAGATCCTCCTGGAAACTGGAAGGAAACAAGGTGGCCGGGCAAAAGTTGGGAACATGGGGGTGGGGGTAGGGGAGGAGTGGGGACAGGGGAGAGGGGGAGAGAGAAGGGAGAAAGGAAAGACTGGAGAGAGCTTGGGGGAGTGGGAGGGTGGAGATGGAGAAAGGGCAGATATAGGAGCAGGGAAGAAGATATATACATTAAGGGAGCCATTTTAGGGTTAACAAATGACTTGGCTCTTGAGGGGACCCCAGGTGTTCACAGAGATGTCCCCAGCTAGGTCCTTGGGCAGCAGTGCAGAGGGTGCCTGAACTGGCCTTGCCCCATTATCACACTGATGTTTGTCTCGAATATCACCATAGAATCTTCATCCAGCTACAGATGGAGATAGAGACAGAGACCCTTAAATATAATATTTTAAAGATTATGAAATCCTAACTGTTACAATTTCAAAGAAATTTAAATTTATTAATTTAAAGTTAATATTTATAATAAAGGCTATTTACAGCAAGTCTATAGCCAGCGACAGCTTAAAAGAGTAGAATCTAAAAAAATTCCACTCAAATCAGGAACAAGACAAGGTTGTCTGCTTTCCTCATACCTATTCAACATAGCACATATGGAAAGTATTGTTAGAGCAATAATAAAGTTGAAGAACACCAATTGAAGGGAAGAAGTCAATGTATCTTTATTTGAAATGATTTGAGAGTACATGTAAATGATCCTGAAGTTCCACCAGGAAATTACTTCAGTTGATAAATATCTTAGCAAAGCAGTTGAATTCAAAATTAATTCACAAATATCATTAGGGTCCATATATACAAATGACAAATGGACTGACTAAGAAACCATGGAGAAAACACCTTTTACAGTAACCTTTCTTCATTGATGGACTGTGGTAGACACATATCAATGGAAATAAACCCTTTCTTCTGCAATTTCCTCTCATCAGAATGTTTTATCAGAACAACAGAGAAAGAAACAAACTAAAATAACTCATAAAGCAGCCATAAGAATTATATTTGCTCACTTATGCAAATTATCTGTGCTCATTCATTTGATCCATACCATTTTAAATATTCTTTAAAAAAAATGCTCTCCTCCAGTAAGGGGTGGAAGCTAGAGTTCCTCTATTCCAGCCATGAGGGTATTTTGGCTTGAATTTATGCAGGCTACCACAGATGCTATACCTAATATATGACAGTCATGACATGTTTTATTATTTTAGTGAAGTTTTGCAAAATTTTGATACAATTTTTGAGTGAGTCATGTCTAAAACTATTTCTATTTTACTCCTATATTTGTTTAATATGATTATCAAAATGTCAAAGTAGCTTCAGTGCATTCTTTTCATAGAATAAGACATTGTTCTGAGATCCAATTTCCTAGGAAGAAGTGTAACATCTTAATGAGATCTGAGCCATGGAATCAACATGACATAACATAATCACTCTATGTATGGCTACTAAGGAGATTGGACTCAGCACCCTGTACATGCTAGATACCAGTCTACCACTGAGCACCCTTCACAGATATCTGCTTTGTGTCTTTCTGGATGGTTTCTAGTTTAGCCCTTTTAAACTCGATATCCTTCCGTTTTACTGTTGAAGTCCTTTTCGGTAGTTATTTCTGTCTCTAAACAACTAGTGCTCATTCAGAGAGAGTGTGTGGAGGTCTGTGCCTGTATACTCTACACTTCCGTCTCCTTTCAGCATACCTGGGGTTGTTCAGCATCCATTTCCCTCCTACTTAAGCTTTCATATAACTTCTATTTCTATGTGTTCAGATTCTGTCAGATTCTCTTACTTTTTCATTTTACAGAATTTTTTTTCATTTTGTTCATTGGTTTTGTATCCCTTTATTATGCTCATTCTATCTTTGAAAAATCTTCCACTTTCATTTCCTACTAATGCTCTAAAAATTTGTGATTAATCCTTCCAAAAGGCTCAAGTTAGACCTCTACCTTTATAAGTGCAACTAGAATAATCTTTAGATATTCATTTGTTCTATCTATAATTTCTATTTTATCCAAGACAGCTTTTAGTGTGTGTGTAAATCTATGTATGTGTGTCTGTGTGCATGTGCATGTGTGTTATCTGTCAATTTACATGTTTGTATTATTTTACAACGCAGACTGTCATTTCATTGTATATTCATAAATATAAAAGAAGTGCTATGTTAACTCCTATAAATAAATGAATTTTTTATTTCTAGTTGTTTATATCTGTCCTAGTTAATAGCACCTTGAATTGGAAGACCAACTGTGATTTCTACATAAATATTTAAATAGTTGTGTATACTAACAAGCAATATCCCAGTAGGATGTAGAGATAAAAAATTAGTCAGAAACCTGTAGTTTTCTGAACAAGGAAATAGTAAATTGTCAGTGAGAGCACCTTTTACTACTGGATATATTTAACTTCCTTTAATTTCTTTCCTTTGTTTATGCCGAGTTTTCAAGTATGTTACACATGAAACAATGTTTTGTGTCTTAAAAATATGTCCATTTATTTATGAATGGTCTAAAAGTGCTTTTATGCTTCAATAATTGACATGAGAATTGGAAGAGAAAGCATGCACCCCATAAAGTCTAAAGTTTAGAAATTTGAAATAGTTTGACAACTCTGGGTCAAGAGCATCTTTCTGTTCTAACACCTCCTTCACTTCTCTAATAGTAAGTGGTCATAGTGTTCTCTTACATCAGACTGTGTATTAGGGAAGAATGCTCAGGATTGGATTAATGTAATAATCTCTATTTACTGAGCTTGTGATGTACAAAAGGGCAGGGCTGTATCTCAGATATCTTTATAAATTACCCAATTGACCAACATTGACTTTTGTGTTTGTTTACTCTGAACTTGGAACATGTCCTAACATTTGTGAGAGGCCCCATGTTTAACTTTTGTATATTGTGTTGCTGTTCCTGTAGTAACTTCTGTATCAGTTCCATACACTGTCTTCTCTGCTCTAAATATCATAAATTTTATATATACTCATACTCATATTGGTTTTCATTGTTATGATGCTGCATCTTTTGTCCCAACTTTTCTGGGAACTCTGAAAATTTTGGAAATAAGAAATCTATATTTTGGGCTCAGCAAATGGGGATGGAAAGGATCTTCTGGTAAGAGAAACAGGGATGCCACTGGTCACTTTGGAGATACAAAACAAGGAAGCTCTTGACAGAAGAGGGCAAAGTGGGAGCTTAAAGATGAGAGAGATGAAGAAAGAGATAGAGTGAACATATACAACTTTAATGACTGATGGCAAAGCAGAAGAGAAAAGTGGTCTATCAAGTGGATAGAGTCATGGAATTAAACTTGTGGACTTTGTTTAATTATTTATTTTTATATACAAGAGACTATGTCTCAATGGAAAGTGGTAGAAACTTTGAGACAGAAAGGCATAGAAAAGAAATCAAGGATGAAGGAATTATTTATGACCTGCATTCTTGAAGAAGCAGAGAAGGATGGAATCTTAGCACAGATGGGAGAACTCACTTTAGGCAAGAGGCCAGATGGGAGGAGAGGATGGGTGTGGATGTAGTCTTGAAATAGAAAGCACTAAGTGGCAAAGGTTTGTATCTCATTGTACTCATTTCCCACATGGAATACAAGTTGATAGTGCATTTTATGCACTAAAGTAACTTGGAAATTGAAGAGGGTTGATTTGAATGATGTTGAAATACTGAGTAAGTCTTTAAGATTCAAGTGAGAATATGTATAATTTGACTTGAATGACCCAAGATTAAGTTTGCAGTTTTATTAACAACATTTCATAGCCTGAGGAAGAGTACAAAAGAGCAAACAGTAGGAGTTTTACCACTGAAGGGCATAGAGGATTTCAAGAGTTAACTTTTGTTTATAATGTTTAAAAATAACTGGGAGGGAGTAAAAAGAAGCAATGAATATGAGGGAGGAAAAAGAAAGAATTCAAAGTGCTTCTGCTGTTAAAAAAAAAAAAAGACGTGAGAGGTGTGGATTTAGTTTAGTATGGAGTGATTTCCCGGTCTGTGTAAAGCTTGAGGTTCTACCCATGTCTAAAAGTTTGCCCTAAAGAAGAAGCAGAAGCTGGGCAGTGGTGGTGCACACCTTTAATCCCTTCACTAGAGAGGCAGAGGCAAGTAGATGTATGTAAATTAAACCCTACTCTCCTTGAACTTCAAATTCTGAACCAATCCATTGCCATTTTCACGTACTCTGCCTTTCCATCCTTCCAGTCAATTTAACATAAAGAAAATCACTCATTTACACAAATTTTTATAAAATTAAAATATGAGAGACATGTTTAAAGTATTTTCTATTAAAAAACACTAAGAAGGGGATATATATTTATGTATATATACATATATATGCATGTATGTGTGTGTTTGTGTATTATAACATGTATTTGTACATTTTAAGGAAGCACCAAAATATATAGAGTTATCTATGACAATATATGTTGCCATATACATTTATTTGATTTGATATATATATGATCATATATATATTTGAATTCACATACACACATATATACATACATACATACATACATACATACACACATATACCTGCAGATAACTATATATACTGGTACTGCCTTAAAGTGTAGAAAAAACGTGCTATGGTACAGATAGAAAACTACACTTCCTGGATGAAACATTTTTCTTGTAAATATTGTGAGGTGAGGCCTCGTACACTTTTTCACATTCGCTGAAATGTGAAAGGCACAGCCCAATAAAACATTTTTAGCTCGAAAGCATAATTACAAACTCAGAGGGCTGTGTTGCCGTTCGTTTTGCGGAAGCCTCTGAATGGTTAGTGGGATTAAGGTACATAACACAGGAGGATGTCTGAGAAAGAGGATGAGTACTAATGGATCTGCCATAAATCTCCAGGGACGCTAGAGCAAGGGCAGAGACAGAAAGGGAAAGCTCACTGATTATCCCTGACTGTCTTAAAAGCCTATCAATAACTCTCTTGGCTAATATACATCTCTCCTTGCTTGTTTCTTTCTTTAAAGACATTTTAAGCTAAGCAGAAGCATGAGATTAGAGTCACGGTCTAAATGTAAAAGCATACAACCTTGCAAAGTGGCATCCTCAGGTCTTATGCTCATAGTCTTCCCTCTGTAAGCGCATTTACTCAGAGCAAATTTCACTGACCACTGTAGGTAAATACCAACTGCAGTTTTGTATATCCTCACTTCCCCTTCTTTTCATCCCTGTTTTAAAAACATTTGCAGTTACATTAGGGAGAATTCCGTATTATGTATAGGAATCTTGCGCACACCAGACTACCTGATCATCATTGGTTACTTGTCATTTGGACATATTATTCAACTATAGCAACAAGTGTCCTAAGGCTGACATTAAAATTTTCTGTTACTTGGGATAAAATTGGGAGGAGGCAAAAAACCCTACAATGGCTAATGAAATGGAGAAAATTGTTTGGATTTATTTGATTTTTCTATAACCAAGTGTTCATAGGTTCATTCCAGAAACGTCCAACTATTCACTCGGATCACTATTGTCCTTGCATTTTTGTTTGTTTGGTTTTGCTGTTGATTTTTCCAGACCTAGGATCCTTCATAACAATCCAGGACATGTTGTCTTTGTGTGTGTGTGTGTGTGTGTGTGTGTGTGTGTGTGTATGCGTGTGTGTGTATATATATATATAGAGGGGGGGGGAATATTTCAAATTATCAGGAATCTGACAATGAGAAGTAGGAGCAGCCGTTATAAGTGTGCCCTATCGAAATCTTCATTATGGATACTTGCCAGTTGACCAAGTATAAATGTACACAATATACCATTCTAAAGGAAATAAATCCTTGGTAAGAGATGTGCCAAGATAGTTAATGGCTAAGGGGAAAGTGACTGGGAAAATGTTCCTATTCCTGTACGTAACCTTGAACACAAGCTCCCATGTTTTCTGAAGCAATCCTGTGGAAATTCATTTGGACACACACACACGGAAATAGAAGGGGAGTTGTTCAGAAGAATAAGGGGCTCCATGGAAAGAAGAGGGTGGCAAACAAAGATAATGGGAGATGAGTGGAGTCAAAATATATCATGTACATTAAAAATGAGCCATAATGAAACCCATTATTACATATAATTAATGATGCTAATAAAAATGTTTTTAAAAGAGGGCAAAGAAAGTAGTGAGTTAAAAACAAAGAAGAACCAATGAACAAACTTAATATCTGATGGCAAGATTAGATTATCCGGGGTGTATATCTTCAACAGAGGAATGGCCTTGGCCTGAGACAGCAACACTCAAATGTTGTTGAAGAAAATGGCATCTCCTCCACAGACACAGCTTTGCATCTCAGACTTTCTCTTTATTCTACTTCAGGTTCTGGCTAACTCCTTTCTAATGGACATAGGCTTTTTTTATTACTATTTTGTATTAAATTAAAACTTACTTTTCAATAGAAAAGCTAGGCTTTCTCTTTAAATCAAATATGGTCATGTTCGGTCTATTATATGTTGACGTAACTGTTTAAAGAATTACATTCAAAGTTTTCCCAAGGTCTCTTGGAACTCTCTTAAGTATTTATAAAATACAAACTATCCATATAGTAGATTATATAATAAACTATAAGCTTCACATAATAGAATATAGGCTAATTCACCTAAGATATAATGTCTACTACTCAGGCTATGGTGCATGCCTTTAATCCTAACACTTGGGAGGCAGAAGCAGGCGGATCTCTGTGAGTTCAAAGCCAGCCTGGTCTTTAAGAGCTAGTTCCAGGACAGGCTTCAAAATGAAAAACCAGAAAAAAAGATAGTGTCTATTTTGGATTCTTAGAATTAACAAATAAATATTCACCACAGAAATTTGTACATTTTTGGTTAACTCTTCTTTCAGTTCTCCTACTTCAGAAAATGTTTATTAAGAATAATCTAAGAATAATTATTCTCTTTAGTGATCTCATATTGGCAGTTTAAAAAGCACTTTGTTGACTCACTCTGTGCACAGACATATATCACAGTGTGTTTTAAGTAACTTATATTCATAAATAGTATTAGCACCAAAGGCCTGTGATCTCTGGTATGTGTGTCACGTGGATATGATGTCATTCTATTTGTATTGGTAGGTGTCTATACTTTCTAGGTTTATAACACGTAAGATTTGGGGGGAGGATCTTGTGTCTTTAGTCCTAGGAATTTGGAATCATGGCTACTGTAGTTTTATTGGATGAAAGTCCATTATGTGAAGAAAACCTCATATCTACCCCCATGCATTTTGCATGTACATAATTTAATTTGTTTGCAGGGTATGGTGATGGAATAGTTGCTTACGTTTTTCATTGAACACACATGCACACACACACACCAGCTGCGTTCCCCAATGCTTTGCCTCATATTTGTCTGCTCTCTCTCTCTCTTTTTTTTTATGTTGTAGTCAAAGTCCATACTGTCGCATCTAATATACAAACACTGGAAGGCAAGCTGTTTCCCTTGATATTTCCATGCGTGAGTAACAGGTATTCTAACTGAAATCACAGCTTGTCTACTGCACGCTTTATCCTTCCAAAAGAGAAAGCTAATCTTGTTACATAAGCTGTCCCTTCATCAGCTGCTCCTGGCATGCTCCAGTTGGCACTCAGTTTGCAAATGAATTTCCACGAGGATGAGGGCGAGGCTTGTTTCGGAGTACTTTCAAGGAAGATTTGTTTCTTTAATGGGCTCTTGGCTGAAAGATGCGGGTTTTAATTTGTGAGTGAAGCATATGAAGATAGGGGTCAAAGGGTTTTCTAATTTTTATATTGGGGAAATTCAAGCTTCATGTGCGGTGAAATTAAAAATACACATTTTGCTGTGGTTCTACCTCTAGTAGTTGGTGCAGTTCATCGGAAAAGAACTAAAATTAAATCAGGTCTTGAAATGCGAATTTTTCATGCACATTAGTCTCAGAATCCATTTTCCCCAAGAAAGTATCCTGCATATGAACCGCGCTTCCCGTTTCTGTTTTCTTATAATGACAATTCTTTGTTTCATTCTCACTATCAAAGATAATATCTCTAATATGATACATGAGGTCATAAAGAATGTTTGTGTAATGTTCTTCACAGCATCTCTGGTTGCCAGAGATTTTATAAATACAAAAACTGAGATCAGACCCTCAGGGAGGATTGAAATAAACAAGGCTTAATGATAACAGTCTAGCGCTGAGCAGGAGAAGGAGACCCATATGCCTTCTCCTGGGATGACCTGCCCCAGACAACAGGTAGAACACACCGACCCACCCAGTGCCCTGTGTCACCAAGTGGTCAGGCACTATTATGGTGAGAAAATATATAGTGGGGTATGGGAGAGAGAAAGAGACAGAATGGTCTCTGTGTCATGTGGAGAAAGTCAGGTCTGAAGAAGGGAAGGCAGTGAACAGGCTGAGTGTGGCAACTTGCTAACTATCTGGGGCCATGGTGATGTCTGGGTCTGGGTTGCTAACAAGGGCCATGTCCACACTCCTGGGCCTGCCACAACCTTGATGTTTATTGGTTGATGTCTATGGCTCCTGTTACAACTAAAGGCCCACAGATCGAGAGGATAGGGCTGTACACAGTTGGCCCTGACCCTTCCTTGGCTGCTTCCTAAGCTAGGAAGATCTGTCCCTGCCCCTCACCTGGGAAAATATAACCTTACCTGGGCAGCATAGTAGATCTAACACTGTTTGTGGGAGGTGCAAGCGAACTGGCCCTGGAATGTGAAGAGTGAGGGGACTGGTCCTACCACCCTCATCTGCCATGTGGTGGTATGGGTGAGGGAAAGATGTCCTCCCCACTTCACCCCTCAGGCTACTGAGCTGAGCCAGCCCCTCACCAGCTGCAGCACCCAGAAGAACAGGCCCCACTTCTCACGTGGGCAGCAAAGTAGAACTGACCCATTTGGTGGATGCCAGGGTGAGCCAACCCTGAGGGCATGAGCGTGAGAGGCCAGAATACTCCTCTGTCATGCGAAGGTGTGGGCATGGGAGAGATGCCCCATATCCATCCCTTTCCACCTGCAGTAAGCAAGAGAGTTCACCCTCTCCCTTACCAGATGAAACATGTGGGAAGTGGGCCCTGGACTTTGCCTGGATAGCACAGTAGAACTGATCCTGTTTAAGTGGGCATGGGTGAGTCCATTAAAGAATGTGAGCATGGGAGATCTAGCCCTGACCCTCATCTGCCATATATGGTGGCATGCGGAAAGGAGAGATGTCCACCCCCTTCCAGTCTCTCACCACCTCTGGCAGGTGCGACAGCTGGCCCTGAAGTTGTCATGAGAGCAGAAGAGCTGCCCCTGCCACTCATCTGTTGTAGCACTCATTAGCTGCCCCTACACCTCCCTGAGCAACAGAGCAGAGCTGGCCCTAGAGGGGTAGGTGAGGGTGAACCTGCCCTGAGAGCATGAAAACAGGAGAACCAGTCAGTCCTGCCCCTTGTTCCTTACTGTATAGGATGAACTAACTGGGGCAATGCTGAAGAGATCACGCTTGGCATGAGGATGGGGAGATCTAGGGGCTGACAAACCCTGCAACCACCCAGACCCAGAACCAGGGCTATGAGTAGTCCCACCCCAACTTCCACCCCGTCTGTCATCTGCTAGAGAACTTAAGGGACTGGTCCTGCAGATCCAAAGTGGGAGGATCTCACAAGACAGGTAATACGAGGATATGTCCAAGAGGAGACCTGGTGAGAGTCCAGTATTAATAGCATAGCAGAAACTAGAGGCCTTGAACCAGATCAATGACTCTAGGTAAAGAACACTTGAATGTAAAGAGATATGGACTAAAGGGTGACTGTATTATCTCACTACAGCTTCACCAATGAGATTTCTCTCCATTTTTATATTTTTTGCTTTTTTCTTAAATTTTATTTTATGTTGGTGGGGAAAGTTGCAAGGGTAGAGAAAGTTGCAAATGGTTAGGAGGGGATGGGGAAATGAATAGGATTGAGATACATGATGTGGAAGCCACAGAGAATAATTAAAAAGTTTTTAAGAAAGAAACTCAAATAAAAATTACAGTATCCTGAGATGAAGTTACTTATCATTATTTAAAACATTATTGTTTTAATACTATATATGGATTTTCTAGAAGGCATAGATTAAACATATACCATATACATTTTCTGGAAATGAAATTTGTATATTTGCAATCTAGATTTTTCCATCAACTAGTTGTATATATTTGGATAAATTGCTCAATATCTACATGACTGGATAGTCTATTCTATGGAACAAGAAATATTAAGAATAAAGCATTTAATTCATACAATTTTACAAGCTTAAAAGTATTTTTTTAAATCTATCATTAACTGTGTATCTTAGTACACTGCTATAAGCAATTTGCAAGGCAGTATTGCTAAATTTAAGAGAGTTTTAAGATAGCAACTGCAAAAGCACTTTGGGAATGTGTATACACCTTCAACGATATTTATTTAATAGGGAATAAAAGCAATGCCTCTCTCTCAAATCAAGTACCAATGTATTACTTTTATTTTCTGACATTTAAATAACCTATGCATAGATCCATGCCATTGCATTTGCTTTCAAATATAAATGAATAGTTGTTAGTATTAATGCCTGGCAGTGTTCTTTGTGTGAAAGATCAACACAAAAAGTTCAACAAACAGGAATGCACACTTATAAATAGGTAAGTTTTATTTTATCTTAATTAGACATCAATAAATCAAATGAAACCAGAAAAAAAATTAGAAGACTTTGTTTGTGCTGTCCCTTGTAGCTGTGGATTATTAAACAAAACCTCCCATGCTGGGATGAGATAAGGTATTGTGAATTGCTCATTGGGTAGACACAAAGGTCCCCAATACCACCCTGCTTTTGCCATTCATCTTGATTGCTTATCACAGATAGTTCAGAAGACCCTATTGTGGTGATATCTTGTTTATACTCAAACAAAGTTTGCTGCAGGTCAGAGGGTAGAGCTTGCCACTAGTGAAACATACAGGAAGTGATATGACTGGGCTGAGAGGAATATAAGGCAGGAGCAGACAGTATTTTGGCCCTTCTTTGGCTGAGGAGTTAGCAAGGTAAGAGTTGGCTGTGGCTTGCTCTGTTCTTTCTTTGACCTTTCAGCATTCACCTCAATATCTGGCTCTGGGTTTTTATTATTCAGACCAATTATAACTCACACAACATCATATTGCTGAAGACATCGTAAATCTTCGATGAAGGATTTATAAGAGTAAAAGCAAAAAGGAAGCTAGAATTTTCTTGCCTGCAATGTTGCTCTCACAGTCCTGGAAGGTATTGAACAGGTTGCTGAGAAAGAAAGAGTATCAAGTTCCCAAATGCTACTTTGTTGTAATCTACTAACATTTAAAGCATTTCTCCCACAATTGCTAATTTGAATTGTCCAGAGGTTGTTGCACACCTGAAAAGTGAATCAGTACACCTTAACTAAAATACATTAGCAACCTTATCCAATAGTCCTTCTGCATGTGTCTTCTCTTCTTCTGGTTTAAAGCTACGTCCTTTATCTTCTATGTATGTATCATTCTGTGTATGTATCATTCATTACACACAGTAAATACCCAATAAAAATAATGTTGGATGATTTTCCATGTGGAGCATGAAAATGTCAAGTATTCTAAACCAGCAAAGACCATGAGGTCAGCACCTTCCAGAGTTGCTTTAAACTGCAAAAAGATATAGATGTGGGTGAACTGGGCTAAGAGAATTTGTAGTTGGACTGGTTCTTTTCACCACTAATTTTGTAAAATCCATTAATCCATTATTATCTCTGAGGCCCCCTTCATGACTGACTGTCATTAGGAGCTGTTGTCATGAGTCACTCCACAGCAGTTGAGGCGAGAAGACAGAGGCCTGACACCCCATCCCTTTCCACAGCTCAGAGAGCCCCTTATGTGAGTCCCTTCCTCAGTCAGGGCTTTTGTTTTTCCATACCAAACTTTAAAACTAAACAAATTTCTCTCTGATGATTCAGACTAAACATTTCTAACCCAAACTTCTCATTTATGATGCTGCTAATTTTTGGGATGATAGACACTATAAAAAGCAGTTTTTGCTAGACATATGCCTGAAAGCCAAGCTCTTGGGAGGCTGAAGCAGAAGATCATAAAATTTAGAAAAATCTGGGCATATAGCTAAGCAAATGAACAGTTACTAAAACAATTATCAGATTTAAAAAAACTACTTTAAAGTAAAATATTTTCTTAATATCTAGAAATAGGTAATGGGTTTCGAAGCTTCAAGTTCAAATGGATAAAGCCAGTCACACCAAACCTTATAGAAAAGAAAGTAGGAAGTACATTGGAATGCATTGGCACAGGAGACCACTTCCTAATATAACACCAGCAGCACAGACACCAAGAGAAACAATTAATAAATGGGACCTCCTGAAACTGGAAAGCTTCTGTAAAGCAAGGGATACGATCAACAAGACAAAATGACAGCCTGCAGAATGGGAAAAGATTTTCACTAACCCCGCATCAGACAGAGGTCTGATCTCCAAAATATACAAAGAACTCAAAAAATTTGTCATCAAAAGAACACATAATCCAATAAAAAAAATGGAGTACAGACCTAAACAGAGAACTCTCAACAGAGGAATCTAAAATGGCTGAAAGACACTTAAGGAAATGTTCAACATCCTTAGTCATCAGAGAAATGCAAATCAAATTCTCTACCGGTTTTAAAGACTCACAAAACCTTGCTTCTCTCTTTCATCTAAAATGTATTTTATACCAGAAACATTGACCTATCAAGAAAATCTATCTTATAAACTACATTTCTAGCTTATGTTGAGTTTCTTAGGTAGTATTTAGAAAATAATTTTTAAAAATCCTTTTCTCGTTTCACACATGATTTCATAAATTCTGCCCTCATTAGTTACTTTTTATAAATATCACCTTCAGTGACATCAATGTGAGAAGAAACATTAAAATACTGAAATTCTGTGAACATTGGAGTCTGTGTATCCATGGCACCCGTTATTATAATGCTCTAAATCAATCCACAGCTATTGCACTCAATCAGATTAAGAACAAGACTATCCACACAATCCTTTATACTAGATTACAAATAATTCATAAAAATTTATGAAGTGTAAAACTAAGTTGAGAAGTGAGCACATGTCATAGGTATACTGCTAGCAGAACTCTGTCAGCATGATGTTCTTAAGACACAAAGGAATCGAGTCATTGATTTTAATTTTCAGTATCAACATGAGTAGGTGGTGACAATCAAAAAAGAAAAATGTAGATTTCATAGCCTAATAACAATTCAAACTATATTTGATACACCTCATATGGGAAATTCCAATGAACTTTTAAGCTCTGAATCTGAAAATCATTTTTAATAACCCAGATAAATTATCCCGATTACCAAAATAAGTATATGGCACATGCCTGTGAGCCAAACATGTGTTATTGGTTATATATGTATTCATGTATATATATTGTATATATTTATATGTATGTGTACATTTCACATATACATACTAAAATTTTTCACAGATTTAAATCATACAGGAAATAACAGTGAATATAATTAGTTTTTTACTTAAGAGATCAGGCATGTATGCCTACTCTTCTTTACTACAAATACTGTGAGAAGTATATCATGAAGCCTAATTCCCAATACTGCAAAGTCTGGCCCCATTGTATATTCATTGTAAGAAAACTCCCATCATTTCAGAGAAAAATGCAATAAGACTGTAGACTTTTATTAGCATACTTTTCAGTGCATCTAAAAACCTCATATTTCTGATGTCTGAACAACAACACTACAGAGGATCTTTTATTTAATCCCTTGGCCATCTGTAACACACTGTTGGAATTTCCTTCAATATTTGCACATGTGTGCTCTACCTCAGGCATCGCTATCAGTTATTAAAGTTATACCCACAATGACTGGCTAGGAAAAACAGCCACTGGAGCCCTTTTCCAGAGCACTGGAGCTAGGTGAGTTTATTACTTTATTCAGTTCTGCTGATGTGGAGCACAACCGTTTCTCATTTTGGATTCAGACATTTAGAGAGCACACTATAAGTGTGTGTATGCATGTGTGTGTGTGTATGTGCGTGTGTGTGTGTAGTTAATTTGGAATTCCAATGTTCACCAGAGATTTGCTACACAGGAACGTTATCAGTGTTCGAGGATTCTCAGGTACCTAGCAGGGGCTCAATCCATTTTACAGAGCTATTAGGACATAAGTAAGAAATCAACTGTGCTCTATGGTTACTAGAATCTCAAATCATACAGACTCGGGTATAAATTCAGAATATGACAGCAACCACAGGTAGAAACTTGAAAAAGTCATATAACTTTGTGAACTTCACTAAGTTTGTATATAAATCATATATGAGAAAAGATTATCCAAAAGGAGTGCTGTCGCAATTAAATGAGGTGCTACATGCAAAGCACAGAGAGCATGGTAAAGGCTGGTCCTCAGCTTCATCGTGGGGCTGTTTGTGGCAATAAGGACTAAAGCATTCATGCAAAGTAAATGTGTCAGTAACTGCAGCTTCAACAGCTTTCCTATTTTAGCCAGAAAAGAAGGAACTCTGGTACAGATGTATTCTCTTGGGTAAATAAGAGGTCTGACAGGTTATGCCACTTAGCCAACCTTCATTACACGCCATTAAGAAACAGCAGGTGTTTTGATCAAAAGGTAAGCAATTATCAGGTTTGTGGCTTAACAACATGACATTTTTTAATCACTGAAGGAGTTGTTAGCCTATGACAACCTGGGAAGACTATCTTCATTTTATTTCTAAAGAAATATTATGCATCAAAACACACAAAAAATATATATTAAGCAATCTGTTCTATTTCATTTAGGCAACAGCTTTTGGGAAAACAACAGCTCCAATTGTCATTCATGCTCTGGATGCATATTCTTTCTTTTCTACCCTAGTTAGATAAAAGTGAGGATGAGAATGTTTATTTCAAAGTATGTACCTCATACTGAGGCTATTTTAAGTTGGTGCTGATAGAACTATAGTTAGCTCCAACAGTGTAGCAGTCTTAATTTTATAAACCACATTATTTTAGAAAATGTCTGTTCCTTTTGATGTCCTTTATTGTATTATAAAGCGTATAGGATTAGGACATTGGAAAATGGACCATAGAAAATCATTTAACAATGGGGCATTGTTCTTTAGGATGAGTTTGAGACAACAGGAGTTCAAATCAATATGAAAGCACAGCACAACATTATTTCTCAGTAGAAAATTCACTAGTAATCTTCCTTGTTGAGTCTAAACTATGAATATCTTGATTGAAACATGGAGCATTAAGAAGAAAGAAAGGGCAAAACTAAAGAATTCATGTAAATACCTAAAACATTCTGAATCCAATTATTTAAAAAAAAATCCTAAAGAATACACAAATTACAATGCAGTTCCTTCACAAAAACTAATAGCTACCTTCAAATAAACAAACCAAATCTCTCTACAATCATCACCCCTTTGGCAGATATAAAATCCAAAGCATTGTGCTAAGAGAAACACCCTAAGGAGCAAGAAGAGTTTAATTTCAACGATCATTCAACTATTTTCTAGGGCACAGTCTTAATTCACTCATCCTGTACATTTCAGTGTTCCTAAAAGACATAAAGAGAAGCAGTGTTCCTGGTTTGTGGAACAGATGGCTCCTTCTCTCCAACACTCTACACAATATCAGTGTTTCTAGGGGACCACTATTCATTTGTTCTTTGGGGATGATGAGAGAAACATGGTCCCAGATCTTCAGTGTTGTCTGTTGCACACAGCTCTTACACAATACATTTTAAAGTTTCAAATCTAGTAATAATTTCTCCGTGCCCATAGTACCACCTATAAAATCCAGTCTCTTTACACAAAATGATGAGAATAGGAATCAACATTCTTCTTTTCGAGAGTTATGTGCTGTAAGTACACAAACCCTTGCTGATAACTTAAGTGACTTCCACTGCAGTAATACCTTTGTGTGCTGTTTTCCCTCTCACAAGGCACAGTCACACAAAGCTTCACATTTTCTTGCCACTCTCACTAATGAAGTAGGAATAGCAGGTTTAGAAGAGAGGAAATGTGTTCTTTCTCTCCGTGTTAATCTTTTTCTTTAAAAAAAATCATAAAAAGGAAAAGATTCTGTCATCACACAAGCTACTTTTTGAATCAATCTGATTTTATCAAAACAGAGACCACAAAGATCCCATATTAATATTGCAAATTTTTCAAAATTAATTTTTATTAGTTAAATTTATTCATGTATTTTATGTCTCTCCGTTTTTTCCTCCCATTCCAAAATTAATTTTTATTTTACATGTTGGGACAGCGACCCCACTCTGAGAGTTCTCAGATTTGGGGAAGAGTAATTACATGCTGTGAAGTCCTCTTTTGGGAATTACAGTGCTCGATTATCCTTATTCATGGTTTACGAATTGAATATGAAATGGTTCTCACAGACTCCTTTCCTGGCTTTGTGGATGTCAACCTATAGGTTTTCTGGAGATAATTGGAACCTGAGTACTGTGATATCATCAATGTCTGACTCTCTTGATGAATTCATACAATGTTACCTTTATCAAGAAGAAGTGAAAGTATAAATTGACACCTAGTTAGAGGCGTCATTGGTCTTGACCTAGAAAGGCATACCCTAGCTCTTGACCTGTTTTCACTCTTGGTTCATGCATGTGATAAGGTGAACATGACCCTCTTCCACATGCTCCTGCCACTGAGATGATCAGTCTTGTATTGGGCCATTAGTAATGAAAGAGACCAGCTACGGTGAAAGCCCCGCAGCCTTGATCAAAAATCTATCTTTGCTCACTGAAACTTACTCTATTGAGAAAACTAACTAGGGTCTTGCCTTTGTTATATGCATCTTCCCATGAAATCTAATGTGAAAATCTCATAGAACTTAGGATACAACACAGTCCTCACTTGAAATTATCCTGACAGATACTACTGAGGTCAATTGCAGTGGCTTATCCATTAAAATGTGCCTGCCACATGCACGGTTCTTTAAATTAATTGCCCAGAATAAACAAGCACTGCCATCTTATAGTGTGTTTTTCTGTCTTATATCTGTGGGTGTTGTGCACCTGTGTAGCTGTTCGTATTTGCCTGTGTATTGACAGATTTATGGGAAGTAGGTATATTTTTGGAGACCAAGGATGATGTCTAGAGTCTTTATGTATCTTCCACCTTACTCATGTGAGACAGGATTTCTTAATTCTATCTTGAGCTCACAGCTATAGCCACTCTTCCCCAATCAGTTTGCTTTAAGGAATCTCTTCTTTTGAATTCCAAGGCTGGAATTTCAAGCAGGTTGATAAGTCCATGGAACATCTGCATGAATTCTGTCATGGTAATAATTGTTCAGAGACTCCCTTTTGCCTTCAGAAACTGAGCTTTTGCCAGACCTTGCAAAGAGGTTTGTGCTATGCTTTCAGCTTTCACACCATTTGAAACTATGTACTCAATCTCCTTATGACTGTGTATTCAGCTTGTTTGCATCTAACTAGCCTTTAAAGAACAATGTAAACAACCTTACTAGACTTTGGAATACTTCTGTATTCAGTTTTTACAGTCTAAACCAAAGGCATAAATTTAATCTAAAATTACGTGATCTCAAATGTTCCTGATCCAGAATGTGTGTGGTTTTATGTGTGTGTATCCTGTATGATTCTTTTCCTCCAGAGGGCTTTGCAAGGGAAGAAGTTATTTTACTCAGTTTTGCTAACCATTTGCTGAAAGCAGCCAGCAGTTGAAAACAACTTTAAAGAAAAAATCCACCATAAACATTGGAAACAGCTGGGTGATGGGGTACGCCTTTAATCCCAGCACTTGGGAGACAAAGGCAGGCAGATCTCTCTGTGAATTCAAGGCAAACCTGGTCTACAAGAGCTAGTTCCAGTACAGGCTCCAAAGTTACAGAGAAACCCCCATCTTAAAACCCAAAATAAAATAAAATAAAAAATAAAAACATTGGAAATAGCACATGGATGGATATAGGTTTATAATATGTTTGTGGATTTGGTGCAGTTCTTGGTCAGTTGGGCTGAGTAAAATAACTTCTTCCCTTGCAAAGCCCTCTGGAGGAAAATAATAAAATAATCATTTATTCTTTCCTCATAACATGCTTTCTGTGCTGTTCAACAATCATAAAAAGTCCTTTTGTAGAGATGAAGAAATATGCATAATATTTACACACAACAGAGGACTGACAAGCCACAAAAACATAAGTTACAGAAAGATAGGACACAGCAAAAGAAGTAGGGAAATCAATTTTGGCTTGCTCTTGGTCTAAACAACTCCAAAAGGAAGATTATAATTCTTAATACAATATCAGTGTATTCTAGAGATTGGAACTCAGGTCTTGTTGCTCTCCAAAAATGTGCTTTCAACACTGAACCATCTCCCAACTGCTTTTTCTTTCTGTTTCTTGATAAAAGAGTCAACTGTTCACACTGGTATTTTATCATAATGAGACAATGGCATGACTGTCTCATAGACTGTCATGCATAACATATATTTCTTATAGATATTCAAAATGATGGTAAAAAATACCAATGGACAAAGCAGGAAAGAAGTGCTACTAATAAACTGTTTGCTTCTCAGATCATGCATGCCGTGGTGGACTGTGGAGAAAATAGCATTCCAGCCACACAAAAGAAAGGCTTCCATTCGTGGTATTTTGGCTACTGTCTTTAAAACAAAGTCAGCACTTATATACTTAAGTCACAGTCTGCTACAGCTTGAATCTTAATCTTCAAGTACAGAAATGGTTATGAGCTGGGTAGATGTGCCTAAAATCAAGATTCCCATGATTGCCTAACAACAATACTGAATAGATGATTCCTCCAGGGCTGTGGAGATTGCTACTCACAAATGGTCCTTTCAGCTATTTCTTTTCACATTTGTTAAATGTTTACTGCACTGGCGATAGAAATAAGAGCCATGTGACTGCTACAGCAGTACCCTAGCACCGACTTGAACTTCTAAGTTGAAAAGACTATTTTGTCTTTTTTCTTTTTTTGAGATAACTTAATTGTATTCTTTTTCACTTCCCTTTGCTCCATCCACACCCTTTATGCACCTCTTAGCTCTTTCTCAAATGTATGGTCTCTTATCTCATAAATTGCTCTTACATGAATATGTATATATGTGTATACATATATATTTCTAAATATAACCTGGCTATTTTTAAACTAGAAAGACACAACAAATCAGAAAGTACAGATAAGATGGCAGTGAAGCTTAGCTAAGTGTTATATGTAGCACTGAGGTCACTAGCTTCATGCCACAAGATGAATAAATTAAGGTGGACATTCTTTTGAAAGAAGCTTTAAAAATAAAAGGAAAAATCCAAAGGCCAACACAAATGTAAAGAGAGTGGTAGATGTGTGGGAAATTTCACAATCCCCCCTCCAGGTGAAGAACTACACAAAAATTTTGAATGCTGGGAAATAAAAAAATAAGTCTTCTGTGAGAATGTACTCCCAAGTGGTTACCCAATACTGGTGGTCAGCCCTAAAAACATAAACATGTGAGCAACCCTAAATGAATTCAGCAGGTATCAATTATAAAGTTATGTGTTATGGTGGTTTGAATGAAAATGCCCCCATAGATTCATATCATTCACGAGTGGAACTGTTTGAAAGGATTAGAAGAATTAGGAAGGTGGCTTTGTTGGAGTAGGTGTGGCTTGTTAATTATGTCACTGGGGTTGGTGTTTGAGGTTTGAAAAAGCTTACACTAGGCTCAATGTCTCCCCCAACATACACTCTGTCTCCTTCCTATGGATCTGAATGCAATATTCTCAGTGACTTCTCTACAGTAATCTCTGCTATGCCTACTAACATGCTATTTTCAGACTAACCCCTCCACAGAGTAAGGCACAGGAAACATTTGCATTAGAAATTAAACTGCTTCCACTCAATAAACAAACAAACAATAAATAAATAAACAAACCTATGAGTCCCAAATTAAATATGAGCTGTCTGGTCTTTATGTCTCTTCACAGCAACAGAACATTGACTAAGACAAACATGTGTGTGTGTATACACACACGCATATATATATATATACATATATATACATATAATCATAATAATTAAGGGAAATTGTGATGATACCTGAAAGTAGAATTGAAGCTTGAAGGCAAAAAGCAGGAAAAAATAGGATATGATAATTGGAGATTCAAGATGATCAATTATATAATATATACATTATGGATTATCATAATGAAATACATTCAGTTTTGTAATTCATAAATGCTAATCAAATGAAAGAGTGGTAGATGTATCATTATATGCCAAAGAAATAATGCCAAATAGATTTTATAAAGATAAAATATTCATAAATTTCTATGGTGTATAAATTATCATCAACATATATAGAACAAAGACTTCCCAAAGAGTCATGACAAAATGAAACAAAATGCAATCGCATACAACAAATTTATACCTAATTTTTTAAAAGACAAAGATGTGGATAGCCACAGAGAATTTATAGGCCTAGGTTGGCAACTTGGCATTCTAAGGACAGATATTATGTTTCAGAAATGTAAATTATCAAACATTTTTCAAAATTTATTTCTTATATGGGAGGTCCCTTTGGGGTCATTCTTCTAATTACTATGTAGTAAGCAGAATAAAATTGCCTTTTCATTGTTTGATGTTAAATAACCAGGAAACAGTCCACAAATTTCAAGGCCCAAAGTGTAGGGGCGATGGCTAATAATCACACATGATAAAGGAATGAGTGAGATTAGATAAATTCTAACAAAATCCTCTTCAAATTCAATAGTTAGGTTTATTTCATTTCTGTCAGCTCTACCAGTTATAGCATTTTGTTCTAAAAAGAAAACTGGAGATGGACATACTAATTTTCTTACAAGGCAATTGATAAAGACTTAAGATATGTAAACACTGATATGGACTCAATTATGAATGTATGAAAACACTATAATGCATGTATTATGTCAAATACCCAATATATTTAATTACAAATTAGAGGAGAACACAGAGGTATTAAAAAAATCACCAAGTCTAGCGGGAAAGAAACCTCAGGATATTTTCTAGTATAAAATGAAATGTTTGATCATAAAACACCACAAAAAACCATAATTATGAAGAACAGGAAGGGAAAGGACTACAAGCTTATTAAATAAATGAATTTTTGAATTATTTCTTTGACCATTTGCTTGATAATTCAAGTGAGATAAAAGCACACAATTGCAGATGATCTGGAATACACACTGCAAAAATTGATAAAATGATTAATTTTTAATTAAACACACTAATAAGATTTATAATTGAACAAAAGACAAAATCCAAAATTTAAGTTTTAGATGATATTTCAAAAACAAACTGGGTGACTAAACAGTACATTTATTGCTGCTCAGTTTTAAATAAGGTAGCTCTAAATTTTTATGTATTTTTAATATATGTTCTATATATAAAAAATTTGAAAATCCTGAGGCTACATTCAAGTATACGGTAATAAATTTGATGATGCCAATAAACTGAAAAAAAAAAACTAACAAAGACAAAATTAAAAAAAAATTCTACATTGACTGAAAAGTTCATTAACGTTGACAAACATTTTATTTCACATTTTTATTTAATTTGTTTGTTCAGGTTTGTTGAGGTAAGATCATAGTATAAAAACCTAGCTAGCTAAGAAATCACTCAATCCTGAGTCCAATTGGCCTGCAGACTACAGTTGTCATTCCTCGCTTTCCCTGGGGCTGAGATTATAAGGCCGCATCACCATGCCCAGCTATGGTATACATGTTGAAGATAGTAAGAATCCTTTACAATTGTAGTAAATTGTGGAATCTTCAATGAGGTTGTAATGCTTTCCATGAATTAACAGTGCCTGTGATAGTTTCTTCTACACACGTATTCGTGGAAAATGATTGTCCAGTACAAGAGAGTATATCCCTTTCCATACCATAGAAATCCTGTGCAACCTAGAAAAATAATCTCTGCCATGTCTTACAAACAAATTTAATTTTTTTAAAAAAATAGCAAATTAGAATCAACAAAGCAGGTCATGGGGGCTCACAGAGACTGAAGTGACAAGCATGGGACCTGCATGGTGTATGCTAGAACCTGTGAATATATGCTACATTGTTGGCTTGGAGTTTAGGAGGGAACTTTTGACAGTGGGAGTGATGGTGTCTCTGACTCCTTTGTCTGCTTTTGGAACACTTTGCCTCTTACTGGGTTGCCTTGCCCAGCCTTGATATGAGGGTTTGTGCCTGGTCTTGTTGTATCATAATGTGCCTGCCATGTTCAGTTGATGTCCCTAGAATATTGCTATTTTCTGGATAACGACAAAGGGTGGGGGTAGGTGAATCTGTAGGAGAGGGAAGGTGGGGAGAACTCAGAGGGATGGAGGGGAGAGCTGCAGTCAGAATGTATTGTATGAGAGAATAAATATAAAAAATTTAAATTATCAAATTAATTTAACAAAATAAAAAGCAGTTGTAAAATAATAACAGATACCCCGTCAATATGAATTATTTAATACTACAATGTCTAATCAAATAAGAATCAATAGTACAAAAATTATAATCTTCCTGGAATGACAAAGTCACTTGGTTAAGTTTCAGTATCATATTTTAGTAAACCAGGGATTTAAGGATAGACCTGTGCCTCCTTCCTGAAGTCCCAGAACTTGGGAAGTGGAGACAGAAGACGCAGGAGTTCAAGGGCGTCCTGAGGCACATAGCATGTTTGAGACCAGTTGGAGCTAAATGAGAACCTATCACAAATACTAGGAAAAATTAAACTAGAAAAGTAAATAGAATACTCCCTCCAGGTTAGGATGTTCACGCAGATAATACTTTAATTCTGCGGAGACACTGCAGCGACAGACATCATCATGGAAGCAGAAAAATTGTCATTATTTCTTTAGGCACAAACAATTTTACAACTGAACTATGTTTCTGCTCAGTAGCACTGTTTTATAAAATTCCTGTCACCAAGCATACAAGATGTCATGTGGCTTTGAAATATACCCGAGAGAAATTTGCCAGGTAAGTTGTCATAAGCACGCTATTCTAAAAACATCTACAACCTTGTTTACATGTTTCATAGTGTCAGAATTAATTGAATAACTATAAATATACCAGACTTCTTGTTACTTTTAATGAAAGTACTTTTCAAGATAAGTCTCCTGATTGGAAATTTGTCTCAGGAAAATTCAGGCTCTTTCATTACATCCTTATTTATATTAGCTGTCATTTCACTTATCACACAGCACGTAATTTGGATAGATAGATGATAAATAGACAGATAGATAGATGATAGATATAGATAAGTATATAGACACAGAGGATGATAGATAGTAGATAGATTAGATCGATAGATAGATAGATAGATAGATAGATAGATAGATAGATGATAGATAGATAGATAGATAGATAGATAGATAGATAATAGATAGATATGTAGATCACACATGTTGCTTACAGAATGGATACAGTTTAAAGAAGGCACAACAGAGTTCAAGGGTTTTCAAAAGCGAGCTGATAGAAATTCAAGCACAGTCTTTGTTGATAAGATACGAGCCCAGAATACACTACTTGAAACAATTCACTGTTATGGACAACAAGCCACTAGAAAGTCAAGATTACAGGCATGGATTTCAGCTGTGGCGAGGAGAAGATCTAGCTGGACTGGAACATTAAACAAAATATTCAGGCCCATGTGGGCAAGGAGAGCAGGTGGACAGGTACACGTCAGTTATCAATAATGTGAGATCAAGCCACACTGAACTGAAGACCCTGGGTGAGTTTTCTAATCATTATCCTTGACAAAAACACTGGGAATAAGATTACCGCATAATGTTATCATAGGTTTACATATATAACATGTTTTGGAGCCCAGGTGAAGGACATTAATAGGGCCATGTATCCCTACAATCTCAGTTTATGCTGATAAATTAATAGGGTAGCCCCATTCCTACTCTCAGGAATGTATGGTCTTGTTTACTTGTCTATCCAGGAATATAACCATCCTCCACCCTCAAAGTGGAACCAAAAGGTGCTTGAAAAATGCTTTCCTAAGGCAAAATATAGCTTGAAGAACAACTATTTTAAACAATATGGAGTAACATCAGAGCATAGCTTGCTTCAGTATAAATAATGACTTAAAAGTGAAGTACTTATCTTTAGCAATATGACTTGATTAAGGCCCAATATTGGAGCAAATTATCTGGAAACATGGAGATATAAAACCTTAGCAATAACTCAAGGGAAATGTACTTGCCTCCTTAGCAATTTCCCACTATGATATTATCACATGAATTTTCTAATGTACCTTCTCAAAGCATGTGAAGAGTTAGGTACAAACATGTGCACAAGGAAAAATCAGTTGTGTGGTTTCAGGTTATATCCTATGTATAGTAATTCAATGATTTTTCGAAAAATGGAAAAGATTGAAAGTACAATGAAGAAAATGATTTGGCAGGTGAATCTTTCAAAGACTTACATAGGTGGAAAAATACTGGTGGAGGAACTAACTGGAAAACTTTTTTAAAAATAACATTTTAATCTGAATTTTTAGAAGAAGTGTTGAGCAAAATAATATGCTTATGATTGAAGAGCATTCTTTCATACACCTCCATCATATAGGAAGAAAACGAGTATATAAGAGAAATATTTGTGGCATTTTTGAACAAGAAGACACATTCTAAATATGATAAAATAAACTAGATATATTTTTACTAATTTTTAACAACTATGCATTTAAAGAGAATTGAGGGTATGGATACTGGAAAGAAGAGGCTTAGGTCATTGAATCTCTAATTTAAATAGAGGGTCACATTTCCTGACATTATCCTACTTATATTATTTGCCCGATTTAGCAAGGTTGTTTCATGATAAAATACAATGTGGAAATTTGTATCTAGCGAACTGATTGCTGGTTGTGATATGATCACCTTCAAAATGCAAAACTTGGGTCAGTGAGAGAGCTAAGAAGGTTGAGACACTTGCCAACACTCTGGAGACCCTGAACCTCACATGCTGGAAGGATTGGAGCCATTACCACATTTTCCTCTGAACTTCAGACCTGTTCTGTGAGAATCACTCACTCACACAATTGAAAAATCATATGTACATATATGAACATGCACACACAGATATAAGAATAATGTAATAATAATTGTTAAAAGAAAATCTTCTGTTTTATCAAAAATCTGCCAATTATAGCTAAAGTGTTCTTACTGAGTAAGAGGAAATGCAATCTATTGAGTCATATGAGTGAAATTTGAGCTCTATGCTTTCAGCACCAGGATTTCTCGAGCCACAAAAGAATTTTAAAATAATTACAATTGTCCTAGGATTTTAGAATCCCAAATAAATTATTTAAACACACTAAAAGCAATGTTTTTTCAAAAGCAAAATCAAAACCATACCAAAAAAAAAAAAAAACCATTTCAACTAAAAGAAAAAAATAGCACAGATAAAATACATGTATATAATTGTGGTTATTTCTCTAACTTTCTAATAGAATATAAAATAGAAAAGGAAAGAATAAACCTTCACAAAGTGAACACATGAACACTAGTTGGACATATTTATGTCTTGTTCTGTTAGCTCACTTCTAGTACCATTTACCTATCTATCTCCTTTCTTTATATAGAAGTAATAGCTTGTTCAACCCTTGATAAAATAGAGAACAGAAAATCATTGGTTCATGTGGTATTAGACACAGGACCTCAGTTGTCCAGTGTATGAGTCCTGTGTAAGTGGGTTTGACACATAAATTCATAGACACTGTTGAAGCCAGAATTAAGCTTCTTCCTTTCCTAAGAGTCCTAGGAGCCAACAGTCAGACACTGCTTTTGTTATCTGAAGTAACAACACCTAGTTCTACAGTTGAGATTGGGGGTAAGTGGAAATAGGAAACAGGAGGCATCCTGGATTAAGGGAGTCAGCCCAGTGTATGCTCAAGTCCTCAAGATGGAGAGAAAAGAGTGAATTAGGAATTACACAGTAAGATCCACCACAGTGTTTGAGCTTTAAATTACTGAGGAAAAGACCACCTGCCAAATAATGTCAGGTTTCTTGAAAGACGGATATGATTCTCAGTTAGCAGGCAGCAAAAGAATACAGAATTTGTTCCACAAGAATATGCAGATTTATCTTGCCAACAGCCCTATAGAATGAATGTGCATAGCCAGGAAGAAATATAGCCATGGATATACCCAGACTTCGACTCTGGAGTTCTTAGTGGACTTGTGATCAATGGCTTGAAATACATCTTAATTTATCATTTCTTTATCTTATTAGAGAACTTTGCGTGCCAAGCTCACCTCAAATTTCCATGTCCCAAACTGGTCTCCAGTTCACAACATTATTCCTGGCCCCCATCCTCTGTCCTGGAATTATAGGCTTTGACAGCATGACTATCTTATATTCGTTTATAAGCCTCTTTATTTATAGCAGCTTCTATGATCACTATAAAACATAAAGATATTCTCTAGTACAAATGGTGATAATAAAACTTTTATATTCTGTCTAATACCTGTTAGAAAGCAAGTTGTGCAGTAAGCATTTATACTAATGACCTGCACAGGCTTTGAAGATGATGCAATCTTTAAAAAGGAGTTTACAATGACACAATTACACTAGTTAAAAAAAATCTAAGGTGTTGTTTAAAGTACTTTAGCAATTACTCTTTTGCTCTTAGGAAACACTTTTGATAGCTTTTTTTTTCATTTCTTACAGTGTACAAATTATGTAAGGCTTAAAGAGATAAAATAAATTTCTCAATGTTTCTTATATATTACAAGTTAGAAGTGAAACTGAAATTCTATTCCATGGCAATGACCCTGTAATAGTGTGTGTGTATATGTATGTATGTGTTTGCATGCACAAATATATATAATGATATATATGATATATAGCATATGAAAGTGTTAGCAAATTCATTTTGTATATTTACTTATATGCATTTTTGAAGACTTCATAGTCTTCATACTCTCTTGCAACTTTTAAATTAAAAATTATACCCTCTAAACTTGTAAAATGTAATGTCATATGAGGTTTAAAAACAAAACATTTCAAAGATGAAAATTAACATATGAGAACAATACAAAGAAAGGATCAAATTAAAGAAATACTCTATAATTTTTTATGGAAGGTAAGGTAGAAAATTTTCTATTCATGTAGTCATTTGGCTCTGAAAAAGGCATGGATCTTGGAATAATTCAAATCTTTAAAATTTTAAACTTTAAATTGCAGAATGTCCTGTTTGTATGGGTACAAACTCACCAACCTAACCATTGCAAAGGATAAAGATTCAAGAAACGCTAGCTAGATACATCCCATTGGAAGAAAACTGGCCCAGCCCCTTTGAGAACCTTTATCCCATCCCCCCCCATAAAATTAAAAAGATAATCATTTTATGAAACTCAACTGTTAGCTTTATTCAAGAGGAATAAAAGTCTCCATATAAGAATAAGTGTATACAACTCAGAGGGGAACAACTGTCTTCGGGTGATTTCAAAGAAAATGGCCCCCAAAGGGAGTGGTATTATTAGAAGGTGTGGCCTTGCAGAAGAAAGTATGACCTTGTTGGTGGAAGTGTGCCACTGTGGGGGTGGGTTTTGAGGACTATTTTGCTCAACTTTTACTCAGTGTGATTCTTCGTTCACTTCCTGTTGTCTGCATATCTGCATGCCTGTCATGCTTGCTACCATGATGATAATAGACTGAACCTCTGAAATTGAAAGTTGCCATCTCAATTAAATGTTTCTCCTTTATAAGAGTTGCTATGGTTATGGTGTCTCTTTACAGCAATAGAAACCCTAGGGAGTACATGTCTATCCAAAGTCAGTGGATAAACCAGTTGGGAGATAGCATTCAGCAACAAAATTGAACTATTAAGAATACAAGTGTGTCTCCTCTCTCTCTCTCTCTCCCTCCCTCTTTCTCATCCTCTTCCTCTCTCTCACTCTCCTCTTTTCTCTCCCCCTCTCTCTTTCTCTCTCTACTTTCAGATCAGGATGTAGCTCTCAGCAACATCTGCAGCACTATGACTATCTAATGCCACTCTCTCTGCCATGATGATAATGAACTAAGCCTCTAAAACTGTAAGCAACCCCCTATTAAATATTTTCTTTTATGAGTTACTTTGGTCATAGTGCCTCTTCACAGAAATAGAATAGTGACTAAGATATTATAAAAGAATTTGTGTTGTTACAAATCCAAACTGATGTCAAGCAAAACTAGTCTGGTTCTACCAATCAGAAGAATGCTTGACTTGGAGAGATAGTTACAATACATTGATTGAATTGTTCTACTGTGAAAATATGATCTCTATTTTCATATAAATATTATTCTACTTTCATTTTTGTTTTAGTGATAAATTATTCTGACCAGGGGTAACTTAAAGAAAAGTTTTCATTGTTTTCTTTGGTTTGTTTGTTTGTTTGTTGTTGTTTTACAATTTCAGATTATAGTTCATTACTGTGGGGATGTTAAGGGAAAAAAAAAAAACTAAGCATGTCTACAGTTCAGAGCAGGGAGAATAAAGCCATGAATCTCTGTGGGCTCCTTTGTGCTTCTGTTCTGCTGGCTCTCTTTACTCTGTACAACTCAGAGCCCACTCATAAAATGAAATCTCTCACATTCAGGCTGGGTCATCCTACTTTGAATAACTCTTGCAAAACAGTTTCTCAAAGTCATGTTTCTAAGCCACTCTAAACTGGAAAATTCCTTATTAAGACTCTCTTTCCATGTTATTTTAGGTTAGGTCAAGTTGACAGTTAAAAATAAACTATATAGATGTACATTATATGAAACCATTAAACAGTATATGTGTAAGATACAGATATATAAGATAACAATCTATAAGATAGAGTTTTAGCATTTATAAAATGAATGAAATCCAAATTTTGCTTCATGAAATTAGATATACCATCATTAATCATTTAGGGACTTAAATACTATAAAATTAAAACAAAAGCCCAAAATATATTTTATTATAAACTAATAAATACGTTAATAGCAACACTAACATAATTATAGTCACTTACATCAGTGTTACTCTGAGAATAACTGATCACAGTACCACAATTTTGCCTTCCCTTTAGTATACCCATGTGCCAATTATTGAAATAAATTACTGTTTTGTTGTTTTGTTTTTATTCCCAAGAAGTCACAAGAGAACATTCAGTAACACAGAAATTCACTTGATTTGTTCCAGATGCATTCTTTATACACTGTCTCCCTCTTCTCTTTTGATTGGGTGAAAAGGTGAAGCAGTCTCCAAGATTCTGAAATAGTGATCAAGCGATTGATTCCGAATGTATCTACGCTAACTTCCAAAGATTCCCTCTAAATTGAAACCTGAATTGAAAAATATGGTTACTGGATATTAAACCTAGGACTTTGGACTTTGCACATGCTAGACAAGCAACACTACGGCAATACATCCCCAGCTCTCCTTTAACTTTTTACCTTACTGTGACCAGGTCTTATTAGATTGCCCGGGTCTACCCTCAACTCATTATTTAACACAGGCTGGACCAGAATTTACAATCTTCCTTTCTCAGACTCATGAATGCACACACCAATACATGAACATGTGGAGGCCAGAACTTGAAGCTGGGTATTTTCCAATATTTTTAATTAATTTATTTACTTTTAAAAGCAATCTTTTCTCATTTTACATACCAAACCCATTTCCTAATCCCTCCCCTCCTCCCATTCCCTTCACTTTCCCCTCCATTCCATTCCCATCCTCAGGGAGGGCAAAAGAAAAATTTTTGAGACAGGACTTTTCCTGGACGTCACTGATTGGTGAGGATAAAAGGCCAGTGAACTCCACTTTCCTCTGTCTTTGTCTTATTGCCCAGTGCTGGAATTAGCCACATGCTTTCCCAGTGTGCATGTCAGGATTCAGAGCTCAAGCTTGCATAGCAAGCACTTTCTTCACAGAGTCATCTCCTCAGTCCTCCAAAATAGAGCGATTGTAGAAAAGGAATTTCTATACATCTGCAAAAGAATGGATTTCTTTGGGCAAATTTAGAAATGCTGCTATAAAATTTCCTTTCTTTTGCCTACATACATTTCTTTGAACAAGAGGGCAGAACATGGACAAAGTTGTCTCCTACGCTGTGCCCTCAAGCTTCATCTTAGCTCACATTAGTCTCTCCTCCCTAGCTTTGGTTCTTTTCCTCACTCCAATGACACCATTTCATCATCTTTCTTATATCTAAGGGCATGCTATGGTTGAACTACTTCCTCTGGTCCTCAAAGCTCAGTTCTTTAAAAATAAATGTATAACATCTTATATTCACATCTTGTGGGACTTATTTTATTTATGTCTAGTAACATAGAACCTATCCTGTAAACACAGGCATTGCACCAGAGATAGTACAAACCAGTCTTTAAGAATCATGAACAGCTAAATGCAAAAGAGAAGATGGTGAGTAACTTGACTTTGGTTAGGATTAATGGTATGGGAAAGAAAGAAGAAATAATTTAGGAAAGATTTTACTTTTGCCTATAAATATTTTTGTCTCTATCGTACCTTTTATTGACTATATGTCTATATAAATAATGTTTAAGTTTTTTACAATGAATAATAAATTTTCCTGTTATAATCTTTGAAATTTCTAGGAAGAGGATGGGGTCCTGTAACAATGATTCCACCTGGCTGTTATGGCGTCATGATGCTGATAGCACTAATTTAAGATCAGTTTTGCGTACGAGCTGCTCAAAATGATTCCAACTTGGTTAGCTGAAATGATGTACTGTCTTACAATATTCTGACCAGAATTTATAAAGACTTAAGAAAAACCCTATCAACTACTCAGAGACAATAATCTTGAAACTTAACCATCATTTTAATTTTACAGGATCCCACAGGGAAAAAAAAATCACCCCCATGACAACTTGAAGTAATTCTAAAAGATGATGTCCCCTCTCCCAGTGAAGTTTGTCCTCGGGGTTTGGTACATCAATTAGGGATTGATTATAATTGGTATAGGGTTGGGGTTTGGTGTGTAAATTTTGTAGGCTCAGGGATCTCCTTTAGGAAAAAAAGGAAGAAAAAGAAAATAAAAGAATATAAATTGCTAAGATAGAAAGAGATTATTGGATCTACTTTTTTTGAATCTACTTTTTAAAAGCAACTATTAGTTTTAAATGTTTTACATTAGTTTTACTTTGTATATTGTGTGCAAAATTTGTATATTGATACAAATTTGAGATTAATTTTGTTAAAACATATTGATACATAGTTCTAATCTTGTCCAAGGTATTATACATATACAGCTCATTTAACAATGTAATGTGAATTTCTAGTCCTTGAGAATTATTATCGACTCATCAAGATAGAATAAATATGAAATATTCTCTTTGAATTTGCCAAATGCAAATGGACTAGACATTGCAAATGTATTTACTGCCTGTATATATTATGTATAGTTATTGTACTTACTGTATATAGTTTTCTTATATTAGTTATAGCCTTCTTTTCTATTTTAGACAAAAAGGGGAAATGTAGTGGCATTTCAATTGTATTTTAGTAAATAAAGACTGCCCTGAAATCTAAATATAAAACAGTCCCACTGGTCAGCCTTTCATACCAGGTTATGGTAACACACACCTTTAATCCCAGTAGCCACACTAGCTGCCATAGAAATCGGGTGGTGCATGCCTTTAATCCCAGCTCTAGAGAGGAATGTAAGATGGGGGAGGGGGAGACAGCTCTCAGATGCAGTCTCATTCTGAGATTCCTTAAGGCGGGATTGCCATTTTGGACTGAGGTTGAGGTAAGAGCCAGAGGCTGTCTGTTTTGCTTTTAGTATCTTCAGGTTGAACCCCAGCTTCTGACTCTGAGTTTTTATGGATCATGCTTCAGATCAAGAAAGATAGAACAGCAGAGAACACCCAGGACAGATGGCTTGTGTCCTTAGGAACCTTCCAACCCCCACTCTTAGTGTTTAATCTATGTTGTATTCTGTTATTTTTCCTACCAGCTCCATATGCTTTAGTTAGTTACTCTTCTGTTTTGACAACTGAACGTATGTACTTCATATTGCTTCTGTGCCAAAAATGATCAAGTAAATTGACTTTGCCACATATAATTTTTATGCTATCCAATATTTAAATTAGTTTTACAATTTAAATAATTTCATATTATATGAAAAAGTACAATCAGATCAATACCAAGACAAAGTGCCACATGTTTACCCTGAAACCATTAAGGAAATAATTAAATCAGTACTTTTATATAAAAATATTATTATTATCTCTATAGGGCATAATCTTGCCTTTTACTTGACACAAGTCAGAAAGTTACCTTCATGATAAATACTAATATTAATATCACAGTTGGAGAACTATTCTCTGAATACACACAGCAGGTACATAAATTATTGCCCAATTTTGTTTGGAAATGCACTATTTTCTTCTAATGAGCATGTCCAATTTCAGATAACACAAGATTATGTTAAGACCATAATTAAAATAATTGTTCTACATGCAAAAAATAGGTTACAACTTTGCATGGTGTGGTGTGGGTCAACTGTGCAAACCACTAAGAAAAATAGCACTGCTAATTGGGTTAAATATAAGACAAGTAAAACATTTTTCAAATGCTTATGCTTCACATTTAATCCAGTGTTAAACAACTATAACAATGCAGGTGGCACGTGTAGTATCATTCTGGCACTCCCATATGATTATATTTAATGCAACTGTACATCAGCAAAAGATTGTATTGACTCTGCTGACTTCAACTAGGAAAGAAAGTTGACACAAACTTCATTAGAAATTGATCTGTCCAGAATCCTAAAGATTGATCTATGACATGTGTGTGTATGTCTTTAATTTTACTTTTGTAAAGAATTACATCCATTCTAATGAATAGCTGTATACATGTTATTTACAAACCAAAAGTAACCAAAAGTTCTTCAAATGAAAACTGAATCTATTACTTCGGATGAAAAATACTAGTTATTCCCTTAAAGCCTGGATATTAATAAATTCTTAACCTTCCATCTTGAGAGACTAGTGTCTCCTCCTGCTACGTATTGCCTACAGACATTGGTGTTCATATTAAAGGACAAAATGACATTTCAGAGGCCAAATAAACACACAAATAAACAAGCACAATGATTTCTCTGCGGTGCTTACTCATCTTGACATAGTGTTCTAACTACGTAGTCTGGAGTTCTGAGTTCTGCCTCCTTACAGAAACTCTTCCCTCTGCTGGCACAGGCCTCTTTTTACCTTTGATCCACCTTTGTCTCTGATTTTGTTTTTCTCCTCTGTTTTTCCAAATGAATATTTTTGTAGAAGTTCTTTAAATGAAACATTAAAATGTGTGTTTCTAGCTGAGAATATGGAAAAGTAAGAACTGCGGAAGTCTGTATTTTCTCATCTCCAGCACTCCTCATAATCAAGTAACAGCCTCAGGATGTCTTCCCATCCTGGTTTTCGCAATTTAATGATCATGAAGCAAATCTTTTGGAAATGGAGTTAGGATAATGCTTATGGGGAATAATGTCAAAATTCAGAGGGGAAGATAGGGTGGAGAAATCCTTCCTAATGATAAGGATCTGAAAATCCTCTAAGGTGGGAGTTGGAATAAGGAAAACAGGACTTCAGATGGAAGCAAGACAGACCACCATGAATATCTGTCTAATCCAATAAGAAGCTTGAAAATAATGAGATGCTCAGTACAAGGACATCTTCCCATGAAGAGACAAAAAAAAAAAAAAAAAATAGACCTCAGTATTCTTAGAATGCTTTGTCAATTGGTAGGGAGAATCTAAGAATAAAGAATGTCCTGGACTGAAAAACTAATGTGGATCATGAAAGAAACCGTAGTTTGACAAGGCATACTTTTTAACAATCCAGAATGGGTCTTTGGGAATGGAGATCTGAGTGCATTGCCCTGGCTGCCATACTTGGAAGACTTCCAGTCAAATAACTCAACTTCACTAGTGCTTGGTGGAGTCTATCCCACTTTTCCCTATACTAGTCAGTTCCAGACAGTCACCTCCCAGTCATCCAACTCTAAATATGTACATTCCCTGCTCAAAAAGTCCACAAGTATTTAATGTCACTGCATATTGAAAAGTTATTGTTTATTAAGGAAACATAAAATTTTAACCCATTATCTGTTGCCCACCAAACCATGACCTAAGGGTGTCTTCTGGTTTAGTCAAGACACAGTACTGAGCAGTAGAAAAGCTAGCTCAGAGTTAGGGAAAGGCATGCTTTTGGCTGTATTATCTTCTGTCATTTATTAAGTTTATAATGTTACTCAGCTTAAACTCCCCATGAACAAAATTGTAATATTTTATATAGATTCTGCAAATTTAATAGAGACAATGCTTTGGGATCAAAAACAATGTATATTAATTTTTTCCCTGTTTTTCTTCTTTGCATGCATCCAACCAGATAAATTTCTATGTCTTATGCCCATAATTTTCCTCGGTTAACTTTCAAAGTTATCTGTTACATGAGTGGTGTGGGAAGTCCTTCTGTCTATGATTTTGCTTTTATTGGTTAATGAATAAAACTTTTTTGGCCAGTGACTTAGCAGAATAGGGCAAGGTAGGAGTTTCAAGCTGATAGAGGAGGTGAGAGTAGGCGAAGTGAGTGAGAAGCCATGTAGCTGCTCGCAGGAAACAGAGTCCTCTGCTGGAGCACACCAGAACCTTGCTGGTAAGCCGTAGCCATGTGACAATGCACAGACTAATAGAAATGTGTTAATTTAAGATATAAGAGCTAGCCAGAAATATGCTTAAGGTATTGGCTAAATCAGTATTGCAATTAATAGAGATTTCTGTGTGATTTTTTTCAAGACTGCTTGATGGTGTGCTGTATGAACTGGACATGCATGACCCACAGAAAAATGAGTACTGAACTTGCTTAAAGAAGGTGAGATAGTAGTACTTCAGGGTTCCTGCCCATGAAAGAGTCTGCCAGACATTCTGCAGGACATAGAAGAAAGTGAATGACAAACTTCCAATATAAGCTAAACAGTCTTTCAAATTTCCTGCTTCATGGAAATCTGCCTGTAGGCTGAAGCTAGATGACACAATGTCAACATGAAGAACTTTGGGTGACTGTCCAGGCAGTGATATGTCTCTGTCAATTCTAGAGTTTTGAAAGATTTTTTACAATTCATTTCCTGTTTACTTGGGTAATATTTCCTTCTGGCATCTTTGGAGACTTGAAAACAGATAGATATATTTTCCTTAGTTATGATAAAAGATAAAATAGATATAAAACTTTAGACTCACAAAGAAATATTGTAACTGCAATTCTTGCTTGATACCTATTTTGTTATATGTAATTTTATTATGTTAAAGTTAAAACCTTACTTATAATTAGACAGAAAAGGGAAGATAATGTGGAATGTCCTCTGTATATGTGTTAGTTTTATTGGCTAATGAATAAAACTGCTTTGTCCGATGGCTTAGCAGAGTAAAGTCAGGCAGGAAATCCTAACATAGATGTAAAGAAAAGAGTAGGTGGAGTCAGAGAGACACTGTGTAGCTGCCAAAGGAGAGAGACCAGGAACCTCACCAATAAACCACAGTCTCATGGCGATACACAGATTAATAGTAATGGTTTAATTTAAGATATAAGAGCTAGCTAGACATATGCCCAAGATATTGGCCAAACAGTGCTGTAATTAATATAGTTTCTGTGTAATTATTTGGGTCTGAGTTGTTGGGAAGTGAATGAGCAGTCTCTGTTTAAAATAGAGTCATTAGAAATAATGATCTCAAAGACTTTCAGCAATCAGGCTCTCCTCTGAGGAGTTGGTGAGATGAAGGCAGTCTGCTCCTTTATGCCTCAGTGTGTGACCTCTTGCCTCAGAACAAAGTTCTACCATTTCTAACTCAGGTTGTTGGTGGTTTGTGATCCAAAAATTACTAACTTGATCAATATAACTTTTCACACAACCAATAAGTGTCCCTTGGGATTATAGGTAATTTTAATCTGATTACACTCCTATATTATTTTGTAATAGGATTCCACTAAGAATTTTGCATCATATTTGTGAGTAAATTTCCATGTGGCAGAAACACTTATAAGATTATTACTTTTGCTTAAGTGAAGTACTTAGATAAATAGATTAAATTAATACTAAATAACTCATTGAAAATAATGTTGTCTGCCTATGAAGGGAATGAGCACAATTAATTGAGAAAAGCAGATTAATATATATCTCCATTAGATAATATCTGACTTCAATTACTAATTTGATTGATCCATCCTTCTATTATATATGATAAGGTATAGTTATTGAAGTTTATTAATAAGTGAACAAAGTTATTGAAAGAGAAAGAATATTAATTTAAGAAAATTCAGTAACCTATAGAAAATAATCAGTACATTTACAACAAAGTCATTACCAGCGGAGTCATTTGCAATAAATATCTAAACAGACTATGAGAACACACACCAATGGGCACATTCTCAACTACCCATACATATTCATAATTTCTTCTCACGCTAATTTCACAGATCATATTTAGACAGTAAACATCTTTCTGCTTCCCTCTCTAATCTGCACTCGTTCACAATTTTCCAGACTTTCCTTAAGCTTAAGAGTATGTGCTTTCAACAAGAGATTTTGTTTGGTTACTTTGTGTCTTTTTTTCTCAACTTTATCCACTTTACCAAAAGTTTAAAAAGATTCTAATAACTCTAAAGTTTTGCTTTGAATTCAAGATGACCATTGTGAACTCTATGTTTTCACTTCTTGTTTTATAGAAAAATAAAAAGGAAAAAGATAACTAAGCATTATAAAATGACAACTACAAAAGAATAAATAAATCTACCTGTAGGTTTATAAAAAGAGCTTTACATCTCAATTTCCCCTACCTCCTGTCAGGTACCAAGGAGGTAGTGGGAAATGAAAAGAACAGTTTTCTCTGATTTTTATACTCTGTATTTGACTTTTATATGTTCTTCATGTAACTTGTGATGGTATGAATAAGCCACATGGGAAAATATCTATTGATTCTCTAAATACAATTGCCATAAAAATCAGTTAATTCTGTGTTTAGAACAATATTTTTAAAAGCTTGTAACAGTAATAAATCACACACTTATAGTTTTGCAGAGTATCTTTCTTTGTAAGATTACATGTACTCAACTCAATTCTAAAGGTATTAATTTTAAAGGACGAATTTAAAAATTCAAATGCCTTTAAATCAAATATATAAAAGACTTAGTGCTTAAATTAAACTGTGTCGCATCCTCTACTATATTATAATGCCTCCCCACCCTTTAAAGATGAACTAATTCAAACCCAGTGGTGTTTTAAAAATAAGACAATGGGAACAATAGATAAATAGTGCTGCACCTCTGGGGGTCAGATTGTTGATTGTTCTGTGGGAGAAGCCCTTACCATGATATTTAAATAAACTCTAATATATGAAGGCTGCATATAATAAATGTCAACCATGCACAAGTAGGTATGTCTATAATGAGCTAGCTTTGATTCTTTGGAGTTTACGTACAAGTGGTCTAGCTGGAGTACATGCAGAAAAGGGGAGGATGGGGAGAGCTTGGGGGAATCGGACAGTTGGGATGGAGGAAGGGTGGATATGGGAGCATGGAAGTATATATCTTAACTAAGGGAGCCATTTTAGGGTTGGCAAGAGACTTGACTCTAGAGGGGTTCCCAGGTGTCCAAGGAGATGTCCCCAGCTTGTTCCTTGGGCAGCTGAGGAGAGGGCACCTGAACTAAATAAATAAATAAAGATGTAGTACTGTGGCCTTCTACATCTTGTGTTCCAGCATGTGTGGTTTTGTTCCAGTACAATGCTGTTGTTATCATTTTGGCTACACACTATATTTGAAGTCAGGTATTGTGGTACCAGCATAGTTCTCTTTCTACTTATGATAGCTTTGTATTTTCAGCACTTTGCTTTACAGATAATTTTTTATACTTCTGCCAAGAATGTCATTGGAATTTTTAAAGAGTATTATATAGAATTTGCAGGTTACTTTATGTAAAACTCCCATTTTCAAAATATTTAATCTATTGATTCACAGACATTGGAGATCATTCCCTTATCTATTGCTTATTCTGTTTGTTTTCTTGTGATTTTTAGCTTTCATATAAATATCTCTAACATCTTTATAATTAGGTATACTTTCTTGACTACTGTAAATGGAAATTTTACATAACGTCATTTTCATTGATCTCTTTATTTCTGTATACTCAAGTTTGGTGCTTCAGCCTTCAGTAACAAAGTATTCCTGAAGCATAATCTGTGAATTTTATCAACAGATTCATCTCATTTCTAATGCATGCAATTTCTATTTTGTTTGCTTGACCATTATGTTTGTTTTTCGTTCTTTCTAACATTTCTCCATAACGTAATTAGTTCTGTATTTTGTGTAAAACGAAGGAAGAATTTTAAAGGTTTAGCCTATTCCCGACAATACAGCATATGACAAAGTTCAAAAAACAAAAGACACTCAACTATTACTCCTCAACATTCACTAACAAACCTCTTTGTATTAGTAATGAGTTACAGTGTATCAAAGAAGCTGAAGATCCCAAATGCAGAGGTTGCAGGCTTTACCCTTTCTGCGGAGTGGATGTGGGCTTGGTGATTGGTAGAGGGAATGGGAGGAGTAGAGGGAGTAGGAACTGAGATTGGTATGTAAAATGAAAAAAGTTAGTTTTCTTTAAATAAATTAATTAATTAAAAATAAAACCTCCAAAAAACAAAAAAGAAAATACATTGAATACATGCATGAAAATCACAATGATGATGTTTATCATCTCAAATAAATAAAAACTATACTTATATCTTAGACAATATTTAATGAATATGTGTTGTTATTTTAAGGTTTGTTACATTTGTTTATGCTGTGGAACATTTGTTTTAAAGATGTAAAGATGTGTTGCATTCTTTTATGTTGCCTTTGTTTAACTCTCAGGTTATTTTGCATGTCTAAAACACCTGTTTGGTTGAATAAAGAGCTGAACAGCCACTAGCAAGGCAACAGGAAGAATAGGAAGGGCTGGCAGACAAAGTATAGGTAGAAAGAGAAAAACAGGAATAAAGAAGCAAGAGAGACTCAAGGGTCAAGATCAAAGGGAGGAGGACATCAATGGACAGCCACCAGCCAAACAGTCAGTCAGAGAATACAAAGGGAAGAAAGGAATATAAAACAGAAAAAGTAAAAATCCAGAGGCAAAATATAGATATAGTCATTTAAGTTAATAAAAGCTGGCCATAACAAGCCAACTAAGGCCGGACATTCGTATGTTAGAATAAGCCTCCATGTATTTATTTGGGAGCTGAGTAACAGCCCTCCCAAAACATCTAAAGATGAAAAACAACAACACATTTGGACACTAATATTGAAAGCTCCAATATCAGTAATAAAAAGTAAGTGAATTAAAATAAACTGAGGAAGATGTTAAAATTGTCATAAATTTATTTTATTAGCAAAGAAAAGAAAATTAAAATGAGATGCCTCTCTTTGATGTATATAATTATGTAAATGTATATATATGCGTATATATATGTGTGTGTGTATGTATCTATGTATGTATGTTATACCCAGTTATTGCATTAGCAACATGTTCTCACTGAACTACTGTGTGGTCATTCTGCCTTGGAACTGTGGTAATCGTGATTCAGTTTACCAAGCTCTGGGATTACACGTGTGTATCATAATACTTGACTGGAAGATCCTTCTTTGACTAAATATTCTAGCCTATGAAATTGTACACCCCTTTTAAAGTACAAGATTCATTTCCAGAATGTTTTCCCAGCACATGTCACCCTACTATAATTACTTACAAAGGGTCACTCTCTCCTTCCAGCACCTAGAGAGAAATACAGTAGAGTATGTATACGTATACAGGGTAGAAAAAATATCTCAGCGACTACTTTGGTTAATAGAAGCCAAACAATAAAATAGTTCCTCTTTACATGAAAATAGTCTGGAAAAAATGCATGCTTAGACATTTCAAAGCTCTTTGCTCTCAATATGTCAAGTGAGAAGAGGAAACAGTAATGAGAAAAAAGTGTAGGTCCCATTGCAGAAGCAACTAGGCACCAAACTCTAGTTTATGAAACTTGGCTGGGGATGTTATGATTACTTATTGTTTTTCATAGCGGAGTCCCCAGGAGTTCAGCAGTTTCTGAACTCTTTTACATTCTTCTTGTAAATTATGCCTTCCAAAATTTAACTGTAACCCATTGCTGACCCTGAGAAACAAACCCCACAGATTATCTCAGGGTGATAATGAAATATGTGCACTGTCATGTTAAGATGCACAGTGAGGCCTATTGACCCAACCAATAGAAAGTAATTCTGCAAAGAATTACAGTGGTATTGTATCCACGGGTTTTAAAAATCAATGTTAGTTTTTAAAAACTTGGCAAGCATAAGAGAAGGAAAAGCAATCTAACACTAGGATTAAATCTTAAAAAGACATGCAAGATCTTTCCACAGGAAAGTACAATATTATCATGAATGACATTTAAAAAGCCACAAAATTTCAGCGATTGAATAGAAAATGCAAAGATTCAAAGTACTGATTTCTCATAAGTCACTCTAGAGATTGAATAAAATTCAAACAAAAATAAACTTTAAATCTCTAATTTTATGTGTGTTTGTATCTGTATGTGTCTGTGCATGTGTGTGTGCATGTGTGCATGTATGCAAGTTGCCTGATCCATAAAATAATATGTATGCAAAGAACCAACAATTTCCAATACATTGTTAAAGCACTGAGCTTTATGGGAAGTCAAGAGTTAAAATATAAACTATTAAGACAGTGTGCACTCTGGTACTGGCATAAGACAAGATACGTGCACAAAACCACAAGACAGTCTGTTACCAGATGTACACAAATATCAACAAATACTTTGAAACAAACTTGGTACTCTATACAGTGGGAAAGCACAGTCTCAGTAAATAACTCAAGGACAGTTTAATATCTGCGTTCAATAAAATGAAACTTGACATCTATCTCACCACATACTCAAAAATCAATTCCAGGTAAATAGTGCAGATAAAGTAGAGAAGACAAAATAAAAACAAAATAAATCTAGAATATACTGCAGAGAAATATCTTTGCAACTAAGAAATTCTTCACTGGGATTCATTGAGTATTAACAATAGAAAAACGATGGCTAAATTTTGCTACATAAAAATTAGAACTACATTCTCAGCAAATAGGACTAAGTGGTTGACAATACAAACTACATATTGAAAGAAAAAATGTGCACAACAAACATAATCAATAGAGGATTTTTTAATCTGTGTGTGTGCACATGCTGCACACATGTGTGTTTTTGAATATATTATGTACAAGTCAAATAAATGAACAAAAGTCAAGACAACTCATTAGAAAAACACAGTAGATGTTTTAAATCAATACTTTGGAAAAGGTCAAATAGAAACCAACTTCTCTGGTGAGATCTGCACCTTCAAAATGGGTTCTGAAGACCCAATAAACTAGTCAGAAGATCCAAACTTTAAACACTTTAAATGCTATGGTTAGTACGGAGGTGTGGCAGTAAAAATATAAGTATGTGGTGATTAAAACCACTTTGTGGCCAGACAGTGGTGGCGCACGCCTTTAATCTCAGCACTCAGGAGGCAGAGACCAATGGATCTCTGTGAGACTGAGACTAGCCTGGTCTACAGAGTGTCTGTGTTCAAGGACAGACTTCAAAGCTACACAGAGAAACCCTGTCTTGAAAAAAAAGAGAAAGAAAAAAGATCAACTTTGTGAAATACTTTGTGATTAAATTTGGCATTCACCTGAGTATGTATCCGAAGATACAAGGAAAAAAGAAAAAAAAAAAACATGCTAAACATCCACAAGGCACAGAAAATATTTGAAAATTATAAAATACTCATGAAGTCAGCTACAAAACATATAGAAAATGTAGTGAGGTTGGAGGTGGGAGTTAGGAAGTTAAGGGTGAATACTGTGTGATTCTTTTTTCTAGAAATGAGGAGTTCAACATGTAAGAGGGTAGACTTTTCAGGCTTTATACTATATGACAAATAACAAGAATTAAAAAGAGTAAATTGGGGACACTAATATTAGTCAGCATAAAACTTAAGGTGAGTAACAGATAGAGAATGTGAAAAGAAGGTGGAGGACTGCACACTTGGCAACAACATTCTTTTCTGTCCTGCCTATGGTTGGACAAGTGTTGACTTGGTCATAGTTAATGAAGGCTCCATCTACTTCCTGGCTTTTCTTACTCTGGTAGCAATATTTAATTCCTCCTTCCCTCCCTTCTCACTCTTATCTCTCCCACAATCTTCCCACGGCTCTCTTTTTTTTATTATGTTTCCTGAGCTATACATTTTTTCTGCTATGTCACTCTGTGCTTTTGTGTGTCTGTGTGCATGCATGTGTGTGGATGTGCATAGGTCTATGTGGGTGCACATGGACTCCAGAAGATTTTGAATCTATCCTTTATTCTTGTGGCAACAGAGAAATCCCCATCAATCCTCTTTCACTTCTGAAAATTTTAGAGTATAGACGTGTGTGAGCACACCTGGCTTTTTATGTAGGTGCTTGTGCCCAAATCCAACCCTACATTGTGCAGCAAACACTCTTACTCACTGAGTCATCTCTCTGACCCCAATGATTTTATATATTCTTGAATAATACTGACAATAATAGCTATAGAATTTATCAATAATAATTGGTTAATTTTTAATATACTACTTTATTAGCAGAACTTACTGATAACTCATTAATAATAAGTGAAAAGATTGATTATTATACTTCAGAGACCACATGCAATCTATACAAGTCAATTTGCCTTCCTCCATCCCTACTCCAAAAGTAAAGTACCATAAAACTCAAAAGTACCCTCAGCATAATTTAAGAATTTTATGCAAATATTATTTCATTAGTTATTTAACTTTCAGTTTTGTGTTTCTGAGAGTTAATTTATGCAAAGCAGAAGTGAATTCATGTCCACCCCTTATCTTTCTTTAGATTTAATTAAAATTCCAAAGACCAATCTAAGTAACTTCAGCATTAATCATGAAATGCAAATGATCATGAGAACAGATGAGAAATATATTTTATATGCTTTTAAAATTAAATTTATTTCTCACTGAAATATGTTTAAGGCAATGTTTAATGCTTACCTGACATACATGTAGCAAGATTTATTATTTTCCATAGAGGAGAGGTAATATTCTTCCTAAATGTTTTCCTTTACATTTTATTTATAAATACAATAAAATGAAGGGTGGATTATCCAAGATTTTTGTATACATGTCCAATTCTATAAAAACTAAAAAATTCATATTTGCATTATGGATTGATTCTTAGTCTCAGGGACTAAGTAAGTGTTGACAAGCCCTGTTCCTTTTGTGCCTTCTTCCTCTCTGCATATGTTTTTATTTCAGTTGGTATCATCCTTGCTAGTATAGTAGTCTTTCCTGAGATTTTCATAAATTTCTTGAGAAAATATAGACATTGCTGAGGGTAAAATTAAAGCTGGCTGAAGGAAAGTGGCAAAAGTGTGTGTACAAATGAATGGTCTCAAACAGCCTGGAATCTGCTAAGAGACTGGAGATGATTAAATATTGAGTATTCTTTGTCAAATGGCTAAGAGTATAACCAGGAGCTAAAGAACAGCACATAGCTTCTTAAATTCAACTGCTAAACTCTAACTAAAGTCAATGGAGAACTCTCTGTGGGATCTTTTGAGAAAAGTAATCATAAACATGAAAAATTCATAGATTAAAGACTATTTTAGCTAAGTATAAATAACCGTTTTTTAACATTTAGCTATAGGTATGAGCTCTCTCCTGGAGATGCAATATAGAAGAAATGCCTCTTTGATGTCTTTCTGCCCTTAATGTTTCATTCATATCTCAGAACCTTAGCAGTTAGATTCCTTCCATATTTATCTGTCACTCTCCCAAGTTCAAACTAAGTAAAATACTTCTTCCTTGATCATACCCTTCCATATGTGTCACTGAATTCTTTAACCTGTCGCCGTAATTGCTCAGAAGTTCATTTACTAGATTCGTGGGTAAAGATTCTGATTGTGTACAACACCATGCAATCCCCTCCCCTTGGGATAAGTAAGACTATAGAAGCTGTCTTCCTTTCAGAAATCATTTAGATGATGAATATTGCCTGAAAAGAGAGGAAATGTACTGGGCAGGTTAAATATTGTTTCTTAATGTAATTGTGTATAATAAATATTATAGCTTACTTGAGTTATTGCTTAACATAGTTCTGTAACAAAAGGACATTCACTCAGTCAGATGTGGAGTTTGTGCAGAAATGGATTTCATTCATTTCATTCAAAGTAGAGACATTAAAAAATGAAATATTAGCTAATGAAACCTTGTATTATAACCTCAATGTACATGAGACTCTCAAGCCAGGATATGGTAGGGAACTTCCCAGGTTTGTGATTTTTACCGGGTTTACAGTACAAGACATGAACTTCCTACTATAAAAACAGTCCTTGTATTCACACGCTTAAGACTGAGGAATATTTTGGAATAAGGGCTAAAATGAATGTAAGTGCAATAATACATAGAAAAGGCATTTGAAAAATTATCTTCAGGTATGACGCAACCAGTTTAGAAGACAGGCACTTGGTATATATTTTATATAGTTTAAAATATATATGTATATATTATAGCTAAGCATAATCTTAAAATATGACTCAAGAAATTTATGCAAATTAATTGAAAATGCATGTGCATATAACAGCTTGTGCATGAATATTTACAGTCACTATTTTCTTCACAATTTCTACAATCTGGAAGCCTCTAAGATAACCTTCAACAGAAAAGCAGAACTTTGCTTGAGAATACTATATAGCAATAGGAAGAAAAAAAGAGCCTATGCTGAGAAAAGACTTGGAGAAAACTTGCGTGTGCTGCTGTCAAAGAAAGCACTCCAAAATGTTACATATGTATAATTCTAGCCATGTAATTTTATAGAAGTCAAACTACAAACAATTTTTAAATAAAAAAGAGCATACCAGACACCTGTGGGCAGAGCAATGGAAGACAGGAAGACAAATGGAGAACAGCATGTTTTAGGACTGAAAAAAATATTTTATATAAAGAAGGCATGGTGGTTACTAGATATTTTCCAGTAGTATTGGCGTCTGCAATACAAAGGATGAACCTTACCAGACATAATGTGCCTTGAAAACTATACTATATCAATATTGGTTCAATAATTGTAACAAATATAATACAATAATAGAAGATGTTAACATATTAAAAGAATTAATAATAGGGAAAGTTCGGTACCATCATAATGTCAAATAGCCTTCTAGGTATTACTTTTGTTTGCTTGTTTGTTTGTTTGTTTGTTGTTGTCATTGTATTGGTTTTGGTTTCTCCTTGTTTTTGTCTTTATTTTTGTTTTTCAAGACAGGATTTCTCCGTGTAGCTTTGGAGTCTGTCCTGGAAGTCACTCTGTAGACCAGGTTGGTCTCAAACTCACAGGGATCCACCTGCCTCTGCCTCCTGAGTGCTGGGATTAAAGGTATGCTCCATCTGGCATCTAAGTATTTCTTAATACCAATAGACCTGGAGTGCTCTCCATTTTGTAAGGAAGATTTCTTTTTGCATTGAACAATAGAAGATGCTTGTCAGATTGCTTAGCATAAAATAGACTGAAGATTCAGTCCTAAAGAAGACATCCATATGAATTCCACATCTACATCTACATCAAAGCTCTGTGAATATCGTAAAAGAGGAGGCATAAAAAAACATAAAGCCAAAGGATGGGGAGGAATGCTGTATAATCTTGTCTTATGAATTTGATATAGCTATCATATTCGTTAAATCACAGCATCTGTGGTTACCTGCACAAGATCTATTTAAGATCAAGACAGTCAAAATCATAGCATGGTTGGGTTAGTTAATCTTCAAGCCCCACACTATATTGATGAGCTATTGACAGCTGATAGGTACCATGAGAAGAATATTTTTATTGTTGTTTTATAATGTGACCACTAGTGGGCCTCCCATGATCCAATGGATGCCCCCCAGACCTATGCACATATAAGCAACACCAACTTAATTGGTTGCACAGGTGACAAAAAAAAAAAAAAAGACATGAAATTAGAGGAAGGCAAGATTGGAATGTATGGGGGAAGCTTCTGGAGGAAAAATTGGGGTATATATGATCACAGCACATGTATAAAATTCTCAAAGATAAGGAAAAATGTGAAAGCAGGCACTAGAAGGGTGATGGGCAAGGGAACCACTGCCTACATACACATACATAGGATTTTTATAAATCTATAGCTTTTTAAAAAGTACATTTTCCTCACTTTACCAAAATTTTTAAAATATTTAATTGTGAGACAAGTAGAGTTCTGCAAAACAACATGAAGGAAAATTATCATGCTATTAATTGCTGCTGATGCCAGCAAAATTCTTTTGCTTTCTCTAAATATAAAAGATGGCCTCAAAATCCACAAAGAAAAGTCATATGGCATTAATATCTGAATAATTCAACAATTTTTGACCATTTTAAAGTTCTGAATATGAATTTACTAAAATGTGATATATAGTTGCTAAGAATACTGAAACCCAGTTATAAAAACACAAAGAGCCAATTCAAATAGCAAAAACATAACAACTATAGTCTATCTGAAGGTCTAAAAATAAGAATCATAATAAAAAGTGCCTTAACAAAGACATGGGATAATGGACATTATCTCCAAAGTGATAATGATTAAATTGTCTCAACCTTTTTGAAGGGCAGATAATTCACAAATGTATTGAAACTTTAAATGTGTAGACCATGCGAGCCAGTAATTCCATCTTATAATTTCTCCCAAGGATATAATCAGAAAGGGACAAAAAGATTTATGTGCAAGAATATCCGTTCTAATCTTGTATACTAATGGAGGACTGGAAGTAACACATATGTCCATCACAGAAAAAGCTATTAAATAAATTATGGCCGCTTTTTACAACATCTTACCAGATGATCCTCACCACAGCTATTCTAAGTCACTTTGACAAGGAAGTACCTGGTTTACATATTGATTTTGTAACACAGATTGTAAATGAAATTTATAGCATGTCCCATTTCCAATATTATACAAGCTTTCTGCATGTATACGCTTAGACATATGTTTCCATCTTTATGTGCAAAGAGAGTGGGCTGGAAAGGATATTTGCATTTATGTCTTGCTTTGTAGAATTTGGCCCATGGCCAAACATTAGTCTGTCAGGGAATCCTGCTGCGGAGAGAAACGAAGGATTGTACCAGCCAGGATGGCCAAGGGCTCATCGGAACTCACAGAATTTGAACTGACAACCAGGGAGCCTGCATGGGACCAACTTAAGCCCTCTACATATATGTGACAGTTTTGTAGCTTGGCCTACTTATGGAGTTCCTAACAGTGAAGAGCATGGGGAACCTATTCCTCATACTGGGTTGCCTTACCAAATCTTAATACAAGGAGAAGTGCTTAGTCCTACAACAACTTGATATGCCATGTTTTATTAATTCCCATAAGACACCTCTGCTTTCCTAAACAGAGTAGAGGGGAGGTGAGAATGGGAGGAGAGAAGGGGAAAAAGCTGCAGTAAGAATGTAAAATAAATAAATTTAATTAAAAATATAACTAAAATGGACTTAGAAAAAAATCAGTGGAATTTGTAGGTAAGAATTAAACAAGAGCAGACAGTGCAGCTGTGAAGACAGATGGCCAGGAGGGCACCACACTCACTTGCACTAGGCTTCCTCCAACCGTCAGTCATATATGTGCCCATCATCTGTAAATATAAACGTTATCACCCATTTATGGAAACCTTGTTAAGCAACCTGCCATTTGCAGAGTCCTAAGAAAATGAAACGTGTGCACATGAGCACACACACACGCTCACATGCTCGTTCATGCAGATGCACACACATAAAAACACATCAATTTCCTGTGACTCCACAGCCTGGAGGTCTCTTTGGAGCAGGAATAGCAGGAATTCTGTTATGTTCCATATATTCTTACCTGTCTCACTCATCACTTTGCACTTTTAATGCATTCCCTAGACTTTTCCTGTAAGCATGAAATGCTTAGAGAGCCTTAATGGGAGGTTGGTACTTCAAATCTGCATCATCAGGGTGAGGAATCTTCTCACTCCAGCCATACACCGATTCTCTGCTAATTCTATCTACTGTTCTCCACACTGTTGCAGGATCTATGCACAGCTTGCCCCACCTCAACCATCACTTCTGCTAGTTAAAACCTATACAATCTACTGGGTGGTGGTGGCACATGCCTTTAATCCCAGGACTAGGAAGCAGACGGAGGTGGATTTGTGAGTTTGAGGCCAGCCTTGTTCACAAAGTGAGTTCCAGGACTCCATAACAGCCAGGGCTCCAGTGAGAAACCGTTGTCTCGAAAAACTCAACGAAACAAAACAAAAAAAACCTCTACTATTCTCTTCAAGTTGCTGAAGAAAACACTCTTGAGAGGCACCATGCTTACCAGCTCTGACTGGTAATTTCTGATTTTACATTGCATAGTTTCATGCACCTCTTCTTCTGTGGCTCTCATCACATCTGTAATTTGTGAGATAATTTTGTAATGCTCATCACCCTATTCCACCAAAGCTCCAAGAGCACAGCTAATGCCCTTTTTGGCTTAAGATTCCATTTCCAGCACACACCCTAAAACAGAAAAGAAATTCAATAAATCATTTATAGAATGAAATTATGAACCCATCAATCAGCCAGACAATCAAACAATATCAAAGCCTTGAGACGTTTTAGAGGTCCATACTCTATTACTAGACTAACTTGAGCAAATGAGTCTATGAAGCATTTGTTGTCAATGAAGTACACAGCAAAGAAAGGCTATGGAGGGATAATCACTGGTTTTGTAAGGAAGTGCTTTTAATTCCTAAGAAGAAAACAAATGGAAACATAAAGGTATTTTCTCTCGGTACTCAGCTTTGTTTTTGTCTTCACATACTTGGAGTTGGAATCAGTGCCGCTGTCCATTCTACTACCTAAGAACAATTCAAACCTTTAAGATAGACACAAGAAATGTGAAATTCTCTCTGTCTGTCTCTGGATGTCTCTCGGTCTCTTTCTCTGTCTCCGTGACTGCTCATGCAGATGCTCAATTGAATCTTTCCAGCTGTGGGATTTTAGTACACAGCACATGGTACAACCAACCCCTTTATCCATCCGAAGATATTCATGGTTTATTTAAACTTGAAAATGATCACTCTAGGTTACTATCTTAAGTTAAAACAAGAATTAAAATAAATGAACTGAGAGAGTACGGAAAGAGTATTTCTCTTCTGGAAATCTTTTGGTTATTCCATGAGTTGAAGCCTCTGATACAAGAAAGCATGTCCAAGAAGTGAGACTAAGGATGAAAGTCAATATTTCACAGACTTCACAGCACACTTCTAAGCAGCTTCATCAGCATCTTTCCAAAGGCAAATCCTATTATAGATCAGGTATGCCATAAAATGCAGCCAGTTATCCCTAGAACTCTGTGTCTCAAATACTTTTTGATGACATTAAGGAGAAGTCTACATTGGAGTGAATAAAGAACCCCTTAGTCAACACAAAGAAAATAGATGATACTGTACAAGCTCAGGCTGCTAGAACCAGTCAGCAACAGGGAAATAAATATAGATTTTACCCCACAGAACATGAACAGGACTGGTAGTGAAAAGCTGCTACATAAACTTAACAGAGTAAAGAAGTAAACGTAGATATAACTACCAATAGGCTCAGCTCGCCTCCTTTTTATCATTTGGTATGCTCAAAATCACTCCTTAAAGAAGTCAGTTTCAACCTAGGATACAGTGCATACAAAGTTCAATGGTGATGTTTGGGGGAATTATTGAGGTTTCCATCATTAAGAAAATACACTTTCTAGAAAATTTTACCTGCTGGTACCTGTCACTCTCTGAAACAGGTTACTTTTAACTTGAGTTTTACATTTGATTGGACTTTAGTGAAGAAGCAGTAGGGATACTGTTCCATCCTTTTTGTCCTTTGTGTTGGAAAGATACATGCAAGCTTATAATCTAGGATTTTTACACCAGCAATGCATCTGAATAAGATCTGATATCACAGCAACATCTCGAAGGAATGAAAACTTTCCTCCCCAGTTAAGTGGGGAATGATAGAATCTTCACTGGCACTGACAGACTACACTGAAAAGAAGAGGGATTGAATGGGAAGAGAATTCCATCGCCATCATTTCCTGTATTTGACCGAACATTTATGATGTGGTCTAAACACTTTTCACATTTATATTTCTAGTTAGGTAATATTTAGATTCCTACAAAAAAGTCTATTGGCTAATTTTCTGTCTTCCACGTTGGAGAGCTAACAAACTCAATATATGACTCATAAGTCAAAAATGAATAATATGTGCAAAATAAATAAAATTCCCATTTCAACCTACCAGCAGGATTCACACATTTAATGTCTTCACACCAAATTTGCAATTTGATAAACACTGGGATTTGGGTATTTTGTACTTTTGCTGAATTTAGCTGATAATCACATCTTTTTCACAAATGGGGTAAGATTACAAGAAATGAATACCATTTATTAATTTTCTAATTAATCTTCAATTTCACATCTTAATCAAAACTATGAAGACAAATGATTAAGAATTTTACTGTACTTCTCGCAAACAGTTGGCTAATACCCTGGGTGAAAAACATGTGCATTTATTACAGAACGATGAAGAAAGCAAAAATTGGATGCCACCAAGTGACCCTTCAAGGCAATGAAATTTGTTTTGGTTGTCTTAGTTCTTAAGGTCATCTGCAGACTTCACACAAGAAAAAAACTCCCTTGGTAAAATGTGCCTGAGTGCCCACAAATGTTCCTCTACTCTTTTTTTCTTTTTGAACTTTTGAGATTATAGCTTAATCACAACATTTCTCCCTTTCTTTTCCTTCCAAAACCAGCAATTACCAGGCTGTGGGTCACAACCCCTTTAAAGGCGTAAAGACCCTTTCACAGGGGTTGCCTAAGACCACCTGAAAACACAGATATTTACATTATGATTCATAACAGTAGCAAAATTACAGTTATAAAGTAGCAATGAAAATAATTCCACAAGAGGAACTGAATTAAAGAGCTGCAACATATAGAAGATTGAGAATCACTGCTATCCCTTCCCATATATTCCACTCTCCTTCATATACATGACCTCCTTTTCCACCAATTGTTATTTTATGCAAACCTATACATGCATATACATATAAATTCCTAAATGCACTTTGTTCAGTCTGTATAATGTTATCTCTATGTATGTGTTCTGGACTAACCTTGGGCACTAGACAACCATTTGGTGTATTCTTCCCTTATGAAGGCTACCTTCCATTTCCAACTTTTCTCAGCTGCCAAGAGTTCTGTATGTAGAGTGAAGGCTTCGGAGATTTTTCTTCATACAGTCTGGCATGTTTGTTTGGTAACCAGCATCATCTAATTGGACTTAATGTCGGTTGAACAAGGGAGAGATCATGGCTCGTACTGGAAACCTAGCTAACTACTAAATGTAGTAAAGTTATTGGAGTTGAATCTACAACCACTAATTTACTAAACCAGAATAACACCCAACAGCAATCTGTAAACACTCGTCCTTATAGTCACAGAGAAGTGAGGTCTTTACCCATCATCAAGGAAACTTCTCTGTGCATCAGATGTACAGCACTATAAAAAAAAAATGACAACCAATCAAAATGCAGAGTTGTGGAACCAAGTCCCAATGGATACTACAAAATCATTCTGCAACTTAGGTTAAAGGAACATTAAGGAAGAGAGGGAGAAGGACTGTAAAAAACAGTTTATCAGGAACTTGGCTGTGAAAATTGTGCCTCCTAGAAGTGTAAGGAGCTAGACTTATTAAGTCACAGCAACATGATTACCCAAATGTGAGCTGAATGAGTGAGACTCCATGACTTTTTAAATTCTGTTTTCTCACTAAAAACATGGAGACGTATTTTCTGAAAGCAAATCTGCTATTTCTGTTATTAAAGACACCTGATTCATTGAAGTAACACAACTGAGAAGTAACTGTCTTTTGCAGTAGGTGTTCCTCTATATTTTGAAAGGCAAACTGTTTCCAAATTAATATGTCAATTTACTTAACTGTGTCAGAGGTTAGGCTATTGTGTCCTGCAGTTGTAATTCACACAATTTATTTTATCAGAATTTTAATTGTTCTAAATTTTTTTCAGATGAAGTTACGCTTTATGGCGTAGTTTTAAAATTGGGAAAAAGTCACAAAAGGCTAAAGACGCCAAAAAAAATAGTTTAACTAAATAACAGAAGACATTGTTACTGTGTGTAGTAATAAATATTAGAAAATTTGGCTAGTCAAAATTTAGCAGGCCAGAGTTAGTTTTATCAACATAAAGAATTTCCTACACACAGTGCTTAAACTGCTTAGGCATTCAGTGGGACTACCAGAAACAGCATTTTCCAGTGCTTCCGATCCTGAAATCCTTAGAAGACTGTTTGTATACTCATAGTTGATAGAAAATACAACCCAAATATCATGTTTCCTTTTAAAGTAGAAAGAAAAAAGAAATGGAATGATTGTCAAGAATCTCAATGTATCAGTTCCCTTTACATGAAAAGCAAAATCCTTCTAGAAATCTTGTCTCTCACTTGAATTTCAATCACACAAGCTACAACTGAGTTGCATGAGCAGCTGCAGCTGGAAGAGAAGCTTGGAATGTTTTTTTTTTTTTTTTCCAGCTTCAATTTCTGAAACTTTTAAGAGAAAAGGACATGAATGTCAAGTTAGGCAAATGACAGTATTGATCACATCGAGAAAATCATACACAAAACGATAGGTGGACACAAATGTAGAATATATGTGTATATGTACATATGTATGTATATGCATATATATACACACACACACGTTAGATTTTCAGATATTATGTGAGCTTTGTTCACAGATGTGTGGTATAAGTGTACTTGTATATCTCTGTGATGGTGTGTGTGGATGTGTGTGTCTGTGTACATATGTTTATATGGTGTATGAGTGTGTACAGGCCTATGAATGCAAGTGTTAAGCCAGATGTCAATGTCTACTATTATTCTCTACTAATATCCACTTCATTATTTTGAAGAACTGAGAGATTATTCACTGAACCCAGCGATTAATTTCTGTTTGAGCTAGACTGCCTTGGCTGCCCAACAAGGCCATCTGTCCCCTCAACACATATGCCCAGCACAAGGTTTCAAGTCTTATACCACAAAGCCAGCTTTCTATGTAGGGACTGGAGATCCAAATGAAGGTCCAAGCTTTTGAAACAAATCATTCATGACAACATTCTCCTAGCCAGGTTTACACAAATGAATGCCAAAAAAAAAAAATTAAATAAATAAATAAAAAATCCTGTAATCAGTTGTCTGGTAAAGAGGCATGAAAACCAAAATGAAATTCAATCCTAACTCTTGATAACAAGGACACTAATGTTATAAATTCAAACCAAGTCTGAAAGCTAAGAAGTCAGTGCTGTGACGCAGCTCAAGATTGCCTCAATCAGTTACAGAGTAAACTGTACCCTCCTCATCTTCTTCTTTTCTATTTAAATTCTCAATGGAAAGGCCAATGTTTCTTCACTTTCTATGGTTCAGGGTACATTTTCAAATAGTATTAACTTTCAGAAACACACTAAGGAGGCATGCTTAGAAATACTGCCCTGTTACCTACCTGGTAGTATTTAGTTTAGTCAAGGTGACCTATAAAATGAATAATTACAACCATGTAACCTGTATCTTTGAAGGAACTTATTGAAGACAACAGCACCATCCATTGCTTTTTGCACCTCCAAAGCTGAGTATACTGCTTGGCTCAGGATAGTGTTCAGTAAATGGTTAATGAATGAATAAATGAATGAACAAATTAACAAAAAATAGAAAGTATGTGATCATTTAAAATCAAAAGATTAAAATTTCCCATCAAATATTTAACAAAGAAACCAAAACACATACCTATATGTTATGTGATCCCAACCCTAAAACATGAACACATTAACATAGTTGAAAATAGATGCCAACGTTTTAAGAGTGAATTTTTTCAGGAGAAACTATTGTGAAGTATCAGTATGAAATATCTCAGCATCTATCCTGCAAAAAGAGTGATAAGTTTATAACTCAAAATTATTACAATTGTGATATGAAATGAACACATTTGCTAGAAAACCCAAAGCACATGCTTTTCACAATCCTCATTTCTAATGAGTTCTTTTCGTGAATTTAAAACTTTGATTTGTTCTTCAGCGTTGCTTTTCATTCTGATTCTGCACATTTTTCCCTGAGATAATTCATGTGAAACTTTGTGCTGACATACCAGAGGTCAGTCTTCAGTACACCAAGCACACTGTCTCTTTCTGTTTCTATCTTTCTCTGTCTTGTGTTTCTTCTCACTCTCACTCTCTCTCTATTTCTCTCTCTCTCTCTTTCACACACACACACAAGGCACACACAACACAGCACAAAAATACATTAATATGCATGCACATTGGTGACATCTCATTGCTTTTTGGAAGTAATACACTTCTTTTTACTAGTTGAAATAGCATTATATCTCCATAAAAACATTTTAATAAAATAATTGTTTCAATTCTGAAGCAAGAATATTGTGCCATACTCTCTCTTGTGCTGAATATCATATGGACCATACTCTCTAGGGAATCATGATATATATATATATATATATATATATATATATAATATATAGATAGATAGATAGATAGATAGATAGATAGATAGATAGATAGATAGATAGATAGATAGATGAGATGCTATGCTAGTGCTTAACCTATCTCGCTGTCTGTGAGTAGCAAAAAGAAAAATAATAGTACCCTCATGAAGGAGGTAATAGAAGCACAGGTGCACACAGCAAAAAGAGCTGGCCTGAAGTAGAACGGGAATGAGACTCAGAGCAGCCTCTACAGAATTCTCGACTGGGAGATGGAGGGGCCAGAGGCAGGTTGCCACCTAGTCGTTTTACTCACTAGCCCATTCCAAGATGCAATACGTTCCTGATAATGGAACTGCGTCAGTCCTTCAGCAAAGCCTTGGCAGATGATATAAGGATGCACTCCCAAGCAACGTCTTGTGTGATAATTTATGCTTCTGCAAATCAGCTCAGATTTCACAAACACTTTTTCAATTCTCTTAAAAACGAGAAACATGATTACAAGTTGCATCCTGGTACAGAGAAATAACTCCACATTATCTTGCACTGTGGCAAATCTATAATAAAATCCCAGCTGTGTCAATGTCTTTGAAAATTTATGTAGTTGGTTTTAGCAGCTCATTCAAAACATAGAGGGACACTTTCTTATCTAGAATGACTCATCTTTAATGAATGCCTTGTTCCTTATGTAAAGTAAATTCAAACACAAAACCTTTGCTTGTACCAATAAGGCCCAAGTTTTCTGAGCTTCACCCATCCTTCCTTGCTGACTTATGCCAGACCACCAGCAGACATTAATATCACCTTTTCTGGTCTCATTTCTCACTCTTAGACTTAGAGAGAGAATTCTTTTGCATTGGGTCTCTGTCTTTCTGTGATTTTTGATCTGACAAATTCCTAAAAGGGACTTCCTCCTTTACATTCCTCATACACTACACAAACTTTAAAAAGGGGTCAGTGTTACTTTATAGCAAAGATCAAATGCTCTGAAATTGCCTTTAGCTAAATTCTTTTTATATTAAAAAAAAAAAAACATTTTACATACCAACCCTAGTTCTCCCTCCCCTTCTGCTGTTCTACCGCACCTCCCCTATTCCCACTCCCATCCACTCCTTAGAATGTTTAAGGTCTCCCTTTAGGAGTCAACAAAGCCTGGCAAACAAAGCTGAGTCGGGACCAAGCCCCTGCTCCCTGTATCAAGGCTAAGTAAAGTATCCTACCATAGGGAATGGACACCAAAAACCAGTTCATATACCTGGGATGTCTTCGTCCCAGGGGCCCCACAAACAGATGGAGCAACATGACTGTCACCCACATTCAGAGAGTATGGTTCTGTTTCATGAAGGTTCCCCAGCTGTGAGTCCAGAGTCTATGAGCTCCCACTAGCTGGGGTTATCTTTCTCTGTGGTTTTCTCCATCATGATCTTGACCCTTCTTGCTCATGTGAGCCCTCTTCAGTTGAACTCCAGGAGCTCAGTGTTTGGCAGTGAATCAGTGTACCTGCTTCCATCAGTTACTAAATGTAGGTTTTATGATGACAATTAGGGTAGTCACTTATATGATTATTGGGGAAGGCCGGTTCAGGCAACCTCTCCACCATTGCTTGGAGTCTTTTCTGTGTTATCCTTGTGGATTGCTGGGAGTTTCCATAGTGCCAGGTTTCTCCCTAACCCCATAATGTCTCCCTCTATCAAATAACACTTTCATTGTTCTTCCTCTCCACCTCTTGCCCAAACTGGCCTTATTGATCCCTCATGTTCCAACCCCCGTCCCCTCCCTTCTACCTCCATCTCCCAGTTTATCCAGGAGATCTTAGCTATTTCCCCTACCTTGGGCCCTCCATATGTATCCCTCTTAAGAAAGCACATATCTCATCTACTTTCACTTATAAGCAAAAAGAAACACTTGGAGGAACAGATAATATCCTCCATACAAGTAATACAGAGTGCAACTAGCATGCAAAACCCTGATTCACAAAGGTTATTGGGGATTATTTTATTTTATTGAAGTTTCTATATACAGAACACACATTTTCCATGGCTACCAACAAACGTAAACCTGTTGACTCAAAAGAATGTTTATTGATTTTTACAGTTCTATAATTTAGAATGTGAAACTGGTCTTACTGTACAAAAATGTATTAGGAGTGGAGGAGTGATCCCTCACAGACTCTAGCGGAGTATGTGTCTCTCCCGTTGCTAAACTCTATTCACCACCTCTGTCCCTTGCTCATAGCATCATGTTCTATCTCCAATGACAACTATAACGGGTTGATCATTTTATTTCTGACTCTGAACGTCTTGGTTTTTGTCAGGACCCAAGGAGATTATATTGAATTCAGCTGAATAAGCCACGATAATCTCCTTATCTTACCATATGTCAGTTAATTGCACAGGCAAAGCATCCTTTGCCAAATATAGTAACTTTTTATAACCCTCAACTAGGATACAGACATGTTGGGGGCTATTGTTAGTCTGGTATAGATATCAATGGCTGTCTTCAATGACTGAAATAAATCTGCAGGTGTTTCCTATCATCAATTTAAATAAGAAGCACTAAAGGAAATAAAATTGTGCAGACTTTTTCTGAACCTTCACAAGTAAACATGTGAGATCATAGCAACAGATAGATCACTGAAACCTACTGTTGCGTTTTTGCATAACCAGTGTTTTTACTGTATATGCTGTGTCTTGGCCAGAGAAGTCTTTTTCTACTTAATGTCTAAAGATCTTACAGAAATCACGTGGTTTGTATGAGAAAATTGTATAGAAGCAACAAAACAGAACTTGATATGTGTATGCATATGGATTGTCAAAAACCACATATGGCTTTCTTCATATTTTGTTATAAAAAATTCTCAGTAAGGCAGAAAACTATAAAGGATGTAAGACTTATAATTTGATTTAAATATCATATTAAGAGAATAATAGAGTTATATATCCTTGTTATGTAAAACTAATTTGTGGGTTACTGGTTTTGTTATTTTAATCAATTTACCATGTGAGCTCTACATATTCCATACTAAACTAGCAGTTATATAGACTGAATATTCATTTTAAAAATCTCTCCCTGATCTCCCAGACATAGCTAAGAGTCTTCATTGGGTTAAATGAATTCTTTCATGATGCTTCATATTTCTCCCTAATATTAACAGTAAATAACATATACTCATTTCTAACCCAATATGGCAGTGCACACCAGAGAGCCTAGACATAGAGTTTTGTCTATGTGGTCAAATAAATTTGAGAAGATGCCAAGCCTACAGAATGTAGAAAAGACAGTCTTTCTAACAGATGGTGTGTTTGGAACAGTGGATACATACATATGAAATAATGAAGCTATTCCTTATCTAATATTATATACAAACATTTCAAAACGCATGTTCGGGTAAAGAAAGAAAATATATAAAGGACTATTGCTGAACTTTAGAAAAGAAAAGGGATACAGAAATAGGCTAATTATCAACAAAATGAAAGGCCTTCATCGTAAATTACAATATTTGCCTCTCAACGCTAAAAATACTCCATGTGTGGTTACACTTATGTGAGGCACCTGGAGAACTGAAATCACAGAGACAGTCCTAGAAAGGTGCTGTGCGGGGAATAAAATTGTGTATAGAATGAAAGAGTATAAAAGCTAAATACTGTTAAAATGGAGAGGGAGGATTCAAACTGGTTAGGAAACAGTGAATGTGCTTAACAATATAGAACTGGCCGGGCGGTGGTGGCGCACGCCTTTAATCCCAGCACTCGGGAGGCAGAGGCAGGCAGATCTCTGTGAGTTCGAGACCAGCCTGGTCTACAAGAGCTAGTTCCAGGACAGGCTCCAAACCACAGAGAAACCCTGTCTCAAAAAAAAAAAAAAAACCAATATTGAACTGGACTTAAAATGTGGTCGACTTCAAGTGTGTTGTACCAAATTTTTAGGGTATCTTAGTAGTAGAACACTAACTTAGAATGGGCAACACTCCACGTTTTATTCCATGCACTAGAAAGCAATAAATAAGAGAAAAGAAGGGAATTAAATAATATAAAAATGCTCATAATGAGTGTTCAAACGTTTGGAATCGGTGCACGTGGCATGCTGTCTTGATGCTACCTGATTAGATAGGAGGGCTCTCTCCTTCCACACCACATCAGTCACCAAAAAAGGAACATGGTGGCCATTCACCAGATCAAACCTTCCAAGACCCAAACTTGAAGCCAAAGAGCACTTTTGTGCAAAGTTTAATGCCTACAGAAAACTGCCCTAAAATGAACTACACTAAATATTGCCCTAAAGTGGTTTAAAATGTTATGAAATTTTTAGCTTTGACATAGAGGGGACTACAAAATTTGGTCATATGACCATTTTCATTTCCCCACTATTTTCACAAACCATAATATTTGAACTGATGTTGCTTCATTAATTCATAGAACTGACTCTCTAGGTCTGACTCTTCTCTAAATGTCAAATAAGCCTCCTCCTTCCTTACACTGGTGGCAGAAGGAGAATTGAAGAAAGATACAGTGGGTCCTGCAGACAGGATTCAGAATCACACACTCATGCCTTGGAAGTATCATGCCGACATCATTTAGTACAAAGAACTAACTTAGCCTTCATTTCTGATGTATCATGCACCAAAAGTCCCTTCCTTTTATTACCTCAGCTATATCCCCCATTGTTTCTGTGCCACATCTTGTTTTTATTTTAACTGGACAAGAACACTTGTCCTTGTTCACAATTTGTTTTTATTTTAAAGGACAAGAACACTTGTCCTTGTTCATCCCCAGCACTTAGTTATTGTAAATATAAGTAGCAACATACAAGCCTTCCACTAAAAATGATTTTTAATAAAAAAACATAAAGTGGACTTTTATTAATCATAGTATTTGGCCTATTAACATAAAATAAATTTACTTACAGACTGGTATTTTAATTGTTCTGGATGGGTCACATTTACAAGATCAAATCCAAAGCTCAGCTACAGTATGGGTGTGTTTGGAGAATACTTAAATTGCTCCAAAGCACATTGCTTTCCCCTGCCAAAGTCTATATGGATCCTAAGGCTAATGGCCTTATTAAGTCTGATGAACTCATATAATGTCATCTTAAAAGGTGTTTGGTAAGAGTTAGTGATTCCCAACAGTGATGAAAACTTCCAAGAAATAAGCATAATCAAGAGTAAATAATCTTAAGTGATGAGCATTACTAATTTTTCCAGTTAAATGAAGAGACATTTTAAATCGGCGAGAGAGACTGGTTAGACTGCGGAGGGCCATTTAGCTTCATCATAATTTCTGCCATGAACGCTGCAATATAAATTTTATTATAAACCATAGCTCTGTGCAGCTGAAAAACATCTATTTTTACTGAATGCCAAAAATACCACCAAATGATATTCATAAGATGAACCTAAATATATCAAATTGTCAGAACAGATACAGACAAAGAAGCATTCCCCCCACCCAACCCTAGCCTGAAGAGCAAGAATACTGATCACCGCTGAGATGTGGGAAAGTGCTGATGCTGAATCTCAATTCTCGCTGGAAGTAGTGACACCACGGAATATGGGAAAGATGCAATACTGTGACGGCACATTCAAGCAGCATCTCCTTGCTGAGGCTCTGGCTACAGTGAGCACACTTCCGTGGCCCTGGGTGACTCACTATTTTTAGGAGCATTTTGAGGACAGACTAACAACAGCTCTGGTGGATGTCCAGGAGGACGATCCTGTTTCAGCAAAGGTGATAGAGGAGCAGGGAAAGCAAAGGTTATTCTCCATGCCAAATTCTAGAGTGAATTAAGAGGACAATGCAGATTCATCTTGAGAGTAACGAATCCCTGAAGGAATTATTGTATAACAGTTACTCGTGCAGCAGGAGGGCTAAATGTGAACAATGAAACACAAAGTTAGAAAATTAGAACTACACCAGTAATACTGGAAAACATAATATATTTCCAAGCAAAACAGTCAGTAAAAGTTAAACACACACATATAAACATGGAAATCACAAAAATGAGGCCTAATTACTTTCTTTCTTAACAGTGAAATACTAAATTCAAGCTTCAAAATCTAATCAAAAATATCAAATGAACATTTATAATCAGGATATCTAAATATTTTATGAATTATTAAGATAAACATAATGTTATGTTGAATGACCAAGTACCAAGTACACAGCAAGCTCTTCAAATTTTCTCACGTTTATAGTATGACTTTGGGCAATTAAAACAGAAAGTTCAAGAGAAAATAAACTTTCCAACCTCTCTATAAACTTGGTTAACTATTAATTCTCTACTTTCTCATAAAGTAATTAGAAAGTAACACAAATTTATTTAAAAATACAAAACCTTCTTTATAATTGATAATTATAGCTAGCAAACTCAAATAAAAATAAGGGGGAAAACAGCTACTGGTTTTCCAGTAGCTTAGAAAAGACTAGTTTTCACACATACTTTCTGCACTTGAGAGGAGGATCCACAATGCCCTCCACAGGACAAAAACACATGGTTTGAATGGTCAAGAAACAAATGGTTTGAAACTTGACAGGAGTAGGATTTAAGTGCGTGCCTTTGATGTGCTTCCTTTGAACATAACATCCAGTTGTAATTTGTCTCCAGTAAAACTTAGGAAGGGCTGGGAAGATGAGCAGGTAGTTAAAGTATTTGCAATAGAAGCATGACAACCTCTATTCAATCTATATTCCAGCAAAAAAAACCTCAAACCTCATTTTTATCATAAAATATCACTGAGTACAATTTAGATCATTTGATTTACATACCTTATTATTGGCCTGGTATAAAATGATGAAAAATTTTGTTTAAAGACTTTGAATTACAACAGCTCTATACTGGATCGAATTGGCAAAAACATCAAAAATCTCTTCTATTAAGTGAAGGATTACTTAATAGAAGTGATAGATTTACCTCAAAATAATGGAAGAATATATAGAACATAACAACTATTTTGCTTGTTTGTTTCTTTTTATTTTCAAGACAGGGTTTCTCTGTGTGGCTTGGCTATTCTGCAACTCGCTTTGTAGACCTAGGTTGACCTCAAACTCACAGAGACCTTCCTGGCTCTGTCTTTCCAAAACTGGGACTGAAGTTATGTACCACCACTGCTTGTTTTCAAAATCAACATTTAAGAAGCCAAACATGGGTGTTCACATATGTAATCCCAGTAGTTGGAGGGAGATGAATGAAGACTGAGACTTCAAGGACGTCCTAAAAAAAAGACTAAATGATGATGGACTGGGAAGATGACTCAGCAGCCAAGACTGCTTGCTGCTCTTCCAGAGTTCTGGAATTGGATTTCCTACAGCCATATATATATCAGCTCAAAATGCCTGTAACTCTACATTCAGAAGATGCAATACCCTCCTCTTGGCAAGCACTGGCCTACCTGTGTCATCCTTTCACAGTGACACACATATACATAAACAGAAGGAATAAAATCAGTCTTTAAACACAAAATGATTTGATGTGCATGAACATTATGGTGAAAAAAATGCTTGAGCTGAAATGCTATAGTCAAGAGCACCAGAATGAGAAGCAGAAGGCACGCGACTGGTATGAGAAAGCCAAGCTAACAAGGAAGAGGAAGGACAAAGCTGGAGCAGGCAAGCCCCCGTCCCATCACATACACACCAGCATGCATACCCTGAAACACATGTGCTGTTATTGTTTTATATAACCTTGCTGCTGATGGGACTAATTGTAGCAGACTAAATTAAGGAGTAAAGATGGCATTTGACAAAAAGATAAGACACGAGACCACTCTGTAGACTGGGTACTCGATATGAGGTAACCAAGAAAATTATGGCTACTTCTTGGTAGCTTCAATAAGAGTTAGCTCTCCACCATGGTAAAAATTACAAACTGATCATATACACAGGAGAACAAACGACATAGTTCAACTGGACACGAGCAGAGCAGACTCCAGAGGTCTACAACCAGCAAAGTTTTCAAAGTTGGCGAGAAGCAGCTCCACCCAGAGTAAATGGCTACCAACTTGAGTCAAGTTCAACAGGTATCAAAGCAACAGTTGAAGGAGGACAGAGGAAGGGCATAAACATATAAAATTGGTGACCAAACTGAACATCCTGTGTCATCTTTTTGGCTTTAAAGAAATGTATGCTCAGAGGGGTGGTGATCCTTTAATTGGCTGAACCCAGGAACAAGCCAGGGAACAAATCAATCTCAATAGAAATTTCTTCCCAGTCTTTGTCCAGTTTCTGCCATAAATTCTATAAAAACCATAGACCAACAGCTGATTTTTCTTTCTTTGAATCACCCATAATCTTGAGAATTTTACTTACTTTTCCTTAATTTCTCATTTCCCTTAGCTTTTCTTGATTATCACTTAAAAAAAAATGCTGACCATTGTGGTATGTTTAATTCCAGCACTCAAGAGGCAGGGGTAGGTAGGTTTCTGCAACTTTGAGACCACCCTGGTCTATAAAGTGAGTCTTAGGACAACAGGGACCATGTCTCAATAAAATAAAATAAAATAAAATATAAAATTAAATAAAAAAATAAACCAGGTTGTGGACACGAGGAGAGAGTACTGAAAGAGACTATTAGAAAATGGGGGGGCAGTTTCCTGCCCTTTCACTAAGGCTACCAGCCCAGACCAGTGAGTGCCTGACTAGAGGGCAGGCCTCAAGGTCCCCGCCAGGGGAAGCAGGCCCCTGCTGCTGGGGTTGCAGTCTCTGCTTGTGATCTCCTGGACCTGCTCTCCCTGCCCCCTATTTCCCTTGGTCCCTGGCTCATTGGGGCCACCAGGAATCCCTGCATAGGTGCTGAGAAGTCCCATCTGGATGGGTGAGTGTGTGCTATCCTGGGGCGCACTGTCCCGGTAGAGAGCACAAACGCCCCCCCCCCCCCAGCTCCTGCTGCAAGGCTTTCTTTCCTACACACCCGCCCCCCACCCCCACCCCCAAGCCTGCCTTGTCTGCAAGGTCCTTTACTGTGGAACAATTTCCTGCCCTTTCACTGAGGCTACCAACCCAGAGTAGTGAGGGCCTGACTAGAGGGCAGGCCTCAAGGTCCCCGCCAGGGAAAGCGGGCCCCCGCTGCTGGGGCTGCAGTCTCTGCTGTGATCTCCTGGACCTGCTCTGCCTGCGCCCTACTTTCCTTTGTCCCTGGCTCATTGGGGCATCCAGGAGTTCCTGTGTAGGTGCCGAGAAGTTTCATCGGGACGGGTGAGTGTGTGCTATCCTGGGGCAGACGGTCCCGGTAGAGAGCACAAACACCCCTCCCCCAGCTCCTGCTGCAAGGCTTTCTCTCCTACACACCCGCCCCCACCCCCACCCCCAAGCCTGCCTTGTCTGCAAGGTCCTTAGCTGTGGAACAGTTTCCTGCCCTTTCACTAAGGCTACCAGCCCAGACCAGTGAGTGCCTGACTAGAGGGCAGGCCTCAAGGTCCCCGCCAGGGAAAGCGGGCCCCTGCTGCTGGGGCTGCAGTCTCTGCTGTGATCTCCTGGACCTGCTCTGCCTGCGCCCTACTTCCCTTAGTCCCTGGCTCATTGGGGCATCCAGGAGTTCCTGTGTAGGTGCCAGAAGTTTCATCGGGACGGGTGAGTGTGTACTATCCTGGGGCGGACGGTCCCGGTAGAGAGCACAAACGCCCCTACACTAAGGATACCCAACCAGAGCAGTGAGTGCCTGCCTAGCGGGCAGGCCTCAGCAACCCCCGAAAGGGAGCGCAGGCACCTCCAGCTTGTACTGCAGTGTCGCCTGTGTTCTACTTGACCCCGCCCGACCCCTTGCATTCGGCCTTCTTTACGCGGGTCATTGGAATACCACGCATCCATGTTTTGGTGTTGAGGAGTTCACCTGGAAGAGAACGGTTCCTGCCCCTACACTGAGGAGATACACCTAGAGAGTTAGTCACAGCAAAGACTGGTCCAAGACATCAGGCCTCTCCTGGCTCCATTTGAAGGAAAAGATGGGCAGGCGCCAATGCAAGAATTCCCCCAACAACTTGAAAGGCAACGTGACATCACCAGGATCCAGGAATCCCGAAATGAGAAGTGTACACCCTAATCCAGAAGAATTAGAAGAATTCGACTCAAAAGTGAATTTTATGAAAATAATAGAGGACCTTAAACAGGAGGTGAAAAACTGCCACAACCAATTAGAGATTACAAACAAAAAGGTAGAGGAAATGAATAAATCTCTCAAAGATACCCAAGAAAACCAAGAGAAACAAGAAAAAGTAATCAAACAGGTAAGGGAAACGGTTCAAGACTTGAAGAATGAAGTGGAAGTAATAAAGAAAACACAAACCGAGGGAAGGATGGAGATGGAAAATTTGAATAAACGAACAGGAACTACAGAGACAAGTACCACCAACAGATTACAAGAGATAGAAGAAAGAATCTCAGACACTGAAGATACCATAGAGAAAATAAACACTCTCATCAAAGAAAACAGCATAACCAACAAATTCTCATCACAAAACATTCAGGAAATCTGGGACACAATAAAAAGACCAAACCTAAGAATAATAGGGATAGAAGAAGGAGAAGATCTACAGCTCAATGGTCCAGAAAATATATTTAATAAAATTATAGAAGAAAACTTTCCCAACCTTAAGAAAGATATTCCTTTGAAGGTCCAAGAAGCATACAGAACACCAAATCGACTGGATCAAAAAAAAACATCTCCTCGTCATATAATAATCAAAACACAAAACATACAGAATAAAGAAAGAATATTAAGAGCTGCAAAGGAAAAAGGTCAAGTTACCTATAAAGGTAAACCTATCAGACTTACACCTGATTTCTCTATGGAAACCATGAAAGCCAGAAGGTCCTGGATAGATATACTGCAGAAACTACGAGACCATGGATGCAAGCCCAGACTTCTATACCCAGCCAAGCTTTCGTTCACTATAAATGGAGAAAACAAAATTTTCCAGGATAAAAACAAATTTAAACAATACGTAGCCACAAATCCAGCCCTTCAGAAAGTAATTGAAGGAAAATCACAAACCAAGGAGTCCAACAATGCCCACAATAACTCAGACATCTAATGACCCTTCACCAGCACAACTTGAAGAAGGGAAACACACAAACTCTACTACCAAAGGAAAGAAGGAAAGAAAGGAAAAATGACTGGAGTTAACAACCACTGGTCATTAATATCACTTAATATCAATGGACTCAACTCACCTATAAAGAGGCACAGGCTAAGAGATTGGATACGAAAACAGGATCCAACATTCTGCTGCTTACAAGAAACACACCTCAACCACAAAGACAGACATCTACTCAGAGTAAAGGGCTGGGAAAAGGTTTATCAAGCAAACGGACCTAAGAAACAAGCAGGTGTGGCCATACTAATTTCTAAGAAAGTTGACTTCAAACTAAAATCAATCAAAAGAGATGGAGATGGACATTTTTTACTCATAACAGGAACAATTCACCAGGATGAAGTCTCAATCCTGAATATCTATGCCCCTAATATAAAAGCACCCACTTATGTAAAAGAAACGTTACTAAAACTCAAGGCAGTCATCAAACCACACACACTAATAGTAGGAGATTTCAACACTCCTCTCTCACCAATGGACAGGTCAATCAGACAGAAACCTAACAGAGAAATAAGAGGATTAAGGGAGGTAATGAATCAAATGGACTTAACAGACATCTATAGAACATTCCACTCAAATAAGAAAGAATATACCTTCTTCTCTGCAGCTCATGGAACCTTCTCGAAAATAGACCACATACTCGGTAACAAAGCAAACTTACACAGTTACAAAAAAATATCGGTAACCACCTGTGTCTTATCAGATCACCATGGATTAAAGTTAGAATTCAACAACAATGCTATCCCCAGAAAGCCTATGAACTCATGGAAATTGGACAGTCAACTACTGAACCACACCTGGATCAAGGAAGAAATAAAGAAAGAAATTAAAGTCTTTCTTGAATTCAATGAAAACGAAGACTCATCATACTCAAACCTATGGGACACTATGAAAGCAGTGCTAAGAGGAAAGTTCATAGCATTAAGTGCCCACATAAAGAAAACGGAGAAAGCACACATTGGAGACCTAATAGCCCACCTTAAAGCTTTAGAAAGAAAAGAAGCAGACTCACCTAGGAGAAGTAGAAGACTGGAAATAATCAAATTGAGGGCTGAAATCAACAAAATAGAAACACAGAAAACAATCCAAAGAATCAATGAAACAAAAAGCTGGTTCTTGGAGAAAATCAATAAGATTGATAAACCCCTATCCAAACTAATCAAACGGCGGAGAGAGAATACGCAAATTAATAAAATCAGAAACGAAAAGGGAGACATAACCACAGACACAGACGAAATTCAGAGAATCATTAGATCTTACTACAAAAACCTGTATGCCACAAAATTAGAAAATGTAAAAGAAATGGACACTTTTTTAGATAAGTACCATATACCAAAGTTAAACCAGGACCAGGTGAACAATCTAAATAGACCCGTTAGTCGCGAAGAATTAGAAGTTGTTATAAAAAACCTTCCCACCAAAAAAAGCCCAGGTCCAGACGGCTTTAATGCAGAATTCTACCAGAACTTCCAAGAAGACCTAATACCTATACTCCTTAATGTATTTCACAATATTGAAACAGAGAAGTCATTGCCAAATTCCTTTTATGAAGCTGAAGTTACTCTGATACCAAAACCACACAAAGACACAACCAAGAAAGAGAACTACAGGCCAATCTCACTCATGAACATCGACGCAAAAATACTCAATAAAATACTGGCAAACCGAATCCAAGAACACATTAGAAAAATTATCCATTATGATCAAGTAGGCTTCATCCCAGAGATGCAGGGCTGGTTCAACATACGAAAATCTATCAATGTAATCCATCATATAAATAATCTGAAAGAAAAAAACCATATGATCATTTCATTAGATGCGGAAAAAGCATTTGACAAAATTCAACATCCCTTTATGATAAAGGTCTTAGAGAGATTAGGAATACAAGGGTCGTTCCTAAATATAATAAAAGCTATTTATAGCAAGCCGTCAGCTAACATCAAATTAAATGGAGAGAAACTCAAAGCTATTCCACTAAAATCAGGAACACGACAAGGTTGTCCACTCTCTCCATACCTCTTTAATATAGTGCTTGAAATTCTAGCAATAGCAATAAGACAACATAAGGGGATCAAAGGGATTCAAATCGGAAAGGAAGAAGTTAAACTTTCATTATTTGCAGACGATATGATAGTGTACATAAGCGACCCCAAAAACTCCAGCAAAGAACTCCTTCAGCTGATAAACACCTTTAGTAGCGTTGCAGGATACAAGATCAATTCCAAAAAATCAGTTGCCCTCCTATACACAAAGGATAAGGAAGCAGAGATGGAAATCAAAGAAGCATCACCCTTCACGATAGCCACAAATAGCATAAAATATCTTGGGGTAACCCTAACCAAGGAAGTAAAGGATCTATTTGACAAGAACTTTAAGTCAATGAAGAAAGAAATTGAGGAGGATACCAGAAAATGGAAGGATCTCCCTTGCTCTTGGATAGGGAGGATCAACATAGTAAAAATGGCAATTCTACCAAGGGCAATTTATAGATTCAATGCAATCCCCATTAAAATCCCATCAAAATTCTTCACAGATCTTGAGAGGACAATAATCAACTTTATATGGAGAAACAAAAAACCCAGGATAGCCAAAACAATCTTATATAATAAAGGATCGTCTGGAGGCATTACCATCCCTGACCTCAAACTCTATTACAGAGCCTCAGTATTGAAAACAGCTTGGTATTGGCATAAAAACAGAGAAGTCGATCAATGGAACCGAGTAGAAGACCCCGATTTTAACCCACAAACTTATGAACACCTAATTTTTGATAAAGGAGCTAAAAGTATTCAATGGAAAAAAGAGAGCATCTTCAACAAATGGTGCTGGCAGAACTGGTTGTCAACGTGTAGAAGAATGAAAATAGATCCATATCTATCACCATGCACAAAACTCAAGTCCAAATGGATTAAAGACCTCAATATTAGTCTGAACACACTGAACCTGATAGAAGAAAAAGTTGGAAGTACTCTACAACATATGGGTACAGGAGATCACTTCCTACGTTTATCCCCAGCAGCACAGACATTAAGGGCAACATTGAATAAATGGGACCTCCTGAAACTGAGTAGCTTCTGTAAAGCAAAGGACACTGTCACTAAGACAAAAAGGCAACCCACTGACTGGGAGAAGATCTTCACCAACCCTGCAACAGACAAAGGTCTGATCACCAAAATATATAAAGAACTCAAGAAACTAAACTTTAAAATGCTAATGAACCCAATAAAAAAATGGGGCACTGATCTGAACAGAGAATTCTCAACAGAAGAAATTCAAATGGCCAAAAGACACCTAAGGTCATGCTCAACCTCCTTAGCGATAAGGGAAATGCAAATTAAAACAACTTTGAGATACCATCTTACACCTGTCAGAATGGCTAAAATCAAAAACACCAATGATAGCCTTTGCTGGAGAGGTTGTGGAGAAAGAGGCACACTCATTCATTGCTGGTGGGAATGCAAACTTGTGCAACCACTTTGGAAATCAGTGTGGCGATTTCTCAGGAAATTAGGGATCAACCTACCCCAAGATCCAGTAATACCACTATTGGGAATATACCCAAGAGATGCCACATCAAATGACAAAAGTATCTGTTCAACTATGTTCATAGCAGCATTGTTTGTAATAGCCAAAACCTGGAAACAACCTAGATGCCCTTCAATGGAGGAATGGATGAAGAAAGTGTGGAATATATACATATTAGAGTACTACTCAGCAGTAAAAAACAATGACTTCTCGAATTTTGCGTGCAAATGGATGGAAATAGAAAACACTATCCTGAGTGAGGTATCCCAGACCCAAAAAGAGGAACATGGGATGTACTCACTCATAATCGGTTTCTAGCCATAAGTAAAAGACATTAAGCATATAATGTGCGATCCTATAGAAATTAAATAAGAAAGTGAACCCAAAGAAAATCATATAGTCTTCCGCATGGAGAGGGGGAAGTAGACAAGATTGCAGGGCAAAAAATGGGAACTTGCGGGTGAGGTGGCATGGGGCAAAGGGGAAATGGGATGAGAAATATGAGAAGGGGAGGATGGGAGGAGCTCGGGGGATTGGGATGGTTGGGATATAGGAAGGATGGATACGGGAGCAGCGAAGTATATATCCTATCTAAGGGAGCCATCTTAGGGTTGGCAAGAGACTTGACTCTAGAGGGGTTCGCAGGTGTCCAGGAATATGTCCCCAGCTGGTACCTTGGGCAACTAAGGAGAGGGAACCTGAAATGACCCTATCCTATACTGATGAATATCTTGCATATCACCTTAGAACCTTCATCTGGCGATGGATCAAGGTAGAGACAGAGTCTCAATTTGGAGCAACGGTCTGAGCTCTTAAGGTCCAAATGAGGAGCAGAAGGAGGGAGAACAAGAGCAAAAAATCAGGACCACGAGGGATGCACCCACCCACTGTGACAGTGGAACTGATTTATTAGGAGCCCACCAAGGCCAGCTGGTCTGGGACTGAATAAGCATGGGTTGATTCCGGACTCTCTGAGCATGGCGGTCAACGAAGACTGATGAGAAGCCAAGGACAATGGCACTAGGTTTCAATCCTAATACATGAACTGGCTTTGTGGGAGCTTAGCCTGTTTAGAAGCTCACCTTCCTGGACGTAGATAGAAGACCTTCGTCTTCCCGCAGGGCAGAGAATTTGGACTGCTCTTCAGTATCGAGAGGGAGGGGGAATGGTGTGGGGGGAGGAGAAGAGGAGTGGGGATAGGGGGAGGGGAGTGGGGGGAGGGGGCAATATTTGGGAGGAGGGGAGGGAAATGGGAAACGGGGAGCAGGTGGAAATTTTAATTAAAAAAGAATAAAAATAAAAAAAAAAAAAAAAAAAAAAAAGAAAATGGGGGGAGGCATTTTGGGGTCAGGTGAAAACCTGGTATAAGGGAATCTCCTAGGATTCTTCAAGGATGACCCCAGCTAAGACTCTTAGCAATAATGGATATACAGCCTGAACTGGCCATGTCTTGTGATCAGATTGGTGCCTTTCCCAATTGTCATCAGAGAGGCTTCATCCAAAAGCTGATGGAAATAAATGTAGAACCACAGGCACACTTTAGGTAGAATTCAGGGAATCCTGCCAAGGAGATGAAGAAAGGATTGTAGGATATAAAAGAGTAAAGAACACTACAAAAGAATTCACAGAATCGACTTTACCAGCCTATTAGGGATGCAGCGAGACTGAACTGGCAACCAGGGAACCTGCATGGGACTGATCTAGGCACTCTGAATAGGCTACAGTTGTATGGTTTGTTTGTTAATGTAGAACTCCTAACAGTGGACACAGGGGCTGTCTCCAAATATTTTACTGACTTTTGACACCTTACCCCTTTAACAGGGTGCCATGCCCAGCTTTAATACATGAGGAAGTACTTAATCTTACATCAACTTGATATGCCATGCAGTTTTGTTAATACTCATGGAAGAGCTGCCCTTTCCTAAAATGAAATGGAGGAGTGGATTGGGGAGTGGGAACAGAGGGATTGCAGGGAGGAACTGGGAAGAGAGGAGGGAGGAGAAACTGCAACCAGGACATAAAATAAACAAATAAGTTTATTTATAAAATAATAATAATTATACTATACTTCCTTTCCCTTGACTCCCTCTTAGTAAAGCTTCGCTTTCATTTTAATTTGTCCCTTGAGTCATATCTTAAATTACTATTGTTGAAAGATAACAAATTATAGTGGCACCATCTCATGTTGACTTTGGTAACCATAGAATATTCAGCTCCCTAATATTCTCAGTCATAAACATCTGGGTTGTGAAATGTCCATCAAAAGACAAAAATAAATGAATACTTGGGTTCTTATATATCAATTGGTCTAATGAATAAAATATTTTGAGCCTAAAGTCTGATTTTCTAGAAATTTTATAATGATGGAAGTCTAAGTTGTGAAGATAGTGACTCCAACTTCACACAAGAGCCTGTTTTTCACTGAAGAAGGGGAGGGTTCAGACACTGCTTTCTACTTTTAATGGGAAATCAGATGTTTTCTGGCATATTCCCATCACTCTCCTCCCTAATTCAAATATCCAGATCTGTGCATGGAATCCCTCTAATACTAGCAGCCAGAAGGTCTGGAAGAAAAAGTGTTTGAATTTCCAGGTACTGTGGAAATAGCAATAATGAGAAAATAAAGAGGAAATGGAGCATGGGTGCTCTCCCTGTCTTGTTTGCCTTAAGAATTTTTCAAGAGATATTTTTCAAACAGTCTTTAAATATTATTTTACTATTGACTTTTTAAAAATAAAGGGCTTACCATCTCTTTTTTCTAGCAAAGAAAAAAAAATCTTCCTTAGGGAAAGAGTTAAGATTTATTGTCAGCAATATTCTGAAAGTAATAGACCTTATGAACTGCTATTAATACATGAAAAAGTAAGAATTTTAAATAATTATATCAAATATACTATACTAAAAGTATCATACCTAATTTATTTGCCATTGCAAACACTGGCAACGTAATGAATCACAGTTAAAACTACATTTAAAATATCCTAAATTTCTCTTGTCTGCAGTTATTCTTTTTTGATGAAAAAGAAAAACTTATAACAGTCATGTCCAGGCAGAAATCAACTACTGACAAGAAGTTTGGGTCTTAGATTCATCAAATAAATAAATTGATAGATAGATAGATAGATAGATAGATAGATAGATAGATAGATAGATAGATGATAGATAGATAGATAGATCGGAAAGGTAATTTTAAGAGAAAGGCATGAGAAAATCTTTGAAATGACACATGGCAAGTAAGTAACTGGATTGTATATAATGCCGTGCTTGTAAAGAGTTGGCTTTTTTGCATAAAAATTGCTTGTAAATATCAGCTCTCTCTGTCCATTAAATCTTGGTTAGAAGTGTATGATGGCCAGGCCCCTAAGCTAAGGCGTCCTCTTTAAAACTTGCTGTCTGCTCTCATGTGATGAATCAATGAAATGATGAGGTTTTCTGTGCAATTTCTCACCCAAAGCAAAAGAGAAAAGCACAGTGAAACATAAGCACAGTATTGAAGTACACACAAAAAAGTGGCTCCTGAATTATTCCTTAAGTATCCACCTTGTATTAATCACACTCAGGCAATTGAAATACAGAGCTTCTGATAGGGATACTCAAAGATATTTTACTTGGTGACCATCAATGCAACTTTCCAACTCTATCATTTTAGACCGCTGAGGTTTCTCATGGAATTAAGGCCCAGAATAGACTGTAAGGGCCATCTAGTACAGTTCATTTTACGGTTGATTTCTCTAGACATGTTAAGATAGACCCATCCTATATATAATGATTATTCAAACTAATTCCTGAATACATGAACCAATCATATAGATGATGCATAAAGCATCCATCACTGAGCACTCCATTGTTAGAAGAATAGTTAAAGGTACAGGTCCTGTGAGAGAGGGCAGGACAAAAAGACAGAAGCAATATAAGCTGAAGTTTGAAAGTAGGCCAAGAAGAGATGGAAGTCCATAGAATTCTTTGTAAGTAGATTGGAATTTATCACTAAACCAAATTGATCTGAGACATAGCTGCATCCTAGAAACCAAGGGAGGAGAGCATTCCAGGTAAGTACATGTTTGTTTGTTTGAAATTACCCAGATTTTGACATTTTAGTTGTGTAAAGACAAAGAAGTGAGTGGAACAGAGAAGGATTGAGGAATTAAGCAAGGCTGACCCTAAAAGAATAAGGGCACAGAATCTAAATCAGAGTGTAACGGTTACCTGGGGAAGGACAAAAAAGAGAGATTATGATCTTCTCCAAAGAATTTGAAGAAAGGCTGGGACAGTCAGAGGGGAGGATGAGAGTTCAAGGAAAGAAAAAACAGGGATCTTAAAGAAATACAAAAGGCCAGGTCTGTTGATAATTGATGGTCCCCAAACAAGACATCGGGTGTCCAAAAAAGCAGCAGTCAACACGTGGTTCAAGACCCTGAACAGAAAGTAAAATTGAGAGAACACCCTGTTAAATATCATACTCTCCCTTGTGCAAAGGAAAGGAGCAGTAGAGTAGTCAGTGAGGTCTAAAGTTGAACAGTGTGAACTGCAGAACTGACTGAAAAGTACAAAATTCCTGAAACTTGACTTATTTCCCCAATGACAAATGGAAGAATTATATAACTTTAAAGGCACTAAGGTGAAATACAACCCAAAATATTCCATGAATGACAATTCTTACCACATTTGCTAAAATGACATCACATTTCCCTCTATCGTTCAAACACCATTCCTTCTGTTAATAAGAATAATAGTTCAACAGAGCTCATAAATTAGAAAACATAGTATTAATGAAATGAGAATGCTAATTATACACTTTTAATCTATATAACTGGCATTGTAATTGCTTGTTCAATAGTATTATTTAATTTGCTTTTTAAATTTTCTCAGTCGTACTTAATTTCTGAAAAGGAACAATCTGCTTTTTTTTTCAAATTTCTCAAATTTCAGTAACCAACTTAAAAAAAACTGTTAAGTGTTTGAATCAGGCTTAAAACTTTAAAACATTTCCTACAGTGTAGCATCTCCTTCATGTTCTTCAGATTCCAGTCATATAAAGCCACAGAATCCTTGATCCTAAGTTCCCTATTACTCTGCTGCTGCCATGCTGAGACCAGAAAGAAAGCAAGAAGGAAAAAAGAAGAAGAAATCAAAAGTTTTCCTCTTAGCACCTTCAATTCAGCAAGTTTAATTAATCTCACAGGAATAAACTACATCTAGTTTACTTTAGTTCAATGGGTAAATTTCATAGCCTTTATAAAAATCTTGAGTGTCTTAAGATGTACTTTGGGATAGTAAGTAAACACTGTTAGCTTTGAGTGCTGATGTCTTTCAAGCAAGGCCTTATGATGCCTGACTTCAGAAACTTCCTACTGATCACTGAATCAGAAACCCTGACTTCATTAGAACTCTCTGAACTGACTCGAGTTCCACTGTCGCTTCCTTTATCTCCCTTTTCTGGTTCGCATCTTAGAATTCTCACTCATTCAAAGGCCACAAATAGTTCAGGCCACTAGTCAAGTTTCTGAAGTTTGAAGTTAGAAAAATCTGGATTTGCAACATTGTTATACAAGATACATTACTTCTCTGGTCTCTGACCACCTAGTTGGTGATGGGAGATAGAAATAGAAACATAGCATAATTTTCTCAGATATGCTAAAGGAATTGTTAATTGTATGCTCTTTAAGAAAGGACAAATAAAAGGTACTATGTTGTAGGGATAAGCCCCATCCATTAGGGGGCATGTTCGCCTCAGGCTAATGTTTACTGATAAATCTGCTGGGCGTGATCCCAGCAGCCCCTTTTTCTGCTTTCCTGTTCTCCGCGGGAACCTGTGGTCTTGTAGGTCTATTTCCCCATTAAAGCTGTATATATTTTTATAATCTGTCTGCATTCATTTACGCCGTTACATTTTGGTGCCCAACGTGGGGCTATTTTGCCCCGCCCCAGCACGGGGAGGGGGGGCACAAGCTTGATTTTTCCCAGCCGCGTAAATGATATTTACGATATCTATGATATTTTAACATGATTTACATGTCTATAACATATTTTGATCATGCTCACCTTCCATTACTCTCCTTTATTTAATCATCTTTAAAAATTTTTGTTTCTAAGTATCACAAATTTTTTTTTTCTTTTTTTTTTTTTTGGTTTTTCGAGACAGGGTTTCTCTGTGGTTTTGGAGCCTGTCCTGGAACTAGCTCTTGTAGACCAGGCTGGTCTCGAACTCACAGAGATCCGCCTGCCTCTGCCTCCCGAGTGCTGGGATTAAAGGCGAAGTATCACAAATTTTAACATGAAATAAAGATAAATTCAATTAATTCTACAATAGACATAAAGAATAAATAGTGAAAAGTGTCCAAAAATGACAAGAATGTATTTATTCATTAACACTATCTTAATATTCTATATTATTTTCATGATATTTGTGATGTTTCTGACATTTTTCATAATTTTGATACCTTTTCAAAACTAGGATATACACTTGGGATATAAGAGTCCTTGGGTCCCATTCCAAGCACAAAATGAAAGGGAGTAGAGAAAGAGGTTCAACCCATGTTTTATCTGTAACTCCTTAATAAAGTAGGAGGTAACTGATTAAACATAGAAATTGAAATCTTGTATTAACATTAAAAAAATAGACTTATGTTTCACAGTGGTATAGCCACTGACACACTGCCCTTACTCAGGTAAATAACCCCCAATCATATATACAAACACCAACAGCACCCACAGTCATGTAAGCAACCTTAATTCAAGCATTAAGTCTCTCTCTCTCTTTCTCTCTCTCTCTGTCTCTCTCTCTGTCTCTCTCTCTCTGTCTCTCTCTCACACACACACCCATGAGGAGGAATTGGCATTAAGATTAAGAGGGGACAAATAAAAAGGTTTTCAGGAGGGGAAGAGATCAATAATTGATGTGCTTTATTTATATATATGAAACTGTGATACTGGGTGGTGGTGATGCACACCTTTAATCCCAGCACTAGGTAGTAAAGACAGGTGGATCTCTGTGAGTTCAAGGCCAGCCTGGTCTACAAAATCAGAGATATTACACAGAGAAACCCTGTCTCAAATAAATGAAATAAACGATAAAGAAAAAAGAAGAAGAAAAAGAAAACTGAAAAAATATTTTTAAGATATGTTCAATTTAAATACATATTGAAAGAAGTCATCATTTCTGAAATTCTAGAGATCAAAAGGTAGTTTTACTAACTTCTTTTATAAAATGTGTTCCTTTTTCTTTCTTTCTTTATTCATTTTATTGATTTTTATTGAGCTCTACATTTTTCTCTGCTCCCCTCTCTTTCTCTCCCCTCCCCTTCAGCCCTCCTTCAAGGTCCCCATGCTCCCAATTTTCTCAGGAGATCTTGTCTTTTTCTACTTCCCATGTAGACTAGATCTATGTATGTCTTAGTTTGATGTCTAACTGCTCTGAAAAGTCCAGACATTAAACCCCTAATTATATTCTTGGTATATTTTTTCATTCCTTGTTTCTATGAACACAAAAGTCAAATGCTATGAATAAGATAAATTTACCGAGTATTATTAATCTCTACACTTGCCTGATCTCATCAACATGACAAATAAACCATATTGCTTTATATCTTTACATTAAATGTTCATGTGCCGTTCTTTAATTTAACACTGATTACATAACTACTACATAAAACTGTCCTAGCACATCAGAATGGGTTTGTGGAGACCATATTTTTCTCAAAACAAAAAGAAAAAAAGAACTCAGAGGGAAAATGACCTAAAGAGTTGGTTTACCTAACAGAGATAAAGAATAAGAAAGAGAAATACAGTTTTTAAGTTTATAAAATTGACATATTTTGTATTTCACAAAATCTCCTAATTTAATCCATTGAGAATTCAATATCATTACCAGTATTAAATTTACATGTGAACTAATGTATGAGCAATGAGGCTTGTTGAACATCTTCACTTTCAATGTTCCCAGTATGCTGAGGACTTAGGTCAGGCTTTTAGAGGCTACATGCATTTTCTATCTTTCAATTCATCTTTACTGAGTAATGTTTGAATAAAATATGCTGAGATTTTCTAGGAATATCTACTTTGAGAACAAATATCATAGAATGTAGCAGTTCAGAGCAGATGAAGGCTATCTATTTTTCATACTGTTCAAAGTATGATCACCTGGATCTTTAGAATTAAAGAGGAGTAGTGAGAATCATAGTTGTGTTCACTCTTCTACTTCTTTGTGTCTTCTTCTCTGGGTCTCTCCTCTGATAGTTTTACAAACAAGAAAAGTATCTTCCAACATTTATCTCAAGCCAAATAAGTAGCTGTCATTTTGGGAAGCCATCATCTATCAAACAGTATATCAAAAAACTTTGCTCCACCTGTACTCTCAAAGTACACCAGCTATTCTGTTTCTCTAATCCTGAATCATGTTTTTATCCTCTAAGCCAACCTTCTAAATAATCTTTATTACAGGGAATTAGACCCGAGTAGAAGAAATGGGTGGCCATTTAAAAAGATGGGAGTGATGTTTTGTCAGTCCAGCTTCCATTAGATCAGGATTTAGATAATTTAGGTCTTTGTCAGGTTGAGACTAAGAGAAAATGTTAATTATTTTCTTCATATTGAGACTCCTTGGCTTTCTCCATGATAATGTAGATCCTTAAATAATTTTCCTCCTCTTATATCAAACCATGAAAAAAATATATGCAGTAAATGCCAGTTCTAAGGTGAGTGTTGAAAGGGAAAAACCTTTGGTAGTCCAAGTAACATCTATAAAATATAATGTAGGCACTTGGGGGGTCAATAAAATTCAATCCATAATCTTAAAAGCAGCATAGCCTCATGCATTGGAAGACCCATTCCTCTTTAAAACAGTGTTCTACATAAAAACAAGTCTCATAAAGAAAATTTAGGAACATAAATATCATATGCAAATAAGATCCTTTATTTAAAAAGAATAGTTGAAATAAAGATTTTGTGAAAAGAACATTTTTATGATTCTAGTGGAAAAGATCCCATCTGTGCTTCTTGTCACATTATTTTTATCCTCAAATTTACATATTGTATTTACAAATGTTTCTGTTCTCAGGTTAAATTGAAGAGCTCAAGTTGAGTACTTAAATCCTCAATATAAAACATAACTAAGTAAATATGAAAATACAAATTCTTCATGTTCTATGCAACAGTTTACTACTTTTCCCTCCTTAATCATCAAACACTTGAGTTCCTTTCCTTCTGTCAAAGCCTTCCAGGAATATCAAATTTATTGTTCCACCACTGTGATGATTTAAATCAGAAAGGTCCCCTATGAGCTCATGTATTTGGATGTATGTTTCCCTGTTGGTGGTGCTGTTTTGGGAGATTATGAAAGATTTAGGTGTCAGGAATAATGGAAGCACATCACTAGGGACAGGTTTTGAGGATGCATTGCCTTACTCGACTTCCAGTTCTCCCTCTGATGTCCTCTGTGTGGTTAAGGATGTGATCTCTCAGCTCCTGCTCTAACAACATGACATCTTACCTCTCCTGCCATCATGGACAAATTCCCTCTGGAACAGTATATCAATATAAGCTCTTTCTGATTGTTTTTGATTATGGTATTTTACCACCACAACAAAAAATAACTAATACAATTTCTGTACCATTTTCTAAATGCATTTCTTTATCTATCCACAAGGCATTCTTCTGTGTATTGTTTTTACTGTAACCAATATGATCACAATCCTTCCAATTATGTACAATATCCATTTCAGTCACACTTTTCTCCCATTCATCACACACTACAACCCTGAATCAAACATTTCATCAACCCTGGTTTAGGTTGTCATCACTGATATCACAAACTCAACAAACTTAACTCAATTTTATGCTACATCTTTTCACTTACCCTGAGATAATCACAATATTAATTTTCATTTAACATGATTTTTGTCATAACAGTTCCTTCACCATGAATTATATCCTCCAATAGTTTGCTGACACTTCCAGAAATAACTTAGGACTGCCTAGTCTATTATTAAAGATAATATTGACAAACGTATCTCCTGTTAAACTTTATTATTACTATCATGGTGATACACTTGAGCTCTGCAAATAAGTTTAGAACTCTTGTTGACACACCTATTATTCTAATTTTCATACTTTATCTAAGGAGTGCTCATTGACTTTCTTACTACTAACTGAATTCATATACCTCAGGAGTTAAAGGCCACTGTTCCACCCAGACAGGTTTACCATTTTAAAGGTAGGGCTGTTGTTACCTTTGACAAATCATCAGCTAGTGTGTCTTGTTTATGTACAACCTGAACAGTAAATGGCTGCTCTTGATAATACCTTTTAATATTTCTCTCAGAAGCATTCTTTAATTTATGTTATGTTTCTGAGGTTGGAGGACTGCTAATCTGTGTTTTCCATTGCTGTAACAAATAATATACACATAAACTCGTTGCTATTTTAGACATATATAGTTTTAATTTTTCTACCTGTTCTTCTGGCCCTATACACTCAACCCACCTTATACTTAAATGAATATTAGCAATGAGCTTGAAGTAATTTCTTGGAAGACATTAGCAACAACCCCAAAACCAGAGACTGAAATTTATGAAAAGAACTAATTGAATTCTTCCTCAAATTGTGTGAGAAACATTCTGGAGACCCTACATTTTATATTAATGCAAATAAATTAGGAAAGGCATGTTTTAATTCAGAAAATTAAGTAAAGAGGTTCAAAGCCCTAATGGTTCGGTTCAAAAGTCAGAATTATATGCTATTCTCATGGTATTATTAGATTTTCCAGAAACTCTTAATATAGTTACTGAGTCTCAATATGCAGAAATAGGATTTTACATATTAAAATCACCAAACTTATTAGAGATGAGTCAGAATTAACATTTGTATTTATTCAACTATAACAAGTAATGAGAACTAGAAATTATCTGCTATATATGACATGTGTCAGATCCCATATGGGTCTATCAGGCTCCTTAATACAAGGGAATGATGAAATTAATCAGCTATTGTCATGAAATATACTAAAAGTCTCAGAATTTTATAATAATCACCATGTTAATAGCAAATATTTAAAGAAATGTTTTATCACTTGGAAACAAGACAAGGAAATTATAAGGAAATGTCCTACTTCTTCTTTTCATAACCAAATTCCATTACCTGCAGTAAGTAATGCAAAAAAGTACTTATAGAAATGAAAGTGTTTTATTTTGCAGATGTTGGAAAATTAAATATATACACCATACCATAGGTACTCATCAAGGATGTCAATGGGCAACTGCTTTGACTTCTTAAAAAGACTGATTCTCTTTTTATTTATTTCATTTATTAAAAGTTATGGCTATTAAAGGAATACCTGTACAAGTTAAGACTGACAATGCTCCAATATACTTCTCTTGTGAACTTAAAGGTTTTTCAAATATCACAACAAAGAGAATATTATAGGACAAGCAGCTATAGAAAGATCAAAGCACACTTTAAAATATATTGTTAGTAATCAAAAAGAGGTACTAAGTACACCCAGAGATAGATTACACAATGCTTTATTAATTTTAAATTTAAAATGCTAATGAGAAATGAAGAACAGCTGTAGAGTGATATTGGATAGTTGAAAAAACTGCTGAATTAAATCATTCTGCATATTTAAAAGATGTGTGGACCTCAGATTGTGACAATGGGAAAATGATTTTCTTTTTTTTTCACAGAGAAGGAAGGATATGAATACCATAAAAAAGTGTTTTGGCTGGAGGAGTCATAGCAGTAACTAGAAGAGCCCCCTGATTTTGAGAAATCATAAACAACTAAGATGGGAGGGAGAACACTCAGAGAGTAAGCAATGAAGTAGAATCTTGGTTGTAATCTTTGACTAAAATAAAGGTGATCATTTAAAGGGGAAAACTACAGTAACATGTTACCAGGTAGACAGAGGTCCCCGAATCAGTGATTTCAAAATCTAGAAAAATATACTAAAGAATTTATAAGGGAACAACGAAAATGCACCTTTATAGTTTTATTTTTTTTGTTTTGTTTTTTTTGTTTGTTTGTTTGTTTTTGTTGTTGTTGTTGTTGTTGTTTTTTTGAGACAGGGTTTCTCTGTGGTTTTGGAGCCTGTCCTGGAACTAGCTCTGTAGACCAGGCTGGTCTCGAACTCACAGAGATCCGCCTGCCTCTGCCTCCCAAGTGCTGGGATTAAAGGCGTGCACCACCACCGCCCGGCGACCTTTATAGTTTTAAAAACAGTCCAATAACACCCATGCTTGAATTTCCAGTTCATGGTATATTTGAAAAGAGCAAGGGCTTGGCATAATTGCTAAAATGAATCACCTGGAAAAGAGAAAAAAAAAATCAGCTCCATGACTGGAATAATGGATAATTAGGAGAGTACATACAGCTATATATTATGAAACCTTTATCACAAGCTATTTCAGTCACTGTAATTCAGTTTTGCAGTGGAGCCTTGCTGTATAGAAGAAGAGAAGGAAGGGCAATGGCAGTGAACAGGAAGGCGACGAGGAGGAAGGTGGAGAGAGGAAGAAGAAGAGGAGAAGGAGACCTCAGAAGGGAGTAGAGGGATCTGACGGTGATGAAACAGAAAATGGCCCCAAGCCAAAGAAGGGCCGTCCACCAAGAGCAGAGAAGAAAGCTCCCAAGCCAGAACGCCTGCCTCCTTCAATGAAGAGAAAAATAAAATCCAAAGCCATTATATCATCGAGTGATGATTCTTCAGATGAGGATAAACTGAAAATTGCTGATGAAGGACATCCCAGGAACAGCAACAGCGATTCCGACGATGACAAGCGGCCCAATAGACGGACCTCCTCCGAGAGCAAGTCAAATGACAACCAGAACAAGTCTGGCAGCGAAGCAGGCAGCCCTCCGAGGTCTGGAAGACAGGAGTCGGATGAGGATTCCGACAGTGACCAGCCGTCCAGAAAGAGAAGGCGCTCGGGCTGCGAGCAGTCGGACAATGAGTCTGTGCAGTCTGGGAGAAGCCCTTCTGGAGGTTCAGAAAATGATTCTCGCCCAGCTTCTCCAAGTGCAGAGTCGGACCGTGAGTCGGAGCAGGGGTCTGACAACGAGGGCTCTGGCCAAGGCTCTGGAAATGAATCAGAACCAGAGGGCTCAAACAATGAGGCCTCAGATGGAGGCTCAGAGCACGGATCAGACGACAGTGACTAGGTTTTGTTTCATCCAAGACTCCTGGGGGTGGGGGAGCTTTATAATATATAAAAGCCGTGATAAAAACATTTCAGATGCTTAGACGTTTGTGAAGTTTTCTTAAGGCAATTTTTTTTCTATTTGTATATTTACTAAACTCCAAGAGACATTTCCTGTGCTAGATCCAGTGTCTGAAACGGGAGCAGTGAGATTCCTTCATTGTGGTGCAGCTCCACCCGTCATATGTGAAAACTGCATTCTTGCAAGGCTGGCCCAGGCTACCCTGGTCTCTGGCAGGCAGCATGCTGCTATGTATGGTTTTTGTTGCAAGCTTACCAAATGTTGCAGAAACAAGGACATATGCCTTTGTTACCTGGTGAGTTGAAATGAAAGCTTTATTTCTGGAGGATGGAGGAAGACACGTCCCTTGTGGAACTCTGAAAGGAAGGTGTTCACAGTGTGAGGCTCAGCCGTGGGTCAGAGTTGAAAACACTGGCGTGGGTAAGGTGTGGAAAGTGCTTTTCTGTTTTTAGAATGGGAAGACCTCCCCCAGCCACATAATAAATCCTTTACCAACCGTGAAAAATAAAAAAAAAAAAAAAAAAAAAAACACTAAAAAGAATGACTTCCTTAATGGGAACCCTCTTTGAGCCATTCTCTGCAACATTATTTCTAAAATGTATCATATTTATTACAATAATTCCAACTAAGAGATGCTTCATGCTGAGACGGAACTATTAATAAACAATATTTAAATACTTTGATAAGAAACTATGTTATCAATTGTGTCAAACTAATAATAAGCACAGCCTTCTGTTCTGATAGATCACTTATTACTCCAGATGAATGGCTGGTGACAAACAAATGTGACTGATCGAATACTAAGCTATATGATACAATGATAAACACTGCTGTGATCTTTCTGGAGTAAATGGGTTATTTATTTACTTGTATTATCAAATTTCATCATCTCAAATATTTTGTAACTTAACTATGATTAATTTGTACATTCTGCACTTAAGAAAATTTACATACAAGGGGAAATAATGTGTATGGAAGGATTGACCTCAGGACCTGTAATTGCTAGGCAAACATTTTACTAAAGTTTAAGCTCTTAAGTGATCTTTCCGAGTTCTTAATGAATGTAAACGATGGCACGTTTGTCTCCTTACTTGGCATTTACCTATCAAGACAACTCCATAAAACAACATGTGTTATGTTAGAAAGAGTTCCCAGAATCAAGTATATTTGGGGAATTTTTGAATAGGGTCAGTAAATTTAACAGAAGTCTTCTTGTAGACTTAATTTTAAAAGAATCATAATATGTAAAAATAATATAGAATATTTACTTAATTGGACAGAGCAGGATGTATTTCCATGCATTTGTGTATTTGTATCAAAAATATTTAAATAAAGAGACTGGGAACTTGAGAAGGACTGGGATGGAAGTCACAAGAGAAGTGGAGTGAAGAGAAGGGGAAGGAAATGGTATAAATTCTTTAAAAATATGAAATTTTTAAACAAAATTAAGAAATACAATAGTTGCTCTCATGCAATCATGTGACACCCAGTTCTACAAAAGAAGGAACACAATGACAAAAATAAATCTAGATTTTTACAATTGTTATAACCATAGTTATAAATAACACTGTGACATCAAAATATCTGTTGAAATCCTAACCTTCAAGATCTACAGAATAATAGCTTATTTGGATTAGGATTACCAAAATTTTAATTAAAATGAAATTATACTGTACTAGAATGAACCATTGTTCCATAAAAGATACAAAAAAATCCCAAATGGCAGCATCCAGGCAATGGAATTCAGCAGTTGGAAGCCAAGGGTTGTCACTTCGTGACAACTACCCACACAAACTCATGATGCACTGTGCAACAATGGGTAGTTTCCGTGTTTGAAAAGACACTGAAAACAGATAATCAATCTACCGAGAAAAGATATTATTTGCACTGAAGAGAACACAAGCTAGTTGAATAAAAAAACAAATCCATTATACTGTTTTCTCAGGTAGAAAAAATATAAAACTTTCAGTTTAATCTTGCAAAATTACTATATTAACTGAGACATATGGCACAGCGTATACAGTCAAGAAATATTGCATGAGCTATTTCACACTGTCATAATCACTCTGACCAGCAAACTGCTGTTAACCCTCTGTTGTACTTTACAGAACTCCAAAGGAAATACACAGTATTACCTTAGCAGTGAAAGAAAGAGTCATTAAATATAGTTTTCCTCTTGAGAATATTGTTTCTCAAACAAGGAAAATGTTCCTATCCATGGAGTGCACTTGTGTTAAGGTTTTAGAAGAGGTAAATAAACCTTATGATAGTGGTGCATTTCCTAGAAGAGCGCCAAGCCATGTGTCTTTATCAATCGGCATTCTCTGTAATAAAGTTGGTAGACAGAGTTTGGCCTGTGGTAACAAGTTCATTAGTAATACTTAATTGAAGCAAAATTGTTTCCAAAAATATATTGAAATAAAAAAGAAAGCACTTACTATAGTGACATTTAAGATTCAGTTTAAAATAATAATGTCATTTCTCTTGGCATCATGTTGGCAGTTGTTAAATTATTTAATATGCTTAAGCTAGTTCCCAGGACTTCATGTAGATGATCTTAAATTATTCAAGGGGTTGATCTAAAGCAAAAAGGGAAACATGGTCATTTTCTTTCTTTTTTTTTTTTTTTTTTTTTTTTTTTTTTTTTTTTTTTTTTTTTTTTTTTTTTTGAGACAGGGTTTCTCTGTGGTTTTGGAGCCTGTCCTGGAACTAGCTCTTGTAGACCAGGCTGGTCTCGAACTCACAGAGATCCACCTGCCTCTGCCTCCCAAGTGCTGGGATTAAAGGCGTGCGCCACCACCGCCCAGCCAAACATGGTCATTTTCTCTCAAACTTTTATCCTGACATTTTCATGGTAATTTACAATATATTTCTTATTTTGGGTAGCTCAACCAAATGTGATCTAAATGCTAAGTGGGAATCATTTCCAGATAAAAGATACTTTGCCCTGATACCCTACATTTAAATAGAATAAATTGTGTATAAACAGAGCTAGTGACATCCTATCAATGCCCACATACTGCACATGAGAGGTCTAAGAGAGGCAACTCAATGAATAATTTACCTGTATTGACAGTGAGAAGCATAAAGACATCTAAATGAATTATACGATCTTTATAATTTAAGAAATTTGTATAGATGCTGGAAATGCACTACAAAATTTTGTTACTTAGCAAGAATAACTCCATAAAGCTAAATTCTCCAAGTAACTAACATTCTACTAAAAGACAAACTTTGTAAAAGAACTCTTTACTCATTTAGATAGAAATCTATAAAATTCATAACCTATACACTTACAGTATATAGTGGGTAGGAGGATTATTGAACAATAGCTTCCAAGAACTGAACTACTAAATTTAATATATAAAATATATAAAATAAATAAAATGTCCTACATAAAGTGCCTTACCCCAAAGAGAGTATTTCTTCAAATTTAGTGCTTTGAAAGCAATTTGGAAATGTAACTGGAGTATTGCTAAATGCAAACATGCCATTTTGCAATAATTAACAATAATTTATTCAAAAAAGAGATCCCTAAGGTGTTCGTGGCACACAAAGCAAGAGTTTCCCTAAGATCCCACCCCTTACTCTCCAGATGCTTATGAAAAATATGAGCTAGGGGTTAACTGTGCATTACCCAGCAGGTTCCACAGTAGTCTTAAGTCAAAAGCAGTGCACAGAGAATCAAAGAAAGATGTATTTGAAAAAGCCACACTGATGTCTTTGAAGACAAAATGAATCCAGGAACCAGTAGTATGGGCAACCTGCAGAAGCCGGATAGGGCGAGATGAAGACTTAATCCCTTAAACTACTAAAAGAAACGTAGGTCTTGACATCTGGATCTTTATCCTGTAAGAACCTTTCTGGTTTGCAGTTTCTGAAGCTGTAAAGTAATAGTTTTATGCTCTTTTAAACATTTAAAGCAAATTGATCACAGCAGTGATGGGGAACCATTGCCCTGGTTTTTATAGAGCTTTAAGAAAAAAAATGAAGATCTGGTGTCCTGGGTTTGTAGCACTGCCAATTATACCAACACCTGAAAGACTGAGGCAGAGGGTGATGAATGGAGTCTATTCTAGACTTCATAGTGATACTCTCAATGTTTTTTAAGGTGCAAAATATTTTAAGTATTTTATTTAATGCTTAATTACTATGATTATAGAAAGATGCTTTTTTTAAGAAGAAAACTTGATACTTAAAGTAAAATATTATAATTATATTATCACCCCTAAATAAAGAATTCCTAAAAATAAATTTGAATCCCATAAAAATAATTATTAAAAACAATGCAAGTCATTTTGATGTGTTTTCTCATCATGAAAATTTCTAGCGCCTAAATGAAGTTTCAGGATGTAAAATATAGAAAAGGTGCTCTAGGTAGTGAACAGTGTTCCACCCGTAAGAATAGTTTATCTTTATTACAAGTCAATGAAAATGGGGCTTTTGGGGTCTCTGGGTTTATTTAAAAATCTGTCCTGTTTGCATGATGTGCTGGGGCAATGGTAGCACAGAATTTGTGGAAGTAGCCAAAAAATGTCTGGTCCAACTTGAGGCCCACACCACAAGAGGGGAGCCCACACCTGATACTGCCTGGATGGCAAGGAACCAAAGACAGGATAGCTCAGAGACCCAGGATAAAAGCAAACACTACTAGGAAAAACAAAAATGAATGAAAAGATTCCTAGTGATATTCTGCCTGGAGAGACCTGTCATCCAGGAACTGGTGGAAGCAGATTCAGAGACTCACAGTCAAACACACTAACCAGAGCCACGGATCCATAAGAAGAGGAGGAGAGATTGTTGGAACCAGAGGACTTAAGGATAACATGAGACTATGGCCCACAGAATCAACCAAGCTGGGTTTATAAGAATTGCAGAGACTGAAGCCATAATCATAGGCCCTATAGGGGCCTGTGCTAGACCCTCTGCATATAGGTTATGATTATGTATCTTGGTGTTCTTGTAGGACTCCTAAGAGTGGGAGTCAGGACTGTCTCTGATTAACCGGCTCTCAGGACCCTTTTTCTCCCACTAGATTGCTGCCTGGTCCAGCTTTGATATGAGGGTTTGTGCCTAGTCTTATTGTAACTTGCTATGTCATGTTCAGTTGATATCTTGGGAGGTCACCTTTAATTAATTTATTTTTTTGAAGGGAAACAACGGAGGAGTGGATCTGGGGAAGAGGTGAGTTGTTAGTGGGTGGAAAGAGTGGAAGAAAGGGAAACTGGTTGGGATCAAATGTGTGCCTGAAAGTCAGGATTTGAACTGAAATTACAGTGATGCTAAAAGCTAGAGTACTTCTTCCCTTACAGCAAACAGTTTAACAAGGAATGGTTTGGACAATCTGAAATGGTGTCTTCATATATTTTCCCATCACATAATTAAAACTGAATTTATATCGCTCACAGAAATTAAAGTGAAAAATTTATAAAATTTATGCATATAATGTTGCCCACAGGGTATTACTTGGAGAATAATTTTGTTTACAGGCTGTGTATTGTAAAATATTTTTCACTAAAAATTGTTTTTAATTAAAATGATAAACCTATCTATCCTACCAACTTGCTGGTTCAAAGAAACTTGATGCTTTATAGGTGTTGATTACAGCTTTCCTGATTAAATTATGTGAGGGAAAAAAGAAATTATAAAACCTCTATCTCAGACTCTGGAAGATCTTGTGAAAATCTCTGTAGTAGGGAGTTGTGGGCCTCTTTTCATAGCCCGGCTCATGGTTGTCTGGCTAGCTTATGCCCCAAAATAAAGACACACAAACTCTATTCTTTTAAACACTGCTTGGCCCATTTCTGTTCATGTATGTAGCACCCCAAGGTGCGCTTACCGGGAAGATTCTAGCCTACGTCCATCCTGGGTCAGAGCTTCATCGTGTCTGCTCTGGAGAAGAGAGCATGGTGTCTGTCTCCCAGAGGAGCTGCCCTGCATCTGAGCTCACTTTCTCTTTCTCCCAGCATTTTATTCTGTTTACTCCACCCACCTAAAGGCTGGCCAATCAAATGGGCCAAGTGTTTACTCCACCCACCTAAAGGCTGGCCAATCAAATGGGCCAAGGCAGTTTCTTTATTAGCCAATAACCTTCCTCCATCATTTCCCCTTTTCTGTTTAAACAAAAAAAAAAAGGAAGGCTTTAATGTTAACATAGTAAAATTATATATAACAAAACAGTTATTAAGTAAGAATTATAGTTATAATATTTATATCTACTTTATCTTTATCATAACTAAGGAAAACTATAACTATTTATTTATTTTTTAACTTTATTAAAGACTCTAGAAGGATATAATATTACCTAAGCAAATAAAAAATAAGCAACTCTCAAACTCTAGAAATGACAGAGACATCTCGCTGTCTTGACAGTCACCCAAAGTTTTTTTGTACCGTTGGGGCATCCATCTTTGGCCTACAGGCCCATAGTATCCAGAGACGTTTTTATGAAGTAGGAAATTTAAAGGCAGTTTAGTCACTATCTGTTGTGTTCTGTAGAATGTCTCGCAGACTCTTTTATGAATCAGGAACCCCGAAAGATTATCTCATTTTTAGGCAAGTTTAGCAGTTTTTTTTTTGTGGGTTTTTTGTGTCCAGTTTATAAAATAGTCCAGGCAAGAGCAGTTTTTTGTCCAAATAGCTGTCAAACTCCATAAGGATTTTTTTTGATGTCCATCTTTTTTTTTTTGAAGTAGATTGGTGTTGTCAGGAGCAGAGTGTCTCATTGTCTTGAAAAACCCTAAGTTATTAAAACATTTAAAATGTCCTATTTTGTAATCTTTGAAAGATATGAAGAATGTCTATCTAAAATATATCTATGTACATCTAGAAAATCTAATATGATTACAAGTTTGACTATTATTGATAATTATCCATTAACAACCTATATACATTACATTTTTAAGTGAACTACACAATCACAATACCTTAATCAATATTAGAAATACATACACATATAATAAAATTGACCTTAAATTAATATCAGTAAACTAAGATTTATATCAATGTAAATTATTTACATTATATCATCTCTTCCTTTAAATGTAAAAGAACATTTATAAACAATATTTGGGAATATGGGCGCAGTTTTTTCTCTCCAAACTGTTTTTTGTTGAATGGGGGCGCTGTTATTTAGATCTTTTATGGAGTAACCTGTGTGTCAGGGTCATCTCAGTCGGCAGTTGAGTGAAGTAATTTTTTGAAGGTGTTTACAGCAACCTTTTAGGAGGGCGTGGTCTATCATACCATATTGGAATAGAAAAAATCGACAGGGTCTCATCCTCTGTGAAAACAAAAGAAGAAACTCTTTTTTAAAGTATCATATCCTTAGATCCAAATTTTGAAGTCAAGGTATTTTGAAAATATTTATCTTGGATTAGTTTAGCAGTATTTATAAACAAATATTTTTTAGTATCTGTTGCTCCTTTTTTAGCATTAAAACAATTTAAAGAGATCATAATAGCACATAGTATCAAGATTTTTATTGTATTTTTTATCTTTGTGTAGCTTTATTTTAACTTTGTTTTGTTTATTTTTATTTTTATTTTATATTTTTTGTATATCTTTGTTTTGGAATAACTTTTTAGACTAGGCTGTCCTTGAACTCACAGAGATCTGTCTGTCTCGGCCTCCCAGGCAGTGGGATTAAAGGCGTGTGCTACCACACCTTGAAGTCACAGAGGTCAATCTCCCTCTGTCTCCAAAGTGTTGGGATTAAAGGTGTGTACTATCACACCCAACTATTCTTTTTTTTTTTATTGTTTTTTTATTTTTAAGAACTTTAACTTTTAGCCTGTATATATTTTTAAACACATTGTAAATTATTTAAAGGTTTTTTTTTTTTTTGAATCTCTCTTTATTGTATATCTCTCTTTTTTTGACCACACGAGCCTTTAAATTACTGAGCAATATGGGTAGGATTAAAGCCGTGGCTTTGTCAGCTAGATCTAGCCCATTTCTTAGCTTTTTAGCCTCATGGCGGAGGTACCGGCTGTAGCCATGTTTATCACCACAATTTTGTGGCGTTTTAAGGTCCTTGTCAGCAAACAAGCTACAACACTCAAATGCTCTCTCTGTAGCTGATCTCCTGTCTCAAAGAGTCAGAGTTTGTCCTGGCAGGATGGCCCAGAATGCCAACATTTTAAAACAACACAATTTTTTTCCTGCTACGGCTGAAAACAAACAAGCATGTAGTCAGCTTTTATCAATACCATTTAAGTGTTTTGTGGCAGGACCTCTTAATGAGCTGCAGGGTTTTGCAGCTGAAGCTGAGTCAGGAAGCCTCTCTTAGATGAGGGTGCTTCCTTGCCTCTAGCAAGCAGAGCAAACCCAAGAAATTGTTGTTACCAAGAAAACATGTTTTACTCTACTCTTTTCCAAGCTTTTTTAGGCTTTTGGTGGATTTAGTTGCCCCACGTTGGGCGCCATCTGTAGTAGGGAGTTGTGGGCCTCTTTCCATAGCCCGGCTCATGGTTGTCTGGCTAGCTTATGCCCCAAAATAAAGACACACAAACTCTATTCTTTTAAACACTGCTTGGCCCATTTCTGTTCATGTATGTAGCACCCCAAGGTGCGCTTACCGGGAAGATTCTAGCCTACGTCCATCCTGGGTCAGAGCTTTATCGTGTCTGCTCTGGAGAAGAGAGCATGGTGTCTGTCTCCCAGAGGAGCTGCCCTGCATCTGAGCTCACTTTCTCTTTCTCCCAGCATTTTATTCTGTTTACTCCACCCACCTAAAGGCTGGCCAATCAAATGGGCCAAGGCAGTTTCTTTATTAGCCAATAACCTTCCTCCATCAAATCTCATTCGTGAAGCCTGTAAAAGTAAATAAAATGACTGATTTTCGTCTGAAGAGATGTGAACAAATCACCTTAGATAAGACATGACTGAAGGAAGGAAGGAAGGAAGGAAGGAAGGAAGGAAGGAAGGAAGGGAGAGAGGGAGGGAGGGAGGGAGGGAAGGAGGGAGGGAGGGAGGGAGGGAGGGAGGGAGGGAGGTCTGTCTTGTGTGTCCTTCCCCCAATCCATGATGGGGAAAGCTGTTCACAAAGGCAATAACTGTTCACAAAGGCAATAGCATATCACTGCAGGATATCATTCCAAAACAGACATAGGCCACACAAAAACAGAAAGGTTTTGTTTTTTGTTTCATTTACAAGAAAATAGAGGCATTAGCCAACTATGTCTACTACCACTACTGTCCAAAACAAGCTCTCCAGAATTTATGCCTCATTTTCAAAAATGAAAATACAACTAGAATAAGAAAGAACTCTGTCTTCACTTTGAGATTTAGAGAAATTTGTTCTGTAGTCTGTCAAGTAATAACTTTGCACCCAACCCAGGCTGTTATCATCCAAAAGATTCCAACTTCTACCCTAATAGGAGCAAAAGTTTCCCCTATTCAAAGGAAAGAAAAACATCTTAAAAAAAAATAGTAGAAAATGTGACACTATTTACTTTTTAAAAAACAACTAAGTTTGATACCTGTGATGGCTATTGTTTAAATACTTGACTACAACTGGAATTAACTAAAACATAATCAACCGGGTACAGCTATGAGGGATTTCTTTTCTTAATTAAATCATTTTTGGTGGGAAGATTCACTTTTAATATAGGTCTTTTGAGGTGGGAACATACACCTTTAATCTGTGCCGCACGTTCTGCTGGCAGCCTACATAAAGGACAGGAAGAAGGAAGCTCTTTTCCACTCTTTTTTGCTCTCTCTCTCTCTCTCTCTCTCTCTCTCTCTCTCTCTCTCTCTCTCTCTCGGGATTCTGCTGTATAATGAAGAACAGCTGCGGCATCCAGACTCATTTACTGAACAGCTACTGGATTCTTAGACTTCCTATTGAGAAACAGACATTGGACCACAGCCGTTAGGCACCAATTTAACTAAGCCAGTTTGTTCAAGAAACTGAGGTAGTTCATCTCCCTTCTGAATAGTGTTTAAGATGACAATCAAAAAATGATAATACATAGAAAACCCATTTTTTGAAAACCTTACTTTATGACTCTTAATTTCCTAAAATTTCTAACTCGTTTTGATTCAAAGAAGTAAAGTAAAATCTTCCCAAAGAAGTTTATGACCCCTAATTTGGAAAAATTCTAGAACTATCTTCAGATGAAACCAACGGGTTGTCTTTACATCTCTGATTTGTTAAGTTTGTGAATGAACTGAGTGGATGAAGGGAACTTAAATTGCTGTCATCAATAAAGCATTTGAGAGGATAAAGAGAAGAAAACCAATCTAAATTTGGCTTTATAAATGCAGTGTTTAATTTCCTTTTTAAATTCAATTTGCTTAAATGAATATAAACTACTAGACCCAAGAATAAAGAAAGCTGATTACAGAAGTTAATTAAAAATATTTCATTTTGCTGGACAAGATGAGGTACATGAAGAAACATTACTCATACTCAAAACAATTTTCAGAGGATTACCATACAAGATAAAAAGTTGACTTTGTGGCAAAACAGGTATACAAAATGCTATCTTTGTGTTTACCCAGGCTTACTAAAGAGCAGTTTCAAATGTGTGTTAATAGATAATAAGAGAAAAGGAAATTGTGCATGCAACTGCTTTTGTTATCGCTTTCTGAGAAGCTAAAATGAGCCGTATGTAATAATATAATCTCACAGACACTAATTAGGATCATATAACAAAACTAGCTTAAGTAACTACTGTGTTTTAGGCACTATGGATACCCTGTAGTTTGATAGATGCATACGAAAAAGAGGTCCCACAAAAACAACTCCACCTGGTTGATATAATGTCATGATGCTGATAGCATTACTTTTAAGATCTGTTTTGGGTACCAGCTGCTAAAGATGATTCCAACTTGGTTAGCTGAAATGTTGCACCTTCTTACAACATTTTGGCCAGAACTTCAAAAGTACCTTACTGGCTACTCAAAGACTTTTGCAATTATACCAGATAGTAATCTTGAAACTTAACCATCATTTTAGCGAGTAATAAAGTGAATACTTGTGAGCTATTATTTATAGACAATTTACATTGGTATCAATTCTTGAATATTGATAAAAATTCAAAGTATATTTGCAATAATAAATATGCTCCTATTTTTGTCTACAATATTTGTACACCTATGCAAAGTTATTTTGTCATATTGTATGCATGCATGTTTCTATCTCTGCTTAAGATATTTTGTATATTGATTCAATTTTAGGATATATTTATCATATTGTACTATACATTTCTATGTCTGATCAAGATACTTATACATTGTTTACATTTTGAGGTCATTGTCTTCATTTGCTACACAGTTGTTTAAAGATTGTCTAATATTCTAATATGAAGCCTTAGTTTTTAAGCTATATAGATATATTAAGAATTATAGGTCTAAATTCATACATGTTTGTCACACTTATTGTTAGACTGATAAGGTTCTTTAGATATATAGAGATTGTATTCTGCATAGATCGGAACACTTCAAAGAACTGTAAAATATGGCATTTAAATAACTTAGGTTTTGTTTACATGAGACATGATTGCTCCTGGCAGCACTGATCTATTCCTGAGAAAATGTTGGGCACTGAAAATTGTCCACTTGGAGTGAGCTTGCTTTCTTCTTGGAAAAACTGCCCTTTGGGTAAAGAACTGCCCATAGCTTGACCACTGACTGGTCTGGACTAGAAAAGCAGGATACAAGAAAAAAGGCTGCCAAACCTTGCCAAGACAGGATAAGACAGTTCTGAAAATTTTCCTGCCTCTGAAAATGGTCTGTCAGTAACTCTAGGCCTTAGCCAAAGTTGGTTGCTCCAACATTGCAAATGAGACTTTTGGGTGGTCCCCCAGGTAGTCAGTTATCTCTGGCATTAATTGCACTTTTTTGAAGTTGCTTGATTGTGCTTCCTGTTCACTCAAGTAATACTATTTCCCCTGTAAGGTTTTGATGGGGTTGTTTTAAAAGAATACTATCATATTTGAAGAAATACTGATAAATTTATTCATATATACAAATGATGAAACCTTAAAGTCAAACCAAAATATAAACTGCAATACATTAAGCCACCTCACAATTAGCACAAACAGTAGAATATACACATGGTGGTTTAAAGGTATAGCAGAAAGGAAATAAAAAGAGAAGAGTGAAGGGAACTAACTAGTGGAATTATTCTCAACCATATCATCTATCAGATGTTCAGTTTAATTACTCTGAGCTACAGCTCCCATGGCAGTAGAATGAGAATGGCTGTCTTTTCTCTCTTCATAGAGGAATTAGAATGATTAATGTAAATAGTAAAAACGGATCACTATAGTATCTGATAGCTGACTTAAAACCAGAAAATAGTCCTTTCTCTCCTTACCTGCTTTGTCACATTGTTGCTATTGTTTGACATGGTTGATTTTCCTTAAGACTGAGATGGCCGCCACAAAACTTACAACATTTTAGATGCTTATATTCCCAAAGTAAATTTAATACTAATATAAACTAGCAACTCTCAGAGGGGCCCTTTTTCCTCTCAGGAAAAATTTTTCTCTCTTAGATCTGGAATGGAGAAGAAGAAGAGTAGGTGAACAGGACTTACTAGGTAAAGGCCAGGAAGCCTACCCCTCATCCCATACTGGGTAGGGGTTAAAGTTTCTTCACAAATAATTGTTACATAGATATAGGTAACAGTACCTAGGTTAAGAATGCTTGAAGTGAAGATTGATCAGACTTATTTCTTCTGTGACAGAACATAGATTGCAGGTATTTTCTCTCTGGGAGTGTCTGAAGTAAGCAATACCAATGCTTCATATTCAAAGTATCCCATTGTCAAGAGCCATGTCCCCCCAAATTATTATAGAAATCACTGCCGTGAGGAGTTTTGCAGAGAGCCCCACTTCCCAATTGTATTGAGAATAGTCTTATTGACAAAGCCTATCCCACACCCAAATTAACTGTTAATAGAGAGCTATCTGTTAACAGAACCTGCCTCACATTCCAAACTATCTAGAAAACTAGGTGGGTCAACTTGTGACTTCCTGACCAAGGAATTGTGACCTGACCAATTGTAACCTCTTGGCCTACGTGATGGGCGTGGACCACGTGGCAAGATCCCATGCCCCAGCCCCCCAAGCTCCTCATCCAGGGGCTATATAAGCTGTAACCATGACTCTAATAAATGGAGGCTTCGACAAATATGCTTAGCCTCCTTCCTCTCATCAGGCCATGTCTTTCAGGTGGTACCTCTCCGTGACCCTGGAATAACTGACCAGCCAGGCGGGTTACAGACCCCAGACAGAGTAACCCATCAAGGCAGTAGACATCCCATCACTTAAAGAGTTATGTTTTTAATTACTTTGTGAACTGTCAAGATAACAATGGTACACGAACTTATGTAGTTCATTAACTGATACAGTTGAAAACACTGACGATTGTGTCTAATTAATTGAGTGATCCAATCCTTCTCCAGACAAGCTGGATGAAGTTCTTGACAATGTTTCACAAAAGAATCCAGAAATGTCAAGACAAATGGAGAATATTAAGAACTCTTTCCAAAGATGGGAAAATTTGGGTAAATGGAGAAGTCTTTGCCCAAGCCAGGCGTTATCTTCTGTCCTGTTGCAGAAGCACAGGTTTTATTAAAATTCATAAGAGAGAGTGGATTGTAGGCCCATATTTCTACATGGTGTGACAGCCAGGCTCTCAGGCCATAGTTTGTACCTGAAGTGTTTACATATCCTTCCAGACAGGCTGTTGTTACCGTAACAAAGAGTCAGGATGTTGTTTTGCTCCTTCTCTGTAATTTGGAGGATTCCTGAATAGAGATGCTAATTCAAGCCTATGTGACTGAGCTATCATACTGACCAGGAAGATAAGACAGCAAGCATAGGTAGATGTGGATTTGACTAAAAGCCATTCACCTGGTTACCAAGGAAACAGAATGCTAATGAATTCCCCCCTCAGTTTATGTTTTGATATATAAGACTGTTTGGAGAATAAAGCGAGGAATTTTCAAGATGTGAACTCAGGATTTCATGAGGGATCATGAGAATCTCCTTCCTGATAAAGTCAAAAAAAAAAAAAAAAGAGAGAGAGAGAGAGAACTTTTTTCTAAGTTAGCAATCACTGTGTCCTAAAATTATTTTTAATTTGGGTAGTCATTAAAATATTTTAATCTAATGGAGATATAAACAGAAGATGAGCTATTTAATAGAGAAAAATGCTATTCTTAGCAGATTCATCCACCTCCATCCTGGAGACATTTTTTAATGTCTTATTCTGAGGAAAGGTTCAATTTCTAGGGACAGTATTTAATGAGACCTCTGAATTGTCCTTAAGGCAATTTGATAGAAAAGTTTATTCAGCAAGCTCTTACAATTGCTGATGGTAATTAGATTACTGACATGGTATTCTAATTCCACCTTGCATTTACACCTCAGGAAGCAGTCCTGAGCCCATAGTTTCTACCACTTTTGCCTAACATTATCCATCTTTATCTCCCCTATGTGAGTTCTAGTTTGATTTTAAACAATCAATGACATCAGTTCTTTAGATCCAAGAACACACTGTCCACCAAGAGACAGGTGAGTCTTATAAAGATGTAATGGTGGAGTTCTGGTTTGAATATGAAGAGCCCCCAACTTGAGGCACTGCTTTGGAAAAATGGGCAGTCTGAGGATATGGAATCTGAAGTAGGTTATTGCAGTGAAGGTAGCTTTAAAAACTTTATCCATCCCAGTTCTAGTCTAGTATTCTCTGTTTCTTCATCCCTGCCACTTGAACACTCATTGACATAAATCCTCACCATAGAGACTGAGCCATCTTACTACGACATATCCTCTGATTTGAGGAATGAAACTGGATGCCAGAATAATATTCTCCATAAAGTATTTCTGTCAATTGTCTAGTCCAGAGAAAAGTAACTAACACACAGCCACAAAAAAAAAAACTATTTTGGTCTTACTGCTAGGGGCCCCACAAACAGACCAACCTATACAACTGTCACCCACATGCAGAGGGCCTAGGCCAATCCCATGAAAGCTCTTTGTCTAGAGTCCTTGAGCTCCCAAGAGCTCTGGTCAGCTGCCTCTGTGGGTTTCCCAGTCATGATCTTGAGTACCCACCTCTTCCATAATCTCTCCTCTCTGTCTTCAATGGCACTCCCAGGGCCCTGGTGCAGATCTTGGCTGTGATCTCTGAAACTGCTTCCATCAGTTGCTGGATGAAGGTTCTTTGATAACAATTAGGGTAGTCACCAATCTGATTACAGAAGAAGGCCAGTTGAGGTACCCTCCCCATTATTGCTAGGAGTCTTGGCTGGGATCATCCTTGTAGATTCTGGGAAATTTCCCTGGTGCCCAGATCTGTCCCTTGTGTATGAGCTGGCTTCTTGGAACCTATTCCCTCTAGTGAGCCAGCTCACTCAGCCTTGATGCAGAGGGGAGGAGTTTGGTCCTGCCTCAACTTAATATACCATGCATTGTTAACTCTTATGGGAGGAGGCCTTACCCTTTCTGAGGAGTAAATGGGTGGTGATAGAAAAAAGGTAGGGGAAGGAAATTGGAGGAGAGGAGGGAGGGGAAACTGTGGTTAGTGTGTAAAATAAATTTAAAATTTAATAAAAAGCGACCATTCTGGGTATCCTTCTTCTTTCTTACAGTTTTGCATATAAGTAAAATGGTGATTAGATATTCTTCATTTATCATAGCCAGAATTACAAGTCTTATCCCGTCACTCTCACTGAGATTGTTGCGTCCTCAGGTCCCTTTTTATAACTAAACATATTTTCTCTGTTAACGGCCACTGAACCCCTTCTTTGTCATTCAAAACCACCATTGTACTTATGAACAAATTAGCTTAATAGAATAAAGAAATTAAACATTTTATATGAAGAGCTGTTTGGGAATTATCTGTTAAAAGAATTCCTATATGCTATAGGGCATAAAGTTTTTTCCTTTTCACAATCAAAGTGTACCACTAAATTTTATTGCTGGGAAGTGGTGGCATATGCTTTTCCTCCCTCGGGCCTGAAAAATTTTAGGTGTCTTTTACAAACTATCAAGAAAAGAATAATTCTTCCCTCAAGTGAAACAAAGGAGAAGGTTTACCATTTTACATGACTACTGAAATTCAAAACTATCTGAAGACCTACAGGAGAATGGTACAGTCTTCTGATTTCTGATTTTGTAAATGCATTTCTCTACATTAGTATGCTAATTCTATGTAGTAATTTACATTATGATGATGATGACAATAGTGATGATGATTGTGTAATCAAATATGTTTCATTTTTAATGCAGAAATACCACATCTGCTTTTAAACATGTCAGTAACATACTATATACACAAATCTCTGCCCTTTTTCATTTAGGATTTAAAGATAATATTTTTTCCAGAAAATATGCTTGTTTATATTGACCACATTCTTAAACAATAATGCATGTCTTAAATTCCAGGACTTGGCAGGTGGATTTCTGTGAGTTCGAGGTCAGCCTGGTCTACAAAAGCTAGTTCCAGGATAGGTCTCAAAGCTACAGAGAAACCCTGTCTCAAAATAATAATAATAATAAAATAAAATAATAAAATAAATAAAATTAAAAAAAAACAAAAAACCCATAAAGTTACCTAAATAAGTGTCAAAACAATATCCCACAGAGACTTGAATTCAGTAGAGAACAAACACTCATTTATAACTAATATCCCAAGGCATCTATGTAAACATTTTCAAGTATCCAGCTTTAATAGTTTCTTTACCAACCCAGAAGGAGAAACTAGCCACAGCAACTACTTGTCTTAGCATCTTAACCAGCTCCCATTAGCCTTCAGAATATCCATACTAAGAATTAACAGAGAAGATCGTTTAATTTTCTACCCTCTCTACCACTGTAGCCACACCAAATACTATCTCCCAATAATAGAATTTAGCATATTAAATTTAAATTGTTTTTAATTATCTCCAATGTCACTAATAAACTCCTAATTGGTAAATCTAATTGATGCTTTTAGTCTTAATCTCCAACTGTCTCCCTGTTTCATCTACACTGTTGAATGTATATTTTTTATGTTTATTTCAAATTCATTCCTCTTTTTTCTGGCACTTCTAATATCTAACTGACTTCCTATTTGCTTGGTGTTTCAACACCTTCAACATGTGCCTTGGAAAACTCAGTGGCCAGTCATCTAACACCCAGAATCTATATAAGGGACAGCTTACCTACAAGCAACTTCAAATATGTCTAAAACTGATTTGCTAACCATACTAAGTACAGTGAAAGACTCCTTCATCCCATGTTTCTCCCGCTATAATAATCCATTCCAATCCCACAACAGTTTTTGAGATCTAGTTCCCACTCTCTCCTCTTCACACCCAGGAGGTCTGTGCTGAAATCACACTATTTAATCGAAATCCAACAAATCGGAGGAGCATTCGTCAGAAATGACCTCAAACAATGGGAGCCCGGTATTCCAGGGGTATGGAGGCTATAAGCCTAGAAAGATTGCTGTGAGCATGAAGACAGCTTGGGTTCCATAGTGAATTCTAAGATAGACTGAAAGGATGTGAGGCATTGCCTCAGAAATTATGGAGACAGAGCTGAAACAGGAGCTGTCTGGGTCATCCTTCATAACTTCCCAGTTCTCTGGGTCCTTTGTTGGACATTCAATGCCTGACTCAGAGTTTTCAATGAGGAATCTGTGGAAAATAATAAGAAATTTTATATATCTCCTCCTAAAAGGAGTGTATGAACTTGAAAGCGTCTACATATCATATGCCCATAAAATGAATAGTTGATGTGGTATCCTTCAGGAAGGTCTGCCTCCTAGATCCTGTAGTTATTTACTGTGTGTCACGCTCCAGCCAGGGTCATCTGGCAAAGACCTTCATAAGATAAGGTCTCTTCCCTGTGAGAAATACTCGTCTTCTTCTTGGCCAGCCGCTTGACACGGAGATTAGAAATGTTCATCTATCTCTTTCCTTTCTTCAAGGCAGCCCCACAGAAAAGAGAATGGATGGAGAGGGAGTGGGAGAAGGAGTCGGGGGAGTAGGAGGGAAATGGGAGGGGGGGAGGAGGTGGAAATTTTTAACAAATAAATTTTAAAAAGTGAATGGATGAGCCACAGGCCAACTTCCTGATGCTTAGTTTCTTCCTCCTTAGATTCCTTTGAATACACTCCGCCTTCAGAGCAGAATTGATCCCTCACTCCTTATTGCCACAACTATATTTGATCCAGTTCATTTCTAGCCTGAACCCTTTCAATAGCCTCCAACTAGCCAAACAAATTCAGTTTCCACAATTCAGTGTCAAAATGCTGCCATAGTTATACTGTCAAAGGTACAGGGGAGCACAGCACATTCAGGTTGAAAATTAATGAATATCTAATGCGCTCTTCATTCTTGCCTCTACCTATATTTCCAGACTTTCCCAACCCCCAATACATTCTCTAATATTGATTACAATAATAATGTTTTGTCGTCATGCCATGATTTTGTGAACAAGCTAGTTCAACCTCTTTCCCACAGATGCCCACAGTTCTGTTAACAATTTGATCGGTCATTTTTCTCCAACCCTCCCCGTTAACCTTCCATCCAGATAAGGCAATTAATTCCTTCTCTGTTTTAGCACTATTTTTCATAAATAAATGCATAAAATTGTTCACTTTAGTATGACGTATTTTAATCGGGTGCTATGTACGTGCTCTCTGTCTATCACATTGTTAAACATTCAGAGCAACACCCTGAAATAATATGCTTTTGTGCAATAAGTTTTTAACATAGGAATCTAAGCTTTTAGAGAATCAGAACTACTCATTCACAAAGCTATGGAGGACTTATGTGAAAATGTAGTTCCTGTTTACTATAGGACTATCTCCCTTAAACCCAGTCATCAGGTGCCTCTACTCACCTATTACACAAGGCAGGTGCCAATAAAGAGCAAACAAGGCTTAAGGCTTCAGAGAGCCTGCACTGTGGATATAGTTTACAAAGTAGTCCTTACCAGAGAATTCACAAGATCAGATTTATTTAAAATTCTGGCAAATAGAACCAATCCTTATTACTTCAATCAAGAAAGAGTACTGAATTTTCAGACTTTACAGCAAAAGCAGGCCAGCTCTGATGTAAAACATGCTTTCTAAACCTGGTTATTCTGATCATTTGCTTCTGGCTTAATAAAGAGTTTCTCTGGGGAATTGAAAATCAACTTATAATCATTATAATATGTTTATAATCATAGTCATCTATGGGATTTTGTGTTGTTTTACTAATGAAGTATCTATAGAACTGAAATATATATATATATATATATATATATATATATATATATATATCCTGTATCGTGAATTTAAGTGACTTAAATACAACATTGGGCTGAAGCTGCTCATTGGGAAGCTGTAGTATCCGAAATAATTACATGGAAACTGTATTCTTTTAAACACTGCTTGGCCCATAAGCTCTAGCCTCTTATTGGCTAACTCTCACATCTCGATTAACCCATTTCTATTAATGTCTGTAGCACCACGAGGTGGTAGCTTACCTGGAAGATTCTAACCTGCATCCATCTTGGAGAGGAGAGCTATGGAGACCGCCTGACTCGGCTTTCTTTCTCCCAGCATTCAGTTCTGTCTACTCTGCCTATCTAAGCTGCTGTCTTATCAAAGGCCAAGCAGTTTCTTTATTAATTAACCAATGAAAGCAACAGATAGACAAATGACCCTCCTCCATCAGGAAGCAATGAGGATATAACTTTATAAATTTAAATATATTAATAAGACACTGAAGTGTTTCCTTAATCTCTTCTTGTTTGTATTTCTCTCAAAGCAGTTTAAGAATTTTTATTTTTATATTTATTTATTTCGCTGATGATTCAGTGGGTAGGGCACAATGCATCTAAGATGCTAAACAATACTGACAAGTGTTATCTTTCCTATGCTTAGAAAATAAGAAGACCATCTCAAAGTATTTTTGTGATTTTCATGAGGCCAATACAACAAAAGTGATAAAGACAAAAAGTAAATCAATATTTTCAAGTTTTCTCTCACCATTGCTAGAATCCTATAAAATGTTAGTAAAGCTGCAGCTGTAATTGTCTAATAACTCTGTGGGTATTCACTTATTCTCTACACTATACCTACTATGAAGCTGTGCTTTTTCATTTTTTTAAAGTGTTTTGGGTTATTTTATTATTATTATTGATTTTTGTTGAGCTCTACATTTCTTTTTTTATAAAATAAATATTCCTCAGAAATTTTTTGTTGTTGTTGCTCAAACTGAGATTCTGATCTGTCTCCTTTTCCTCATAGATAGTTTTCAAATAAGAAATTTTGCAGGTGATGAGAGCAAAGCCATCAGCCCCATTTCCAGCATGTTCCCAGCAATTGAGATGAAGCTATGACTGCAGAGGCTGTCAGAATGGGGAGAACTTCAGTGATGTGGGGAGACACAACTGTAGTGAGTCCAGAGCCCAGTTATTTTGGGCAATGATTATGCTTCAGTAGCTGCTTGCTACCCACCTCTATGTGTGCCCTGAAATCTTTGTGGCTGTTCAGTAAATCCTTTGGAATCTGCAAACAGATCCTAGTTTCCACCAATTAAAAGACTATAAAATTATCAGATAGCATTCAAAATGTACATTAGGTATTTCCTTTATTTGATGTAAGCCATGTACCCAATATTTATATAAATGTATTTGAAAATGTTTTGTTTTATTATTTATTTGAGTCTATTATTAGAAAACATTTTGGAAATTATAACCTGGGAACATGGAACTTTATATAATCTAAATCTAAGTTCCTAAGGCCGTGATCTCTCAGATATGGCTCCAAGATAAACTATTTATTATCAGGCCGGGCCGTGGTGGTGCACGCCTTTAATCCCAGTACTCAGGAGGCAGAGGCAGGCGGATCTTTGTGAGTTCGAGACCAGCCTGGTCTACAAGAACTAGTTCCAGGACAGGCTCCAAAACCACAGAGAAACCCTGTCTCGAAAAAACAAAAAAAAAAAAAAAAAAAGAAAAAAAAAAACTATTTACTATCCCCTCTGAAGTAAATTGTGATTTTTTTGTCAACACAGTATGAATAAATGCCAGCATTAAGTTGTATTTGCAGAATCATGATATATATATAAACATGAAAAACTGCAAGCATTTTAATAAAATTGCTGTCTGTAAAATGTTCTCAAATTCAAATAATATGTAATGTGTAGAATATAGGAATGATTAGGAAAAAAATAACTGGTTGAAATCTAAATTCCTTGATTCCAGTGGGATGAGGTTCTACATGTGATCTGAGAGTTATATGAAAAATAAAAACAAGTAAAATTTTGTCTGTTCTCTATAAACTACACTTTAAGTAATTCATTAGAAAAAGTTCTTCATTAAAAAACTCCAACCAATAAGCCATGATAAATCAATTTTGTAGATATAACATTTGAATGAGGCAATTTTGTATCCTAAAGTAACACTTAGATAAATATTCAGATACTTAGAAGAGAGAGATCATATCATTTGCATCCACCAATTAATCTCAGTAGCACTAAAAATGGAATCAGACACTATATACTACAGAATATATTAGCCACGTATAAAAAGTTTTATCACATACTTTAAAATATAGGTATTTTACATGTTCAAGTACATAGGAGCAAAATCACATTACTTTTTGATGACTTAAGGGTCAATAGAAATGAAGAGTGGAGATGCACTTATGATTTGGCAACTGTTAAGGTCTAAAGGATGAATGTGTAAAAACTTTTGTAAACTATTATGTCTCTCTTTCACTTGTTTGAAATCTGCATTTGTTTTAACAAAGCAATGGCAGCAGTGCAACCTAAGGAGCTGCTGCAAATCTGCAACCTTAGCAGGAGCTGTGAGTGATGCTCCTTCCCACAAAGGTCACAACCCTGCTGACGAAGCTGGCAACTTCCCCTAAGCCATTACATTAAGAACGAGAAATAACTGACTTACACGGAGCGTAAAAGCGTCTTCACCTCTAAAAATCATTAAGATGCTTTTGGTTAGTTTGCTCTCGAAACTGATGAGAAGTGCTTAAAGAGCTTTCAGGAATTACAATTATTATTGTTTGCAAAAGAAAATGGAAAACTGGCTATGAGCAGCACAGGCTTCTTTGCCCTTAAACCAACTCCAAAACCCCTGACCTACAATACATGAAGTGAGCTGTGAAATACACATGGCTGCAAAGCGAGCTACTGCCCATTGGGCCTCAGAAGTAACTGCAGAGGACAGTTAAAAGAAAAGAATTCCCCAAAAGACAGAGCAAGAATCACAGAGTCCAACCAACAAGTGAATACTTAGGGGAAGAACTAAGCACTGTAACACAGGTTTAACAAGAAATTCACTCGCTCGTGGGAAAAGACATCTGAACTTTGTGTAGACATGTTTACTATATAGCTCTGTGGCTGGGAAGTCTTCCATTTGCCCATTCACAGAACTTAAGTCGCCACTGCAGTCAACCTCACCCTATTTGACATTGATTTCTGAATGTTTTGGAGACATATGACATGTTATCAGAAGTCACTGGTGACCATTCTACAAAGAATCTCATTCAAACTCATGTAATATAGTGCTGAGTGTGGCAAGAAGATAAAGGCAGGCTGATGAGAGTTCAGGATCTCCTCTTTAGGTAACTATGAGAAAATATTTATTTGTGTAAAGGACAGCCCATGGTTGGAAACAGGAACATGTAATGGTGGTAATGTTGCTACTGTTGGAATTTTTATTTTATTTATGTATTTTTTATTTACTTTTGCTCTTTATGAATGTGGTAGTATGACATCACCAACTTTGGCACTTGAATACATGGTCTCCAGTTAATTACTCTAGTTGAGAAAGCTTAGGAGGTATGGTCTTTAAAGAGGAAGAACATCACTGGGTGGAGACTTTGAGAGTTTATTGTCTCACCAATTCCAGTTAACCCTCTCTGTTCCTTGCTTGCAGTTGAAGTGAGTTCTGAATGGTTCCTGCCACTATGACTGGCATTTGGTGTCATATGCTATCCCTCTGTGATGGTAAGGGCCTCATCTCTCTGGAAACTTAATCTCCAAATAATCCTTTTTTTGTATAAATTTCCTTGGTCTTGGTGTTTTATCACAGTAATAATTATTTATACACATATGTTATAAAATTATTTGTACATAATGAATGATGAGGGCTTAATGGTATAACGCCTGAAAATTGATAGACATGAGAACGTCTCATACATACACATAGCTCTCTGGGTAGAGTGGGATTGCCTGGGTTTAAAGAGCTACTTCACATATTGTCTTGTGACCTGAGTTATACACATGAACCAACTTGACATTCTTGTGAGCTGAGGCATAAGGAGACCCAAGAAGTATATTGAGGATTTTATTTTGAGTGCCTTGAATTAGGCGGTGTGAATAGGTCCAAAATCTACCCAGGAGACTATGGGCTCGGAAATCTTTGCCAAGTGCTCCTCCCTAACTAATTCTATTTTAAACATATGAAAATATAGCCTTCCTTACTAGGGAAATGTATTACTCTAAAATAGTCTTTCTAGCTTTAGTTAGCTAGAATGGAATTTGTTATGTAAATAGCCTCTAAAGAATGCAGAAAATTTTAAAAATATTACTTTTTAAAGTTTTTTATTTTTTTATTTTTGCTTGTTTGCTTGGTTGTTTTGTTTTATTTTGTTTGTTTTTCCAGACAGGGTTTCTCTGTGTAACACCTCTGGCTGTCGTGGAACCCACTTTGTAAACCAGGCTGGCCTAAAACTCACAGAAATCCAATTGCCTGTGCCTCCCAAGTGCTGAGATTAAATGTGTGCCACACCACCACACAGCTCTAGATAAGTTTTTTTTTTTTAAAAAAAAATAGGATAAACATCTTGAAAATACTGTAGCCATTTAAGGCTGATGTAGCAAAGCACCATAAATTAAGTGGCTTGAATAATACAAATTCACAGTCCTGGATGTTGAAGTTTGTAACTGAAGTGTTAGTATGTTTGGATCATCCTGAAAACCACAGAGAATATTCACCCCACTCTTCTCTCCAAGTTCTGGGGCTTGTTGGCCAATGTTGCCATTGATTGTAAGTGCATGACAGATATCTCTGTCCTCATGTTCAGTTGTCATTCTTCCTGTGCTTGCATGACTACCTTTAATCTCTGTTCAGATTTCCCCTTTAGATATGGACAGAGATCAAGGAGAGCCTACCCTAGCGATCTAATTTTACTAGGTTATCTATGCAAAGACCATGGCAAGACAAGGTACAGAGCATTTGATTGTGATCGAGGCTCCAGCATATCTTCTTGAGAAGTTATGATTTAATCCATAAAACAATGTATACGGTGTAACAAAAAAATTCCCATTAGTCCCAAGAGTACAGTGACTGTGCTAAAACTGTGGGTTAAATCTTTTTATATTCATGTCTATCAAAAATTAGATATTAGTAAGCTTCACAAGTGTGAATGTTAAGTACCAAAATATTATGATAATAAATATGTTTTGGTAGCAGCAGCTATAATCCAGACAGCTTGAAAGAACTGTTTATTTTACAATCCAAATATTCTCATACAGCATGAAAGAACAAAATATCCTAATGGCTCTAGCATCTATTAGACTGATATGTTCATCAATCTAGCCACAGTACACTAAGATGCAAAACTTTAGTCCTAGGCTTCCAGGCAATATTTATTCATGAATGCACTTGTTGATAGCGTTGATAAATATAGCAAGGTTCTTTCTTCTGCTATATGGCAAACATCTATGGTCACTGTCACAAAGGCAGACTAAAGTAACCCATACTAGATCTACAGAGTGAAAGGAAGAGTCTCACTGGAGGCCATTGCTGTTTCTAATTTAATCTTTTTGTTGTTACTGCTGTTTGGTTTTTCAAGACAAAAGTTTCTCTATGTAGCCCTGGCTGTCCTGGAATTCACTGCGTAGACCAGGTTGGCCTCAAACTCACAGAGATCCATCTGCCTCTTCCTCTTGAGTGCTGGAATTAAAACATCACTTTCAAGCTCTAATTTAATCTTAATTATACGGTACTTACCAAAGATAACTAGGAAAAACCTTCACCTTAATTTGACATTAGAATTTGCTCCTGAGTAATAGATGATGTCTGTTGAAATGACGGCAAAACTCTGAACTCTTGAATAGATTTTACTTTTGAAAACTGAAAATTTGTCAGTAAAGAACTCAGATGTATTTCAGAGACCGGAAGGATTATCACTAGGGGAAAAAGTTCCTTCATATTTCTCAAAAATTTTATCAGAAAGTCAGGCATGCCTTATTTGACAATATAAACTGGCCGTTGTTTAGTGACTGTTCTGTGGACACATTTGTAGTTGTCTGCAATCACACAAAACCTTGATACTTGCCCAAAATATTTTTGTTGTATGTTTGTAAATATGTACATATATATTTCTATATTTGCATGCATGTGTACATACACACGCACATGTACATACACATATACAAACTCTATCATATATGTATACCATATATCATATGTATATGTATGATTATATGCATGTGTTGCACATACTCATATGTGCATACACATATACAAAGTCTATCATGCCTAGACTTGTGGGCAAAAATTAATACAGGATAAAGTCAGTCTTCAGCCATGACCAGCTCCTCCACACATGGCCACCATATTTATTAATTGCATATTTAATCAATTGTGGCCCCCAAAGTCTCATGTATGAATGAATACTCAGTCCTCATTGGGTACAACTGTTTGGAAAGTACTAGGAGGTATGGCCTTGGAGTAGAAGGTGTTACTGGGAGTGGACTTGGAGATTATAAAGCCCATGTCATTCCCAATTAGTAGTCTCTCTCTCTTTTTCTCTCTCCCTCCCTCCCTCCCTCCCTCCCTCCCTCCCTCCCTCCTTCCCTCCCTCCCTCCCCCCCACCCTCTCTCTCTCTCTCTCATTGCTAAAAGGATTTAAGCTTTCAGTTAGTGCTCCAATGTTATGCATGCCTGCCTTGCTTCTTGCCATGATACGTATGGACTCTAATTCTCTGGAACTGTGAGGCCAAATATCAAATGTTTTATTTTATAAGCTGCCTAGGTTATGGTATTTCGTGACAGTGATACAATAGTAACTAACTAAGATGCTTAGCATGCTAGTCACACAGCATGCATCCTAAAGATAAGTGGAACATATGCCAGAACATACGCCATGACCATGGTCAGGAAGGGCAGGATATCTGCTCACCAATATTCACTGCTATACCGCCAGCATCTGTCAGCTATATAACACCGACCAAGGAATTCATGATTGCTTTGATGGAATAATACGGCTAAAAAATAGATAAGATTGGATACCTTAAAAATCTATCTACTTTATTTCTCTTTGTTTGATGGATTTTATATTTCTGAATTTTCAAGTCATTAAAGGAGATAATACATGAAAGGCTGTAACTCTTTAAGAACTGTTTTGGGTGTAATAATATACTCGATACATTTTCCTTTAGAAATGACAGTTGGACACATTAAAACAAGAAGATAAACCCTATTGTTATTCAAAACAAATAACTTGGCATATATTATGTATTGCAGTCTATGGGAGTAAAAGAAGAAAAAATACATTTCTATTATTTTATGCCCTAAGAACTGAAATATAGAAAAATAAAGAAACACAAAATAAGACATATATATTTTGAAAATTAGCACTATAAGTCCAAAGACTTTGGTTCTTTCTCTTATGACAAATCAGAATCAGCATGAAAGACTCATCCATACCAAGCCTTTACAGACTTGAAACCAGTAATTCACAACGACTGTAGGAACATCCTCCACTATTCATTGCACAGTTGCCATGGAAGTCACTCCCTTATCAAAAATGGAAGTTTCTGTGGAATTGAATTCCTAAATCTTTATCCTCCACCTACAAAGCAAAGTGCTATCTGAAGCCTTTACTGACTGGAAAAAAAACGAGGTCATAGTGTTAGAGAATTATCCCTGAAAGGCTGCCAGCTTTTCTCTCCTTTCTTCAAATACCTGGATTTCAGCAACCAGAAAGCTTATATTCAGAAAGTGTCAGAGACTTTCAATAGGAACTGATTGAGTTGACAGCTAAATGCTCTCCCAGGCTTGAAAATATGTGTATTTGAATCTGAAATGCAGCTTAAATTTTGGCCACATGCCCAAACTCTGGGCAATGTATGAGTCCAAATGTTTCTTGAATAAAACTGTTGACAACTGAAGCTGAAAACTCCCAACACAAATGTAAAGAACATGTGTAAGATGTGTTTCACCTGAATATGCCTCATAGATCAGGGCAATTTTTATGAGAACAAGTGCTTGTATATGTTGGTTGTAAGTCATTGCCTTTAATGACTGAGCTGTCTTCCCTGCCCAAAACTCATGCTTTTAATAAATTTATCAAAATTGACCAGTACCAGAAGTAGGCCTGGAAAAATATGTTTTTCTCAGGCACGCTTGACAGTCAACTAGAATAAAGATGTTTAGTAACATGTTGCAATAACAGTATAAATAGCAGAAGAGTAGTTCATATGTAAAACTCATTAATGATAGCAGAACCTTCCCAGGTAGTTTTGAATAACCATTGCTTTCTCTCTTCTACAAAAGAATTATGATATTGAATGCTTCTCAGATAAAAGAGATTGTCTATGTATGTGGGTCTCTTAACTTAAAGAAACGCCATAGCTAGTGCTTATTGAGCATTTTATTTATGCCTAATATGATTATGTGTTTTATATAGATTTTGTAGTTTAACCAGTATAACAAATCTATAAAGTAGATACATCTGCTCCTCTCACATTCCTGTCGGAAGGGAAAATAAACTGTTTTCCCAATATCCAAAATCCAGAGCCAGTAGTTTTCAAAGAATCTATGAAATATTAAATCATTCATGCTGTCAAGAATTTACTTTTATGCCGAGCAGGTTCTAGGATTGCCTCTGACTGAACAGTAGTAATTGCCTTGTTCTGTAAATCATAAAATATGCAGTTATGCAAATGAATGTGAAAGCACTAAGGCATAAAACCCATCATGAAAATTTTTGTTACGGTAAACAGTGAAAATATTGAAATAACCCAACTAAAATGGTAAAAACCACATACTATTCTGGTTACTGAACTCAATACTATATTTCTTATATCCTTTGGTTGTGTTCCTATAGAACTTCTTTGTATTCCTATAGAAGGATCTATAATGTGACAATGGTTGCAAAGTGCTGCATGAACGCTAACTAGGGACTAAGCATGAAATTAATAAACATCCTATTAGATGGCATCAAATGAGTACTAGTATTATCATCTACATTTCTGTGTTAACATTCTCAAAGTAAAGTTGAAAGGTATCAGCAAAATTGATGTTGCTACATTCATCATTAAACAACAGTAGCTCTTTAGTGCCTTTTAGAAACTGAGTTGATTGCAATGTAGAGTAGTTTGGCTCCATATATTTGTAAATAGAATCAATATAGACAGATTTTCGGATTCTAATTTCCACCGAAACTAAAATTTTAATAATTTATTTTTAAGCGTATTAGTGTTTGGACTGAATGCCCCATGCAGTGTATGGGGCCTGTGGATGCTAGATGGGGGCATTGGATCTCCTATAATTGGGGTACAGATTGCTTTAAGCCACCATATACGTGCTGAGAACTAAATCTGGGTTCTTCCCAAGAGTAACAAGTGCTCTTAATGGTTAAGCTATTTCTTTAACCCCACACCAAAACTAGCATTTTATCTGTCATTCCTTTTATCCCACAAACAATTGGTATGCAAAGAAGTGTGTGTGCATCCTTGTGTGGTAATTTGAATTAAAATGCCCCATATAAGTTCAGGCATTTGAATACTTGGTGCCTAGTTGGTGGCACTATTTGGATAGAATCTGGAGTTGTGGCATTACTGGAAGAAGAATGGCACTAAGGTTAGGCGTCGAGATTTAAAAGCCACACACTGTTGCCAGCTCACTCTCTTTGCTTCCTCCTTGAAGTTCAAGATGTGAGTCCTCGGCTTCTGAACCATCAACCATGCTTGCTATTTGCTGCTAAAACTCCTGACAGTAACAGCCTTTTATCCCATCACAACCATAAACAAGAAAAGAAATCTTTTTTTTTTTCTACAAGCCACCACGGTTGTGATTTCTTTTGCAGTAATAGAAATATAACTAAGATACCTTTTATTCTACCAACTTAATATACAAAATCTTCTTAATCTGCCCCACAGTCAACATTTTATTTATTTTCATTCTTTGTAGCACTATGTAATTATAGTACTCTACAGTAGTCATAAAATTACTTCTATTTCTTGCAAATAATTACCAGGAATCACCTCTATAACCTAATTCACACTTATATAAAGATTTATATGATCATCATCTTAAATGCAGGGTTTCTGTCTTGTCCAAATTTATGTGTGTATAGTCAGTGATGCTCCTTGCTAGGTGCTTAATGAATGCACTCTCAACTGTAAGGAAACTAAATCCCAAAACTTTGTAGTTATCTTAATGGAATCTCTAACATCTCTAGCTCATTCTGTAATCTATATAGTCATTCAGACACCAGACATTTATTAAATCCTTAAACACTGATGTTGACTATTTTATGAGAGTTAAGAACACAAAACTTTGACAATAAAAACTCACAAGAAAAAAAGAAATATATTATGCATTACATATATAAGAAACTTACAATTAAGGTACAATGAAACAACAGAGAAGCGAAGACACTCCGTACAGCAAGGGTTCACTCCACATTATGACTATGAGACCAGGAGGTATAACACAGCTTTAACTGAGGTAGAGTACTTATCTCTTTTGTGTAGGTCTTTGAAGAAAGAAGGGGGAAGAGGGGATAACAGAGAGGTGAGAGAAGGAGAGGGAAGGAAAAAGCAGAGGATGAGTGGGAAAGAAGAAGGGAAGAGAGAAATTGAGGAAAAGGGAGGGGAGGGGAGGGGAGGGGAGGGGAGGGGAAGAAGGAACCAAAGGGGAGAAGGGGAAAAAAGAATAGCTAGTTGTTGTGACTCATGTCTACAGTATCAAAACTATAGAAATACAAGTAGGAGGCCAGTCTGGGCTACATAGAGAGTCACAGGACAGCTTGAGCTATTTCATGTAGAATCTGTTTAAAACTAAACTACGAAAAGGTAAAAAGAAAAGCAAACAGAAGAAACGAGATTTCTTTCCACGTAAGACATTGAACAAGAACTTTTGACTAAAATCCTACAAATGAAACCCAATGAGTCTTTACTTGAGTTTTACAAAACCTTCAGAAATTGTCAACTCTCATTATTAAAATTATTGTACTAGATTAGAGGAGCTATCAGTACACTTCATAGGCTTCTGTTTGCTATGTGAAGCAAATACTATAAAATCCATGAAAAGGAGGTCTCAAAAATTCTGTCTGTATTTAAATCCACATTTAAGGTTAATTTGAAACTCTACTTTCCAAGAATTTCAGATTCTAGATATACAGCCACGTTCCAGATTTCAAAACTACTGAAAACCACTCTCAATACCCAGCATGTATTTGGAACATTTTAATCTGATTAAACCAAATACACAATTTAATGGGATTAGTCAGGATTTAAAAGCAAGAAGCAGTTATATAATTAACACACAATTCATTCTGCTACTTTCTAAAAAAGTGTGCTCTATTTACAAAGATAAAAATTAATTTCTTTATTGATCACTATTTAAATATGTCTTTTGTCAAACATGTAGATATTAATAGTTTATAAATATTGATATCACTGCCCCCCATAGTGTTAAAGATAGGAAAATATGGTACTTTGATTTTAAGAACACTATAGACATGCATATACTCTTAATAAATAAAATAAACTTCTCAGCAAGTAAAAGACACAAAATATGTATTTATTATATTTTAAAGAAATCTTTCACAAGCTAAAAATTATTACTGTCAAACATGGTAGCTCTTCACACCATACTTCTTTCACTTGTACGTTGAAGCTTGGAAAACTCAATCAACATTGAAATAAGTTTTCCTATTTGAATGTTTTAAATGTTTCCAGTACAGAGCTAACCTCAGGTATTAGCTGGCCTTTCCACAGCAGTGTTCTCACTGAAGCACCGGGGAGCCGATGTCCAGCTCATGGAATGTTACAGGAAGCATTGAGTAAAAAACACTCATCATACAAACAAGTGAATAGTTCTGGAAGAACTGTGTATAGAACACTCAATACATAATCAAGTATATAGTTCTGAAGGTACTGTGTATAAAGCACTCAATACATAACCAAGTGTACAGTAAGTGTTCCTTTTGCTATGGGTTCTCTTTGGGAGAAGACCTCTATTGTGAAGAAGATAACTTCAGAGAGAAAACTATGCCACAAATAAGAGTCCAGAGTTCTTATACAGCAGCAGGTATCAGACCACACAGCTTCCCAACTTTCTGCATTCCAATGAGTTTCCACTTTCTCTCTGCTTCATTGTGGAACTACCTACCCATGACATGGATCGTTCAAGCAACATTTGAGGTTCTGCTACACAGGAGAGAATCTATGTTCACCATCCTCACTGTGAGGAACAATGGAATCATATGACGCTGGTTTGAAGCACAGCTGATCCACTTAGCACATTCCAGCACACACCTGTCTACGTAGCACGTTCCAGCACATACCTGTCTACCTTCTCTTTGTTACAACACAGAATGCATTTGTCCTGTCTTGCTGTTTCAAAAAGCCACTGTTTTCACTATTTCACTTACCAAACACCTGACCCCACCCCCATACAGAAAATCATTCTGCCTTTCCCAAGAGAGGAAAACCTGTCTTCAGTATTGAGGAGTAATAAGAAATTTTATCACAAATGTGTAAGTAGTATTATATTTAAAAGTCTTTGTAAACAATGAGTTAAGAATGAGAAGAGATAAGCATGTCCTTGTAACCCAAGGAGGCTGGTATTTAATGTCTCAATAGCTTGACTATAATCTTGAAGATATGAACTTGGTATCTTAAATACAAGGTTAGTATTTATAAGAAAAATATTGCTGAAGTTTCAAGTACTAGTAGGGAGTATCAAAATACTTCCTAGCCCTACCTCAGAAGTACGTGGTAATGGATGTGATTCAAACAAATTGAAATATGATAGGAACATCTAGGAGACATGGTTTGAAATATTCAAGTTCCAAGAGAGCAGTATTCAAGTACTGTAAACATGAAAATTTAGTGGTTTTTAAATTAATTTTTAATTAACCACTAAATTAAATATACTCCCTATAAAAATAAAAATTACTGTTGACAAATAATGAACTATAGAATAGTCCCAACTAGCACTTGTTGAGTCAAATTCTGATATAAGAAGTATTTCACATGGACCCTCAAATTCCATAAAATTGGAAGAATGACAACATCCATTATACAAGTGGGGAGAAACTAAAACAGAAACAAGTAAATAATTTGGCCCGCACCCACGTTTAGTAAATGGCATTGTCTGGGATTACGGAATCATCCGCCATCCTCTTCCCTTCTTTGGAAAGTTTGGATTGACAGTGAGCACTAAATTCTATTCCCTGTGTTTAGCTGCTGCTTTTGGGGTAGTATCAAGCCACTAAATTCATCAGCAACCTAAATTCAAAAGATTTCTTAAAATGCCTGACATACAATGCTAAAAAAAGTTTATGCTGTACACCTGGATAAGACAATGGTGGCAAAGAGGTCATACGTGTAAATAAGTGAAGCAGTCTTTATCCGATCAAAGTATGAGCAGAAATTTGGATCATACAACTATCATTAATAAATGCTTCCAATAGAGGTCTGTCCATCAAAACAGTAGCATTTTGGCATTACCCAATATGAAAAGAATGGAAACAGGAGAGGAGGCATTAGAATGTGCCTTACTTGCAAATAATGGAGAGGAATTCAATTCAAAATGATCTGTGCAGATAGAATGCAGCTGTTCAAAACACAGATAAAAAGGAGTTTACTAGTATTTAAGATAAATTTTATACCCCCCAAATGAAAAATATATTTGGTGGATCAGCAATTTGATTAGAACTTCAAGAGTCAAAACTTTACTCTTGAATTATGTGTTTCTCCCACTAAATTAGGATAATCCATGAAGAAGTCTAATCCCTGGGGCTGTTATGCATAAATCTGAGAACTCACTAGGACAGTAATACATAAGAAGTGGCATTTTTTAATAAATTGAAATTTTGATTTTTTTTATTTACTGTCACTTCAAGTTCCCAATGTGCAAGAGATACTAAATTTCAGGTAATTTTCAAATCACATTCTTAATTAAATTAACATTTTCTAACTTCAAGTTGTTATTGTGTACACTGTTTTACCCCAGTTTACAGATTGAATCTTCTTTTTGCAATGAACAGTAAAGGGAGGGAAGAAAGAAATACCAAAGTTGTGAGACACACGTCTGAAATATAAGAAATTTAACTCCATAAGCACACCACTCACACTTAGGCAGACATGCTGCCAAGTGTATAGCATCACAGTGTTCAGAGTCAGAACACCAGCCTGAACGTGTGGAAGACCCTGTCCTGAAAAACCACCTCCATCATTCTACTCAGTGCTCTCTGGTTTGACCCCTAGTATTGCAGTTAATAACAAAATCTAAAAATACCCTCATGTTTATATCTTCTGAAAGAAAAAAAAAAACAGCATAAACCATGTGAAAGGTAAAAGCTCATTTTACATCATTTTCCAAAATGGTTAGAAATATAGCCTTGGTAAAAATGACTTGGAGGCTTAATGTTTCCAAAATCCTGGTAAGTGTCTCAATGATAGGGAGTACTTTATTTAAATATCTTAATTGCTTAATGTATATCAAATAGATGCTAGACATCAATTTTACACAAACAAGAAAGTATTAATTTTTCTTTTGTGCTCTCCCAAATACCAGTCATTTTTACTGTGTAACAAAGTTTCTTTGATACAATAAAGGCAATGAGCCAGGCCTGGGCATCAGTCCTTTGCTAAGAGCACTCACAAGGAAGAGGCAAGAGGATTGAGAATTCAAGGCCAGCATGGACTATACAGGAAGACCTTCATAAATGATAAATAAATAAGTAACGGGATTGGATTTTATTTATCACTTCCCTGGATATTTATTTACCACTCCAATGCTACCTCAAAAGGTCATCTAACTTTCAGAAGTAATATGTTGTCACTCTACGTCCAAGGTTACCAAAAAAAAAATGTATATATACTCTCACTGAACCACTGAACCACTTTCCAATCAATCCTGCACCTGTATAAAAAGAGACCCCTTCCACTCTCTCTAGTCAAGTGTAGAAAATTATTCATTTTGCTTTGCAACTGAGAGCATCTTAGCAAGCCAAAGCGCAATGAAAGCCAGACTACTTCCATTATAGGCTTTTAGTGCTGTCTCCACCCCACTGAACACACACACACACACACAGACACACACAGGCGCGTGTGTGTGGTTTTCAAGCTTCTTGTATCTTGCCGAGTGAAAATGCTAGCCAAATAATCTCTCTGCTTCCATCCCTACTTTTTATTTTGTTCACCTTGCAATCCTAGCTTCACTCATGATAAACCCACAACCCCCTGCATATTAAGACTGTGATGTTTGTTTGAGATTTTTGAACTCAACAAAGCCCCATCTGGAAACACAGCATCTTGTCTAAGAATTCCCATAGATTCTCCTTTTTTTAGAAAGTGATGCATTTATTTACCTTGGTCAAGTTGATTCAACACTCTGCTCCTTACACACACACACACACACACACACACACACGCACGCAGGCACGTACCACACAGAAGCCAAAACTCAATTCTCCCCTCTGAGCCCTGTTCAAAACATTGGGCAGTTGCACTGGAGGTAAACAACAAAGGAAAACCTATCTTGTTACTAGTTACTGGAGGGCATGTTACATTAGCGGCCCTCATGTGTGAGCACCCAGGACTAAGTACTCTAGAGATACATTCACAGCCTCTTGAATTGTTCCCTACCAAAATCACATACAACTGGAGCTCTTGCGCGGGACTGCGGGACCGCACCACGGGAAATAATTCTGGCGTGAGCTTCCCTGTCTTCATGCCAGTTCGCCCCTTGGAAGAACGCTCAAATAAACGGACGCCCTAAACTTACATCTCATCAGACAAGAGGAGGATGGCTTATAGGCACAGACAGTGCTCTGTCTCCTCTTAACCCTGTGCCTGTGCTGTGAAGGGTGTCCAGAGGATCCTGGAATTAGGCGCGGCAAGAGGGCAGGATAAATAAATTCAAGATGAGAATCTGAATTCAGTAATGCGGGGGGGAAGGGCGGGGCGTGGGGGACCGGAATGCTTACACTGCACTACTCAAGGGACGCTGGAGGGGGACCTCTGGTACAGATTAGCAGACTTGCCGTCAGGGCACTCCCGCAGGGAACCGGGGCTCCTCTCGCAGCAAGTCTGCGATGGCGGAGAAAGGGTATGAAATGCATAGGTAGGTAGGTTGCTAACTTACGGAAGAAGATGTACTCGGTATAACTGCTCCAGATCTTGTCGTCTCGGTACTGATTGACAAAGGCGGCAGTGCCAGAGGAGTTGCACGCCACCATGTGGAAGCCGGCCTCAGACAGTCGGTCGAACGCCTGCTCCAAGTAGGTGAACTTGAGGTAGAAGCGGGACGTGTACTTCTCCGGCTGCCGGTCAGGGTCGCGACTCTCATTTAGAGTGTCCCCAAAGACCTCTTTGGCCAAGGCAATGCGTCCGCACACCATGATGCGCGCCACACGCCTGAACTTGGCATCTGCCTGGTTGTCACGCACTGTCGTGTAGGAGCCACGGTAGCCCAGGGTGAGGAAGCCAGAGCGCTTGTCCGGAGCGCCGCTGCCACCGACAACGCCACTGACACCATGCGCTCCAGAGCCCGAGGGCGCGCCGCTGGCCGCCGCCCCACGCAGCAGCAGTGCATCGCTGCTGCCCTGGGAAACATTGTCCTCCAGGTCACTTTGGCAGCCCTCGTCGTTGAGCGAGTTCTGCTTGGTGACCTTGGGCGACAGCAGCTTAACCAAGTCGGTGAGCTGGAAGAACTCTGCCTCGCGCAGAAGCCGCTCCTTCTCGGGGAAGTGCTCGGGTAGCGCCAGCTGCTTATCCCGCAGGTAATCCAGAACGTACCTAAAGAGGAAACCGTCGCGGTCGATGAAGAAGCGCGCTCGGCTGTCCCTGGGCAACTCGCCCCGGCGCCGAGCGCCACCCCGGGGACTAGAGGGCGAAAACATGCTGGCCAGAGTGCTGTCCGGGACGCTGAGCAGCGTCGAGTGCTTGGTCACATAGACCTGGCCGCCAACATTCAGCTCCACTACCTCGGGGAAGGGCGACGGGGCGCAGGGCCCCGGGGCGGCGGCCAGAGGAGCGCCAGAACTGGACGCGGACACCATCTCGCTGATGGGGAGGATGGTGCTACCGCCGCTGCCCGTGTCCTTCAGAGCCATGGTCACCCACCGCCGGCCAGGTAACCCGGGCGAGCGGCACGGCGTGCTTCCAGAACCTCGAGGTCCCCTGTCCTCGGTGTGCGCTCGGGTACTCTGCACTCTCGAACTGGCCGGCTCGGTCCTCTGGACAGCCGGAGAGGCTCAGGGTTCCGGGCAGCTGTGGCGTCGGCGGCACCCTAGCTCCATCGGGCAGAGGAGCTCAGGAATGGAGCTCCGCGGGCACTGCTGCTCCTTTGGGGCGACCGGCTGCCAGTGTGCTAGAGACTTGGAGAGGTTCAGGGGCTGCGCGCGGCTCTCCGAGGGGAGGGCGGGAGGCGGGGCCGGAGCAAAGAAAACTCTCCCTCCGCTGCTGGCGAGCTAGCGCGCCGCGCCGCAGCCAGGAGCGCCGGCGCGGGCGCTAACTACTCGCAGCCCAGGAGGTGGCACTGACGTCAAGCCCCGAGCCGGGACTGGAGTCACAGCTGTCATTTAAAGAGATAGGCTGTGGGGCTGGCGGAGCTGAGTGAGGGCAGAACCAAAAGGAAAGGCCAAAGGGTGACAAAACCAGAGGGTGCGTCAAAAAGAATCAATCGAGTGAAAGTGGACTGCAGCTCATCGTTTCATCCGAGTCTCATTTATTTTCTCTCTCTTTTCCTCACTTCCACCCATTCTCCCTAATCCACCCCCACCCCCTGAGTTCACCTTTGGCAAAACTAGTTTTACTCTCTAGAAAGCTAGGACATTACAGATATTGGAATGTGGGCTGTGTTTGCTAAAAGTCTGTGAGTGAGGAGGGGTTGAATCCCAGCTAGTTGCTTTTTAAATGATAATTTTTTAAATGAAGGGCAAACTCACCTCTACCTATCTACTGACATCAAATGACATGACTGTTAAATTGATGTTCTACATCCAGTGGGGGTTTTAAAAAGTCTTAAGTTAGATTCCATTTCACAAAAGCAGTAAAGGGCTGTGTACAACAAAGCAATTCTTTTCGACCACATTTACGAAAGTTGATACACATGGCTACTTGCTGCTTATTGAAGAGAGAAACTGAAAGGGGACGATGTTCCTTTTGTCGCATCTTGATTTCTTGATCCTTCGATTAATCCTTTGATTAATCTATTTTCCTTGCAAGTTCTCAGAACAAGAGAATGGTGTACCTTTGTTATCTTCTTCACTCTAGCAATCTACTAACAAATATAAACCAGCAGTGTTTGTAATGGAAAATGAGGACAGAAATTCAAACGAGAAAAGTCCTTCCTATTGCTAGATAATCTAACATGCTGACCAGCCTGGGGCATAACTTAGTGACCAGAAACATGAGTCATCTACTTACAAAATACAAAAGTGAATATGGAATGTTTTAAGACACAACGTAAATAGCTTCATAGGTACTATAATAAAAATTACATACAGACTTTAATATTTCAAAACCCCTAAAATGCCTGCCTATGATTCCTCCCGTTCAAATTCACCAAAATAGTAATGGATTTGAGATTTAGTTGAACTTTAAATTTTCATAAATGATTAATATCCTATTATTTGAACATTACAAGCTATATTTATTTCATTGATTCCTATAAGCCACATCCACAGAAAATGCTACATCAATTTTGAAGTTTGATTACCTGAAGCAGACAGAGTTTAATGGACCAATGAAGGGACACAATACACTTGCCAAATGATGAGGACACAACACAAGGTTTGCAATGGGCATGTTCACTGAATCCCCTTACTCAACCATATTACTTCATTCCCAACTTAGATCGACTGATCAAATTGAGAAGTAAAGTTGATTTAAGTCTTTTTTTTTCACTTAAGGACTTAAATTGAGCATTTAGACAATCTGAAAAAAAAGTACATTTTCTCCCTCATTTGAAGAGTAAGAAAATATTTGGACTTTAAAATGATCGTTTCTGAAAAATGAATTAGTGAAAGCTTTTTAACCTTCATAGATGAATAAGTAATAACGCCTCAAACCGCTACTAATGAAGCCTATTTGTCATGAAGTAAATGTCTCTAATGGTGAGGATGGTGCGTACCCTGGCATTCTAATGAAGTGAATATGCAACAAATAACAAATATAAATATGAACACGGAAACGTGAGCTTGCCGTGATATCAGCTTAAAATTTGTTTTCATTTGTGTTACATAAAATATACTTATGAGATGGTCTGAATTTTATACTATAAATGAAATCACTTTAGTAATTCATAATAAATCACATTGTGTGTGGTATTGTGTGATATATTACTTTTGAAGATTATCTCTTCAACATTGATGGATTGCTTCTCCTTAATCTCTTCCTTCTGCCTACTGTTATTGCTGTCACCCTCTATCTACTCTCCAACCAAACTCCTAACTGAACAAGTAGCAAGTCAGAATGACTTCCTGCTGCAAAGCCCGTTCTTCTCCCACCAGTTCTTTTCCTCTCCAGTTATTTTTCCTCCCAATATAAATACTACTTACTCAGGAATTCCTTCCATTATCTGACCAGCTTCGTGTTCAACTGAGGTGATCCCACCTGATCCTGAGCTTGTATATGAACTAACACTGGATTTCTTAGCGGGCTGCAGGTATGGCATTCAGCCGTACACACCATTCCATCCTCAGAATGGTGCCTGGCACACGAGAGGTGGCCACTTTCTATTTGAAATATGCTCTGCTCATAAAGGGAAGGCAATGCGTCACCCACATGAAGGCCACCAGGATAAGATAGAAGTGGCAGACATAAGGAAGATGCTGTCATTCATAATTACAATCAAGACAAAAAAGTAATTTCTTGTGAAAACAAACTCAGACCCAAGAGAGAAAAGACTGCAGAGTCTGGGTTGTAGCAATCCGTTTCATGCAAAAGACCATAATCAGAAGCATTTTCCTCTAAACCACAGACACTATTAATGTTCCCCAGACCTAGCTGATAAAAATAAGAGAAAAAAAAAAGTGGATCCTTGGAGATCTGCTGCTGTTATGCAAAGGCAGGGCATCAAACTTCTGTGGCAGGGGAGTGATGCTGGATTCCACCTCCAGCACCTTCTAAAACAGCACAGTCAACACAGTGTGTCTCCAAAATCACAGCTAATAAGCCATAGATATATATATTGGTTCCATGGCATAGCACATAAGTAATTTGCAATTTAAGACAGTAAAGTGACTATTGCTTTTCACAAGGTAGAAATGAAGTTAAAAGTGGAAACTATCTACCTTGATGCAAAGAAAGAACATGAACAGGGAACTAAGAGGTTTAGATAGAACTCGGTCAACATCTAACCAGCTTGTAATTTCAGCAAGTTACTTCATCCCTGAACATAGCTTGTTTTAGACACTGAGGACATAATAAAGACCACAGGCTTAACTCTTCAGTGAGGGATAATCCAAGGCTACAGGAGTCCCTCATATTTACGACAACTATTTCAAGTTTGGAAATAGTCAGATACTAACTTAGATGTACCCAAGTGGAACACTGGTATTAGTTTAGCAAGGTAATAGAATAATTACCTACCGTGGTCTAGGCTGTAGGTTGCTAACCCATCGCCACATTATATGTACATACATTGTGTGTGTGTATGTGTGCTTGTATGTTAATTCACTTTACATATTATTCTGCTATGCATCCTACAATGCTCACATAGTCTGGTAGAATGCGACTCCATCATCATGAAGATCCCCTACAACGTTATAATCTTTACCCAGTGTAGATACCATTTCACTTACAGGATTTTGCTTGGTCTCCACTTCTTCTTCCTCCTCCTCCTTCTTCCTCTTCCTTTTCTTCTTCTTCTCTTCCTTTTCTTCTTCTTCTTCTTCTTCTTCTTCTTCTTCTTCTTCTTCTTCTTCTTCTTCTTCTTCTTCTTCTTCTTCTTCTTCTTCTTCTTCTTCTTCTCCTTCTCCTTCTCCTTCTCCTTCTCCTTCTCCTTCTCCTTCTCCTCCTCCTCCCCCTCCTCCATTTCCTCTTTCTCCTTCACTATAATAAACACATTGGGTAGTATGTATCCAAGGCCAACTCTAATTTTAAAGACACTATCTGATATCTGTTTATTTTATTTGGAGCAATGAAAGTTTTATTAAAGTGAAAATAAAGACAAAAAACAAGTTTCTCTCTTTCTTGTCATTCTAAGCAAAATGCCTGATTTTTTCTCAACCATAAGTCTAATTTTAATTTTCTACCTGCAACATTCAAAAGCAAATACGAAACATATGGTAGCAAGTGTTTTTATTCTTTATTCCCAGCACTCAGAAGGCAGAAGAAGGATGATCTCTGTGAGTCTAAGGCCAGCCTGGTCTACAGAGAGAGTTCCAGGAAAACTGGTTTTTGTTTGTTTGTTTGTTATTGAAACCTTATCTCAATAGCAAAATAAAATAACTGCAATAAAAAGTAATCATGAAAAAGGCAAAATGGCTTTAATAATATAGCTTAGATAGCCTATGTGATAATTTGAATGTAGTTGGCCCCCATAACCCCATAATTTCATAATCTCATGGGGAGTGTCACTATTAGGAGGTGTGGCTTTGTTGGAGTGGGTACGGCCTTGTTGGATGGAGCCTGTTACCGTGGGGGTGGGCTTTGAGGTTTCATATACTCAGGATATCATCCAGTGAGTCAGCTGATTTCTTCTTGCCTCTACTCAAGATGAAGCACTCTCAGCTCCAGAACCACTTCTGCCTGCACTCTTCCATGCTCCCCGTCATGACGGACTGAACTTCTAAACTGTAAGTGAGCCCCTTCAATTAAATGTTTTCTTGTAAGACTTGCCTTGGTCATGGTGTCTCTTCAAAACAATAAAAACCCAAACTAAGACAGCCTACTATATAAAAAAATGTTAGCATATAGCCAGCATATGTATGAAAAATGTTACTTTTTCCCCATCTAGATCTTGAATGTGAAGCATTTTCTTTATTCTAGATTACATTACAATTGAGACTAAGCCAATTCTGTGTGTGATCCCTCCACTGTTCAATGCTCTATATAGCTCTATAATGTAAATGGATTAGAAGAACCTATATATTTTGACACTTGATAAGAAAGCAATGGTTTTAAGTATTTTGTCAGAAGACTGTGATGAAAGGAAACCAACCAGAAGTTGGCATTGGGGTAAGGTCATTCAACTTGTGCAATTCAGACCATTAGAATTTTTCTAATGTACATGTCTATGTACAATGGGGAGAGAAGACGTAAACAAAAATATTATAGTCATTAAATAATTTGTGTTCCTCTTATAACAGGGCAACTGAATAGCACACCTTACTCTGGGGAGAAAAAGAAAAGCCAGTGCAGGAATTATTTTGTGATGATACAGCCTCCTGTGAAGATAGATGCTAAAAAGAAATCCCGCACTAGCTCAGAATTGAGTATAATAAAGGTTATTTATTTAGGGGTAGACTCACAGATCACAGTCCTCTGCATGAACAGAGAACAGGAACTGAATCCAGCAGCCTTAAGAAAGAGCAAGCGAGTGTGGGCTTTACATTGGCAATTATAGTATAATAATAGGTCACGCTCAAGTTGGCTCTAAAGGCTACTGGCTGAAGGAGTTCCTATAGCACTCCTAAAGTGCAGAAAGTCAGTTTCCAACCAGAACAAAACAAGAGGGCTAACCTCTTCAGCAACAAAGTTGGAAATACGAAGCAAAGCAAATTACATATTCGGCAATTCTTACTACAACTGTAGAACGCTGGAAGCCAGGCAAAATTCAAGTTTATTCCCAAATTGCAAACATCGGTTTTGAGATTATCAATGATTCCAACACAAATGAGATTTATAAAAATGGGATTTAAGTAAATTCTGACTATGCTCAAGGTCCATTTTATATGGTATATTATTTCAAATTAAACATCTTCATAAGATAATTTCTTTAATCAATTTAAGTAGAAATTTTGTTACAGGCACTATGCAAGGTTAGAATAAATTAAAATACCCCACCAAAAAAAAAAGAACGTTTATTTATGATTCAATGTAGCTAAACCTTTAATATATTCTGTGGCATGTAAAGTGTGATCCTCTGGCATTTTGAAATAATGTCATTTGTGAACCATTTTCAAATCGGCATATTTAATATGCACATCATGTTTTTGGAAATGGAATACAAGCAATCTTGCGCATTTCTGACTGTATTGGGAAGATGCTTAACAAAAGGGTCTACTATTTCATTTTCCCTAACTATGCGCATGCCTTAAAAATGGCTCAGGTAAACCGGGCGGTGGTGGCGCATGCCTTTAATCCCAGCACTCGGGAGGCAGAGGAAGGCGGATCTCTGTGAGTTCGAGACCAGCCTGGTCTATAGAGCTAGTTCCAGGACAGGCTCCAAAACCACAGAGAAAGCCTGTCTCGAAAAACCAAAAAAAAAAAAAAAAAAAAATGGCTCAGGTACCCAAAGTCAATGGGACCAAAAAACAAACAAACATATTTCCCACACTCTAAGAACATTATGGGCAACACCTTTAGCTTCACTGAACTAAGGGGATGATATCTAAGCTAGAATGGACTCTAAGCTCCTTCAAATAACACCAACGAGGGTACAAACGCAAGTGATATTGAAAGCATATAAATCTACCAAATTCTGTGATATGATTTAAGAACTGCCCCTCATTGGAAGAAGGCTCTGAAACACAATGTAAAATTGAAATACTACTTTTAAGAACCAGTCAGAATGTCCCTAAGGGATAACTCCAAACTACAAACATTATCTCATTATTTTGACTAAAGACTCTTGACTATTGAATTTGAGTTTATAGTTAAAACACTATTGGGGCATGAATCTGTTATTTCTGGTGTTCCTCAGCTTCTACTCATTAGGTTTGTCTAGAGAACATTTAGATCGTGACTATGAGACAACACATGCTCCTTTAGTGAAATCATTATGGAAATAGTATTTCTGGAAATGCATTGACCCTTTTGTTGCCTGTCCACAATGGGAGTGCAGGGTGAATTACATAAAGATGTAGTTGTGAGTCTAAGGTCTCCATTTACCAAAATGTTGGGGAAATATCCCAACCTGAAATAAAAAAAATAAAATTAAGTTTCCCAGGTGATCAATTATTTTGTAAAAGTAGAGTGTAGATGGAAATATTGTTAGACAAAGTTGCATGCAGCATTTGCTTAGAAACAAGTCAAGTTCCTTGTTTTAATGTAGGATTTGTTTAGAACTGAACATGAAGGGATGGAGGGATGAATCAGCAATTAAATGTCTGTTGCTTCTAGAGGATCTCTCAGTTTGGTTCCCAACATATTTGTTGGGTGACTCGCAACTGTCTGAAACTCCACCTCTTGCAGCTCCAACATCCTCTTCTGGCTTCAGCAGGTGGTCATGTCCATGTGCACATACCACATACATACAACTATGCATAATTAATACTAAAAAATAAAAAAAACTGGATATATTCAGTTGATTGAAGTTCCTAATATGGGTCAATTTCTAAGCTACATGGTATGTGAGACTCTATTATATGAAATAGTTACCTTTTGCATAATTTTATATAACTCAATCTAAGTTTTTAATGACAACACAATCTACTACCATATGAACAAATGACAAAATATTTATATTCTTATGCTGAAGAAAGTTCTATCTACGACTTTTACCTCAATTACATGAGAATTTATATATACCTATACAAAAATTATTTGTCCATCGTAGGCCAGTGATGTTCTGACATATTATTTGTATGCATCTGTTTTTGTCTCTAACTAGACTGGAAACTCTGTGAAGCATATACTATAATTTAGTTTGTTTTGTTTTTTAATTTATTTCAGAACTCTGCTTAGAAGTGGGAAACTATGTGTTTGCAGTGCGACTATTTAGTGAGGTTTCTCTCTGGCACCATTTAATTCTATGCTTTGCTAAATAGGGAAAAACCTGTTACTTGTTTGTCTCCAATTTCCATATTTAAAAGTATACCAGTAAGTTCAAACAGAAAAAATAGAATTCATGGCTGGAGATATGGTTCATTGAGAACAGGTGTTGCTCTTGCAGTGGCCTGGAGTTGGATTCTTAGCTCCTAAGTCAGGCTACACACCACAAACTTCAGCTCTAGTTCCTAGGGACCAAATACCTCTGGCCTCCACATACCTGCAACAGAGTGAGTGTGTGCCCACATATATGCCCCCCACACACACCACAGAGAAATATACACATAATTAAAATAAAATTAGAGCCCAATGCTTTAGTCTGAGGGAGCATTTGAATGTGAGCTATAAGTTCAACTAGTAGTCATACGATATTCTATTATTCAGGTTCAGTAAGAACCACTTTAGAAAACATCTAGTTCCTAATGAAATGTGTGGTACAATATTATTTGTCAGAAATGTCAGAATGTAAGATAGTTTTCCCCATCAAAAAAAAAAAAAATTAAGACCGTCTGAGGAGAGGGACTGAGTAATCCAACCATAACAAAGACACAGCTTTAATAAGCATTTTCCTTGTCAGTGTGCTAGCTGGTCAAACAGACACATCCTAACATCTCTAGAAAATCTTATTCAGCTGACACTAGCCTCAGAGCAAGTCAAACTCTCTCACTTAAACAGCAATGACTTTCTCTCCACCTTTTTGTTTTTAGGTTTAGCTGAACGATTAGGGCTTTAAGATATCTCACAAGACTGGTATCAGACAGTGGCTGGCTGTAAAGACTCAAACAGGCAAGGGCTTCAACAAATGAAGGTTTTGAGTCCCCCCCCCCCCTGCATCATCTTTGCATCATGGTGATTCAGGGCTCCAAATTTGCCAGACAGAATCAGAGGGTCAAGCAGAAACTAAACCATTTTGTGACTTAGTGTAAGAAATCACAAAGCATAAATCCTGCTACATTTTAGTAATCAAAGTCACATAAGAGCCTCCCCTCATTAAAAGGAGAAGACACAGATTCTACTACTTGAAGGGAGGAAAAGACCCTTCTGGAAATGCTTGAGAAAAAAATAGATCATTGTGACCATTTGGAGAAGTATAATCTTCCATAAAAGCAGTCATAATAATATTCTTTCCATGTAAAAGTTTTGTTAATTTTTATCTTCTAAAGGTAAAATATAATTACATTGTTTCTCCTCTTTCCTCTCCCCTTTCTTTTCCTGCCTCCAATCCTTTTCCTGGCCTCTCATTTCCTGCACTCATTCCATATATACTATGTGAGTATGCATATATATGCATATGTATGCATAAATGCAAATGACTGAATATATGTGTGTGTGTGTGTGTGTGTGTGTGTGTGTGTGTGTGTGTGTGTGTGTAAAATTTCAGGGATGAACACTAGTATTGGATAACCAATTAGGAGACTCATTCTTGGGAACAACTCATTCTTCCTTCCTCTGAAGTCTTTAGTAGTAGCTCATAGTAATTTGTTTATGAGTGGGTGGTGCCCCCTGAGATTTCCTTTTTGTAATATCATCTCCATGGATGCAGGCAGCTATATTGTTGAGGTATCATGGGTGAACCTTCTCTATTATGGAGGAGACAGAATCACACAGCAGACATCCTGGTCCTCTGACTCCTGCAGTCTTCGCAGCCCTGTTCCCAAAGTTCAGGAGCTGGGTTGTAGAAGTACCCATTGTTACAATATGTTGTCCTCTGCATTTTGACCAGCTGTAGATCTCAGTAGTGGTCTCCAGCTGCTGCAAAGAGAAGCTTCTCTGACGCTTTCTTGCCATTATTTGTGGATAGAATGACAATATTTAGGAAGCAGTTAGGAGTTATGCTATTTTTATAAATTGGTGATATAAGGTTCTCCTCTAAGTTCCATAACCTCATTGCCCCTGATCCTTGGGTAGGTTTCTAGCAGTAGGCATGCATCAGTTTTCTTCTGTTAAGCAGGCCTTATAGAAGAAAAAAAAAAAAAAAGTTGGCATCAACTGATGTATAGGTGTCAGTGCTATGCCTTTAGGGACACCCTGCCATGAAGCTCATTGTTGGGGCTGATAGAACTATTGAATGGAACTTTTATCACTTGTAGAATATTAAGAGAGAGAGAGAGAAACAGAGAGAGGAAAGAGACAGACAGAGATGTGAAAATAGAGCCATAGCATTTTTCTGTCACATGCAGTTTATAGGTTGTGGATACCTAATTGTGATATATAGGATATATAATAAAAGACACACATGCACATACACACACACAAAGACCTAGCTCAATCATAAGGCTGTCTGAAATGTTAAACCAGCATTTACAGACATGAAAGTACATCCAGGTGTTTCCCTCATTTTTAATAAGAGCATTCATTTTTTCACCCTGATCATTTATTCTGCTCTAATAAATTGCCTCAGCCAATTTGCATTTGCTCTAGTTAATCCAGACCTCCCCTCTGCTGCATCCTTTCAGCTTCTCTTGCAACATCTGCAGGCTTTAATTCACCCTTGTCGAATCATCCCCTTTATCTTTTAGATGCTGACCCAGTAAACACAGATACATCTGTGAACACTTTAAAATGTACTTGGTATCCCACATCCCACAGTTTTTTCACTCTGCTCATTATACAGTTGATGTAGTCCTACTGTATAAACTCACATTTCTGTTTTGTAAAGCTTGTTTTGCTTCCTAAAGCAATACTGACTTTATCTAGCTGAACTCAAGGTTATTGTTGGTCTGTGTATAGCCATGAACCCCATCATACTCTTATTATATTTATTCAAAGTTTAAAAAGACAATATATTCAATATGGCACTATATGTGACTACACATAAAAGCATATACTTTAAATTTCCATGGGGTAAATATAGTAATAAGATTGAGACGAATAAGAAAAATAATATAACAAGAGATATCATAAAATTCTAAAATTTTAAACGTGGCCTAATTATGTATAAAAGCTTTGACTTATGAGATTCTAAGAAGAAAAAAGACTGTCAGTCACAATATTCAAACTATACAGAATAAATAAAAATTTGCCTATACATTTAAGAAAGCAAATTGGTCATGTCTGAAAATTAGGACTCCATGTTTATTTCCAACTACATAGTGAGTTTGCAGTCATTCTGGTCGACACATACATACATATTTGTGCACACAGATACACACATGAAAGCTTGACATAGGTAGTATCTGAAGTAGTATATCATATATATATATATATGTATGTATACACACATATGTATTGTCTTATTTAGGAGAATAGAACATTTTCATCATGTTCTAAAAACAGTAAGCTGATTTATAGTTTATTAAAAACAATTTTAAGCTCAATGTTAGTAACATTATTCCAATTTCTTCAAAAGAGGGAATGGAAATTTCTGAATGTTCACTGAATAACTGAAGATCACACAGCCAATATCTAATAGAATTTGGATTTGACGTGTGTTTCTTTGATGGGAAAGTAGAGGAAAACGTGTAAAGGGCAAAGAGTTAGTAAAGAAAAAGACTGAATGGCCATTCAGACAGTGTGTTTTTGACAGAAGAAATGGAGCACATGGTGTAGAGTTAAAGGAGGAAATTGGGAGTGAGGGAGGATGCCCTTCACTTCTGAGGAAGAAGTTTGTGGACAAAAGGAGGGGGTAGAAATCTCAATTGGACAAAGAAGGGGGACACAGGGACAGGATAAAGGGAAGGTTTGACAGGGAGGCAGAGCTATTTCTCATCAGACAGATTACAAATAACAACAACATCAGAAAATGGATAAATTAACCTGTAATTTCTTTAGATTGCTAGAAGAAATTCCTTCAGGTCAAATATTTCTATAACCCTTTGACAGCTGAAAGGAGCTTCCCCTAAGAGCTGAGAACTAGGATGAGATCAAATTGCCATTTTTCTTCTTTTCTTTCATTTGCTGCCCCCGAAATCAGTTATAAATGTGACCCTGGAAATTTGCTTCTCAAATTGAGGGGCAGGGTAATTAGATTTCACTGTTAGTCATGGAGATGGCAATAACCAACCTCAATCTGTAGGGTATTTTAGAAAGTCAGGCCAGCTTCTGAGTCCCTCATGTTGGACTGTTTGTTCATTTTGTGACAGCCTTGATATCAGCACATAAAATAAAAATTTAAGATTCTCATCTTGTTTTTATTGCAAATTAATTGTGACTAGATTGTGCCGGCTCACGATAAGCAATCAAAGGTCATGAGTTATGCTCAGCATGTGCAGTCAATCCTCATGGAACGCATTTTAGGACCTGACAGATAGATAGGAATACTTATTAGAAGAATAGTAAATGTCTCCTACTCTGGCATTTTGTTGGGAGCAGTGAGACCCCAGATCCTGAATTTCTTGTTTTCCCCTGATCTGAGTGCCTACAGCTGCTCTGAGCACGAGACCTTCAGGAGTTCCTGATGGCAGAAGAGTGGTTTTTGGTGGGTTTGGCTGGGGCGTGGCTATCTCTATACAATCTGCCCCTGAACACAATAAAGGGGGCATTCTTGGGGAATTCAAGGATGACCCATGTCCCTGTCTCTCTGTCTGTGTGTGTCTGTGTATTTTAACCTCCAGCCCCCTTGCCTGAAGCTCGCAGACAGGGTAATAGTGCACCGAGCTCAGACACGGGGGCACCGTGTGTGGCAGTATTTAGTCATTATTTCATTTCTTGTTTTCCCACAGCAAATATTTATGCAATGCCTTCTTTGTGATAGACATCCAGCTCAACCTAGAAATGATGAGGAACACGGGGTTGGTTAAAGGTTCTGTCCTTGTTTACCTTGAACTTGGGGTCTGCTTCCTAATTCCATTCCTGTCATCATTTCTAATAGTTTGTCATTTCTCCTGCTTTGCCATTGGAACTGCTATCTTAGGACAGATCTTGAGTCTCTTAAACCTATAACGACCACATCTTCTTCCTAATTCCTAACGTCTGGTACATGTGTCCTGATGCCTGATGCACACTTACAGATCAGTGAGAATCATATCAGAAGAGCTTTAAACACCTTGCAGAATAGAATATGGATAAGAGGAAAATGTATTTCTTTTATCAATAAAAGCAAAAAAAAAAACTTTGAATGAATGTGTTGGATTAATTATTCTATGTAGCCATTCCAACTGGGAATTAATCTCATTCAGTCTTCCTCCTTTAAAGGGACCAGAAGCATTGCATCAGACATAGAGTAGATAACGACTAGGAAAGGAGAAAGTGGAAAACAAAGACTCTGATGTTATTCCTCTCCTTTATTTTAGTTTTATACCTATGATCATCACTGTGTTAAATATAGCAAAAAGAGAGGTGGGAGGGGTTCCTCTTTTATTCCTTATGGTTCTGCTTCCTGGGGACACAGAGAAGATTGAGAAAGGGAAGAGTGGACCTACAAGGACAAGAACAAGGAATTCTTCAAGCTCACAGGATTGTGGTATTAGTTTAAACAGAATGCAGAGATTGACAAGCCAAGAAGAAGAGCTTAGAAAGGATGACAGCAGTGATGGCCAAGATGGAAGAAAAATGGAAGATCTGCAACAAATTTAATGTGCCTACTGGGGACTCGTTAGGAACACATTGGGTGTTTTCAAAGATTTCAGGAAATTGACAAAATCAGAACAAAAAGGGAGTTAATGGAAATTAACTGACCACAATAAGCCAGATGTTACATAATTCCACATTTGTTGTGCAAATATATACTTTGTGATTTTTGCAGATTAAATCGTGGATATAAGTAATATCATCATCATACTGATTTTTGAAAAGTGAGAGGAACAAAAGATACTTAGCTAGACAGTAGCACTATTTGTACACATTTTCATGTAACCAACAGCGACAATAATGGTAAATTATTTCTAAGCCTACAGAGTATGTCCCAGGAATTGTTATAAGCAATTGGCTTATATTAAGCTATTTAATCCTCAGAAAAATCCCATTAAATGTATACTGTATCATCCCTGCTATCACTGGGAATTAAAGGGAAGCAGAGAAAATTGAATAACTTCCCTTTGTTGATACAACCAGGAGAAGGTGGGTGTGCTCTTCCCCATCGGGCAATAGAGCTGCAGTTACAATGTTTCCATCCCTGTACTAATTTCTAGACCTGCTGTTTTTGGGTTTGTCTTGTTTTGTTTATGCATAAACAGCAAGAATTGTTTGTTTAGTTTTATCGTTCCTATTACTTCCCTTTCAACTCACTGCAATTTTCTTTTGACTGTTTCTTCAGATCAAACTTCTGGTGTGTGCAGTATTGTTCTCCAGCCAATGACTTTTTTTTCAAACTAAAATTATTAACTATCACTTGTAGAACTTTTAGAGACCTGGTCCCTTCACTGCACTTTGTCACCTCATGCTGCTTCATCCACCTTTTCCTGCTAGGCATGTATCCATTCCCATCACCGACTGAAAGAAATGTAGGTCACAAACTGGGATGTGTACTTTCAGGTGTTCTAGTCTAGCCACAGAAAACAAAGAGTGGGATCCCAAAGTTCAGGAGCAGTTCAGAACACTACTCCCACTGTGGCCAATCACAAGCCACCTGCAGAGCTGATACTATCTAGCAAGACCCAGCACTCACTGGAAGGTTTTATACTTTTAGTGTTACGACCCAGTGTTATGAAAAGAAGTGAAGCGTTAATCAAATTCATCTGAATCAATGAAAATCAGGAGTCAAATATAGGGGCAGAAACCTAAAAGATCAAAGAACCTGAAGCAGCTGCCAGTCTCTTTCTTCCTCTCTAGTTCTTGAGTGCAAAACCCCTGAGATGGTGTCTCCATCCCCCACCTCATCACTCTCTCTCTCAGCCTCCCAAGTGCCAGGATTAAAGGTATGCCCCACCACCAGTGGGCTTCTGTGGTTAACTAGTGGCTAGCTCTGCCCTCTGGTCTTCAGGCAAGCTTTAATATTTGTCAGAACACAAACAAAATATCACACAACAAAGAAGCACAGTAAAATCAGTTGAGATGAGAGGCTTGCAGAACAGATTTTGGGAATGCCTGGAGCTTCTGGGTCTTCCCAGTGAAATTCTTTCCTGGACAGGTGTCAGCATCAGTGCACAGCAGTGCAGGAGGTCTTGTACAACAGAAAATTTAAGCAGTTTTAACAGCCAAGGTTTTCACTGCAACCCAGTCACAGACGAGGTTTTCTGCCTTGTGCCTGGCATCAGTCATTAGATCTCTCCTATGTTTGAGCTGGCAAATTGGCAAACAAGAACCTCATTGACAGCCATACTATTGAACATCTTTTTCATGCTCTAAGATAAACAAAGATGCTTTTATCAGTTAGGAAAAGGTCTGAAAGATAACTAGAGGTAATGCACTAAGAGTTGAAGGCAAAAGGCAAACTTGTGCCTCCTCAAACTTAAATTCCTTATCCTAGATGCATAGATTTAGTATATTTTTTTATTTAAATGTATTCCAAGTTAACATTTCTACATGCAAAATAATATTAATGTAAAACAAATGAACACATCTTAATTTTCTCTTGCTAACTACTTGAAATTCTTATGTAGTTTATATTTACAATGCATCAGAACTTAGTCTGGCTTCATACTTACTTCATACTTACTTATGGTTCTTGACACATAACTGGACTACTTCTATTCTCTCCTTATTTTTACTAAATTGGGAAAAAAAACCCTTTATATGCATCAACTATTGATACACTAGTCAGTACCTTTTAATAATTTATATTATTCTAAATCAACCCAATATTAGAGAATTTTATCAAATTTATGTTTTATATGTACATTTGTAAAATCGAAACAATATTGACAAATAAACCTTTTTAACAAACATTTGATATGTAAGTTATTATCTGTAGCTTCATCCATATTTGTTTACACAAGACCCCTTTCCTAAAAAAATTAACATTATGTATTTCTATCTTAAATATCTAAGAATTTTTTAGAAATCTTGAAATAATTTGCAGTCTTCCTAAGTTATACATTAAACTGGAGGCTCTATTACATATAAGAGAAAAAGTCTCCTAGAAAAATCTCTTCCAGTTGCAGTTCAGCATTTCAAGTTATAGATTTAAGCTGCATTTAAAGAAAACTAAAATTAAGAAATAGAATACATTCTTGGGGTAGTTTATTTTCTTTGCACAAACACGTAGTTAAAAAACTGTTTCAAAGGTAGAGCTAATGGTGGCTTTTGAACGGACAAGCTGAAAAGGTCAAAGTCTGTCCAAATGTCTTCTAGCTCCTTCCTGGGCCCCGTGATTCATCTGCTGTGCTAACCCCCTGCCGGGAAAGAACACATTGTGAGCTGGTGGTCCGTAAGAATGGCACAGCTTTAATATTCAACTTTCTTCACCAGAATTTTCTGAGTTCTACCTGCTGTCTTTCCTCTTTTCTCTCCCCTTAAAGACTACAGAATGGTAGTATCATCCACCCTAAACCACCTAGGTTCTTCTCCTTCATAGAATCCATTGATGTGAGACAGTCTCTGTACATTTTCTATTACTGCTTCCCTGTTCTATTTTAACTGTAATCATAGGTTGGATTTAGAGCATGCAGCTATTCAAAAAATGAGTGCATTTTTCCAGTGTAATATACAAATTTATTTATTAGCTATCTGAATATAAGTCTAATTTATTTCATTTGTAAGTGTTCTTTTTTAATTTATTGATTTTTAATGACCTCTACATTTTTCTCTGCTTCCCTCCCTGCCTCTCCCCTCCCCTTCAGCCCTCCCCCCAAGGTCCCATGCTCCCAATTTTCTCAGGAGATCTCGTCTTTTTGTACTTCCGATGTAGATTAGATCTATGTATGTCTCTCTTAAATAAGTCTCCTTCTATGTAGAAAATTAGTGTTTTTCATCAGTTATAAATCTGAGTTTCATATATGTGTGTGCATGTGTATGCATGTGTGTGTGTGTGTGAATTGTGTTCCAAGAATTCATCACGACCTTTAAAAGTCCTCTTCAAGTTCTTCAGTGTTGACACATCTGTTCACAACACATGTTTTGCTTAGTCTTCAGTTAGGACTAAGTGCTCTCTCTTTTTATGAACAGAAAAGAGTACATTTTTATGTCTTTTTCTTAATTTCAGCATTTATGAGAAAGTAATGAGATGTATATGTAGCTGGAATGTTCCTTCCCTCTAGGTTGACATTATTTTCTTTTCTGCTTTAAACATTGCGAAGAGATTTCCTTCCTCTTTCAAGGTCAGAAGCTCTCCCTCTCTATTATTATATAATTAGTTATCTACCATCATTGTATGGTTAGATATTGAGTAGAAATATCACCTCAAAAGAAGCTACACCTTGTGAGTAAATTAACAGTCATTTCCAACATGTGAGTTGAAAACGTGATCACTTATTAATTAAGCAAGATTAGATGAACATATGATAGCAGTATCTCTAAATATAAATGTCCCTGGATATCTACAGCAAAGTGTAATTAGAAAACAAAACATTTCCATAAAGCATGGGTATGATTTAAAGACCAAAAATGGAAGAGAATAAACCAAAAAGGGCCATTTTTCAGATAGACGATTAGTCAAATATTACAAACAAAACAAAACAATAAGCACAGAAATGAGGTGCTGATGGCCTTGGGACCAACATTATTTTTGAGTTTCCATGAATTCATCCAAAAAATTGCAGCAATTAGGAAAAAAAAACAGCCTTATCAAAAATTTAGAAGAAAAAAACTGGTTTGTCAGATATAATGTAAGTCAACTAATGAAAGTTGAAGATTGTTTTCCATTTTAAGGATGTCCCACATATTGTTATGGGACACAGTTTTAAAGGATACATTGTTTGGGGGCTGTGGAGGGGGCTCAGTGGTTAAAAGCACTGACTGCTCTTCCAGAGGAATCTCTCTCAATTACCAACAGGTGCTGCCAATAAAACGCAGGGGAACGATAGAAACTGAGCAGGCTTTTTGCATTCTCCATTGTTCACCTACCAATATGGACCTATCACCAACTCTAGGTCCCTTAAGAGTGAAAGGAAAATTCAAAGAGACCAGAAAAAGAAATAAAGTTGAGCATGAAAAAGAGGAGGCAAATAAAGAGAGCATAGATTAGGAAATCTTTCTTTTATTTTAATGTCAGAAAGAGATATCCTAACTCATTTTTTCTTTCCAAATATCCATTATCTGGGGAGTGGCTGAGCAAACTATAGCACATTAGTACAATAGACATGATGTGATTCTGCAAAGGAGGAAAGATAATCTCTATGTTAAATAACGATACTTAGATCTTCCAGGATACATTATCACATGAAAAAAAGATGTATAGTTCTTTAACTATAAAAGTTGCAATAGAAGGAAATTGTGAAGTTATAGAATAAAAAAAAAATCCCATGGGTGTTTTTTGAGTTGGTTTTTCGGCTTTCTCCTGTTGTGGGAATAAAATGTTAGGGCCAGAATATTGAAGAACTCTTTAACACTGTAATCATTTGTTTATAAAGAAGAAGCTGTACAGTAATGATAAGTTAATAATAGCTTTGAATCTATGAATAATTTTGAATCTGACAGGTTTCAGAGAGACGTAAAATGAAAGGGGAATATAAGCTCACTTCTCAACAGTGTCTCCGGAAACTCCGCAGAGGCATTCTTCACAGACCAGCACACCACAAATACGGCCACATTACACTTTAAAAGGCAAACACACAGGAGAAAGTAAATGGAGAGCCCAGTAATGGAATTTTTCTGGTTTTAGTTTGATGACTTTGCTACATAAAATGCAAATTTTAAAATATAAAACCAGGCCTGGCAATGGTGGTGCATACCTTTAATCCTAGCACTTGGGAGGCAGAGGCAGGTGGATCTCGATGAGTTCGAGGCCAGCTTGTTATAAAAGAGCTAGTTCCAGGACTTGCTCCAAAGCAACACAGAGAAACCCTATCTCGAAAAACATATATATATATATATATATATATATATATATATATATATATATTACATATATACATATTTATACGTATATATGTTTATATATGTATTACACACACACACACATATATATATATATATATATATATATATATATATATATAGAGAGAGAGAGAGAGAGAGAGAGAGATCCAGCAACAGTGAGCAACACCACTTTGAAAACGAAGCTAATGAAAGTTTCAGAAAAGCAATTGTATGTCACATCATTTTTCATGCCAGCATGTCGAACCTATCCAGAAAGTTCTTAAATTTGTTTTAGGCTATCAGTTCATGTTCTTCACTTGACCCCAATATGTAGCATTCTTAAAACTTAAAAATATTTCTGGGATTAAATGAGTTATCTTAATCATTAAAATTAGTGTCGTCATATCAATATCTAACCAAAAAGTAAATAGTTTTTCTGTATTTTATCTGTGTCAGGTATAAGCATGAAGTTGGGTGGGTTGGGGTCCTCTTACCTGGTTTTCCTATGAGATATTTTTACCCTTAGGAGCTCTTAGGATTTTACACTTCAGTCTACAGACCACCAACAGATTATGTTCTGCATTGTTTTCAAATTTAAGTTTTTAATGCTCCTTTGTGGATTTCACATCATATACATCTCAATCCCACTTATCTCCCTGTTCCTTCCCATCCATCCCTTACCCTTGCAACCTCCTGCAACCCAATTGTAAAATTTAAAATAAAAAGTGGGAAAAAAAGAAAAGAAAAATCTCATTGTGGGAGCTGTAGTGTGAGACACAGTCCTTTAGAGTCACACAGTCCTTTAGCCCATGTATTACTACTTCCACGTGTTCACTGCAGTCAGTGATTGGTCTAATTTGAGGTTTCTAGTTTTTGTTACATCATTAATACTAGCCCTCACTGGAGCTCCTCTTGGATATTCTATTGTTTCCTTGTGTCATGGAGGTTCTGTAACATTGGGTCTGCAGGACTAGTCCCTTCATGTGCTGCAGCAGATCAAAGAAGGGGTGGATGATGGGATGGGCCAAGCCATAGACCTGACTCTTGGTCTGCATGGTTGCTGACTTGGCCAGCCCACCATCTGTTCCTCATCTTCAACACCAGAGTGAGGTCTATAGCAAGACCCCACCCTGTGTAGTAAGCAGCAAGGGGTGGGGTCAGTTCTCCTGTTCTCATGTCCTGTGATTGGCTTGCCAACATCTACACCACCTACACCACTACTGTATTGCCTAAGCAAGGTGTAAGGGCCACTCTGCCCAGAGCCTCAGCTGGTGAGAGGTAAAGTCAGTTCTCTTGCTCTAGTGATTTCTGGGGATGGCTCTCTTACCTGTCACAGGCAGTGAGGGGAATGGGGATGGGGCTTTTCTCCCTCACCCACAAACCATATGGTAGATGAGGGACAGGGCCTAATCACTCACACCCACTTTCTTTGATGGCTCACTCAAACCTCTATCAATGGGATCAGCTCTACTGTGTTGCCCAGGCAATGTGTGGAACCCACACTCCCTAGTGCTACATCTGGTGAGGGTTACAGTCAGTTCCTTTATCTGCTGCAGTTGACAAGATTGAAGGGGTAGTACATACTGCATTTTAAAGTCTTCTTCTTACCTGCACCCCACCCCCATGCCCAAGTTCCCAATTTTTGCCTGGCAATTTTGTCTACTTCCAATATCCAGGATAACTATGTTTTTCTTTGGGTTCACCGTCTTATTTAGCTTCTCTAGGATCAATGTCCTTTATTTATGGCTAGAATCCACTTATGAGTGAGTACATACCATATGTTGAGGGGAGCTACGGGCTGCGTTCCTGCCACCTAGCTCCTGGTCGCCTGGCTAGCTTATGCCCCAAAATAACAACACACAAACTGTATTCTTTTAAACATTGCTTGGCCCATTAGCTCTAGCCCTTACTGGCTAATTCTCATATCCCAATCAACCCATCTCTAATAATCTATGTAGCACGAGAATTACTGGGAAAGATTCAGCATGTCTGACCTGGGGGCTTCCTTCATCACATCTGGCTCTGAGAGGAGCTGCCCTGCATCTGAGCTCACTTCTTCTTCCTCCCAGCATTCTGTTCTGTTTACTCCGCCTGCTTAAATTCTGCCCTATCAGATGGGTCAAGGCAGTTTCTTAATTGACCAGTGAAATCCTACATCATCTTTTTGGGTCTGAATTACCTCACTCAGGATAGTGTTTTCTATTTCTTTCCATTTAAATGCAAAATTCAAGATGTCATTGTTTTTTACCGCTGAGTAGTACTCTAATGTGTATGTATTCCACACTTTCTTTATCCATTCTTCTGTTGAGGGTCATCTAGGTTGTTTCCAGGTTCTGGCTATTACAAATAATGCTGCTATGAACATAGTTGAACAAATGTTTTTGTAGTATGATAGGGAGATGGGGAGAGAGAAGGGAGAAGGGGAGGATGGTGAGAGCTTGGGGGAATGGGATGGCTGGGATGGAGGAAGGGTGGCTATGGGAACAAGGAAGTAGATATCTTAATTAAGGGAGCCATTTTAGGGTTGGCAAGAGACTTGACTCTAGAGGGTTTCCCAGGTGTTCAAGGAGATGTCCCCAACTTGTTCCTCGGGCTGCTGAGGAGAGGGAGCATGAAATGGCCTTATCCTATAGCTACACTGATGAATATCTTGCATATCATCATAAAACCTTCATCTGGTGATGGATGGAGATAGAGACAGAGACACACACCGGAGCCCTGGACTGAGCTCCCAAGGTCCAAATGAGGAGCAGAAGGAGGGAGAACATGAGCAAGGAAGTCAGGACCGCGAGGGGTGCGCCCACCCACTGAGACGGTGGGGCTGATCTATTGGGAGCTCACCAAGGCCGACTGGACTGGGACTGATGGAGCATGTGATCAAACCAGACTTTCTGAACACGGCTGACATGGAGGGCTGAGAAGCCAAGGACAATAGCACTGGGTTCTGATTCTACTGCATGTACTGGCTTTGTGGGAGCCTAGTTTGTTTGATGCTCACCTTCCTAGACCTGGATGGAGAGGGGAGGACCTTGGACTTCCCACAGGGCAGGGAACCCTGACTGCTCTTCAGACTGGAGAGGGAGGAGGAAGGGGAGTGGGGGGAGGGGGAGGGAAATGGGAGGAAGGGAGGAGGTGGAAATTTTTAACAATAAAAAAAATAAAGTCTTCTTTCTATTTGTCTTTTATAGTCACTTTCTATCCTTGTTTATTTCACTCCTTGAGTGAATCATTTGTTTTTACTATACATTTTTAGATCATTTATATATATATATATATATATATATATATATAAACAATGGTATATATATAAATGGTATATATATATATACCATTGTTTTTACATGTATTTTAACATTATATAAATACTCTGATCATATAAGTTCATCCTATCTTTTATTTTCTCACTAAGTTTATAGTAGTATGTATTACAGATTGCTATTCACACATAATGGGGTTGTTTTCATCTATGTATATGTATATTGTGTATTCATATGATGTATGTGAAATACATTAGTACCTGTACATATATAATAGACATGTGAATTGCCTCCATGTTTGTTTTCTTATATACTATTAAAACATCCTTGTAAATGTCTATGTAACTGCTTGGAGAACATGACTCTTGGCTAAATATGTCCAAAGTCCAATGACACTCCCTCAATTTTACTAAAATATTTTCAGCTTGTGCTAAAAAAAAATATGGTTCTAGCAATTTAGAATCAAAAATACAACAAAAATTCTGTGTCTTAAAGTTACTGTTAACAACTTACTTACTTACAAATGTTCTCATGACTGCCAGCTATTTATTATATGAATATAAAATATCAGTGTACAAATTTTATACATATAATTCGTAATGAATTAATATGAAGTATTTGCTGTATTACACGCATTATCCTTTTGTAAAAGCTTGTTTAAAAATCTTTACCTGCTTTGTATAATGGACTCCATTCCAAAATCTTAATTATTATTGATATTTAAATTGCAAACATGATCTTGATCCTCTTGTTCATATAATCCCTCCTCTCTCTCTTTGACTGGACTCCTGGAGTTTGGCCAGCTGTTTGACTGTGAATCTCTGCATCTGTGAAGTAGGAGGAGGAAAGGGTGGAACTCTGATGGTTATGTGAACTGAATAAAAGATCTAAACTTAAAAAAATGCAAGCATGGAAATCTTTAGAATTTTTCAAAATAACAATCTGTGTATACAAAGCCGTACTGGAGTCAGGTTAAAGTGCTTATGTGGCCCAGTGTAAGACACATATGTCCCCAAGTAGGTAATCATAACAAACAATGGAAACATAAATGAGTAAGGAAAATACACAAATCTACGCAGAATTATTCTGAATTATTTACTTATATGTTACTACCTGCTTGACAAGGTAGAATATTGTATTTCTCAAACCTTATGTTTGTTTACACATAGCTGATTACTTCAAAAATTGTACTATGAGAAAGAATGACTTTATAGTAAAAATAAAATGTGGGTAAATAGCATATAAAGACAAAGCTCAACCTCAAGTATTGTGTGTATTGGTGGTAAGTGTATTTTTTATGTATTCTGAGAATTGCACCATGTCTCTGAAGTTCTCTTCTCTAAAATATATGACCCAAACTAATCACAAGAAAAGCATCAGTCCACTACAAACTGAAGGATGGTCCCTGTATCTGTCAGTGTTCTATTGCCTGCCTTTGCTTCTCAAGTGCTGGGATTAAAGGCAAGTGGCACCACCGACCCACCAGAACCCACTACTAATCAAACAACTAGAGTACTCCAAATAACTGGTCAATACTTTCCAAAATTGTTCAAGTCCTCAAAAACAAGAAAAGCCTCAAAAATTGTGACATATCACAAAATACTTAGGACATACAATGTTTTAATTTCACATGCATTCATAGTTTGGATCCTAAAACAAAAAAGAGGAGATAGATAAAAATTAAGGAAATTTGAGATAAAAGTACACTTTGCTTAATGAGCCCATAGCAGTTCAGAGTCAATAAGAGCTGTTGCAAATGAGCCAATACGTGATATTAACAAATAGGAGGCACTGAGACCGGCACAGAGTAGAGATTAGCGTTTTGGGGGTGATGGCAAATGAAGAAAGGACAGAACGGTAAAACTCAGATCAGGGGGCTATGTGTTCTGGTAGAATTGCAAGAACAGCCTAGAAGCAGCATATTTATTATATCTCACAGAGTGAGAAGAGTTTATGGTATACAGTTGATTGTGGAGGAGGCAGGTGATATATCTCTATAGACAGAAGGTCTCTGTGGGGAGCAGCCTCAGGCTACAGTCACTTGGGAGAAGAAAGCTGTCGATGATATGTTCTGTACTTGCTGTCAACATTCATACTCAGACCAGGAGAAGGCTTTACCATTCCAATGTATCTGAGGCATTGTGATCTCATAGCCGAGCCAATGTCCACCAATATACATTTCCCAAGGATTTCATCCACACTCCACAAATGGATTTTTCTATAGGATGAGTAGAAATTCTCTGTATTCATTTCACAACCTATGTGTAAATAGAATGTGTTAAAAAATTAAAAGTTTATTTTTGTGATTCTGCCAGTATTTTCCCTGAGCCTACCAACTATCTATTAATTCTTTCTGTGACAAATCTTCAGTGAAAAGAAATCTAGACGAGACGTTAATTTGACAAATGTAAAAGTAACAGTAAAGGGGCAAGCTTGGGAAACAGAGATGATGGAATATCAGAAACTGAGCACAAGAAAATAGGATGCTGAGGAGAAACAATTTCTAGAAACAAGCTTTGGTTATGATAATAAATAGAATCCTATTTTCTATTTCAATTTATAAATGACAAACATTCTATTACTTTATGTACTGTCTTTCTGCAGTATATATTTTAGATAAAATATAAGATTCTCCAAGTTTTCTCTGTGCATATGAAGGTAATCACATGGTTATATTGTTGTCCGTTAATGTGATAAAGTGTATTACCATAATTTCTGATGTCCACTCTCCTTATGTTCCTGAAGTTAAATCCACATCAGTTCATACTATAGTACTAAAAATACATTGCTGAATTGTGTCCATTAATAAATATTTGGAACGTACGTTAAAAAATAAATGGATTTATTATTTCTTCTTCTCGTTGTATCTTCATCTAGGTTTGATACTCTGCAGGATGGCTTTTCATTTGCCCTTTTAGAGCTATTCTTCTTTATTCTTCTGTCCACTCAGTTGTGGGGTGTGACTGAATCAGTCCCATCAATGGCACTTCAGCCTGTGATTTCTGGCAGAGTTCTGACAACACCCTTCTGGCAGTAGTTGAGTGAAGTTTATCTACCATCCCAGTGTCATTTAGTTCAGTTACCAAGTTCAATAACTCCCTCCACAATAGATAAACTTTAGATTTTACTGAAAGTTTCCTCAAATTGTTCATTTGGAAAAAAAAAAAAAGAATGTCTCTCACTCCTTCCTTTGTTAAGTTTGGGTCCAAAGTTAGTAATATCAGTTTTATAAAATAAAATATGGCTGACACCTTTGTAGAGCAAGTGTTCCTGGTCCCTCTTGCAGGAATATGGACTGGTACAGATATCAAAAATTTACATCGTTAACAAGTTGCACACTTACTATTTTTTCTTCTAAAAAAAATGTTTGTGCCTGGTAAGGTGACACAGGCCTGTAATTCCAGTATTCAGGAGGCAGAGGCTAGAGGATCACAGCAAACTTGATATAACCTAATCTGCTTAGTGTGTTCCAGGTCATCGATGACTACACAGGAATGAGCCAAACACAAGAAAATCAATAAAGAAATTGTATAAAATAAAAACACATTCATTACCAACCCATGAGAACACATTAAATCATATTTGTCAAGCAAAAATTTGGTTATTAGTCATCATGAATTATTATAAATTTTCTGGCTTTGCACTAATTTTGCAATAATACATTGCAAAAACATCTATTTTTCTGATATCAACTTAATGGAATTTACTAGCTCATGTTGGTCTAATGTGACTTATTTTGTTACTTATAACTGTTTCTCCTTTATTTAATATTTAGGCAAATATTAAATAATTATTTAGGCGAATATTAAATAAATATTCAGACAAATATTAAATAAATTCTTGGTAAATTTACAGAGTTTGTATCTTGCTATGTCTTCCAAAGAGCATACTTTTACTTTTAAAACTGACATTTAATTGTATATGTTAACTTTCACTATCATCTGGCCCAACTATTACCTTTATAATTTCATTCTTCATTTATACATTGCATAAAAAATCATTGTATTTAGATGATATGAATTTGGAATATAAAATATGAAAATAAACTTTATGCATTGGTTGGGTAAAAAGTATTGTACTTCTTAAAATGAGCAAAACATCTAACACGTTATTTCTATCAGAGATATTGTATAGTGGTATATTATTTGTGTTTGAATAAATAAAACTTGCTTGAATTTCAGTGCAGAGCAGTCACACTGGTCAGCCATACAGGCCAGGCAGGGCTGCACAACTCCTTTCATCCAGGAAGCCACACTAGTTAACCATGGCATCTGGGCAGTGGTGATACATGCCTAAAATCCCAGTATGAGAAAGATGGCCTCTAAAATGGGAGGAGAAAGAAAGGTCTCTCAGCTCAGTCTCAGTCTGAGGATTCTTGGAAGCAGGATCACTCATTTTTCAGTTTGAGGTAGAGATAAGATTCAATGACTGACTGTTTTGCTTTTCTGGTCTTCAGTGTGAATCTCAGTATCTGTCTCAGGGTTTTATTATTCATGCTACAATAGTGCAGAGAGATTCATTTTCATCTTTACATTTCATATTCCTTGATTTTGGAATGCTTGAGTCATCTGATAATAGGAGAATCAGTTAAACTATTTAATTAGGCTATAAAATCCATTAACATTGCTGGCCGGGCAGTGGTGGCACACGCCTTTAATGCCAACACTCGGGAGGCAGAGGCAGGTGGATCTCTGTGAGTTTCAGGCAAACCTGGTCTACAAGAGCTAGTTCCAGGACAGGTTCCAAAGCTACAGAGAAACCCTGTCTCAGAAAAAAATAAATAAATAAATAAATAAAACAAATAAATCCATTAATATTGCTGCCAAGCCAACCTGGGAAGCCCAGATTTAATCACTAATTCTGCTATAGTCTCTGATTATGCACCTCTTCAGATTCACTGCTTAGTCTGTCTTGTTCACTTTGTTCCACAATATTCTCCATCATAACAACAAGTTCTGAGTAGTCAGGACTCCCTGAGTCAGAGGACACAAAACATCTACATTCTGTGCATCATTTCAAGACCTATATGAAACACCCTAAGGCAGGTCTTCCCAGCAGGCTACCAAAGCCACCATTCATAAAATTCTGTGACTGGGCAGAGTTAAGATGTTATGGAATGACATATATAGACATGTACATATTGACAGGATAAGGTAGAAAGCCAGCAGACAACTTTCTCTCATTTCTTTCTTCCAGTTAGATGCATAAGGCAGAAGTTTCTTTATATGGTGTTCACAGAGTCCTTTTAGGTGAGGCTTATGGGTTGAGCTGCTGCCTCATGGCTATTTTCAGGCATAGCACAATTCATCTCTCTTCAGAGGCCCAGCCCACTTGGCCACTTGTCCTCTCACACTCTTTCATGAGACGACTTCTCATGAGAGCTTGATATTTCAATCATTGTTCAGGCTTTTTTTCCAGGAAACCCTAGAAATGTAAGTTGGGCACCAATCACTCAGCATATAACAAGAATGACCCTATCCTAATTAGAAAAGAAAAAGTGGGAATTTTGATTTTGAGGTATTTTCCCCTTTTGTAACTTTAACAGAGAGGAGAAAGAAATAGTAACTTTGGGATAATGTGGTCCCTTAGCTACCTCATAAAAAATTGCACTTTCGTAGTGAAAGGATTAGACCCATGTCTGTAGTCAAGTCTCGTATTTCCAAACAGTTCAGCCACGATGGCCTTGTATTCTTTTCTACTTTTCAACAACTGGACAAAAGTATGCTATTCTAGGTAAACATCAGTTTTCTAAGAGTACTCTCAAAATTCTTTCCATTCTGAAGAAACTCAGAAAATAATAGACTCTATTCCAAGCTAAGCAAGCCTTAGAGAGAAACAGATAGTCTCAAGAGGATTTACTAAAATGGTAAGTCAGAACGAGATTAGCTGAAGTATCTCTTCACACTTTCAATAATAGCAATGATAATAATTAGAATGAAAACAAACCAAAGAAAGGAGAATAAGAGATATAGGTAGAAACATTGAGTCCAAGTCCCTTGTAGGTGGATCCAAGTTGATATGGTCACCATGGGAAAAGTTCTCTGACAATTCAAGAAGCTAAACAGAACCACAAAGCTAGCAACTGCAGTCTTGGATATATGGTCAGATTTATTGGAAAACATTTCTTCAGCCAAACACTAGTACACATATTTTACAGTCACTCTGTCACTCTATTCCTGGTAATGAAAGGGCAGAGTCAACGCAAATGTTCATTAAATGATGAACAGATAAAAACATTTTGTAATATCATAGCCATGCAAGATAAATTTCTTCCACCAGACAAAGAAATAAACTCAATATATGTTAGAACATGAATAACACTTGAAATGTTGCACTAGGTGAAAAAAAAAACAGGCATATGACATCCCATGAGGTTCATCTTACATCAAATCTCCTAGATAGACAAGTTCATTAGAGAGTGTGATTCATGGTTACCACAAGTTTTACAGAGGGTGTCTTAGTTATTTTTCTGTTGCTGTGAAAAGACATCATGTCCAATGCTACTTACAAAAGAGAGTATTTAATTGGAGGCTTGCTAAGAATTTTCAGAGGATTTGTCCATGACCATCATGGTGAGGAGTACAGCATTAGGCAGACAGGCAAGCAAGACCCTAGAGCAGTAGCTGAGCTTACATCATGATCCACAGGCAGAGGAAGAATGAGAGAGGGAGAGACTGGGCCTCAGAAGGGCTTTTGAAACTTCAAAGCTCACACCCACTGACACAACTTCTGGACCTAGGTCATACCTCCTAATCGTTCCCAGAAACAGTTCTAACCAGCCAAGGACAAATCATTCCAATATATGAGCCAATGAGGGCCAGTTTCATTCAATCCATCACAGAGTGGAACAAGAAATGAGTGCCTGAATTTAGAAGATTTCCTTTTGGAGTATGATAATATAATAATGACAGGTTGGAAACACTGTGAGTGAAAAAAAGTATTATTATCAATTTATATTAGGTATATTTCACTAAAATACCAATTTTAAGGTGTATATGTATGTTTCACATACTCACGCATTACTCACTCCTTTGTCCTTAGAAACATCTGCTTACTTTTTCTTAAAATACTTCCAACTTGTTATCGAAAGTCTCCAGAACAGGGGACTGCAAAAATCATAGAAATGTCTCAAAAAGACAAAAAAGTATAGCTAATAAAAAATCTGTAAAGGAGTTGTTATAATAGAAATTAAGTATGAATTTATTCACATTAAAATAAAGAAATTGATACTCAGTAGTGACAGGTTATGAAAAGAATCCAGTCAGAATTAGAGGATTATTCACTTAAGACAAGGAAATGTGCTGTAATCATAACTATCATCCATGGCTGAAAGTATAATAAATAATCAAGATATAATGAAAGATAATGTAAATCACTAACAGTCCTACCAGAGAGTAAAAAAAGAGTCTATAAATTCAAAAGTTAGATATCAAGAAATTGAAAATCTAAAGTATGAATTTACCATATTAACCACATGAACAACCATTTATTTAAATGGTATCATGTGCTGACCATTCTTAATAGGGAATTAAAGATGGATTTTAAATTTGAGAGATTTTTGAGTCTACTTTTATTGTATAGGGAAAAATAATGGCCTGTCTGTATCACAATACAGAATAGAATGTGGAGAAGGAAAACTCGCTACCACTTGTAGCTCTCCTTATGCTCTAGAAATGCAAAAGTTAGAATTATTCTGTTTGTTTATTTTTAAAAACAGCATTTCTCTTTGTAATAGCCCTGGCTGTCCTGGAACTCACTTTCTAGACCATATTGGCTTCAAAATCACAGAGATCTACCTTCCTCTGCCTTCTCAGTGTTGGGACTAAAGGTGTGCACTATCACTGCCTGGTTTAAAGATGACATCTTGTAGACAGATAAAGAGATATATGGAAAAAATTATGAGCACGTTTGTAGAAATATGAATAAAGTGTTTTAAAACCTTAAAATTATATGTAGAAGGGGTCACTGTTGGTTCTCTGTGAGGGAATGACAAAAATATCACTAAGAAATTGTTTGTACATTATTCTAATAATAATCAGATGATCAGGTGAAGAGAAATACAGGTGGCCTGAGTGTGATAAGAGATAGCCACAAAAAAGCTTGTGAACAGGGTAGAAGAAAAGAACAGACATAAGTGCCAAGTATTTTAAGGCCAATTTCTCGTCATTGTGAGGAATAACCCAGGAGCAATTATCTGCAAAAAAAAAAAAACAAAAAACAAAAAACCGTGCACATTCCTAAGGAAGCATTCCTATGGGCAGTTTCATCTCTGGTGTTTCCTTAGCATCACATTGAAACTCATACAAAGAAATGTTTCGTGTTGTAACCCTTACATTCTTTGCTCTGGCTTAATTACAAAGCTGACCGTATTTTCTTTAATGTGTCACTGCTTACTTCTTTACATTTTCCACTATAGCATGTGCATATGTGTGTGTTTGTATGTGTATGTGGTGTGTGTGTGTGTGTGGTATGGTGTGTTTCTAAATGTATGTATGTGAATATGTATGTGTGTATTTATGTATAACTGGCTCTGTTGGTTGGTTAGTTTTTGATCAGTGAATTCATAAGTTTATATGTCACTTTGAAGATCTTCTTTACCCATTGAGGAATTCTTTATTTGCCTAAACATCATCTGGCATAAAGTCATAGTAATTACTTACACTCAGAGCTGAGCTGTCTTCCTCCTAACTGGCATTTATTTTTAAAGAAGATTAGAGTAAAAATTCCCTTAAAGATAAGATTTCAGAATCTATAACACCTGACAGAAAGACAGCTGGGAGAAAGTACTGATCTCCCCTACTCTATTCTCTACCCTGCTGCAAGTAAGGTTTTGTTGCTGTCCCCATTTCAGAGAGATAAAAATTGAGGTTGAGTGAGGAATTCAGAAACTTGCTAGAAATTATACAATTACTATGCATGCCACCAGTCCTGCACTTAAATCAAACATTCAGGCTCTAAGTTAATGGCCTTTACTGTTCCTTTACTGTCTGTTTCTTGTTTTCCCTACAGGGGTCTCACCTCCAGTTACAAGGGCAAATTCCCTGAGCAGTGATTCCATGCTGTGTGGTCTTAGAAGTGCTTTATTTCATGGATTATTCTAGTGCAGATAATTCATATACCATAAAGGGAGGGACGCTTTGGGAACTCTATCAAACACACAGCAAGGCTCAGTTCTCCAGCTCATTAAAATTGAGCAGCAGTGAAAACAATGCTGTTTTAATATATAATACTGAATATTTTTTTCTGAAAATCTTTTTTTTCCCTGAAAATCTCTTAAAGGGAGCAAGTAAGGATCGTGCCCCAGTGTGAGAGTTCTCACTTTCCAAGCAGTGTCGCAGGCAACTGTGACCTTTGCTCTTGAATCCTTCCTCCCTAAACAAGGTTAAATGTTTTGACTGGTGGCAAAATGCAACTAACTAATTAAATACGCCTCTAATAAATTATGTTATTTTCTTATCAACAATAGACCAGTTTATTCCAGTTGCAACAAATGCCTTTATAGAACTAAAGTAGGAAGCTGCTTGTTTGTTTCCCTGCCACTCAGACTCCCGAAATAACCAAACAGAAACTGTATTAATTAAATCACTTCTTAATTTATTAGCTCTTACTTCTTATTGGCTAGCTTATATGTCTTAAATTAGCTCATTTCCAGTTTTTCATATTTTACCACAAAGCTTGTGATCTACTGGCAAGGTTCCAGTGTGTCTGTCTCCAGCGGTGGCTCCATGGCTTCTCTCCACTCTGCCTCTTTTCTCCCAACATTCAGTTTGGTTTTTCCTGTCTAGTTCTATTCTACCCTGTCAGGTCAAGCCACTTCCTTTATTACCAATGGTATTTACAGCATACAGAGGGAAATCCTACATCACCTCCCCTTTTCTGTTTAAATAAAAAGGAAAGTTTTAACTTTAACATAGTAAAATTACATCCAAAATTCTAGAATTGACAGAGACATCTCCCTGCCTGGATAGTCACCCAAAGTTCTTCTGTACCATTGGGGAATCCATCTTCAGCCTACAGGCCCATAGTATCCAGCAGACTTTTCCATTAAGCAGGAAATTTCATGTATATTGGCAGTTTGTCTGTCACATTTTTCTGTGTCCTGCAGAATATTTTGCAGACTCTTTAGTCTAGCAGAAACCCCAAAGGATCATCTCACCTTTAGGAAAGTTCAGCAGTCATTTCTCTGTGGGTCCTGCATTTCCAACTCACACAGCATAAAATCAAGCAGTACAGGCAAGAGCATTTTCTTGATCAAATGTCTAGCAAGCTCTAAAAGTAGCCTCTTTAATGCCCATCTTCTTTTTGAAGTAGATTGGTGCTTCCAGGAGCAGATGAGTCTCATAGTCATGAAAAGAGCTAAGTCCTTAAAACATTTTAAATGCCATATTCTGAAGGTCTCTGAAAGATTTGAAGAATACCTATCTAGCTGAAATATATCTCTATATATCTAGAAAAACTAACATGACTACAAGCTTGACTATTACAGATGATCATCTATTAACCTATATTTTAATTATATATTACATTTTTAAATGAACTGCACAAACTCAATAAATATATAACAAGATTGACCATAAATTTGTATCAATAAACCAAGATCTATACCAATGCAAATCTCTATAGCATATCCCCTTTAAATCTAAACAAACATTTATAAACAATATTTGGGAATATGGGCTCAGTTCTTCCCAAACTGCTCTCTGTTTTTTGTTGGGTAAAGTAATTTTGGGTGTGTTCATGGTGACCTTTCCGGGGGTCTTGGTTCACCAAACCACATAAATCTAAAAGGATTCCACAGGTTCTCATCCTCTATGGAAATAAAAGAAGAACCTTTTCCCCCCAAAGCAATATATCCTTAGACTCAAATTCTGAAGTCAAGATACCTTTAAAGTATTTATGTTGGTTACTTAGCTCCTTCACAGTCAAAAAATTCAAAGAAAACACAATAATATACATAATCAAGACTCTTTGTGTATATTTCATCTTTATGTGGCTTATTTTTCTTACTTTGTTTCTTTTTAATACTCTGTCTTTTTAAAGACTGCTTTTTATAACTCTCTATACTAGGTTTCTTCTTTCTCCCAAGTTTACATACACTGTGACCCATTTAGAGGTCTTTTCCATTCGAATTTGTCTTTACTGTGTATCTGTAATCCATTTCTGACTAGGACAGCTTCTTAAAATGCTGAGTGCTTCTTAAAAACCTAAGAGGCAGCATTGCTAGGACTAATATGGTACTGCCTTCTTGCTCTGCCCATTCCGAGATGGTGGAGGCATGTTCACTGCCTCCGAGAACCAGTACATTGTCTCCATTTTAAGGTACACAGTGGGTCTATGTTGCACTCTGCTCACAAAACCCATTGAAATGTTCCATAGCCAGACCTCATCAGAGTTTGTCCTGGAAGCATGGCCCATAAAGCTGCAATTTCCTAATAGGGTGGCTTTTTTTACTGTTGCCACTGAATCAGGAAGACCTCTCTTAAAGGGACTGTGGCACACCACCAGCAAAATGCTAGCTACCAAGAAATAAAGCTTAACTCTGTTCTTTTGTGTCTAAAATTACTTTTTAAGCTTTTATGTTTTACATGGATGTAGGTAGCACACATTGGAGCACCAATTAAGAGGTCACTTGTTCATTTCCCAGCCACCCAGACTCCTGAAATAACCACACAGAAAGTGCATTAATTAAATCACTGCTTGGTCTATTAGCTCTAACTTCTTATTGGCTAGCTCTTACATCTTAATTTAACCTATTTCCATTATTTTATATTTTACCATGAGGTTTATGGCCTATCAGCAAGGTTCCAGTGTATCTGTTTCTGGCAGTGGCTTCATGGCTTTTCTCTGACTCCACCTCCTTCCTCCCGGCACTCAGTTTAATTTTCCCTGCCTAGCTCTACCTACCTTATCAGGCCAAGCCAGTTCTTTTATTAACCGATGGTATTCACAGCATACAGAGAGGAATCCCATATCATAGAACAAACATGCATTGATCTGTGCATAACATACTGAGGTTCTCCTCATCACAAAATTTTCCTAAAAGATCAGTAGATGACTTTTTATGTCTATCACCCTGTTGCCAAGAGCACCATAATGTCAACTATACAACCTTAAATTCACACTGTTTCTGTAATATCCAAACCTTTATGCACTTGGAACATGTGACAGGACTTCAATATTTTTATTTCTTTGTTTGTTTGTTTGTCTATTTGATTGTCTTTCAAGGTAGTGTTTTAGTGTGTAGCCCTGACTCTCCTGGATTCTGAAGAGCAAACTGGTCTGAACCCACAGAGATCTGCCTACCTCTGACTCCCAAGTGATGGGCCACCAGCACCAGGAACAAACACTTCAATACATTTTTGTTGAGAGTCATTTTTCAGTAGCCTAATCACAAAACAGCAAAAAAAATTACAATGAGCTTGGCATTATACAGACTTTGAAGTAAATATGTGCCAATAGCATTAATGTGGGATTCCCCTCTGTATGCTGTGAATATCATTGGATAATAAAGAAATTGGCTTGGCTTGATGGGTTAGAAGAGAACTAGGCAGGAAAAACTAAACTGGATGCTGGCAGGAAGAAAGTGGAGTCAGAGGGAAGCCATGGAGCCCAACTGGAGACAGTCGACTGAACTTTACCCGGTAAGCCACAGCCTCGTGATGTTACACAGAATATTAAAAATGGGTTAAATTAAAATGTAAGAGTTAGCCAACAAGAAGCTATAGCTAGTGGGCCAAGCAGTGACTTGATTACTACAGTTTCTGTGTGGTTATATCAGGGCGGAGCAGCTGGGGCCAAACAAGGAGCTTCCCTACAACATAGCATGATTGCTGAAGAAAGAAAAGACAGAGGAGCATGTTCTTCCACTCCATCTGGGAGCATGGGATCAGTTAGTAGACCTTTAAAATATTGTAGCACTTGGTTTACATCTGTCAATTAGCACAATGGTGTTGCAAATGCTGGTTTTTTGTTTATTCATGAAAATAAAGTTTAATGAGCAGGTAAATTTGTGAACATGGAATTATCTGGCATAAATTGAATCAGTTAACTATAATCTTATGTTTGAAAACTTTATTCTGTCAGGCTGGTATTTGTCACTCACAGCCTGTGTTCTGAGGTAGGTGATCTATCCGTTCCAGGTAGCTCTAGCCTCCTCTATTTAATAATAAATGTGAAGCTGCACGTGTAGTATTTGCCAAGTACACACAGGAAAAGTAAAAAGATGATAAAACAGGGCTAAGAGAAGTACAAGTTTCTTACTAATGCTGCTAAAAATGCTGGAGGAGGAAGAGTATTTGACAGAACAATTTGCTATTTCTTTTTATTTCCTACGTATGGGTGGAACACATTTCTGTGACAGATACAGAGTGTTATATTCTAATGTAAGATGATTTTGGCAAAGTATTCTAAATCAATAGTGTCACTTTGAGGGTCTTGATTAAAGCATACATTTTTTTTAGTAAGTGAGGCCTCATGCTAGAATTTTAATTAATGCAAAAGAAACTAAAGTTTAAACTGCTAGTCCTAATTGTATTTGCCTAGATTAAGGCAGGAACAAATTTGATCATGCTTTAAGGTCTGGCCTCTAATACACTGAAATATAGTAATACGGCCTAAAGTTTCATCTATTTATGTTTTCAACGATTTTTATTTTTAATAATTGCTGAACACTTTGAATGTGACATTTTTAGACTGAAATATTTAACTGTACTTTCTTGGGTTCAAAAAAGAAAAATTAAATTAGGAAAAAACACAGAACACTGCTAGTTATTAATCTGAGAATGCCTGCTGAAGACCAGTTTGTAATAAACTTGTAGAAATAAAACTGGAAGTTTGTCTTACTTTATTTCAGTTAAGTACAATAAGAATTCAGCTCCTACAGAACAGTACAAAACAAAACACCATAAAGAGAGCAAGTAAGTCTGCCACCTTTGTCTTGTGGGCTTCATGATGACTACAAATGTTTAGGTAGGAGTGAGATGAAAGAGCTCAACCATCTATCAAAAAAAAAAAATGCACCACAAACAGCAAAGAAAAGTGTGCTGATAACTTCTCATAAACATTTCGAGTGGAAGGCATTCAAAAAACCTAAATAAAATCTAGAAAACTTTTTCCCTCAGAGAGGTATCTAGCATATTTAATTTTCTGCTTCAGCCGTGTTGGTAGTTTTAGGAATGCACTGTAACTCCATGGGATAGCTCATTTCTTTCCCGAAGAATAAAGAAACATCATATTTAAACCACAAACATTAGCTTTGTAGCAAATGGAGACTTTTGAAAAAAAAATCAATAATTTAAAGAACTGTTAGGGGAGCCAAGTATACGTTGTATTTGTACCATACTTGTGTGAATTTCTGGAGTCCCCTGACCCTGCTGTCTTCTGGAAATATTACCTGGCGATGCTTTTTAGAAATGGTCAACTTCTGTTTGTGTTGCTGCCTGTTTAGACTGACAGAATTTTGTGACCTTTTAGTAAACCAGAACACATGCTGCAGGGAACTTTTCTTTCTACTGCAAAAATTTCCACAACCTATTGGTTTCAATAAGGAGAGCAAAGACAGAGTGAACTGCAAGTGAAGTAGCCTCTAACAGACCAAAAAGTAGGAAGATATAATTCCATTCTGTTATGTTTGATGGGTACTGTTTGAAGACACGACCCACATCTTCCATAAGCTTATGGTCCGAGGCAAAAGAAAAATCATCATTTTCGTCAACAAGTGTCCTATATAACCCCAACCTCTATCCCTGAATATTTCACAGTCCATTGTGCTCCATAGACATGTCATGGGGATTCATCTCAATCACATTACAAAAACATTCAAAGGCTGGAAGTGATTTATTTTGCACAGAGCCATTGGTCACATCACTTGACTTTAATAGGAATATACTATTACGGCTGCTAGTGCCATCTAACACACCATGATCTGGGGTTTCAATCTGACACCCTTTGGTGCTTATCTTTGGCATTATCCATAAGCTGCATCTGATGCCAAACTTGGTCATGCAGAGAATGTAAATTTAAAGAGCCATTTTCATTTATAACAAACAGACCCAGCTGGGAACACAGCTGTTAAATGGAAAAGGGAAGCAACATTTCCTGCTACCTGGGAAGGTCTAATTATACAACCACCCAGACAAGGTTTCAAAATTCATAAATGAACTAGCTCACCAGCAACATGGGTATGACTTAAAGTGGTAAAGGTGAAATTATCTCAAGCACAGTTTAAAGAGGAAGTGGGAAACCTATATATCTTAATTGAAGCTTTGATTTTTAACATTGTTTCTCTGTTTATCTACAGGCGTACATGAATCTAAATTTTTTATAACTCAGACCATAAATATAAGAATCTCAGTTTTTTCTTTACATTCCCTTTCAGACAATATTAGCAGGCAAATCATACAAAACCAATATTCTGAAATTTGAATATACTAACAGTTCATTTTAATAACCAGTGGAGACTGATCTGTTTCCACCTACAAGCTCTGTTACTTTCCCTAATATTTTAGAAAGATGACATGAGATTTCCTTTGTGATATTTTGTTCATAGATGTCCTTTCCTAAAACCATGTGACCTTGTGAAATGAAGTAATCTTGATTTACATGATTTTATCTAACTGCTTAGCTGCCCAATTCATTGTGCATCAGAGCCTTTTCTGGATGCACATCCTGGACCCTACAGCCTACTTCAGATTCAGAGGAAGATCTGTATAGTGCTTCAGTCCTTTGACTCACTGTCTCCTTTGAGGTTTAGTCTTTTAATATTTTGAAACACTTCTTGGACTGATACAAAGGATGTGTATTTTAAGTATTTTTTCTATATTCTAAAGCTCCCAATGTCTCCATGTCAGAGCACAAACTAAGCACATCATAGAGGAGGTACTTCATGGACACTAATTAGATGTGACTCTGGAATCATTTAATTTTATTTTTTACCCTGTTCTGGGTCATCCAGGAAAATTCTCTAACCTACCACACAGCCCTTGGAGCAATTATGATGGACAAACTTGAAAAGCCTTAGTTTTTCAGATCTTAAATTGAATTTGAGGTTTTAAATTTTAATTCCATGACTTTCTTTCAACTTATCTAATTCTTTACTTCTTCTCAGTAAAGAAAAAAAATCATATTCTAACTAAACTCTCATAGCCTTTTTTAAATGGAAATATACTTTATATAAAGAAGTTGTGTTTGGATTTTACCTAACCCTTATCTGGGGAAATGAGCTAATTCAAAGAATATTTCAGAATTCTGTCTCAAATAACTTTGCATCCTGCTGTAGAGTGTTTTGTCATGATGTCATGCTCATATTATTTATACTTCCCTGTGTGTATCATTAGCTTAAAACTCCAAAATGGAGGTCTTACCTGTGACAAAACACCTCTGTTCTCTTTGTATCAGCAGTTGGCATTCAAATTTCACTCCTCAAAATATATTCCCTAATTAAATATATATTTCCAAAGGACACACAAAGAATAAATACAAATGTCCTGTTCCTCAAAAGAATTGTTTCAACAAAAATAAATAAATAAATAAATAAATAAATAAATAAAGATTTAAAAAAAAGAATTTTCTAAAGAAAACAATGACTAAGCATCATAAAAGAAGGCACTGGTGTTACTAGTAGGAAGTTTTATTATCCGGAACTGATCTTGTCATACCATATTTTTCTCCTTTTTGTGCTCCCCAAAACTTTCTAAAACACAATTTTCAGAGTACAGCAATTAGTGGGTAATAAAGTGTATCCATTAAGTTTGTCTCCAAACTTTGCTTTGAGGTTGTCTCTGTAAAATGATGCCATGTTAGATTCTCAGCAGTAGGAATGACTCAGCATGTGTTTAAGATGAGGAGTCAGTAAGGCAAGGGTTGTTCGGCTAAGAATTTTAGGGTGAGTAAAGTACTTTAGAACATTGCTCACAACATTATGGGTGAATACATGGGTTTCTCTCATAATTGTTTGCTTTGAATTTATGAGATTTGCAAAAGTATACCACAAAAGTAATGCAAAGTGGAGAAGAAAAGTTTTAGAATCTGGTTTAGTATGACATCAATGAAAATGATGGCGTGGGCATCAGAAGTTTCATTTCTGTGCAACTGATCAAGTTAACTGGAGAGGAAAAAATGCCCCCCTTCATCTATTTAGAACCCTGGATAGCTATCAAAGTTCTACACTAGTTCAAAGAAGCAGCATGCAATTTGTCTACAACCTTTTGCTCCGAAATGTGTTCAATTTCAGACATTAGGAGGGTTGAGCCTGGATAGTACTTGGGAGGGAGAGTGAACATGAAGCTAAGAAAAGTATCCGATTCTTGGGGAGTGGACTAGATTGACAGCATTTCCCCTGAGCTCTAGGCTGACCTTACTTCCACTCCTCCAACATTGTGGAAGCCCTGAAAATAACAGCATCCATTTTCTTGCAATTGAAATAAATCTATTCTTCTTTTGGTCTGGAATAAGTTTCAACTGTGTGTAAATACCCTTGTCTTTATCCATTCCTCATAATGATGGACAGAAGGATGGGTCCATAACATTCCTTCTGTAGATAATACTAGAATAAATATTAATATGCTAGGGTCTCTATGTTAAACTATGTTGGAGTCCTGTGTATACACATTCAGGATTGATATAGCTTGGTCATATACTTGATGTGATTTTAATATTTTGAGAAATCTCTGTATTGATTTTTAAACTTGCTTGATAACTTGACATGTTATATTATATTAATCAAGCCAGTCTTAGAAAGACAAGTATCATATGTACTTTTTCAATTGTGGCTCTTAGTGTTTAGATTGACATATAAGTTCATGTACACACACACACACATATGATACAAGAATGGTGATGCTCTCTGTTCAGCACATAATTGTGCACATGTGTTCTTATATAGTATTGTGCCATATACAAGGATTGTATGTAATGGATTTTTTTTAAGTGAGCTTTCACAGTATCAGATGGAGCAGAACAGGTAGCAAGCTCTCTAAGATCTCATCTCTCTAAAGGAGACATTATTTAATCTATCTGGTGGTTCCTTCAAAGATTACTGGAAAGACTCATCTTTCATTGATCTCAGTTGAATATTGCCTGAACTGACAGCTTCTCTCTGGGGCTATTTACCTTTTCTTTTTTTGAAACAGGGTTTCAGTATGTGACTCAGGCTGTCCATAACCCTACTTCACCTCCCCACACAAATCCTACCAAGGGTGAAAACTATGTCTGGCTTATTTATCAGGGTGTTTTTTGTTTGTTTGTTTGTTTGTTTTTTTTTTTTGTCTACTTTTTAGTATCACTGCTGTTAGATGTAGCAAATAACACTTGAAATAACAGACTAAATTATATGAAAGGAAAGTGGCAATGTTCCTTGTATGTAGATTCCAGGACTGACAGTTGCAAATTTTTCAAAGGTCATGAATTTGAGAGAAAGCAATGAGGGGTATAGGGGAAAGGTCAGAGGGAGAAAAGGGAAGAGGAAAATGATGTGATATGGAAAATTATGTAAACTCATTCCACTTTGACTAAACGTTAGAGAGTCCAGGCCTATTATTGCTCCTTCAAGGTTATACAACAGGAGGTTTAAACCACAGAGTAGCTATTAACAGGATGTTTTGACCTAGGGTGTGGTTACTTGATGCTTTAGGTATTGAGAAGGTGATTACTTTGTTTAATCCTTGTATTATGGTAAAGAAGTCTTTTGTATTTCCCCTCCTCTTTGGATTGGGGAATTTAAAGCTTTTGAGAAATAAATGTATGGAGGATTCAGTATTCACTGGAGTGCACCCCTGACTCTATCCTGTAATTCTGTCTTTCTTTTGTATCTTTATTTTTTTTCTACCTGCCTTTTCTTAATTTTCATGTTCCCCTCCAAGCTTGATGTATAAGCCTGATGGGACCTGGCTGATGTTGTCACCCGGATGCAAGATAAAGCAATGTAATAATATTTTAATTTCAAAAAATTTTAAACTTTAATAATCTGAATTTAAAAGCAACTAAAGGGCAATAAAAGACTCCAAAATATTAAAAGGAATCTAGAAGACAATGTGTGTTTCTAGCACATATGTATACATAAAGACTTGAGAAATTCCAAAACATTCAGCACTGATTGATCTTTATGCTCTATAAATTGGAGATAATATTTACAAGGAGCTCCTATTTGGAAATGAGTGACTCATTACTTCTAGACTTTGTTAGCCAGTCTTGTATAACCATCAGTACAACCACCTGAAGGAACAGCTTAAAAGAGGAAAATGTTCATTTTGGCTTCTGTTTTCAGGAGTTTATTCTATAGTTACTTGACCGGAAGAACATTGTGGAAGAAAGATGGGAAGGATGAAGCTGCCTACTACATGAAAGATGTGATATACTCTTCGAAAACATGGCTGCAGTGACTCACTTCCTCTTACCAGGTCATACATACCTCACAACATTATTTCACCTCTCAAAAAATTGTCACCAACTAGGGAACAAATTATTCCACATATGAACTTATTGGAAATATTTCAGATTCAAACCACTTTGTCTTTTATTTATCATCAAAGACTCATGATCATCTCATAATACATTCATTCATCTTTAAAAGTTCCCACAGTCACAATTATAAAATTGTTTAATTTTAAACTCTTATCTGAGACTCTATTTAAACTCTTAACTGTGAGACTCAATTACACACTGCCAAGATACAATGATGCAAAGTAAAATTTCCTTTTAGATATGAGAGAAAAAGGAAATAACTTAAGAAAAAGGAAACAACTCAAGAAAACCTAAAATTCGATCCTGTACAACTATGTCTGGCATTTGAGGCATAACCTATATGCTCACAATAATTTAAATATTTATTACTTAAGTATTTAATAACTGAGGAATGCATAAGCAAAATGTGTGGCATACATAGATGGATTATTATTCCAGTGTAAAGAGTAGCAGAATACAAATAGGTGCTATTCCATTGATAGATATTAAAAACTGTAGGTTAATTGAAGGAAGCCAGATAGAGCAAATGATTTTCTTTGTGGAGTATATACTCAATAAGCAAGTCCACAATGCATATACACATATAATAGATTATTAGTTAAGAAGAAATAGAGACATGAGAAGTGACTAATGACTCTTTATAGGTTTAAGATTTCTTTGTGAATTGATGAATGTGCTCTGGAATTAGAATTCAGTTATGGTTGTACAACTTAACAAATATACCAACTGCCACTGAACTAAATTACATGTTTTAAAGAGGTGAATCTGGTTATATATGAATGATCTCTGATCTTTTAAGAGAAAAAATTGGAAACTAATATTGTATAATTTTTTAATCTGAAATTTGACTCAATAGCACCACAGTCAACATGTGCCTACAAGTGCTTAAGGTTTTTACAGAACCTAGTTGTCTATCATCCAGCTGGCCAAGGGTTGCCATAGCAACACATACTTCAGGGTGTCTTCCACCTAAAATAAATCAATACTATTTAAAAGAATTCCAACAGGAATGTAAAGTCAAAGTTCAACACAGCCATAGAACACGAGAGAAGCAGACTGGAATCTTCAGAATGGCACTGTAGACTTCCACTCTATGGAACTGGGCTTCATCCATTCTGAATTAATCTGTGAAATATGTTCCATATAAAACTTGCAAAGAAAGCTACATTATTCAACATGTGTTATTTCCTCTACTTGGAAACTTTATTTGTTTGTTTGGAGACAAGATCTCCCAATGTACAATTCAGGCTAGGAACTTGCTGTGTAGTCCAGGCTGGCTTCTAACTCACTATCCTCCCACATCAGCCTCTTGAGTGCTGGGATTGTAGTCATCACATCCAATGGGCTTTCCCAGAGAACAGAATAGTGTGGTACACATTAGCAAGCTATAAAAACCAGAGTGATGAAAAACCAGTCTCTGGAGCGTTAGCCAAGTGCTTCCACTGTTTAGTATCACAGTCTGAGAATAGTTCTGCTTTCACTCTTTCTACGCTGTGGAAGGAGATAAGTGAAATGACTTCATACTTGAGATGTCTGTCTTTCACACATCATTTTATCATACTGACAAGCTATTGATGAATTAAAAATTGCATCATTCTCATTGATGGTTCAGTACACTACACATCTCCTTTCCACTGATATTTATAAATAAAACACAAATACAATTCCAGGACCTTACATGGTTTTTTTTTTTATATGACAAAGAAGTTGTTATCCTTTTTGCTTACTGAGGTGAGTATTTGATTTAAGACCTTTATTAGCTTTGTTTACTGGGATTAAGAAGGAATAATTGCTGCTATGACTCCTGTTGTCATGGATGAGAAAATTGGTACACATAATGATTTTGTGAATTCTGAACTCCAAAATGATTCCTAAATATCCACAATCAGAGAGTCAAATAAACACAATATGCCCATATAATTTTGGCTTCAGCTGCAGAGAAAAATCATTGAGGCAAAATAAGAATAAATTGGATTGTAAGAGTTCAGGCAGAGAAAATAATCTATGGCTGGAAAAATCTAAATAGTTTTCTAATTATTCCTATAAACTCCTTTCCCTGTTGTATAAATAAAGAATCAGAATAATAGGAAAAGGAAGAAAAATTTGAGTTGGCTTAATAAAACTGTTAGATAGTAGAAAATCTAAGAACACAGTATAAGCCTGAAGATATGAATCAGTTGCCTAGAAAGCAAAAGGTCCTGGGATTAATCTCCAGCACTGAAAAATAAAGCACCATGGTTATTTCAACTACCTAAAAATGCTCCAGGATAGCTGAGAAATGGTCTCCACTGGCCACACAAAATACCTAGTGAGAATTTTCTCTTGACAAATCACTACTGATTTCTCTTGCATTCCACATAATGCAGGCAATATTGCTGATCACTAGTGTCTTCTTATAGAGAACTGATATATGCCCACATCCTGTAATAAAATTATTTGTCTATTGTAATGAGGGCTTGGAGAAGAAGGCAGACATGTCAACAAATACCCACTATTTTGCTTCTTAGTAGTTTTGGTCCTTGAAGACATTACTTAATCTAAGTCCCAATGCATGGCAACAGGTAGGTCTAGATCTTCTGCATTCCATGAGTATTACAAGATTATCTGTAATGTTTATTACCACTTAAATAGAACAGGGTAATAAATGCAAAAACAGAGAACATCAGCGATGGCAGTCAATTCAGTATCTGGTACTGATTTGCTAATATTTAAACTATTTGTCCAAAATAAAGCTAAACACTATTAGAAAATTATTGGTGGTTTTCTGTTTGAACTACTTACAGGTTAATTTTTTTAATCTTTAAATTTTGTGCAAAGCTCTAAACGTGGCATGCCTGTATGATCCAGGTGGCCAAATGCACAAAGGACTCCCCAGTGGACTGTCAGTAGAGCTTGCTATTCGGCAAGATAGAAAAAAAAAGGAGAGGGTAACACACACTTGTAGGATAATTTTTCTGTGAAGTTTTCCAGGACATGTGTGAGACATACTCTACTTGTGTTTCTAAAATTAATACACACGTGTGGTCAATTAACATACACCATGAGGAAACCTGCCAGTAGTTTATAGTAGAGTTTGGAGAGATTGCCTAGGATATTTTTGAAATGAAATGAAGAGAAAACAATTTATAAGTATGGTGCCAGTGTTTGGGGGGTTTTGTTTGTTTGTTCGGTTCATTGATTGATTAGTTGGTTAGCTGATTGGTTTTTCAAGACAGGGTTTCTCTGCAGTTTTGGAGCCTGTCCTGGAACTCACTCTGTAGACCAGGCTGGCCCCTAACTCACAGAGATCCACCTGCCTCTGCTTCCTGAGTGCTGGGATTCAAAATGTGCACCACTACTGCCTGGCTTACTACCAGTTTTATGCTTGATAACTCACTGTGCACCAATATAGCCAGGACCAAGGGTGACTCCATTATCTAGAGGGGCTTGAAAGATTCTAGAATGTTTTTCAGACTGATATATCTGCCTCCATCATAAAGAATCAGATTCGAGGAAGAAAAATCGATTGATTGAAATTTGTGAGAGATTGCAGAAATTTTTAAAAATGTAAATACCTTTGACTACAAACTAGTTCAAAATGTAATGGATAGAGGCTGAAATGTAGCTTAGTGGTAGAACACTAGCCTGGAACATAAAAGCATTTGTGTTTGATCCTAAACACTACAGAAAATAATAGAATACCTAGGTAGTATTGGAAAGCAGGCTTCTATAATTAAAAAGAAATCTTCAAAGTGATCGTAGTAAGAAGTCCTGATGATCAGTTCTCCTGCATCTCATAATCTTCCAACCCCTGGGAGTGCCTGGAGTGCTAATGATGTTAGACTTAGTAGCTCAACAGTTCTCCAGGTGAGGGCATCAGACAGTAGTCTAAGTAACACCTGAAAATCTGTTCAAGATGCAAATTCCTTATCTCCATCTCACAACCACTGAGTTCTTTCTGTCTTAACCAGTCCTCTATGTGATTCTGCTGAGGTCTTCGCTTGAGAATCACTGACAACATGTGGTTACAATGGCAGGTACACAAAGGCTGATAGGAAGACCTCCAGTAAGATTCCAAAAACTTTCACAGGCAAAATGTGTAAGAGTGTGGTGCTGTTTGCAGTGAAATTTAATGAGGAAATTAGAAGAAAGAATACAGCCATGCTCTGCATGGTGACATTTTGATGAAAGACAGACCTCATGTATAATGTAGATTCCATGAGATAAAAGTCATCTGGTAATTACTTGGCAGTCATTTGGGTTTGTTTATTATACTATGATGTTTTTACAGTGACCAAAAGACCCAGTAATGCATTTTGAGACTCAAGTATCCTGTCACTAAGCAATGGAGGACTGTTATTTACAGTTTTACATTTATTTAGTCATTTTTGTGTGTGTGTTTGTGCATCTGTGTTGATGTTTGTATGTGAAGGAGAGGAGGTGCATGTATATGAGAGCATACCTGTGTGCCTGCTTGTATGCAAAATATACATGCAGAGTTCAGAGACAATTTGAGTAAATAAGTTCTCTATTTCCATTATGTGTATTCCAGAGATTGAACTTAGATAGCCAGGCATAACAACAAGCACCTTTGCCCACTGAGTTATCTCACCAGTCCATGACTATCATCTAAAATGAGAGGCCAGAGGTTTCTTTTGCTTACAATCTTTTTGAATTTTTTTTATAATCTTTTTATAGGATGCCTGGTTTCTTAAGTGAAGAAGTTACCAATTATATTCGCTATTAATGCAAGCTGACGTCTGCATTAGAGAAAACACATGCTAGATTCTTGCCTCACTTCTGTCTTAAAAAAAAAGGAAACATTCAAGGCAAATAAGATCTAGTTAGAACATCAAAGACAGTGGAGGAAAATTAAGTGTTGTCAAATTACTGAAAAATAAAACAATGTGATAAAAAGACCAATAAATGGATGATCATACTACCTCAGTGGAAGCTATGACTTCTTACTAAACAGTATGACGTTAGACCTTCTAGCTCTACAGCTTATAAAGTGGATGGAACACAAGGTCAATTATATGGACTACTCTAAACATTTTTGAAAGACTTGAGAAGCTAGGAAGTACACAGAACAGTATCACAAGATGGAAGGGATTCTTGGGATTGTCTGTTTGATGTCTAGGAACAGTACTAGAACTTTGCATGTGCTAGGTAAATATATTCTCCAGTTGAGCTACACTCCCAAACACAGAAAGCTTAAGATGCCTCTTTTCATTAAGATAGGGAGTATGTGGAAACACTAGCCAATATTCAGTTCTCTGTCCAATCTACAATGCTTCTACTTTACAAGATTAAGACTGATGAAGACTATCTTCATTGTTACCGAAATGAAGATTACACAGAAAGTGCTCCAAACAAACAAAAAGTCTATAATAAAAGCAGTTTTAAATACAAAAACAAAAACATCAATAAGTGTGATGACCAAAAATCCCTAACGTAACAGGAAACAGATTAGAGCTTTATTCATGGTGAATCTGGACAAATGAGGAGTACAGACAGGACCCACATCTACTCGGTGGTGGCATTACTGGACTGATACATTTATTTAAACACATGAATGTGGTAGAGATTTAGCTACCAATGATAATGTATAAAATTCACAAAGCTGTGAGTACCCTATGTGATAGACAGAAGGTGGGTAAGGGTAGACGAAATGACGCATAGTTTCTATCCTATGGTAACACAGTCAGACTAACTAATCAAAGTCATTCTAGGATGGTGGTTACTTGCATAATATAGACAGCAAAATTGAAGCAGAGATTATTAGTGGTTGGGGGCTTTAATTATCTGGACATCTGCTGGCTGCTTCATTCAGCTAAGAGCAAAAAAAGCTGATGAAACGGTGTGAAAAATGTCATTTCAGAGCAGAGAGAATTATATGGTTTTTAGTGTAGAAAAGATTTTCATAAAAGTTATGTTCAATCCTTCTGCTAAATTAGGAAGACCGAGGAATTGCACGGTTGTTACCAGATTTGTCTGTGAGACAGAAATCAAAACCAGGTTCCATTTCAGTCATCAACATTTTGCACAGGCTTGTTTGTTTAGCTTTAAATTAAATACAGAGTCTGGGCTTCAGTTCAATCTGCTTTCTCAGCTGTGGAGACACTTGGCCTAATCTCAGAGGTAGCAGTAAACTGCTCCTGCTGTTGACAAGTCAGGGGTGAGCCCAGGAAGGCATTCCTGTGCCAGGCTGCTCTAAGAAGACAGCCTGTAGCAGCATCAGCAAGAATTTTGGTCATCCAGTTACTGACTCTAACCCTTAAGAAAAGAAAAGAGCCTGCTAAATGATCCATGGTTTCGGTTGCAAATATCACCTATAGTAGGCTGGTTTTATGTTATGTTTTGTTTTCTACAACACAGAAAACAATGCTTCTTCCTTTCCCAGGAGAGAAGAGAGAAAGTCAGCAAATAAATTAGGACACAATGTGAGAGCCAAAAAAAAGAGTGCCCTTACAGAAAGCAAAGCCGGAATATTTCAGAGTCATGTGAATGAGAGATGTGAATTCAGGTTGGGTGATGCCATTAGTATATAGAAAAATATAAAGCAACAGCTAATTAATTGTGAAATTATGGTGCAGAAGGATAATAATATGATGCCCACACAGGGAAAAGAAATCCCAGGCCAAATACAAAGTCACTAAGGCTGAGTCATATTTCTATGAGAGAAAGAAATTTACCTAAGTGTGAACCTTACTCATATTCTCAGGGTTCTTCTGTGAAAGCAGATATCATATATGAACTAACTAATAGACCACGGTATTTGGTACAGTGGCCATTCTGTACTTAGGGACTTATCCGAAACATCAATCTTCTAACATTTTTATGCAGATGAAAAGCATACATTATGGTTGAGTAGCTTGGTGTTCTTGTGGGATCCTAAGAGTGAGAGCTCTGATTCTTTTGCCTGCTTGTGGGACCCTTTTCCTCCTATTTGTTTGCCTATTCCAGACTTGATTGTGACGGTATGTGACTGATATTACTGTAGCTTGTTATGCTGTGTTTGGTTGTTTTCCCCGGGAGGCCTGCTCTTTTCTGAGGGGAGATGGAGTGGTTGTGGATCTGGGGGAGAAGGGGCCCAGGAGAGAGAGACTGGAGGGAGGGCAAGGAGGAAAAACTGCAGTAAGAATACATATGTATATGTATATTTCATTCTTTTTAAAAAGCTTAACGTAATTATTGTTTGAAAAGTAACTCACTGTGTTTATAAAGGTCTTGTTGACTATCTCTGGAAGTTCTTTATGATAAATTGATTAAGTCTCTGCCCCTTGGTACATGACTAAGAACCATAGCTAAATAAAAATTTTCCTTCTTCCCCTCCATAATAAAGTTTCTATATGTACTGGTAGCCTACCTATTAAAGAAAGGCACCTCTTTTTGTTTTCTCATTTATCAGGTATCTCTTAAGTAATATCTCAAAATTAAGAAATAAATTAAAAGTCGTATAATTAGTTATACCCAGTTCAAACATTCGTCTACTAGTCATCAGGTTACATGTCAATAGAACTGTCATATGTTAAAATGATTCTAGATGGACATTTTATTGAACTGGGCTCATCTACCAAACATCACAGCTGAATAACAGAACCCAGTGAAGAGCATCATGTGCTAACAGAATGACTGTAGAATTAAGTGGACACTATGGTGTTTCCTCACAAGAAAAGTATTCTACCGTGTATCACTAGCCCAGGAGACCAAATTAAAATTCTGAAGCATTGTTCCCACTGAATATGTAACCTTTTGTGTCATCACAGAGTTAAAGATCATAAATTGAACTATCATATCAGAGACCATCTGCAGATTATATTTACCCAATGAGACATTCCAAAGAGTTATACAAGGAGTATGCATATTGTTAATATTGGAGGTTAACAATCTTGTCACAGGATAGCTAGATGGCCCAGGAAGTAAGTGTGCTTATTACTAAAACTGATAACCTGTGTTCAAACTCCTAACCCACATGGTGAAAGGAAACAAATGACTTTTGTACATTGTTCCTGACCTCTGCATGGGTGTACTTCATGCATATCTCTGTACCTGCACACAGCATAAATAAATACTTTTCAGATTGTTTAAAATTAATCAAGATCCTTCTCACAGTCATAGAAGTGTTACTAAAAGGGCAAACAGAAGCTCATATCCCCAACTAACCATTTTAGTTGGGGTTATGATAGAATGTATTTAATCTTATTTAGTATTTTAGATTATCTGTCTTCTTCAGTAATTGAAGGGTTCAACCTTCAGTTGCAGTTTGACTTCAAACTTGTGTGTAGCAAATTAGATCAAACAAATTAGGTCAAACAAAAAAAGTGACACTCCAGTTTGTCCCACTGTGTGTTTCTGCAAGCCATCTACATTTCTTGAGTTCTATACTCAGCCTTCTTTGACTTTGGACAATTTAGTTAACTAACATCAGTGTTTAATGCTTGTTTTTGATTGTATTGTTTGAATATTTTGCAGTTTACATGAGTTAAATGGCATATCCCTTATACTTTACAATGTAAGGAATTTAAGTTATAGTTAATTTTTTTTGTAAATTGTCCAAGAAGGAAATGAGGATGTAGTCGGTGGCCCAGAGCTTACTTAACATGTATAAGGCTGTGTGTTTGGTCTCTAGCACAAAAAAGTTTTATCTCCCTATAGCTTAAGTACCCTAGCTTGAACCTCCTTTTCTCATTCCTCACATCGTGGAAAGAAATATAAGAAGCATGGTTGCTTATTTATTTGCTGAATCTGTAAAGCTAAAGTGAGAGAATGCACATCACTGTTATTCAGTTTTCCAGTGCTGCCAGAGGGGGAAAATGTCCAGTGAAAACAGCAGGTATTTTATTCTTTTAATGACAGCAAAAGAAAAATGAAAAAGTAAAAGAAAGTAATTACTTGGAACAACATCCTGTCTGTGTGTTTTAAATTTCTTTCAGTACTATAATGAAATAACTAACGTTTGTGGTTTGTGGAAGTTATCATCCAGTAGTTTTTAATCAGGTGCTGTATTATAGATTACTGGACTCTTTTAAATATATATTTGGTATTTTAATAGTAAAATGGGACTGACCATATCACATTGTTTCAAGGGTTACAGAATATGCGTAGAATCGTCGAGTTCACAGGAACGTAGTAATTAGCACCTTGTTGTCATAATTCAAGGTGAATATGTGCCTCTCACCTCTAACATCTGCAGACAGAAACAGTTGCTAAGAACTCGATTTAGACAGACTGTAAAGTTCAAGAGTGACTTCTGCTTATTAACCCCAACCTCACACAAACCCAACCATCTGTTTTCTCCACACATGAACCTATACATTTGAGCACAGGAAATAAAATCACACAGTGGAGCAAATCTCACTATAAAGTTTGATTTCTGAGTCAACATAGACCCCCCAAAACTATGTAACAACCCAACCATGGTTTTCTATAATGCTTGTGTTTCTGTTTTCTGAAGAGATTATCTCATAATTTCTTACTTTGCAAAATGCTTACCCTTGTTTCCTCCTTGCTTCCAGCTGATGTTTGTGTTTTACGCTTCGATGATGAGAGACAATTAGTGTGCTAGAGTCTGCTCACATTTCTCTCAATAAATCTGCAGGACAAACAACTTTTCCACCTCGCTCCAGTGCCAGTGAAGGAAGTGTCACTGCCCGCATCACAATTGTCAGATGGCATGTTTTGGTGAGCATCCTCAAGGACACTGATTCTCACATATTTTATCTTCTCACCCTTAGTTGCTCTCAACAAGTGCTACCTTTGTGAAAAAAATACTGTTTGTCTTTGTTTTTCTTATTGTGTTTTGTTTTGTTTTTAAGACACGGTCTTATGTAACCCAAGCTGACTTTCAACAGATACTCCTGCCTCTTGGCCTCCAAAGTGTTGGTGCTCCATCAAGCCAGGCTTAACATCATTTAACTTAGCTAAAGACTTTTGCTCACTTGTTTGAGACAGGACCTGTCACACAGTGTATAATAGCTTTGACATCATTAAGAATCACCTTGAACTCCTGCCCAAGTGCTGAGAACACGTTCATTTTTTTTTTCTGTTCCCTTTTGGTAACATGCTAATCACACTTGAAGTTTTTACTATAGCTTAGTCATTCAACTCTTCCCAATCTGGCTTCTACCTTACTCAACTGGAATAGATTTTACTCATGTAACTAAAGATCTACCTATGGCTCCATTGATAATTAAGTTTATTTTTCATATGTACTGTACATGTGATCCACTTGGGCTCTTAAAAAATTGAAGATTCAGTTTGGAACCTGCAACACTGTCCAAGATTCCATATTGTTCATAAGACCTTATCTCAAATTAATAAATTTTTGTGATGGTTAGCTTTGATTTGCCAACTTCAAATAACCCAGAATCACCTGAGAAGAAAATCAGTGACGGTTGTTTACATTGGATTCCTGAAGACATGTCTCTGGGGGATTGTTTTAACTGAGTTAATTGATGTGGAAGACTCAGCCGACTGCGAATGGCACCACTTTCTAGAAAGAGGTTCATTCCCTAACTATACAAAAGTGCAATGCATCCATTTGTTTCTATCTGCTATCGACTATGGGTGTAAGAACTATCTCCTATCCTACTTTGGCATGCACATAACGATGGACTACAAGCTGCATTGCAAACCTTTCTCCACTACATTACTTCTGCCAGGATAATTTATCACAGCAACAGACGGGAAAGCAGGATAATTCTTCTTTGTATTCTGTGTCTGAGATTTTTCTTATCTTTATGGTTTCTACTAAGGCTTGGTCTCCATAAATACCTTCAATTCATACGAAGTGGACACTTTCTACATTTCTTTCACAGCATTCTATATTCCACGAAGTATATAGAATGGTGCTTTCCTGTTGGTGTGGACTTTCACACTAGACTGTAAGCTGCATAGAGGCCTTATCTTTACTCATCACCGTGGAAGCATAAAGCTAGACCTTTGCTGGTTATTTATTAAGTTTTCTTAAATAATAACCAGATAGGTAATCATGTAAGATCATATTCTTCAAGAACAAACTGAAAAACTCTCAAAAGTTCATTGGTTGATTCTGGTGTGTTTTGTTTTGTTTTGTTTTTTCACCTAAACTAGCATCTATAATGAATTTTCTGCTCCTATCCTCAGTCCTGCACCTCTACCACTTATTTCTCTGCTTACTTTCCACTGGTGATACTTCAAAGAGCTTCTTGTTCAAGAAAGTTTTTAAGCTAGCACCCACCAACGCACTCATGGTATTTATGCAGACTTTTTCGTCAACAAACCACTAGTTTCAGCTCACCATATCCTCCATGGTGCTTCTGATACAAGTTGAGTTTTCTCTTCAAAATAATAGTAGTTCTCCGGAGTTTAAGAATTGTTTCATGACAGGTGATGGTGGCATATGTCTTTAATCCCAGCACTTGGGAGTTAGAGACAGTGAATCTCCATGAGTTTGAGGCCAGGCTGGTCTACACAGAGAGTTACAGGACAGTGAAACCCTGTCTCAAAACAACAACAACAAAAAAGAATTGCTTCTCAATAATAGTGACAACTCATTTAATATCAAACATACACCCGTACTCTATTCAAATCCTTGTAATTCAGAACAGTGTAGCTATAAATATTCTCCTGCCCACTGGTCCCCCTGGAATGGATTTTCTCTGCTCTCCTGTTCCCAAAACCGCTTATAAAATAACCACTCTGAGGTTTAATATTAATTACATACTCTTCGGCCTTTTAGTTCAGGCTTCTTATTAACTAACTCTTACATCTTAAATTAACCATTTCTATTATTTTATTTTATTATTTATTCTATTATTTATTTATTATTTTACCCTGAGGCTTGTGGTTTGTTACCTCACATCTTAATCCTTGGGAAGCTACATGTATCTGCCTGACTCTGTCTTCTTTCTCCCTGCATTCTGTTTAACTTTCCCACCCAGCTATATTCTGCCCTTCTATAGGTCAAAGCAGCTTCTTTACTAACCAATGATAATATATTCACAGCATACAGAGGGGAATTCGACATCAGAACATTTCTCTTTGTAATTTTCACTGTGCAGATTTTAATGACAGGGAAATTTTAATGGATGATGCTATTTGTCCAAGCTCACCTGAAAAAAGTGGGAAATGTGAATGCATACCTACTGCCCCTCCCACTGAGGTATTTTCTCCTTCTGTCCCCATCACCCTTCTCCCACAAAGTCATTTTTAAAATGCAGCATGATTCTCTCATGCAACAACGGTGTATCACTGTTGACATAAAAGTCCACCCATATTCTCCCTGGAGTAGGAAACAGAAAATAACCAAAGTCACTAGCAATTCTGTATCTCACTTGACTTGTTAGAGATATCAATTCTAATCATTATATAACAAAAGCCCACTAACATTCTAATCTTTTTCTTATCACCGTGCATCTTACACAGAGAATGGAAACTTATAATGTCTCTCTTTTGGAAGGTTATAGTCAAATACTCATAGGTTTTCTTATCTTTATGGTGGTATTTTAAAAGTATTTATCCGGCATAATATGACAATAAAAACCTTAGAGGAATTTAGGAGCAACTATACAAGACCATTTCTTTTTAAAATTTTCATAGCTTTTGCTTTAGGAAATAAAAACAAATGGTGAAATAATTGCCAAAACGAGGGAAAAAATGTATTCCACCTCCAGATAGTTCATGAAATCAGTTTAATCCTCAAACTGGGAAAGAGGTTGGAAACAGAATTCACTGTTCTTGTTATATAGGGGAAGTTAGACCCACAAACTTCTCCATAAACTCTAAAAATAATTACACAGTTGGGAAATATATTCTACCCAGTCATAAAAAGGGAGAACAGAACTGTCATAAAAAGTCTACTATTGCAAACACCCTGGAAGAGAAATGGGAATTACCTGCTAAAATCATGCTGGATCAAGAGACGAAATATTAAAAAAAAAAAAAATAGACTCATGAAAACTTGAAAGCAATAAATCAACACCAAGGCAGGTCCCAAGCTAGAAGCTGTCTGAACAACTAAAACTAAAGACACATCAATTCCTGGTAAACGGGTCTTCCTTCCCAAGGTGGATGTAGCTTGCACAGAAAGGCCTCTCGAGGTGGGGGCAAAAAGCAGCACTGTGTCTTTGAGAAGCTCCATTGACTTTACAGGAGAATTTGCCCTGACATAAATAACTCACATATGATGCTCATGGGATTTCTATCACATTTCTATTTTGCTCTAGTTGTATTTATTTTTCCTTCTTCCTGAATTCTCCAGGCCAGTTTCCTTTATAGGAAATTACTCAATGTAAAGTTGGGTTTTGACCATCCCAGTGCCTGAACCTAGAACACAATGATGTCTGATTATACACTTTGGCACTCCATTAGATAGTAGCAGAATATATAATAAAAAGATAATAAGAAAATTGAATATACCTGAGATGATAACTTACATCAGCTCAAGGTGATGGTTTTAGAGTTTTTTAATTTTATTTTGTAATTGTTATTATTAGGTTTTATGTATTTGGGAGATGTGATCTGAGGTGGGGCACATGTGTGCCACAGTTCAGTGCAGAGGTCAGGTGACAACCTGATACGTTAGTTTTCTCCTTCCACTTTTACATGAGTGTGGGAATGGAACTCAGGCCATTAGACTTGTGTTTCAGTGCCTTTAGAGTTGGACCATGTCAGCAGTTCAGTTCCAGAGGGCTGTTTTGTTGATGCCTGACAATTTTATACATAATGATTTGAATATTTTATCCCACCCACATCTCTCAACCCACCCTAAGAAACTTGGTGCTCTCATTTATTTTTGAAACCATCAACTCTGATCAGCGCTGCCTTGGGTGTATGATCAGCCACTGGAGCTTGTCTGACTCACCAGAGGCCACACCCTTAAAGAATACTAGCTCTCCCTTTCCTGATCGCCATCACATACCAGGAGCTCCTCAACTGGGGGTGGCACTTCTTGCCCTCTTCCACCACTCCTGATGGAATTTTTTTTTTGATTTAACTCGCTTCTGCATGCTATCACTTCTGCATGCTATCACTTCCGCATGCTATCACTACTTCTGTGAGTTCACATGTGAAACAGGTCTGCTGTGTCACAACACTGCTTCCTTGTCACCATTTACTAACTCTGGCTCCTACATTCTTTCCTCTTCTACACTGATCCCTGAGCATTGTGTGCTATAAATGTCCCACCTACTGAGCACCATGATGTCATTATTCTCTATACCTTGACTAGATTCAGAGTTTTAATGTAAATGATACCAAGGTCAATGCTCCTTCCCAGCCCTAGTTTTTTTCCCATGCTCCTGACTGTACCTCATTTAAAAAGTCTCCCTCTCTTAATGTCCAATATTCTTTCAGAGGTAATGAGAATAGAAGGAACTTTTGAAGCAAAAGACAGTAGTAGTACATAGAAAAGTCACACAAAATAATGTGAAATTGATTGGTTTAGTATTTAATTAATCTTCTTTTACTTATTAAAAAGTAGTGATATAAACAACCATTCTATATGAGCAGAAAACTGTTTTAGCTGGAAATTGTCTTCTTGCTTCAACTAGTCAAGGATACAGAGTTCTATCAGTAGTAGTAGTTTAGAGTCAACTAATGAGAGAATTTTCATTTAAAAATGAGATAAGCAGAAAGATGGAGGAAGTAGAGAGAGGAAAAAGATGTGAATATCTTGCCAGGGAATTTATCAGACACTTGTGGGATAGGTAAAGTAATATGTTGAGAACAGCTTGGCAGCAAAGACTTGTAATCCTAGATGTTCAGGAAGATGAAGCGGAATGATTTAAAGTTCAAGGCATGAAGAGCAACAGAGGTCAAGGCTGATTTGAGAAATTTAACAAAACATTGTGTCAAAACAAAAAGTGGATAAAATGGATGGATATATAGTTTAATGTGCTTGCCTAAGAATGTACAAGGTCCTAGATCAAACCCTAATATACTTCAAAAATATAGGAAAGAAGGAAGGAAGGAAGAAAGGGAGGGAGGGAAGGAGGGAGGGAGGGAGGGAGGGAGGGAGGGAGGGAGGGAGGGAGGGAGGGATGCTGGGAGAGAGGAAGGAAAGCCAGAAGAAAGACATTTTTCTACAGAAAGAGTGGAGTGCTGGGTCCACTGGATGATTGGGTTCTTGGTAAAGGCTGCAATAGTTAACTTAGTCCAAAGAGCCAATGAGGACATTCCATTTTACATTATGCCACTCTGTGTTAGATTTACCCAGCATCTCTATAATGTTTTGAAATAAAAGGGCAAATGATCCTTTTGCCTCTGGTAAGAAGTGTTTCTATAAAATGAGTGCTTTTCACTCATTTGAAATAAATACTAAATTTTGAACAACATAAAAACTCTCCCATGGATCTCTCTAGTTGCTTTAACAAACAGTTGTTGGTAATTTATATAAAGCTTAGGGCATTATATTCACCTTGCTTTGATGAATGTTGAATTCCCTAGGTGTTTAATAGTTAAAATATGCTGATTTCTCTTTGTGTGCTACTAAAACAACGTAGTAATAAAATTCCCCTTGAATAAGTATAAATGACTAAATATTATCTTTTGTTTATAGATGATATTTTCCAATGAATGTAAATCGTCATTGTTATCTATTATAAAAATCATCTCATCCCTGTTTACAAAGAAAAGTGTTTAAACCTTAAAAAAGACCATTAGAAACTTAAAAGAAAAATTTGGGGGCTAAGCCTTTCTTGTCTAGCAGAGTGGCTTAATTATGATAATTCATCTCCAACGATCTTGGGTCAGGAATATCACATGTGTCAGCGAAGCAGGAGAAAGTGCCCTGTATCTCTAGCAGGGGTTCAGCCCTTCACAGAGTTCTGCCTTTATAAGAAGGTCACATCACAGCTGGAGAGGCAGAACTCAGCAGAGAATTTCAGAGAATGACTAATGCCTTTTCACAAGGAGTACTGCTCACTGGAATGAGCAGGTAGTGGTCTTTCATATTTAATGTTTTCTTGTTTACCTATGTATGAGAAGACAAAACACTGCACAAGTTCATCAATACACAGACTGGAGGGTAGTGGACTTCTCTTTCCACTAGTTAACGCCATCTGTCCTTATCCAAATCACAGAGCACGGAGCAAGTAATAAATAATACAGTACAGTCAGCACTGTTAATTATAATGCAGATGTCAATTGAGGTCAGATTTTTGGGGGGTTCAATAATACTTAATAGAGTTCCTGTCTCTCACCTGGGATAGTCTAATGGTCTCTCACAGACTTCTGTGAACTTGGCAGAGGGATTTATTTATTTATAGTCATCTTTAGCTAAAAGTTCCATTATAAAAGGAAATCATGAACAAAGTCAGATTACTGATGATGGCATGATGTTGTCCCTGAAGAAGTCAGAGCCATCAAGTAGATGCACAAGCATGCGACCAGGGCAAGCTTGGCTTATTAGAGAAACATGTCCCTGAATCTGTCTATACTGGAATAGCCAAGGAAAGAAATAAATTCAGTAGAGAGGTCAGCATGACAGTAAGTTAGAGCTCTGGAACAGTATGAATTGTGAAGAAGTATCTTTAAGATACTGAGAATTTGGGGAACATTTTAGAATGAGGAAATCCACTTGCACTTTTCTGGCAGTTGGTCTCTTATTGCAATGATGTCTGAATACCGTGCTGTTCTTTTTTGTCCATCATTGGCATTATTGTAGTAGGAAGGCTGTTAGTTCATTCCTAGATGCTCTGCCCCAAAATAATCACACAGAAACAGTCTTAATTAAATTATTGCTTGGCTTATTAGCTCTAGCTTCTTACTAGCTACCTCATATCTTAATTTAACTCATTTCTATTAATCTGTGTATTGCCATGTGGCTGTGGTTTATCGGCAAGGTTCCTGGTTGTCTGTCCCCAGTGGCTACATGGCATCTCTCTGATTCTGCCTTCTCTCTCTCTCTCTCTCTCTCTCTCTCTCTCTCTCTCTCTTTCTCCATATCTATTTATCTCTCTCTCTCTCTTTCTCCATATCTATTTATCTCTCTCTCTCTCTCTCTCTCTCTCTCTCTCTCTCTATATATATATATATATATATATATATATATATATATACACACACACACACACACACATATATATATATTTCCAGCCTGACTATATTCTTTTAAGACATTGGCCAAAAACAGCTTCCTTATTAACAAATAAAAGCAACACATATACAGAAGGACTTCCCACACCACATGGTCCTCTTTGTTCTTCAGTGTTCCATGGTGGGACACACTTGAGCTTCTAACCAGGTTGTTCTAGACCTGAGGGATGGCCAGCCTTCTTCCAGCTCACCACTGACAAATGAAAAAGACCTATACATATTGGCATTTGCCTTAAGGATGCTATTATACATGCTTTAGTGGACTTGGCACAGAGACAAAACAAGAGAGCAACTTTAGTACTATAGTGAGTTCCCAAACATGTGTCTATGCTTTCTGAAAACAATGTTTTGCTTTAGTAGAGATGCTTGCCCTTTTCCCTAGAGGTGATGGATGGATCTGTGCACTAGGGTCATAAAAAGTCTGTCTGAAGCTATCAGAAACACATAGCTTTATCTAGCCAAGAGTCTGGTGCTAATCACTTCCTGTGGGACAGAGAAACAAAATCTTAGTACATAGCAAGTAGATTTTAAGATGAAATGCAGCTCCACGTTAGTTTCATGATGCAGTCCTAACTTTGAAGCATTGCCTCTCAGTTCTTCAAGTGACTCTAAAGATGTTTTTCTTTTTTGTTGTTTTTCTCTTTTGGTTATTATTTTTTAAATGTCATACATGACAATAATATTTCCATGATTTAAACTCACACCTCTATCCTTTCCAATAACTCTGATGCCCACTCAATTTCCTACAAATTCATAACCTCTTCTATAACTATACATACATTTAAGAGTTATTGAATGTATTTATTATTACTCATAGGTACATGTGACCACGTGGGGTTGGATTGGATACTGGGAGATTCATCCCTGAAGAAAACTGATTATCCATCTCTCAGCAGCTATTGATAGTCTGTAGCTCTTTTTATCTATGAGTGGGACATTGTAAAATTTCTCCTGTCCACATTGGCTTGTTTATTGGTGATGTAATTATGTATGACTTGTTTTTAAATAACTACAATTTTTTTTATTTCATGGGTACAGCTTCCCTGTCATATCTAGAAGACACTCTAGAGGCATACCCTAGTCTCTTTCTCTTATGATATTTCCACCCTGTTATAAAAATGTTCCCTGGGCCTTATATTTAGAATTATTTATTTATTTATTTGTGTGTGTGTGTATGTGTACGTTTATGATGTGTGAAGGTTAAACGACAACTTGCAGGAGTTGGTTCTTGTCTTCTCTCATGTGGGTGTCAGGGATTAAACTTGGGTTTTCAGGCTTGACAGCAAGGGTCTTTACCCATCGAATCAAATAATAGCTCTGAAAGCCATTGTAAGTTTGAAAAACTCCACATACTCATTGAAAATTTAAAAATAAAAAAGTTTTATTCTATCTGTGATGATGAGTTTGGAGTTTCACTTCTTTGTAGTTCGTAAAGCGCGATAATCTAGAGAGTCTCAGAAAACAATATCTGGAAGAAAGCTAACTCAAACCACTACATGATATATATATACACACACACATAAAGGAGTGGGCAGTGGCATATATGTGAAGACAATAAGAGCAGTGAGTGAGATAGGGATGAAAGATAGGACAAAGACATGCAGAGTCCCCAATGAAAAGTATGACTACCACATGAGAATGAAATAAGAGCATGTAGCTAGCTTGTAAGAACCTGATTTAATGACTGTACAAATATCACCACTGCAGTGAAAAGAATCTTCAGGGTATATTGAGAGTACTGACAGGGAAAGATCATTTCTACTTAGAGGAACTAAGGAAATGGTCCTGGAAAACTCTAAAGTTTAGTATCTAAAGTCACATTATAATTCATTATGAAGATAAATAAGATATATCCAGTCCTTATGCCAAAAAAGCAGTGTAAAATGTCAGAGATGGGCAGATCTCTGAGTTTGAGGCCAGCCTCGTCTACAGAGAGTGTTCTAAGACAGCCAGGGCTACACAGAGAAATCTTATGAAGAAAAAAAAAAGACTATAAAGACTATTAAGTATATGTTGGAGGAACTAACTTCTTCAAAGTAGAAAAACACAGATTCAGAGAATCTTATGGCCCGTTGAGAGTATTATGGCCTGTCTGTGAATTGCATAGCATACTGTGTCACCACATTCAGGAAAAGGTATTGCCTATCTTCCAAATTGTTCAGAAATGGGAGTATTGGTTTTTACACCGTTATAGTCTATTGATAATCTATTTGTGTGCAGATGTAGATATAGGGGAAATTGATCACAAATGAAAAACAGTAGTTTCTACAACTCTAGTAAAGAACTCATTTAATTATATACAATATCTTCCATTCTAGGAATAACAAACAAGGTTGTTTATTACTTTAAAAATATTTTAAAGAGAAGACTGAATTTTGCAGAATGTGTTTTACAAATCAATATGTGCATTATTTCTGTTACTGTTATAGCTAACATTAATGTCCAGCCCAGAGTTTTATTTGAAGGCCAAATGCAACAACTAAGCATACTGTTTCCCAATGAAAACTACTCTGCCTACCGGGTAATGGTTTCTATTTTATGTAACATTTTTCAAAGAAATGTGACCATACCATAATGAGGAATAAGTAATATTGGAAACTCTTTTCCTCTGATAATAAACATTTCATAGAGTAAATGGTTCCAATGTAGGGAATAGAGGATGTGTCCAGGTACAACACAGTACTTACATGTATCTTCTTCCAGTGTTTCAGCCCTAATAACCTGGAGGCACTGTGTTTTAATAAAAGGCCAGTTTCTCATACTAGATGGAGAATGAAGCTGTTGAAGAAGATTTTAAATCATATTTATTAAGACTTTAGTAGGGGTCAGAAAATTAACAGTTTGGTAGTTTCAAGAATAAGAATGGTGTATGATATATTCCAAAATATGGCACCAAAATATTCACTCCATGTGTTCTTTTTAAATTTTGACTTGAATATTCAATTTGAAGAAAGATTAAGGTAAAGTGGTGTTTATACTTGTAGCTATTGTAAAGTAAAATTATGACATTTATAGGGTCTGATTGTAAAAGACAGATAGCTTCTGCTTGAGTTTCTCAGAAAAGTTTCTCTTAAAATTAAGTGTCCTCTTGAGTAAAAAAGGAACTGCAGTGAGCCCCAGTGGACCATCCATAGTCATGATGCATCTCAAAGTGAACCCTTGAGTCTAGCCCAAGTCAAGTCACCCCAACTGATAACACAGGGAGATGTAAACTTTCCTTACCATGGCTACCTCTCCTGTGAAGTAATGAGAAAAATAAGTTATGGTTGTCTTAAGACTCTTATGTGTGAGGATATGGATACAACTCAGTTTAAATTATTGACCTAGCAACTAAGAAATCCTGAATTTTACCAAAAGACCCAAGTCTGACCCAAATAATGGGAGAAGAACTACTAGACAGATGAACACACACACATGGGGACTTTTTCTGAGGAGCAGAGCTTAATTCTTCATTTTCCTTTTCTCTGTCTGTTCCAACTCTTTTCTTTGTTTGTTCTGTGCTTCTACCCTATTGTTTTTCCCTCTTTGTCCTCTTCTCCCTCCTCCTCCATCTTTCCCCTCCTCCTCCCATTCTTCCTTCTCCTTCTCCTTCTTCCCTAATGTTTTCCTTCTTATTTTCCTCTTATCTCTTTTATACATCCTAATACAAAGATTCCTGTGCACCAAAGATTGCCTCACAGACACAAGTGACATATTTTCCAAAAATAAATTAGAGTCTTTACACAGGAAGAAATCACACATGTTATCTGCTTTTTTTAAAAGCCCACAAGTTGTTAAACGTTTCTCTTTGTTTTAACTTTGCCACCATAACATCTTTACCTCAAAGCAATTATTCTTTTGTTTCTGGTTAACAAAATTTTAAGCAAGCCAGCTATATTCCAGCCAGTTCTATCTGTACTGTCAGGCAGATGTTTACAGTTTCAGTCTAGTAGATTCCTATCCTGTTTCTACTTTATAAAACCGAAAACAAGTGGTCAACTAACCGTCTACTTTTCTTTACACTCAATAGGATCATTTTATTTCATTTCACAATTTTGTTTTTTTCAAGGTGCATACCAAAACCTGTAATTAATTCTGTAAGTTACATGATCAAAGAACTCAGGCCTAACCTTGGGTATAGGAACATACTTGTTTTCTTTGACCATCAGCCTGTTTTCCTGCAGGCAGAGTTCATGGGTCTATAATACATAAAGCTTTCTTGTTCTTACTTTCCATATTCTGCACATCTCAAACAAAAGGAACGATAACTTCTAGACTATTTTTGCCTTTTTTGTGTCTCTTATTGGAGCAAAAGACAGAATAACTTAAACCATTTCCTAATCATCTTCACTAACTGTCCCAATCACCTGTATCTTTTAGGCTGATTCAGAAAGTTTAAATAAATCATATATTCAACTAGGCATTATTGTTCTAATGAAAATCTTCTTCAATGTGATCTGCAAGTAAACTTCTCACTGACAAGTGGAATTTCCCCATGAAACAATCACACTATGCTAGTCATGCTGGGATCCTTTTATATAGTACTCACACCATGTCAGATACAGTAGGAACATGGCAGCAACAAGCAGAAGAAAACACAGCAGAAGCAACAACCCTGGGGTTTTGCCTCTTCAGCGTTTAGCTTGGCTATTCAGTGAATTGAACTCCATAAGCTCCATTGCTGATTGCAGCCCCTCTGACATGGACACCAATAGGATTTTATTCCCAGCATCACATGAAACGTAGTGTGGTAGCACACTGCTCTATGCCAACAGTAGGAGTTATAGGCAGAAGGAATAGAAGTTCCAGGTCATCCTTGGTTACAAAGCAAGTTCACAACCTGTATCAAACATGAGACACTCAAAATGGGATGATCGGTTACACTGCAATCAGCAAGCATGCAATTCACTTTCTGTCCTTCTGACTTTAACAGTAAATGCTAGCAAATTCTCAACAGGCAATTATAATATAAATATACTGATGTATAGGAAAGTAAGAAGGGGAAAGAATAGCTTTCCTGAAAAATAACAACCAGGTTGTTGCCTAGAGGACGAGTAAAGCATTGAAATTAAATATTTTAGAGATGGCAAGACAGTATGTCTTGATAGTTGTCTGTTTGATGATAAGGATAAAGAGAATAAGATAAAAATTAAGGGCAGAAGGAAATAAGCTGAAGCTAAGTGAAGTCAGGTCATGAAATATTCAGAGGTCCTGAAAGAGATGGCAGGTCCAAAGAGATATTTTAATTAGGTAAGAATTCAGTTGGATATGCATTTCTTTTTTGTTTTTTTTTTTTTGTTTTGTTTTGGTTTGGTTTTTTTTGTTTTTCGAGACAGGGTTTCTCTGTAGCTTTGGTGCCTCTCCCGGAACTAGCTCTTGTAGACCAGGCTGGCCTCAAACTCCCAGAGATCCGCCTGCCTCTGCCTCCCGAGTGCTGGGATTAAAGGCATGCGCCACCACCACCCGGCTGGATATGCATTGCTTAAAGGGTTAGAATGAATTCAAAATGAAGGATGTCTCTCTGTACCCCCTTTTCTCCCATAGAAGGTCTTTGAACCTTAAAGCTTAGAGGAAGAAATTGAGATTAATTTGAAACAGTACCTTCCTCTGTCTTTTTCCTGGCCAGCTTTGATGTGGGATCCCCTTCTGTATGCTGTGAACATCATTGGTTCATAAGGAAACTGTTTTAGGCCTATAGCAGAGCTCTAGAGGAACAGAGCTAAGCAAGGAAATCTAGACTGAATGGTGGAAGAAAGGAGGTAGAGTCAGGGAGAAGCCACGTAGCCCAGAACTTCAGCTGGTAAGCCACAGCCACGTGGAAATACACAGATTAATAGAAATGGGTTAAGTTGAAATGTAAGAATCAGCCAATAAGAAGCTAAAGCTAATGGGCCAAGCAGTAATTTAATTAATATAGGTTTTGTGTGATAATTTCAGGGCAGAGCAGTCGGGAACAAACTAGTGGCTCTTCCAACACAGCCTTAAATAAATATATTTCCCTCCATGAAAAAAATAATGAAATCAAGCTTAAAAAAAGACAGTGATAAGATTATTTAAGCAAAAACAATAATTCAACCCTTTACTTCCTGCAGAGTTTCTCTTCTTGATTATTGGCATCTCTATTATTCCAGACACTTGTACCAGAAGCATTGGCACACTTGTCTTCTGTTATAGTTTCTACCAAATATATTTGTGGATTCTATTACCTTTTACCTAGACACTTGATGAATAGTCTGACCATTTTTACTGTCTTCATTGCTATCATGCTAGAACAAGTCATTTCTCACATGAGCTATCATAAACAAATTTAAAAACATATCCCAGCTTTTACTTCAGTTGTACCTTCCAGTAGCGCACTCTAACCACAATGTTCATAACACACGTTTAAAACCCAAAATCAGATATGCTCATTGCTTTGCTGAACTCCACACAGGCCCATCCAGTTTGGTAAGAAGAAGGCCAGTATTTATGCTGTAGCCCAAGACAGTGGGTGAAATCTAGCTACTGCTTCCTCTGAGATCTGCCTTGTACTCATTCTTGTTCCTGATGATCATTCTGTTCAAGTGTTCTCATTAAACACCATCACACTAGGACTTTCCAACTTTGCACTATAGTTTTAGTTATGTCTCAGCCCAGACAGCATTCCCACAATCTTCTGCATGGTCAGAGTCTTCCTAAACTTCTTCATTTTATAAATCAAATCTCACCTATTTAAAATTTCATTTAACAGACCTTTCACGGACACCATTCCACTATGTTTCTCGAGACATGTACCCCATCACATCCCACTTCAGTTTCTTTTCTTGTTCTATTGACAACATATTTTGACAGGAACCCTTCAGGGAGTGATGGAGGAAGGTCATTGGTTAAAAAAATAAAGAAACTGCTTGGCCCTCATAGGTTAGAACATAGGTGGGTGGAGTAAACAGAACAGAATGCTGGGAGGAGGAGGAAGTGAGCTCAGACTCAATAGCTCCTCTCAGAGACAGACGCCATGCAGCTCATCGCCAGGGCAGACACGATGAAGCAAGCCGCCAGATCAGACATGCTGAATCTTTCCCGGTAAGACTGGTGCTACACAGATTATTAGAGATGGGTTGATCAGGATATGAGAATTAGCCAGTAAGGGCTAGAGCTAATGGACCAAGCAGTGTTTAAAAGAATATAGTTTGTGTGTTGTTATTTCGGGGCATAAGCTAGCCAGGTGACTAGGAGCTGGGGCGGCAGGAACACAGCTGGCAGCTCCCACTACAAGGGAGAAGGGTTTATTTTTGCTCTTTGTTCAGGGAATAGTGCAGTGTGGCAGGGAAGTCAAAGCAATGGGAGCTGGAAACATCCAATTACTTCTGTTTTTAATCAGGAATCAAGACCAAGTGCGTGCACGCTAGTGGTCAGCTCAATTTCTCCACTTGTACAGTTCAGGATCCGGAAGGGAATGGCCCCACCACAGTGAATGAGCCTTCCCATCTCAGTACAATCCCCCGCAAGCATGTGCCCATCTCCCAGGCGAGTCTCGATTCTAAAAAGCTGAAAATTAATAGAAACCACTATTCATGTTGCACCAATATCATACATTTCCTTTTCATCTTCTCGCTTCCCTTATACACACATCCATTTCATTCAAATCCAAGGAGGATGGGACAGGAATTTATTGTTCACAGATAAAGTTTCCTGAAAAATTGACTAGCCTATGGCAGATATTCAAGCCATTGTTATGTGAATTAATTACTAAATATCGACGGAGATAGTGGGTTACCCCTGTTCTTTTGTTCATATGCTTCATAATTTAACATAACATTTGGCTGTCCTTTTCCTCTGTTGAATTTCAGCCATCGAATTGTTTGCATTCTCTCTTCCTCCTTTCCACTTTGACTGAGATTGGAATTTAATCAACTATCATTGTTATGTTGGCTTTTTGGCCAGACCAAATACCAGATAGTATATTTCAAATATTAAAACTTATGTCATCCCAGTAAGGAAAATAGGAGTGGCCTATGTAAGACATCAAAAATGTAAGTGGCATATTCAGGGTCAGTTTTTCAATCAATATGGAGTATAACCAGGACTTTAAAGGGCATGGTTTAAATTCAATATATATATTGAGAAATAGATAGGATAGTGAAGATTACATTGAATACAAAAATAGAATATACTTGGTGTTTGACATAAAATGTTTACATATATACTGTATGCAGACAGGTCCTCTCTTCTGTTTTATCACAGCTCTGCTTGACTGCAATCATCCTATATCCACATGACATGGTAGATTTTTCTAATTGAGCTTCCTTCAGTGTCTGGTAATCAAGAAAAGCTCCTCTGGCTCTCTTTGGTATCACACAGCAGTTCTTGGTCATGATTTCACTTAGTTTATTTGCTCAAAGTTTAGTCTTCAGTATGCTGGCATAGAGATATTAGAAAAAGCCCCATTAATAAATGGGGCCTAGAGGAAAGTGGTTTAGTATTGAGAGATATCATGGAAAAAAATAATGCTATCACTGAGAAGCTAATTCTCATAAGAGTGAGTTCGTATGAGAGTAAGATCAGCCCCTCCCTACCCTGGCTTCTATTTTTTTTCAAATCATACATTTTCATGCATGTTCTTCTACCATGTTCATGACAAGCACATGAAAAGATGGTCAACACAGCTTGTTTCAGAAACTTCAAATTAAACTCACAAGCTATTTCATTGCTATTAAATGGTCTGAGCTATAAAAAATGGACCTGGCAAATGAAGAGAAGCAGAGGAACTCAAACTCCCATTCATTACTTATGAGAAAATAAACTGTACACTTAGAGGAAAGTGTCTGTAGTTTCATAAAATGTTAGACAGGCAGGTACTAAATTGCCCATCTACAGTACACAAGAAAACATGAAAGCATATCACATATGCAGACTTGTTTGCAAGTGTTTGTAACAGTGTTATATGTTTCTGCATTTAGTTGAAAAGTATTTATCAATAAAACATAATGAACAATTGATACACATTGCAGCATGAATAATCTAATGTATTTATTCTGACAAAGAGAATGTGTGTTATATTCTACTTAATAAAAATAGTAAGAAATGCAATTAATGGATAGAAACAGTAAACTTTTAGAAGAATAGATGTATTCTTTCTTGTGACTGCAGTGGCAATATCAGAATTATATCCATGTGCCACAACACCATACTATTTATGTTCATTTTGTTCTCTGTTAATCTTACCTTTGTCAGACAGTGTTAAAGATGGATATAGTTTAATTTGTCACAAGGCATTTTTTAATTGATTTTATTGTGCTATACTTTTTTCTTTGCTCCCCTCCCTTTCTCTCCCCTCCCCTTCAGCCCTCTCCAATGGTCTCCATGCTCTCAATTTATTCAAAAGATCTTGTCTTTTTCTACTTTCTATGTAGATTAGATCCATGTATGTCTCTCTTAGGGTCCTCATTGTTGTCTAGGTTCTCTAGGATTGTGATTTGTCACTGTTTTTCTTTGCCTTATGTCTAAAATCTACTTATGAGTGAGTACATATGGTATTTGTCTGTCTGTGTCTGGGTTACCTCATTCAATATGATGTTTTCTAGATATATTCATTTGCCTGTAAATTTCAAAATGTCATTTTTTTCTGCTGTGTAGTACTCCATTGTGTAAATGGACCACATTTTCCTTATCAAGTATTCAGTCAAGGGTCATTTAGGTTGTTTCTAGGTTCTGGCTTCTATGAACATAGTTGATATGTGATATGATTGAGCATCCTTTGGGTATATACCCAAAAGTGGTATTGCTGTGTCTTGAGGAAGGTTGTTTCCTAATTTTCTGAGAAATTGCCATACTTATATCCAAAGGGTCTGTACCAATTTGCACTCCCACCAGCAATACAGGTGTCTTTCCTTTACCCCACTCCTCTTCAAGATAAGTTGTCATCAGTGGTTTTGATCTTGGATATTCTTAAAGGTGTAAGATGGAATCTCAGAGTTGTTTTGATTTGCATTTCTCGGATGGTTAAAAATGTTGAGCATTTCCTTAAGTGTCTTTCAGCCATGTTAGATTCCTCTGTTGAGAGTTCTCTGCGTAGGTCTGGATTATTTGTTCTTTTGATGACCAATTTCTTAAATTCTTCATATATTTTGGAGATCAGTCTTCTGTCTGATGTGGGGTTGGTGAAGACCATTCTGTAGGCTGCCTTTTTGTCTTGTTGACCATGTCTTTTGCTTTACAGAAGCTTTTCAGTTTCAGGAGGTCTCATTTATTAATTGTTTCTCTCAGTGGCTGTGCAACTGGGATTGTATTTTGGAAGTGATTTCCTATGCCAATGCGTTCCAGTGTACTTCCCATTTTCTCTTCTATGAGGTTCACTATATGTTGAGGTCTTTGATCCATTTGGACTTGAGTTTTGTGCATGGCAATAGATATGGATCTATTTTTATTCTTCTACATGTCGATATCCAGTTATGCCAGCACCCCTTGTTAAATATGCTTTCTTTTTTCCTTTTTATATATTTTTCTTTGTCAAAAATCAGAGAAAAATGTAGAGCTCAATAAAAATCAATAAAAAATCAGGTGTTTATAGGTATGTGGATTAACATATGGGTCTTTTCAGTTCCCTTGGTCCTCCTGTCTGTTCTTATGTCAATACCAGGATGTTTTATTTACTGTAGCCCTGTAGTAGAGTTTGAAGTCAAGGATTTAAATACCTCCAAAAGTTCCTTTTTTGTATAGGATTGTTTGGATATCCTGGTTTTTTTGCTTTTCCATATAAAGTTGAATACTGTTCTTTAGAGGTTTGTGAAGAATTTTTCTGAGATTTTGATGGGCATTGCATTGAATCTGTTGATGGTTTTTGATGAGATTGCCATTTTTACTAGTCACAAGGAACTTTGAACTTAGAGTTTACCATTATTGCTCCACGTGTCTCATACACATGAACTCAAGCTCTATACCATCTTAATGGTGGATAACTACCATCTTCTATTTCATACAATAAGCCTAACGTGGGGAAATTAAAAGAGTTTTGTCATAGTCATGGCTCAAAAGTGAGTGCATAAGCATTGCCAAGATGTGTCACCAGGTTGTCTGCTATGGTGCCAGCCTTGTGTTTCTAGCAAATAGACCTCCATTTTGAGGATTTATCACCTTTGTTGTTTGTCACTTTCACATTTTTCTGAGAGGATGTGACATTGTGAAATAGAAATACAGACAGAAACCTTGGCCTCTTTTATGTTTTAATACTTTATTTTATAGTAAGAACAATTATTCTATCCCTATTTAAAATCAACCATTTTACTCACAAGGAACATAGATTTAACATCCCAGTGAATAACTATGTTTCTGAAAATATAAGAAATAGTTAAACTGTGTTCCTTCTCAAGTGAAGACAGTATTTTACAGGAGAATTATACAGAAAATTCATAAAATTTAAGATCACTTAAACTGAAAACATATTTGTCTTCATGTAATTAATGTATAACACAAATAATTAATACCTTAGCGATTGTTAAGTATACAGGCCAGTGACACTAAATGTATTCATATTGCAATTCAATCACAACATCTTTTATGCCTAGAATTCTTTTCATCTAATAAAACTAAAATGATATTCCCCATTAATCAGTATCTTCTAATTCCTCCAATACCTGTTCTCAGGAAACCACCATTCTATTTCTTATGTCTATGATTCTGACATTTTCTTATGGTACTTCATGGTAAATATAATTGTATGGCATTTGTCTTCCATAACAAATTTATTTCATTTGACATTGTCTCCAATGTTTATTCATGTCATAGAATGTGTCAAAAACTCCTTTCTTTTGAAGAGGAAGTAATATTTTGCTGTATATGAAAAACACATTTTGTTTATTCATTTTTCTGTTGATGGATATATGAGTAACTTCCAGGTTTTAGCTTTTGTGAATAATGTTACTTAGACATAAGTGAACAACTGCCTCTTTGGAGACCTTTTTCAATTATTCCGAGACTTCACAGAGGTACAGTTGCCTCAGGATCTGAAGTGGTATCTTTTTATATTCTACAAATAATGTATACTGTTTTAGTTTCTCCATCTTTTCAGCTCTTCCTGTTTTTAGTGTTTTTAGCCAGATTCCACAAGTAAATAAACATGGTTATTTTCTTGTGTTTTTCATCTTATTGGTATTGACCATATTTCCAATTAGTTATTGGCCTGAGCATTCATATATCTTCTTTATTTTGAGAATACCTTATTGTGTTCATTACATATTTTTTTTTCAGTTGGGTTGCTTGTTATGCTGAGACTTAGCAGCTGTCTATATATCCTCGATATTCCAAGCATGTCTTTTTAATAAGAATTATATTTTTATTGATTTGTTTTGTGTGTGTACGTGTGAATGAATACAATGGCATAGTATGAAAGTGAGAGGGAAACGTCCTAGCATCCTATCCCTTGTTCTAGCACATGGATCCTGCAGTTCAACCCAAGTCATCAAACTAAGCAGCACACACCTTTTACCGACTTCCCATGTTTCTATCTTTTATTAGCACTTACCGTTTGCTCCATGCTTAGTTTGGAATTCCTCTAGGTGTGGTCCACATAGCATGCAATCAGAGTTACTTAGGATGCACTCTGAGCTCATCATCATACTTATTGAATCAGGAGCATTGAAACTAAAGAAACCACCTTGTACAAGGCAATTTAACAGCCTTTCTCCGTGGAATTTATAAGCATTACATTTTCTACACTTTTCCTCTCAGCTCACTGTTGATATCTGCCTGGTTTAAGCACCACCTGCCACTAACTAGGCTGATGTAATTTTGACATGGTAGATTATTTGCCTCTATTTTGTGTGTGTGTGTGTGTGTGTGTGTGTGTGTGTGTCCAGTAGATCTAAATGCCCCAAAGTCAACACAGGTGCAAGTGACCTTATCAACTTGTCCCTTGTACAGCTGCTGCAAATTTAATTTTCAATAGGACCATATTAACTACCTGGACACTGAGGTTCAAAACAGAAATTTAATATTTTAACTTCAAAAAAAACTCAACCAATTGATTTAATGCAGTTAGCTGATTCTGCCTCAAAACTTTTCTCAAATTATTCTCAATTATTACATGCTTTCTTAATGTTCTCTTTCTCTTTTTTTCTCTTTCATATCAAGTTTAGTTTATCTAAATGCAAAATATATACACTTAGTTTCTAACATTACACAATGGGTAATTTCAGAACGGAGCAATTCAAAGAAGGATTATTCACAAAGAGACAAGTTTAGCTGAGTGGTGGTGGCACACACCTTTAAATTCCAGCACTAAGGAGGCAGAGGATGGTGAATCCCTGTGAGTTCGAGGCCAGCCTGGTCTACAAGAGCTAGATCCAGGACAACTAAAACTGTTACACAGGGAAACCCTGAAAAAAAAAAAAGACAAGTTTTACAACTTTGAGTGACAACACATGATGTAATAATCTGAACAAGATGCTTTGACCTCTGAGCTTCTTGGGGAAATGAGTCTTAGAATTAAAAAAAAAAATAGGTAAATCTTTCTGCTTTGAAAAGAAGCCGTGATCTTTTTTCTTCTTCTATTATTTTTCCATTCAAATATTTACACTTCCTTCCCTCCTCCCAATCCCCTCCCGTTCCCCCACTCTCCCTCTTCTCTCCCCCTCCCTGCTTGAGAGAGAGACTTCCCCTTCCCTGTGGAAACTTCAAAGTCCTCCCCGCTACATCCAGGTCTAGGGAGCTGTGCATCCATATAGACTAGGGTCCCAAAAAGCCAGAACATGCCGTAAAAACAAGTCCCAGTGCTTTTATCAATGGCTTCAGTCAGCCCCCATTGTCAGCCACAATCAGAGAGTCCGGTTTGATCACATGCTCTTTCAGACCCGGTACAGCTAGATTTGGTGAGCTCCCATTAGAACAGGCACACTGCCTAAGTTAGTGGACCAACCCCTCGTGGTCCTGACTTCCTTGCTTGTCTTCTCCCTCCTTCCCTTCAACTGGATCTTGGGAGCTCATTCCGCTGCTCTGATGAGGATCTCTGTCTCTATCTCCATCCATTGCCAGATGAAGATTCTATGGTGATATTCAAAATAATCGTCAGTGTGATAGTGGGGCAAGGACAGTTCAGGCACCCTCTGCTCTGCTATCCAAGACCTAGCTGGGGACATCTCCGTGGACACCTGGGATCCCCTCTAGAGCCAAGTCTCTTGCTAACCCTAAAATGGATCCCTTAATGTAGATATCTTCTTCCCTGCTCCTATATCCACCCTTCCTCCATCTCCACCCTCCCACTCCCCCAAGCTCTTGCTAGTCCTTCCCTTCTCCCTTCCTTCTCCCCCCTCCCCTTTCCCCAACCTCGCCCCCACCCCCATTGCTCCCAACTTTTGCCCAGCAATCTTGTTTGCTTCCAATTTCCAGGAGGATCTATATATGTTTTTCTCTGGGTTCAACTTGTTATTTGGCTTTTCTAGGATTGTGATATAGGCTTAATGTCCTTTGTTTATGGCTAGAGTTCACAAATGAGTGAGTACATACCATATTCATCATTTTGAGATACCATCTTACACCTGTCAGAATGGCTAAAATCAAAAACACCAATGATAGACTATGCTAGAGAGGATATGGAGTAAGGGGAACACTCATCCGTTGCTGGTGGGAATGCAAACTTGTGCAACCACTTCGGAAATCAGTGTGGTGGTTTCTCAGGAAAGTGGGAATCAACCTACCTCAGGATCCAGTAATACCACTCTTGGGAATATACCCAAGAGATGCCCAGTCATACTACAAAAGCATTTGTTCAACTATGTTCATACCAGCATTATTTGTAATAGCCAGAACCTGGAAGCAACCTAGATGCCCCTCAATGGAAGAATGGATAAAGAAAGTGTGGAATATATACATATTTGAGTACTACTCAGTGGTAAAAAACAATGACATCTTGAATTTTGCATGCAAATGGATGGAAATAGAAAACACTATCCTGAGTAAGAAGCCGAGATCTTTAGTTAATCAAAAGACACAATAGTTTAAGGTGCCCTTGAAGGAATGAAACTAGATACATGCTCCATTCTCACTTCTGCACTTCTGGTTTCTTTCCGACAACAGGTGAAAGAGACAAAGGACACTGTCATGTAGCCTAAGCATGACAATCGCCACAGCAGATCACAGAATGAGAAAAGCAAAGAATGAGTCAGAAAGAGCAATAGAACAAGCCAGCACACAAGTCATGTAGTAGGCTCAAATACTTCTGAATTCTCCTATATCCTGTTAGAGAAACCTATTTTTCAAGAAGAAGAAGGAGAAGGAAAGGGAGAAGAAGAAGAAGAAGAAGAAGAAGAAGAAGAAGAAGAAGAAGAAGAAGAAGAAGAAGAAGAAGAAGAAGAAGAAGAAGAAGAAGAAGAAGAAAGCTCTTCTGATGTTCAGTTGGAGCTTCCAGTTTTCCCCTGTAAGATCCAGACCATTCTCTCTCCAAATTCCAACCTGCTCAATGCTCAGAGAGTCTCCAAAGGAAAGGTGCCAGAAAAGTCCAGTGCCACATTCTTGACAATTATTGCAACTTCCTCTTCTCTTGCTGCCAGCTACCCATGTTCCTGCCTAAGTGTTCAGCTTTTGATCATACTTGAACACAAACCCAGCTTGTGGCAGACACTTCATCACCCTTCACCTACAACCTATACAACTTTGCTTCTCTGAGAACAGAGAACCCACCAGGGAGTGCTTTTCTCAATGTACCTGTTGTTATACTTTTTCAATTTGGCTTGATCTCACTTACTGCATCAGCAAAGAAACTTATCATTGGGGAAAAAGCAGAAAACCTGGTACTTACCTCATTGCCTTGCCCAGCACCGTTTGCTGGTTTGGTATGTTACAGTTACAGAATGGAGCTTGCTTGTGGTTAGCTACTTATCTCCTATTATTTCTCACTTAGGGTTACTCAAGACTTCCTATGACTGCCATTCTTCTTCCTCCAAATGTTCCCAAGAAAACACTTTCCTGTGCCTTTGAATGCCATAGCTTTTCTTATCTTCTCTTAATATTTTTTTCCTTGACAACTTAGGCTTCTTCCACACTTCTTAGGAGGTGGATCCCTTTATCCTTGTTTTTATCACATTCTTTCTCTATTGTCTACTTTTGTTTCTGGGTCTTCGGCTTTAGCTGGCATAATGAACCTGGAAAAGTGGAGCCTAAATACCAGGAAGACAAAAGTCTCATTCAGTTTATATTCTGGGGGTTACCAAAAGTCATTTGAGTAAAAGTCACATGAGTTCAGGCTGTATACAGTCTCAGGGACAAGTCGTTCTTAGAGACTACTTTCTAAATAATAATGGATAAGATGATGGGTATTCTAAAGTAAACCCATTCTTATTTACTACTCCTAGGAGAGGCACAAAGCACATTCTGAGAACAAGCCATGTGATGGAGGAGCAGAGGCTACAGGACTCCTATCTTGAACCTTACTTGGAGTTTTCTCACTAGGTCTTAGAAATTACCACACACAGCTTCATTTATGGACAGTTTTCCAACACTCATGCAACACTCATTTGAATGAAAAAAAGAAAATCTGTGGTAATTTGAATTTCTTTGGCCCCCACAATCTCATACGGAATGGCACCATTAGGAGATATGGCTTTGTTGGAGTGGGGTATGGCCTTGTTGGAGGAAGTGTGTCACTGTGGGGGCAGGCTTTGAAATTGCCTTTGCTCAGGATAGGGAACACTATCTCAGTCGACTTCCTGTGGCCTGCAAGATGTAGGACTCACAGCTGTCTCTTCAGAACCACATCTACTTGCAAAATACCATGTTTGTGTCACTTTTCTCAATCTGTACATTTTATATTTTTATTTTCTCAATTCTTTCTGGTTTGTTATAAATATCCATCAGATTTAACATTAATAACTGTAAGACAGAGTCTATACTAGGGTGTTTTGCAGTTTCCTCTACCAGGAGACTTAATCCAAAACTCTTCACTTTAGCCTCAGTCAGATTTTTCTGAAAAGGCCAAAAAGCAGCCAGTCTTCACCAAAATATCACAAGAATGATTTCTAGGCAACAAATTATTTTTTTTCATCTGAAACCTCTTGAACCAGGCACCCACAGTTCAAATCACCCTGAGCACCACTGTCTTCCATGATCTTCCTAGTATGACCCATTAAGAAACACTTTAAAGTGTTCAACTGCTTTTCTAATCCATAGTGCCAAGTTCCATATTTCTTCTAACAAAGGATAGTACAGCCTATGATAGAAATATCCCAGTTCTTGGTTGTTGAGGGAGCTGAGGGCTGCATTCCTGCCACCCAGCTCCCTGCTTCCTGGCTAGCTTATACCCCGAAATAACAACACACAAACTGTATTCTTTTAAACACTGCCTGGCCCATTAGTTCTAGCCTCTTCTTGGCTAATTCTCACGTATCAATTTAGCCCATTTCTAATAATCTGTGTAGCACCCCAAGGTGCACTTACCAGGAAGATTCTAGCCTACGTCCATCCTGGGTCGGAGCTTCATCACGTCTGCCTCTGAGAGGAGCTGCCCTGCATCTAAGCTTACTGCCTCTTCCTCCCAGCATTCTGTTCTGTTCACTCCACCCACCTAAAGGCTGGCCAATCAAATGGGCCAAAGCAGTTTCTTTATTAGCCAATGACCTTCCTCCATCACTTGGTACGAAATTCTACCTTAGTTAGGGTTTCTATTGCTGTGAAGATGTACCATGACCACGGCAACTCTTATTAAAAAGAAACATTGAATTGGGGTGGCTCACATTTTTCAGAGATTTTGTCCTGTATCATCATGGTGTGACCTGGTGGCATGCAGGCAGACATGGTGCTGAAGAAGTAACTGAGAGTCCTATATCTTTACCTGTAGGCAACAGGAAGTGATTTGTCTCAATGGGTGTAGTTTAAGCATATATAAGACCTCAAAATCTGTTTCCACAATAACACACTTCCTCCAGCAAGACCACACATTCTCCAACAAGGTAACACCTCCTAATAGTGCCACTCCCTTTGGGGTCATTTTCTTTCAAATCACCACAGTCACTATTTGTTAGAAGTGTAGAATTGTCAACTAAGACATAAAATAGCTAGGCGATGGTGGCACATGCTTTTAATCCCAGCACTCTGGAGGCAGAAACAAGCAGATCTCTGTGAGTGTGACGCCAGCCTGGTCTACAAGAGCTACTTTCAGGGTAGTCAGGGCTGTTACACAGAGAAACCCTGTCTCAAGAAACTTGAAAGAAAGAAAGAAAGAAAGAAAGAAAGAAAGAAAGAAAGAAAGAAAGAAAGAAAGAAAGAAGAAAGAGACATAAAGTAATTAGGTTTCCAAGGTCCTATGCTAGTGTTTATATAGTTAATCACAGAATGAGTGGGTCACAAATCAGGCTATAAACCCACCTTAGTTTTAATTATAAAATAGTGCACTGATGCAATTCTGTGGAAGTCCTTAGTGAAAAAATGGATAACAAATATTCTTTTCTTTTTTTTTAATAAATTATCAAGGCAAATTTTTTCCAGAAATATAAGACCTATTATGTGTCTGTTTTACAAAGTTGATACTGAGTTATGAGGCATCTAGAAGTCCAAATATGCAAGATTTCCCTGGTGACATATCTGTATCCTTCCAAGTTATTACAAAATATAAAAGTCACTGGATCTCTTAGTTCACTATCTGAACAAATCGACTTGATAAGTATATTCATTCAACTAGAGAGTTATTGCCTTTGGAATCTCAGTGTCTTTTGCTGAACCCAAGATAAAGCTATTATTTAAGTTGCTTCAGCTGGATTCAAAGAGGCATCTATTTTCCTATTCAAAATGGCTGCCTTGAGTTTGGGAATAGCCTCCAAATTGAAATAGAGTTCAATTTTGTATAAAATATATAGATTTGGCAGGAAAAGTTGTGTGCCATTGGTCTTTTGCTTCAACAAATGAACCAATTACTGTATACATAATTTAAAAGCCATATTTGATTTGACAACTCATTAAACAACCAACTGACTTGGTTTTGGAAAATTTACTGTGTGTAGAATGCTGCTCATTGTTGAGGAACTAAAGCTGCTCATAATTCAAACAAGTAAATAAAGAAAATGACCAATCAGTTGATTGTGAAGCTCAAAGCTCTGTGTGTAGATCACACATACAATGATATCATTCGACTAAAAGTCATTACTGAAAGTTTCCTAGACAAACTTTAAGCTATGTTTGTGTGTGTTTGTTTTTTTAATTGCATGTGTATGCATGTTATTTTGTATGTATGTCTAGGATTCACTGTCTGTGTAGTCCCCTAGAAGACCAGAAGAGGATATCAGATACCCTGGAACTGAAAAGAAAAAAAAAAAAAAAAAAAAAAAAAAACAGTTGTGGGCTGTCATGTGGGTGCTGGGAATCAAAACCCTCTCCTCTGGAGGAAGAGCCAATGCTGTTAAGCACTGAGACATCTCCCCAGTCCCCTTCAATTGTTTACAAATTGCTGAATTAGTTAAATAAAAAAATAATAATCCAAATTATGTAGAAAACAAAGAAAATGAAAAAAGTAAAAATGTAATAGAAAATGTGAAGAGGTTAGTTTAAAAATACATAATACATGTACCAGTTACTCATAGAAAGCCATATTTTGCCAAGCAATTGGTGGTATTCACTGTCACATTTTTATGTTTTTTATTTTCACATACTATTGAAAGAAAAATCCATTTAATTACTCATTTATATTATTTCAGTTCACGCAGCATTCTGTTAGCTGAGAGTAACTACATGTGCTTAATTTTTCTTGACCCAGAGAAGAGGAACATGCATAGAGCCCAAAGGGGAATCTTGGGTTTGAAAGTTAACCGAGGTACCAACATACATTTATGAAAAAGCCCTGGTAACCATACTATCCTATTTGAACTTCAATTCCCATGTTGGTTAAGGGAAAGTTTTACTATCTACATAACTATCCAAATTAGTTTTTTCAACTGTTAGGTCTCTCTCTCTCTCTCTCACACACACACAAATGTACATACATGGGCACACACATGCACACACACACAAATGCACATACACATGCACACACATGCACACACACAAATGCACATACACATGCACACACACAAACACATCAGTAACAGTAAACATTTAGAACTCTGAGTCACACAGCATTCTCACTCTATGAACTAAGCAATGAGGGAAAATAAAGTTCTCAAAGATCAAGTAAGTGCTACTTAATGCTACTGAACTTTAAGTGACTCTTATTGAACACAGAAAGGTCAAGGGAGTGCCTTTACCCCTACATTCTAGTCTCTTTGACAGGAGAAAGTACTCTACAGGCTGTGAGAAGAAAAACCTGGACAACAGCTCAGCCACAAAACCCTTCAGTTACAGCATGTCCTACCTGCAAGATGTGCTGGAGCAATGGTGGCATAAAACTTGTGGGAGTGGACAGATAATGTCTGGTTTTACCATACCAGGAGAGGAAGCCCATGCACTATACTCCTGGGATTGCCAGGAACCAGAAACTGGATAGTCCTGAAACTTTGGGTACAACAAAACATGACTAGCTAAGACGAAAAAAAGGGAAAGAAAGAAAGAAAGAAAGAAAGAAAGAAAGAAAGAAAGAAAGAAAGAAAGAAAGGAAATAAAGAAAGGTTTCCTAATGATATTCTCAGATTAGCTTCTTGTCCAATCATCATCAGAGAGAATTCCTCCATCAGCAGATGGGAACGGATCCAGAAACCTGCTATCAGACGTTATGCGGAGAAAGTCAGAACTGGAGATCTCCTTCAGATCCCTCCTTCCCCTCTCAGAGACTGGGGAACCCCAAAGAAGAGGGGAAAGAATGATGGTAGGAGATGGAGGACACCAAGAAAACATGACCCACCAAATCAACTAAGTAGGGCTCATAGGGGCTTACAAAGACTGATGCAGCAAGCATGGGGTCTGCATGAATCTGCTACAGGTCATTTGCATGCATGTTACAGCTGCTAGTTTGGTGTTTGTGAAGACGTCTACTAGTGGCAGTAGGTGTATCTCCGACTTTTGCCTACTCTTAGGACTCTTTTCCTCTTAATGTGCTACCTTGTCCAGCCTCAAAATGAGTGCTTTTACATTGTGTTATTGCATCCTGTTTTGTCGTGTTTGATTATTGTCTCTTGGAGACCTGATCTTTTCTGAAGGAAAATGGAGGGGGGGAAGATGTGTTAGAGAGGAGAGGTAAGTAGGAGCTGAGAGTTATGGAGCGAGGGGAAGCTGTGGTTGAAATTCATTTGAGAGAAGAATCTATTTTCAATCAAAAATAAGAAAAAATCAATTTTTAAGGAAAGTTATTTGGTATTACAATAAATAAGAACTCTTATCTAAATGACTATTTTATCATATTATTTTAAAATTAGAGAACTGAAGAACAATGGCAATGGGTACTTGATCCTATTGCATGTAATGGCTTTGTGGGAGCCCAGGTAGTTTGGATGCTCACCTTAATAGACCTGGATGGAGGTGGGTGGTCCTTGGACCTCCCACAGGGCAGAGAAACCTGCTTACTCTTTGGGCTGAGGAGGAAGGAAGACTTGATTGGGGGAGGGGGAGGGAATGGGAGGTGGTGGCGGGGAAGAGGCAGAAATCTTTAATAATTAAATTAATTAATTAATAAAAATCAGAAAGAAAAAAAAAATAAAATAAAATTAGAGAACCATATCTCAGAAACAAATTGTATTGATGAAAGGAACCAAAGGGAACTGGTTGGATTTATTCATGTCCTCCTAAATTAACTTGTTTAACTAGTGACCATTATGATATGTTTTCATTTCATTTGACCACTATAAAACACTGACCAAAAGCAAATTGGAAAAGATAGGTTTTTTTGTCTTATAGCCATAGTTCAACACTGAGTGAAATCAGAACAGGAACTTAGTACAGAATCTAAAAACAGCAGTGCTTGCCCTTCCCTGTGTAATTAATGTTTGCCAGGTAACTCATGACAAGAACTGTGGAAGATGTGGCTTGCTAACCAGTCTGCCCTTCCGTTCATGTTTAGTTAGCTTTCACTTATATCCGAGATATACCTACTAAGAAAATGGTATTAGCAATTGAGATTAATTTTTAAATGACTCTACTTTATGTCAAGTTGACAGTCAATGCTAACTGGAACATGTCAACATGAAGTGGAACTGTGGGAAATAATTAAACCACAAGACCTTATAATTGAATTAGATTATAAAAGAGGCCTTAGATAGACTGCCCTGATAGGCTCACCATATAGAAGCACAGTGAGAAGCAGATATACAGGGTAACAAGTGATTCTAGGGGCACAAAAGAAAGTTTTATTTCTTTATTAAGTGTCCAGTTTATGGAATTTTGTTGTAATATCTTGAGCTAAGATTTTGTTAACGACTTTTCTGAAGAGAAATGAGGAAGAGTGGATGGGGAGTAGGGGATAACAGACATTAGGGGAGTGAACTTGGAGGAAAAGATTGAGGAAGGGGAAACTGTGATGGTGTTGTAAAAAATTAATATAAAAGATGATATATTTAAAACAAAGTTAGACAAATATACTCAAAAACAAAGAGAAAGAAGAAAATAAATAACAAATAAAATCTATTTACAATAGCTCCTTTAAAATTATAATTTAAATAATGATTTTTTTGATTCAATGAAATGTAAATATCTTTATACTGATAAAAATAAAAATAGTATTCCCAGAGGAGGGTAGAAGGAATTTGATATGCTATGAATTCCTGTGCTTTATTAATTGCTCTTGGATGTACATCACAACAACCATAAATCTGATGATAAATTAAATGTCTGCAACCATAATTGCTATGTGACATGAGTTTATTTTAATGTGTCTTTTTAGTGTCAGTACATGACTAAAATACAGCGCCTGTTTTCCTAATTAAAAACAACAATAATTATTATAACTTCAATTTAGCACCACATTTTCTATTCGGGAATTCATTGCATTATTTTCTTCGCACTTAGACAAGACATTTCGATCCATTGCCTTAAAAGATCATTTTGTTTTTAGGGTTTGGTCTGCCTGATTATAAAGGTAAGGACACAGATACACCCCACACTCCACAGTGCCTAGGAGACAAATGCCAACCATTCAGGGTGGATTTTCATCTTGCTTTTTCACTGTGTGTTTTGTTCTGAATGAGAATAGCATTGCTGACCTTCTCAAAAATAGCCTTACAGGCAATCCTTGTGAGTGGGCAGATGTGATCAGCAAATGATAAATTTTATTCAGCTTTAGAATTGCACCATAAACACATCAGGTTCCTAATAATTACTTGCATGTTGGGGCCTTCTGATCTGCAACCTCTAAGCCCACTGAGCTTGCTCCATTATTAAAGAGTCTAGGAGTCTTTGGTTAATGAATTCTGGACTGAGAAATCACAGACAATCATATTTGTTCTTTATTTGTCTCTTTTGATTTCACTTTTAATGTTGCAAGTGCCTCTGACTTCTTTGCATATTTGATGTCAAATCACTCCAAAGAAAAGCTGAAACTCAGGCTGCCCAGGTTTTTATAGGGCAGACCACAAAAAGCAGAATGCATTAGAAGTTCTCGCTCGATCTGGAACAACTGTAATCTGTGGATCTTCTTTCAGGGCAGCCTGATGGGAACCAGGAACTGAAGCCAAAGGAGCACTTCTTGGCATTTGGACACCCTGATGTTTTTTCCCAATACCCTCACTGTTGGGATCCTCTGTTCAGAATCAGCTCCAGTCTCAACACCAAGCTGGTTGTTTGAACTTATAGAAAGTGTACAGGGATGTGTGTTAAGGAAAGGAAACAGAGTAAATCTATCTTATAGGCACATGGAATAAGGTAGCAGTTGATGTTGTTTAAATGCATATCTATAGAAAAGATAGAAATGAATAAAATACAATTGCATAGATTCAGGCTAGCAAAATACCTTTTGTGGTTTCTAAATTTTATTTATTTATTTTTTAAATTGTTTTTATTGAGCTATACTATTTTCTCCACTCTCTTCCCTTTGTCTCCCCTTTCCTTCTACCTTCTACCAAGGTCCCCATGCTCCCAATTTACTCAGGAGATCTTATCTTTTTTTCCTTCCCATGCACATTAGATCCAAGCATGTCTCTCTTAGGGTCCTCATTGTTTTCTAGGTTCTCTGGGATTGTGAATTGTAGGCTGGTTTTCTTTGCTTTATGTCTAAAAGTCACTTATGAGTGAGTACATATGATATTTGTCTTTCTGGGTCTGGGTTACCTCACTCAAGATGATCTTTTCTAGATCCATCTATTTTCCCACAAATTTCAAGATGTCAGTTTTTTCATTATGTAGTATTAAATTGTGCAAATATGTGCCAATATGTCTACTGTACTTCCCACTTTCTCTTCTGTGAGGTTCAGTGTAGCTGGCTTTATGTTGAGGTCTTTAATCCATTTGGATTTGAGATTTGTGCATGGTGATAGATATGAATCTATTTTCATTCCTATGCATGTTGATATCCAGTTATGTCAGCACCATTTGTTGAATATGCTTTCTTTTTTATATATTTTTCTTCTTTGTCAAAAATCATGGGTTAGTAGCTGTGTGGATTGATATCCGGGTCTTCTATTCAGTTACATTGGTCCTTCAGTCTGTTTTTATGCCAATACCAGGCTGTTTTCAGTACTGTAGCTCTGTAATAGAGTTTGAAGTCAGAAATTGTGGTGCCTCCAGAAGTCCCTTTATTGTTCAGGATTGTTTTGGCTATCCTGGGTTTTTTGCTTTTCTATATGAAGTTGAGTGTTGTTCTTTTGAAGTCTGTGAAGAGTTTTGTTGGGATTTTGATGGGCATTGCATTGAATCTATAGATTGCTTTTGGTAATATTGCCATTTTTACTATGTTAATTTTATGTATTCAAGAGCATGGGAGATATCTCCATTTTCAGTGTCTTTTTCAATTTCTTTCTTCAAAGATTTATAGATTTTTTTGTCATACAGTTCTTTTACTTGTTTGGTTAGAGTTACTTCAAGATATTTTATGTTATTTGTGAATATTGTGAAGGGTGATGTTTCTCTGATTTCTTTATCTGCCCATTTATCATCTGTGTAAAAGACAGCCACTGATTTTTTTTTTAAGTTTATCTTGTATTCTGCTACATTACCGAAGGTGTTTACAAGTTGTAGAAGTTCATCGGTAGAATTTTTGGATACTTTTGTAAACTATCATATCATCAGCAAACAGTGAGAGTTTGATTTCTTCTTTCCCAATATGCATCCCCTTGATCTCCTTTTGAAGTTTGGCAATTAGTTTTATTAATGCCTCTCTAAATTACCACTTCTTTTCTATTTCCCTTCTCAACTCCAGTTCCTATTTGCTTTATCATGGAAAGGATATGGGGAGGGTGTACTTCCTTTCTGACTCTGCTCTCAATTTTAGTGAGGAACCTGCCTGACTCCATTTTGAAGGCAGGAGCTTTTATGCTATATTGTTAAAAATCAGTTTCATTAACTGTAAGATCTGAGATGCTGTTTTTAGGTTTGTTTCCTGGAGCCTACATGCCTTAACCCATGACCTTGATTTGTTTTTAAGAACATCCTGACCCTCATCAACCGTCCTCAGTCCTCCCTAATCATGCTCCCTAATCACCTTTTCTAATCATATGGAAACCACATGGTAGGTCTTTTTTTTTTTTTTTTGAGATTTTTCTGTATTTTCTTATTGCCCCATTGTCTCTCTTTCATAAACCTGCTTTGCAACTATTTATGATTTTACTCTTTAATGGGGGTCCAAGAAATGGATACAGGGCTGCTCTCATATCTTCCTATCTATCATCTATCTATCTATCTATCTATCTATCTATCTATCTATCTATCTATCATCTCTCTATCTATCATCTATCTATCAACCATCTATTTTAAATCTTAACCACAGTCTCCTTCCCTCCTCCCCCTTCCCTCACCTTTTCCCCCCAATCCACCCATCCTCTGTATTCCCTCAGAAAGTGCAGTCCTCCCATGGGCATCAGCAAAGCATGGCATATCAAGCTGCCATAAGACCAAGCTCCTCTCCCTCTTCTATTCAGGCTGAGCAAGGCAATCCAGTATGATGAAAAGGTTTGCAAAACCCAGCCAAAGCACAGGGACAACCCTGCTCCCATTACCACGAGTCCCACATATAGATCAAACTACACAACTGTCACATATATGCAAAGGGCCTAGGTGTGTTCCATGCAATCTCCCTGGTTATTGGTTCTGATTTTGTAAGTTCTCATGAGCCAGAAGAGCTGTTTTAACTCTGCTTAGGAAGCAGTTGCTAGTCAGGTTTTGAATACACCCCAGTAAAATCAAGCTTCCTTCAAATTAAGCTCAAAATTGTTTTAGTTGTCATATTCTTGACTTATGGGATTAATATTAGCCACAAAGACAATTTTAACAATTGGCTCTGGTTTTACAAGCTAAGAAAAAAATAGTAAATACGTTTTGAGGAACTTTTATCTCTGAAAGCACTGTAAAAAGTTTAGTTAGGAACAAGAATACTAAAAACTTCAAATTAGAGTCCACGAACAAAACAAATAATGCTGATTAATGGATTTCTTTAAATGTTTTATTTTTACATAAACATTGAATCCAGTTCCCTTATTCAGCAGAACTAAATTCTTCCAAATTCTCACCTTAATTAATGTGTCTTCCTGAAAGAAGCCAAAAGAGAAGATTGAATTGTAATTAAATGAAATTTTTTCACAGTTAAAATTACCACAAAATGCACACAAATTTCAAAATATCACTGGTAGAGGTTTATTCTCTGTGACACGCTTGGTGCTGTACATCATCTGATTTTATTTTGGGATCCAGCTTTGGTCTTTGGAAGGACAGTAGCCTTTCTCTCATTTCAAAACCATGAGTTACTTGTTCTTGGGACCAGTGGAACCTAGGCTGATAAAATCTTGAAACAAAATAGAAGCAGTAGGAAAGGGGGGGGTGTTGATAATCACAAATAACAAATAAATTGTGTTTACTAAACATAAACTCTTCTCCTAATGAGAAATCTTAAAAACTGAAATACGTATCTTTGGATGAACACCTTTAACACTGCTAACGAAAGTGATGTGGGTTTAATTTTGGAGAATGTTGGCACACAGTTTCTACAACTCTCATGTTTCTGTGGACAATTTTATGAATTGTCTAGAACAGTCTTCATTTTGACAATTCCTCACTGTGTACCATTTCCAAGGAGACGCTGAAGTAGTAGCGGCAGTCTTTGATTGGCGTTGGTGCGTTGCTGTCCATCCATCAGTCTTCATTCACAGGCCTGCTTCTCACTGTCTTCTGACTGGCAGGAACGAGATGATCACGGACTGCAGCGCCCCCACTCTCTAGTACAGGAGGTGTATGTATAAAAAAAATGTTAGAATATGTATCTAACAGCCACTGGGCTTTGCTCTGCTAGACACTGTATTCTTCTAGCTAGAGTCACAACTCTTTCTAGGCCAGAGTCTTTCCAACCAATACCAATCAGTGGAGTGTTAGAGAAAGCCATATTGTGAACCTTTATATAAGAGATAGTAATGGCGCTAGCTGCTGGAGCTGTCGATTGTTCTCCTTCTCTCCCGGTGCTTGTAACATGTCCAGACTTCTGTAAACAGTCCCTTAGTTAAGTGTTTTCCATTATCACTCTCTGTATCTCTTGAAGATCCTGACTGATCCAAAAAAAAAAAAAGAAAGAAAAAAGCCTCGTAGTCTTGAAGCATTAAGTTACTAACTTTCCCATGGCAGTAACAACAAATAATGGATTGTGGTTGTTAAAATTCACTGTGTTAACCCTTTCGTTGGCATTTGCCACATTTTGTTTTCCTCAAATAAGTGTATTGTTCTTTAGAATTATTTCTCCTCTCAGCCAGGCAGTGGTGGCACATGCATTTCTTCCCAACAACTCGGGAGGCAGAGGTAGGCAGATCTCTATGAGTTCAAGATCAGCCTGGTCTATAAGAGCTAGTTACAGGATAGGCTCCAAAGCTACAGAGAAACCCTGTCTCAAAAAACAAAAACAAACAAAAATTCCCCCCAGGCTTGATGTGTGGGACTGAGAGAATTCGCTCCAAGGAGATCTTGTGAAGGTTTGAATAAGAATGGCCTTGATAGTCTCATAAATTAGAACATTTAGTTCTTAATTACTGTAACTGTTTGGAGGTTGAGAAGGTGTGATCTTGTTGGACTAGGTATGTGGCTGAGGACGGGCTTTGAAACTTCAAATATTTATGCCATTTCCAATGTCCCTTTCTGCTTCCTGCTTGAGGATCAAATGTAAGCTCTTGTGTAGTTATATTTCATTTGTATTTTAATAAGTAAAGCTTCCCTGAAGATCAGAGAGTAAAACAGCCCCATTGGTCATCCTTACAGACCAGGCAGTGGTGGCACACACTTTTAATCCCAGTAGCCACACTGGACGATAGAAATTGGGCAATAGTGGTACATGCCTTTAATCCCAGGCCTACAGGGGAATATAAAATGGGAGGAGGCAGCTCTCGGTCTCACTCTCATTCTGAGATTTCTGGAGGCCCGGTTGCCATTTCAAACTGAGGTAGAGGTAAAAGCTGATTGTTTTGCTTTTCTGAACTTCAGGTTTAACCTCTAATAACTGTCTCTGGGCTTTTATTAACTGTGTTACACTCTTGCAATTGGTTTCTTCTTGTTTTTAACTCTTCGGAGGACCTGCAACTAAGCTTCCAAATAAATTGCACAGAGTCTTATTCTTTCTTATCAATGCTCTGCCTTAGCTTGACTTGTTTCTTACCAGCTTTCTGTAATTTAAATGATCCCATCTATGTTTTGCCTCTGGACTTTCATCTTTCTCTGTTCTATATACCTTTCTTTACTTCTTATTATGTGACTTGCTCTGTAGCTGAGTGGCTGGCTGTGAAGTGCACCTTTTCTTCTTGCTTCTCTACCTTTTCTTCCCAGATTTCTCCTCCTATTTATTCTCTCTCTCTGCCACCCTTGCTTATCCTTTCTCCTGCCTAGCTATTGGCCATTTAGCTCATTCTTAGACCAAGTAGGTGTTTTGGACAGGCAAACACAGTCACAGAGTTAAAAAAAAAATTACAACATTTTTTATGTTTGAATCATCAAACAAATGATTTTATTTCATAATTAAACAAATGTTCCACAGCATAAATGAATATAACACATCTAAATCAATATTTCACAACAAGCTCTCAACCACTGCTCTAGAAATGTGCTTGACTAACTGCTGCAAAGTTCCCCACCATGAAGATCATGAACTCAACCCTCTGGATCCATAAGCCCCATATAAACATGTTCATCTGTAAGTTGTCTTAGCCATGGCATCTTATCATGGAATATCTCAGCTGTTTTGGAAAACGAAAACATCTACATTCGGTGAGTGGAGGGTCATAAGAATGATGTTAAACTGCATGTGAGGGAAAATAGATTCTGAGCCACTTGGCATAGCCCAAAGTTGCATGTAGCTAGCATTTGTTGTAGATAGTGCCTTTTAAAAATGTTCTAGTATTTTCAGAACTAAAAAAAAATCAAGACAAGTCCTGGACGGTTCTGTACATGCAATCCAGAGGACTCCTAGTGGTCTAGGCACCTGCAACAGGATTCTGGGAACTAACTCAGTTTCATTAAGCCTTCTCATTTTACTTGAAAAAATGTGAACTTTTAGTATATTTTGTATTATAGGGTAGTTCTGAGGATTGACCTAAACTGCTACTCACTATATATGACAGGATGACATCAAACTCATATCATTTCCTCTGGGTCCATTTCTAAGTACTAAGATTCCACATGTATGCCATAATATCCAGATTAAATGTCAGTTCTTTATATGAGACTAGTGGTAAAAATTATCCAAAAGACTGTCTACAGTCAGTGATTTTAATTTGCCTTTTAAGTTTCTAGTACAAGCGTATATTTATCTCACTAATTATGTTTCTTCTGGATTGAAGGTAGTGTTTTCTTCCCTAGGGGAAAATGGCTTTCTTCCCATTTCCCCATCATTTTTACACATTCACTATTAGGTAAGCCTGTTTCTTCTGTTGGAGACCCATATTTCACATGCCTACTCTCATCATTTATCTGTTCTGACCTCATTGATATCTATAACAACATAGATGCACATAATCTGGTGTTGTTCTCTAAAGAGCTTGATAACTGTGCTATTCCACTCCACAAAACGTTCAGGCTTGCTCTTTGGACCAGTTATTATTATGAGTATGGACGCTGAACATATATGCTTCACCACAAACCACATTTTTCAATGCAGAAGTACTATAATGAGTGGGGAATGACTGTTCTAAACATAAACTGGATTTTACTGTTATTTTAACTTCCTAAGTTTTAGTTTTCTCATCTATTTAATAAGAGCAATAAGGAACTTCTTGATAGGAAAGCAGTTATCTAAATTCAAGTCTCCCTAGTCACCATTGCTAGATTATAAAAACAACAAAGAAATGAGCAAGCCAACCAACTTCCATTCTTTCAATTAAATAAAATTTAACTAGCTTGTAAAACATAGGAAATACCAATTCTCAGCGAACCTCTTTCTCAACACTACCAGTTTTTACAAAGAGGTAAGAAGGTCTAATGAAACAGTGACAAATGAGAACAAAGGGCCCATAAAATGACCTTAGAGAAACAATGCTCTAAATAGAAAACAATATTGGGAAATCTGGTGCATCAGAACCTGGACCTCAGCGAGAACTTAGTGTGCAGGGCTCACAGAGTCGTCTGAAGGCTGTACTGCTGCAGGACAAATCTAACCAAAGACCCAGGGGCCAGCGAGCTTTCTTTGAAAATCGTGGGATACAGGTATTTTATAATCTCTTCAGATAAGAGAAAAGGAAAGATACCATAAGAAATAACCCTGTCTTTGCTGACAAACCTAAAGAATGAAAGAAAGTAAGTAAAGAGACCACAGTTCTTAATCTGGAGGAACGTTTTCATAAGCTCTAGTTTCAGACACTGACTCAAATTATTTCTAATTTTTATCCAAAATATAGAAAATCAGGAAATATCTATCATACGTTACTATAAAATGATAAAAAAAAAAAAAAAAAAAAAAAAACTGAGTGTGAGCACCGGGCTGAAATCCCAAGGTCCAAATGAGGAGCAGAAGAAGAGAGAGCACGAGCAAGGAACTCAGGACCGCGAGGGGTGCACCCACACCCTGAGACCTGGGGATGTTCTATCGGGAACTCACCAAGGCCAGCTGTCCTGGGTCTGAAAAGGCATGGGATAAAACCGGACTCGCTGAACATAGCGGACAATGAGGACTACTGAGAACTCAAGAACAATGGCAATGGGTTTTTGATCCTACTGCACGTACTGGCTTTGTGGGAGCCTAGGCAGTTTGGATGCTCACCTTATTAGACCTGGAAGGAGGTGGGAGGTCCTTGGACTTCCCAAAGGGCAAGGAACCCTGACTGCTCTTAGGGCTGACGAGGGAGGGAGACTTGATTGGGGGAGGGGGAAGGAAATGGGAGGCGGTGGTGGCGAGGAGGCAGAAATCTTTAATAAATAAATAAATTAATTAATTTTAAAAAAAAAGAAAAGAAACTGAAAATCACAATTTAAATGGCCTTTTGCTTAATACTTTTCTTCTTCCTCCAAAGCAACCATAGGCAACCCAAATTAAAGAGCTTTCAAGAACACACAAATATTCGCTTTCACATACATGCTCACATGCTTTATAATGTGAACCTAGAACAAGGAATCATAAATTCAGATGACAAATATATGTTAGAAATAGTGCTAGATATTACACTACTATAATATTAACTAAATACAACATAATTAATATTGTCATCCATATATTATTGTGTAACATGTTGTATATATATTCCATAAGCAATATTTGAACACATATGTTGGGATTAATGAGTCCTGGCCTTTAGCTGCTTTTCCCTTCTAGAACCTTCTAATTGAAGTTACTAGAGGCTGTGCCTAGCTTAGAGGATCAGAGGATGGGATTTTCACCTGTTGGCCATTGACTACAGGATATTTAAGCCTCTTAAATATCTTAAGTGCTGTTAAAGAAGGGCTTTTGGTATCAGTGTTTAAAGGTCTGCCTGTCGGTCTGTCTCTGCGTCTGTGTTCTCAACCACCAGCCCCTTGCCCGAAGCTCGCGAACTGGGGTCTAGGGCATAGAGCGCAGACTGGGGCCGTGGTGCGCGGCACACATATACACATATAATTTGGTAAATACAAATATTATTTAATATGCAATACATTATATATCAGAAAAAACTAAATGGGAGATTATTGAACTCGGGAAAATGGAAGAAAAAGAAAATTAGGCAAAAATGTAAATAAAATTACAAAATACTCAAAGTATAATAAATAGTTCTTTTCTTTCCACATTTATTTTTATTTCTATAGTGCCACAGGTAAGTCCCAAAAGTTTACTATCCTTTACCTGCTTCTCTTATTTTGTTAAACATATATGTATATACATATTACATGCATGCACATATATTCATACAATAGCAGTTGGTGCAAAGAGAGGTCATGAATTTGAAGGAGAGTGGGGAGGTGTATATGGTAAGATTGGGAGGTAGGAAATGGAAGAGATAACTGTCATAATTACTTTGAATAATAAAATATTAGAATATGTAAATTTTTTTTAAATTAATAATATCCAGTATGATAATGATACAATATATTATCTAATCACATCCCAACTTAATAAATCCTTATAATAAAAAGCCTTCAGAGATTCTATCACATTTCCAGCTATACAGGACATCACTAATGTTAGTGCCATAAATATAATTGTTAGGTTGGATTCCTGGCTATTGGAAATCCACTACTGATAATGTAATAAGCAATTAAAAGGAGCTAATAAATCCAAATTTATTCTGAGTAAAGCTTTTCTGGGTGACCACGGGGAAAGCTGAAGAGACCACGAGCGAAACCCATGAGGTGGGAGGTTTTAATGCCCTCATGGGTGAAATCACTGATGGCATGCTTTCTCTGGTGTGGAATCTGGATTGAGGCAACTCCGGGGAAGGGGGTTTGGGCACTACACACTCTAACATTCCAGAATCTTTGGGTATATTAATGCCAAGGAAGGGCTGGAGTGAAGCTTCCACCTGAAAATACCAGACTCTTTGGGTATATGGATGCCAGTTCCTGTCTGGCTACTTCCTGAGGGCATGGGTGGAAGAGGAAGTCATGAGGTGGTAGACTTACATTTAGCAGGAGGTATAGGTGGAGAAACATTCAGTTAACTGCCATTCTGGAGACTTTAGACGTCTGTTTTTTGAGGAAGATGAGGAGGAAGGTTGCGAGGAGAAGAAATAGATTTTTATTATTGGCCCTATAAATGGGGCTAGCCATGGCAATGGTGATTAACTGCCAGAAGAATGAACAGAGAAGTGTCTTGGTTGTACAGAAGAGGCAAGGGTGAATGAGTGAGACAATAATGCTATTCAAATTCTGAAAGCATGCATGAATATACACTTTACACACCAAGGTATAAAGTCGTGTTTTACCGACTTTTTAAAATTAATACAAAAAATTTCTTTCATGTTGGCACCTGCAGTGAAACTCTAATAATATTCACAAGACTGCAGACATGTCCAAGATTTTCTATCTAATGTGGGGCATAAAATTTTTTAACTACATAGTCACAAAAACTATAAACAACTAATAAATTTGAAAATGTGAGGGGGATAAAAAAAACTTCTAAATTTTACTTTCTCACTTTTTCTTACATATTTTTACATCTATACCTCTCACTTGTTTCGCTTTAAAATTCTGGATTTAAATATGTCTAAGTATAAAACAAAACAGACTAGGTTAAACAGTTTGTCTTCTAGTTAATATCTTTCGCTTAAACACTAGTAAACTCAGCTGCTTAGTTGACACTCATCTCTATTTTATGTCATGCTTAGTCATATTTAAATGCAGGATGGAAACAAAATTTTTAAAATACCATTAATCAACCATGGCAAAACAACACAAGAAAAGAAGTTAAATTTTAAAAAAAAAATAGAGCAAGTAAGGATGAAAAGAAGAAAACTACATATGCAAAAAAAAAATCAAGAGAATGGGAAAAAATCCTTTGATGGTATGTTGAAATGGGTACTCTGGTCAGGAATGATTCATGTTTGCAGAAGGTCCGTAAAAGAAGACATTGTAATCAACCCCAGCTAACACAGACCATCCAGTTCCATTGTGTAGAACTGCTGTGAAAAGCATCTCCAGAAGATACTACAATGGAGTGTGGAACTGATCACTAAGTAGATCTTCTACTTGGGAAATTTAAAATTACTATTCAAATTTGAATTACATAACTTTTTAAAATTAAAATATGAACATGAAACATCAAATCTATGGGATATATTAGGCATACAAATTAGATAGTCCAAAACCATAAATATTCATATCAATCAAAAGAAGGAATGAAGGGATAAAGCCAAAGGAATGAACACAGTCATATAGGATTACAGAAAGTGCTGAAAATAGTAATATATGTAAAATACTGGGTACATGCTTAGCATAGTGTAGTACTGAATAAATGACATTAGTCCTATGGATAAAGAGTAACTTTTAAAATATCCCCATGATGTCTATTGTATAAAAACATTCAGAATCTCTATGAGCTCCCTCAGTCTTTTCTGTCACTCAATCAACATTTCTTCCCTTTTTCTTCTCTTCCTCAAAATCATTTCATTATGTCTTTCTGCTCCTTACTTTAGTTTCACTGATTTTCCACATTCATAGTCCTTAATTACTTGCAACTTCTTTTTATTGATTTTATTAAACTATACATTATTCTCTGATCCTCTCCTTTCCTCTCTCCTTCCCTTCAACCATCTCCCATGGTCTCCATGCTCTGAATTTACTCACGATTTCTTTTTTTTTTCTACTTTCCATTTAATGTGATCCATGTATGTCTCTCTTAGGGTCCTCATTGTTGTCTAAGCTCTTTGAGATTATCAATTGTAGGCTGGTTTTCTTTGCTTTATGTCTAAAAGCTATTTATGAGTGAGTAAAGTGTATGTCTTTCTGGGTCTCTTCTATAAGATTCAGTAAACTTGCTTTACGTTGTGGTCTTTGATCCATTTGGGCTTGACTTGTTTGCATGGTAATAAATATGGATCTATTTTCATTCCTCTACATGTTGATATCCAGTTATGCCAGCACCATTTGTTAAATGTGCTTCCTTTTTTTCATTTTATTTTTTTCTTCTTTGTCAAAATCAGGTGTTTGTACCTGTGTGCATTGATATCTGGGTATTTGATTTGGTTCCATTGGTCCTCCTGTCTGTTTTTATGCTAATACCAGACGGTTTTCAGTACTGTAACTCTGTAGTGGACTTTGAAGTCAGAAATTGTGATGCCTCCAGAAGTCCTTTTATTGTACAGGATTGCTTTTGCTATCCTGGGTTTTTTCCTTTTCCATATGAAGTTGACTACTTTTCTTTTGAGGTCTGTAAAGAATTTTGCTGAGATTTTGATGGGCATTGCATTGAATCTGTAGATTGTTTTTGGTAAGATTGCCATTTTTACTATGTTAATTCTACCTCCTCAAGATCAAGGAAGATCTTTCCATTTTATGGTTAGGTACTCAGAGATATTTTGTGCTATTTGTAGCTATTGTGAAAGGTGGTGTTTATCTGATTTCTTTCTTTTCCCATTTGTCATTGTGTAAAGGAATGCTATTGATTTTTTGAGTTAATCTTTTATCCTGCTATTGAAAGTGTTTATGAGTTGTAGAGGTTCCTTGGTAGAATTTTTAGGTGCTTATGTTAACTATCATAATTACTTATAATTTCAATCCTAGGACAGCCATTCTGTTTGACTTCATTTCCACGAACATTGTCAGTGTTATTTTAAGCAAAACATCTGCAATTATATCAAGCATGAGAGACAGTGATACAACAAAGAGTTGTGGCAAACATGAGATGTGTGAGCCTAGAACTGGCCATCCCTCATGCATAGTTTATCATGTCCGCAACATCATCGTGTGGTGCACAACTACATTCATTAATGGAAAGATCTTTTCTTCATTCTACTTCTCAGAAAATGTGTAAAACAACAGCAAACTTAGTTTGTGAAGAAAATGCTGCAGAAACTTATTGACATCAATTTTTTCAAGATATGCATTTGATTTCTGTTTGTTTGTCACATTGTTTAGGTATCACATCATTGAAAACATTTCAAGTATTATTAGTTGATATTGTGCATAGTGTACAAAAGAAAAAGAAGGTATCATATCAACTTGAGAATGCAGGGACGGGCATAAGAAGTGTTTGAAAGGAGAAGCGGAGCAGAAGTGGTATAATTCTATTTCAATTAAAAACATTTATTCACTCCGGGCGGTGGTGGCGCATGCCTTTAATCCCAGCACTCGGGAGGCAGAGGCAGGCGGATCTCTGTGAGTTCGAGGTCAGCCTGGTCTACAAGAGCTAGTTCCAGGACAGGCACCAAAGCTACAGAGAAACCCTGTCTCGAAAAACCAAAAAAAAAAAAACCAAAAAAACATTTATTCAAAGATTATACTGGGCTGGAAAGATGACTAAGGAGAGAGTGCATAACAAGCACAAGGACTTGAATTTGAATGAATAACATTCACATACAAAAGCATGTCTGTGCATATCTACAACCTGGCACTGGGGAACAGAAGCTAATCCTTAGCTCTCCCAGGACAGCACCTTAGCCAAAATGATAACCTTCCAGTTCAATAAGAGACCCTGGCAATAAAGTAGAGAGAAGTAGAGGGAGACTATACTATCCTGTTTTAGTCCCATCACATGTCAGCATTCTAGTATGGATAAAGGAAGGGCACCAATGTCACTGTTGGCAGTTGACAGCCAAGATGATAGGGCACTCAGTTATCTTGAGGGACATGACCCATAATAGATGGCCATGATTCAGTGGATGAAGCAACAACTATGCACATATTGGCAACATTAATGAACTCAGTGGGTTATAAACAAGAATAAAAACAGGACATGAACATGGATGAGAGCTATTGGGAAGTCGTGGAAGTATAGGGAGACTAGGAGATGAATATGACCAAAACTCATTGTACACGCTTATAAATCTTTCAAAAGATAAATAAATGAAAGTCTTTTAAAGGATGAGATTGTTAGTTCAAACTGTACCTGGTGTCCAAGAACTCTGACGGACCTGTAAAGTGAGATTAATGTCATTCTCATGTCTGCTAACAGAGAAGCCAATCTGTAGCCCATAGCTCAAGGGGTCAGTTTGACTTTCCCGGGATTACTATTAAAGAAATAGGATCTACCTGCATGGATACAGATTCCTCTGATGAATCTGGCTAAAGTAAATCGAAAAGCCTTCTGGCAGCGATTCACCATTCTACACGTCACTAAGAGTGTTGGTGATTCGTACACAGTTCAAAATAGCAACACGAAGCTGACCTTAAAATATGCTGATTCCAAACCTCAGGGATGACCTTGAGGAATTCAGGGCTTCCTGAGAAGCAGCAAGTGTAAATGTGTGAGAAACAGCCAAAGGGCTAGAAACAGAAGATGAAACTGGGTTGCCATTGTCATACAGTGAAAGTTTACTAGACAGAAAATTATTTTTGGCGAATAAACAACAAAATGACTTCTGGAGACAGAATCTATTCCTGTTAAAGTTCGTAAATGTCACTAAGACAGCAGTCCTCTTCATGGATACCCTAATCTTAGGTGTTAGAATAGTGGCCACACTTGAGAGGATGAAAGAAATTCCCTTGTATGTCAAATGCTACTCAGAATTACAAATGGCATACAAAGAAGTCTTTATTGAAAGGAAGAGTCAGTTAATGTAGCAAACTTCACTGTTGTTATAAGAAATTATCTATCAATCTTAATCCTAATCACTACATGTTGATTGGTCAGCCACTATCAACACTGGGCAAAATTCTCCATCAGCAAAGAATATGACCCCCCACACCCCGGAGATCCACTCAGTTCTTAGCTTTTTTAGAAATAATTTTTTTAAATGAAGGTATGTATGCTGCTGTCTAAAACTATCTAAGCTATTGTACACTTCATGGACTGTGATATAACATAACCATTACATCTGTGTTATTCTAGAAGACCAAACTAAACCAGTGCTGTTGACTACATGTGACTTGTCTACTCAAGATAGTTCCTCTATTATAGGTTTTTCCTACAAGCCTGCAGTATTTCTGAGATATGCCTGTGCTGAAATGAATTGAGAGTGGTCAGCTGTGAGAAGGCTTTAATAATAATAATAAAATAAACAAAAATCTTAAAAAATTCTCTCAGTTGTAGCCTTGGATATAAAGGTTCTGCTATCCCTCCTAGTTTATAGAAAGTGTTTTTCATACAGGAATTTCACTTTCTGGTTTTAGGAAATAGAATTTAAGGCCTGAAAGATTTTTTTAAAAATCTGTTTTGTTTCAAGTGCCCCTAACTAGTTACTAGGTCTGAATAGGAATGCTGTAACTCCTGTGGAAGTGAAGGCTCCAGGGAAAGTTGATAAGGAGTGTGTGAAGCTGAGGAGGCTGGGAAGATGAACCTTATAAATACAATTTCCAAAATGAAATATGTGAGCCTTGTAGGCTCCATTAAGTAGTTCTCTATTTACAGATCTCTGAATACCCCGATATCAGCTCATCCCTATTCCAGGATTTTCAACCAGCCATAACTTGAATCTCAAGGTGGTCTGGAAGGAAGGGCTGAACAGTATCCATCACTTTCCATTCTTGTTCACACTCTCTCACTTTGCGTTTCCTGAAAACTGTTCCCTAATCAGCCATGGTAAAAGATGCTTACATTTCTGAAACTGTCCCCAGGCCTGAAAATGACTTGCAATTCCATGATGATTCACTAATTTCTTGAAAGTTACATAGCACAAAATAAATAAGGAATAAATCTTTGAATAAGGAACAAATGAGTGAATGAACATATGGAAAATGTTGCTCAAAAAGTTGATTAATACAAAATTTATTCTTAAAAAAAATATTTGCTTAACTTGTGTAAAAATGTTAACAGCACTAACTATGGTTTGGTAAATCATTAACATAGGGCAAGCACATTATCAATTGACCTCTTAAATTCCCGTCCACAATTGTTTGATAACAAAGTGTACATCCTAAAGGCAATTTTCTTAATCTAAAGGTATTTTAATATTGAATGTCTCTTTTCAGAAAAATAGGGCTAGGTATTTGTAGCTAAACGGAGGACAGGACAAGGAGTAATGAGGTAATATAAGATCTGACACTTGCAAAGAAAAAACTGGGTTCACTCTTGATGACCCTGCCAGAAAGACAGAAGACCCAGAAGAGAAAGCAGTTAAGGATGATTGGCAAGGACCCTGATGAAAGAGGTATCGTATCTTATTTTCTGAGAAGAGTATCACATTGAAAATGATGATGACAGGCTCTATCCAGATCAGACCAGAGATGTAGTAAATGTACGTGTAGTTCAGTGACAGAATGTGTTCTTCCTTTAATGTTATTAAAATATTCTACACTGAGAAAAAGTGCCCAGATCCAGGGGGACAGTGAAGGATGAAGGACTCAGGACTCACCTACTTCACAGGGATGACCATGATGCATCCTTCTTGACGCACAGGCTGTATCACCCACTTAGAATGATAGACTTTCACACCCCATAATAACCTACCCATTGACAACTCCTTCTAGAAGTTGGAAATTCTTAGGACATTAGTAGTATCACTGAGGCGCGATTCATAAATACCTTCCCATATCCAGACTGCTTTCTTATTTGCAAAGATAATGCCATTATTTTAGGTCACTGTGTACTTGTTACTAACAGGTCAATTTTGTCTATTCTGTTACTAACAGGTCAATTTTGTCTATTCTGTAGAAAAGATAGATGAGAAAGCGCTTATGATATCTTATGTTTCAAATAGTTATTGAGCATAATATTTATCTAGTTTAAAAGTTTCATACTTAATTTCAAGAAAGAGCTAGTTCATTGGCTTCTCATGAATAAATAATTGAATTATATTTTAATTAAACATAGTGCATTTTATTGCTTATGACAAATTATAACTTTCTCTAAAGTCTTGGTAAAATTCCAAGGAAAGGGCAATGACAGTTAATATTTAGCTGAACTCTGCTGTTTTCTTTGTTTAATATGCTTAGGATACAGGACATTTTACACAGATTCTAGTACATAGTCAGCAAATATTGAAAAATGATTATGGTGATGACCATATATCAATGGTTTTAAACAATTTCCAAAAGAACAATTTATGCTACAGACAAAAATAGAATGAATAAATTATACAACCTGGTACTACATGTTCTCAAATAGGAATAATTTCTATTTTAGAGGCCAAAGTTTTTTGGCCCTTGAAAAATGGAAAATTTTTATATCCTGGATACTAGTATAACATACAAGAAGAAAATAATCACCCAGCGACTAAGCTTTGTGCCTTATCTCCTCCTCCATATTTGAGTGCCCGGGGCAATGTTTTTTATTATGCACAGCTGTGTTTGAATAATGTCTTGCTCAGAAATTTAAATATTTCTCCCAGATTGTTCTCCAAACTTGATATCACTGAAGATGAAAACTTAAGTTAGGACCATTGCCTTTCCTGGAATTGGTCATGGTATTCTGGGGGAAAAACGCATTTATTTGTATATTAAAGTGAAGACAATCTAATAATTGAGGTGACCAATTGAAACTTATAAATCAGAGGTAGGCTGCATAGAAGCTAAATATCCTCGGTTGCATGGGCAAGCTCCAGGGTTCTAGTCTGAAAAACGACAAAGAGAGAGATGATGGAGAAGGAACAAAAGCAAATAAGAGAAAGAAAAAGGAAGATGGGTGGGTGGCTGAGTTGCTGGGGAAAAGAAAGAAAAATAATTCTGATAGAAAATGTCTTTTAATCTTTGATGAAATTGAACAATAATAATAAAATAATTTTAATAGAAATTAAGAACGAAACTGTTTAAATAAGTCATGGGTAGAAAAATTTCTATTGAATAAAAATATGCTCTTTTACCTTGTTTATAAAGCAAACATTACCCCAAATTCAACTACTAAGAATGTCAACTATTTCCCTAAAGTGGGATGCAAAACTACATTCTCTCACGATAATACAATTAATCTCCAAATGAATGCATGTATAAAATATGACTAAAATCCCTCTTAGAAATGTTACCAAATGCTAAGGAAAAAATATTTCTAGTTATACTGGCCTTTAGTCTCCTTGTCCCAGCTGTGAGTAACTAATATTCTCCTCTAAATTTTTGAAGGCTATAGATTCTATATACAGGGGTGAGAATATTTGCCTTCCTGAGACTGGCTAACTTCACAATACACAATGTGTTCTGGGCTTATACGTAATATGATTTTATATCTTAATGTTGGAATAATATTCCCATATATGCAGTCCCCAAATGTTAGAATTATAGGCATGAGCCACCATATTAGTTTCTGACAAAATGTCTTATAAAACAATCAAACACTGGGTCAATGAACTCAGACTTAATTTATTTTTCTAAATTTGTTGTTTTTAAATTCATCACTTTCCTTACCCATTAGTGACTCACTTTTGAACATGAGAAAAGAAATGACGAAATCTGAACACTTAAGAAGTGTGAATATAATTATGCAAATGTCATGAAAACAATTTTACTAAATGCTACGTTCTCCTAACTTAATGTACTCTAAGGCAAGTGACCAATATCGTTTCTGATTATGTTCACAAACCTTGAGAGCATTAATCTCTATGAAGACTATTAAGGGATCTAAGGATATCATAATTACTCTCAGAACCCAGACTTGTATTAGCATGCTAACAAATGGGCTCAATTTGTTTTCCTTCCGGCAAGGCTGCTCTGCCCATGGAACCACAAGTGCTCCAAACAGCACACACCACCCAGGGCTGCCATAGTTTTATTGACAGAAATGCATTCCATAAGACATTCTTTCTGTAAAATATAAACAAATTATGTGACAGTATTTATACAATCAAACAGAAAATGAGAGATGGGGGTCAGGAAGAATACTGATCAAATGATTCAAGTCAATATTTCTGAGTAATAAAATTTTGATTTTAAATTGTCTTCCTCACACTGTAAATTGGAAGTGGCCATGCTACAGCGACAGTAGAAAACTGACATGTTCTATGTTCTTGAAAATTTAAAAGAAAATTCATGTTACTTTTAAGTTTTTGGAAGAGACTTTCTGCTGATATATGTTTTTCTTAGATTTCTTGAATTTGTCAGGTGTGGATTGAATTAAAGGTTCTATCCTCTTCAAACTATCCAAAATAGTACATTAAACTCACTTTGGGGTAGCTACAAATTACTTTTTAGGATTCTTTTCTCTATTTTTTCTTTTTCTTTTCTTTGGTTTTGGGACTTTTATTTTACAAATCTCAATTAAAAGAACTTTAGAAAAGAGCAATATAAGTCAGATAGTCATGCTAAAATCATCTAGCCAGGAAGGTAAAACTCAGCACTGTGCTAGAATATGCTGATGGAAACAGAGGCAGAAACCCACAGTGGAGCACTGGGTTGAGCTCCCAAAGTCCAGCTGAAGAGTGGGAGGAATGAGTATATGAGCAAGGAGCTCAAGACTATGATGTGGACACTGAAACAGTTGACCTGAGCTGATAGCAGCTCACCAACTTCAGAGGGGACAGAGAAGAAAATAGCATAAGTCCAAACTAGTCCCACTGAATATGAGTTTCAGTTGTATGGCTGGGGCAGACTGTAGGGCCAATGGCAGTGGCTTTTGGGGAACCTATTCTCTTTGGACGGATACCTTGCTCAGTCTAGATACAATAAGAAGGGCCTTGGACCTTCCCAAAGCAATGTGCCTTACCCTCTCTGAGGAGTGCATGGGGGTGGGTTGGGGAGTATATAGAGGGGATGGTAGAAGGGGAGGGTTTGGGAACTGGGATTGGTGTGTAAAATAAAAATATATAGTTTGTTTTCTTTTTTAAAAAAATAAAATGAATTAAAAAAAAAAAAAACCAACAATGCCATCTTGAAATTTGCAGGCAGATGGACCATACTAGAAAAAGTCATAGTGAGTGAGGTAACCCAGACCCAGGAAGACAAATATAATATATATTCACTCATAAGGAGATAATAGATACAAAGCAAAGGACAATCTGCCTACAGGCCACAACCCCAGAGAACATAAGAAATAAAGAGAACCCTAAGAAAGACATATATGGATCCACCTAGAAAGGGAAAAAAGGACAAGAACTGAGTAAACTGGGAGCGTGGAGGTCAGTGGGGAGGATGGAAAGGGAAGGTGGAGGGTGTAAGGGAAAAATGCAGAGCACATTCCTATCGAAACAATTAAAATTAGAAGGATTTAATTTTTTTTTTTTAAAAAAAAAGAGTTGATTTTGTCCTGATGTCTCTTCACAGAAATAGAGTATTGACTGCTGCACACCGTGTCCCATGTCTGTGCTCTATGAGCTAGAATCCAGCAAGGGGCTGGAGGTTGAGGAAACACACACCGAGACAGACCAACACACAGACCTCTAATTGCTGGTACAAAAGCCCTCTTTAATAGCACCATAAACGCTTAAATACCCTGCAGTCAATGGCCAACAGGTGAAAATTCCATCCTCTGATCCTCTAGGTAAGGCACAGGTTTTAGTAACTTCAATTAAAAGGCTTTAGACAGGGAAGAGCAGCTGAAGGCCAGGACTCAATTGGTCCCAACAATTGATGAAGACTCTTCTGTTGTATTTTCTTTCATAGAGACAAGAACATATTTTCACTTACCCTCTCCGCTACCGATAAAATTCCACCATAGACCAAAGAAATAGTACCACTTGAGTCTAGCAGGCAGAAACAATGAGTTTAGTTGGGAAGTGTGTCTGTGTGTGTGTGTGTGTGTGTGTGTGTGTGTGTGTGTGTGTGTGTGTGTGTGTGTGTAAGCACATGCACCTATGTACATGTCTGTATGTCCCTGCCAGCAACTTACATCTGCAGGGACTTGGGGGCTTTATGTGTCCATCTTGATCCATGCTGGACATTAATGGGCCTAATCTTTTGTGAGTACTCTAAACCCTCGAGACATCAAGAAGGTAATGCTAACACCACAGCCAGGGAATAGTGTTCCACAACATCTTTATTATCAGTGCGCAGATTTGCAGTGTTTACCATTACATTTCTCACATCTAACTTTGCTTGCTTTCTCCCAGGCATCACGGTGTCAAAAGGGTGCTCATTAGTCAGTTTACAAGTATTTGATAAATGTTTCCTCTGCTTAATTTGCTAAGCATGGCTACAGGAGAACAACAGCAAACAAGACAGGCAATAGATATTCCTGAGGCAGATAGCTGAAGCACGGTAACCCTAGATATCAGATAACTCCCTCAAGCTTGAGTGCTGATGTGGAGTGATTGGAGATAACCAGCTGAAATATTAGAGCATAGCCAAGATGATGAAGTTAAGCAACCTGCCCAAGAGTTGATCCCTGGGCCATCACTGTTCCTGGGTACTCTACTATTCAGCAGAACGTTAGCTTTCACAGGTTTCTCCCTAAAACTAAGTTTCCTGTGTTTTTTTTAATGACTGTCATCTTTGAATCTTAGACTACAGCCCCGTATTTTTGTCCAGAAAGTAGCTGAATCTCCCGTACATCCAGCATTCTTTTGTTTTCTCTCTAATTCTCAACTTCTTTCTTTTCTTCCTTACTTTCTTTTAGATGAAAATTGTGTTCTGATCCCTTTTCTTTAAGGAAAGATAATGAAAAAGCTACTATCAGAATGAGCTTCCAGACATGGTCAACATGAAAGTGTCCTTCTTCAGTTCTTTGTATAAGTTTTCTCCTAGTGAATTGGAGAAAATGAAAGTTGCATAATTTAATTTAATGATGTAGTTCAAAAATTCATTACCGGGTCTTTATGTCAAGTCTAAAGCCCCCCTTTTAGTAAAATGACAGTGCTGGTGACAATGTCCTAAACAGAATCACTTTGGCCAGTTAAACAGAAGGATCATTATTGGGTAAACAAACCTAAAGTTTTCTTTTTACTAAAAAAGCAGATCTCTAATGTGGTTTGTGTCCCCAGGAACCCCCTTTGATTCTCCAGAAGCCTCCCCTCTAGCAAGAGCACCTAGTTCTGAATCAATTCAGAACAGTCAGTATCAGCTCAGATCCCCAAATTGCTGACTGTAATAAAATCAATTTGCTTTTCCAAAATTTATCTTTTCTCACTGTCCCCTACCCCCAAAGCATGGCCTTCACAATTGATCATCAATAGATCTTTCGTTTTGCCCACAAAGCAGTCAAATTCAGTAGCTTCTCTGTGCCATAGCTCATACTTTAGTTTTTGAAAGTCACCAAGCTATACAATGCTAGATTAGTAAGGTAGCCATGTAAAACTTGCAAGGAGAATGATGCAATAAAATATTTTTAAACTTAATCTTTTTTAAATGAAGACAATTTCTTCCTTTGTGTACAAATATGGCTAGTCCACAGAAGAGGCAATGGGAGAATTCATACGATTTAGACAATACATTTAATAAGCTTATTCGATTGTGACTGGAAAGTAATCCATTTCAGTAAGGAAGTAGAACACTAAGAACATTTTGGCACAGATGCGAAGATAAGTAAAGCTATGGGAGCTGGTGCTGAGTGACCTCAGAAGACAGAAAACCTGAACTTAAAGAGCTATGCATGAACTCATCTCTGTCTGTGTATTTGAAGATAGAGAGGGAAAAAAAAAGAGCAATAGATCCAGGCACTGTTACATGGATTCATTACACAAGAATCTCTATTACTGAAGTCGCAAAACCCCAGTGACACTGTTACAGATGCTTTCTTAGTTACATATTCTTAATTACATTCGATGTATTTTCAAAGGACTAAAAAAATCAGAGACTAAGAGCTGGTCCAAGAAGATCCTTATATTACCAAAATAATTAAAGGGCAGTATTTCATGATCTAGGACGTGAGGCCTTAAGAATAATGGTTGGAAATAAAGGCAGAAATCAACACTCTGGTAGAATTTGGTTTTTAAGTACCATAGAAGGTTATTTTCATTAAATTACTGAGAAGACTGCCTTATCAGTCAGGAGATCCACAGAAAGTGATGAAATTCTAAACAAGCAGGGCTGTATTCTCGATGCTCTAGCTGCAAGAAGAGAACAGGGGAAAGGAGAACATGAAGTTTGTCTGAAAAGACAAACCGGGTTGAAGACATGCTGCTGTGGGCAAAGTCAATAGCATTTATTTATTTGCATACTGGTCTACCAACATTATGCAGGTTATATGACTGACTCAATTTCATTTTTATTTTTCTCTATTATTACTTTGCAAGGAGTGGATTTGATTTACCTTTACAAGTGCATTAAAGGTCATCAAGAGTATATTTAAATTTTTAAAGTCAATGTGCAATATTAAATTTGTGAACATATAATTATTGATAAATTAATTTCTTTAGCTTCTTATGTCTTTTATTTGCAAATGTATTCTATTTTTAAGTGATAGACAATATGATTTTAAAACACACTTGCCATCTGATTTACAAAGGTCTTAATCGCTTACATTTAAGTGTATGTGTTAGTGGCTTTTCTCATTGCTGCTACCAAATACCTCACAGAAGCACCTCATGTGGATAGAGGTTTATTTTCCCTCATGGTTCTAGTATTATAAATCCATTATGCTGGTGAAGATCTCCTTATCTGCTCATGCCATAGGGAACTTGTATGTGACTTATTCACATCTTGATGGATCACAGTGCACAACTGGTACAGAAGCCAAAGGCTATATCATCTTTAACGCCCACTTCTGCCAGGCACCCACCATCCATTAGATAACTCACCCTCCCAGAACAACACTGCTATATGGAAGCTATGTGCTAACTCTTGAGCCTGTGAATGTTTCATACTTAAACTTTTACTAAGGGATGAAATATTTTAAAAATCACTTTTAAAAGAATACCACTAAGAAAATAATTAGCAATCCTACTTTGCAAAAACCATGAAAACATAAATCAAAAGTCTCAAATTTTAGGTGAGATCATATGCTACTAATCATAAAACAATATTAAAAACAATATGCCATTAAAAACCTTCAAGTTTAAAACCAAGCACCCAATAAGGGAATCATTAAATTAAGAAACACAGTCACAGAAGTCAAGGTATTTATCCGAGTTGTTTGCAAATGGATAATGGAGCTTGACTTGACTTTTTTTTTTTAACAGATAATACTCAATCTCTAATTTAATATATGCGTAAGATCTTCACAATAGCCACAAATAACAAAATATCTTCACTATTCTACAAGAACTTTAAGAAAGAAATTGAAGAAGATACCAGAAAATGGAAGGATCTCCCATGCTCTTGGATAGGTAGGACCAACATAATAAAAATGTCAATCATATAAAAAGTAATCTATAGATTCAATGTAATCCCTATCAAAATCCCAACATAATTCTTCACAGACATTGAAAAAAACAACACTCAACTTCATATGAAAAAAGAGAAAACCCAGGAGAGTCAAAACAATCCTGTACAATAAAGGAACTTTTGGAGGCATCATCACCCCTGACTTCAAGCTCTATTTTAGAGCTACAGTAATGAAAACAGCTTGTTGTTGGCATAAAAACAGAGGTTGACCAATAGAATCGAGTTGAAGACCCAAATATTAATCCACACACGAACACCTGATTTTTGACAAAGAAGCTAAAACTATACAGTGGAAAAAAGAAAGCACCTTCAACAAATGGTGAAGCTAACTGGATGTCAACATGTAGAAAAATTGACTTGACCTTTCTAATCACTCATTCTAATTCTAGATTACTCATCATTTCCTTACTCCCGTTCCAAGCCTCCACACCCTATATCCTTCAATATGTAACAAATAGTATTTGTTTGGCTGTGAACTTGAATTGTGCCCCAAAGACTCATCTACTGGATACTTGATCACCAGTTAGCAGTATTATTTTGGCAGGCTCTGGGAGTGTTATTAGGTGGCACTTAGTTGTGTTGCTGGACAGTGTGGCTTTTTAGGATGTTTTTTACTGCAGACTTTTCTGTCTCCCTTTTACTTCGTAGCTTCTATGATTTGAGTATCTTCTGACACTCACATATTATTGTGCCCCTCAGCCCCAAACCAGCAGCTCTAACTGACCTTCGGCTGAAGACATTACAATCATGAGCTAACAAAATACAATCTTCCTGCCTTTAGGTTCCTTCCTCTGGTATTTAGTAACAGTGAATGATCCAAGTCTTATTACCACATTCTTCTTAAAGGTTAAACTTCAGCAAAGCTTCTGGAGCAAACATTATCTATCTCCTTTACTCCTGCCTCACTGAAGGCTAAACAACATGGCTTTCTACTAATTTCTGAGCATTTAACATAGAGTATTATTCTGTGTTGATTCTTCTAGATGACAAGGGATGCTTGGTCACCATTCTCATAATTTTATTCATACTTACTAGGACTTTAAAAAGATTTTTCTACTAAACTGAATCAACTTGTTCATCCTCATTAGTTTAATAATTCTATCTATCTCTCCCTCTCTTCCCCTCCCTCCCCCCGTTTTTTTTTTTTTTTTTTTTTTTTTTTTTTTTTTTTTTTTTTTGAGACAGGGTTCCTCTGTGTAATAGCCCTGGCTGCTGACCTAGAACTCACTCCGTAGTCCAGGCTGGCCTCAAACTCACAGAGATCTGCCTGCTTTCCATTTAATAATTCTTAAATCTATGTTAATTAGAAAAGGGGGAGAATGGAAAGGATGAAATGGAAAGAATAATAGAGAAAGAAGAAGGAAAGGAGATAGAAGTAGAGGGCAGGGGACAGAAGTAGATGGGGAGGAAAGGGAAAGGGGAGAGGAGAGGAGAGCACAGGCAAGACAGGACAAGCAGAAAAATCCTCAGACTAAAATGTGTGATGGATCCTTTGTCCATGATCAGCCATTCTGCTTTCTAAGACATAGTAGTGCTCTCAGCTAAGAAATCCCAAGAGAATCTCTTTGTCCTAGGTCTGTCTGGTCCAGATCTGCTACTGCTATTTTTACTCAACCGTTTATTTTTTTCTTAAAACACCCACTAACCTTGTTCTGTTCCCAAGTTGGTTCATATCAGGCTAATGACTTCTTTTTATAAGAACTTCTATCCACATCTCTGAGAACAGAACTGAGCTCACTTTACTGAACAAACTTTCTCTACTATGTTCCTATACCTCTAGCACAAGTTTTGAAGACTGCCAAGTTTTCCAAAGATGCCGTTTTCTTTCAAACCAGTGACTCAAAATATTCACAGAAAGATGCCTGAGAATACTTACAAATAATTTATCTCTGGTGTCTTCGAGATTAAAATGACCTGCAGGCTAAGTCTTTTCTTCAGATGCAGGCAAAAGTGCCCCATTGTTAAAAAACACTTCAACATAAAAATACAACATGCTTATTAATTTTACATGTACTCTGATATATCAACAGAAATATAAAAATCACATTCTGTTTATTTATAAACTTTATTTAATACTGAACTTAATATTATATCAAGTGAATTGCTGGTACCAATAAAATAAGAATAAACTTACATCAAACTTGGACATTTTCCAAGCTTTCTAAACTCAGAGAGGTTTAAAAATCTGTTTTAAAACACAGGCAGTATTTACAGAATTTACAATAGCAAGTGCTGCCCACTCCCACCACAGCTATTAATATTGATATTCATAAGTTATGGCTACCGATACACTTAGCAGTAACAATTTAAAACATATATGTTTATGTTGTAACATTCCCAAATATAAATAGAAACAGAAAAGTGGTATATGTATTATAATATCTATAGATTGGAAAAGAAAAATAAGCTATTGATACCAAAGGAGGGAGAAGATCTGAAATTTTAGAGGTGAAAATATTTTGGAGAAAGCTCACAATTGGAATGTAGAATAAAAATCTTTCTGAGAACGGAAAACAAATGTATCAAATTACATTCCTCCCCAAATCAGTTTAAAACTGCTAAGTTAAAAAAATTAAGTTCTCAACCAAATTTAAGCATAAGCAATAAAATTTTAAATATATTGAGTAAATCTGACTGACATTCATAAAAATAAAATACCTAGTTCAAAAAATAAAATTAGGAATAGAAAGTTAATTATTACATGTCTAATAGTTATTAGTAAGAAATCCAAAAAGTACAAAAGGTAAGTAAATAAAACAATCTTTTTCTTCTGTAAAGACAGAGGAATATTTCGTTTTTATTTGTTTCATTTCTTTGAATATGTTAACGCCATAGATAAATGAAAAGTGTGTACTGCTTTTAACTATTTTTCATGCAGTTGATTTGTTTACAAGGAATTAAAACTTTTAAAAATGGTTTCCTAAAGTAAAATAAATATTGGCTCCTGGGATACACAGATACACACACACACACACACACACACCCCTATGTATATATACATAATAAAGACAGACCCTGTAAGGCAGAAGCAAGCTTGTTTGGATCCTCATGCTCAAGTGGGTTGACTGAAAAATCCATCCTTCTCCTACTCTTAGCAATGTTTCCCCACAGTTGACATCATTCCATTATCAGTTATTTCTTACCATGGCAAGCCTCTTACGGCTCCAGGGTTAATTTCATTTGGAAACTTCCATGGAAACTTTCCTCTTTCTTACCAGTGCTCCATGGGGTGGGTCCCACTGGAGCCCTTCTCTGTCCACAAAGATATATAGTACTAATTATTCAGATTGGATCACTAGGGTATAAAGCAGAATCTAGAAACTCACTGAGGTCGGTGAAATGTTTTGATGTATTGATATAGAAGGAAAGAGTGCAAAGCCTGGGGTTTGCACTATACTTCAGACTTCTAAGGAAATAATCCATAGTACAGTAGCCATGAGTTTGCCTTTGTGTCAATCTCACAGTCTAGGTAAACTGTCAGAAAGGTTACAAACTAAAAAGATACACGGACTCTAACATATTCAGTTTGAGCTCAGATAACTTTTTCAACAGATAGAATTTCAATGACTTTATATTCTCCTGGAAAGTCAATATCATAGACTCCAATTAAGATAGTACTCAGGGTGTAAAGCAAAGACCTGCTTTCACTTTAAAGAAAGAATTTTTTACTCTGTTCCTAATGGTTATACATTGGAATGGGGGAGCCTCATCTTCTATGTCAAGTTCAATAACACACAGGAAGCCACAATAAAAGAAGTTGTCGTCCAAGATTAACATACATACTTGAGATTGAGGTAAGGCTCTTGCTTTTGAGAACATTGGGTGTCTTTTTAAAATTTTATCAACAGGATCAAACTGCACAAGACCAGACTTTTAAAAGAATTTGTGCCCTACAACAACTTGTAAAGAACTTGACCTGACAGACAATAAAATATGAATGTCTTTGCCACCATGTTCAGCTCATGCTGTACTGGATAATTTAGAGTATTTCATTCGGAATTTTTAAACTATATAGAACATTTTACTTCAAAAGTTTTAAACAATGAATTATACCTAAATACCCTTACTATTAGCTTTAGAAAAGATTTTTGAAGTACAAACATTAGGATGAAAAGAAGAATTCTTAAATCATATTGCTAAATAATAACTAAATAGATTTACAATAAAATACATGTTTACAAGATAATACGTTACCAATTTGTAATGCATAGACAACATTTTACTGTGATAGAAAGGTATCCTGGAGAATTCAAAACAAGTTTCTTAATAATAAAGTTTTTCACCCCTAAAGAGCTCTTTGTAAGATAGATTCCTCTCATATTTATTTTCTTTTTACAGAATCATTTAAAAATGCATTTTAAATGGTTGTGCAGCTTTGATAAAAGGGTTTGTGCCTAGATTTATTGCATCTTGTTATGCTGTGTTCAGTTGATATCCCTGGGAAGCCTGCTCTTTTCTGAAGGAAAACGGAGGAGCAGTGGATCTGTAAGTGGGAGAAACAGGGAAGAATGGAGGGAGGGGAAACTTTGGTTTGGTTGTATTGTATAAGAGAAAAATAAATAAAAGAAAAAATTATGCATTATTTAAAAGTAATATATAGTCTTAATGAATCAGGAGAAGATGATATCAACCGTATCAATTTATAATCTATAAAATGGTAAACTTTTTTTTGAGACAGGGTTTCTCTGCAGTAAACTTTGAAATGTAAAAATGTAGATAACATCAGTCACACTTTTAAATGAGATCTGCAATGACTGAATGTGGGAGAGAGCACTGAGGGTCTACATTTTTCTATTATTATTATTGAAAAAATTTCCACCTCCTCCCGAGGGTCTACATTTTTGAAGAAAGCAAACTTAGATGATTCAGGCAGAAGTGGCTGACGGGCCACACTCAAAAGCCTGTCCTGATGCGGTCTTGCCATCTGGTGTGAGAAAGAAAGGGTCCTTTTGCTTTCCTTAGTAAAAGCAAATTTAGCTGAATAGGAAAGGTAATTTGACAAGTACAAATTCAAACCTGAAGTATGTCAGATAACTTTTATGAAGACTAAAAAGCAAATGGCAAACTGACAACAAATTTTCAGTCAAAATTTAAGCCCAACAACAGAGTGATAGAATATTAAAAACCAATAAAAGGGAAATGAGCATCCTAATGTGAAGGCAGCTGAGGCAGCTGAAATGCAGAGCATTTATGCATTTCGTGATCCAGGAGTATGTCTCACTGGGAAATAGTCAGGTGAATGAAAATCAACACAAAATTACAAACTATAGAAAATGTGCTCATTTTCTTATCAATTCTGTCTGTATCACATCTTCTTGAAATTAGTGAGAAGTGGAAAAAATAATCTCTATCACATCTGGCAGTGAGTGGAAAGAAATGAGAATCCATTTGGAGATCATTTTGTAAATAATCTATAATAGAAGACGAAACAAGCAGAGGTAGGTCTGACCATTTATGTTGAAATGTTTAGTAAACCACTGAATCACTCAATAAGTGTTTATAATAGATATTGGTTGACCTCCAGGTGGTGGACATTATGTAGATGACATTATGTAGATGTTGGGGATAAGTAGTAAATTGCATAAAAAGAAAAGCAGCTCAAGATGGGTGATGGTGACACACACCTGATCCCAGTACTGCGGAGGCAGAGGCAGTTAGATCTCTGTGAGTTCAAGGTCAAACAGGTCTACAAGAGCTAGTTCCAGGACAGGCTCCAAAGCAACAGAAAAACCCTGTCTCAAGAAACCAAACAAGAAAAAAGAAAAGAAAAGAAAAAAAAAAAAAAGAAAAAAAAAAAAAAAAACAGAAGCTCTTACTGTCTTTCAAATCCTGGTATGGTATGACAGATAATAAACAATGCATACAAGTTAAAACTGTGGTGTGTTAAATATTGTTGATGCTAAGAAGAAACTGAGCAAATATGGACAGAAAGCACTGTAGGGCTGACATTTAGATAGGACAACGGAAAGAGAAGGTAATATCTGAGTCATTGTGTTTATCACTTAAGTTGTTTGTAGCTATGTGTTCAATCAATGGAAAATATATTTAGCAGAAAACGGAAGTGAGTGGCTCAGTAAGGCTAAAGGACATCGTGTAGCTCTCAGCTTCTCTCTGCAGCAAATGAAATGCTGGTAAGGATGGCTGAACACCATTTTTTTCCTGTTGCTCTTGTTCAACCAAGAGGAAGTGTTTTGTCAAAGATTTCACCTAAAGTACATCATTCATCCTCACATTTTATTTGTTTGAATCTCTTCTGCCTTCCTAAACAATGAACTCTTATAATCAGCTTAGAGAAGACATTTAGGGTCATTGGCTGATTGAAAATGGACCAATGAAGGAGAGAGTTACATGTGAAAGTCAATCTTCCTATAATCTCCTTTTGTTATCTCTTGTTTCACCACACCTACAGTCAATAGAGTATAAATATTAAAACTGGATTACAAAATTTCCACATCATTAATAATGCTATAAATTTAAATTGATAATTATATTTCAATTTTTTTCCTTAGGACAAAATTAAAGAGAACTTATTTCTATCCACTGTCAGTAGAAGTTTTCCAAGATGTGCACATTTTATTAAGTTTAAAATGCATTCATGTTTAGTAAATATTGATGTTGCATATAAAGTGATTATCTACCATTCATATCACATTATGCAGCTATGTCTTGATACATTTCAGTGACTTAATTGCTTCACTCCAGTTCTCCGTATGTGACTTTGGAAAAGAAGAAATCTATGGAGCTGCTCTTCAAAGACAGACCTACATTTCAGAGCTAGCTAGTGAATGTTCATTGTATCACTTTCAGAGAGCCCAGGCTCAAGCATTTAGTTTTTTCTCCAAATTTACTTCCATTCCTGTTTTAAAAAAAAATCACGGAATGGGGAGACAGCTCAGTGGATAAGTAAGGCACCTGAAGCACAGTCTTGTAAACCTGAATCAATCCCAAGCATCCCCATAAAAACTGGTGTGGTAACACATTTGTAAGCCCAATGAGAAGGTAGAGACTGGAGAGTCCCAAGAACTTCATGAGTCAATGAGTCTGCTGTCAGAGTCAAATACAAAGAGACCCTGCTTCAAAAGAGGTGAAAGGCAAAGACCAACACTTAAAGTTGTCCTCTGACCTCTGCCACATGCATGTGCCTATACTCACACACACACACACACACACACACACAAATAAGCCCATGTACATCATAAGCACAGACATGTATGCAGATAAAAATAAATAATAAACCATTTGGTGGCTGGTAATTTCTGAACTCCGTCTCCTTTGAAAGTCACCAGGGTTTTGGTCTTAACAGTTGTATTGTTAAATAACATCAAAACAATCTTTCCTAGAAGCGATGGGACATGCTTTTGTTCTAAATTCACTCATGGACTTTCATTTTGCATTAATTGTCATGTGAAACATTATTTTATATCCCATAATATCCCAAAATATCTTTTACCCACTGAAAATAAGAAAATCATTGTTTTACCACAAAAATAAAATTTTTGTTAAAAAGAAAAAGCATTATAGAACATGATAAAAAGTGGGCCTTATCCATTCTGGAATGTGAGCAGAGACTGCTTTTCACACAGCAGTCTTGGAGAATAGGGGAAAGGTTGAAATCAACTGGTTTCTTTCCTAATCAGTATGCTAAGAGCCTGTCAGTCCATCTTAAATCAGAGAAATAAGCATTAAGCAGTAAGAGAATATAAGATGTCTAATAATTAGGTTCACATATTGCTGAGTTGGCCTCACTGCCATCCACTTCGCAGAAGACTGAAACTGTGATGAATGTACTGTCTCCAATTAATGGTTTTCTATAGACAGGGAAATCACTTAATAGACAAGAACCCTTGGCGCTGATTTCAAATTAGGAAATTTCAAATTTGAGCAAACCAAATCCAAACGTTGTTATTGTCACTGAAGGGTCCTTTGCCGTTGAACTGTGCTTACCAACTACGGAAGCAGATTCCATGTAAGCAGTCTTCATTATCCACAGAAAGAGATAGATTGTCAGGTCACCAGAATTAGTCTTTAAAAGGTCGACTTATCAGTGAGGATCCCCCAGTGATCATTCAAGCTTCAGAAGATTCCGTAACAGTCAATGCAGAAACTTGAGCACATAGACAGAGCTTTACCTGGAGAAGGAAATGTGATGGCAGGTGCTTTGTCTAGGTATTTCAGATGACGCCAACGTAGCCTAAAAATGTAGGTAATGACACTGAAGAAAAGAGTTCAGGAACTGATCTCTTTTCAGAGAATGTAAGATATCTCCAACTATGGTGATAGGAATTGGAGATGTTGCTCAGTGGTTGAGCTCATGGCCATAAAGTAAGAAATTCTAGGCTGTATACTCTTCCTTGCTCATCTCATACATTCTTCACAATGACCAGGAGGGCAAGGGAGAGAGGAAAATAGAATGGATCAACTCAATTGTCTACTAAACAGGATCTGAAATCAACTAAGGGAAAGGACTCTGGGTGGGTCTTGAAGGCATTCTTAGGAATGATTGTCTGAGAGAAGAGGGCACTTGATATGTATGTGCATACATAGAGACATCATCTGCTGATGGACTTTTCTTTGGGCTTCCCACTCACAAAAAATAATGTGGAGACTTATTATTAATTATAAAAGCTTGGCTGATATTATAGGCTTATTTCTAACTAGCTCTCAAAACTTAAGCCATTTCTATCATATGTTGCCATGTGATTCAAAACCTTTACCCCTCCTCGTATGAGTTCTCTGGTGATGCTGCCTCCTTCTTCCCAGAGTTCTCTATCTGTCCTGAAGTCCAGCCTAGGCTTCTTCTTGCTTAGCTATTGGCCATTCAACTCTTTATTAAACCAATCACAGTGACAGATCTTCACACAGTGTAAAGGAATATTCTACAAGTGTTTATATATAATATTTATATAAACACTCAGGTAATATATGTTTACATATAATATTTATATTTATATATATATATGGAATAAATATAAATGTTTTGACAGAAAGTCACCAAAGTACCTCCAAGAATTTATGGGTTATATTTCAGAAAGTTGTCGACTGCGATGAGTGTCTTCAAATTGTATAAGGAATTCTTGGTTTTGTTAACAGCATCTCTTCAAGAAAACAAAACAAACCAAAACAACAACAAAACACTCCTGATAATCCTCAAAACCAAGCCCAACATCCTTGTTTCTCTACCTAATCATTGAATTTGCTGGCTCCTGTCATTTTCTCAGCATTTTCATTCCCCCCCCCCAACCAGGCCAGCAAATCACATGCAGCTGACCACTGGTCTGCACGCACGCGTGCGCGCGCGCACACACACACACGATGTTTTCTGTTTTCTTACTCGCATGACGTTTTCCATGTTCTCTTGGCAGTATGGTGTAAGACCTCCCACTTTCACTTTCTCTGAGCTCTACATTGTCCATCTTCTGGCTAGCTTTCACTTCTATTCAGCCTTAAACAATTCTTCCTTATTGTCTGATTTCTGATCCAAGATTACCATCTTCTGTTTGAATCTGAAAACCCTTCTTTCCATAGTTCATGTTCTGACTGCTCATTACCTTGCTGGTGGCAGCTGCTTGTTTTGACACATAGACTTGGAGCTTGGCTAGCTGGGGTGGGTCACTGTAGGCCAACCTTTGAAGGTTATACCTATTCCTGACTCTGGTCCAGTCTATTTCTAGCCTGCCATGAACCAACTTTTTGTTTGTTTGTTTGTTTTCAGTGTACAACCCTTTGTCATGGATGGAACACTTTCCATGGCACACCCTTCCTGCCCTGATGGTACAAGACCTCAAACACGCGAAACCCCCCATTCTTAAAATTGTCTGTCAAATGTTCTGACAACCACAATGAAAACTATGATTACATATTCCTGGAAAATAATGAGCTATTGATAGGAATGCATGACTTTCCTCTACTTCCTCGTAGCTTCAAGAGGTTACTCCAGACTTATAAGACGATTATCTCCCCATTTCTGTCTCCCAGTTAAAACAATGAATCCCTCAAGAATGGAAAACCAGGTTTTATTTGGCCTACGTTTTCTTTAATAACATGATATCAGTAATAGTGTGGTTCCATGTATGCAAAATGATATGCTTAAAGGAATAAAATATTGGGCAAATGAAGGAGAGAATGGTTAACCTTTTATTTTTCCATTTTATTGTCTTTGATTTCTTTTTTATTTATTGATATTTATTGAGCTCTACATTTTTCTCTGCTCCCCTCCCTGCCTCTCCTCTTCCCCCTTCAATCCTCCCCTAAGGTCCCCAAGCTCCCAATTTAGACCAGAAAAAATAACACATTTCTACTGATAAATTAAAAGACAAGTAAAAAATAAGAATGTGGATCAGTATGAGCCATAATATAAAAATTAAGCATCTCTAGATACTTGTTGTAGAGAGAACTTAATCCTGGGGTGTAGATTCCAGGGGAGCCAAGGTCATTGGTGCAGCATTTAGGTAATGAGGTGAACCATTAAAGCAACCTAAGATGGGTGTGACACCTCAAGGTTTTACTGTCTGCAGTAGAGTAAATGATAGAGAAAAGGTATGGTTGGGAGGAAGGATGTTGGGTACCAAAGACCCAGTTACTGCCTAGGACTCCCAGAGGAAAGATTTTTACCCCCTGTATCTGCGAAGTTAAATGGTGACTGAGAAGAACTATAAGCAAAATAGTACTTTATCAAAACAGAGACAGTGCCTTAGGCATGACTTCCAGATAAGGTTTCTGAGGAGCTTCCTAGGATGTACTGAGTTTCCTCAGGACCAAGTAAAGTGAGCCTTGATACTCACAGGAATGTGGGGTTTGTGGTAATCCAGTCTAATCGGTTTCAGTTGTTTCCAGAATAGCATATTAGGTGATCTATGCCACAAGGCTACTCTAAGGAGGGTAGCTGCCCTCTAAAAGGTTTTTTCTACCTTTTTGACTAATTGTGGTCCACACAAAGAGATCACGAGAAGAGTTTGGAAATAGAATTAAATTCCTCACAAAGAGTCCTGCAGCACTCGAGACACCAACGATTGTACTATTCATCTGAAAAAGTACCAGAGACAGTCTCAGCTGCCTAGGGCACTAAACTGAGTAGAAGACCCCCAAGCTAAGAAAAGCTAATTGTTGCTTCTGTCAAGTCATTTGGTTTAGCTACTTCTGCTCAGAAAGAAAGTACATCAGCTTCTACTTTGTTTTAACCTGATGCATCATGCGTGACAGAATTCCTGGAATCTTAACTGGAACTTGTTAGTGGGATTTTGGCAAATATTATTTCCAGAGTACCATTTCCCCGCATTGTACCCCTGCTCCTCCTTCCCTCCCCGCCCCCACAAACAACATTTTTGTTCACATGAAGACATTTGGCTGCTGTCATAACTGCTGTATGAGCTAAGCAGTGTCCCAGAACAGGGCAGAGTAGCTACTGTTCTAGTTATTAGTGTATTTTCCCCACTTTCCCCAAAGTTTCCCTGCTAAGTTTCAGCAAGAAGCTTTAAGCTGTTACTGTTTTTAATTTCTCAGTTCTGCCTTCAGGAATTCATTCTTCACAAAAGGTGACAGCTGTTATCAGCAACAATCGAAACACCCATCACTAGGAGAAAGTTAGACATAAATCAGATGTGTCTGAAAGCAAGGATAATATAAAGAAGTTAAAATGAGACATCAGAAAAAAATCTTATGAAAATGTGTTTTATAGTCTTGAGGATTTTTTAAAACTCATCCTCCCCCCTTTTTTTTAAGATTTATTTATTTATTAGGCATACAATGTACTGCTGGAAAGGAAGGCACCAGGTCTCATTACAGATGGTTGTGAGCCACAATGTGGTGGCTGGGAATTAAATTCGGGACCTCTGGAAGAGCAACCAGTGCTCTTACCCTCTGACCCATCTTTCCAGACCCTATTGAGGTGTTTTTTGAAATAATGTGCACATTATTTTTTATTTCTACAACAGTGCAATTAAAGAACAAAACTCCAACTAGCAATAAGCCATTTTTCTATGTAAGGGTTTTCCTAGGCACCTCTCCACAACCCATTTTATTTTCATTTCAAATTTTATGTATTTATTTTTATTTTTTTACAAATCTCTGTAATCAGGAGATTTTATTTTTGTAAAAATTTTGGGAAATACGTTTGCTATTCTAGTGTGTAGATTTAAAATAAAACTTCTCTGTGTTATTAGATGATTCCCTAGTTTTCTAACAGATTTCACCACACCAAGGAAGGAGGAACGAAACCAAGTACAGATATTAATCTAGATCTGTATGCAGCTTAGTAAAGTAAGAGGACAATAGTCTTAGGGTGATGGGAACATAAGACACCTTGACACATGACCTAGGGAGGAGCAAAAGTTACATGTGTTAGAGTGAGAGAAGAATGCACAAATCAAAGGAAGAAACCAAGGAGCTGAGAATACTAAATGTCAGGACCCTGATTTCATTCCAAGATGGGAATATTCTGAAAAGAACAAAGTCCAAAATGTAGTTATGATTTTCATGTGCTAAATGGAAGGCAATAGAATGCTTGTCACCAAATCTGAGTCGATGAAGTACAGGACCTGCCACCCACATGGGCATACACATTCCTTCTGATGCTTTATCCATTTGAAAGAAGGGCAGGAGAGGACACAGTAAAGGTTATAAGTCTGTCATGAACACAGAAAACTAACCCAAAGTTGGGAGCAGCAAGAAAGAACACCTAACAGCATGGCCTAAGCAATGTTTGGGAAGAGTCACAAAGAGAAGAGAATTGTTGATGTTCATCCAAACTTGAATCTTAGGTTGCTCCAATTTTGAACAACAACACTTTCTTATGATTTCAAACTTTTTTTCATTATCATCACTTCTTAAAAACATGTGTTCACATGTAACGACTTTCCCTGCGGTGCCTTTATGATTACCTAGCTTCTGGAGGCAAACAGTGTATAGCGTCAGTTAATTTGCTTCCCAGCTATCTTCACAATGATTAATGACTAGCCATACAGAGAAATCTGCTTTTAATTTTTTTACTCATTAAAATCACACAAGAAACGTTGACAGTATCAACTGCACCTTAACAAGCTTTTTGGTTCCTGAATATTAAAGAACTACTTTATGTATGTGTGCTCCACTAAATAGATTTTAAGCTATAAGAAATAAGTACACACAGTAAAAGTACAAGTTTTACTAAAAATTCTATAATTTATTAAATTATTAGAGGTATGGAATTTTCTCTGGGATTAACAGGAACATCTAGGATAAGAATAAGAAGACAAGGGTACAATCTTGCCAATTCTGTATTTTGAGCTACTGACAAACTCTTCTCTTGGTTTATGGAACTCAGATGGTATAGCTTCAGGAGGTAAAATGCCACCGATGTTAAGGGGAAGGGCACAAGGGAGAGATGTCTCTTTTAGTTAGAGTACCCAACAGTGCTCACGGTAGAATTAATGTGATCAAGATAGATTTATCTACTCTCTGAAATAACTATAAACTAACACAAACCATACTACAAACACCAGAAACCTCCTTTCCAGTGATTGGTCAAAGTGTCCAAGTGACTCTTTCCAAAATACAGACTACCGCTCATGCCCTTGGTTGTTACTCGAAATGGAAGTTAAGTCTCTACTGTTGAAGACATTTCACAATCAAGACAACACAAGACAAAGATTGTGCAATCTAACCTGACTGTTCAAGCTAACCTGAAAGTCTCCCTCCTGCAGCCTAGCTTCCACAATATGAGAAAATATTGTGAAATTTGTCAAGGAAGTAAAGTGGTTAATAGTCCTACTCAGTTGTGAAACCTATGAATCACAACAGAGATGAGCATGGAAAGGTATCTGTAAAGGTGCAATCAGTGGCTCTCACATTTTGTGGTAGCCAATTTTTGTCCAGTTGGACTTACCTAGCCTGCTTCCTGGAGATAGTGAAGTCATGGGACTTAGATGAGAATCCACTACTGTCACTTTGTTAGGTCAGCATGATTTCTAAGTAAAGTTTTAGATCTTATCATCTGTCCACAGATAAGTGTAGTTACCGCCTCTCATCAAAGAATCTTCTCTTTGCAGCAAATGGAGACCATCAGAGTGAACCACAACTGAACACAAATGTAAAGATCAATGGATCCCAAGGATCCCAGCCCCAAGGGAAACATCTACACTACAGCTTCTGCATCTATAGCTCAGGGAAACTCATGGATGAATGATTTAAGAGTCCGATGGACAGGAAGTCTGCTGTGAGACAGTTTATCCTAGAAATAGCTGTAAAAACAAGACCAGAACAATGGCAATATCAACAGACATGCCAATGTGGAAGCAGGGAAATCTCATGGAGACTCATTCATAGATAAGGAACTACAGGACTTTACTGACTGTTATGGAGAATTAGGTTCTCCCAAGGATAAGCCACCTCATTGATTATCCAATATCAAAATGTCAGTTTATGAAACACATATATAGAAAATCAAAAATGAATTCAGTGAGTTATAATTATGTATTCTTCAAACATATGTGTGTAACTATAATAATAAAAGGAAAGAGTACTATAAAATTGAAAGGGGTATAAAGATAATTGAAGGAGGGGGTATTTAGAAGAGACTGGAGAGAGGATATAGAAGGGGGAGAATGACATATATTTTAATTAAAATAGTATAAGAGCCATTGTAACAGGGCTTTTCTGTGAGACTGTGTCTCTGAGAAATGTCAGAAGGTATGCCCATGAAGTCTCACCAACATGGCTGCCAGAATATGATCTGAACAAGAACCACACCAACAGACATGCTATATCATGGAAGGGGGAAACTCAGAAGTTCTCAGCCATAGACAAAGAACTACAAACAACTAAGGAATAATGAGGGCAGGAAAACTAGTCTTCTGCAAGTAAGAACTCACTAATTAATTATCCAATACCAAAGGATCAGCCCTGAAAACATATACATACACATAATATGATATGGACTCTATAGATAGCAGACTCAAGAGAGAGAGAGAGAGAGAGACAGACAGACAGACAGACAGACAGACAGACAGATAGATAAAGATAGTGTATGTGTTTGTTGGTTTGAATAATAATGGCCTCCATAGTCACATATATTTGAATTCTGGGTCATTAGGAAGTGGCACTACTTAGAAGAATTAGGTGTGACCTTATTGGGGAAAGTATGTCACTGGGAGTTGAATTTCAGGTTTCAGAAGCTCAAGCCAGGCCCAAGATCTCTATCTCTTTTTCTGCTATGTACAGATCTAGATGTAGAACTCTAAGATACTCCTCCAGGATTATGTCTTCCTGCTACAATAAGAATGGAATAAGGCTCTCAAATGGTAAGCAAGGACAAATTAAAATCTTTCTTTTTAAAATAGTTGCCACAGTCGTGTGATCTTTTCACAGTAATAGAGTAGTAATTAAGACAGTGAATGCAAAGCCGGGCGATGGTGGCGCATGCCTTTAATCCCAGCACTCGGGAGGCAGAGGCAGGTGGATCTCTGTGAGTTCGAGACCAGCCTGGTCTACGAGCTAGTTCCAGGATAGGCTCCAAAGCCACAGAGAAACCCTGTCTTGAAAAACTGAAAAAAAAAAAAAAAGACAATGAATGCATGCACATATATGTAACAAAAATTAAGGAAAAAGAAGCCATGAAATTGAAAGAGAGTATGGGAAAGTATATAGTGGAGGATTGGAGGAAAGAAAGTTAAATGATATAATTATAATTACAAAAGATAAAATATTTAAATATGCATAAATATAAGTATATAAATATGTGGTAACAAATATTTTGTATTTGTTTTATTTTATTTTATAGATAGTTTTGTTTTTACAGTAATATTTGTAGAGCCTCAGGGCTCTTTGTGTGGTATCTTATATTCTAGCAGTGAGTCAACTATATTTTTAAAGTTCACAAGCAGTGAGTCAACATTTCAGAAGTCATAAAGGAGAAACTGTCAGCTCTTTCAAGCTTGATCTTAAAATCTGCAGAGTATCACTCTGCTGTTCTATGGTACAAAGCGGTGAAGACTATCCCAACTTATAGAAGAGGAGCTGTATTTATGTACACAGAGGAAATGAACTGGTAGATGTGCCAATCTTTCCTGTTAGAATCCCTATAAGTTTCCTCAAAGGGATTTTATTTTGAGCCTATTTTGAAAAGCATTAGAAATTTACTTGGGTAATAGGTGATAGCCAAGCATTAACTTTGACATCAGTCTTCTCTCATTGAATGATAGTCATTATATTCCAAACATCAGCAATATTATAGGCTGAGTTGTATGCTTTTCCTACTTGAAATGTGTATGTTGAAATCCTAAGTCCCTATAACTCAGAAGGATAAGAGAGTGAATGAGGTCATATGGTGTCCTTGATCCATGGGATTGTTTGCAAGCAAAGGGGTACAAAATGTAGATACCTAGGCTGAGAAAAGAACATAAGAATGGACAGCAATAAGATGCCTCAATTCACACCCTGAAATGTGGGCACAGGGAAAGGACTGCAGTGGACCAGAGGAGCCTCCAGAAAGATTCTACTCGTATGCAATCCCCAGCAAGTAATGGAGGCAAATATGCCCAGAAATAGCCCTTCCCTTTACATAGAGAGAAAACAGTTGTGGTCTTAAAGTGTTGTATGTGTTCACTTATATATTTGACAGCCTATGACCAAAAGGAATACACACACACACACACACACACACACACATAAATGCGACAAATTCCTAACAGCTTTCAGCTCAGTAAGATTTCCTATTTGCTCTATTAATTGTCAATTATAGAGTTTGTCCTAGTGGCTCAGGCCTGCAGGATTCAAATCTCTAGGCAAGCCTATGCTTCAACGTGCATTCAAGAGCAGTCTACACAATTTAATGGGGTCTGCTTGCAAAGAGGAAAAAGATGACTGGGGATACAGCTCAGGAATATTGACTTGCCTAGCATGTGTGAAACCATAGGTTCAGTTCCAGCACTTTAAATAAATAAATAAAGGAATGGATGAATAAATACACAAATATATGCAAAAAAGAAGAAGGAGACGGGGATGGGGGACATCTGCAAGCCCAAGAGAAAGGTCATGGGAGAGAACAAACTTGGAGATTCCCTGATCATGAACTTTCAACCTTAACATCTATGAGTACATTTCTACTGATTAAATCTCCCAGTCTACAGTAATTTTCAAGAATGTTCTAGTTAATTGGTATGGTTAGTATTATCCAGATCCTTAAGCTGCACTGAAGGTATAGCCAAATTAATAGGCATGATACACTTGCAATATGGTAAGACAAAGGATGCAAATAAAATATATTAAAATATCACTATATTCTCTTGACTTGGACTTCTATAACATTGGTTTTTTTTTCTGATAGAGAAATGAGACTACATAAAACACGTTCGTTTGTACACATGGGTTAATCGTCAGGTTCTTCATATGTCTTCAATGCACACAGATTGTTTATTATCCTTCCTTTTATGCGTGGATGGAACTGAAAGTAGAAGGTTAGAGTAAAAGAGTATGGTAAAAATGCTGACCAAAATCCAACACAACTAGGGATGAAGGGGATGCATGGTGTCAGCAGTACTCTGTTGAAATAAGAGCGGCAGGGCTGCGTCCCCGGCACCCGGCCGCCCGCATGGCTAGCTTATGCCCCGAAATAATTACACGGAAACTGTATTCTTTTAAACACTGATTGGCCCATTAGCTCCAGCCTCTTATTGGCTAGCTCTTATATATTGATCTAACCCATTTCTAATATTCTGTGTAGCCCCACGAGCTGGCTTACCAGGGAGGATCTTAACCTGCGTCTGTCTGGAGTGGGAGAATCATGGCGACTCCTGACTCGGCTTCTTTCTCCCAGCATTCTGTCTGTTTACTCCACCCACCTAAGGGCTGGCCTATAAATGGGCCAAAGCAGTTTCTTTATTAAATGAAAGTAATTCCTCCATCAGTACTCAGTCACTTAGTGTCTCACAACCAAATATCTGGCAATCCTGAAAAGCTGCGACCATATGTGAGCAATTAAGTATGGTTCTGATGAGCATTAAAAATATTCTACTAAGTTCACTATGCTCAAATTAAGAGAAATTTCTTCAAGACTGGAGCAACCAAAGATTGAAAATAAATATTAGTAAATAGAATTTCTCATTACATTTAACATAATTATCTGTGGAAATGTGTGGTTTAAGTAAATATTAATTGCTAATTAAAAGGTCTATTTCATCTAAATTTATAAATGGCAAGAGGCTTATTGAAACAAATTTATGCCAAAGGGAATTTGACTTGGGAAATCTTGCTGGAATTGGATTTCTAACAAGATAGAGTGGGCTTTAATGCATACCATTCATCAAGGATGAGTAATTCAAGTTTCTGAATCACTGCTTTCCTTAAGGAATGTTTCTTAACAGCAGTCAGGACCCATTATAGACACCACAGCATCTCCCCCATGGATTTCTTAGAGAGATAGGTCCAGGGACATACAGGACTATAAAGGCAATAAATACTTTTGTAAGTTAACAAAATAATTCCAGAAATTATTATTTTATGGCTCACTCTCTATGCTTTATCTGGATCTCACTCCATCAAACTCCCTAAGCTAATGATGAAGAAAAAAAATTGGGGCCCTCAACAAATCACTAAACTCAAGCAAATCCTGGTAATAAAAAGGATATTGTGTAACTTTTCTCAAACAAACTTCCAAAACAGGAGCAACCTTGCTTATCTTTGTTGGACTAGATTTTCTCTTGCCTGCATGCTCAATAAACAACCTTAACAAGAGAGATTGAGACTGGATGTTTATCTACAAGGTGCACACTTTTTGTTAAATGAGCATGAGTCTCTGGTTTGCCCACCTCTAATGAAATTGAGATTTCAGTGCCTTTGGATGATGACCTCGCTGTTTACTTGGTGACAAGTGGTGACTGAAGTCTGCATGCTCTTCGCTCTTAGTAAGAGGACCCTCAGGCGCCTGTGGCTTTTACAGATATTCTTTGCCACTCCTGGTCTGTACCCTTATTCCTCCTCTATGAAATATACAACATGTTCTTTTTCCATGCTTCCTTTATTCTATTTTGCATTACTCATCTCTCTGTACATGATAGACAATATTTAAAATCTCCAAAGATCTTCTTTGGGAAGAGACAATACCCAGATTCATAATCTATCCACAAAGTCTGGAATCATCCTGTAGTTACCCAAAACCACTCCCTTAATTGAATTCAGTTTCCAGTACCAATTTTCTGTCTGTCTTTTGTGATAACAATTCCTCTATTGTGACAACTCCAGGTCTAAATGCTCTGTCTGTGAATGCTACATAATAGCTGATATTTGTATCCTCTCTGACAATGCAAAGGATATTACTTCAACATCCTATATCTATCTTGATATTCTGATTTGTAATGCAAACGGTTGATGGCTACCAAAACTTTTGGATGTTCAGTATTTTTCCAGTAGTATAAGAGTTCTTATAAACGACCAACAGAGATTGGCCATAGGTAATATAAAAATAAATACTGTTTAAAATATTGGATAAATATAAATCATAATTCAAACAAAGCCTGAAAGACAACAAATAACAGGCATGACCAGACAATGAGTCAGCCTTGATGATAGATGATAAATAGAGAGAAAATGGAGATAGATAAATGATAGATTGATAGATGAAACATAGATAAATCTAGATAGCGTTTGTCTTTTTGTTTTCATATGTATTTCTAATGGTTCTTTTGCTTGTTTTATTTTATCATTTATTTTGCAACACTGAGCAAATAGATCTGGTTGGATTATCTGGATTCATTGGTCTCTAGCTCCTAGAGTGCAAGAAGAGGCTATAGTCACCTTTACAGCATATGGAAAACCTTCACCACAGGAATGATGCTCCGAATCTGTATAGACAAATAACAAAATGTCAACAAAACCCCTTCTTTCAAACTCATAAGCTGAAAGAAATTTGTCAGGCCTTAACATAACCTCACTCAACAATTATATGCAATGTCAAAATCATTTATTTTCAGGGAATATATGTATCAATAACATAGAGAGAAAAAACAGCCTTTCCTAAAATCTCATCCCAGAGAATCTCTCAAAATCGTGGCAGATTTCCATTTACCAAGTAACTGGACTTTGAGCTAGGTCATTCACAAGCAGTGTCTTATTTAGTCTTCAACAGAACCTTGCAAATTTTGCATCATTCATTTACTTTTCTGTGTGATGAAAACAAGATATTTTATATTTAATTTACTTGTCTTAATGAAGTTTTGCAGTGAACTTATAGACACTTGATACCTGGTGTCTCAATTTGATTTTGTTCCTCACACTACCCTATTGTTTGGAACCAGAGCATCTCTAATCTCCCTTGCACTACCCTGTGTGTAAATGCTCCAATAGCATTTATTACTTCACAGTTTAATCTCATGATATTTTATGTAAAGGAAACAAAAGCCAAGGAATTGGTTATTAGAGTTTTGATCCAATAGGTTGCAAGAGTTGTGACTATGCTTACAAACTGTTAGTTAAAAATTCTATGCTAATAAAGACTACAAGTAGAAATAGTTTTGTGACCAGGTTTATCATTTTGCATTCGTATATAAATCTACTTCTAAATAGCCATGTTTTCTGCATGTTTCTTAACACACAACCAGAAAGTTAGATATTTAATAAATGTATTCAACAACTGTTTACTGGACTTCTAATAGGTATTAGGGAAGGTATTAATAGATGGGAATGAAAAGACAGAGCACATACTACTCTTACAGAGGACTAGAATTCAGTTTCCAGCATTTGCTTCCGGAAGCTCACAGCCTAGAACTCCAGCTCCAGGGCATCTAAAGCTCTGTCCTGACCTCTGTGGGCACCTGCATCCACACATACACCAACATACATATAAATATATTATATTGATATTATATATAAAAATTTATATAAATTTATATTATATATATTATATTTATATATTATTATAAATATAATATATATTTATTTTTATAAATATAAGTATAATTACTGAGAAAGAATAATCAGGTGCCCGCAAAGTGTTGTCTGCTCATCTCCCCACACGTGACCGCTTCTGTCTGGTGCTTTGTCACAGTGCCTCCAGAACAGACTTCAGTAGCTCCCTTTGTTATTCTTGCCCTGATAAATAAACAGCACAAAATTACCGAACTTATTATGGTAATTGAGAGAAGGGACCAGAATGCTGAGCTCGCCCCCGTTCTCCCTCCCCGCCCCCCCATCTCTCACAGGACCACTGCAAAAGTTGTTCAAACCTGGGCTACAGCCCAGCTCATGTGTAACCCCAGCCCCTCTCCTGAAGCCCCATATATATATATATATATATATATATATATATATATATATATATATATATATATGTCAAACTGTTTCCATTTTATTTCAAAGTCAAAATATAACCTTTATTATTCTCTTTCATTCTTCTTCTTCACTTCTTTCTCTCCTCTCCAAGCCTCCATTCTATGACTAATTCACTGTTCCTAATATTGCATGTACTCCTTTGAATTACAGCAATGTAAAAGCTCCTGAATTTTACCTACATTAAGCAAACTGTTTTGCACTCACACAGGCATACACACATTCATCACCATTGTGGATTCTCTATGACAGCCTACTTGGTTTTGAAACTTAAAGAAAATATATATAATCATTTCAGACTTCCATTCAAGAATGGAAACTGACTTAGCAAGCTGCAGACGTGACTAAATAGAAGCAGAGTGGAACCTGCCACCTGCTCACAAAAAAAGGAGAAGCAGGATGTTGTTAAAGGGCCTTTGCAGTTGGCATTACTCACCTGGAGACAGAGAAAGTAGCAGAGCATCTGTCATCAGTCGTTTCAAAGGCCACTGCCCTAGTTAAGCTGTGTGAACTGGGGCACTCGAGTCTGAGTAATTCAGGGCTCTTATTTTCAGCACATGTCCCCAATCGTTCTTGTCAAAATGGAGGCCATCTCTTGACTTCGAATGTGTCATTTATCTTTTGGGAAAAATAATCTGTAACTTTTATCCAGCCCATAAAACAGAAAGTAAAAAGGAAAGAGAAAAAGGTTCTATTCCCAGATAAAAAATACATTGAACACACTTGATGAAAAGAGAAAGAAAAAAGCTCCTGGGAGGCATTCAAAAGTAAAGATCTATTTCTATTATGTGTCCAAGTGTGCTTCCACTCACTGCATCATTTGTGATTTCATACATGTGACTGGTCATGAATAAATTCCAATTTTACCAATTAGTAAAGAGAGCACATACATTCTATGTATCTATGTAATGTGGAGTAGGGTAAAGAACTAAACTCTGTAAAGGTCTTGTATCCAAATGCCAGCTAGGTTTGAATTGGCATCATGGATTTCAGCTAGAGTTCAGTAGTGGGCCCTGGAATCATTTAGGGAGCATTCTACTCCTGCCAGGCAAACTGTTTCTTTCTATACAACTCAGTTAACCTCTCCAACAGCTCAAGCCAATGGTCCCTGTCTAGCATGCACCAAGGTCAAGAGCAAATGGAAGACAGGTCACTGCTGGAGAACAGGGATTGTTATGCTGTGATTAGGGGCTGTGAAATCAAGCTTCTGTTTCCAAATTCTGGTCACTGGCTGAGTAACTTGGCAAGCGATTGAGCTGTTTGTCCCTGGCACCTTCAGCTGTGAGATGGAGTCAATGACAACAGTACTTTATAGTTATTGTGATAATCAAATATACTAATACATGCAGGAAGCATTTAGGCCAGTCCATAGTAAGTCCTCATTAAGTCACACCATATGAAAACTGGACACATGTAAAACTTGTTGTGAAGGCAAAGTACCTGTGTTAAGGAAGCTGAGGTAGGCATTGAAAAATTTCAGTGACTTGAACAACATAGTAAATACAAGGCCAGCCTGGACTACAGAGTGGGATTCTATCTTGAAAATAATACAAACAAATAACAAGTAAAAACTAACTTGTGCTCATTGTCTCATGTGATTAGTCTCCAAAAATATGGCAGTTTATTTAGCGTCCAGTCATAGAAGTGAACTATTTAACTCACTCTCAAAGCAAATTTATAGACTGTTAGCTTGATGCTTTTGACACATATATCAACTTTAAAATATTGTTAAGTCCCAAATTCTTGGAATTATTTTAGTAAAATTATTACTAAATTTACTAATTATTTCGTAAAAATATTTAGTAATATTTAGTAAAATTTAACTAAATTTAGTAAAATTTTATTAAATGGGGGAATACTTCATGAATTCAATTTTGTCATCTATATCCATTAGTATATTTGTCTGCATAACCAAATTTCCTTAAAATATGTCTTTAATATTTTATAAATTTTATTTTCATATAGAGGATCTATGTGTCCTATTACATTAATTTAATTCTTCGCTATTTCACAATTCTGATCTTTATTATTAAATAAAATGCAACTTTATTTCCTACTAAATGAAAACACCATTTGCTTCTTCATAGAGATGTCAAAAATTTCACAGTAAGTATAAAATACTTTCTGTATGCCTAGTTTTATAGAAAAACTGTCAAGCTACATTGTGAGCTTAAAGAAATTTTTATCTACAAATATTTTAGGCAAAAGTCTCCTCCAAAAGATATAATTTTTAGTCCAGAATATAAATACATCTCTGTGCAACAGGATACCTTTATAGAAAAAGTATACAGTGAGTGGTTATATTTGCTTTATCCGCTTTACATAAAACATGAAGGTAGAACCATCCCATTTCAAACAGAAAGGCTGATCCCAAATTTCCTGAGAAATCGCCACACTGATTTCCAAAGTGGTTGCACAAGTTTGCATTCCCACCAGCAATGAATGAGTGTGCCTCTTTCTCCACAACCTCTCCAGCAAAGGCTATCATTGGTGTTTTTGATTTTAGCCATTCTGACAGGTGTAAGATGGTATCTCAAAGTTGTTTTAATTTGCATTTCCCTTATCGCTAAGGAGGTTGAGCATGACCTTAGGTATGAACTTAAGAAAACTCTTCCACCGGGCGGTGGTGGCACAAGCCTTTAATCCCAGCACTTGGGAGGCAGAGGCAGGTGGATCTCTATGAGTTCGAGACCAACCTGGTCTACAAGAGCTAGTTCCAGGACAGGCTCCAAAACTACAGAGAAACCCTGTCTCGAAAAACCAAAAAAAAAAAAAAAAAAAAAAAAAAGAAAACTCTAAACTAAATTAATGTTTATTAATGCATTGTTAAACCACAGAGTTCTAATGCCTGCTGCAGCCCTGACTTCCTTCCTACAGGCTTGCCCACTAGCAGCCTCGTACTTTAATAATTATCTCCCTTGATTACTGTTATTTGCTATCGGTCTATTTTTGCCCCAAACTCATGGGTCAGAGCTTCAATTGTCTTGCTCATCACAGGTATTAATACCCAATCACTGCCTCAGCTATTTATTCATTCATTCTTTCTTTCACCCATAAATGGAAATAGACAATTTCAAATAGCAAATAATAATATTCTTAAAAATAAAAACAAAAATAATATGAGAAATACTGTTCATAGAAAAGGATTTGAGTCGATATGCTTATGTTCTGGATGATGAGTGGAAAAGCAGAGAACTCAAGAAATTAAAGCAGAGTGAGATTAAATAACTTTAGATGATTACCCTAGTGTTTAAGAGAGGAGGATAAACCGAGTAAGGCTGGGTGGAAGGAGGCCTCAGATGAGGAAGTGGCACGAACACACAGCTAAACAATATGAAAGATCTGCAGCAAGCATATTGCAGGTAAACAGAATAAATATGAAGATTCTTAAGTGGTAAATTTTATAGCGCCAGAAGTAGCAATAAGGTTAGTGAAGAGGAGGAAGAATTTGAGGTGTGAAGTTAGGAAGGAAAGGCATGTCACATGGCCCGATCATTCAGGCAAGCACTTTAAAATTTTAATGGACATCTAATTCATCTGGAACCTTGTTAAAAATGCAAAGTCCAATTCAGAAGTTCTAGGGCAGGGCCAGGGATTTACAGCTCTTCAGAGGATTCCAGAGAATGCAATCTGTTATTCTAAGGGCCAGTCTTTGCCTAGAAACTTCTGAGCTGTGCAATGGAGGCTGAAGTTTCTTGTACATATGAGTGAAAGCCATTAAAGGGCCTTGGATGCGTACGACCGTAAATAAATCTACATATTCAAAGGCTCTCATGTACTGTGTCTATAAATAACCCTGCTGCACAGAATGCACGGGAGAACGAAGTCAGTGAGTAGACTGCTTCCTTTAGCCAACAGTTAAAGCGGCTTGCATGGTCCTGGCAGGGAAAGAGCTTGAGTCAGTTCCTTTTTGCCACCTTGGCAAGACAGCTAGAAAACAACCTAAAGAAGGAAAGGCTTCTTTGGGGCTCAGAGTTTCAGAAGCTGCAGACCAGTGCTCATTTGCACCATTGGTTCTCAACCTATGTATGGTGAGACACAAACCACGGTGAGGAGCATATGGCTGAGCAGAGTAGCTCACCAACACCAGACAGGAATGGGTCACAGACTAGACATGCCGTCTAAAGGCTTTCCCTCTGGGATCTACTTCTTCCAAGCTGGTCCAGTCTTCTGGTTTCTATTTCCTCTCAGAAACAACATCAGATCAAGAATTCACCAATGTATTAGCCCATTGATTATGTCTCTGACCTTCTGATCCAGTCCTGTCTCAGTAACTGAATGCACTATCTGAGAAGCAAGCTTGCCACGTAAAAGACCTTTGGAAAAACAGTTCTTATCCAAACCATAGTGGGGCTCATGAGACACGGTCACAATTAAAATGTCTGTTCGTGACAGGCTAAATTAAATATTGGACAAGATATTGATGGGAAAACAAAAGTGATCAAGACTCCACTAATCACAAAATTAAAAAGATTTTTTAAAGACAATGAAGAGGACAGGATAGAAATCAAGGGGCTGATTTCTTGACTTGTATGAGCTTATCATACTAAAAATCAAATATAAATATTATGTATAATTTGGATATAGACCAAGAGGCCAGGGAAGAGAATGTACAATGCAGATAAAACTTTGGACTCACTATATTTGAATATTATTTAACTGAATGAGCACAGCCAATAACTTCATATCAGATTTGTGACTGAAAGGTAGAAAACGTCAGCCAAGGTGACAGCTAAGAGAGGTGGCCATTGCAAATCCATGTGAAGAACTCAGTAATTCCATACAGGAGTCAAACCGGGGACCGACAAAACCACCAAGCCAGGACCACTTATCAAATGAGATGAAACTGAAAATTCACAGCTGAATGTTGTATGGTGTATTATCACCAATTTGACAAAGGTGTTAACAGGATGAAGAGTTATTGAGCTGATGACCAGGAAAAGCAAAGAGGAGGTAATAAGATAAAAGCAGAGATAAGACCGCCCTTTCAAGATATTGTTTTCCTATAAAGAGGACTAGAGATATAGACTACCCTTGAAATTTTTATTTTGAGTTAGTAGAAACCAGATCATGTTTATATGCTTGTATGAATGAGAACTGAGAGAAAATACTGGGGATGGAGGAAAGAGTGATGTGGACAGAAGAAAGTAATGAAAGGGAAGCAGAGCAGATGTAAGTAGAATGGCTTGTAAGCAGATAGATGTGGTGGGAAGATGAAACGATGATCTAGACACTTAGAGCTTTAGATAAAATCAGGTCAGAATAACTAATGAGGAAGAAAGATTAGAGAGCTGAGAATAAAGTACTGCTGCTATTTGGTCATCTTAGAACAAAGACAAAATTCAAACAAACATGTAGTATAAGGTTAAAGGGCAGTGCTGAGGGGCATTTCAGAAACTTCAGTCACATTAATACAAATATGTGGGATTTTTCCATCGGAGCATTTTACCTCTTTGGAGCAAATATAGTAAGATCCTGTGGGATATATACAAGGGAGCGCTGCAGTAACAGACCGTAGCCTTTAAAGCAAGCGAGAGAGAAGTGAGAATGTGGTGAGCCGACACCTTCTCTAATGAGACCGCATAACAGTTGTTACGGTAAATGAAGGTGTTTCGTTGACTCTGTGTAGATAAAACCCCTGAACTCTCCAAAGGTGCCAGACTGTATAAATTTTAACCATATGCACATAGTCATGAACGTTTTTGAAAAATATTTATTATAATTAATAAATGTTAAGCATAGGATGGTATTTTACTAGAAATGTCTATGGAAATGAGAAAAAGCAGCCTCTATCAGTACAGAGATTGTATCTCTTAATATTTCAAAAAATATTTTAAGTGTTTTAATGCTCCAAACTGAAAAACGAAAACATCATCGCCACCAAGCAGGCTATTAGAGCGCTATCCTTGAGTGCTGCTTTGTCTCTCTGCTAATATTCTCTCAACAGCCATAAACAGAAGTTATCTTGCTGAATTCGAGTGCTAATGCACTTCCAGAAAAATCTGAACAGCAAGCAAGTGGGATCTTGCAGAGCCACATCGAGCAGTCTTTAGAAAACCGTCAGAAGGGCAAACAGCCCATAAAACAAGGCACAGGGGTAAGCCACGAGGAGCTGCTGTCCTTCCATGGCTAAGGCGGAAATGAAGATCTTAGAAGCTGAGAGACTGCACCAGGTGATGATGAGCAGGGCTGACACAGTTCCGATGTTGCCCCTGTAACAAAGAGAGATGACAGCTGTCTTATGGCTGGAGAAGAGGGGGAGACTGAGTCAGAGCTACCCCTGAAATGCAGCGCTGCATCTGCCAAGAATATTGGTCTCCATTTACAAAGGTGAACCATTACCCGGATGAGCTCAAAAGATCTCAGCCAGTTGGAAAAGATTTCACTAAAATCCACTGCTTATGACTGATTTGTTTATATTTTAGTAAGCCTAGACCAAAAAAAAAAAAAAAAAAGCAGAAATGCTTGTTATAATCAGTCTCACTTACCAACATCCCCATTCCTTTCCCATTCCATATAATGTATTTGTAAGTCATCTCTTACGGTTTGGATTTTTAATAAAGTCTATGTGCTACACATTACTAGCTATAGCGGAAAGTGGTGGAACTAACTTTAGGCCTGAGGTAGTACCTACAGGGAAGACGTTTGGTCAACCACCAGATGCTTCTCATTCTCTTTTCTCCAGGGTACCAATATGAGCAGCTCTAGTCAAGCAGTTTCCTCATTACCATTTCTGCCCCTCCCCAGAAGATCACAACCACGACCTGACACTAAGAGTCAGAGTAAATCGCTCCCTTGTGTAAGATAATTTCCTCAGGTGTTTTGTCAGAGTTGTGAGAATCTAACTCACACATTAGCCCTTATAATTTCAGGGTGGAAATGTCTAAACTGCTAGAGATTTTCCAAATCTAAATTTTATGAATAATCTTCTCTTCGTCCCTTAGCATTTATGTCATTTAAGATGTTCTAAATACCAAAGTCACAGAAAATACCCTTGGACACTTAGAATTTTAAAATTGTACATTATAATAGTATTATTTTGTGAAAACATCAGACAGCGTTGTAGAACCATACCACACTACTATGTCAGCACAGCCCTGTATAGAACAGTATGCCAGAGTCAGCAGTTACACAAACAGCTGTGTGCTTCTTTATAAAACATACAATGATGTATACATACATGTAATAAATACAGCTTGTTCTACTTATGCATTCACAGTGTCCATTTTCTATCAAATTATTTTGGTAAATCCGAGTACTCATTGATAAAGTAAATATTGGGCTCCAGTAATTCTCAAGTATGTTACAATAAAAAATGAGACCATATTTGAACAGAATGAGCACATTTAAATCACTCTCAGTAATTTCATAAGAACAACTCTTTGTGATAACAAAAATATCATAAACGTTTACTTCTCTAACCTGATTATCCTTGTAGTGATAAACTCTCTATATGACAACATCCTTTCCAATGTACCATTAATTACCTAAGACCCGCATCATCCAAGAAGAAAAGGCAAGTCACATCTCCTTTGGACATGAAAGAATGAACAAAAGGGTGAGTGTTTATTTCCAAGTGTTTTGTAGACATGACAGGTAACTGTGCAGTTGCTTGCTTGCTGTCACTGAGTGCTGGCGGTAGGCATGAGCCTTGGGAACGTGCTCTGGGAAACACATCTACGATATCCTTATGAATAGTTTAGAATTGCAAATGCCAGATGTCTCAGTGAAGAAAGAAAAAGGAAAAAATGTATTGACTGAGCATGTATGCCATAAGTTCCCCAGAATTAATGTCCCCATCGGGGTTTCTGGGAATTCTCAGCTGTGAGGAGTCCAGCGGAGACATAACAGTCGCTTCTTACCTAGAAGGCGGATGCCTGGGCACTGAAGTAATTTGTCAGAATTCAGCAGGCATTTGCTCTTCCAAAATCAAATAAGTGAATTTTCTGTAGTTGTTATGTTACCCGTGCCAATAGTTTAGATTGAAGAATGTGACAACTTAAAAGTAGAAGTTTTAAATATTACATGGTTGGATTTATTTTTTAAACTAGTTTAAAAAGAGCAACACCCTAGCCAAACTGAACCTATTCTGCCTCTGAATCTATGTGTCACTTTTAACAAGCATGATTTCCCTCAATTTCAATGATAAAATGTTAAGAAACCATGATTGCCCTGGCCTGGCAGGCCTGAACAAAGATGGCGCATGTGGAGTCAATTAGTACAAACACTTACTGCAATGAAAAGAAGATGGCACAGCTGGACAAGATGACCATGGGGAGCAAACAGTATCCCAGCACGCTGGCCACGCAGCCATAGGAAACCCCTGCAGAACTCATCAGGTTTAGTAAGGTGTGAATCCCAAGGCAGCCAATGGCACTCATGCCATATACGTAACCAAACTGGGCTTTCCCTGCCTGGAACAACACAAAGGAAATGACTGGAAATCACAATATATATGAGATGAAATAAGAATAGCAACAGTACGGGGAACAGTCAAGAGTTTACTCAATGCTGCTGAATATTATGGTAGCTACTATCATCAGGGCTCTGAGAATTCTGGTTAAAATAAGACCTGGCCTGTGACACAAACTACAAGCAAGCATTCTGAATATATGTGCATGAATGTATATGCATGTATGTATAATATTTGGGATGAGCTATTCATGCTTCAGAAAGGATAAAATATTGCCAGGATCATTTTTTATCATGCATTTTCTATAGAGAATGCAATAAGTGACACATGATTTTTTGCCCCATTCTTACTGAATAGCTGAATAATTGAGCAAAAAAATAAGACTTAATATAGCCTCAAACACTTATAAACAGAAATACCCTTAAGATTTTGTTACAAATTTTAACAAAGATTTAATATTAAAATATAAAATAAATCATCTGGCTTTTCACCTCAAATGTCTAAGATCCTCCCTGGGTAATTTACCCATGTTAGCAGGTCTTGATCTAAAATACTTAGTGTTCTTCTAATTAAACACTTAAAAGAAAATTTCTTGGCTGGGCCATGGTGGCACACACCTTTAATCCCAGCACTCAGAAAGCAAAGGTAGGCAGATTTCTGTAAGTTCAAGTCTAGCCTGGTCTACAAGAGCTTCTTCCAGGACAGGCACCAAAGCTACAAAGAGAAACCCTATTTTGAAACCTCTCACCCCCCAAAAAAAAATTTCTTGTAGTTCAGAGGATCAAGCCCCAGGCCTAGTAGATATTAGACAAGTGCTTTACCACTAAGCTACATCTCCAGCCTGGTTTTATGAGACAGGGTCTAGCTATACAGTGCCCACTGGTCAAATTTTTGTATCTTATACTTCCATCTCCCAAGTGCTGGAATGACAGACATGCAGCATAATACCCAGTCCTAACTGTACTTTTGTGTTGCTCATTTTGTTGCTGATTTTCAGACCATACTGATAGCCTGACCAGAACAGTTGAATGAGAATGCCTATGAATCATGTGTTGATATTGGATAAGGAAAAACATCGGAGTGGCTGTGGTTTGCATATTTCCTAAATGCCTATGTATTCAAATGCTTCGGGAAGTTGTGGACTCTGTAAAGATGGGATCCAGTAGAGAGAAGTAAAGTCACTAGGGGCGTGTCTCCTACAGATGATTGTGAATCCTAATATCCAGAAGTATGTAAGGAATTTGAATATTGTCTCTGAATTTAGTTTGCTTTTTCTAATATAATGAATGGTCTATGCAATGAACTTTTAATTATAGAATCAAGGGAGTGCAGAGTTGACTTGGCAGCAAATAAATTTAATCCTGAAATTTGACTTATCTTAAATTGGAGTTTTTGGAATGTCATTGTTGGTACCTATTAACATTAATGTCAATAATAATTGCTAATGAAAAATGATGAAAAAATCTAAGTGTTAATATTTATGTAAAGTGTTAATGACATATATATTTTTCACATATTTCATATAATTTTAGAACTACAAGAAACCTCAGTTTCTAGTAAACTTTATGAAAAAGGTAAAACCTTTCTGTCTTGAAGTGAAGGAATGGAAGCATATAAATGTGAAAACAACATATTAAGATCATATTTATTGGGAATTATGGGTAGAATTCATTTATCACCCCCAGTTAAGATTTCCTTGTTTATAATGTTTTGTATTTAAAGCACAAGAGAGGATATTAAAATAACTCGTATTAGCATTATGTATCCAATAGTGATCTTGATGATGGAACTAACCCTGTCTTTTAAGAAATGATAGTCATTTCTTAAAAGAAAAACAAACAAACAGCTGTTATGTTACAAATGACTTGCAAGGGAAAGATGAGTTAATATATTAAACTGATTGTTTCTGACTATTTGATTAATTGGCATGGCCTTGCACAGCCGCTTAATCCAAGAATAGCATATTTGTGTGAATAAAGAGAAGAAGGGAGCCCTAAGAATAACTGGCAGCTGTGGTTGACAGTGTTTGAGTTAGAGGGCATTCACATTTTTCATACCACAAGGAAGGTCACTATCACGGTGCTGTTGCTGGATAAAAAGGGTGTGATCACTGGCCACACAGAAACTAGGTTTTACTCGGTATCTTGGCTGTCAAGTATTACAAATTATTTAGTGCATGGGAAGAGAACATGTATGTAGTCACAGATACTTTTTAAAACACATTTGAAGGTTATAGCTGCTTTTGTATATATGTGAAGATGCTACATATGTTCATGTGTGTTTGTGTATGTGTTTTTATATGTGTGTACAGGCCATCTTTTTTTTTGAGACAGTGTGTCTCATGGATCCTAGTGCTCACAGACTGGTAAAACTGCTGACTAGGGAGCATCACGGTCCCCAGTGGCTGACTAGTGAGCATCATGGTCCCCAGTGCTTGGGTTTTTAATCATGCTTCTCTACACCCAGCTTTTATGTGATGGGATCTAAGCTCATGTCCTAATTCTTGTTAGAAAGCAGTTTTCTCCTGTTTTAAAAGAAAATGCTTCAAAATTAGCTCCAGTGAAAATGAAGCTTGAAAGTTCAGGTTAGCTTTCAGAAGCTACCATAAGCAATGTGGCTCCCAGAGCCACACAGAAAAGAATGGGTCCCGTGAGATCTGTTTCATTCATGATGCTGCCATCTGCTGGCTTCATTGGGTTTAGCACCGTCAAGGTTTTCTGCCATATGTGATCAAAATTAATTCCAAGTTCTGCAAAAAGAAAATAAATAGTCTAACGTAAATATAGAAAACAAGAGAGTTTTATTATTTCAAAGTTAGTGTATCAATTCTTTTGGTTGACATCTCAAGACCATTGCTCTATTTTGGCATCAGAATCTAAATCTAAAGTTTAAGGCTATATAGAGTGAACAAATAACACACCCCAAAAAAAGAGTTTAAAGAAAAATTCTCTTCTGATGAAATTTTTATCGGTTTCATGCAGCAACATTTTAATAATATTTAGAAACATGAAATTGACATACAGTAAAACCTGCCATTGCAGCTAACAGACTAGACGTGCCTCCATTACCCCTTCAGATCTCTCCTCCGTCCGCACTTCCAACTGTGAGTACTTCTGGAATCCTGACATATCACCCACGGCAGAACTGGTTAGTGACACTCAGACCAAGTCTAGAGTTTTCCTTTATTCTGCCTAATAAGAACATTAACCTTGCTCTAAATTGATAAAACTCCACAAGGAAGAAAGAGAAGGACTCTTTTTGAAGAGAGCTGTGGCCATGAGGTACATGCTGATGTTTATAAATCAATGCACTGTGAGATTGAATCAATAAGCTCAAAGATTAAATACTAAGGACAAGTTCATCTTTTTCTTTTTATGAGTGAGAATATTAGAATAAAATCATCTCACTAAAGCAAGCTCTGACTGATTACTCAGGCTTTACTGGCCTTTCAAGATCTACAAGCATTGGTCTCACATACATATGATAAAGGTAGTGTCAATTCACTCCTATTGTATGCATCAACTGTCTGAGATGTTGAGAGGTTATATAACTTTCAGAATCTGAAAGCAAGTAATAGGAAAATCTACATTTCGACATTGTCCAATCTCATTCCTGTAAAGCACTGAGAAGTCAGGTCCATGTGCAGCTAAACTATCTACCTATCTATCTATCTATCTATCTATCTATCTATCTATCTATCTATCTATCATCTGTTTATCAAATTTATTACATATTTCCTATAAGGAAGGCTACATTTCTAAACTCAGCTCTATCTATCTATCTATCTATCTATCTATCTATCATCTAACTCTATCTATCTATCTATCTATCATCTATCATCTAACTCTATCTATCTATCTATCTATCATCTATCAACCATATACCTGATTTCTTCCATCTTTCCTAAGAAAAGACTACCTACCTTTCTAAATTCAATTGTACTTCCAAGTATGTACAAATAGTTCTGGTCAGATGACAAAAATAGTTCAGCTATTTATTTAGAGACACTGGGTACTAGGCACGCTATTTCCCATTGAGCCACATCTCCATTCTCAGATTTTTTTCAATGGTCACAAATACCACTTTAATATTTTTCAAAGTTGACATTTTGCATAAGATGGATTTCTAATGATCCTCACATAGAGACATAGAGGGGCCTTCCTTCAACAATTTAGAAATTTTTAGAAACCCTGTCAGAGGGTGCTAGCTCACCCAGGTGAACTAGCATAGGGAGACAAACTTTTATACATGCAATCCCCTGGTTGAAATCTGTCATTATACGTACAGAACAGAAAATTACTCAAACCTACTGGCGACATAGGTTAGGTTAGAGTTAAAGCAACAGCTTCAGATTTGTGAGGTTCTAGATTTTCCCCCAGTAGTGGGTTACGAAAGAAAGATAAAGAGAGAGAAAATAAACATTACTAATCAGTGAGCAAGTAAAAGCATACATACAAGTAACATTATAGGGACTAGACAAGTTGTATTTAGGGATGTGTGTGTGTGTGTGTGTGTGTGTGTGTGTGTGTGTGTGTGCATGGGATAGCAATCAATGAAAAAGGAGGCCATGAATTTGAAAAAGATCAAGGATGCATACTTGAGAGATTTTGGAAGGAAAAAAAGAGAACAGTGTAATTATACTATAATCTCAAAAAATAAAAAGAAGCAGTTTTAAAAATAGTAAGTTGAGTACATTTCTGTTTCTACATTTTTCCTTTACTTTCAGTGTATTATACTTTATGACCATATACGCTGGAGGAGATGGGTGGTTCAACAATCTTAAAGTGGGGCAAGATTTTACCATAATTGTTTCCTCTCATATATTACATCTGAACACAGTTTCCTCTCCCTTCTCCCCTCCCAGACCCCTCCACTTTTGTGCCCCCATTCACTTCTCCAATTTCTTCAGAAAGCAGCAGGTCTCCCATGGATATCAACCAAACATGACATATCAAGTTGCAATAAGACTTAGTGCCGATAGAGGAAAAGGTCCCAACATCAGGGGAAAAAAAAAAAAAAAAGTCAGGGACCGCTCCTGCTCCTACTGTTCAGTGTCCCAGAGGAACACCAAGTCACACAATCATAATATGTATGCAAAGGGCCTAGGTTGGTTCCGTGTTGGTTCCCCAATTATTGGTTCAGGATTTCTGAGCCCCTATGAGCCTAGGTTAGTTGATTCTGTGGGTTTTCCTTGGGGCCCTTGATCCCTCTGCTTCCTACTTCTTTGTCAGGATGCCCCAAGCTCCGCCTAAAGTGTGGGTGTGGGTTTCTGCATCTATTTCATCAGTTGCTGGATGAAGCCTCTCTGGTGGCAATTGTGCTAGGCTCCTGTCTAGAGTGTAGCAGAACATCACTAGAGATATTTCATCGATTGTTTTTTCAGTCCTGTTTGGTTCTATCCTGGGACTCCGGACTAATCAGCCTCTGCTTCCTGGTAGTAGGTAGTGTCAGGGGTAAGCTCCCTCTAGAGGCATAGGTCTCAGACTGGACCGATATTGGCCACTCCCATAATTTCTTTGCACCTTTACTCTAGTACATCTTGTAGAAAGGAAAAATTGTAGGTCAAAGGTTTTATGGCTGGGTTAGTGTCCCCGTGCCTTACTAATGTCTTTCCTAGTTATAGGAGATAGCTGGTTTAGGCTCTGTAACCCTCAAATACTAGGAGTCTTATCTAGTCACCATTGTAGATTCCTGGGAGTTTCCAATGTACTAGGTTTTATGAATGGCAGAAAACCATAAAAAATGAGGAACATCACAGTTTAAATTAATTTCATGCCAGGCTTCTGTCACTTTCAAATTTCATTATCACGATTAAGTGCCTTAGGTACAAAAATGTCTTTTTTTTCTCTTTACAAATAAGTAATAAGTCATTCTGAAAAAAAAACTCATATAAAAATAATATACAAAATCAATATTGGTTTCTACTATGTATTGATGATATATTTAAGGACTGCACACAAAATCATGAATGAATATAGGGTGAACTAAATATTTTCATGAGAAAAATTTGTTTCCAAATGACTATGTATGTTAAAAATATTTTCTTTTCAATTTTATTAGCAAGTATTTATTGTAGGAACCCCCAACATAACACCGTATTGTATAAAACAGAAGATAGAACCACTATAAAACTTGAATGTAAAATTTATTATTTTGCTGTCATCTAGTGGTAGTAAAGTATATGACATGAAGTATAAAAGTGAATTAAGATCATTATTTTTACATAAATTATGGCTCTGACCTTTCAGATGTATCAGCCTGTGCTACAAGAGAGAGCTATGAATTCCAGTAACTTTTTCAGCTTGACAGACTAAAGTTAACCCTTGTACTAGAATTAATGCTTATTTTTCCACTTTATCTTATAGGTCTCATTTATGAAAATATAAAACAAAATATTATTTTAAAATCTGAGGATTTTTGAGGAAATTAATATAAATGCTGTGTTGAACTAGAGAAACTGGTTCTAAATAAAACAATTGGAAAAAGTCTCCAAGAAATATTTTTAATTTTAAAATATAAATACTAAAATTCCCATGTTTCCCCAAAGATTTATAAGAAAATTACATTGGAAATAAGCAAGAAAAAAGTTTGTCCAAATTCATCTTCTGGTGTGGAAGGTCCTTCTATATATGTGTTGCTTTTATTGATTAATGAATAAAGCTGGTTTCAGCCAGTGGCTTAAAAGAGGAAAGCCAGGTGGGAAACCTAAACAGAATGCTGAGGGGGGCGGGAAATGAAGTCAGGGAGAAGTCACGTAGCCACTGCTGGAGACAGATGCCTCCACTGGAGCCTGCTGAAATTTTGCTGGTAGGCCATGACTTCATGGTGATACAAAGGTTAATGGAGATGGGTTAGTTTAGGATGTAAAAGCTAGCCAATAAGAAGCTAGAGCTAATAGGCCAAGCGGTGATTTAATTAATAGAGTTTCTGTGTGGTTTTTTTCGAGTCTGGGCAGCCAGGAACGAAGGAGCAGCCTCCGGCAATACATCTTCTAGAGGGCTATTAATCTATTGCTATCTAAATATACCTTAAAATAAGGAAAGGAAAACTAATTTAATGCTAATGTGACAAGAATCACAAAAAAAATGGAAAAACTAAAAATAATATACATGTAAACCTCTCAGGCCTCTATAAAACAGAAACACAAAGTAGTCATCTTTACTTTTTTACATAGATATTGCATATTTGACTCTAATGGTACAGTAGAAAACTCATTTTTGCCAGGTCAACTGACAATGTTCCAAGTGCCTCCTGACCAAATTCTCTCACTGTTACAGATGCATCCCAAATAATGCACACACCAAAAGATTTTAACTATGATGTTCACCAAAATAATACTTATTGTAAGCTGTAACCTGTAAGGTATGTTTAAATTACGGCACTTGAGTTTTGTAATATGATGATTATAAATCAAGTTTTAAATTTTTAATAGCTTTAAAAAACTCATATATAAAAGTTATCATGATACAATAACTTAAAAATAAGACCATATATTATTGTATTATTCTGTATTTTAAAATACTCAAATATTTTCACTGAAAAACAGTATTTACTTTTGGAGTAACGAGGTGTGTACATACATAATAAGTACACAAATAAAAAATAAGAGAGCTGCTGGAAACATTCAAATGTTTTACGGTTAATCCTTAGAGACAAGATTTTAATTGCTTTATATATTAATTCATACGTTTCTATATTTTCAAATATGTATAGTGAATGCACTTAGGCAACTGAAGGGCTTTTTAAGGCAAAATATCGTTAAAATCCAAAATATTTAGTGGAAATAGATTATAGCCTGGAGTTGCTGGCACACACCTTTAATCCCAGCACCGGGGAGGCAGACTCAAGTGGATCTTTGTGAGTTCGAGGCCAGTTTGTCTACATAGTGAGTTCCAGGATAGGTTACAATGTTTCAGAGAAACCCTGTCTTGTAAAAAAAAAAATAATTAAAAAAAAATAGCTTATGAGCTTCAAGTGTATAAGCTTCAGTTGTTTAGTAATTGCAGAGGAGAAATAGAAAGAGCTGATCAAACATAATGGATCACAAAACTTAATAGCTTCTAAGCTTATAACAGATCTATTGCCTAATTTTCTGTATTATTCACAATTATTTAAATCTTTCTCTTGTTTACATTTTTAGGCAAAGAAAGAAGACTATGTTAACTCCAGGAAGTTATTGAATTCAAATGAGGTAAACAGTCCTTTTATGGAAAACATTGATAATTCTAATCTTGCTTTTTACCTCACTCTACTTAGAGCCGGCGTACATGCAGAAGACTGGGACTTTACCACTGAGTAGTTATGCTTCATTCTCTAATGTAAATCCAGTAGAGTTTTAAGTTTTTTCTTGGGGTTGCTACTTCCAGCAAAACCTCTTAAGGCAGACATAGAACGTCTGGGTATGAATAGAAATAAATGAATAGAAAGTCCCTAAAATCTCTCTGGACCTCCAGCTCCAGGAGTCCGGAGTCTCCTTACTAAGAATATTTTTATCAACTAGAACTGTACTCTCCTTTGCCTAGCTTTGCCAAAATGACCAGAGCGAGCTCATGAGAACCAGAGAAGGAAAAGAGTTTGGACTGCTTCCCTGTCAACCACAAATGTAAATGTGAGAAACTATCTCCTTTGCTCCCAGGCAAACAGCAAAGACTAAAATTAGTGTTGTTATGAAGTGCATTCTTAGATGGTTAGAAAGTGCTGTTGCTTCGATATAAACACCTTTCCATAACATGTCTTTTCTGTTTACATAAGGTTCCAGTGCAAATCCCAAAAACAGAGATCATTCAATAACAGCAACAATGAACAATTTCACAGTGGCAGAACAAACAAGCTCAGAAACTTCAGCCAATAATGCAACAAACTTGTAATGGTTTTGGTGTATGCGCCCTGGTTTGGCAGACTCTTTTTAGCTGTGTAGTAATTACACACAAAGCACCGTGTGCCACATCGTGGCTGAACAGGATAAGCCCCGATTCTTGCTGTAGTTCTCTGAGCTGTGCACACCTTAAAAACAACACTTCCTTAACTTGCCTTCCAGCAAAGGAGGCTCCTCATCAAAACCGTCCTCTGAAGGGCACTGTGGATAATAGTCTGAGGTAGACGCTGGCTCAAAGAGCTGCCCTGCATAACTTGATGACAGGAACATCGCTGGTGGAACAGAAGAGGAAGGCTGAAGCTGCTCAGTGACTTGTGCTCTAGAAAATTAAAAATGTCTATATTTTACATACAAGAAAACAATATCCCAACAAATCAAGGAAGGGAAGCACAATCTTCCTTGTAAAGAATTCACTTAATTTAAGTTAAATTGAACTCAAATATTTGAAGTAAGGGATGATGAAAAAGCTCCTATAATAATGATCTACAGTAACGGTATTAATCAAGCATGTGCCATATGGTAGTCACTGTCCCCCTTTCTCATCTGAAACTCTATGTGGTCAAGACTGCACCGTGAATACCATTTCGCAGAAGAATAGAAAGAGTTTCAAAAGTAAATGATCCAAAAATCCAGTACAAGCAGTAGGGTTAAATCTTGGACCTTTCCCAAAGCAATGTGTCTTATCCTCTCTGTGCAGTGGATGGGGGTGGGGTAGGGGAATAAGTGAATGGGGGTGGAAGGAGGTGGAAAGAATAGGAACTTGGATTGGTATGTATAATGAGCAAAGATAGTGTTTTCTTTTTTAAAAAAATAAAAATAAGTTAAATTAAAAAAATAGATTTTAGAAAAAAAAAAGTAAATAACCCACAAAGCATTGTGCTTGGGTTTCTGGACTGTGTTTTACGAGCAGGGCTCTGCTCCCTACATAGGAAACATTCCTCTCTGCTCTCCATCATATTAAAGTTTCTAAAAGCTCTCAGGAATAACTAATAAAAATCATAGCTTAATAGTATTGTCAACATAAATGAAATAAAAATCTATAAAATCTTTTGTTTACAGAGAAATATACTCTCCAATACTGACTATTTCCAGAAAATCACTGTTCATCAAATTATCCACAACTAGCTAGAGCACCTTGTTAAGTATGCAAGTTACTTACTAACTTCTGAAAGTCTTTTTACAGAGAGAAATTTGCTTTTGCCAAAATATGATGTTTTTACATGTCCAGAAATGAGTATTTGTTTTATCATATGAATGAGAAACTTGAAAAATATTTGATCCTTGTAAATAACTTGCAATAGTCCTAGAGGAAGAAAGAAATAAAAAGAGCCCACAAAATTAGTTCATTTTTCATAGTTTTTAGTTGCAGAAAGGAAAGAAAAATCAATAACTATCACATTTTTTCATCTTTTATTTTACTTTTAACCAATGACCCATAGACTAGGATCAATGTAGAGTTCCAGATTCTGAAATGTAAAAATCTTGATATCTCTTTCTATGAAAATATTTTTAAAAAATACTCTTGAAAATTTTCTTCTATGATTAATCTTAATATAAAATTTTACAAAATCATATTCAATTCTTTTTACATATTTAACCTTGATCCCCAAAATGACCTATCTTGGCAAATGAAGCCGTAGACAAAGGGAAGAGTTTTGTCATTCATTAACCATTCATTAAAGGCAGAGATATGATCTAACAACTTTGAATTCCTACAGCATACATAGAGATTACTGTAGCTAACCCAGTCATATGAAATATTTCTCATTTTTTTTCAGTGTGGGACGGAACCATGGCTTATAATTGGGCCATGTACAGCCATGCTGATGCAGTGTAATCATGAACTTTTCTCATTTAGCTGTGTTATCACTTTGTCATCCTGATTTCTGAGACATGTTGGTATAAATAATCAAATGGGGAAAGAATGTCCAGTTGGGTGGAATAGGAAAGCTTAAGAATAAAGACTTAGTTTCCTCATATTAAACTTTATTTTAGTAAAAAAGAAATAAGCAGTACTCAAGTAGAAATATCATGTGGAAGAGGGAATGAATAAAGGAATAGGGATTTCAAGGCAATGTGCACCTTTCTATGAAACAGGGCACTTGAAATGAAAAGCCGATCACATTTTCTCATTTTCCATCATTACACTAACCATTCTGAAATAGCCTCATACTCAATGCACTCACTAAAGCTCAAGCACCCTCTAGTTGTTTCTTTATCCCTTTAAGTATAAATCATAAATGGTACCATGGGATAAAGTTTCAGACACTCACCATTTGAGGTTGTAGAAACATTATACAACAGTACCTTTCCCTTTCAGCTAGAACACCACTCAGGAATGAGTGTAGCACCCACTGGTCATGTGTGTAAGATGATCAGTTAGTAAGAATATGGTCCAGATTTCCCTAGACAGAGATGAAACTGAACACCTTCCATTCCCCCTCATATAAAATCGAACAACCTTAGACCCCAAACCTCAAGCCTGCTTCTTACTAACTGACTGTGATGGTTAGTATTTATTGTCAGTAAGGCTGGATTTAGAATCAACTAGGAGACAAACATCTGGCATATGTGTGAAGGAGGGAGATTCTAGATTGGATTAGTTGAGGTGTAACTACACCCCCTAACTTTGGGCTACAGCATTCTGTACCGTACCCAAATTTTAACAAAAGAATATAATGATGGCAACAGCAGCATTCATGTCCTTCTGTTTCCTGACTGTGGCACAATGTGACCATAATCTCTAACTATGACGTCTATGACTCCCCTCCCACTCCATAAGTGTCTAGTCTCAAACCTTAAGGCAAAGAAAGAAAACAAAGAAACAAAGCCTTTCTGACTTGAGTTGCTTATGGATGTTTTGTCATAGCAACAAGAAAAATGACTGATTAATAACCTTGAAAAAATTATCAATTTATCTCTGTAGCTGGCTTCTCAAAAGTAATACTTACCTCATAGGGTTGTTCAGGATTCCAATGCCATGTTTAATAAAGCTCAAGGCAGCTCATAATGCATGAAGAGTGTTCAGTAAATGTTAATTATGAAAGACATGATCCTTCCTGCAGTTCACTAACATAGATGCACAGAACAATGTGCAGAAAGGCAGCTGAGGAACCCAAATCATAGGATAGCAGAGTGCTTTGGAAACTTATGTTATTATTAATATTCAAATGATGGCTTTGCTTTAATATATACTTTTATAAATCGATGCATTTGTCCTTGACAAAAACTACACAAAGTACATGTCTTTATGTCTCTCAGCTGAAGAAATAAAAGCTAACTGTTCTCGGTATTACAGAGATAAACAATGCTAGCCAGGACAAATTTTCTCAGTTTGTGGGGGTTTCTCTGCTTGCTTGCTTGTTTGTTTCTTACTTTCTTTCTTTTTTCTAATAAAAATAAATACTAAATTCTTCTTCATTTCCTTTATTTAAAATTCAAGTTAAGAGTTTTCAGCCCCGTGTGTGTGGGGGGGGGGGCATACACGCACATGTAGAAGTCAGTGGTCAATGTTGAGGGTCTTCCTCAATGGATCTCTGCCTTATGTTTTTGAGATGAGGAATCTCTCACTGGCCTGACTCTTGCTAATTTGTCTAACATGTCTAGCCACCAATCCTCAGAAGATTTCCAATCACTACCTCCCCCATGTTGTGTTACAGATACATATCACTCCATCATGCGTTTCCACATTATTTCTGGAGATCTCAGCTTAGGTCTTTATGATTTTTTTTGAAAAGCACTTCACTAACTGATCCATCTCACCAGACCTTATAATTAAATTTATCTCCAATACCTAACACATCTTAAAATATGTTTATGTCAATACTGTCAATGGCAAATATTCACATGTTAAAATGCATGGTTTATTGTTCAACTCCTCAAAAATAAAACCTTATCTCTGTAATGGAAAAGACTTTCTAACTCCATTCTAAAAAAAAAAAAAAAACATAGCCTTATACCACAGATAAATGTAGCTTTTATCAGCAGACAAAATGATTATAGAAATTCATAACTGGTCAAAATGTTGAGAACTGGCTGTTGGGTGCCAATCCCACCTGATACACTTCCAATGCAATCCCTACACCTACGGCTAAAAGAACATTTCAGAAAGGGTGGGCAGAAAGACTGTAAAAGCCAGAGGACATCTGCTGTAGCATAGTATCTTCTACACATGACAGGAAGTAACATCGGTGGAATTTCAGTGGCATGGTTGCCTAAACAAGGTCACAAGGACAGTGCTAGTTGACATGCCATCATGAATAAGGGATAGGCTCCACCACTAGATGAAGACCTACAGACAACCAATTGCTGCTAAGAGAGCTATAATCAGTTGTATCCAGGTAAGAACCCCTGATAAACTATCTAGTCCCAAGTGATCAGCATGTATGCATAAGAGACCAACACCAAATGGACTCAGCAGATTCATGTACACACATGTCTGAATTGTGTGTGAGTGTGTGTGTGTGTGTGTACATACACATGTGCATATTCAACACTACTCAAGAAGAGTTGCTCATGAATTTGAGAGAGATTGGGAATGCACACTGGAGGGAGCCAGAAATTATGTGACTACAGTACATATGCAGAAAATTCTCATTTTAAAAATAAAAATTATAAAAAGACCTTGGGTTTCATCCTTACTGTGATTTTGTAGTGACCTTAATTTCTGAGAAAAATTAAACAAAATAAACGTCTTAAAATAGATGGAATCCATTTTTAGTGTCCAGATAACTATCAGGTAAAGGGCTCTTATTAAACCATTATTTTTAAAAGAATAAATGAAACAGTAACTTGGCATGAACACCAACTAAAAAAATATTGGCAGAAAATTGGGGTAATTTATCTGTCTTTTCTTGTTATTTAATGGGGGATACTTCATTGACAACTGCTCGGTTAACTCTGGTTAACTTCTTCCCTCAAGAGAGCCCATGTATCAGGAACTAACTGAAAAAACATTGACATTTCTAAAAGTGGGAGTATGTTTTCTCACTCTCAAATACTTACTCTCTGGATCCATAAAGATTCCCATGAGCATTAGAATCATTAGAGCTCTGCTCCTGATTCTCGATGACATAATCAGATTGGTAAAAGTCCAACTCATACTCTCCCAGGTTAGACATCCTGAAAAATTAAGAGTTTGACTGATTTTATTTCGTTTGTTAGGCAATTCAGGTTTTTGAAATATGTACAAAGATTTATTGATGGTGTGGTTATAGTTGTTTTCCTGTCAAAGGAGATATTATTCGGAGGAATAAATTAACTATTAGGGGAAAAGCAGGAAATTCAAGCTGGAAAGTCACTTTCAAAACCAATCAACTTCAACGACTATACTAAGTTTTCACACTTTCTTATTGTGGCTGTAAGATGACTTCAGCTTTTCTAAAGGAAACCACCAACACCCTTCCCCCATGCACCCCATTCTTGGCAGTTTAGAGAAAATTTTAAACTTGGTGTGCGACAACTGCACACCAAGCAAGTATCTGCAAACTAAGCAATTAAAAATGATGTACAAGTACACAGGTGTGTGCACACAGAGACATGTACTTAGATACACACACACAGTACAAAAAAGGTAGAAAGTAACAACTTAAATTATTAATACTTTTAATTTACCCAAGGATATAAATTTTACTAAATGTCTTTCTTGTTCACCTAAACAAAAAGTAGATCTTTATAAAATATTTCCTAATTATACTTAGGAATTCCTATTAACTATCTGGAACATTTTCTTCCTTTTTTTCAGGATGCTATCATGAGTTGTGAATGAGTGAGATAGAAATAGATTCTGTACCACTAGGCTAAGGAAACAGTCCTTTCACCTACACTTACTACTTTGCTTCAAGTCACGTCTGATAATTCAGAGTTCATGACTTTCCCTCATACTGAATCCAGAAACAATGGATGGAAAAAGGACAAAATGAGATCAAGAAGTGACAGAACAAGATGTCAAAAAGGCAGGATGGCTATTTGGTTCAAAATTCTAGGAGAGAGCAGAGACTTTTGGATTTTCAATCCTATGTTTTTGAAAACCATTTTTATTTTGAAAGAGTGAATTTAGAAACCACTGGGAGTAGTCCGTATAATTATAGTCATCCATGAAATACTCCCAATGATGAATTTAAAATTATAAATCCATAAAAACAGCATTAACTCTAAGATCTTCATTAATCAGAAATATTCAATGACAGTTGTTAAATATATCAGTTATTCGATTCAGTAAAATACAAAGAGCTTTGCAAAGGTGGATATAGCAATTCATGCAGCTGATTTTATAAATAAGTTACTTTTCATTAGTGATGTACATGAAGTAGTTATGAGTTATGAAAACTAAAACCAAGACTTAGTAATGAATCCTTTAACAAACTATAATATAAATTCGATATTAAATATAAAATAAAGACTAAAACTTAATAGTATAAGTTTCTCAGCCCATAAAAACAGTTATGAAGCCCAGAGGGGGATTTTCTTGAGAATACAGTAACTTTAGGTAACATGCCAAGTTTTATGTAACAGCTCTTTGAGTTCTTACATAATCCCCTTTTGTATTTTATTTAAATGCTAGGTGGTTTTTCAAAGGATCAGATAGACTAGACACGTACCTGTCTGTATGTATTGCTATGAGGAAAGATCCTCCAACAAACGTAGCTGTACTTGGGAAATCTAAACAAACCAGTGAGTGAAAAGGAGATGCACTGACCGTATATAAAAGTTTCTAAATTTGTCCGCTGACGGAGTGGACAGATGACACAGCCAAGAAAGCAACGCTGCCAAAAAGCCAACACAGTATCTTATAACACTTTTTTTTTGTGGCTTGAAACACAACGAGCAACATACAGACATAAATCAGATAATGTGGAGAAATAAATCCAGTATCCTTGTGTGCATGTCCATTAAACTTGGCAACAAGATTATTTGCTGGAAGTCAGCCAGGGAAAGCAAGGGGCTAAATGTGACTTCTGCTCTGGTTTTCGGTCTAGTAAGATTTACCAGTAATCTGTGATAAAAATAAATCTGTAGTGCTTGATCTTAACATGAAGAGCTCGGCACTGAAATAAAATGAAATGCTTTCATTTTATCCAAATCTGAGCAAATTTTTAGGAAGATGAATTATGGCGTGATCTTGGCTTTACCTGATATTAATTTCTGCAGTTGAGATATAGACACATTATTCTGACCTAGTTTTTGTATGTTTGTTTTGGTGTATGTTGGGACTGCATGCAGAGAGTGGCATGTTGCCAGAAGTAGTTGACACCAGGTGCCTTCTTCCATCATTCTCCATGATGTGTTCTGAGACAGAATTTTACTGAACAAGGCTAGTTGATTGTCTAGGTTGAGTGGCCAACAAGCCCCCAGGATCCTTCTGTCTCCATCTCTTGGCATTGAGATTAGAGCTGAGCTTCCACACCGACTTTTTACATAGGTACCAGGTTTCCAAACTCAGGGCGCTGTGCTTACACAGCAAACACTTCTTACCCATGTGCCACCTTCTCACCCTGGTCCAGTGTTTTTATGTACAGAATGTGTTCTGCTATATTTTAAGTCAGTTCGAGACATTGGAGGCTTTCTAACTCATCCTTGCCCTTGAAAGATACACAGTTGACCCTCTGTATTATATCATTGAGTCACTCCCAGAAAACATTATAGCTAGTAGTCTCCAGTCCTTCTGGATCAGATAACTTTGGGGCTATTTCCCCTATGGTTTGCTTTCTTCTGAATCTCCTTTCTAGGACTTCAGATTCCTTACTTGTTAAAATCCTGGTGTTAAATTTTTTTTAAAAAAATGAATTGTTTAACAATTTCTATTTCTATGTCAGTGGTAAAATAATATTTATCCACAAATTTATTGTGGACCAGCTACTGAGTACAGAGTACAGTACAGAGTCTGTTCTTATTTTGGAGGTAGGAATCATGAATGGCCCAGACCTATATAGTCCCTACCAACCTTGAATTCATAGAGATTCACTGGTCTCTTGCCTCTGTAGTAATGGGATAGATTAAAGGTGTGAGTCATCATACCTAGGTAGATTCCAGCCTTAATGTATGATTACAGAAATGGATATGCAGGTCTGAATTCAAAATTATATATTTTAGTGCATTAAATACCACATCTGCAACTAATAATGAATAGCTCAGCATCGCATACCAACTTTAACTGTAGGTAATTTAACCTTTGTAGCACTTACATGAGTTTTTATCTGTGCCATTTTCTAGAAAAAAAAGAAATAAAGATGAAATAATATGTCCAGAGACATCAGATACTCAATAGGAGAGACAATGTTTGAAATGTAGTGGACAAAGTTCAAAGTTGCATGATTGATTTAATTAAGGTGTCTATTGCTGCAGCAGAATACCATGACCAAAGAAACTTGGAGAGGAAAGGTTTGTTTGACTTACGCATCCTTAGCTCTGTTTATCATGGAAGGAAATCAGGTCAGAAACTCAAAAAATGCCGAGACCTGGAAGCAGTAACTGATGCAGAGAGCATGGAGGGATGCTGCTTACCACCTTGCTTCCAGTGACTTGTTTAACTTGCTTTTTATAGAACCCATTACTACCAACCCAGGGATGGCACCATCAACAATGAGCTGTGTCCTCCCCGATCAAACACTAAGAAACTGCCCTAAAAACTTGCCTGTAGCCCAATCTTACAGCAGCATTTCCTAAATGAAGATCCTTTCTCGCAGACGACTTTAGCTTGTGTTGAGATAAAACTAACCAGCAAAATGATTATCCAGTTGTGAAGGTCATGTGACTTCTTCAGGGGACAAGGCCTGAGAATAGCAAGACTGGCTCTCCTTATGGCAAGACCCTGGAGACTCTCACCCACTTGGCAAGGACCTGTGGACAATTGGCTGAATGATTCTGGGCCTGACTCGGGGGTTGTGTACTAGTTGCTCTCCTTGTGCGCATCCACTATGCTAGTCATACTGCTGGCCATGAAGTTTACTATTACATATCTGCAAATCTCTTCTTGAAAGAATTATTTAACAAGGGTTTTATATAAATGTTATTAAATAGATGCTACCAAGGGCTAATGGGAACATTCAAGTAACAAGGAATGAAGTAGAATCATAGAAACCCACAATTCCCTCATTTCTAATAAGTGTGCCAATACCCTAAGAAGTTAAATGAGATAGACATAGGAACAAGAAATAACCAGGGCCAACTATTAAGAGTAAGTGGCCAGATTATGTTGCCTATAGGATAAATAAAAAAAAAATACAAGGTATGCCTCTGAAGGGATGGAGTAATACAAAATGTAGAAAGAATTGGTCCAATTTGGCTGTTGAGTTGATCATGAGAACTCAGACCCTACCGGATGCAAATATTAACTACAAGAGACAAAACTATCTATCACCTTGTTTGATGTTGTAACCACTTGTTCTACCAACTGGGCACGCCATTCTACCTGTAATTGTGTCTAGTCAGAAAAGTTCCTTAATATCTTGCAAAACTGCTTATTCTTCTGACGGTAATGAACACCGGCAAGAGAGTTGGGAGACAGAAGAAGAAAGAAATAAGGAACACACTGACAATGATTATAGCCATTTTCAAAACCTTAGGAAATAAAAGCTGATGTTAAAATGATATAAATAAAGATAGCCCAGGATACACATGGCCACGTGCCTGAGCAACAACAGGTGCTCACAATTTCTTTGTGTTCCCAACTACACATATCCATCCAGATAAGCCTATCTGGAGCAAGGCCTACAGCAAACCAAGTTGATGTTAGAAATTAATGATGCAAAATGGAGATCTTTTTGATGATCTGTGAAAAGGTCTGTCTGAGCACAGAACTGATTAATAAAATAGAAGCCCTTGGGAGGTTGTATAAGAGCATTTCGAGAAAAGCCTATGAGATGACAAGGAGCTTGGCAATTTGAGGTTTAAACATAAAGCCAATCTGAGTAGTAACTTTAAACTTGGGGGAGGTTTAAGTAGATAATTCTGAGATGTAGACCAGATCACAAGGGAGTTGTAGGCCATGAAAAGCCATCCACATATTGTTGTATTTGAAATAAGATGCTCTTTGGGGTTTTAAGAAATAGAAAGGTGTGATCAGCTTTATGCAGAAACGGTAATGAGACACTAAGCGGAGGCTACTGCATTGACACAGCATGAGATGCAAATGGTTTAAGAGGGCAAAAACATCAGTGGCAGAGCTGCTGCCAAAGTCATGACAGCTGAAGGATGGATTGAGACGTCATGGCTGGAGCGTGAGTGTCACTGAAAAGGTTCAGATGGGGAAAAGGGTGAGGGAAGCCCCATAAAAATAAAGAGGAGTGAACAAGTACATTGTACATTTTTTTTACTTTGATCAAAGTATAAGATTCTTTCTATTAGATAAGAAGGACAGATTTTGAGTATGATTTCTAGAATGTGGAGAATTGTTCTGTCTTGTTGATATAACAATGAAGAAACATCAAATTTATGCATAGAAGCCACACTAGGATCATCAGTCTCCTCTTCCTCTCTCAATGTTCTTTTATTCTATTATCTCATTTTGAATAACAGGTACTAATGTCATTTATGATTGGGGTCTCGTCTGATAAACACACCCATATAATGTGCACTGATCAAGTCAGGGTATCTGCCATCAAAGTTTATTTTGAAAGGACCTAGGTTTTCATTAACAGCAGAAAATAGAGGAATGTTTTTTTCTGTCATGTAAATTCACTGAAAAGTTTATCAAAGATATTTTAAATTTTATTCCATTTAGATAAATTGAAAACTTTTCTGACTATACATTTTAAAACACAATTTCCTTCATGAAAGCCTGGTTTGATTAAATAAATTGAAAAATACATCAACCAAAAACGGTATATAAAAATGAAATTAGTTTATCTCAAGTGTACTGTAAGTTATGAAACATTGAAGACCAAATGACTTCAATTTCCTGAGAAGTACATTAGCGGATCATTAATACAGATGGTAGAGTACTTTAAAGCTACTCCTAGAAATGCAATGTTTTACATGTACGAAATGGGTTTAAATATTTTTCCCCATTAACAAATCATCTGATTGCTTTAGTGAGTCTTAAAGGACAGAGTGTAGATCAATCAAAAAGATAGCCACAGTGTCATCATTGATAATTCTAGCTTATTCATTTAAATAACCCTTTATAAGGTCTAATGGTCAAAATGAATTTGATCAAAGATCTCATCTGATAAGAACATGATCTTCTTACACACCCTTTCTTTCCTTCTTCACAATCCATTTCTTTTGCTCTTCTCCTCAATAGTTCTTTTTTGTTGTTGTTCTTACTCATTCTCATGGTTTTGTAAAATATGGATATGCAAACAATTTTCAGAAACCTGGACCTTTCTTCTCAGCTTCAGATAATCTACCTGATACACATTTCACACACAACGTATTCCAAAATGATTTCTTTGCCTTCCTCATTGTCTTAAGAAATGATCCCATCTTAAGGAATGATACCAAAATGTAACCATTCACACATAGTCAAAATAAGCTAAATTTTCACTAAGCTCTATTCACTCTGGTTCTAATCTGTCTCCCTCACCAATTCCTTTTGTTTCTACTGCTGTCTGCCTGATTGAAGACATTACCTTCTGATATTATCCTATTTGTAATTATTCAAGAATATAAAATAATGACAACAAGGTCCAGAATGGAGTATACACAGGCAAACTAAAATAATCCCATTATTGCTACAATGGCTCACTAAAACCAGAAATACCTCTCTGTGGTTGTCAGCAGCAGCAGAAATCAACACTAAAAATGTCTGTCTATAACTTCTTTTCTGATTTCATTTTTATTACAGCTGAATAAAAAGACAAACCCTCAACACTTAAGTTTAAGAACATTGTTTTCCTTGTGTTTTTATTTAAATGATAGCATTTTTCAAATGTCATTTTTCATGTATTTTAATATTCATTTCTAGCTTCATATATGCATACAAAGCATGTAGATCATTTCTACTTTGTCCTTTTGGAAGGGAAAGTCATTTTTCTTCAGGAATGTGACCCATGATAGGCTGCCCTACACCCATGTTCATATGGGCTGTACTAGTCAGAATCAACAAAGAAGAAGAAGAAGAAGAAGAAGAAGAAGAAGAAGAAGAAGAAGAAGAAGAAGAAGAAGAAGAAGAAGAAGAAGAAGAAGAAGAAGAAGAAGAAGAAGAAGAACAAGAAGAACAAGAAGAACAAGAAGAAGAAGAAGAAGAACAAGAAGAACAAGAAGAAGAACAAGAACAAGAAGAACAAGAACAAGAAGAACAAGAAGAACAAGAAGAACAAGAAGAACAAGAACAAGAAGAACAAGAAGAAGAAGAAGAAGAAGAAGAAGAACAAGAAGAAGAAGAAGAAGAAGAACAAGAAGAAGAACAAGAAGAAGAAGAAGAAGAACAAGAAGAACAAGAACAACAAGAAGAAGAAGAACAACAACAACAACGAAGAAGAGGAGGGGGAGGAGGAAGAAGAAGATATGAACTGTGATAGTAATAGGGGCATCCTTAATTCCTTAGCATCTTTTATGTGAACTATCAAGTGGTGAGACACTAAACTGTGAAACATCTGTATCTGCAACAACTCACCTTGTACCTGACCGTTTGCAGACATATATTCAACTAAATGACATGTAGAGGGATTCTGCATACTCCAAAGCAATATGCAAATTGGTGAAACTTCATGCTGCTTTTTTTTTTTATTACGAACCACTTAAAAATTTAGTAGCCTAATTATCAAAGAAGCTTAGGTAATACAGAGGCTCCTCTGGCTCTCCTCTCCCTCAAGTGGTGAAAATATCTGATGCTGACAGTGTTTATCCCAGAGGTTCCCAAGTCATTGTTTTCTACAAACACATAAGCTGACATTTTCCTTCTGCAGTATTTTGAGCTGTCCTCACTGCTCCTGTGTGACCTCGAGAAGCTAACTTATCCCCTTGGTGCTATGTGCTCCTCATCAAAACAATGACAATTTTGGACTATATGACCTGAAATGACACCTTCTAAAGTTACTGAAAAACTGCAAACAACGAGACCTAAAAGTAGTAGGCTAGTCGCTCACTACCCAAATATGCCAAAAATGAAAATAAAAATCTGATAACATCTTTTATGAAAAACTTAAATTTTCTATTATCTGAAGAAAACTTTTGCAAGCAGTTTTCAATGCATTTTTGACAGCTGTTTTCCTCATGGTCCTAGAACAGCTTTAAAATCCAGTGTTTATTTCTTATATTCTTTACTCAAGATGCGACAACTCCTTTCCTTAGTAGCAAAAATAAATAAAAATTTTACATCTGTCACAGGGAAATAAAGACATTGGGAAAAGACTGTCCTGAGGTAACTTGCTTTTAAATAAGTGTGAGGTGTTTAACGACAAATCAGAGGAATCAGAGGAGGAAAATTCACCAGGATTATATAAATAATTACATACTTGAAAGAATAAAAACAAGTGAAGGAAATAAAAAGCCAAGTATTAAACAGTAGGTACTAAATGTTATTTTTCCTTGTTAGGTTTTACAGCCCTTGGGGCATCAAGCTTAGGCCTTCTGTATGCTATGCAAGTGCTCTACAGCTGAGGTAAAACTCCAACATATACTGTAATTTTTTAAAGGTAAATTAAATGGCAAGAAAATCACTTCTCTTAAGAGACAATGTTCAATTTCGCTTGGCATATGTTCACTTAAAGTTCATTTTCTAGACAGTTTGAATACTGCAGTTCTTAGAATGGATACTGTTAAGGCTCCATATCCAACCCTCATTTCTTGTCATCACCCAGGTTTCATTCAGAGAACTTCCTGCTGAGTCAGTGTGTGCTAGTCGGTCAACTCGACACATTCTAGAGTCATTTAGGAAGAGGAAGCTTCAATTGATAAAAATGTTCCCACCAGATTAGCCTGTGCGCAAGTCTGTGGTACACTTGTTTGACTGATGGTTGATGTGGAAGGACCCAGATCACTGCGGGTGGTGCCACTCCTAGACCAGGGTTCCTGGGTGCTGTATGAAAGCAGGATGAGCGAGCCACAAGAGCATGCCAGTAAGCAGCATCCTTCTAGGGCTCCTGCACCAGTTCCTGCCTTGAGTTCCTTCCCTGACTTCCTTCAATGATAGACTATGATGTGAAAGTGAAATAAACCCTTTCCTCCTTGGGATGCTTGTGGTTATGGTGTTTAATCACACCAATATAAACCCTAACTAAATACTGTATAAGAGCCATGAGGCTTAAATCATAACGGTTTCTCCTCTGATACTTCTAGGAGGTTCAGATCCTCATCACAGAAAAGCCATTTCATAGGCTGTGAAATCTAGTACTTTCTACCTGAATTATAGAAAACAAAATCATTTCAATGGATCTCAATCAACACAGGATCAAACTAAAGGGTGAATGTAAGCATAGAGAGGGTCTTATTAGATAAAGCCCATATCATAGAGTTTTCCAGGCCCCCTCACAAATATTTTGATGCTGACCAAAAGACACAGAGTATATTGATCACTCTGTGACCACACCAGCTGCTTCCTTTCCTGTCAGGCTTGAACCCAGCTATTAAATATTCTCAGATGCTTATGAAGTTGCTTCTGAAAGCACGAATAGAAGCTCATTACTGCCATGTGCCAAATTTCTTAGACTTTCCTGTAAACTCTAGACCTTTACCCTTCTGTGGCATGTACTCGAAATGAACAACCTTCTGTTACTATTGTTCAGAGGTATAACACTATGCTAGGGGAAAAAAAATGTCTGTAGTAATGCAGTGGACTAATGACCCTGGGAAAAGAAATTTCCCTCTTTGGGATCTTAACCGGCCCAATTTTAGGATTGTTTGGCGCATTTTTGTGGGTATCCCCCAGCCTCTGATTTGGGGGGCCACTCTAAGTCCTAGCACCCATTTAACATCCATTATTAAGTCACTTTCATTTTACTCTGTGTGTGTGTGTGTGTGTACGGGGGCATGTTTACCTCTACCTCAGTAAGAAATGGCGATCCTGCCTCCAAGAATCTCAAAATGAGACTATGTCTGAGAACTGTCTCCCAGCATTGTATAATTCTTTCTAGGGCTGCAATTAAAGGCGTGCAGCACTGGGATTAAAGTCTTGCACCGCTCCGGCTTCTATGGCAACTAGTGCGGCTACTGGGATTAAAAGTGTATGTCGCCACTGCCTGGTCTGTAAGGCTGACCAGTGGGGCTGTTTCACTCTCAGATTTTCAGGCAGTCTTTATTTATTGAAATACAATTGAAATGCCAGTATGGATCATGCTCAGGACACTTGCTTTCCAGAAGATGGGAGAGTGAATTCGGCAATTTAGGGAACAACTAGCAGAAATACTACAGGAATCACAGTTGAAAGACAGGAAGGTATTCACCCTGTGACTAGCAGATCAAGCCAGACCCACCATCTTCACACACAGATGGAAACCAATGGAGAACTCTTCACCAAGTCTAGTCCTAATCATCACAGAGGCCGGAATGCTCTAAACCGGCATATGAGGCCTACAGCCGAGATTTCTAAACTGGGCTGTAACAGTGTGTTTTATCGATGTGTTTGAAAACTATTTTTACTTAAAACTTTGCCACCATAAAAAGCTCATAAAATCGCTATTTCATTGGAATGTAAAATTATGTGTTATCCTGAACCTGTGTTGGATGGGGTGCTGTTGGAGGGGGTGGGGTGCATGGTCTGTTTGGCTCCAGAATAAATTCTCTTAACAGTTCTGAAGCGTGAATTACTTTTGCACGGACAGAGAAGCCCACATCCTTGCTTTCCGATGCGCTCGCTTCCTGTTTTTATACTTTTATAAATAATTCTATGCTTCATCCTGGCTAAGTCTTAAGTAATTTTCTTCGTAGAAGTCATTCACTCCAGTTTTTCTGGTAAGTTTCTCAAAAGAACTCCCCAGCCACGGCGGGCTTCAGAGTGCAGGGGGTCAAGCCGTGTCCCCACCCCATGCAACAGATCACAGATGCTGCACTTCATGGAGACCCATGGACTCCCAGACCCTGCGAGGAGCCGCAGCAGGCGACAGTCGGCATAGGGTGCCTGTCCCACTGCATCCAAAGGCGGGCTCTGACGGACGTCCGGCTGCATTTGCCTAGACAGAGGCAGCCGCAGGGCGAGGACCACAGCACCAGAACTAGGGCGACCAACTGTGGTCAGCCCCGGTCTCTGTAGACTCCGACCGTGACCTTTCGACACTTGCGGAGGCGCGCTGACGTCATGAGCGGCGCGACCGCAGGCAGCGCGTTTTACTGGCGTCAGGCCTGGCGCACGCCTGTGGCCGAGGCAGGAAAGCGGGCCCTGGCATGGGGCGGCCTCTCCCGGCCTGGTCCTGAGCCGCCCCGGCATGTGGACGCTCGCCGGGCGGGCTCTCGCGCCATGGGCCGCCGGCGCCGCGCGCTTGCTGCCTCCCTGCTCCCGGCAGGTGGCCGTCTTGGAACCCGGGGCCACCCGCAGGCCCTTCAGCACGGCCGAGCTCAAGGTGACCGGCTCTCCCCGGGGTTGGCGCTGGGCTTCCGCGTGTGCACGGAGGGCGAGCCCTTCGACCCTGGCTGCTCGCTAGCCTGGCTTAGGGACAGGATCAGTCTTGAGCAGGTGTTGCTTCTGGAAACCTCCGAGAAGTTGCTGCTCTCTTGTAAAGGTCTTCCTAGGTTTGTTAGTTATGCTTCTTGGGCAACTTGCTTGACTTTGCATCCGAGTCTGCAGCTTCGTGTTTGAGCGAGATAATAATCAAACTTGGAGGTTTGTGGGACGCAAAGGCTCCAGCTGAAAGATGCCATGTGGTTAGAAAAAATGGATTTGTATTCGTCCTAATTCAGGGTTTTTGAAAGTGGTGCAGTTCTGAAGAACTTTGACCTGAATGCGATGGGTGAAAAAGAGACTACGATGCAGCTGTGACGGTTTTGTTTGGAGAGTTTCCCTATTCTTTCATCTGCCTTATATTGAGTAACTAAGCGAAAGCTAAAATAGACGTTACAGTCATTACAATTTCATCTTGTTTCCTGGTGATGAAAACCACCTGAGGGACAATGACTAGTGGGCGCACACACAATCCCACTTCTCTTGAATACCAGTTTCCAACAGTTTGTGGTGTGTCTCACTGTGGTAAAGATTTTCTGAGAGTTTTTTTGCTTGATAGGGTATTCTCATACTCTTGAGTATGTCTTGCCTTCTCCATTAATGAAAGTAAATTTGCGATTGGCTCAATACATGACGGAAGTATTAAGTAAGGGGGTTTTATTTAGCTTTGTTTATGGAACTGACGTATTGGTAAGTCACTTGTAATTTGTTCTTTGTAGTTAGGCTTAGTCATATATCTTTATTGTAAAAAAAATGAGGCAAAGTAAGTGCAATAAGTGAAATTGCCCACAGATTAAGAGTCTTCTTTGAACTTGTAATTTGTTTTATGCAAATTTTATGCACCTAAATGTGATGTTCTGTTCCCTTTTTAGGAGAAACCTGACATGTCTAGATTTCCTGTTGAAGATATCAGAAATTTCAGTATCATTGCACATGTGGACCATGGCAAAAGTACGTTAGCTGACAGGCTCCTAGAACTAACAGGTATTTTCATTTTATATCATAAGCTTGTGAGTGCCTCGAGTAATTGGGAATTTTACCACGATGTCTTATATTTTGCTATTATATCTTTAATGTTTTATGCTTAATGTTTCATTTTAAAACCTGGAGAAATCAATCAATGCTTCTTCCGTTTCTAGGAACAATTGATAAGACAAAGAAAAATAAGCAGGTTCTTGATAAATTACAAGTGGAACGAGAAAGAGGAATCACCGTGAAAGCGCAGACAGCAACACTATTTTACAATTTTGAAGGAAAACAGTACCTTTTAAATCTCATTGACACGCCAGTAAGTTTCAGATTGACTTTGCAAAAATTGATGAAGTTAGTCTTGTTGATATTCCAAACAAAATTCTCCATTTGGGGGCTGAATTTGTACATCTACCTTTGGTGTTTGTTTTCTCATTTTTTTTCATGTTAGTATAGCTTATTTCAAATGTTTTCACAACTTCCCCTAGCACACATTTTACAAGTTTTTGTCATATCAGATGATTAGCAATAATATCTGTTCCTTTAAAAAAATATAGCTGATATTTAAATGTACCAATATTTTGTCTTTTAGGGCCATGTTGATTTTAGTTATGAAGTGTCCAGGTCACTCTCTGCTTGCCAAGGTGTTTTACTGGTGGTCGATGCAAATGAGGTAAGATGTTTCTTTATACATGATGTGACATGATGGTAGTAACGGAACACAACGTAGTAGTGATGGAACACAACATGGTAGTGACGGAACGACGTGGTAGTGACGGAACACAACACAGTTGTGATGCTTGTGGGTGGCTCTGGGAACAAAGCTGCTCTCTGTTCAGGAAACACAGGTGAGGAAGAACGAAGGGTTTTAGGTCTTAGGGCATGGCTCTGGCTGGTTGATGGTACCAATCTTTGTCCACCTTGCAGATCTGTCTTCAAGACATGGGACTGAAACGAATGGGGTAGACAGATATGAAGCTACTGACTAAATGTATCCTGGAGAACTAGCTCCTTTTATAGCAAGTTAATTAAAAAATGGTTACAGGAAGGCAAGGAACACCTGTTCCAGAAAATATGCCATAGAAATCAGCAAAAAAGAATTTTTAAAAATGCTTAACAATGTCCCATTTTTGCTCCACCAAGAATAAACATGTCCTATGAATTGAATGCACTGTTTAAGACAGGAAGCATGAAATCGCATCCAAGAACAACACAGGGAACAGAATGCACTTTTGGTAAAGCCCTCTACCTACTTCCTGCAGCCTCTCCCACGTTTCCCCAAGGCTCTGTTCACCATGTGTCATTCTTTGGCTGCTTTCCGACAGAGGGCATATTGTATCATTTTATTAATGTGATCCAAAAATCTCAGTTTGATGATGATATAGGGAATGGCATGGAATTACTAATTTTGTGATACATTTAGTGTCAGTCATCTTGGTCTCTGTTGTCTTGCCTCCAGGGTATTCAAGCTCAGACTGTAGCGAACTTCTTTCTTGCCTTTGAAGCACAGTTGTCAGTAATTCCAGTTATAAACAAGGTAATTAAAATGAGTCACCAATGCCATTCATTATTTACCTTCTATATTTTAATGTTTAATTGTGAAGTATGTTTTTCTTCCCTTAATATGAGGGATCTTCAGTTACTATTCACTTAGATTATCAGTTTGATTTATCTCTGAATTTCTTGTGATAGAATTGCAGGTCAAATATTTCTTTCAGAGAGTTGAAAAGGTTCATCTGAATTGCATGTGTTTCTGTAGGAAAGGGGAGCAAGGCAGACTAAGCAAAGGTGCCAGCCCCACTGCCATGGAAAGGGGCTTAGAATAAGAATCGGTGTTGTCCATGAAACAGGTCAATGCTTACTTCATCTATATAACTCCATCCAGTACTATAGAGTTAGGAATCCTAATTTAAAAATTCAGACTGCATTAAGTTACATTTCTTGATTTTGGTGCTAAATGTAAAATAAGACTACCCATAGGTAAATAATTATTTTGAAAAAATGGAGAGATCTATTAGGTTAACTCATAGAAAGTATTATTGATCTCCAAATATTATTATTGTGAACTAATTTTATTTTTACTATGCTCACTCAGTAATTTTGTTTACAGATAGATCTAAAGAATGCTGATCCTGAAAGGGTTGAAAAACAGATTGAAAAAGTGTTTGATATCCCTAGTGATGAATGCATAAAGGTAAATGCCTTTTTTTAAAAAGATGATTGTCTTAGCTTTTTTTTATTGCTGTGATGAAACACCATCACCAAAACATCTTGGGGAGGAAAGGGTTTGTTTGGGTTATACTTCCACATTGTAGGCTGTAGTTCAAGGAAAGAAATCAGGGCAGAAACATGGAGGTAGGAGTTGGTACAGAGGCCATGGAGGGGTGCTGTTTCCTAGTTTCCTCTGCTGGCTCACGCAGCCTGCTTTCTTCTAGAACCCAGGGCCATCAGTCCAGGAATGGCACCCCCTCAGTGGGCTGTGCCCAGGCCAGCAGTCCAGGAATGGCACCCCACAGTGGGCTGGGCCCTCCCACATAATTACTAATTGAGAAAATGCCCTAAAGCCTGCCTACAGCCTAATCTTATGGAGGCATTTTCTCAGATGAGGTTTCTATCTCTCAAATGACTCTAGATTATGTCAGGTTGACATAAAACTAGCTAGCACAACTATTGAAAGTTCCCTTTATATTGTTAGAATATATAGATTGTTGCTATGTAACTTTTAAATGAACTAAGGCTTAAAGATTTTACCACTTTCCTTATATCGTAGACTTAGTTAGCCTGTATGTCAGAACTAAAAGCCTTTTGAAACTCAGTGTAGCATTATGTGTATGTGTGTGCCAGCACCAGACTGCACAGTGGTACATGTACCCAAGGAGTCTAGAAGTGGGACTTGGATCTCCTGTAACTCCAATTATACGTCTGAGTTCCTGCTGTGGGTGCTGGGAAGTAACCCTGGGGTCCTCTATGAGGCAGCAAGGATTCTCAAAATCTGAGTCATCTCTTCTGCCCTTAGCATTACTTCTTTTTTTTTATATTTATTTATTTATTATGTATACAATATTCTGTTCTGTATATATACCTGCAGGCTAGAAGAGGGCACCAGACCCATTATAGATGGTTGTGAGCCACTATGTGGTTGCTGGGAATTGAACTCAGGACCTTTGGAAGAGCAGGCAATGCTCTTAACCTCTGAGCCATTTCTCCAGCCCTAACATTACTTCTTGTAAGTTATTTTGGTTTTGAAGAGCAGGTATTTTTGGACTTGATAGATATTGGTTAGAGTGATACATTTTATTAAAAGGCATAATTTTTGCTCATCAAAATTTTTGTTTTAATTCTCATTTCATTGCTTTCTGGACACACCAAGAATGTTCTTTCACTTTAATCCTGAAATCATAGGGTCACTAAACCGGATAAGGGGAAGATATCTTTATCCTTTTCTTTTTTCTGTGTTCAAATAAATGAATAAGAGAATTTTTCCTCCTGATCATAAATGACAAGACCCCAGGAAGGATGAGTGTAGCCTTAAATCTCAGTGCTTTTCTTTTTACATGGTTTCAGATTTCTGCAAAACTTGGGACAAACGTTGAAAGTGTTCTTCAGGCAGTCATTGAAAGAATACCTCCGTAAGTAGTTTTTATACTATTCATATATTCACTACTTTAAATTTAGAGTTTAGTAATTATAGACCTTTATAATTTAACAGTTTAGATTAATAGGCCATCAACTTGATCTGTCATTTTAAGCTAGTGGATGTAGCAAGTGATCTTGCACTAGGGTGGAATAACCTTTTGCTTTTAGTAAAATGTAAAGAACGCAAGTTGAATTTCAATATAGTAAAGCGGAAAAGAAAGCAAGGATAATGCCAGTCTCTCTGATAATCGGAGCATAGGGAATTAAGTTCATTGGTAATTGGTCTTTACTGTATAGTGAGCATACATCTCATATTTTCAAATATATATATTTGAATATATTTCAAAAAGTAATGTTTCAAATGTTGTATATTATTTTGAAATAATTTCAAAATTTAAAACTGATGGTTGAGATTTATCTAGCATATTTTATAGAAAGGCCTTTTTGCTTTGGTTCTTGAGTAATTTTCTTTTGAAAAATTAAATAATATGCTTCCTCAATTGAAAATAAGGTTTTTTTGATATTTTCTCTATATACTTTTTTTTTCTATATATACTTTTATAATAGTCCAAAAGTATGTCGTAAAAACCCACTGAGAGCATTGGTGTTTGATTCCACCTTTGACCAGTATAGAGGTGTGATAGCCAACATAGCACTGTTTGATGGTGTGATTTCCAAAGGAGATAAGATTGTATCTGCACACACCAAGAAGACATATGAAGTTAATGAAGTAGGCGTTTTGAATCCAAATGAGCAGCCCACTCATAAATTGTAAGTAATCTGTTGTAGCATGTACAATAAGTTTATGTATGTGTTTCTCCCAATGTGCTCAGAATGGTCATAATGTAGAACTAAAGTGGATGATAGGTAGAATGCACCTCTACATCCAGACACTAGGTCAAAAGGATCTCATGTGTTTGTAGTGGCAGTTTTATGGCTATAAACATACTTAGGTTTTATTAGTTAGTAGAAATAACTTAGTGATCTAGTACAGACTTGGTTCTCATGTTAATGTATTTGATGGTACAATTAAGTATTAGGGGGCCTCAATTCATTCAATGGATTTATTTTTCCGTTTACATTTAATCTCATCACAACTAAATTTTGCAGTATAACGTGCTACAGAAACTGATCACTCCTTTCTTCACTGGATTACAGAGTTAAACCTAGATTAAATAAAATTTATAGAGGAATAGGATTAAGAAATTAGTATGAACTAGAAAATCAGATCTGAGTTAGCTGTGAAACAGCTGCTGAGTGGCTACTCTGGTAATGAGAAGACACGACATCATAGTTTTGCTTCTCAGGTCGTCTCTGAAAACTAAAGTGTCAAATAGAATATTTGAGTATGTGGATCAGAGTCCACAGTTTCATGTTGTATCTAAAAAGCCTCATGTGAAATATGACGTGCTTTGAATCAGTCCATTTTAATTTTAGTGAAGTATTTCTGAAGTGTTTCATGTATTGTATATGTATAATGTGTATGCATATATGTAATGTATGTATTGAACATTACCGCCTCTTCATTCATTACTGCTCCTCTGCTATAACCTATATAAATGAGTCTGCTACTATGTATGTTTTTTGGTTTTTAAACCTAAAACTGAATTCATGGAATCTGCTTTTTTTCATGTGAAAATCAGATATGTAATAGACTGTTGTTACATGTTTATTTTTTCCTGTTTGGTTAAAAATTTATCTTTTTTCCCCCTTGTTAATGAACCTTTATCACATAGTAATAGACATGACAGTCTCCTAAATTTTTCTACAGTAATATTAGCTTCATAATAGATGTTAGAAGCTGGTGTTTAATTTGTGAAAGGTGAGCAGAATCAAAAGGACAGCCTGAGTAGAGAATTAGGGTAATGGATAAGACACTTTGTTTTATTAATGAGCTTCAGAGGTTGAATTTGGTATGTGCCCCTTGCTTGTTTGGAAGGGATATGACAGATTCCTAGGAAGACAGAACTGTGAGTATACACTTTCAACAGAAAAGCAGTAAATATTTGCATATGCTAATTTTATTTAGATATGCAGGACAGGTGGGCTTTCTGATTGCTGGGATGAAAGATGTCACTGAAGCTCAAATAGGAGATACATTATATTTACATAATCATCCAGTGGAGCCCTTGCCTGGGTTTAAATCAGCGAAACCAATGGTATTTGCAGGTGAGGAGTTCACAAATTCAACACCAAAAGACCAAAATTTTTTTAATTAAAAGTATATCTGTGGTGAAAGAAAATGGACTAGAGGATAATAAACATTCTTATAGATCTGTTTGTAATGTGTATATATGTGTGTGTATACACATATACATACATACACACATATATATGATGATATTTGCCTATGTATTTGTATGCAGTATTTCTGTATCACTTTTCATCTTCATGTATATGGTAACATTTTATATGAGAGCTCATTTAGGATTTCTTAAGAAATAATATCTAGGAGATCTTAATAACATGAATTTTCTTATTTCTCTGAAAAGTTAGTTGATTACACTTGGATTTTTTCTAATTAATTAGGGTGTTTTAATTATAATTCTCAGTAGAATTAATCCCACCTCTTAGTCGAGTTCTTTGTAGTTAAACTGTGCTCTCGTGGATTCAGTAGCCTCTAGGACATGTGACATCAGAACACGTTTTACTGTGAGTCTCACAGACATTTAGATAATGAAGACCTAATGGAGGGTCATCTGGTTTTTCTAACCTGGGTCTTTATCCCCTGGCTTCTCCTCATAGTCTCCTCTCACAGATCATGAGCTTTATTACTGCTGCGCTTCAGCAGAGTCAGTCATTTGGAGTGCATGGAATTTGTAAACTGTAGACTTCATGAGCAGGAGGTGAAGAGAATCTAAGGAATCAGTAGTAGCTCTCAGAGTTTCAGCAGTAAGTTTCTAAAAGTAAACATATATTTAGTTTTAGTAACTGATCTGGAAGTGAAGTCCAGTGCCATTTTGGGCCTATTTCTTACCTAGTAATAGTTTTCGTCACAGTAGTGGACCATGTTATGCTTTTAATTTTTAGAGTAAACATAATTTACCTAATTATGTATAGGCTTAATTCCCTTCGTTGTTTAGTTTTTTCTTCTTTTTGTACTTCTCCAAAAGCATAAAACCACTGTTTGGAGTGTCAACACATTTGTATATTTATTAAAGCTAATGGATTCCAAGATACCTAGCAACCAATTTAGTAAAGAAAAGTAAAATAAATGCCAAATGGTTAATTTTGAACTTGACAGTGCTTCATATTATGTTTGTGTCTCCAGGCGTGTACCCCATAGACCAGTCTGAATATAACAACCTAAAGAGTGCTATAGAGAAACTGACTTTAAATGACTCCAGTGTGACAGTGCATCGGGATAGCAGTCTGGCCCTGGGTGCTGGCTGGAGGTAAGGGGGATTTCCACCATAGAGTCACTTTCTTATAGGGAAATAAGTTCTAATTGGGTAGCTTGCTTCTTAACATTTCTGAACATCAGTTTAATTTTTTTGTATTCTTTGTGTGTATGCATACACATGTATATGTGGTGTGCACACCAGGTGTTCATGCTCACGGGTCCGAGATCAACCTGACTCTATACCTTGTTCTTTGAGATGAAAGAAATCTATCACTGACCTGGGATATCACCTGGTACCTTGCTGTCTCTTCCCAGCACTGAGGTCACAGGTGCATTCTGCAATTCCCGCCTTTCTCGTGTGTGCTGGGCATCCAAATTTGGGTCCTTATGTTTGCTCAATGAGCACAGTACCACTCAGCCATCGTACCAGGCATAAAGATCAGTTGCTATGGGTAAAATATCTAAAAATCTTCATGTCTGCTCATTTCTCAAGTGGGTTCATGTTTTGTGGATAATTTTTATACTAATTTGAAATAGTAGAATGTTTGAGTCTTATTTTATAAAATTATACAAGAGATGCAAATTGCTGGAATGAGTCTCAATTTCCATCCTTTCTCACAAAGTAGCACCATGTTCACAACAGAAAACAGAACCCAGTGGGACGTGGACGTCTGGAAGGATTTTGGTGTTTTTTCTCCCCCTTTTCTCCATCCAGGTTGGGATTTCTTGGACTTTTGCACATGGAAGTTTTCAACCAGCGACTAGAGCAAGAATATAATGCTTCTGTTATTCTGACGACTCCCACTGTTCCATACAAAGCTGTTCTTTCATCTGCAAAATTGATAAAGGTACCATAATATTTACTTCTATTTTGTATCAGCCTCAAAGGAAAAACTTAATAAAAATATATGTGTATATACTAAATACAAGAGAAAATTTTTGGTTATTTATAGGTGAATCCCTATTAAAAGTAATTTACAATTGCTTAGTAGCAATATAAATTTTATTACCTTTTAAAAACTAATTCATTATTTTTCTTAGATTGATCTCTTCATTATCAAAATTAGTCTGGTGTTGACAGTAAAAAGAATTAGGAAGGAGAGGACCGTTGTAAATTCTGCTCGTAATATGAAAGATAATTTTGGTCATAAGTAACCAAATAAAAAACCTTCATCCTTGTGGGAAATTTTTAAGTTTTAAGTTAGTGATAAACCAGTACTATATTCCATGTAAGTGGTTATTTACTCATTTATACCACTGTTACCTGAGCACAAATAAACCAATTTTATACACTATAATTAGAATACCTTAAACAGTCAAGTTATAAAAATAACATTTTGTCATAGTTTTTCTAGATTATTCATGAGGTATGTTTTGTAAATATTAATAACCAAAATACTTTAATATATACTTTTAGTATACATTCACTAAGAATGTTAAAAGCTGGACGATCTTTTTATTTCCTAACAGAAAGGCTATATTATGTAATAGTCTAATTTTTAGGCGTTTTTTGTTGATGTTATTGCTGCTGCTTTGTTAATTGCAGTAAGTTCAATAATTGTGTTCTAAAATATACTATATGATAAAAGAAACCTTTAAGAAACGTAATTATATTAGTGCTTGTTTTTAAATACCTTTCATTTTTCTCATTTTTAGGAATATAAAGAAAAAGAAATCACAATTATTAACCCTGCACAATTCCCTGACAAGTCCAAAGTAGCAGAATATTTGGAGCCGGTTGTTCTGGGCACTGTTGTCACACCAACAGAATACACCGGAAAGATAATGGCGCTTTGCCAGGTAGAAACACAAAGGGTGATGATTTCAGTTCCTGCAGCAGTGCTTACCTACGCTTATATTTTATAGGATTTAGGATTCTGTTTGCTAAGGAATTGGCCTCAATAATTAAATAGTTCTTGGTTTGGGGCCCTGCATCCGGAGCCAGTACTGATACACTATCTTGATTTTACACACTAGCTTTAAGTCTGGTTGTCTGTCAGTATTAGTCCAGTATTTTAGTGAAAGGAATGCAAAAGAACTGCGTAATTGTCCCGAAGGGCTTCAGTGTGATTTAGCCTATCTGTGCACTTGAAAGTGAATAGAGTATGATTTTGAAAGTAAAACTGCTGTGACAGAGATTAAAAGCTTTGGTTTAAAAGTAATGTTGCTCTTACATTAAAAAACTCCTGCTTTGTAAAATTTTGGTAGACCATTAAATAATATTACTTCATTTTGTTTACTTTTGTTTATAGAAATAATAATTTGGAAATTAAAAACTTATTTTTTTCTCATCAGTATTTGTTTGGATTATCATTGATCTTTTTTTCTTTAGGCACGAAGAGCAATTCAGAAAAATATGATTTTTATTGATGAAAATAGAGTTATGCTTAAATACCTCTTCCCTTTGAATGAAATTGTGGTAGATTTTTATGACTCTTTGAAGTCTCTGTCTTCTGGGTATGCAAGGTGAGAAAATAATGGTAGTCAGAAATGTCTCAATGGAGCTTTTGAATATGCTGATAGTAAGAATTTGCTCTTCTATCCGTAGCAATTTTAGCTCTGAAATGTTGAGAATCATATAAGGTTAGGAAGCTTGAAACATTATAGATATTATAGAATACTTGAAATTTACTTATAGGAGGAAAAGATTCTTTTTGATTCATCAAGACTTAATCTCTAAAAAAAGTTAACAACCCCTTAAGAGTTTTAAATCCCTTGTGTCTTAAAATTGGACATTAATTTCAAAGAACATCTGTGACCAAGTGACACTTAAAATATATGTGTATGTTATTTTGGCCCTGGAGCATCTACTTGCATTTGAAAAATGGATGTAAATATTGCGCATGAAAACTGCTAAATGTGCACTGCGTTTACCAATGCTGAAGTCAAGAACTAGATCTTCCCAGGCAGACGTTGCCTATCTAATAAACTGTGTATTTTAAGGGAGTGCTTGAAACCCAGCCAAATAAGAGTACAAGAGTTAAGTGTTAAATAAGCAAGAAACTTTTTACATTGCCTCTGGCAGTCTGTTTTGTTGCAGTGGCCTTATGATTTAAACTTTGTGGCTAGCTAGCACTATTAGCTTTGACCATATTGATGAAAATAGTAGCTAACATGAGCACTGGTTTGTGATTGGCTAAGCTTTGTTGTAACTACTTGGTATGTACTAGGTTACACGTGGCTCATTCAGGCCTAACAAAAATGTTGAATGTTCAAACTGTATATCTGTGTAGGAAATCCAAGTGTCCCTTCTTAATGGCAGTTCATTAGTGCATTATCTAAACATGTTTGTTTTATTTTTGTTTCTATTTGTTTCCATTACCAGAGTTGTCATTGGTAACAGAATGAACCATTAAAATAGTGTTAGCCAAATTTCACCACCTGTTAGCAACAATAGAAGGAGCTGACATTTGTTTTTGATGGTTGGTTTTTCCTACTTTACCTTAACCAATTCCTTTTCCTTCCTCTAAGTGATTTATAATTCCTATACTTGGACCTTAATTTCATAAATGAAGGTTGATATATTTGGTTCTTTGCTATGGACATACACATTCATTAAATGAAACTTTATGTTCAAATCAGTTTATATTTAAATTTAATCAGTTTTCTTCAGCTGAGGACACCTAATGAATATGTAGGAATAAGGAATTTGTTGTATTTATAAGATTTAACTTATAGGATCATGTTTACCATTGTTCTCTTTGTTTTCATTAGTTTTGATTATGAAGATGCAGGTTATCAGACTGCAGAACTTATAAAAATGGATATTCTCCTGAATGGGAATATCGTGGAAGAGCTAGTGACTGTGGTGCATAGGTAAGCAGACTAGAAAAGATCACCAACCTAGCATGCTCACTTTGGGTGTTTTTGTGTGGTTGATGGCTCTTCATTCTTACTGGAGCAGATACAGTTTTTAAAACTTTGAAAGATAATTAAAATAGATTTTAATCTACTAATTTTTCTTCTGTTTTTTACATTGCCCTTTCCCTATTACTAAATATAGAATGTAGAATTATCATAGCCAAAGTAGTATTATCATGTAAATAATTTTCCCTTACTGTGTTAATGTACAAGAAAATGTTTTTAATCTTTATAGTAATGGTTTAAGGATTGAGAACAAAAAGATCTTCACATTTCTAAAAATCATTCATGATAATGAAATCAAGTACACATGTTCACAGACTAGCAGACTATTATAAATTATGCCATATCAATGCAATTTTTTGTTTTTATCTTTTTAATTAGTTTATTTTTCATCAATGCAATTATAAGTCAGTATAGATTAATACCTAGTTATAGAAAAATGCCTACTAAGTAAAGTGTTGAGTTCTATTTGAATCTCTTAAAACTTACTTTTATTACAGTTAATTACTGCACATGGACTATAAAGATAATTTAAATATTTATGTTTAGGATAGCTATCTTTTTTCTGTCTCAGAGAGAAAGCATACACTGTTGGCAAAACCATATGTGAACGTCTGAAGGATTCTCTTCCCAGGCAGCTGTTTGAGATAGCCATCCAAGCTGCTATTGGAAGCAAAGTAATCGCGAGAGAAACGTGAGTTGAAGTGCATTTTTGTCCGAGGCTAGCTTTAGAACTACGCCCAGAAAACCTAGTGAAAGTTTTAATCTTGGCCTATACTTTATTCTTGTAGAGCATGAGATGTTAGAATATTTCAAATCTTCCACTGATGTTCGATTACTTTGTGTACTTACATTGAGTTTTGCTACTTACAATTGATATAATTTATGAAGGTTTATTAAAGAATTTCTGCTTATTTTCATTGAATTTTTGGGTTAAAGGATTTCTGTGAGGTTTCATTCAATGGCTTATAACTTGTTCAGGTATATTGTAAGTGATAGGAACAGAACCTAAGGAAATAATAAAATATTTTCTCTGAAGCACTGAATTGGGAAAGATTATAAATAACATGCTGGGTTTTGGTTTCTAGACCAGGTCCCTTAGTGGTTTATGGTACATATGGAAATAGGTTACTTTCTGTAGCAAGCTGGCTGTGTGGATGATGCCAGACTCTTGGGGCAGCACTTCTCTTGCCCCACCCTTAGGGCTCTAAAGACCCTGAAAGTTAGAAACACTCTTCAGTTAAGACAAAGTGGGAATTGCTACTTAATTCTAGCTTAACGTAAACCTAATATGACAGTACTTGTGAACTAGAACCACATTTTGATATAGATTTTATAAAATGTATCCCATTATGGCAATAATTTCATTTTAAACACTATTTTATTTTAGTTATTCAGTATCTTAGAAAATCCAGAAATTAGGCAGAGTTCCAGGGAACATCCTAGAAAATAGAGCACTTATCATGTGGTCATTTTCACATAAATTGTATTGAAGATACATTTTTTTAAAAAGATACTTTTTTTAAAATTAGTGTTGATCTGAAAGTGTCATAGTAATACAGTTATATAGTTGATGATTAGATACATTAACAGTTTGTCTTGAGAAGGGCTGTATAAAACATAGATTTATTAATCCTTTACGCATCACTGTCCATTGGCAATCAGGCCAGCAATGTGATGGTTTAACTTTTTAAAAGGTACTCTTTAGAATATTTCTAGGCTGAGCTGCAAATAATGTAATTCTTTTTATTGAAGTCACAGATGCTTGTATTTCTACTCACGCATACCACAAACCTGCACCTTTCTTACCATAGGATATGCTGATGTTAAAGTGGACTTTTTGCATCTTAAAATCAGTATATGAAAAGAAATACAAGAACATTTGAACTAATTAATTACATAAATCAACTTTGTCTAAAGAACACTATCATTAAACACTATCATATTTTAAAAGGAGATTTGTATATAGAAATCACATACGTTTGAACTGTGTAATAAATTTTCAACCTAAACAGAATTCTTCTTTTACAGTGTGAAAGCATATAGAAAAAATGTTTTGGCCAAATGTGTATGTATATATATATATTTTTTTACTTTACTATATTTAATGGGTTTAAAATCAGTGGGGTTATAAATTTGTTTCTATTTTAGATTTTATGTACCATATATTTCATTTCCAAGTTTTGTTTTAAAAGAGTAAATTTCTACTTAACCATATTAGCATCATTTTAAAAACATTTAAAAATAAATGCCTCTCGTTTTCTCTTTTCTTATGTAATACCATATAAAAGAGAATTTTATGTTACTACCATAATGTTATACATATGAAAGATTTATAGTGACTCTCACACTTAGAAGAGTGACAATTGAAATTTATCTTGCTACGTTAATTTTTATTTATTTTTTAGTAAAATTTACATTGTTGCTAAACAAAGTACTTCTTTTTCTAAGTGCCTGGTAAAGTTTCTGGCACAGGTCTGCTGCTGAGAGTCTCTGCATTCATTAGGTTGTAGCTATGTTATATGCTTAGCTTAAATAAATAATAACATCATTTTCTAAAGAGGAGTCAAATGATGTCACAGTGATATGATTATGGTTGTGGTGTTCCTTGGTGTAATTATATAATTATTTTCTTTGAACCCATTTGGATTTTTTATTTTTCAGTATGGTGGGGATATTACCCGAAAAATGAAACTTTTAAAGAGACAAGCAGAAGGGAAGAAAAAGCTAAGGAAGATTGGCAACATTGAAATTCCAAAAGATGCTTTCATAAAAGTTCTGAAAACCCAGCCTAATAAATGATTCATGAAAATGGGTGTTTTCTCTTTTTCTTCTTATTTGCATTGACAACAGAATGAAAACTATGAAATGTTTATTATTTTTAGGCTCTTCAACTTTAACCTCCTGGAAGAAAAGAGGTAGAATATGTGCTACATTGCCTAGTCCTTTTATGTTCCACTACTCAGTTGAGATTGTTAGTACTGCCTCTGAAAATTAAAAGAGGTTAATTGTTGAAAGGAGAGGCCACTTGTTGGTTCCTGGCTGCTGGGCAGCTCAGACCCTCAATAATCACACAGAAACTGTATTATTTAAAACACTGCTTGGCTCATTAGCCCTAGCTTCTTATTGGTTAACACTTATATCTTAATTTAACCTATTTCTGGTAATCTGTGTATGGCTACTTGGCTGTGGCTTACCAGGTAAAGTTCCCAGTGTTTGTCTCCAGCAAAATTACATGGCTTCTCTTTAACTCGACCTTCTTTCTCCCAGCATTATTCCCTGCACAGGCCCAACAGTTTCTTTATTAACCAATGGTATTCACAGCATACAGAGGGGAATCCCACATCAATTAATATATTTTACATATTTAAGAGGGCATATTATACATTTAATCACAGTCAAATTTTTTTCTTGCTTTTTTTCTTGTTTTTTAGTGTTTTGAGACAGGATCTTGCCATGTAGCCCTGACTAGCCCAGGATTCATACATAGTTCATATTTACCTCAAATTTGTGACAATCCTGCCTTAGCCTTCCCGTTGTTGAAATTACAGGCATGTGCTACATTATCTATGCATGGCTTTTCTTATTGATACTAAAAGGACCTCTGATTCTATCTAGTTCAATTAAAAACTTTCCAAAATTACCCTGCATCATAATTTTTAACCCAAACACTGATATATATGAAAATTAAGAAATAAACTCATCTGGGTGGCAGTGGTACATACCTTTAATCCCAGCACTCAGAGGAAGAGGCGGATGTCTGTGAGTTCAGGACCTACTTGGTTTACAAGAGCTAGTTCCAGGACAGCCAGGGCTGTTACAAAGAGAAACCGTCTTGAAAAACCAAAACAGAAAAAAGAAAGTTAGCATAGGACCAAACTAGGCCCTCTGAATGTTGGTGACAGTTGTGTGGCTTGGGCAGCTTGTGGAGCCACTGGCAATGGAGCCAGTATTTATCCCTAGTGCATGATCTGGATCTTTGGAACCCATTCTCTTTGGAAGGATACCTTGTTCAGCCTAGATACAGGGGGAGGGGCTTGGTTCTGCCTCAAGAGATAACAGTTGACTCCCCATGGAAGGCCTTACTCTGAATGGAGGGGGAGTGGAATGGGAGGAGCAGGAGGAGGGGAGGGAGAGGGAACTGGGATTGCTATGTAAAATAAATTTTTTTAAAAAGTCAACATGTTGCCAGACACTTGTTACAGCTTTTCATGCTTATATATTTAATCAAACATTTCTGAAACTAAATGGCTTATGCTATACACCTAAGTTAAGCTTCGGGTAAGGCCCTGTCTTCTGACATTCAAAATGCATTCATGCAACAACAGACATTTGATATCACCAGCTTCTAATAAATTAGTAGCTATTACTTAAATGCTAAAATGACACAGCTAGTAATGACTTAGTTTCCTGTTCAGTTACAGCAAACAAACCAACATAAATATATTACTGCAAGAAAGAGTCTTCATGTTGGGTTTTACTTACTGCCTTCTGTCTTAAGCATGGCATGCCTTGTAAGAAAAAGGCTATTGATAAATCTTAACATTTTGGTAGAATTTTTTTTTTCAGTTTATTTATATGGTGAATTACATTGACAGATTTTCATGTGTTGGCCCATCCCCACATCTCTGGGATGAAGCCAACCTGATCATAGTGGTGATTTTTTTTAAATTTTTATTGCTTTATACATAATACCATTCAAAATTTCCACTTCCTCCCCTCCTCCCGTTTCCTTCCCGCTTCCTCACCCACCCTTCCCCCTCCAGTGTGCCTGATCTAATGGGAGCTCACCAAAGCCAGCTGGACTGGGACTGAACAAGCATGTGATCAAATTAGACTCTGAGTGTGGCTGACTGAGAAGCCAATGATAATGGCACTGGGATTTGATTCTACTGCATGTACTGGCTTTTTGGAATCCTAGTCTATTTGGATGCACACCTTTCTAGGACTGGATGGAGTGGCGAGGGCTTTGGACTAGAATATCAATGCAAGGATTTAGTAGTTCATTTTAGCAAAGCATACATCTCCCAGCTAGATTTGGTAGGAGTAAAATACCAAATTCCCACAATAGTGTTTTTTAAACTGGCAATATATTTGAAACTAAGACAATCCAGTTGTTTAAAAAATGTTCTATTCTGCCAGGTGGTGTGGTGCATGCCTTTAATCCCAGCACTCAAAGGCAGAGGCAGGCAGATCTCTGTGAGTTCAAGGCCAGCCTGGTCTACAAGAGCTAGTTCCAGGACAGGCCCCAAAGCTACAGAGAAACTGTCTCAAAAAACAACATGAACAACAACAACAAGTTCTGTTCCTACATTATTGCTAAAGGGAAGTCAAAAGTCGAAGCATGTGTGTTCTAATATAACATATCTTCAGTGAAACATCTGAACTTTTTTGATTTGGGCTTATTCCCCTTTTATCCATAACTCTAGGAATTAGCCTTACTTGTAATATGTGGGAAATGTTATTTTAGTCTTATTTTTTAGCATAAGCTTATCTACTGCCCCGTGGCCATTTCCCAGTGTTAATCTTGAGTTTTATGCCTCGAGTGTATTTCCATGCACTCTAATATCACAAAAATGTGCATAGTTGTATGATTAAAAATTGTTGCATTAGGTTCGGCATGGGTTGGCCACTGTCATAGAACTTTGAACCAAAGCAACAGTAGAAGGTGAGATGTTGCCACTTATATTCCCAGGTGACAGATGGAGTTCAAGTAATGATTTCTTTCTTCAAAGATTTTTGCTCTATATGAAATGACAATGGGCTTCTACACTCTTTAATAGTACCCCATGTTGAGTTAGGAAGCTACAATGGCTAGAGACGTACTGAGGTGCTTGAGGACATGACTGTATTAGACAAGATCAGAGTTATAATAAAAACGACTCATTTTAGGTCTTTGGAACATGGAAGCAATGATACATCAAAAGAGACTGTTAACTTTTCACTCCAATGCTGTACAGCCAAAATCATTAGTACAGGATGTTACTGACTGGTTAGTTAAAATATGTTCAGGACATGGGATCCCTTTTGGATATACTATGTTTCTACCAAGTGTTTTGTCCGGGCAGTGAGAAGGTAACAATGCACTGTGACTTAGATGTGGATTGCAGGACTGAGACAGGAAGGTGACAGAGGAAGAACACTATTAAGGTTAACTTGGTGGGGCGCCTGCCTCAATGAATGCTTACCAGTTCTAAGCAAGCAGGGAGGCCTAAGGGATTTAGAAAATTTCAGAACTTGTAATAGTCCTATTTTGTGCTCTTCAAAATATGTATTTGAAGTTCAGAAGACAGATAATGCTGAGTATGAACAGGTTCGAGAATAAATGTTTTAAGTGCTCTAGACTCATGTGAAACCCCCTTGTACAGGGCTTCCCAGCTTGCAGCAATTTTTATGACACCTTCATATTCCCATGCTTCAATATCTTCCATATATATATTTTTCTTTAAATGGATTTACTTTTGTACACAGGAACAAGGCTGTTACAATCATTGGGTATTAAAGCACCATTATTTTGTGTTTTAATGTTTTGCATTTATGTATGTACCATTTGTGTGTCTGGTGCCCTTGGGGGTCCAAATGAGGGCATTAGAGAATTCCTTAGAACTTGAGCTACAATGGGTTTGTGTACCAACATGTGGGTGCTGGGAACTGAACCATGGTCCTCTGCAAGAGCAACAAGTGCTCTTAATTGCTCAGCCATCTCTCCAGCCTCCTTATTTTATTTCTTTGGAATTGTCTGTTGTGGAATATTATTTTGAGGTGTGTTACATTTATTTATGCTGTGGAGCATTTAATGATGTAAAATGTGTTGCTTTGTTTATGCTGCGTTTGTTTAACTCCGAAGCTGTGATTCTTTGCCTGTCTAAAATACCTGATGGTCAGGCAGAAGAAAGGACAGGTGGGGATGGCAGGCAGGCAGGCAGGCAGGCAGGCAGGCAGGCAGGCAGGCAGTATAAATAGGAGAAATCTGGAAGAAAGGGGAGCAAGAAAAGAGGCCAGACACCCAGCCATCCACAGAGTAAGAGTGAATGTAAGATTACAGAAATAAAAAAAGGAAAAAGACCAGAGAAAAAGGTCGATGGGATAATTTAAGCTGACTAGAAACAAGCCAAGCTAAGACCCTGCATTCATAAGTGAGAATAAGACTCTGTGAGTGATTTATCTGGGAGTTGGGTGGTGAGGCCCCAAAGAGCAAAAATCTAAAAGAGTAAAAAACAAACAACATAAACTATCTTTTTAGTTTCCTAACTACATGATGGCAAATTAGAAGCAAATGCAGTGTCATGAGCTGACTGAATTTCCCAATGAATGTTATTTCACATTTAGAAACAAAATTAGATACTTCTTTTATTGTAAACTTTGAGTTAAAGGTAGAAAACAATATTTTTATTTGCAACTTAATTATACAAGTTTTTTTGCAATTTAAACATTTACAGTAATTATTTCTTTAGACATATATAAGGATGATTTATAAAATTTAACAATAATCAGAAAATGTTCTTCAAAAGGAATTCCTTATAGCTAAGTATAAAGCTGATACCTGCCAATATTAAGGGCACTGATCCAAGTCATTAAATAAAAATAAGCATATGTGTAGAAAAGTCCTACATAGGAAGGTGCATAGAAGCATGCACTTACAGATCCTTTCTGAAAGGATGTAAACTACTGCGGGACACTGTCATCTCTTCAGATTTCCTTGGTTAGTGAATGGCAGGACTTCTGATGTCCAGAACCACTGCAGAAAGATGACTAAGGCAACTACAGGCACAAGCATGTGTGTGATGCACAAAAAATACATTCCAAAAGTGAAGGCTTCTATGACACTGGAAAGGGTTGGAGTGCCTTCTTGTAAATAAGTCAGAGATTAAGTCACTGACAATACCTGTGAAGAATCTCTTAAATGCAGACATTTTGCTGCTATGCTATAGGTAGCTATATAGCTTCTATACTTTATAAATCCCCACTTGGGAATCCACTTGGTTCTAGACCCTAGTGTAAAACAGACACATTCTAAATATGGAATGTTTAATACACGCTGTTCTTTTTTCTATTTAAATGTTTTTATAGTTCCCATTTTTATCGTATTGCATAAGCTGAAAATTCATCTAGTAAGAAAAGGTTCTTTTGCAAGCAGAACTTTGCTCCAGTTTCCTTCAGTTTTCTTCTTTCATACTGTAGAGTGGCTCCACAAGTTTATTGTGCACATGCATTAACCCTTAAAGAAAAAAAATCCAGTTATAATTTTGCTAATTTTGAACTTTTACTTAAGATTTTTGTTTTGTTTTGTTTTTTGAGACAGGGTTTCTCTGTGGCTTTTTGGAGCCTGTCCTGGAACTAGCTCTGTAGACCAGGCTGGTCTCGAACTCACAGAGATCCGCCTGCCTCTGCCTCCCGAGTGCTGGGATTAAAGGCGTGCGCCACCACCGCCCGGCTTACTTAAGATTTATATGCTACAATATTTAATTCTTATGATAGGATCTACCAAAACTGTTAAAGAAATACAACTTATAAATTAGTGTAGACATCAAACAGTACAGGCGCTGGCGTCCCAGTGCAGCTTCAGTTCCTGTCTTCAGGAGGATCAGGTGAATTTGAATATGATTGGTTAATTCATTTTCTAGAAGCTTATGTTTTATTTTATGGCAGTTGCTCTAGTTGATGACAAGGGACCCAGAACTATCATAAGAAGATAGCTCTGTTTTCCAAAATACTATTCTATACATCTTTTTCTTTGGGGGGGGGGTTGCATGTGTTAACATATTTGTGTATATATATATGGGTGCCAAGAGTCAAAGTCTGCCCTTTATCACTACACCTCACTGATTAGGGAGATCATTAACTGGGAGGAACTTGCTGCTCAGCAAGTTCCAGAAATCTTGTGTCTGATGTCCAGTCCTAGGGTAACAGGCATGCACCACTATGCTTTGCCTTTTGATGTAGTTACTGGGGGATCCATACATGGTTCTTCACAATTGTGAAGCAGGCGCATTTCCAGCTAAGCCATGTCCCCAGTCTCTACATAGACTTTGCAATGTATTTACGGAACTGGGTGATTACAAGTTTACCCATAACCTACTGAGGATGTTTATCAACACAATAGAGACAACTGTTTTAAATGATTTGAGACAGAAACAGATTCTAAATTTAAGTAGATTTTAAAAATCATTTCATAGTTAGTATGCATATTTCGAGTGGAAATAAAACATTTAAAAATGTAGGTATATTTAAAAATTTATGTTCTAATAGGTATGTGTGTTTGTGAGTCATTAAAGCTTCTGAGTTACACTGTCCTTACAAGATAGTCTAACACAATCAGTGAGCTAAATAAGACTTTCATAATTTGGAAAGCAAAGAAGTTAAATTTTCCAGGTCATTACACACTTAGAAAAACTATAGGGAAGGTATTGAGTTTCTTCAGAGAACTGGGTATTGGATTTGAGAGAAAAGTGCTAGAAGTGCATGGCCCTTATTTAGGAGGCCACAAAAAGCACTCTAAAATCCACACAGTGTGGAAGATCACTTCAAGAGAACTAGCAAATGGCACTGGGAAGTGGTCCAATAAGAGAAAAACCCAAAGAGGCATCTTCAAATAAGGGATGGAGCAGCACTCCATTCTCTGGAGCAACTGAAAATGAGAAGGTTGAGTTCTCACAGCCTGCTTCAAAATTCAGTCAGCACCTTGAACATCACAAGGCCCAAAAGTAGAGGGGACACCAAAGGTAAGCCATGTGACTTACATGTGCCATTTCGTAGATGATCGTCTAGAGCAATGGTTCTCAACTTTCCTAATGCTGTGACCCTTTAATACAGTTCAAGCTGTAGTGATCAGCCATAAAATTATTTCGGCTATATGCCAAAAGTCTATTTTAAGTACCACCAAGAAAAAAAAAGACCCAATTTAAGATGCATCCCATCCTGATTTCAGTCAAGTTATAGTCAGTAAAATACAGCGGCTTTGTTACCCTTTCTTTCAGCATTTATGAAATATACATTTTCTAACACTTGTTAATCAAAGTTACAACAAAAGTGTATATTCATCCATGTCCCAGAATTGTCATATATACTATACATTTTATGAACCACTTACTTAAATATTCAATACCCAACTGAACTAAACAAATCCTCTACACTTTGTGTTTGAGCTTGCAGACAAGTTCACTCATAATCAGGAAACACTAAGCTTAGTGTGGTCTAAATGCTCTCTGAAGCCACCTAAAGTGTTCATTATGTCACGAGTATTTTCCTATATAAAGCCACTACAAATAAAATATAAAAATAACCAGATTATAGAAAATCTACATGTACAAGTCTAAGCAACCAGAGCTGTTGCTTTGCTATTGATATCATACTGTTTTAAAGTATATCCACTATAATACCTACTATAACATCCCGGAATGGAATCGTTTTACATCAGGAAGCTTAGATGGGATAGCAGGTGATGCTTTTTAACCATAAATTAGGTCACAATTAGAAGGATAAGGAAGACCTCTCAAATGTTACCAAACAAATAAGAAACCCAGAAAGGACACTACTGAGTTATTTAGTCTTGAATATTCAATATAAAACTAAAATACTTCATTCACTGAATTTCAGTGAATGTCATGAAAGTTCTAAAAACTATTATATAAAAAGTTTTATTCCTTGAAAAACTGGCTTGGTGTGTTAGCACAATGCCAGGCTTCAAGAAGCCGAATTGTAAGATTAATATCCACAGCATCCAGTTGTCTCCCACTACAAGCATCCCAGGCGTATACTAGTTCAATGCTCACCTTTAAAGTACTTCACAGTTTTAACTCTTAATTCTAAAGTAGCATCTTCATCACAGACAAAAATCGTTCGGGGATGCTGTTGGAAAGCTGAAACAGTCCACATGTGATTGACTCCCTCCTCGATGGCTTTGTACAGGGCAAATGCCTTGTGTGCACCTGTTATAAGAATCATCACCTGCAGAATTCAGAGTACCACTTGTTAATTAAAAGGAAGTAGGAAGCTTTATGATAACACAAAAGTGAAGACTAGAGGTAACACTTTAGTACTGATATGTAGAAGACATGTCTGGGGTGAACAAAATATGTGTCTTCAACAAATTTATATAATCTGGGCTAACACCCCAAATCTCTCTACTTCAGTTACGAAATATCTCACATTAGAAAAGCAAGGGCTTTATGTAAAAGCTGGCTAGGGAAGCCTGAACTTTCACTTAATTGATGTGATGGTCTTTAAAGTTGTTCTAAACACAAACTACTGAGTTTAAGAATTCAGATCTGCTGAAAGACACTGACTTTAAAGCACATGATACTCTTGGAAATTACAGAAATTGCAAAGTCCTGGTTTTTAAATTTCTCAGCACTTGTGAACTAATTCAAGAAACATGCGAGTGTGTGTCACCAAGGATCTTACAATCTTTCAGCTCTCCTCCCACAACTGCGGATGCGTGCGTACATTAACACAGTGTTAGTCTACTGTTCTCTTTTTAATTAGGACTAACCGTAAACTTTACAGGTGAGCACTGAATAAGTATGCTTATGAGACACTTGTAGTGGATGACAAAATTCAAAAACTTGGATTATTTTACTTTTTTACCATTATGATTATTAAACATTAAAATGATTGCAGTTCTAAAGTATTTAAAATAAAAAAAAATCGTATTATATATGAGTATTTTATGCCTAGGTATTCTAAATTACAGAAAATGAAAGATGACTGGATCAAGGAATTCTATTTCTTTTTAAAATCATAATTCACAATGATTTGCTAGGTGAAGGTGAATCTTAACTAGAGTGTATCGCCTTCTCTAAAACCAACTGTCTTTTACAACAAAAATTAACTCATTTGATGTAAGATAAGCAAAATATTAATGAATCTGTACATTTTCCTTGCTGGACAGTGTTAGAATATTGTCTAAAGAATGAAATGTTTGTTACAGAAACAAGCAAAATGAAATGTGTGTGTACTACATGCTCTAAGACATACACATCACTGGCTATCTCAGGCCTTTTCTAATCTCTGGAACATTGGTCAGTAATGAAAGTTTGGTCACCAGCATGCCAATGATCTCACAGAAGTCCTCAGAAGGCAGCTGGATCTCTATAATGCTTCTTTAAAAAATATTAAATGGCCTTTTACTTATTTGTGTGTGCACATCCATTAATCAGCTTTCTCCTTCAATTATGTGGGGCTCGGGAATGGAGCTGCGGGAAACCAATGCAGCCAGTCCTGAGTATAGTCATGAAGAACTCTAATCAATCCCATGTACTGCAAAACTACGCAGGGCATTTGCTCTGCACCACTGTCCACCTGCCCTTCACAAGACTATTCCAATGGAGCAAATCAGAGTTACTAAGATTTTAAAGCTTGAACTGAAGCATGCCTGGGCAGATGAATGGGTGGCTCCTGGGGCTTGGTTTATAACTGCAGACTTAAGTTGATTCTTTACAAATCAATGAGCACGACAAAAGTTAGATGCTGGAAATTTAAGCATTTTTATTGAAAATCAGATAGATCTAAAGTATTTAACACCATAAGTTTTCAATATCAAAGAAAAATGATCAAAGAACATTTCTTACCTCCCTAGCATCCATCACTGTCCCCACACCAACAGTTAAAGCCATGGTTGGTACTTTAGATAAGTCTCCATCAAAATATTTAGCATTTGCCAAAATGGTGTCCATAGCTAGGGTCTTTAATCTTGTTCTCGAAACTAAACTGGATCCTGGCTCATTGAAAGCAATATGACCATCTGGACCTATTCCTTTCAAAACAGATATATTCACTCATATAAACATGAAATAAACAAAGGTTTCCAACATACAGTAAACATTTTCTCAAATTTCAACATAGTTATAAAGGCAAAGAAATAACCATAAACACACTTACCTTCTTTTAGAGCTGAATTCCTAATATTAAAATTGTTTCTATATTTCACTTACTATTTCCATATGTGCAGTATACACAGCATGAAATAACACAGTTCTACCAATAGCAGGGAAGTGTTGTAGGAAAAGTGCAAAAGGGGGGGAGCCTTGTTCTACCGGCAAAATGGTATAGGAGGTCCTTCTGTATTTGTTGCTTTCATTGGGCCTGGTGATAGGGTAGAACTTAGGTAGGAGGGGAGACAGAACTGAATTCTGGGAGGAAGAAAGCAGAATGAGAGAGCCGCCATGGAGAGGCCAGGTCAGACATGCTAAATCTTTCCTGGTAAGCCACGACCTCGTAGTGATATACAGATTATTAAAAATGGGTTAAATCAAGATGTGAGAGTTAGCCAATAAGAGGCTATAGATAACGGGCCAAGCAGTAATTTAATTAATACAATTTCTGTATTATTTCTGTGATTATTTCGGGTGTAAGCTAGCGGGGTGGCTGGGATGACAAGCAGCCAACTCCTCCCAACAGGGAAGCGTCACACATAACACAATAGGCTCATGAAGCATTTTCATAACAGATAATAGGAGGTAATCTTGTGACCTAGTAAGATTAAACATGGATGCTTCCTTCATTGCCAACTTTCTGCTAACACATAAACTGATGAGCAAAAAGTAAGTAAATAAATAAATAAATAGATAAATAAATAAATGGCACATCAGGACCAGAGTTAGTGAAAGCCAAGATACACTCATATCAGCCTTCTGACTACTACTGAGTGGTCTTTACACTCTCACTTTGCTTCACTGAACTCATGTTTAGGTGAGGCAATAACCACTGTGCCCATAAGACAATATATAGATTGTATAATACCAAAGTTTTTCAAGCTTTCTTGATTTTTCGTTCTAATCTAACACACACAAACACACACAAACCAAACAAACAAAACGCATGAAACCACACTTAGCTTTACTGGCAGTCATGTAAGGTCTTTTCTGTTACATTTCATCTCCTTAATAATGCAAGAAGGGAATGTAGGATGTTACTGGCTGCACTGATTTTATGACATACAGGTAACAACCAAAGTGACCTATATACATCTGCTATATTCTAAGACGGCTTTGAAAGTATAGAAAAGAATGTCTTCCTGATTTGAAGACAATTGGAGGTAATTCCCTTCATAAAATCAAAAACCTTTAAAAAAAATCAAATTTATAATACACCTATATTAGTTGTCAGACTTACAGAAACTTCAATAAAAACAAAGCATTTTGCATTTATACTGCACATATTTAATGAGACAACAAGTGTATTTCACAGATACTTGCTATACAACTTTAAGTTTCCCAAGCCATGAAAAATATAACAAGCTATAATCTAGTTTTTGAAGAATTAGGAAAAATGAATACAGTATAAAGCAAAATGTTATTTGTCAATGGCCAATGTTTGGAAGTACATTTTGAAGGACTTTAATGTGGTTAATATTCAAAAGACTGTTTCCAGCACTAAGTATAGACCTGTTTCTAGTATGCTCTAATGGCACTTAAACCTTTCTCACTATGTTTTCCAAATTTCTGCTTTACTCTTGGGGCTATAAATGCACTATTACATTACATATAGATATATCATACTTATTACATATATATCATACATATATATACATATATATATATATATATATAATACATACATCAACACTTTCCTCTTTATCTGAGAACAGAAGAAAGCATAGGGCTGGGAATCTAAAAGCTTCAGAAAACAAATGAGATGTCTTCAATGGCTCATGTCAACATTCTTTGTGGTGACCCGGGCCACTGAGAAGCATATGGCCAACCTGGGATTCTGGTTAGGGGTACTCACAGAGAAGGAGCTCCACACTGGCTTCCTGCCACAGCACAGAGACTGTGGCTCTGATACTGCTTCAAGTTCAGCTAGCTAATAACTCTTTTGGCCTTCAAATCTAAATTAGGATATCAGCATCAGCTCAAGAATTCACTGGTGGGATTATGTTATCTACCCTTGCTTTGTTCCTATAGTTCTGGGGGCAGTTTGTAAGCTTCCTCTGAATAAGGCTTGTGTGTGCCTCAATCTATCACTCAAAACCAAACATTACACACACAAGGCACTCAATAAATCACAGCTGAATGAATCAATGTGCGATACTCTTCCTTGATTGGCTCTGCCGTTTCTCCCAGCTACACCTCTTCTGCTCCACTCCTCAGTACAGGTTGCAGGGGTAGGGGTTGGAGTGGGTCTCAAAGGTAATTTATGTCCCTGTCATACTGAATAAGGGTGGCCTACAGAAAAGGACTCCAAGCAGAAGCAATGGAAATCACTCTCTAGAGCCAGTTCTTTATCTGGTGAAGGGAAACAAAGGAACCGCAAACAAGGAACAAACAGCTGCCAGGGTTAATGAGCTTCTGCTTTTGAGAGCTGAGGCTCTTTGTGTTTTCCAGTGTTTGACCCTTCCCCTAGGTTTTGTGACATATCAGAATCACTCCAATTAACAAATTACTAGTCCCCTTCCACAAGTTATCCCATTACTAAGCCAAGACTTCAACGACTAAAAATTAAAAAGTTCTCCCCACTGCCTTTTAAAAATTTTAAATAAAATACCAAAATTTTAAGAATTAGTTAGGTTTTATGTACAAAATCCCACTGCTGTGTCCCTTACTGCTGAGGACTCCTCAGAAACTCAAGATACACCTTACCTTTCTCCCCATTTCTGCCTTCAGAGACTGAGAGCCCTCAGTGTATTTCTTTCCTCCTTTCTCTCTCTACCCAGGGAAAGGAACCCATCTAACCCGCTGGGGAGAATAGCACAAAAGTATGCTCTGAGGCTCTTCTAGCCTGAGCCGGGTTCACAGTAGAGGGGAAAACACTGGCTTCAAGCCCAACCTACAATCTCTATTCCAACTTTACCTTTAATAAAGCTGACATTTTGATCCCATTTGGCAGTTCTTAGTGTTTTTATTAACCAAACCCTGGAACAAAAGAAGGGTAAGTGGTAAGACCCAGATACCAAGCCTCATCTTAAAAATTCCAAAGATAATTACCTAGATCAAGAATTGCAAAGAATCAAATGAGATTCTTTCAAGAACAAGCACATGCTCAACAATCATTACTCCAATAGGAAAATGAAGCATACACTAATTCCTCTCGCTCTGCACAGAAACTGCATTCCCTGGGCAGTACATAAAAAAATGTCAGGCTCTCGATCATCAGACTCCAGTAAAGATGTTAATGAAAGATGAAAATAATTTTCTTAAAAATATTTTCTGCTTTGGGACGTAGTAAAGAAATAACTATAGGGAGCTTGAAGTAAAGATGGTTTAAAAACAAAGCGACAATAAGTCAGTGACAGGCATAATTGTAACTAATATCCCATTCACTTAGAAGGAAAAAGTGGTGTTTATTACTTTGAGGAAACAGAACAAAATCACAAGAAATGAGAAATGATTTAAAGCAATGGGAAATGAGTTTCTACCAGAAATATGGGATGAGAGAGTTGCAACCTTAAAAACCTACTAAACTGAAGAGTGCTTTCTAGAAGGTAGAGAAGAGCACAGTGGTGTCTTAATCCCCTGCCCAGGATGCTCTCTTTCCTTGAGGTAAGCTACTCAATATCTCTAATATCTGGCATATGTTTCCAACATAATAATTAGTGAAAATGCTTCTTGAAAAGAAAAAAAACTAAGATAAACCATTTAGCAATAGTACAGTCCAACAATTTTATTTTGATATGGAAATCACAAAATTAAGTTTAAACATCCCCAAACATCTAGTATCTCAGCCTTAATACTGACAAATATAGTAATTATCTCAAAACTAAACCATACGTACAAAGCTAGAATATGAACGCATTATATAGGATTGCTAAAGTGAATACTAGCAAGATTTACTTAAAATGGATGAGTATTTAAAATGCAAAATAACAAACATATATTCTTGATCAGATAAATAGCAGTTGTATCTATAAAAGAAAATTGAACAGCACTGGCTCTGATACACATAGATTAAAAACTTCCTCGGAGAAGCATTCAGTCTCGTCTGGTCATCCATAATGTAATTCAGGAAAAACCTCGGGAACTCAATGAACTCAGGGCCAACACTATATTAGCCTCTACAGCTCACGGAAAAAAACCACTCAAGTGGGCCCTGAGTCAGCTGGGTGCTGAGCACCACTCTAAAGCATTTCAAACATGTTATAATACATTGAATTTTCACAAATGTTGAGCAAGTTAAGAGTTAATCCTGTCTTGCACATGATCTAGTTACAATTAACTTCACTAAACTTACCAGGCATACAGAGAGACTGAAGATACAAATATAAATTTTACTCCAAATCCCACAAGCAACCAACCACTGCAAACATACTCAGCCACTGCAACCATGAATCCATCTTAACATACTCCTGGTGCAATTTTCCCATTACTTAGGTGTAAAATATATAAAGGCAGTATAGAGCACTGGTATTTCAGTAGAATACCAAAGATTGGCGTAAAAAACAGTTTTGACTCTAGTGTAGTTGATTATATTTTTCTGACACAACAACTTTCTCAAGCTGCTTCATTCTGGTAATAGAGAGCCACAGCTATTACAAAGGAACAAATTTTCAGTACATTTATGCACACATACATGCACATAAATACATAATTTTAATTTTTACTTGAAATTTGGTTAACCAAATGTTCATTCCCTTTGGAATGTAGTAAGGCACTAGGAGAATTTAACTTGTCTAAAAGCTGGTGATCAAAGTCTTACATCACTCTTAAGCAACATGAATGAGCTCAGCATAACTGGAGTTATGTGATAAAAATCTACCCATTTCTCATATACACAGTTCTAATCTGTTACATAGTCTGTGCTGGAGCTAGAGAGAAATAAACAAACAGGCTTCGCTCAGCACAACGACCAGCAGCGCATTTCCAGGATGTGGTGAACTGCTGACCTTAGAGGTAATCAAACGTTTAACAGGCATGGAGACCTACTTCTCCAGGCATAATGTAAAGGATGTATTAACTGTTGCAATTTTAAGATTATTTTACTTACATTATCTGTACTTTTCAATGAAAATAAAGTAAAATTGGAATCATTTTATTTCTATTATTGGATATTAACAGTCAATTAACAGGTGTTCTTTACATTATACAATGGTGACTTTTAAAAATACTATTTCAAATATTAGCAGATAAAATGATAACAATGTTTCTTTCATACCTCCAACAAAAAGATCTATTCCTCCGGCTTCTTTTATTTTCTCTTCAAATGCATCACATTCTGCTTGCAGATCTTCGGCATTCCCATCAAGGATGTGAGCATTGTTAGGATCTATATCAACATGCTTAAAAAAGTTATTCCACATATAAGAATGGTAGCTTTCAGGATGATTTCTTGGAAGTCCTAAATAAGAAGTTAATAATAAAAATATAACTCCCAGAAAAACCTTTTCTATACATTAATTTTAAAATGGTTGGCATAAAACATATCCTTGATATATACCTGTGTATATATACAATTATATATACACAATTATATACAATTACTTTGTAAACGTACATGAAAATATTACTATCATTCTCATTTTATAGATGAACATATGAAACACAAAACTTCTGTCAAATCAGACAGCTGATAGAGGGTCTACGAGGTAAACATCGAAAGTCTAGTGTAGCCGCTTAGTCACTGCACACTTCTGAAACGTGCACAAAAAGTACTGGTGCTGACTTCTGTATTTTTACCATTTTTTTTTGTATATGTGTGTGATTACAACACAATTACCTAATTTCTCTTTTCCCTTTCCTCCAAAACCTTCCATATACTCTGTCTCATGCTTTTAAATTCATGGCCTTTTGTTTTTACAAGTGTGTGTGTGTGTGTTTATATATTCCTGACAACCTGCTTATTTGTATGTATGTCTTCAGGGCTGACCACTTGGTACCGAATAACTAATTGGTAATAGAAGACAACCTTCCCTGGGGAAGAGTATTTCTCCTACTCTCTCCATTTACTTGCCTATAGTTCTGTGTCTAGGGTTGAGGCTTCTTGAGATTCCAGTTTCCACATTACCATGTATATTCATGACATCTTTGTTAAGATCATGTTATGCAGCCAGGCTGGTGAGACTTTGTTGTGTAAGCTATACCCATAATAGGTTATTTTTAAAGAATTAATTAGTGGCCACAATTTTCTTACATTCAATTTTCTTACATTCATCCTACATGTATGCAAAGTATGCTAAACCATAATAGCTATTTGGCTATTGCTTATACAGACATTGAAAATGTACGCTCATATTTAGGTTTTAGAAAGGGGTTTCTAAGCAACATCATAGATTCTTCAAGTTAAGCAAGTCAACAAATTACACAAGTTTTGTGGGTGCTAACACAAAGTTTGTTTTCTTTAAAAAAAACTATATGAATTAACTTTTACATATGTTTCAGTTAATTTTCTATAATTTTAAGGAAAGAAGCAGAAGGGGATGAGATGGACAGGGAAAAGAGAAAGGAGAGGGAGAGAGAATGGATATGAAGGCCTTGTGACTGGACAGACGCTCAAAGCACATCATAGGAAAAGAGCAGAAGGAATGCAGATTTTCAGATTCCAAGCCTTATATTCCTCCAACAAAGCAGTACACAAAGGGGTCTAGGAATTACATATTCTAAAATTTCAGAATATTCAAAATGTAATATATAATATATTCAAATAGCATCTTCAAATATATCTTACCTACATATTCATCCATGTTAAAAGTCTTCACATATTTAAATGAGAGGTTTCCACTCTTGTGATATTCTATTAGTTTTTTATAACATCCTAAAGGCGTGCTTCCTAAAAGAGATAAAGTGTCCATTTTCTGAACTTGAAAACATGTTTAAATCGATGAGTAACATTCTATGTTTCAAGATAGACAAACAACTTAAATACAGATTTAATGCTCATGATAGGTAGTTTCTTTCCATAATGCATTAAAATTACTTACACCATAATTTGGTTGGTAACCCATAAACAAAAATGGAAGTTGGAAAGCTATTCTGAACTGTACTCAGTATTTTGAAATGTTACTACAAATTATAAGACTAAAACCTTTTAGAATGAACACTGGGTAAAAAGAAAAGGGAACACCACACTTGCTGGAAAGAAAATGAGCGGAAGCATGAGCGAGGCACAACTTGTGCCTCTGCTTCTGCTTCGTGTTTATCTTCCCCATGTATCACTTACAAGGTCGGTTGAGAAAGAAAGTGCTGCCCTTTGAAATAGAGAGGACTTCTAGGATCTCCTCAGAGCAAACACGCCTGGCTATAAGGTGATTATTATATTTTAGATGGACTATAAAATTATTTAATTCACAAGCAATTTTGTTTTTGCTTCATGATATGACACAATAAAGATAAGTTTATCAGCTTATGAAGGGCCTTCTCCTTTTATTTATTAAATTTGCTTTTTGGTTTTCACTATAATCCCAAGGAAAAAGGCACCCTTATTAGCATGTGACCTGTCTTCTCAGACATGGGTGGAATGGATATCTAGGCCACGTATTATCACGAAACAAAAACAAAAAAATGCCACAGAAATGAATATTTCTGGAGCAGTAGTTAGACTTAGGCAATATTTAGAAATCTGGTAGATTAAAAAAAAATTCTCTGGCTGAAACAAAAAAGGGGGTGAGGATTTTCAGGAAGAGTGAGTGCTCCTCACTTGAGAAGACAGAGTAACATATGGCTGTAAATAATGTGGCTGTAATGAAAACTACCACATAGTGCAGAAAGCAGATGAATAATGGACTTTAAGGCTAAGCATATCTGAACTTATAAGTAATATGAAAGTCCAGCCGTAGGATTAAATTTCCCATCCAAACTTAGAGATCTATAGCCCACTAACATGACAACCGTCATGAAGATAGATCACATGCTTCTCTTCCATTTCCAGAAGCACACAGACCTCCTACTGCTAGAAAGCTTAGTCATTCGATCAAGGCTATCTGAATTTTGCTTAAGTGAGAAACTGCCCCAATGGCAGTGATAAAGAACCCATTTACTTTCTAGACTTTTAATCGGTGTAGTTAAAAAAAGAAAGAGGTGATGAGAGTAAATCTGTTACAAAAATTCATTTCATTATTTGCTTTGTGATGTGCACTTAATTCCCTAAAGTAATTCATAACAGGTGTCTCCTGTGAGTCCAAGCTTGTTGGGCCTTTTGCTGTTTGAGAAGAACTCACAACACATATTCAAAGTACAAAACCGTGGCATAAAGTAAAACCTCAGTAATTCTAAGGTATGGTGCTAAAGAAATAAAAGGCTACAATCCTGCTTGCCAAAAGAATGATCTAAGAGAACAGTTCAACTGAGTCATGAAGAGCTGGAATCCTGACAACCACACAGCAATCTGTAATTTAAGACAGACAAAAGATGGAGAAAAAAACGTCCAAGGATATTATCTCCATGCCCAGCCCATGGCTAAATGCTATACAGGTGTTTCCACACATTCCCTCATGTAAATCTCGAATCCTGGAAAACAGGCAGGATCTTTCTTATTGGAAATGTAAGAACTAGATTGAAAAGATGAACGAATTTGCCAAGTACCAAATGGCAATAAAACCAGGGATTTAAAACTAGGTGTGCTTTTTTCCAAAACACACACAGATACAATAGGGCAACAAAATGAGAGAAAAAAAAAAAAAAAAAAAAAAAACGGTAAGCCAGAAAGTTCAGGCTTATTCTTAGGACAAGCAGTCTACTTTCAAACCAATTAAGGGTAAGGAAATGGTCAAAATAAGGTTCTCAGGCAAGTGAGACCCAAAATATGCAGGTCTTTAAAAAAATTCACTTAAAAATACAAAAATTGTGCTTGGTGGGAGAGTTACTGATGTACAGGATGTTGTCTCTAACCTCAGACAAGCATGTTCCAATTTCAGAAGCAGTGGTGGAAGTCAAGAACGCAAACACCAGCAATGCTCAACAAGGAGAGCACATAAGATGTCATCAAAGGGTCTTCAGGCTCTCCCCTGGCACGTGCACTAGTTGTCAATTTAAACACCTAAGAAACATGCCTAGCACCCACTGCTTACATGAAGTACTTGGAAGCCTGCCTGTCCCCAGCTCAAATTATTTTTTCTGTCATAATTAAGACAAAATGATTAATATAGGTAGCCTGAGCATAAGGCATTCATAGTGTGCACACAGACAGAGAGGTGTTAAGTCATCAGAGTGAGCATGAGGGTGCTGATGTGACTATGCAGTGTCTATGCCCAGCTCTCAAAAACATCCCATTGTCATTCTCGCCAAGACCTTCTGTCCTAGACAAAATGAGACAGCAAGATAGCAAATAAAATCTAGAAAAATATAATTCGTAAAAATCAAGTGAGTAAAATGAATTATGACTATAGATTTTACAGTTAGAATGCATGTAGGGAGGATCAGGAAGAGAACAGTCTATTTAAATAAGCATGAGAGCTTAAAGCCATATGGCACTGACTGCATTCAAAAGATCTGCACATACGCTGCTGTAGCTGAGCTTCAGAATAGTAGTGAAGCTATTATAACTATTATTTTATCTTTTGTGCATGTAAGGAATCCAAAGCTTGAGGTATGTGGAATGAATGCCTTGAAGCCACTAAAAGTCAGTTGAGTCTAGGTCTCACACAGTTTGCAAAAAATCAAAAGTTACCAACACAGACGTGCCAAAAGATCAAGTGATACTACCTGGAAAACTGAAGTCACCAGAACATGTAATTGGCATTTGGGTTTATTTATATGATAAAACGACACAAGCATTTAAAATTTACACCTGAAATACTTCTATAACAGAAGAATAAAAAGTAAACACCTAACAAGATCAGAGATCATAAAGAAGGTAATATGGAACAAGAAATAGCAGGAGGCACTTTGGTTCTCACCTGTTACTAATGAAAGAGCTAAGTTATAAGAAATTATATGAAAAAATTATATGAAAGCAGTGCACTAGAAACTCAAGATTATTAGAAAAGGGCACAGAAATATTACAATCACCATTTAACTTAGGGTGCTTTCTGAAATCGCAGTGTTTGGAGGCACAGGTAATACAGAGCTTTAACACAAACAGACTCAATACATTCATACTGCAATAGACTGCACATACTTCTGCCTTTATATACTAATATGTTCAGCGATACAGAATGATAATGAAAAGTATTTTACTAAAAAAAAAAAAGCCCCATTACTCCCTCAATCTTATATAAGGTTAGGATATAAAATAGAAAGCATGACTGATACCTGTTGGTAAGCCCAGTGAAAAATACCTGTCTTGTCCAGGTTTGAACTTAACGATGCAATTGCAGATGTACTTGGCTGCCCATTCACTGGCCAAGTCATAGTTATCAAGAATCACAAGTCTCATTATTGGTGATACACGGATCTTAGCACAAGCGGTTCAAACCTGTGAAAATCCCATTACAGAGTACTTTAGACATCTTTCAGACACCCAGAGTATATATTGTATAATATATTGATTTTTTTTTAAAAAAAAGCTAGGAGGACATGCACATATAAAAATACAATCCATACTAATGAAATATCAAAGAAGATCTGTGCTTTGGACAGCGGGTTAGGTCATTTAGAGGCATATGCTAATCCCTATAACAATCTTGTAAAGTAAAAACAATGCCGTGTTACAGAGGAAGAAACAGGCTCATACAACCTGCCTGTGGTCATGCAAAGGACAAGGCAGAATTCAAATGAAAATATAAGACTATACTATATACAAGCATAATACATACACTAACCAAAGCAACCGTTCCTGGAGAAAGAGCACTCAACAAGTTTACTACAATGACTTTGCACCTTTGAGTTACTGACCCAAACCCAGAACGGTCCCTATAATAAATACCATAATGATCAAATTTCCTTTTTTGTTAAACAAATTCCACCAGAGGTACTGTGCATTATCATTAGCTACACACACGTTTTAATATTTTAGGGTTTAATTAAGATCATACTTGAGGGAAAGTGCTGACCTCTGGGTGAAAAATTCACAAAAAAATGCAATTTTAGTTCTTACTGCCTACTCCCTTTTAAAAATAACTTCTAAAAACATCTATGTTCTATATCCGAAAGTCACAATTCTCAGCTTTAGATTTCTAGTTTCACGTTTAAATGTCTCGGTCACCAACACCAACCCTTTAATGGCATGGCGGCTTCAGCATTCCTGTTTGGTAACTGTACACTTCACATGGACTACTCAGTCAAATGCTTAAGCTAAGGGAAACAGACGAAGACATAGAAACCAAATAATATTCTTAAGAACACGACTTAGAATTCTAATGCAACGAAAGTTTGATGACTACAATCTAGAATTCTGGACAGTAATAATATGGGATACACAGCATTTGTAGGAAAGAATTATAAAGTTTTTAAAAACTCAGCCTAACAACTGAACCCCGTCCTCATTTAGGTATACCAAGAATCTAACATCAAAAATAACTACAGAGTGCCACCCAAAATCCCAAAAAACTGCTGGCTGTCATAGCCAACAACAAGATATGGATTTACTTCTAATATGATTATGCAGCAAACATCTGAAGCAAAAGGCACCGTATGAGAGGCATTACTATTCCAGGTGCCGTGTTATCCCGGAGTTTATCACACTCACTGTATTAAACACTGCCCTGGGCTGCACAGAAACAATTTGATAAAGACCTTGTTGATAAAGGACATTCGACAAGCTTAATACTTCCTCAATTTGCAATTATTCTCAATTCTCAATGTAGAAATTAATTCAAATTCTACAGCAATTACAAAGGTATTTTGGAGTTTTGGAGGGAGCTAGCCTTTAAGTGTAACTGACACAAATAACCATGCATTGAATGTTTGATCCAATTTGAATAACTAATGACACTTTGTTAAAAGACTCTGGGCCCCTCTCCTTAGCTCCAACAGATCTCAAATGGAGTCCAAGAGCCTGTTAGGTATCACAGGTGATTCTTAGAGTTGAGCTAATGAGACAGTTGTCACAGGTGAGTCTTAGACTTGAGCTAAAATGAGAACACTTTCAACCAAGTCATTCCGACCATAAAGCGCAGCCAAGTTATTTGTGGTTTTTATTCTTAAACGGGCAGAGTCTTCGCTTTCAAAATTCCTGAGAGAATCTCCGTCACTCAAGATAAATTCTTCTCCACATTTATTCGGAGTTTTAAGACGCTCCTTTCCCAGGTTTTACAGTCATCAGAAACCGAAACTGTCGATGCTTTGTGACTCTGGCATGGTGAGCAGTTAGCATTAAAAACGCCAAGTTGGCGCTAAGTGCTTCCTGCAGGTGCTGATTCATTTGGGCAGAGCATCCCCAGGGATGGTCAGACGCCAAGTCCCTTAAGTTTCTATGGGGTGGGAACTTCTACACCAGGGAACTTTCACAACCCTTTAACCAGGGGGCCAGCCCCCCGAATCCACACACACGGTGTGCCGGTGTGCCGAGCTCCCGCAGCACCCTCCCCCGGACCCGAGCAGGTGTGATGCCCCGCGCCGCAGATGTCCAGGCTGCCCGCCCCGCCAGCGCACACAGGAACAGACAGCTCAGGACCAGGGCTGCCCTGCCCTGAGCAGCCCGAGACAGGAGGACTCGGTGCCAGCAGGCGCTGGAAGCCTTGGTTGGCCCCACTGAGGCCGACGGCACCCGGGTCTCTCTCAGGGACGCCGCCAAGCAGGGTCGCCCCAAGCGCGCCCGACTCCGCCCCGTGCCCAGGGGGTCAGCGGCAACGAGCCCCGTCCAAGCCCCGCGTCGGAGCTGTGCCGCCTTAAACTCACCCGCAAACCTGCAGCCTCCGACGACACCGGGGCGGCGGTAACTGACGCACCCGGCAACCCGCCAGCGACTCCAGCCGGTGAGCAGTTATGAAGCCTGGGAACCCGGATGCAGACACAAACACAGGAAGGACCCGGGAGGACGGCGCGCAGGCGCACTGCCGACGTAGGTGCCCGGGAGAGGGGAGTCCTCACACCTGTGGCAGAACCGCCTTTCCGAACTATTATATTTTTGGTTGTGAGCCTAGACTTTAATGGCTGAGCCACATCAACAGCCCAGAAACACCTTTCCACCCGGGCTAGGGGCCAGTGGGGTGGGGGGGACTTCTGTTTTGGGGGACCCACCTGCTACTAGTTTTTCCTTAAGTCTTTCAGAGGTTGAATTGCAGGAGATTGATTGTAGGCCTGTAATGCCTGCGAATGATAAAGTGAACAACTAGATTACTAACCCCAATTATTGAATATTTCTTTCTTTTTTTCAACATCGTAAAGTAGCTCTTAACTTAAAGGGAATAGGAAAGAGTTTATCCTGGAGCCAAGCAGTGATGGTTATGGCTAGGGAACAAGATTTCAGTTAGCCAAAGTACTATGTTCCAACGAGGAAACAATTTCATGGAGTTTTTGTTTGTTTGTTTGTTTATTTCGTTGTTTGTTTTCTTTTTTTATAAAATCAATATGCCTCTCAAAGACTTCGGTGAAAACATCAGGTAGGCAGTTACAGCAAAATGGGAAATCTCTGTTCTATACGTCTGCTGCTTCCTGATGAAAGCCCAGCCTTTGAATTTCTGTCAATTTGTTCTAAGAGCGTTTTCCTACTAGTCACGAGGATATTAGGTCAGATACAAGGTAGGCAATAAGTGATCATGCAAAAGGTTGAGACCTCCCAAGATTATGTGGCTCTGGACTTGGAACATTTCTTCTTCCTACAAAGACTGAGTAATAGTCAGTTCTGAAGGGTTAAAACAGGTACAGTGCTCTCTTCTGAGAACTTAGTTCATGCTTTTGAAAACAGTAACTGAATCCTCAGAAAGGTTACCTCGAGAGACTATATATATAGCATTGTGTGACTTGTGCTGACGGATTCTAAGGGGTAGTGGAAGTCTACATAAACTGAATGGTCATTGTAAGGGGAAAAAAATCACCAAGTAAACAGTAGTCACTCACACACGCACACATGCACCAATAACAAAAATCTTTTGTTCTCAGAATATTTGATTAAAAACTGCTGGAGTGTCCATCAAGAGCAACAAATTCACTACCAGCATTGGGTGGCAAGTTGATTCAGGATTCTGTTTCCATAGATACTACAAAATTAAGATACAAATAGTGTGTTATTCCTTTAGACTCCTGAAGTTAGGTACCATCACTACAAATCTAGACTGGGTCAAATATCAGTCTTGGTAAATCCTCCAGACAAATCAAGATTTCTGCTCTTACTTATGAGGGCTAACAGAACAGTTACAATATGTTGACATTGAACAATGTTTCTTATGATCTCATTAATTTAACTTTAAAAAACAAATATTAGCTTTTTCAGTACTATCAGCTTTTTTCAAAGAAATGTTTAGTGTGTCGTATTGCAATTTTACTGATGCGTAAATAGCATTTTTAAATTAGATTTTTTTCCCTCAATTTTTTTTCCTAAGATGTTCTCAACATTCTAACGTAAAACTTGTTGTAGGAATTTAGTAGAACCATTATACCTAGGGTAGGCATTAGAATGAGGTAGCTGTTTTCACTGTGTCTAGGGTAAACATCAGAATGGATTGTTATCTTCTAGAAGTACTTTGACCTTGAGGAATCACTGTAGAAAACATGGATTTCTGTTCCCTATGGAGTTGTTTTTCTACAGGAAATTTGCAGCCTCTACATGACTTTGGTCACAAGACTATCCTGGCACGCCTGGAGCTCTTGAATTACTGAGTACTGAAACCAATACACAAGTAAGGACTAAGGTGGTGGGCATGCGATGTTTTCCTTCAGAAAACATAGAGATTAGATCAGGGACTTTGGTATAATGAACTTGTTTTTACCCCCAAACAAACTTTTGTGTAACAATAAATAAACCTTGGCACTGCTGTCTGATGTTTAGTTCACAGAAGCTGTTCTTCTCGTGTGCCAGAGGTCCTAATATTTATCTTGGAGTGACATTCGTTCTTCACACTATCCAGCACAACACAGAACACTCAACATTTGGCAATAAATAAATAAATGAATAAATAAATAAATAAATAAAAGAGGGATCCAGATTCTCTAGAACTAGAGGTTTCTTACAGGACTCTAGGATTTGGGGGGAACATGCGAAATTTCCCCTCTTAGGAGCAGAAATATGTACAAATAGGAGGACTCTGCCATCGACCACATGGTGATCATTGCTGCTTGATGAAGTTCCAGCATTTCAACATTTTATACCACACTTTTCCAGCTCCTTTGTATGTTCATTTTTAATGATTTTCAATATTACTACCTTTCCCTTTGGGAAATGTTGTGTGGTCTTTGGTAAAAGGCTAAAAATGTGTATAATGGTGGCCTCTCTCAACAAAATAATTCTTTGGAAAAAATTCCCCACCTCTACGGAACCAGGAATTCCATTATGCCCTCTTAATTTCACCCAGAAGAATGCTAGGGATTTACTAGACACACCTGATCCCAAGGATGAAATGCCTACACTTCATATCCAGGGTCTGAGGCGATTAAAGGCAAGAGTTCAGTTAATAAATACAGAATCAGAATAATGGTCATTTTTTGGTCGGAGTCTAGCCCCAACATAAAACATCATTTACCATTGTACCTGCGTGGGAACATTAAACAGAAACTGAGGGGGGAAGGTTATAAAAACTTCATTTGCATTCTATTTCCTCCATAGCAGGGAATGACTTTAAGTCACATCTTGCTTATATCTATTTTGTCACATAGGCTTGAAAACACCTCTTCCTTGGGTGACCTCATAATTACAATAAAAGGAGCAGAACGGCATTAGCATATCCTGACCACTTTCAGGATGGCAACCAGTTTGCTTTACTATCAAAGGAGCTAGGCAACCACCTCCTGTGTCAGAAGGTGCCTGAATGCAGCAGTCTCACAGCTACTCCGACCATCAGACAAATATGAAAAATGATCTGCATTCTTGGCTCCCACATTTTTCTATGTGTCCTGAAAGTCCAGTTCATAACAGCATGCCATCAAGCAGTCCAGGCAAGAGCAGTTTCTTGCCCAAATGGCTAGCAAGCTCCATAAGGAGATTATTCAATGCACATTATCCTCTTGAAGTAATTGGTGCTGCCAGAAGAAGATATGACTCACCATCAAGAAAAGTGTAAGTTCTTAAAACATTTTAAATGCCATATTTTGTAGGTTTTTGAAAGTGGGCATACAAGCACCCAGACCTGGTATACAGGCATTAGACCCATGTTGGGAGCCATTTTGTAGGCGGAGACTGTTCATTTGTTCCCTGCTGCCAAGACTCAAATAAATCACACAGAATCTATATTAATTACAACACTGTTTGATCAATAGCTTAGGCATATTTTGGGGGTAACTTTTTTATCTTAAATTTATCCATTTCTATTCATCTATGTAGTGCCATGAGGCTCTAGCCTACCATTAAGGTTCTGGCTGGAGACTGGAGGCTGGAGTTTTTCTCCTTCAGCAGCTACATGGTGTTTCTTCTACTCCACCTTTCTCTCTATATCCCTGTTCAGATTTCCTGCCTGACTTTACTCTACTAAGCCATTGGCTAAAAAAGCTTCTTTAATAACCAATGGTAAAAAAAGCATTTTTGTACCATACAGAGAGAATCCCACATTGCTTTTCCCAAGATCAGGAATTTGGATAAGGGTCTCTCTTCCTCTGGGGGCTTGAGGAAAGTTTCTGCTTGAAAAGTAGTCATTCATCTTATCTCTAGCAAGAGGAACTTATTTTGCTTTCATTAACATAAGACTGGTACCTATTGTCAAAGTCAAAATTAGCTTCCTCAACTCCTCAGCTTAAGCCACATCCTAGCCCACTTGTCTCTTGTATCCAGTGTAATCCTATGTGCAATTATACAGTGTAAAAGCTGTAATCTTTTTTCAACTTAAGACTGCTGGCAGCCAACCTGATTCACCCTCAGATCATGTCCTTCTCCTTCTTCCACCACCCTTAACTCCATCCATCCTCTTTGGGATCTGAACCCCCTACCAAAGCAGGTCTCCTGCAGCTCCTGAGACCAAGAATATGGAAAAAAGGCCCTTCCTGATGGAAAATGGGGAATGTGTTTAATCAAGAAAAAAAGAAATCTCCCTGGTAGAAAAAATGGGTAATGTTTACGGTCAGATTAGTTGGAAACCTATAGAGATGATAGATCTGAAGCGATTTAAAGAGGCAGTGGTAGCATATGAAAGGCATTTGTCCTTTATAAGACAAATTTTTAAATAAGTGGCCTACTCAAAATAGATTTTTTCCCAAACGATTAGGGGAAATTAACATCAGCTAGAACTCAGAACTCTCTGGCTGCATGCTGACTCTCAGCTCTTTCATCCAAGGGCTTGCCAGTGGAGATTGACAACAACTGCATTCTCAAGAATGATGGGCTGAATGTTACAATCATACCATGAGCTAAGACAGCTGGCACAGAACTTACAATTTTCTTGTTTGTTTGCTTGATTTTGTTGAAGTGTATTTTTCCCCTCATAGCAAGAATAACTCAATATTAAAGGTACCTTACTGGGAAATAATTTTGTTGTTGTTTTATTTTTTTTTTCCTAATGGCCTGAGCAACTCAATATCAATGGCCTCTTCATTGGAGAAAAAAATTAAAACAAGCACAACTTCTAGTACAAAAATAATCAAATTTAGAGCATAAAGTGTTATAGTTCTGCTGGCCTGCCATGTCACTTGGGTGCTCTCTCTTTTTAAGAGACAAGCCCCAATCTCTTCCTGCCAAGACAAAGTGATCTAGTGCCTTCCCTCTTCCTTTTCTTTCTCTCTGTCCATTCTTCTTCTAAAGAGTAGACTCTGTCTCTCCCTTTTCCCTTCCTCTTTCTTCTATTTCTCTGTCCCTATCTCTTTCTCTCCCTTTTTATCTTCCCTCCATAACTGCCTTACCTTTATTCCCTTCTGAATACCCACTAAGTAAACTGTATACTCAAGCTCTTTCTGCATGGCATATCTGTCTATCTCCCACCCTCTCTGAGCTTGGGTCACCTGCTCCATAAATCATAATATTGGTGCATGATTTGGCCAGGCTCTCTCTGTGTTCCCTCCTGCCCACAGGCAGATGGACTGAGGCACATGGGGATCTTGGACTCAGACCCCTTTCCTAATTCCTGTGTCTGTTTCATTGCTGCACACAACACCAACTAAATGGTAAGGTCCCCTTCTTGAAGTTAGATTTTACTGACATTTATCTCTGGTAATTCCCCATAGTTGAGGACTGAGATCTCATTTCTTGTCTCAGACTGTGCTAATGAGCCTTAGAATGGTTTAACCAATCTGCTGGAGCCTTGCCTTAATTTAGGGATGCCTAGAACATTTTGCTATTGAATCTCATCTCTCATCCCTCCCTCAGCTCTGGGTCATGGCCTATATACTCCGTAAATAATAATCTATATTGGTTGCGTAATGACAGACCCCAACACAGGAACTTTCTGATTTATGTCTGCAAACAGGCACATATAAAAGTTTCTATCCAGTCATGTTAAATTCTATCCTGTAGGTATCTCACCCATCTCTGCTTTTCCCTCCATTGGTCTTCCTCCCACCGCAGCCAAACCTGTCTTGGGTGGGATCTCGGGCAGGAGCCAACAAGGCTGGTGGGGTCATTACCCTTGCCACCTGCACCTACCTCCACAGCCGCTGTCTGCCCCTCAGTCCTGTTCCCGCTATTCATGGAGCAGGTCCCTTTTCCCACCTGACTGCAGTTGGCAGTATTGAGAAAGTTTCTTGTATACTTCATGTAGGAAAGAGTGTGTGAATGGTGTGGCCACACGGATGTGATTCTGTTGTAAATGTATGTTCTATGCATCCTATATGTCTCTCTAGTTATTGCTATCTGTTTAAAATTCCCATGGTTTCTCTGTGCTTTCCATCACATGACTGCCACCATCTTTTTGTTAGTGGCAACATTTCTGCGGCTGCTCTGTGCAGTGCACCACATGACCTTGCCATCATCTTTGTTAGGGGCAAATGCCACCATTTTGTTTGAGCTTAAGATAGGAAGGGGCCACAGACTCATAAGGTTTTGTCCCAGGCAAATCGTGCCAACAGCTTACGGCTAACAGGCTGACCGCATTCCAGTAGTGACTTGGCTGCCCCCTAGATACATGACCTGCCATCAGCTACATTTAAGTCATTAACCTGTCTTTTAAAAATTACTTTTATGCTCCATTGCAGTTGGTGTGTTTGCATGATGGTCTAACTTGGCAGAACCTGCTGAGGCATCCATTACATAAAAAGCTCTGTTCATTGCATCTCATTCCATAATAAGAAAGCAATAAGTTTCAAGTATTTTAAATTGGTATGTACTTTTAAACCTATTACAATATAGTGTATATGTGATTGAATTCTGCTTTAAAATATACTCTATATAATGATAAAAAATTTAAGGTTATAAAAAGCTATTTCAAATTAAAAGCTAACCTCCAGCTTTTCCTGTAAGCTGTTCTTCTCTAGCGTCAGTTTTATTGTTAAGCTTCTATTGCAAACAGTTTTTTCTTCCTTGTCTTCCATGACTATAAATCTTACCTGTTAAGTTAAAAACCACTACAATCTAGCTTGGACCGAGCTCTCCAGGCAAATTCTATACTGCAGTCAAAATTATATTTACCCTAAATAGATTTCAAGTGCTTAGAGATCTGGAAAATATGGCATTTAAATGTTTAATTATTAAAAGGCTTTTCATAACAGAGAGACAGATTGGCTCCTAGCAGCAGCATTCCGTTTACTCCAAAGAAGACAGGTGGGCACAGAACTATGTCTATCCACAATTTGCTTAATCAAGTGAAAATGTTAATCACTGGAAAAACTGCCTTTCATCTAAACTCCTGAAGATCTCCAGATGTGGATGAAGGAAAATTGGAATCAACCATCTTGCTGCTCAGGGCAAGGTAGGCTTATCTTCCTATAGATTCCTAACCCACAGGATTTTCTGAAGTCTGGCAGTTCGGTGCTGACCACAAAAGGGAAATACAGCCCTGACAAACCCTGTCTTCAACAACCATGAAGGACCCTTAAGAACAGCTCTAGATAGCCAATTAAGTTCCCTGTCATGACCATCATGGACCCTGAGGACTTGACTCTTGGTAGCCAATCGAGTAAGTTCTAAGTCATTTTTAAAATCAATAACTCAAATAAAATTTTATCGTTCTCAAAGATCTCTGATGCAGCTGAGAGGTTTTTGTCAGTTTAAAAAGGATAACCTCGCCGGGTGGTGGTGGCGCACGCCTTTAATCCCAGCACTCGGGAGGCAGAGGCAGGTGGATCTGTGTGAGTTCGAGGCCAGCCTGGTCTACAAGAGCTAGTTCCAGGACAGGAACCAAAAGCTACAGAGAAACCCTGTCTCGAAAATCAAAAAAAAAAAAAAAAAGGGATAACCTCACAGATTTTAGTATGACCTCTTACCATGTCTAATAAAAGGTCTTTTAAGGTATACAAATACAAATTATTAAGGTATGTACCTGCAAGCTACAAATGCAAGTTATCAAATTATCAAATTTCTCTCTCTCATTATATACTATTCATATACCATGATGGCAATGAACCCCTGAAACTGTAAGTCAGCCCCAATTAAATACTTTCCTTTATAAGAGTTGCCATGGCCACCGTGTCTTTTTACAGCAATAGAAACCCTAACTAAGACACTGGGGCAGGATTTAAGATCTAAGATGCTTAAATCTGGCCAGTTTGTCTCAGTCTCTTTCTGCTGCCTGTCAATCCAGATGTAGAACTATTAACTACTTCTCCAGCACCATGTCTGCCTACATGCCACCATGCTTCCTGCCATGACAACAATGGACTAAACTTTTAAACTCTAAGCCAGCCCCAATTAAATGTTGTCCTTTATACGAGTTACCATAGTCATCGTGCTTCTTCACAGAAAAAAAAAAGTTCTAACTAAGAAATAAGCGTGTGAGTGTGTAATTTTACTTTTTAATCTGAGCGACTCTCATTTATTTTATTCCTTTCTTATTCATTGTTCCAAAATGTCCACCAGTGAGTTACACAGTATTGAGAAGAACAGAGATCCTTATTTGGTTCATAATCTTGGAAGTAAATTCTCAGCATTTCATAGATGAGTATGATGTTAGCTGCGTGTCCCAGATGCCCTATATCAGCCTGAAAAACTACACCTCAAATCTTAGTTTTTCACACTGTGTTTTCCTATTGTGAAGGAGTTCTAGCTTTTGTTTGCTGTGTTTCTTGGTCTATTTAATCAACTGTCTGATCTTTTGTTCTATTCTGTGAAATGCAGAATATTGATATTGATGATGTACTTGGGATAAATCTTGTTTGGTAATTAAGAGCCTTTTTATAGGTAAGTGAATTTAGTATTTTATGGAGGATATTTTGTAGTTATATTTATACCTATCTATCTGTAGCTCTAATATCTTGTACTATATTTGGCTTGCTGTACATTAGGGTGGTATTGGCTTTATAGAGTTAGTTAAGAAGTATGCTCTTCTTTTCTATGGCTATTAAAAAAGAATTTGAAAAGGTATATAGTTGATTCTTTGTAACTAAATCTCTCTATTATTATATATTATTTAGGTTATATAGTGTGTAAATTCTCAAAGCCTTAGTGATTTTTAATTCAATTTATTTCCTATCATTTAAGAAATTGGTATTTAAAAATTAAATTCATCATCTATTTATTTTTGCTATTTGTTTTCTGCCTTCTAATTTTCTGCCATCAGGGACATAAATATTTGTAAATTATGTTGTCTTGTTGGGTTGGGAAAGGATCATATTTACATTCATACTGATATTCGTTGTTTTGAGATCTTATTTGCTTATATTACCAGTCCAATTTTTTTTTGATTAGTGGTCACGCGATACATTTTCATTGTTTTTCTTGTACCTTATTTATAAGTGTGTATTTGAATCTGTTCACAAAAATGGTGTATAGTTGATACCTTCTTCTATTTTATTATTTTCCCTCACAATATAGCCACTCTCTAAGGAAAATGCTTACAGCCCACGGTTTGTAGGATGAAAACAAATGACCATGGCACTACTATCTGCTTATCTTCTGCATAGGAACTTGCATTGAATCACATCATGGCAGAGAAACCAAGGCAAGAGGCAAACTTGTACAGGAGACAATGTGTGGTAGAGAGGCAATTGTCAAGCTTGCTTTACCACAGTCAGCTCTTATAATGAACAGTCAGATTCCATGTGAATGAGAACCCACACCCATGGGGGAAGCTTTAGTCCCTCTTAAAGACTTCAATATCTCTCAATATTGTTACCTAAAAGAGTAAGTCACAAAGGAACAGCACAGTGCTGTGATTTTGTTGTGCAGTCTAGTTGTAGGTGACTTATATTTAATGAGCTATAATCTAGCTTAATTTTTAAATTTTAACTTAATTTATGTTGTGTACATGAGAGTGTGAGGTGTATATTTGTGTGGGGAGTGAGAGGGATGTTGGGTACACTACTTTCCTTTACCCCACTGAGATAGGGTCTCTCATTGAGCTTGGGCCTAGATGGCAGTCAGTAAACCCCAGTTACTCTCTTGTTTCTGCCCCTCCATAATGCTGAAGTTACAAGTGTTCACGTAGCCAGGCCAGGTTTTTGACATGGATGCTAGAATTTAAGCTCAGTTCAGCACACTTCTACATCAAACATTCTGACTTACTGAACCGTCTCCCCGATCCCCTTGTCTGGTTTTTCAACTGTTTTAGACAACAAGTAAATTCAGGAAGTCTGTCTCAGCTGTATTTTTAAGAATATCATTGGATTTATTCAAAACAAATACAGTTTTCCTGTTTGTTGCAACTCGTTTTGTCCTCTGTCAAATATTAAATCATATTTCAGAGATATTGTCATTGAAAGTTATTAATAGGAATTACTTATAGTCACATTAACATAAAAATACACTTTAAGACCATTAAAGTCATAGATCAAGTCAAAATATCTTGAGAAAAAGCAAAATTAGGTTATTTAGAAGTCATATAAATTAGATCTGCATATCCTCTTTAATACTGTCTTTAATATTTTGTATGAATTATGCAATATGGAGAAGCATCAATTTTTTTGACTAGTCTGACATAAACATCCTTAAAATCTCCATGGATATATGTATATCTATATTTTATGTTTTCTATATATGATCATTCCCTTGATATCCTAATACATTAAGACATTGCTAAGTGTTCAGAGAAGTACAGATCTTAGAGAACCTTTGAGCTGTATAATAAAACTGAAAAGTTATGAGCTGGCATAAGAAATGCTATATCTGATGAGAAAGTGAATCCATCATGTTTATGTGTGTTGTTTATGTAATGCAAGCAAAACTGAAGCCAAAATTGTTCCAGAAAATGATTTTATGCACCTCTTTACTAGACATTTTGTGACTTACAGATTTTAAAATGGCCTTAATTCTGTCTGTCATGACATTTGTTTCCTTTCTAATGCGACTGAGCTTTTGGGTGATGATTTTGTAAAGCTTTTATAGCAATTAAACATCTCTGTAGTGCATTAGAGAAAGAATGTAATCATTTATGGCTTCCCTGACCCTTAAAGAGTCAACAATGGTGTTGAGGTTCTCAGAGATGCTGGACATATCCAATGGGATGGTTTTACATCATGGAAGAGTAGGATCGTTGGCAAATTACTTAACTCTTCATAAGCAAGGCAGGAAGCATATGTTAGTTACTTAAGGGTTTGATAAGATTTCATATAAACACACACAAACACAAACACACACACACACACACAGAACCAGAAATTTAAATGAACAGTCATGTGGGAGAAAACCCATTCTGCAATAATGTATAATATGCTCTTGTCACCCATTTTAAAAGCCATTCAGGCCAGACATGTGTCTCACATCTGTCATCTGTCCTCTCAGAAATTGACAGGCTGAAGTAGGTGGACTTCCATGAATTGTGGACAGCGCAGGATACATACTGAGTTCTAGGGCAGCCTGGGTTACAGAAAAGTCATATCTCATAAAAAGGAATGATAACAACAAAAATCAATACTAAGTGCACATTTTTAATGTGTTGATATTTTCATCAATTTTTAATAGATTAGAAAAATCTAATCAGAATTATTATTTGTATGAAAAATTCATTGTTTTTGACTAAATTTAGATTTTAGAGGGTCATTTAGTTTGACAAAATTGGAGGAGGTCTTAACTTTCCATATATTCCTTGTTGGAACTTACTGAGTTTGACTGTGTCCCTTGAAGGTTCATGTCTGGAAAAGTTGATTCTATTAAGAGTAATTAGTCACTAGTTACCATCAGAGAGGCTTCCTTCTGAAGCTGAAGGGAGTCGATATGGAGACCCACAGCCCAAATATTAGGAGGAGAGAGAGACTGGATTGGAGGTCTCTATCAGGACTGTCCCCTCTGAAACCTTCTGAAGAGTGGAAGGAGGAATTGTGGGAGCCAGAGAGTTTGAGGACACCGACCAGTAGAGCATGACCATTGGAATCAATTAAGAGGCAAAAGTGGTTACTGTGAAGCCTGCATTGGTGTGTACTAGGTCCTCTGCATATATGTGATCATTGTTAGCTTGGTGTTTTTATTAGTGGGACTCTTCCCAGTGGGTGTGGGGTTATCTCTGACTCTCTCTTCTTCTCTTGGGAATCCCTTTCCTCCTAATCCTTCACCCAGCATTGGTATGAGTGTGTGCTTGGTCTTAGTGTACCTGGAAGGAGTGGAGGTATGGGAATCTGCAGTTGAGATGTATTGTTTAAGAAATACGAAAATAAAAAAAAGAGTAGTGGAGCCTTTGAAAGGTAGGAAGTAACTAGTCAGAAGGGAGGTCACTGAGAGGATTCCCCTCAGAAGGAACCCATGTTGGTCTCCTGAATTTGAGTTATATCTTTGAGCGCAAAATGATTGATATAAAAGAGGAAGCCTCTGGCTTCCTGCTCAGCCATGATTTTTCTGACACATGCTTCTGTCATGATTCCGTGTGTTGTAATCCTCCCCCAGAGTCCTTAACAATTGGAATCACCTAATTTTAGATCTTTGTTCTGCAAAAGATGTGGGATTTTCATATATTACCTGCCATAAAGTAGTTTTTATAGCAGTGGGAAAGAGGTTAATGTGAATTTTTCCTGCAAAAGCTGAAATCCAATCATGAGTCCCCACACTAAGACTCAGAAGAGCAAATAGATGACTAAGTGAGCAGTGCCCATTGGGTTCAGTCTCTGAAATGAAGGAACCGTGTCCCAAGTCAGAGATAAGATGATTTAACTTTCAACAGTGAAGCGGCAGTAATTTTATAATCAAAGGATACAATAACTTTCTATTGATTTAAGTGTTTCATTAAAATATAATTCTATCAAGTCTTCCTACTGTGGTTTACATAATATTGTATCCATATTCATTATGGGAAGCTTCATTCTGGGCCATGGGATAAGCATTTATACTCAGGCATTATAATAGAGTCACTGTTCCTTTAAATTAAGACAAGAACTTTTGTTCTGAGAAGCCACAAAATCAGATAGTAAAATTTGGGGAATTTACATCAGTGCTGGGCCTTCATGAAAATATCTTTAGACAACAATCATAAAAATGCAGATGGTAAGAATATATAATGAGATTTGGGAAATTTCAATTTTAATAACAGAATAAAACACTGTCTCCTGTCTGTAATTTAATAAGGAGAGTTTTCCTGAGGTTATAAAATGTGAAATTATAGCCTGAGGTTTCCCAGTGACAACTAAGATTAAATAAGAGCTTTCGAATGAAACATTACAGGCTTTTATGGCAAAGAATGTACTTTTGTAAATAACACCCATAAAATCAAGTCAGTATATCCTACATTATTTTTACCACTAGATGCTAAGGAGAACCTGGAGGCAAACTGAATCAATAATTAAATATTGTGCACTAGAGAAATTATTGATGATATTTATTTTTCTCTGATGCTACTATTTGTACTTTATGAAATCTTTCGTCTTCCAACAGAGGAGTTTTGAAATTGAATTTAAACTTTTAGCATGAGTAAAGAAAGTTCTAAGTAATTTTCATGGTGATAAGGGGTCCTCTAATGTTATCTTGGCACCCAGAATAAAACCTATGTTATAATGGGGTCCTGTTTGCAAAGCATTTCTATTTAAAATGAGAGTTGCTGTGTTACACTTCCACACAAGAGGGCAGGATTGAGACAGGCTGAGGACTGGCCTGACAGTTTTGTTGTTTTCTTTGGAAATAGGAGCCTTGTGCATATAAGCAACATGAACAGTCTCCTCAAGTTGCAATCGTGTATTATATAATATATTATTATGGATTGTGTGTGTATATACAGGCACACACACAATCCATAATAATTCTAGAGAAAGAGGGCAAAAATTTCAGAGGGAGTAAGGGAGAGATTGAAAGAAAGGAAGAAAAATTGTAATTGAAATAATTATATTTTAATTAAAATTAAAAAGTATTGAGAAAAGAAATGAGTATGAGCTTGTTTTTCTTCATCTTATGTACACATCACCTTGGAAGATCCTCCATACAATAATACAATAATACTAACAGGTAACAAAAACCATAGAAAACATGCTACACTGAAACTTTGCTGCAGCGGAAAACATTACAGTCATTTCCATTCGTAGAATTTAAAGGATTTACCAACCAGAATGAAGAGAAAACATAAAAATCTGAAATTTTCTTTTTCCTGAAGTGTGTGTAGTTTTTGGGTTTTTTTTGTTTGTTTGTTTATTTTTGATACAAGGTTTCATGTATCCCAGATTATCTTTGAACTCACTAAGTAGGTAAGGATGATTTTGAACTTTGGATCCTCCTGTGTCTTGAGGATCTTCTCAGTTTTGGATTATAGGCATTAGCCCCAATGCCTGATTTATACAGTGCTGGCTGTCTAATGTCATGACACGATGCCAGCATTCTATCAACTGCCCCATTATGATGTGTTTCTCTAACAGTAGCTTCCTCAGAAATTGAACCTCTATATCAGATCATTTTGTCCAGAAATCGTATGTCCTTTTTTATAGCACATTCCTTACATCTCCTTTTTCCTATTTTGATAAATAGTGAACAGATTAATGGCAAAGGTAATCTTTGATAGGGGAAATGTGTTCCTCACAGAATGGTCAACAATAAATAGGAAAAAGTGGATGTTAAAAAGTGGCCTCTACAACTTTATATTTGGATAGGTGAGAGCTTTTCTGACCATGCTAGATCTTACATAGGTGGCTCTCCTGGCTCTTTACAGATTTAAGAAAAGCAGAGCTGCTTCCAGACAACTGAAAATTAAAATTTGTAGCCACTAAGATAACCCTTATATCTCTATCTTCCACCTCCCTCCATGGGAATTCAGATAATATTCCACCAAATATTAATAAAATAGCAAAAAAAAAAATCCCCAGAACAACTTTCCCAATGTAACTATGAAGTTTTATAGCTGATGTTTTAGGAAAGTTATTATCTTATTTGATTTCTGGGAAACATTTAGTTCCACTGACCTCTTTTCCACTTACAAATATCATCTTGAGGTGGAGAGGATGACTCAGTAGATAAAGCATTTGCCGGTCAATTACAAACCCAGAATTTGTACCCCAATTTCTCATGTAAAAACCAGGCAGTTAAGGTGGTCACCTGTAATACCAGCAAGCAAGACTCAGAGCAAGAAGAGCTTGGGGATCAGCTGATCCTCTAGACATTCTGGAATTGTGCTCAATCAATAAGTGAAGAGTAGTTGAAAAGACACCCAATATAATTTTCAGGCTTCTACACATGTGCAGGGCTACACACACACATACACATATGTGTATCACACACAGATAAATGTTCACACACACGGTATGTACACAACACACAAGCATACTCATTTGATTATTATTCCTTCAAGCTTTGCTCCCTACTTCCATGAGCTTTTCATTTTAGTCTCTCAAATGGATTTCAAATTCCTAAATTTTTCTATATCTCTTTTCTAATCACGTTACAGTATAGTTTAAAGACTTCATATAGTTTGACCCATACTTATAACCTGTGCTTATGTTTCAATCATTGCTCTAAAACTTATGAAAGCAAGCTCTGGGTGGACAGCCAGCCACAAATGGAGCAGGAGGTGAATGTGTCTAGCTAATAAAGCAATGAACAAGTAGCTAAGACAATGATTTAGCAGGAATAAAAGAGAGGAGGCCCGAGTGACCCACCCACCCAGAAGTGGTTAGAGACCCACCCAGAACAGTTAGTGACCTGTCTGTGACATAACAACAGACACTGAGGAAACCGAGAGAATCATTATGTCATACTTCAAAAACCTGTACTTTACAAAATTGGAAAATTTAAAGGAAATGGACAACGTTCTGGATAAATACCATATAGCAAAATTAAATCAAGACCAGATAAACAAAGTAAATAGATCTATAACCCATAATAATGAAACAGCCATCAGATGCCTCCCAACCAAAAAAGGCCCAGAACCAGATGGTTACAGCATAGAATTCTACCAAAATTTCAAAGAAGAGCTAATACCGAGACTCCTCAAACTGTTCCACACAACAGAAGCAGAAGGAACATTGCCAAATTCTTTTTATGAGGCACTAGTTACCTTGATACCCAAACCACACAAAGACACAACTAAGAAAAGGAATTACAGACCAATCTCCCTCATGAACATTGATACAAAAATACTCAATAAAATACAGGCAAACTGAATCCAAGAACACATCAGAGACATCAACAACCATGATCAAATAGGTTTCCTCCCAGAGATGCAAGGATGGTTCAACATACAAAAATCTGTCAACATAATCTATCATATAAACAAGCTAAAATAAAAAAAATCACATGATCATCTCATTAAATGCTGAAAAAGTCTTCAACAAAATTCTGCAGGCATCATCATCCCTGATTTCAAACTGTATTATAAAACGACAGCAATGAAAACAGCTTGGTATAGGCATAACAGGCAGATCAAAGGAATTGAATCAAAGATCCTGATATTAACCCACATACATATGAATACCTGATTTTTGACAAAGAAGCTGAAGATATAAAATGGAAGAAAAAGGAAGCCTCTTCAACAAACAGTGCTGATATAACTGGAAGTTAACATGTAAAAGAATGCAAATAAATTGATATCTGTCACCATGCACAAAACTCAAGTCCAAATGGATCAAAGACCTCAACATAAATCATCCATACTGAAGCTTATAGAAGAGAAAACGGGAAGTACCCTCAAATACATTGGCACAAGAGAACACCTCCTAAATATAGCAGCAGTAGCATAGACACTGAGAGCAAAAATTATTAAATAGGCCTCCTGAAACTGAGAAGCTTCTGTAAGCAAAGGACATCGTCAAGAAGACAAAAAGTTGTCTACAGAATGGATAAAGATCTTCACCAACACTACACCTAGTAGAAGGCTATTCTCCAAAATATGCAACAAACTCAAGACACTAGACATCAAACTACCAAATAATCCAATTAAGACTGGGGTACAGATCTAAACAGAATTCTCACCAGAATCTCAAATGGCCAAAAAAATACTTAAGGAAATGTTCAACACCCTTAGCCCTCAGGGAAATGTAAATCAAAACAACTCTGAGATACCATCTTATACTAATCAGAAAGGCTAAGATAAAAACTCTGATGACAGCTTATGCTGGAGAGAATGTGGAGAAAGGAAAGCACTCCTCTATTACTGGTGTGTGTAGAAACTTGTGCAGCTGCGATGGAAATCAGTATAGCAGTTTCTTAAAAAAATTAGGCCGGGCGGTGGTGGCGTACACCTTTAATCCCAGCACTTGGGAGGCAGAGGCAGGCAGATCTCTGGGAGTTCGAGACCAGCCTGGTCTACAAGAGCTAGTTCCAGAACAGGCTCCAAAACCACAGAGAAACCCTGTCTCGAAAAACCAAAAAAAAAAAAAAAATTAGGAATCAATGTACCTTAAGATCCAGAAAAACCACTTTGGGGCATGTACACTCATACCAAAAAGGACATTTGCTCAACTATGTTCATAGCTGTAGTGATGAGACAACTGGGCCGCATCCTGCTGCCCGACTAGCTTTACCTGAAATAATTACACGGAAACTGTATTCATTTAAACATTGCCTGGCCCATTAGTTCTAGTCTCTTACTGGCTAATTCTCACATCTTGATTAACCCATTTCTATTAATCCGTGTTTACCACGATGTCGTGGCTTACCGGGAAGATTCTAACCTACGTCCTTCTCATGGCGTCTGCCTGACTCTGCTTTCTTCCTCCCAAAATTCTGTTCTGTCTACTTCACCCACCCAAGGGCAGGCCTATCAAAAGGCTAAGGCAGTTTCTTTATTAACCAATGAAAGTAACACATAGACAGATGACCCTCCTATACCACATAGCATTTTTTATAATAGGTAGAACCTGGAAACAATCTAAGTGCTCCTCGACCAATGAATGGATAAAGAAAACATGGTACATTTACAAAATGGAGTATTATTTTGTGGTTAAAAAAATACCATCCTTAAGTTAGTAGGCAAATGGACAGAACTAGAGGAAACCATCCCAAGTGATGTAACCCAGACCCAGAAAGACAAATATAGTGTTTTATCTATTCATAAGTGGATATCAGATATATAGCAAAGGATAAACAGCCAATAGTCCACAACCCCAGAGAAGCTAGGACACTCTTTCAGAAACAGATGGAAGCAGATGCAGAGATCCACAACTAAACAACTTCACTTCAGGTGAAGAGAGGGAAAAGTGATAATATGAACAAAGGCTCAAGACCATGATGGGAAAATCCATATAACCAGCTGACCTGAACCTGTGGAATATAACTGACTCCTGACCGACAACTGGGGAACTTGCAGAGGACAGAAGTAGACTCCCTGAATACAGGTGACAATGGTGTGGCTTGGGCAGTATATGGGGCCACGGGCAGTGGTACCAGGATCTAATTCTAATGTATGAATTTACTTTGTGGAGTCCATTCTCTATGGAGAGATACCTTGCTCAGCCTAGACATGGGGGAGTTGGGGTGGGCCTTGGTCCTGCCTCAAGTATACCTACTTGAGGGACAGACTTAGTTGACTTCCCAGGGGAGGCTTTAACCTCTCTAAGGAGCTCATGAGTGGGGTGTGCGGAAGGGGGAGGAGAGGAGAGGAGGGAAACTGGGATTGTTATATAAAAATAAATAAACAAATAAAATTATTTTAAAAAGAAAAGAAGAAAAGCAAGCTCCGAGTTTTGCAGTTAGAAATTCAAATATGCTCAAAGGTTTCTCATTCCCCCTACTCAAATCTAGATTTCCTTGTTTTCTTAGCTTGGTAAATGACAATGTCTCCCCATAACACCCAGATATTTATGCAGGATTTTATGGGACAACCTCCTTAAAGGTGTTTTCATTTTGATTCAACATTGAAGAGATACTTAATTAGAGGCCATTTTTATTTTCTTCCTGTTAAGGATGCTGCTGTCGGAAAATGTTATGCTAATTAAGAAGGTGAAATGGAAGATAACCCATGTATGGAGATGTCGACAAGATGTTTGGATAAGAAGGTAGCAACTAGGCTATGATGGCTAGTTTTATATCAGTTATAATGGACATGGATTTCAGTACAGGTTGTGAACACTACTTGTGGGTATGGTTGTGAGGCTATTTCTGAGAGTGATTAGCACTTGAGTTGGTACACTGAATAAGGAATTGAGAAATGTGTGTGGGCACTACCTGATCCACTCGGGATCTGGACAGAATGAACTTTAGACAAATTGCTATTACTCCTTCAGTTTTGAACTGGGTTGAACACTTCTGGCTCTCAAGCCTTTAGACATGAGCTGTAACTTCTATCATTGGTTCTTGTGATTCTCAGCATATTAGTTGTGGATTGAAACTATACCACTAGCATTCCCAGATCTTGAAGACACAGGCAGTCATGTGCACATACTGAGCTGTACTCCTTTCTTGAGGTTAGAAGAAGTCTCTATATATTGACATACATAAATAAAAATAAAATTACTCTTAAAAAGTGCACAGTGATTCTCTTTCTCTGACAACTTTCCCACACTTATTCTTGTCACGTGGGAAATAGTTTTTAATTTACAATTACCATGATTTTATTGAAATTTAAAGCAAACTGATTTTTATCTCCTAAATATTTCTTGAGTTTACCTCTTTTATTCTTTATTGTTAATAACTTTGTAGTGTGAGTCATTATTTCTTGCATAGATGAAAAAAACAACAGCCCATTGCTTTATTTACACATTAGTCCTTCTTTCCAACTTTATCTCTGGCATCCAAGAGATTTTCTTTTTATGAATTTTTACTTAGAGCATAATTGCACAATTCTTACACAACTTGTAATTACTACTAATAATTCTCAAGAGAAAGTTAAATTTCCTTCAAACAGAGTAGAAAAGGCTCCAGAATTCTCTCCTGGCTGGTCTCTCAAGCCAGGCTGTATTTCCTCCTTTCACTCTGTTCTATCTTTGCTAAGCCTTTGTCTAATTACAGTGAGGTGTGGACTTCACTACTATTCAGAGTCCCATAGTGAATGAACATCTTTCCTAACCCACTTTGCCTGTCTGGCATTTGTATCAAGGCATTTTGAAGACCTTAATGAAACTGCCTAAAGTGTTATACACCTTCATTCCCCCACCATCACTAACACACTTAGGATTGGAATGTCAGATGTTTCCTCATTTCCTTATATTACCTATTTTTAAAGCAGAGATCACATCATGGCAAATGACAGGCTTATCTCCTTAACATTTAAAAATTAATCTTATAAAAATCTCATGTGCTATTTGAGGATTTAAAAAATATGTTTTGCTTCTAAATTGGTTTCTAAACTGACATTAAATAACTGTATAATCATGACTCATCGTTATTAAATCTAGTAATATCTGTCTTAGTAATTGTGTTTTGACAAAGAAATCTATTAAAAAGCTTCCCTTATGTCAAATTACAATGTTTATCTTACAAATAAATGTTGTTTGGCAGTTAGTGACATGACTGAAACAGAATAATTTTCTGCTATAGATAGAAGGTGCAACCTTCCTTTATCCCAATCATCCCATTTCCCCAAGTTCCCCCCATCCTCCCCTTCTCACTTTTCTCTCCCCATCTCCCCTTACCCCTATCCCACCTCACCCCCAAGATCCCAATTTTTTGCCCAACAATCTTGTCTACTTCCCATATCCAGGAGGATAACTAGTTTTTCTTTGGTTTCACCTTCTTATTTAGCTTCTTTAGGATCTCAAATTATAGACTCAATGACCTTTATTTATGGCTAGAAATCAATTATGAGTGAGTACATCCCATGTTCATCTTTTTGGGTCTGGGTTACCTCACTCAGGATAGTGTTTTCTATTTCCATCCATTTGCATGCAAAATTGGTTGCACAAGTTTGCATTCCCACCAGCAATGGATGAGTGTACCCCTTTCTCCACAACCTCTCCATTCTGACAGGTGTAACATGATATCTCAAAGTTGTTTTGATTTGCATTTCCCTGATCGCTAAGGAGGTTGAGCATGTCCTTAAGTGTCTTTTGGCCATTTGAACTTCTTCTTGAGAATTCTCTGTTCAGTTCAGTGCCCCATTTTTTAATTGGGTTATGGGATGATTGGGATAAAGGAAGGTTGGATAGGGCAGCAGGGAAGCACATATCCTAATTAAGGGAGCCATCTTAGGATTGGCAAGAGACTTGAACCAAGAGGGGCTCCCAGGTGCCCAGGGCGATGTCCCCAGTTAGTTCCTTGGGCAGCTGAGGATAGGGAACCTGAAATGACCCTATCCTATAGCCATACTGATGAATATCTTGCATATCACCATAGAACCTTCATCTGGCAATGGATGGAGATAGAGACAGAGACCCACACTGGAGCACCAGACTGAGCTCCCAAGGTCCCAATGAGGAGCAGAAGGAGGGAGAACGTGAGCAAGGAAGTCAGGACCACGAGGGGTGCACCCACCCACTGAGACAATGGGGCTGATCTATTGGGAGCTCACCAAGGCCAGCTGGACTGGGACTGAAAAAGCATGGGATAAAACTGGACTCTCTAAACATGGCGGACAATGAAGGCTGATGAGAAGCCAAGGACAATGGCACTGGGTTTTGATTCTAATTCATGTTCTGGCTTTGTGGGAGCCTAGACAGTTTGGATGTTCACCTTCCTAGACCAGGATGGAGGGGGGAGGACCTTGGACTTTCCACAGTGCAGGGAACCCTGACTGCTCTTCGGACTGGAGAGGGAGGGAGAGAGGAGTGAGGGGAGTGGAGAGGAGTGTGAGGAGAGTGAGGGAAATGGGAGGCTGGGAGGAGGCGGAAATTTTTTTTATTCAATAAAAAAAGAAAAAAAAGAGGATCAGGGGAGAAAAAGGAAAAATAGGAGGCTTTGGAAATAGAAAGAATGGAGAAAAAACAAATGAAAAAGAAAATCTGCATATATTGCACATCTGAATCGCACATCTGGATCGACTATCTGGATTAGCACATCTGGATTTGCACATCTGGATGAACACATGGATCGCATATCTGGATCACACATTGGATCGAACATCTGGATTTGCACATCTGGAACGAACATCTGGATCGCACATCTGGAATGAACATCTGGATTGCACATCTGGATCGCACATCTGGAATGAACATCTGGATCGCGCATCTGGATTGCACATCTGGATCGCACACATCGCACATCTGGAATGAACATCTGGGTCGCACATCCGGGTCGCACATCTGAAAATTAAAGATCATCGTTAGAGTCAGAAGTTTGAGTATGAGAAAGCATAGCAGAGACTTCTCTAATGGTACAATTTCCTGTCTCTTCTCTAAGTAGACAGAGAACTACTTCACCATGCCATTGTAATGGCAATCCCAGGGACCAGTCATGTCCATTGTGACTAGAGTTACTGATACACGAGGAGAAGGCAATAATGACTCTGTTTCACAAACCTAAATCCTCAGAACAGGTGTGGATTGAAGGCTGGAGGCTCCCTGAAAGATTATTTGTATGATTCTTGCATGGTCAGTCAGAGTTTGTGAAAAGTCTGTTGGTTTTAGATTATTCCCCCACAATATGAAAACCAAGTAACCCAAGAGTCTAATAAAATATAGTTCATATTAAAAAAAAAAAAGAAAGTGCAGTCTTTGGGCTGGTGAGGGAAGGCTAGATTAATTTTATTGAGGGCATTCATTTCATATGGCTACTGTAAACCACAATTATAAAGAAGCTGGTAGATTAAACTAAAATATTTTTTGTCTCACATTTTTGAGTGTCAAAAGTCTAAGTTCATCTCATTGGGCTACAGTCAAGGTGTTTACTGAGCTGCATTCCTTCCTGGAGGCTAGAAGGAATCCACATATATCTTTGGTACCTTCTCCAATTTCCCTGGTGTTCTTGACTGAATATTTCCTGCAAATCCTTATAGCTAGAAATCTTTCTCACAATAACACAACTCTGGTTTGACTATTCCACTTCTTTTTTCATGCTAAAGGGCCTTCTGATTACACTGAGCCAACATAAACTCTTTAAGTTCCATTGTTTCACAGATTTAATTTTATCTATGACTTTCACTCTCCCATTTCTATATAATATAAGATATTCAAAGGTCATAGGGATTAATGTGATGTCTTGAAGCAGGTTATTATTTTGCCAACCTCAGGAATTAAGTGGCCTAATATGCCATTAGATCTAGTTAAGGCATAAGTTTAGATCAACAGGACAGAGTTGGATATATACTATAAATTAATACTTGCTCACATTCAGTTCTCTCAGAAAAATGCGATCTCTTAGGTAGTTCCGGCCATGTCTGTTTATGACTGTTTGGCCCAGGCCAAGGCTATCATTGCCAATTACCTTCCTTCATTACTTATTTTCTCAGTCACTTTTACTTGTTGGGGGGAAGTAATCTGTACAGTGTCAGTAATACATGCCTATTTACTTACTATGAGATTTCACATACCTGATATTCCTTTATCATTTTTTTTTCTGGGAAAAAAAACAATTTTATTCACTATGCTAATATTAGTGCTTATTGTAGCCTGTCTTTGAAAGAAAAGGCCCGTGTCTACAACAGTTCACAACAGACTTCAAAATTTCTAATGCACAGAACTGTTTCTTGAAATGTTATTCTATGGAAGTATGGAGTCTAGTGTAAAATCCAGGAGGAAACAAGACTGTTTTGTTGATCTGGATCTCATGCTTCACTTCCCAGTCTACAAACTCCATGATGAAAAAAAGGAGACACATACCTCCTGAAGAGAAGGATGAGTACATACACATACAAAAATCGTACCACGGAATACACATTAACAGAAGTGGCAACAATGTGGTACAAAGTGAGAGAAACAGTGAAACTATAAGAATTCTGAGGCGTTTAGATCAGAAGGAAGCAACAGTGATGTGAGTGAAGAGTGAGTGGCAAAGTAGAGGCTGTGTTTGTAGGGAGCCTAGGCAACCATTTGGTTAACATTGAGAAATGTGGGTCAAAAGTTACATTAGAGAAAGCTTAGGAAGCTTTGAATGCCCGGCTAAAATATCAGACTTTTTGCCATTTGGCCATGGAAAGCATGCACTAAACTCAGGAGCTGCAAATGAAAATTAGGTCCAATTAAAAACTGGGAGCCCATTAGTTTGAGATAGAAATAATTTGAACACTTAATTCCATGTTGGAGAAACTGGTTTGGGAGGATTTGGAACCTTTAGGAGGTGATAGCTACCCATGAAATAGGTGACTTGGGTAGGACTTTCAATTATAGTCCTGCCTCTACTTCAGTTTCTTTTGTTCCTGGTCCACTGTGGCATAGACAGGAACTGACTCATGATCTTTTCCCCCATTTCCCTCATGTACTTTATATTATTTGGTAATGTTATACATAAACACAATTATTTAAATAATATCTACCAACCACGCTTCATGTTCTTGTTGCCACAGGTAAATCTGTTCCAACATGTTTTTTTTTTCTACTATCATGCAGAGAAATCCTTTGAAACAATGAGCCAAAATAAACTACCCCCATCCCCTTTTAGCCACAGAAATAGAAAAGAAAATAACTAATGGAGCATAATTATGAAATTAATTGATAATTATCAATATTACTTTTTTCCTAAGAAGGCATGTTTGTCAATGATGACTACTAGTTTGTCTTCAATTCTGTCATAAAGTAATGTGGTTTGTCACTGACATTTCTGCCCCTAGTTGTAGAGAGTCGCATGGAGTCACACCTGATGGCAATGTGTAGAGAGCTGCATGGAGTCGCACCTGATGGTACTGGCTCCCGCCCTCCGCGATCCCGAAAGCGAGTCCTCTCTGTGATAATCAACTCCTAATATCAACTAGGCCTGACTTATGCTATTATCACGCAATGATTGTCAGCTGCTTGAATATGCGTGGACCTATGGGCAATGCCCACCTGGCAATCTGGGGTTGGCGGCCCGTGCCTATTTAAGGGCTGGGAGAGGTTTGCCCAGGAGGGGGAGGGGAGAGAGAGAGAGAGAGAGAGAGAGAGAGAGAGAGAGAGAGAGAGAGAGAGAGAGAGAGAGAGAGAACGCATTGTCTAAAGGTCTTGAATAAACTGCTTAGCAAGAAGAGCTCCGGTGTTGCGTCCTTCTTGCTGGACGAGGGGGATCACGACACCTAGTCGTTTCCCATCTCCCCAAAGATGTGTTCTCCATTTGCCCTGTTACTGATCTAAAAAGTGCACTTTTGTTAGAGCACTTATCAATTTTCCCACCCTTAGGAAAACTTTGACTTGATTTAAATATAGCAGAACACAACACATATAAATTCTATTTGTAAAGCATCCTTGACAATTGTTCAGGCTTGGTGGGTTTTTATAAAAGGGTAGATCTGACAATGTGAGAATGGACTTTCTGTAGTTTCAGACATCAAAGGAAGGAAATCAGGACACACTTCTACACATTCTGCAAGTATTTGTTGTAAAAACGTAATAGATTGTGCTGTTGTGCCAAACACCAGATGGGTTTTAATTAAAAGATTAATAAAAATGAGTTCTCAAGTTCTTATAGCTAATTTTTAGTGTGTCCTATGGGTGAGTTTGTTTTTCAGATTACCAGAAGTGTGCATGGAATTTACTTATTTTTTTTAGAAAACAAAAATGCCTGAAGATATATTGGTGCTTGGAGATATCATCTACACTTACCATCTACCTGGATTCTCAGGGAAGAAATCAGCATGATTCACAGACCCTTCCTCTCAGATTGAATAGCATGGTGACAGCCATCCCCCTTGCCTTCACTCTACTTCTGTAATGAGCTTGTGCTGATGCCTTCATTTCCTTCTTCACTCAGTGTGGGTGAGCCTCTGACATGACATAAAAACAAATGCAATGGATGAAACATAAATAAATAATTTGGAACTCTTTTCAAAATTCTGACATTAATTTCATAGGGTTTATGCCATGTGAAGTATAATAGCTCTATTTGCAAATATAATACTCCAAGGGTACTAACATTCCTTAATTCATCCCAAGAAGTATTTTAAATATTACCTTACTGAGGTATAGTTCACATGCCACAAAATACACTCAATTAAAGTGTCCAATTCATTGGTATTATATATTCATAAACATGTATAACTATCATTCCAATCAAATTATAACATTTCAAATCAAGTTTTGACTCCTGTTATTAACCTTTAACATATTAATTACTACCCTATAACCGTCTACTCATTCTAACATTAGGAAAACACAATTTAATTTCTGCCTCTAAATATTTGCATATTATGAACATTTTATATAAATGGATTAACATAATTTCTTCTCTTTATGACTGATTCCATTTCTTAGCATAATGGTTTCCAGACTTATTCACATTGTAGTATGTGGATGTACTTCATTGCTTTTTATTGCTAAATAATTATACCATTGGACATCTCATTTACCTATTTGACACCTGTTAGAAATTAAGGTAATTTTTATCTTTTGATATTGTGATGAACTCAAATATGAACGTTCAAGTACACATTTCCCTGTAGATATATGCATGCTTTTTTTTTTTTTTTTTTTTTGTCTTTCTTAGGAGAGGGATTCCTGGTCATACAGAAACTCTAGGTTTCTAAAGTGCTGCCAAAAGTGTCCAACATTCCTGCCAGCTGTGTGAGTGAATTCACTTTCTCTACCCATTCACACCAATTATTCTATTTTGTTTAGCTTTTGCTGTGGGGAAACATTCTGATCAAAAGGGTCAATTATCATCTGCCATTGAGAGAAGTCAGGGCAAAAACCTGGAGGTGGGAACTGAAGCAGGACCATGGAGGAGCAATGCTCACTGGCTTTCTCTTCATCACTTTTAAAGTGAGTTTCCTGTACAACCAGCACCACCTGCCGGGGGTGCCCTCACCCTCTGTGTTTTGGGCCAGTGGTGATTCACCTGCAGGCTTTACAGCAGGTAGGGAAAAAACAGTCCACAAAGATACAAGATTGAATCTTGGCTCAGACCCATTTCATTGTAACCAGGACCAGGACCATTGTAACTGGACCAGGACTTCTAGAGTCTGGCACATATTATTTTACTTTAACCAATTTAAGTACAGCACATTTTTTTTAAAAGTATTCAGATAACAATTAACTCAGTGCCAAGTACACAACAATTTATGACATGTTTACATTGAGATTCCTTACCCAGTATATCTGGCTTCTTTAACAAGAATGGGTATTGTTGACTCAGAGATAGTGCCCTATATTTAGAGTCTAGGGAGTTTGATTGAGTTATACGTAACACCTGGGGTGTTGGAATTGGCTTGGCTCTAAGATACCATAGAATTCACTTAGGCCATGTAAAGCACAAGTGACATCACTCATAAGAGTGCACTGTGTGGTCTAAAAACAGTGCTCAAGATATAGGGAAAAAGGTCTTAGATAAGTTAAAACAAATTCTGGGAGATGTAGCAGAGTCTGTCCCATCAGACAGCAAAGGATCACCAGCTTGTAAAACTACATCAATTTTAGCTGTCCAGGAAAAGCGCTTCCACACCTCAATCCAGTGAAGAGGTAAGGTTTGTGTTTAACTTTCCTGGCATCTCCAATGCTTATCTGTGTGCATAAGGTTTTTTTTTTTTTCTCTCTATGTGGGCCCTTTCGAACAATCATTAATGAGTTTAATGTATACACTTGTCTGCAGGAAATCTGGTAGAGATATTTTCTCCATTGAGGTCTTCTCACATGGATGACTTTAGCTTGAATAAAGTTGGTAAAGACCTAACAAGCACAATCCTTGTTAAAACACATCAATATATATTTATATTTAATATTTTCACAAGTTAATATCTATTTATCTTTAATTCATCACCAAACCAACTTACTCAGCATAGTGATATTTCTTTTAATCTGGAAGGTATTTGAAAATGTTACTTGTTATTAATACTCATGGTAACAATGCTTGAACCCTCATTTTAAAGTCTTTAATATTCTGGCAACATTGATCTTTCCTAATTTAATTTTTGTTTCTGTTAGGTCCAGTTCTCTACTTCTCTTGGTCTTAGCTGTCTCAGTATTCATTAACCTTGTTCATTTCTGTCTGTTTTTACCTTATAAGTGGTTTTACTAATGCAAATCAAAACCCAAATTAAAATATTCCTATTCTGAATATTTTTCCTAATTTACATCAGTAAATATTGCATTTTTCTTTCTGTGAATACATTTTACATCTGTATCAAAGATCATATGCTTGGCCGGGCGGTGGTGGCGCACGCCTTTAATCCCAGCACTTGGGAGGCAGAGGCAGGCGGATCTCTGTGAGTTCAAGACCAGCCTGGTCTACAAGAGCTAGTTCCAGGACAGGCTCCAAAACCACAGAGAAACTCTGTCTCAAAAAACCAAAAAAAAAAAAAAAAAAAAAGGATCATATATCATATGCTTGTTTTTTTCTCTTTAATTGAACTGAAAATCTGGGGAATCAGAACTATGCTGAACACATTTTTGTGAGTTTCCGTTATCCGGGAGCCCCTCAGCAAATAGTTACAAGCATGTATATTTAAAGATGCAATTGTGATCTCATTTATTCCTCAGTGTTACATCACTTGAATAGTGAAGCCTTGATACTGATTCCTAGCACTGGCAGAAATGAAGAACACTGATAAGTTAAAAAAAAAAAGTGGGATTGCTATTGTTATACGTAATAGTCTAAAGATTTGTCTATTTAACAAACTGGAAGAAGTTCCATAGAACTACGTACTATAAAATATTTTATAGTATAAATTATATAATATACTAATTACTGGAAACTGCTTTTCTGAGGAACATTTTTAGCACCTTAGAGAAAATGGAAGTATATATTTTCCTCCCATGGGGGTCTGAGGTAAGCCTTCTGGACTGGCTGACAGCCCTGCTCCAGGCAATGCTTTAGGTCCTGGCTTTCCAGCTGTTTCCTGGTTGTGCTTTAGAGATTTGTCCTCATTTGCTTGTGTGGAGCCAAGCTCAGTTGCTTCTGTCTTCCAGATTGTGAAAAGGGAATGGGAATACAAAGGCTCTATGAAGGTTTGAGAGGCCAGGCCTGAAAGTGGTGTCACTTCTGCTAACCTCAATGAGAAGAACTCATTTAGTTAGTGACATGAGCTCATAAGTGGCAATGGGAAATGTAAGTGCGTGCTAGGCAATTTTATTAGCAATAACTTTCTGAGCATTCTGGAAAAGATAGGATTGATTGTGAGCAAATGTCAGTGTCTTCCTCCACATGTGTCCTGAGCAACCCCTTAATTTACTAAAGAAAACACTGAGGCTGCGGAGATTATCATTACCACCTATATAACCTCAGACTCATAAGTCCTATCACAGAATATGACCATACCCTTAACATTTTAAGTTCCTTCACTTTCTCCCTCGACTGTTGAAGATTTTCTCTATATGAATGTATCTACTTACATAATCATCCCTTTATCCTTTTTGAGGTCTTAAACAAAAACTTCTACTAGAGACAACTTCTCCCATCTGTCTAGCATTGAGCACCCAGTTGCCAAGGAAATAACTAGTAAATGCTGGATGCTCATAGATCTATGTTTACATAGATGGTGAGTGGTTGAGAGGGTGAAAGCGCAGGAACTTAAAACATGAAGGGCACGGTAGTGAGAACACTACCGTGTAGGAATTACAAACTCGAGGTGACATAGGTGGTTAATTGTGTCAGTGCAGCCTCAGTGCTCTCACTAGTAATAAAAAGTTGGTCAGGATATGTGTGTAGGAGGACATTGACAGTTGCCCACAAATCAATTTGATCCTTTTCAGAATGCTCAAGGAATTATATCTGATAGGATTAAGTAATTATAAGTTCCTTCTTTGTAATCGAGATTACCTGCTCTATACTGAGAATACCCACTCAGTATCACATATCGACCACTACTGTTCAGTGCTGATGAGATGCTGGAGACACAGTATTTGACAGTTACCATTTTCTGTGAATTGTGCTCAATAATCTGTGTCACCTGGCACAATATAACTTTGACCACAGTACCTTAGTAAGCATAATAATACTTTCTTCCCCCAACTATATACAATCTTGGGGTGTTGTGTGATGTTTTACTTTTTTTTTTTTTTTTTTGGCTTTTTTACTCTTTAGGTCTTTTGGGGAATCTATGACCCAGCTCCAAAATAAATCACACACACAGAATCTTAGTCTTAGTTATAAATGCCCAATTTAGTTTGATTTGCTTCTAGTGAGTTTTTCTTAAACTAACTCATCTATCTTTTGCCTCTGGACCTTTTTTCTTACTTTCAGTCTTACTCCGCAACTTGGTTGTTGAGTGGGTGCCCCCTAGTGTTCTCCTCTCCTTGTTGTCTCTTTCTCTTTTTCTTGGTTCTCCTTCTATGTATACTCTTTGCCTGCCAGACCCACCTATCCTTGCTCCTGCCTTAGTATTGGCCATTCAGCTCTTTATTAGGACCATCAAGTGTTTTAGACAGGCAAAGAATCACAGCTTCACAGAGTTAAGCAAATGAAGCATAAACATAATTCACACACCTTAAAACAATTTTTTCCAACATCATGGAATTAGTCCAACACACAGAAAATGTATTAGAATAATTAGTGCTTGATGAATTTAAGTTTCTGCTGCTGTTTCTGTTATCACTCCCCATAATATTACTGAATTTGTTATCTTTGAAACAGAAAAATACTTAACCGTTATAACTAGCATTTCATTAATATATAAGATGTTTAAGGGACTCTAGGTTAGCAACAGGAATTTTTCTTATTTTTAAGTATAGATATACTCTTAAATAAAAGTTATGATTACATTGATGCAAAAATACTCATTAAAATGCTGGCAAATTGAATCCAAGAACATATCAGAAGCATCATCCACCATGATCAAGTCAACAATACCACTTTTGGGTATATACCCAAAGGATGCTCAAACATACCACAAGGACATGTGCTGAACTATGTTCCTAGCAGTGTTGTCATAGCCAGAACTTGGAAGAAACTTACATGCCCCTCGACCAAAGAATGGAAAAGGAAAATGTGGTCCATTTACACAATGGAGTACTACACAGCAGAAAAAAATAATGACATCTTGAAATTTGCAGGCAAGTGGATGGAGCTAGAAGACATCATATTGAGTGAGGAAACCCAGACCTAGAAAGACAGTTATCACATGTACTCACTCATAAGTGGTTTTGAACATAAAGAAAGAAAATCAGCCTACAAATCACAATCCCAGAGAACCTAGACTACAATGAGGACCCTAAGAGAGGCATACATTGATCTAATCTTTATGGGAAGTAGAAAAAGACAAGATCTCCTGAGTAAATTGGAAGCATGGGGACCATGGAAGAAGGTTGAAAGGGAGGAGAAAGAGGGGGGAGCAGAGAAAATTATGTATAGCTCAATAAAATCAATTAAAAGGTATGGTCAGTATACCAAGATAATTTAATTTAGACCTTGGCATACTCTGTAGCAGTTATAATCTCAGCACAGCGGAAACACTGACAGATTTGTATACTCTGGTTTTAATTTTCAGTTAAGTAATTCTATGACTTGCTAATTTAATATCTTTGTGGGGAAATTCTGAACATCAATATTGTCATAATCTGTTCAGGTTATATTATTAGACTTAAAGTAAATTAGTTCATTTCACCTATTACTTTATCATGCTAAAATCTCCAGAAAGGTAGGTAAATAAATGGTTTCTTTTATTTGATAAATAAATCATTTAGTTTGAAACGAGTCCAGTAGCTAAAACACTCATCAAGCATGCTACTAGTGCTTTTTATTCATCTGTAAATTTTTATTCCATATTCCTGAAAATCATTTGTCTCTTCTCCCATCCAGCGATCTAACAAGAAAGCCAAGAGTCCTTGTCTCTCAGGCAGGGCAAACATGTGGCTATCAAAAACAGAGTTATTTTTGTTATGTCTCAAGAGCAGCAGTAACAGCAGTTTTAGGCAGTTTTAGACATTTACCTTCTGTCAATGTTGTCCCTTCCTTTTTTTTATTGTCTTAAAGAATCCACACCCATTCACATACAGCTAATGCTCAATGGACTCTGAGTTTTAAAAAAAGAGATTAATGTTGTTGGAGTGAAAAATAGGTGAAGTTGAGATGAATCACTGGAAGAGAGGGAATAGGGAAATAGGTTTGGTCAAAACATTGTATTCACGTATGAAACTATTAACATGTTTATGCTTTTATCGCCAATAATTCACTTCAAAATGTATTAATTCTTTATTTAATGAGAATTTATGTTGCTACTGACCTCATAAAATAATGAATTTCATATAGGGTAATGCTCTATAAATTTGTGTGCTTTATAATTGATTGTGCTGTAAAACAATTAAAATTAAAATTTGTAGATATTTGCCAGGCGGTGGTGGCGCACGCCTTTAATCCCAGCACTAGGGAGGCAGAGGCAGGTGGATCTCTGTGAGTTTGAGGCCAGCCTGGTCTACAAGAGCTAGTTCCAGGACAGAAACCAAAAGCTACGGAGAAACCCTGTCTCGAAAATCCAAAAAAAAAAATTGTAGATATTTGATATGAATTTGATATGATCACACATAACATGGATGCTCATATGTAAACAAAAGAATTTAATAGATTCGGTGGTTTAGATTTAACATATGTATAATGGAGGCATTTTTCATTGAACACAGATATAAGAAGAAAGGAAATTACTGATAATAAGGATACAACTAATGACAAGTGAAGTTATCTTATGAAATGACCTTTTAGAAAGTGTAACTTTGGCTAAATTAAGGCTTAACTGTCAAAATCATCACTGATGTTGCTTGATGCAATGAGCAAGTCAACCATGTTCATATAAAAAAGTGAAAATATAAATAATAAAATTATTTCAGTTGACATTCTCAAGAAGATTGAATACTTATAGGTTTATAAAGACAAAAAAGTATAGCTATGTCCTAAAACTAATAAGAATTCAAAACCTGAAGTTATTGTGCTTATGAGTTAAATTATACTGGAGAGTGCTGTGGATTTCTCTTGCTTTCAGATAATTCTCCTGAGATGGAAGCACTTATTTTAGAAAGCAAATAATCACTGCTTTGGTCTCTCCTTAAATTCATCAGTCAATTTGAAAACATCCAAATGATAGAGTTCAGAATATTAATAAGTGTAGTAACATAAAGATTCAGTTTTAAAATCTTTTAAGTTATGCTCATAAGTGATTTTTTTAAAATTGTATTTTATGATAAAGTGCAATGGTAAACATCGCTACTTAAAATAAGACAATATTGAATTGCACCTGAGATGACAAGTTTCCACGTCTATTTTTGTAAATGATACATTTATGATTATTTACTTTTATATTAACAAAATAATTGTATTATATGTCAATATTTTCCTGGTAGTTAAAATATTGTCTTGACATCATTTCATTTTAATCTTTGTAATTTGAGGGATACTAACAAACTGTGCCACTAGAGGTCACTAGTGATCTATATTTTACTAGACAGTTGTTTTAAAATGATGTAATTGGATAAAATACTATGTGTGGCTTCTGGGTTAAAAAACATTGCTACAGTAAAAGTCTAAATTTAGACAGAGGTGCTTAAAGGAGAAAATATCTTCCTTGAGAAGCTAAGTAATTCTACAGAGGTAAGTAGCGACTGTGTTCATGTACACATGGAGAATTAATGAGTGTATTAATTGGAGGCAGTCTGTTGAAGGCAAACATGGAATGAGACCGCCTTCAGTGAAATCGTTGGAATGTGACCGAGGACTCAGCTCAGTAAGGACAGCTCGGTTGGACTCTGTCTCCATGGCTCCCTGGCTAGAGGATGGATTCAGCCTCTACTGTCCTAAATGAAGGCTGCAGGCTCCATGATTCCAGTAATCTCTTCTAGGCTTATCCACGAGTGTCTGTCAGATTCTGAAGTTTCTTTGGAAGAGAATGTAATTACCCTTACCCTTTAATCTCAAGCAGATAGACACGTATTGAGAAATCAACAACATACAAAAAGTATACTTTTATGTTTGTATTTTAAATGTAAAAGAGGAAAAAAATAATTAACATTGCTGGTAGTAACTTGTTACAAGTGACTTCATAGAAGGGTAGGAACCCATTCATTGCCTTCAAGTCTTTATGACATTTTAGATCAAGTGTACCTAATTTTGAATCATTTGCTTTAAGAATTATATCAATGACACCTAACTCAGTATTTAACACTGATGAATCTATTTTAAGAGTCAAGCATCTGGCTGTAGCTCCTACCTACTGTGGTCCATAGCAATATATAAAAATTTCTATCCAGCATTTTAATTATTAATTCAATAGTTGATGAACATCTAGGCTCTTTCTAACCTCTAACTCGTGAATAGACCAACAGTAAACATGAATATACAGTTACACTGTAGTAAAACATTGATTCTTTTGTGTATATGCCTAAGAATAGTGTATATGTGTAGGCAGAAACTGCTCATTTCTCAGCTTCCCAGATCTGAAATTATCACAGAAAACTGTATTAATTGCAATAATGTTTGGCCAATAGCATAAACATATTTCTAGCTAGCTCTTACATCTTAAATTAACCCATTTCTATTATTTTATATTTTACCACGAGGCTTATGGTTTACCAGACTGTCATGATTGTGTCTTTCTTCTCTGGCAGCTACATGGCATCTCACTGACTTCACCTACTTTTCTCCTCTGTCTCTGCTTGCAATTCTCACCTTGCCCTATTATGTACTGCAATAGGCCGAAAGCAGCTTCTTGATTAACAATGGTATTTACAGCATACAGAAGGGAATCCCACATCATCGCCCCCTTTTCTGTCTAAATAAAAAAAGGAAGGTTTTAACTTTAACATACCAAGATTACAAACAACAAAACAGTTATCAAGGAAGAATTATAGTTACAATATTTATATCTACTTTATTTTTTATTATTACTAAGGAAAACTATAACTATCTATTGTTCATCTCCATCAAAGACCCCAGAAGGATGTAATAATACCTAAGTTAACAGGAAGTGCAAGGTAAGCAACTTCCAAAACTGTAGAATTGACAGAGACATCTTGCTTCCTGGACAGTCACCCAAAATTCTTCTATATCACTGCAGCATTCATATTCACTCACAGAATGGCCCCCAAATGTTTGGAGCTGACATCTGCCGCACACTTTGGGCCCCATATTTGTGTGCCCAGTTGGAGTCAGGAAGAAAGTAGCTGAGACCATGCCTGTGGCTCAGCTTGTACTCCCACCAGCAGTGCATAAACATTCCCATTTCCCTACTTCCTTGCCTGTGTGTTTTGTCATTTATTTTATTGATCTTGGACATTCTTACTGGGGAAAGATAAAATTTCAAAGTAATTCTAGTTTGCATTTCCCTGATGCCCGATGAGTTGAACATTTTTTTAAGTTTTTCTCAGACAGTTGTGTTTCATCTTTTAAGGAATCTATTTGTCTGTACCCAACATTTTAATTACTTGTTTCTTTTCTTGGTGTTCAGTATCTTTAGTTCTTCATACATTCTGGATACTAACCCTCTACCAGATGTGTGATTGGTAAGGATCTTCCCCCTTTCCATAGACTGCTACTTTGTTTGGATAATTTGTCCTTTGTGGTACAGACGCTTTTCATCTTCGTAAGGTTCCAGTTTTCAATTGTTCGTTTTAAGGTCTGTGCTTTTGGCATCTTGTTCAAGAAAGCCCTTTCCTGTGCCAATAAGTTCAAGCTTATTCTCTACTTTCTCTTCTGTTAGATTCAGGGTATTTCATTTTATGTTGAGGTCCTTGATGCATTTGGAGTAGAGGGTTGTGCAGTGTGATAGACAAGTGCATATTTTTATTCTTCCACATGTAGCCATTCAGTTTGACTAGAAGCGTTGGTTGAAGATACTGTCTTTTACTTATCCATTGTGTATTTTTTGGCTAGTTTATAAAAATCCAAGCAGGTATTTAGGTGTATGGAATTATGCCTGGGTCTTCAATTTGATTCTGATGATCAGCATATCTGTTTTTAATTCCAGTACCATGCTGTTTATTACTATGGCTCTGTAAGACAACTTGAAATGTGGGGTGCTGATACCTCCAGTTGTAATTTTATTATTCAGAATTGCTTTAGCTAGCTTGTTTTTTTCCTGCCATTGATATGCTCTTTGAATTAAGGCAGTTTGGAACTGAGTAAAAATCATTCTCAGATGACAACTTTTGCTTACATGTTCAGTACTGTTTTGAAACATTACACTAAATGTATGTCATATGAACCTGGCCTCATATCTATCACTGAAAAGGTAATTAGCTTGGAATTTTTTGTTCTTTTTTTTTGTATGTGATTCAAGGTATAAAACCAAAGTAGAAATCCAAATTATAACAATTTAAACCTTTAAATACAGGTTTCAAGACTCTCAGACAACTGTAAATTAAGAGGGCTGTCTTTTTAAAAGAGGCAAGGCCCAAAATACGTATAAAATTTCTCTCACAGACATGGGTAAATTGGAACTGTACATGCACAGGGAGAGAGTCCAAGCAACACACAAAAATAACTCAGTTTGCAATCTAAAATGTTAAGCTGTGAAGATTTCCTGCAAACCACAATGATGGCATAATTGACATTTAAATGTTTCTAATGAGGACACTTAATAGAAACCTCAGAACCACTATGACATGGAAATAACGACAATATCCTGAGGACTAAACCTTCATTCTAAGATGATGGCTAAAGTGAATTCCTGTCTAGAAAAGTACAAAATGAAAACCACACAAGTTCAAGACGCATCACACGTATTTCAGCTGCCAAACCCCACAATTACCTGTAGTGTAGCAATCTGCTTGAAATTTAAACATTCTCTTCTGGAAAAAACAAGGAGGTGCACAGGTTTGGGGGAGTCACACAAACTTGTACAATGTCAGAAAGTTCAGAAAGTTCCAAGACTATTAAGACTCCTTCTCAAGGTTATAAAAGAAGCAGCAAGTACTGAGTTGCTAAGAGGTGAGGGTCTTCCTGGCTGGGTAGCCTCAAAGTTGTGCAGTGAATTTCAAGATGTAGACTTGGCAAGTCAGCACCTATATTAGGCTAGGCTATTTGGTAAGACAGTTGACTTTGAGTGACCTATATACCTGTAAGCAACCCTTCAACAATAGTGTAGAAAGTAGCTAAAATAAATTCACCAATCCACTATGCTAGACCTGGCTAAAACTGTTCATTTAGTTTCTAGCCAGTGTGATGTGTGGAGTGAACAAACATTTTTTCCCATCCCCCCAGGAAGGCCACATGGAACTAATCTGCAAAAAGATTTGATAGCCCATAGTTTGACTGTACATAACTGGCAGTGTGAAGGTTAACCAAAGTTACTGTCCGAGTAAAAAGAGTAAAGGAAAAACTGGACCTGTAAAAGTAAACCACAGAGACAACTCCTAAGATGACTCAAATGTTAGTATCAAAGACTGGATTTTAAATAGGCTCCTGTATATATGTTGAAGGATTTAAATTAAATGATGCTGAACAGATAAAGAATCTAGGAAGAAACCCCAATAGTATTTGGCTAGCTTGTTTTTCATCAACTTAACACAAGCTAGAATCATTTGGGAAGACTGCTTCCTCCCTTCCCACAAGACAGTAAATTTACATGAAGTTGATTCCTAACCTCAATCTGTAGATACATTTCCACCTTACTATTATTAGATCCCAGTCAATTGCAGGTAAAACACAGTGGCAACTTAACCATAATTAAGGGAGGATTTTTGGATTACATACATGGGTAATGAGGGTTATGACACACATAGATGTAAAACCCTTAAATTACAGGTTTGCAGCAGTAAAATAACCAGGAAGAGGGTGACGGAGTACTGTGTTGGCAAAGCTCTAACTTTTCATAGAGTAAAAGAACTAAGAGTAAGAAAGATGTCATCAGAATTAACCCTTTGCCGTCACTCATGCATCTCCCAAACTATAGCAAGTCTGATTATATGCTCAGTGTTAGTTATTCTATTTAAAGAAAATAGGCCCCCAAATTCAGATTTAATAGTAGAGATTGTGTTACTCATTAACAAAACTACAACCAAGTCTCAACAATATGTTGTTTAAGGAATTCACTTACTGTAAAAAAGTGATTTAAGTAGGTGAAATTATAAGGATAAGAGAATCTACACTATGTAAATGATAGCTGATGTGAGTATATTAAAATAATACAAAATGCATCTCAGGGCAACCAGCACTACCTGAAATAAACAGGATCATATTTTTGGTGATTTTCACAAGATAAAAGGATAAATTAACCAAGAAGACAAATCAAAAATAAATACTATGCACCTAATATTAAGGTGTGAGACACATACATCATAAACAAGCAGAACTAATAAGGAAAATCAAAACACAAATACTATGGAAGAGTTTGGCACTTTTCTATCAGTACTTGATAAAGCAATTTGTTACATTATTGAAAAACATATACATTTTTATTCTTGACCAGATTGCTATTCAGAGCACATTGTCCTACGATTGTGAAGATAAAGCATCAATGGGTAGTAAATATTTCTCACCGCTATTCAACTGACTGCACTTGATAGAGTATGTACTATACTGCAAATTACAAAAAGATCAATGATCTATGAAAATATCATGTATTTAGAAATGAAACAATTCTTGTATACAAATAAGTAAATTTTCAAAGGAGAAAGAAAAGTAATTAAACCTTGTCTTAAGAAAACAAGAGCCTTTATCCAATAATTGATGGAACCAGATGCAGAGATTCACAACCAAGCACCTGGCCGAGCTCCAGGAATCCAGTCGAAGAGAGGGAGGAAGGAATATATGAGCAAAGGAGGTCAAGATAAAGTTGGAGAAACAGAGACAGCTGAATCAACCTCATGGAAAATCATGAACTCTAGACGGACAGCTGTGGAGGCTCCATGGGCCCTAACTAGGTCCTCCCTGTGTGGGAGACAATAGCGAAGTGTGGAGCTCCTGGCAGTGGGTCCAGGATCTATCCCTGGTGTAAAAGCTAGCTTGTTGGAGCTCATTCTCTATGGTGGGATGACATGCTCAGCCTTAGTGCGGCGGAGATGGGCTTGGTCCTGCCCCAACTTAAGGTGGCAGACCTTATTGACTCCCTGTTGGTGCCCTTGCACTTTGGGAGGAGTGGGTGGGAGGTAGGCTGTAAGGGAGGCAAAGGAGAGGCAGAAAAAGGGGTGGGAGGGAGAACTGTGGTTGGAATGTAAAATAAAATTAAAAATAAATAAATAATATTAAGAAAAGAAAACAAACCAAAAATTAGGTGGAGTTCTCCTGAAGAACGACTTCTGAGGTTCACCTCTGGCCTCCACATGCATAATACATACATGTGCATGTAAACACATATGCAAAAATGCACTCGCCCACACATGAACATGTACACACAAATACCACATTGTACCTCATTACTATGCACAAACATTTTGTGTTCATAAATAATAAAATACATTAATTAAAAAATACCTAAGTGATAAATTTTCATGTAGTCACAAAAAAATGAATTCAATGATATTTTGTGGGATTTTTATTGTTTGTCTCACAATGTTTTGTCTGGACTTTTATTTTCCCCTCATATCTTTTGCTCGTATCTTATGGTTTCTGGTTTTGTTTGTACAGGGTTTTCTGTGTGTAAATATGTGTGTGTCTCAAAGTCTTTATGTGTTTCTTGTTGCTTTTCTTTGACTCTTTTTTTTTTCCTGTTTGTTTGATTTGTCCTATGCTGGTGGGTTTGTTTTTATTTTATCTAATTCTACATTATTATTATTATTATTATATGACTGTATTCTAATGAGAGAGAAAAGAAGGTGTGAATTTGGGAGGGTGGGGATGTGGGGAGGATCTGGAGGAGTTGGTTGAGGTAAAATCATAATATGAATATAGTGTTTTAAAATCTATTTTTAATAAAAATAATGGTTTTCTTCAAAAATATTTGCATTTTGAAGAGAAAACGGGCATTTTTACATCACTGCCGACACAGTGACTTACAAGTCAGTCCTTAGTGTGTGGTTTTTGAACTTCTGCTATTAAGATTTATGATGTTCCCCTGGCCTCATGTGGCACTTTACATCATCCTGACATAAAGGCATTGGGGTAAGAGGGTGACCTTAACTATCTAGGAGCTGTCTGTAAGTCCCAGCCTGTTCCTGCCTGAGCGAATCCACAGGGAGTACCTAGGTAATACTCAGCAGGACTTGGATAGCTCTCTTTCACTTCTGGAAAGGATCTCTGTGAAAACAGTGTCAAAGAGGCAGGGCAAGAATTTGCAATACTGCTAGCCAGGCTGATGCTGGGCGAGACTAGCAACCTCACCAGAGGCTGGCTGGCAGCCTGACATACTTTTCCCGTGATGCTCTTTCCATTGTTTCCTCCTTGCCTGCTGCTCAGGTTTTCTCCCATTGCTTGACAACATCCTCCTGTTGGCCACATTGTCTTATAAACACAACAAAACTAAACCAAAAAAAAAATCTAAAAAAACTCCTTTTGTTTTTGCTGAATAATATTAAATTATAGATTGGAAACCAAAAACCATGGGTAACCAATTATCTATGCATACCCAAATTTGTTGCCATCAGCAGTTTGTGAGACTTCAAGATAATCTTTGTCCCTTGGTCCGCATGTCAGTGCAGTACTTTGTATCTCTCTCTCTCTCTCTCTCTCTCTCTCTCTCTCTCTCTCTCTCTCTCCCTCCTTCTGTTTCTCTTTCCTCCTTCAATCAAAAAGTCTTTGTTGACAGTTCAGTTCTAAGCAAAAAGGGTACAGAAGTGAAAATTTTTATTCTTCACTTAAATGACAGAACTTGGGAAATGAAACCTCTACTGTAACCCACCATGTTTATTGTAAGAGTGGGCAAAACTCTGGCAGAGGTGTGTGGGTAGGTGTGCTTTTTTGAAAAGCATTTTTTGTGGTGTCAAAAACCTTAAAGTAAACCAGGGAATGAGTTGAGTCACTAAAATACCCTCCGAAGCTGGAGTCACTTTGGAAAAAAGATACCTCACTTGAGAAAATCCCCCACAGACTTGCCCACAGGACAATCTGGAATATTCTTGATTGATGATTTTTGTGGAATGGTCAAGCTCACTGCAGGCAGTGAAACCCCTGGGAAGGTATCCTGGATGCTATAACAAAGGTTCACAAGAGCACACCTGTGTACTATAACCAAGGTTGAGCAAGCAGGAGAGTGTTCTTCCATAGCCTCTGCTTCAGTTTCTGCTTCCAGGCTCTTGCCTTGAGTACCTGCCCTAACTTCTCTTAGTGATAACATATCACCCAAGAAGTGTAAGACGAAAGGAATATTTCCTACTCCCCAAGTTGCTTTTGCTCATAGTATTCATCAAAACAATAAAACAACCTTAAAACAGCCAAGAAGTCAAGAAGAAGGTAGACAAGGCAAGTGTTCTGAACAGAGGGGTTACCTTGCTATGTTAGAACCAATGCCACAGAGCCCAAATGTCTTGTTCTTAAAAGTCTTCCTGTATCACCTATATTTTAGTGTCTTTGAAGTGTAGTCTTTGTAAAGACAACAGTTCTTCTCGACAAAGGGCTCTATGCCTCCAGGTTCTTAGTGTTATCTAAAACTGGAAAAATGGTAAATATCTCTGTCAGATATTGAAAAAGGAGCATGAACACAGGCTAATTCTCATCATCTAATGCTGCAGGTGACCGAAGTCACTATTGCCTCTATGATGGGATTGTAACTACTTTGCTGTGCACAGGTGCCTACCTTAAAATGACTTAAATGTAGTTTGAATGAGCACGTTTCTTCCTGTATAATTGTTATTACTGAAGTTATTGCTGAAAATGTGGCAGAAGAGTACGGGAGAGATAATCACCTAGATCCTTGAGCCACCACCCGTGATTTTGATTAGGAGACTCCCTCAGTAGAATTGCATCCACTCTGCCTAATCCCCGTCTGCTGAATGCTCTTGTGTTTGCTTGAAAATATCTTCTGAGAAAAGATGATTTCCTGGCCACTGCCCATGCGTTCCTCCTTCTGACTCTAGCCCTGAAGGAGTAATTTCTTAGTTATGCCGCTGGGTTTCTATACACACCCCACCTATGCTGTAGACAGAAAGCATCCTACCAAGCACATATTTATTGCTCAAATATCCTGTGAGCAGCAGTGGGAAGACATGTTTCCAACATTCCTACCAAATGTTGAATTCCACATCTTCCCAAACCACTCTGGTTTGCTTTTGAGTCATTCCTCTTCTGTTTGTTTGTGTTGTCAAATCTCCTACCGTTTATCTCCCCTTGAATTCCATTTTTCTGGCTCAGCAAAGCGGTAGTTATAAGAAGACATGGTGCTTTTTGCCCGTTGGTTCTCCAGAATTAGTGTATTCCTGCTGATGAATGGTCAAACGTTTTGAAAAATCTTAAGATTTGAAACATTATCCTTCCGGTTTTGTAGCGTTTTTGGTGTAATCTCACTCCCGCATATTTAAAGAAAAGACTTTACCTCCTAAACTCCAGTTTATACTTTGGACTTGAAAGCATCTCTTTCACAAATGCTAAGCTAACGTGACCTTTGTGTAGCCTGCTTTATGAAAATCACACAAGCTGGCAGTTAAAGAAGTTCTTTACAGTGAGTGTGTCCAACACAGCTATCTGCTCACACCTTGTCTTATTTTACTGTTCTACTTTTGACAAACAGATAATGAAGAAAGGAAGGGAGGGAGGACAAAGAATAAAAACCTGTACTTTGTGTTCAGAGAGCTAGGACCAAAATAACCTTAACTATTGTGTTCTTTCCAGCCTGACCAAAGGTGGTATGGTCTCAGACTGGGAACAATTTGTCTCCTTGACTTTTGGTGTCACTAGAGGAGAATGGGGAGTGACATTATCTATTCTAAACACTGTTTGCCAGAGTTACAAACTACAGCTTAAACAAACCTAAGAATACACACAATACCACTCTGCATTCCATATATTTAAAAAAAAAAAAAAAACAAGCAAGCATGAGTGGTCCTTACCATTTCACATGCTTCTCCTCTTTGTCAATGTCTTCACCAATGGCTCCAAGACTATTTTTTAAATATAAACTGTCATGTTTTCTGAGGATAGGTGAACCTTTAATCATTTCTGATATGCCTGGGAATTTGCTTAAGGCATAGCTTTTATAGAGCTAGGCTAAAAATACACCAGAAACTTTGAACTGCTTTCTCCCTCTCTCCAAACCATATGAGTGGCATACAATCTTTAGGAAAACAGCCATAATATACAAGACATTTCCAAGCAGCAGCCTAATATTCTGCTAAATAAATAATTGTGCTTATTTGGGAAATAGCTAATGTGATTACTCTTAGATTACCTTTTAAAAACCTGAGCAGGCATTTTTACTGATATGTTTATAAACACATATACATGCACAAATATATCAATTAAATAATATGTATTATTATGATAATAATAAAAAATATATATATAATAAAAACACACAATTAGCTGAAGAGTATTTGAGTCCTTCTTACATTCTGCTTACTTTAAATAATGCTTACATGCACATTAGTGCTTTGGCTTTTCAATTTGGGAGTATATTTCTAGAGGTGAAATTGCTGGATGAGAGATATTCTCTTTTCTAAGTAATCATGCACAAGTATCCCAACCTTATATACATTTTTGATTTTTACTATTCAGTGTTTGCTTGCAAGTATGTACATGTATGTGATAATCACTTACTGAACATTTGCTATTGACAAGATGTCAGCAAAAATCAAGGACAAATAAGGTGTCAGACTTTCTTTCTCTCTCTCTCTCTCTCTCTCTCTCTCTCTCTCTCTCTCTCTTTCTTTTGTTTTTAAGCAGGGTCTCTGTATATCATGGCTGGCCTAAACCTACCAGACTGACCTCAAGTTCATTTACTTTATATATTGTCTATCAGTCTTAATTATTTACATTTTTTTGTATTTAAATATTTTATGTGGCCTTGCATATTATTCAACTATACAAATGCAGGAAATATTTGCATATACTACCAAATATTAAATTTTTCCCCAGAGTCCTTAAGAAAGAAACACTGTATTCTCTTTTTATATGCTCAATATAAAACAGCACTATAGACAGATGAAACAAACTTTTTGCAGCCACTCTCTTTTTAATGTTTACTAAGAGATGAAAACTGAATTATGTACTTAATAAGCACCATCTATGAAATGGAAAATGTTATGCTTATATTAGGAATAAAGACTTTCGACTTACTGAGCTGTATCCCCCACTCTTTAGCTGTTTGTAAATTGTTATGTCTTGATATGACCACATGATGGGACCTCAGTGTTAGCTCCACTGCTCACCAATGTACTGTCAGTATCCTCTCCTCAATTTCCCGATGGACGTACAAGTTGTTTTTTGTCACCTTAACATAAACTAGAATCTTCTACCAGCCCATGTCTTCTAAGGCATTTTCTTGAGTACTAACTGATGTGGTTAAATGTTACCTGTGGGATGCTTGTATAAGAACCAGGCCGAACAAGCCTTGAAGGTAAGCTAGTAATCAACACTTCCTCATGGGCACTTCCTCATTAGTTCCTGTCTCCAGATTCCTGGTTGAGTTCCTGCTCTGACTTTCCTCAGCAAATTACTGTGAAATGTAAGTGTGACCCAAATAGATTCTTTTTCTTTCCAAGGTGGTTTTGACCAGTGTTTGATCATAACAACAGAAGGTAACTAGTACAGTGACTGATTTATATTTATATAATATGTTACTATTTAACATAGACAAAATGGAAATTTAAATAGTCTCCTATATGGAATCATACATTTATAAAATTTATGAGAACATATATTGGAACATTTGAGCAGGAATGTACAAATGGATAAATTTTCATTTTATAATTTCCAGTTCCAAGAAAATTAGGAAGAATCCATGGCTTCAAAGTGCATCCACATTTATTTTTAATGAAATGAAGGATTTATTCCTTTCATGAAGTCTTCCAGAGAGGGTACCACATATAGTCAACATCAACTTTGTCTGGCTTCATTCTGAATAAAACTATAGAAGTGGCTTCTGAAATGATTAAAGTACTAAATTCCAAGTTAGGGTTCATGTGTTCATGCCTTTATGTATAGGCTGAGCAATCTTGAGAAAATCAAAATTACTTTATTGGTTGGTTTCTCACTATTATAACAAGCAAACAAATGCTGTCTACCTCACAAGTTTGAGAGAACAGAAACGTGGGTAGTAAAGTTATCAATCATTATTAACATCTGAAACTACAGAGTGTGTAATGACATTACTTCACAAATGTGTTGAGAGTGCCATCTAATCCACTGACAGTCATATAAAAGAAATCCTGGAAGAAATTTTCTCTGTTTGAGGTGAAACATTGATGGACACTCATGTGGCCTGGTGTCAGGTCTTCCGGCACAATCTAAGATGACACTGTTGTCTTCCTTAGACCTCTAACTTGTGTATAGCAGCACATTGTTAAATTTCTCCATAATTACAAGAGCTAACCCCTTAAAAATCTCTTAAGAGTATTTATGTTTAACCAGTATTTGTTTTGTTTCTCTAGAGAGCTCTAATATACTAGAAGACAGGTCAGAATGCTGTTGCCCAGAACAGAGATAAGATATATATGATTCAAGAGAAATCTAGATTTAAGAATTTATGAAACTGACAGATAACCCACTAATATATCCCCAATCCTAGTTTGTATCCTAGTGTTCAGCTAATTCCTTCAATGAATATGGAAAACAAAAGATCATCAAAAATATTATCTTAATAATGGATGTGTATTATAACAGATGTTATGCAGTTTATTCTGCTAGACAGAGGAGGGGCTTTCTGTCGTGGATACCATTAAAGATAGCCAAATTACTCAGCTTTTCTTCTTTCTTCTTCTTTTTCTTTTTTCTTTTTTGCTATTATTTTAAAGTTCTAAAAAACCATGAAAATGAATAGATGGCCCTTTGAAGTCCAAGACACTTTCTGGAAAATATCAGAAGAAAGGAACCCAGCCCATGAAGGGCATATTCCAGGGAATTTGGCATGCTACATTTAGGAATTTTCCACATCCATAAATTGCCTTGCCCATCTGACACTGTTAAAAGGGATTGGCAGTGTAAAGCATTTTGTATTGATTTTTGAGATAGGATCTCATTGTATTCCTGGCTGACCTGAACCTTTATGTAGACCAGGGAAGCCTCAAACTTACAGAGATCTACCTGTCTATGCTTTCTAGGTGCTAGGATTAAAAGCATGAGCCTCCTTTTCTTCATGGTTTGCCATGGAATCTAAATACTTATGTATTAATATGTGCCAAAATGCTAATTTCAAATATAAATAATAAAATCACTTCTAGAACTACGAGTTTCCTCAGAATATGTTCAGTCTGGGAACTAAAAGGTAACTTTCTATAGAATCTGAGATACTGGCAGAAGATGTGGACTCCTAATTCTGATACAGGAATTTTATTACCTTGAGCTCAACAGGAATCCTGGTTTCATATTCTGTCTTTTCTCCTTGACTTAATGCCTACTGAGCTCCATAGGAGCACTGTGGATCAGAACCCAAATGAACGCTGTGCACACAAGGTTTTAATATTGGTGGTGACAAACATCCTGCACAGGAAGCCCAACTATCTTAAAAGATGGCTGCAAGAAAGCCTGCCGAGTGCTTGTTCTGAAGGGAGACATTTCTTTTTTATCACATAAAATCAGAGACAAACCACTCTTCTGCTGGTCTATGTGGAAACCTAATGTTTCAGTCTAGCAGGCAAATCACTTAGCTAAAAGACCACCATTCAGGAAGGCAGGAACTTCCTAGGAAGATGGGCTTACCTTAAGCTACTCTAATGAGAAGTGGGGGTAATTAGCCCTTTAAAGAGCACCTCTACCTCTATTTCCTTCCCAGAATTCATAAGCCCTAAACCCTTAGGTTACAGAGCTATGGTTGGCCTTTTAAGTCTGCCTGCTTTTCCAAATTCCTCAGAATGATCTGTTCTTCCTTCCAGGGCTCTAATGACTTATGAGCTGCCTAGGCCATTTTGCATCTTATGTGGATTTCTGAGCACCAGAGTCCTGGTCCTTAACTTCAGCAGCAAGGGCTTTAACCAGTCTGCCCTCTCCACAGCCCTCTATAAATAGTTATTTTAAAGAAGATGCCAAGGTGCCAGACAGCCGTCACCTAGGAACCGAACCCCACAGTGCTATGATTCAATTTGTTACATGAAAGAAATGGAAAACTCCAGGAAGCAGAAAAACCTCACTTGAAATTGCGTGACATTATTTGAGAGTTTTCCCAGCTCAGAGTCCTGCAACCCCACATCCAGGGAGCAGCCATAACTCTTGTTAATCCTATGACTGACCACGAAGTCCTGAGCCATTGCAGTGGAGTTGTCAAAAGAAGTAGTAGAAACACTGGAGTTGGTGATGCATGGGAGCACAAGGGCCAAGGAACCGGGAGAGGTGGGCAGGGATACTTCTGAGACTTGAATTGCAGTGTCTCTCTTGCTCTGATTCCTCGATGTCTGGAACCCAGGCATTTCTTCAAATTCTCACTCTAATGAGTATCTGGCAATATCAACCTTTTACTCCTGTAGTGGACGTTAACTCAGAATAAATATTGATTAACTCTGTATGTGCTAATCTGTTAACAACATATATAGGTGGGTTACTACACTATAACCACATCTTTATAAGACAGAATATAAAAGTGCCCTTATCTGTGCTTTGTGTCCCCTCTAGTCTGATTTTTTTTATAGACTTCTTGCTTCTATCTGAAAACTATTGGCATGGTCATTAATATCTGCTTCTCTGTTGTCTTCTTATCCCCCAAAGTACCAGCAAAGGCCTCATAAGCAAACCTGACAGTATTCTAGGTTTTCTCTACCATACATTTCCAAACTTTTCCATGTACTCTGAAGAAATCATTTCTAAAGGCCCAAGAACTGCATTTTTAGGTTTAAAAACAAAAATTATCCTACTTTTTCAGTGCAAATTTTCTGTTCCGGTTTCTTTTCTGGTTATTTTGTCAGAATAACAAGAGAACAAACAGTTCAAAAGAAGAGAAAATCATTCGACTTCAGGATTGCAGAGGAATTCAAATCCATGTTTTCTAGACAGAACATCATGGAATCATGCGAGAGAAGAGAGATGTTCCCATCATATCAGGCAGGAAAAGAGGGCAGTCTGGAACCAAGAGTGTATATAACCTTCAAAGGTCACTGCTATGAATTATTTCTACCAGTCAAATCTCTCTTCTATAGGCTCCACAGCCTTCAAAACATCACCCACACCAAAGATGGATGGTTAAAAATGTCTCCTATGAGAGGCATTTCAGTTTTAAATCATCACTGAATTTTCAATTCATTATTTAGTTATGTTTCTTCCTATATTTTAGAAATTATTTCCTCAAGTATTATAACTAATTGTACAAAATTAACTTGCTCTCTGAATAAATTTGCAGAATTTTGTTTAAAAACGAGTTAATCTTAGATTTTGATAAATTTTATATGTATATACATGCACACCACACACACACATATATTATTCTATTTACTCTCATTCTACCAACCCCATTTGCTCCCTACTTCTCCTTTCCCGACTCATGATTTTGGTTATGTTATGTGACCCATTTTTTTTTTTTTTTCTGAGACAGGGTTTCTCTGTGGTTTTGGAGCCTCTCCTGGAACTAGCTCTTGTAGACTAGGCTAGTCTCGAAATGTGACCCATTTTTTAACCAGGATCATCCGTCTAACTGTTGGACTAGTTATTAGAGCCTGGTCGAATCACAGTGTATACAAGACTGAAAGAAATAATCCTCCGTCCCTGAATCTGTCGCAGGAAGCAGTTTATCAGTGAGGGGAAGGGTCTCCTGAGCTCTTCGTCCATCCTGTTGGTAGGCCTGTCTTCTATCAACCCAATGCAGTCATAACCCATAGCTTTTGAGTTTGTGATTATAATGACCGTGTCACTCAAATGATGACATTTCATAGGCCCTTTTGCACTTAACAATCTTTCTATTCCTTTTTATCTGAGCCTTGGAGGAATGGTTTAAATATCTTGATTAGGGTTGAACTCTTAACACTCACTTAATAATAGTATCTTATGAAACTGTAAGTCTCTGCCTTCATTGCAGTTTACAGGTTTCTCTGAGACTGAATGTATTAGTTGTATGTAGGTACAAACACATGCATGTATAAGATGGTTCAACACTATGTCAATTTAGATGAGCAATAGAATTAAGTTCCTTTATTGGGCCTATGACACCTGCTACCCATGTGTGGCATTTCTAATCATTTTGCAGTAGTATGTATAGCTTCTTTGTTGTGGAAAGGGGCTTAAATCCACTCAGATTTAGTTAATATAGTGATTCATGGATGATTATACAAAATTTCCTTAAATATAATTTCATAACCCAACATTATATGAGATAATATGCCCTCCAGAATTTGCAACAGTATCATGCACCTGCTCACATGCTTGGATATTTTTATTCAATGTCTTGGTCTTTTATAACTCTACCTTAATCTTCACGTCTTTGTAAAATTGTGACCATCCAGAGATGACAAGCTATGGTCTTTTAAGGTTTTTTTTTTTTTTTTTTTTTTTTTTTTTGTTCTGGGCATGTGTGCAGATCACAGTCTTCTAGACAACTAAGCATATGGCTTCCCAAGAATACTTTATTCTCATTTTCCTTGCATTTTTAAAACACTAAAATTGCATTTTAATAGTCTTTTGTTTATTTGTTTCAACAGATATTGTTGGCTAACAGTTGTGATATAGTTACCACTGTTTGTTTTTTAAAATGCCCTGGAGATAGTGCTTATACTAAAGAGTGATGTTGGTTTATATAAAAAAGACAACAGGATCAGTTAATAATTCAGTAGGCAACAATAATTGAACTCAGTGGGTAATAAGTAAAAAGAGAGGATATGATATAGTTGATTGGGAAGAATCCAGGGTATGTGGGAGAGAGGAGTTGATGACAGACATTATCAAGACATATTATTTATATGTATGAAACTACCAAAGAATAAATAAAAGTTATTCCAACTTCCCGGAAAGCCAAATAAGAGATAAATTTTTAGATGGAGCTTTTTTATGAAGATGCTAAGAGGTTCAAGCAGTTTTTTTTAAAGTTTGTATTTAGGAAATTCTAGTTCTTTTTTCTTATAGCTGCTAGATGGGTGTTTTTATTTATTATAATTATTAAAATTCAGTTTTAAAGGAAAGTATAAATCTATGATAGAGGGGTAAAAACTTGGAAAATTTTAATTTCACAGTCAGATATCTTTATAAAGATTCAGCTCTTTTTCTTCAAGGATTTCTATTAAAATGCTGCAAGCCTCTGGCTGATTTCTAACTTTTTATGCCACTGCTCTTGATATTTTTTTTTTGTAAGCGTTCATTTTGACTTGGGGTGCAGTAGAATTCCTTTGCTGTTGCACAGAATTTATGTGATAGTATCTCAGATTTCCTGTCATTCCTTTCTTCATCTCACTGTGTGTTCTATACAAAGAAGATAAAAATAGATTCTAAAAGTATAAATCAGATCATACCCCTCACTGATAAGAAATTTAATTGTGTATCATAATATTTGGAATAAATTTCATGATTCCAAGTATAACTGGCAAAACAATTTGATTCAACAGTCTTTATATAAGTGAGAGTCACAAGCGACACTAAGGTACGCAGCCTTAGTGCATATTAGTACCTATATTGAACCCATTGCTTTTATTGGAGGAAGGTTAAATTTTGTTTGATTTAATTGGGACAGTTGAGGTGATGGGCCTTCTGAGATCTATTGTTTAGTCTTTCTCTGGCCTTTTACCTGTTTATTTCCTCCTGGAAGCTACAACCTTCTGTTTCTGAATCCCCATTCAGGACCCATTTTCAGTCACATCTGGATTTTAATCTATTGTTATAGTCAGGGGACTTGGTATCCTAAATCCTTTCAAGGAAGAAACTGTTGCCCAGATGTGAAGAATTCAATAATCTAAAAGGTCAATATTCATTTGCTCTATGGTTAGACTTGGCCACAGGGGATAAATGTCACCGAGGTAGTGTATTATTTTGGTAGTCCTATTCTAGCTGTGAAAAAAGCATATGTATAAGGTTTGTGAAAGAAAGTATGACAGGCAGTTTCCCCCAGAGCTCTTTGTTGTATCGGTTAAGGCTTTGTAGACTTGCACGAAATATATTACTTTATGATTTTTTGAGTTATTTTTTTCTATTCATTCCCTTCACAGCTATTGGTCCCTAATAAAACATTTTGAGTTTCTAAGTTACAGTTATACCTCAGAAATAGAGTCAATTTCCAAGAAACTTAACCTTTCACCATAGAGATTAGTTATCTTCTGAGAGTCTAACAACCAAGATGATGTCAATTCTTCAAACTACCCAGTGGTGAATTACATCAGAAGTCTGAGAAACATGAATAACAGCTGTAGCAATAATGAGTTTGTATGGCTAAATCTAAATTATATTGATTTACACTAAAGAAAGGAGAAAATATATCAGGCAAAAGATATTCAACCCGAATGACTTTTATGTTGTCTGGGAAGATGTGTTGGATTAAGGGCTGCCTTTCAAAGATGACTGAAAAGCCCACTGAGAGCAACTCCTTTCCGTTCAGATTAAGATGCTAATTAAGGAGACCGAGACCCTGACAAATGTAGTAGAAAACATCTGGATGAATTTTTCTAATTATTTTCCTCCAGACTTTTTTGAATATAGTAAGACTGTATAGATGGGACCTGCCTCTTTCTACGAGGACCTTGATTGGATTGTTTTGTAAGATTAAGTGCAGGACAATTCATATCATTCACCCCAAAGTCTATCCTAAGAGTCCTCCTAGCAATTCCTTTCAGGCTTGTACAAAGTGATACCTACTAGCCTATGAATAGAAAATGTGTGATAAGGGAAGAAAGTAAGTATATACTAAATTAATCATAGAACACATGGAACAGAGACTGGCAGACACTGTGGAGGTGGAGAACTGGGTTCTGAATGTGAGTGACCATGGTGTTCTTCTAAAACATTAGATGAAGAAGTAGTATTGATTTGGAATTTTTCTCTCACTATATAAAACTTAACTATGGAAGGTCCCAAGCACTGTGGAAACTTCTATTACGATTTCTCTGGAAGTGCAGGAAAACTGAGGAAACATGCTTAGTCAAGGAGAAAAGTCAGACTTTAGATGATGAAAGATACAGAAGAATGCTCAGGTAAGTGACTATACTGTCATGTTACATTCTGTATGGGCTCGAGATTCTTCAGATGTCTTCCTTAAGAAAGGTCAGTGATGTAAAATATCAGTATCTCCCAGAATGTTTGGTTGCATAACTAGGAGGGAATACAGCAAGGGGGGATTATTAATTATGATCCTTCTGCTAATAGAGATAAGAGGACTCTCAACACGTGCAGGGTTGGTGACTATGGTTCACCACTAGAAGCGGAAGAATCTTATCGTTGTAGATAATGGAATGGAAAATCAAGGTGTTTACCTATAAACTGGGATTTTTGTTTGAACATGGAATCTTAAAAGTAAAAATAAGGGTATCTGACAACAATACCAAAAAAGTATGCAACTGAAAGACTAAATAATAATGGTTAGATAAGGACAAAATAAGAATGGTTAATTAGGGACAAAATAAGAACTATTAGATAGGAGGCCAAAGGTAGCAACCTAACAGGAAGCCTACATTTTCAAACAAGGATTCCAGAGTCCCAAGGAATAATATGGACAAAACTAAATATCATAATTTAAAGCTTTCAAATCCTCTTAATTCATAAATAATGAAAACAATAATTCATTATAAAACAGAAGCGTTGAATCCGAAGTTGAGCACAAATATGTTTGAAGGAAAAATAAAATTTGTTGTAATGGGTAGTCACAGTTCCTATGGCAACCACTTCCTTATTCAGCTCATTCTACTGGCATATCACTGGAAGAAGAAAGAAGGAAATTCTAGAATTTGCTTTACACATGTGCCAGATTGATTTTAGGACAGCAACCACACTATTACTTAACTAGAGTGTTATTTGGAACAAGCATAGGTACAGTACAGGAGTGAATGAATAGTGAGGACCGGGTTTTGCATATAATACCCGGCAGTGAATAGCCGCAAATGAAGGAGCACCAAACAGTCAAGTAGACAAAACGACCTAGCCAAGCGTTATCAGTCAAGGCTCTCTTCTTAAACATCAAAATAATGAGAAAAATATTTCCATGAATAAAGATGTAACAAAAAAAGAGGAAGTATGCTTATATCCTAAATCATAAATTTTCCCTTATAAAGATTGCTGTAGCTGCTGTAGCCTTTGTTATAATTTTGCTGGCCTTCTCTGTCAATTGTTGTTGATGAGATGGGAAACCAGGTCTCATACCAGAAACCTAGATAAGTATCCCATTTAGTGAATTCATGGTGAGTGGAGGACAAGCTATAACAACTAATTTATTAAACCAGAAAATCTATAACAGCAAACTATAAACATTTGATATGTAGTTTTCACCCTTTGTCAAGAAAACTTCTCTTTGCAATATATGGATAGTACTACCAAAAACTATAATCAACCTAAATGCAGAGTTGTATAGGTCAGTCACAATGGATATTTCTACAAAACATTCCCACACTAAGACTCAGGGAACACTGTTGAAGTGGGTGGTAGAAAGATTTGAAGAAGCAAAGGATCAGGGAGTTTTTTGTAAGATCATGTCTCCTAGTAATATCAGAAGCCACACTGAGTAATTTATTTTAATCAAATTCCTTATATACACGGTACCACCCCTAAACACTGAAATTATGTCTTTGGCTATGAACACCCACAGAAAGCCACAAGTGTACATAATTTAATCATGTTCCTTTCTTAGCTAGTCTTGCAATTCTGCTGTAGAATGGTTGTATCTTATTCCTTTTTTAAGTATCAATGATCCACCTCTGCCTCCTTGGTATGCTGGTAGCCTTCATTATTTATTTCTAAAAATTAGACATTTTTCATAGCAAAAGAGATCTTGCAATCAAAGCATATAAACTGTTTTGATAGTTGAATATTTCCAAGATATAATTCACCTCTTTAGTATTTCATGAGACAACTTATATTACCTTCTTGGCAATCATATTGAAAGACCACACATAAACCAGTGGTGAAATATGGAGTAAAAACTACTAAATCTCAAGGTAGCAATTAATGGCACTTACATTCATTCTAAAAAAAAGTCGCTAAACTACTGCTTAGACCTGGCTGAGTTTTGATGGAAGAGATTGATTTCTTGGCAATATTTTCTATTGTTGTGCCCCATGCTGCCAGCAGCTGGGTCAGAAATACTCTCAGCATTGCTCTTCTCCTTGGCAGTTAGAGTTGTGACCATGTTAATTACCACCCTGTCCTATAACACATTGGGAGCGCTACATGGTGCTGAAAGTGATTATAGCCTTGCCTTCTGCAGAACAACTTTATTGGAAGTCATGAGTAATTTGTAATTAAAGAAAAAGCTCCAATCATTCATAGTAAATATATCTCTCTTCTACCATAAAATTCTATTTCCTTTTATTTTAATTAGATATTTTGCAAGTCAGATAAGTCTGGGGATGAGATCCTAAAATTCTTTTTGTTGTGTGGTCTGCAACAGTTTGGAATGAGAAAATACATTACAGTGTAACATTATTATATAACTTTTAAATAAATATGTGAAGCAAATGCATGTTAATGCAAAATAATTTGTCTTTTCTTTTTTCATAATCTATTTTATTTTTAGTTATGTATGTGTTTTTGCATCTGTGTTTGGGAATGTACATGTGTGAGCTCAGGTGTCTACAGAGTCTAGAAGTGGTTGTCAGGTCCTCTGGACCTGGCATTGCAGATATTCGCATTGCCCAAATTGGTGTTCGGGCCTGAACTGTGGTCCTCTGCAAGAGCAGTACACACTCTTAACCGCTGAGCCATCTTTCTCGTCCCTTTGTTTTCATATTTACAAGATATTCTCTTTAGGAGTGAATGAAGCATAAACTGCAACTTAATGAGTTGGGATGTAGAAAATGAATAACCTTGAAACCATTTTTTAGACCAAAGTGTACTATATCAGCAGAACAGGAGGAATCTCCCATGTGTCCAATAGCATTTAACATTGCTGTAGCACTCCAGTACCTACAGAGAGTTTACTTCTGAACCCTGCAATATATTCACTCTTCTTTGTAAGTTTTAAATAGAATCACAGATTCCAATATGCTCCAATACAATTGAACTCATAGAAATGAATTATTTCAATAAAAAATTTAGTGTATCTCTGTTCTTTGGCTGACTGTTCTTAGGGAGACTTGTCATGTCATTACAGTGAAATCATCTTAACTAATTCTCTTGTTAGAGCATTTCATAAACTATCTTCCATTTTAGTGCTAGTAAATATTTGGACTTTGTCAAGTTTGAGCATCTATAAATAATATGCAAGCACATGCACACACACACACATATCCAAACATACATACACACATTTTAGGATACATACGGAGGAGTAGAATTCCTGTTTAATGTGTGCATATGTTCAATTCTACTTCTGTGTTCCAACTATCCCCAGAATGGTTAGCCCAGTTAAAAAAACATCTCACCAGCCTTACCTTTCTGTATCCTTGATAGTTCTGTTGGTATTTGCTCATCTTGAGATTCCTTTGTCTGTCAAGTTATGTGACTTTTAACTTGCATGTCCCTGATGACTTCTCAGATTGAAATAATTCCTTGCATTTGCGTTCTACTGGGCAAGCTCTTGTCATGAGTCTCTTACAGTGTCTCGTTTTTCTTCTGTATTAATTAACTTTCAGTATAGAAACATAGCTCTTCATATATTCAGATATGTGTATTTTATTTCTCCTGTACATTGTTTAATCTTTCTCTTCTTTCATAACTTTTTAAAGGTTATATTATATGATTGTATGTTTTGTATCTCAGTTTTCTAATGTTTTACATTTTAGCATTTCATTTAAAAACTTTTATACTCAAAGACCATAAGGAAACTTTTTTATAGAATTACCTAAAAATATTTAGTTTTCTCTTTTAGATTTATAACGGTATTGAATTGGTCAATATTTAGGTATGATATGAAATAAAGGTATATTTCACTTTTCTCCAGATTTTCCCAACTATTTCAGATATCATTTTATTTTCTTCTTCTATTTGAATAATATTTTAACTATTTGGGATTTCTGGCTTTCAACTCAAATTTTAAGAAAATTTATCAAGTTAAATAGTCAAAGAGTTATAATTTTAAGAATTATGTAGAAGTTTGAGAAGAACTCATGTCTTCTGTACCATAAAGTTCTCCACATAATTAAACCATGGGAGAGAGTTGAAGGGGAGAGGAGCAGAAAAAAATGCATAGCTTAGTAAAATAAAATTTAAAAAACCACATTGCTTCCCCTTTTTTAATTTAGGTTTCCTTTAGTTATTATAGATAATGTTTTATTATTTCTTATATGAATGTCCTAATATGTTATTTAATTGTTATGCGTCATGATTTGATGCTTGTTGCAATTAGTGTATTCTTTAACACTTCTATTTTCTGATCATTTTTTTTACTATGTTGACCTTGTAATTGACAATGTTTGCAAAGTAATTTGCTAATTTTATAAATGTGCATGAGGACTATTTTGTATTTCCTGTATATGAATATGTGTCATGTTCTAGAACAGCATGGAACTCTGGTCAGAATTAGAGGTCTTCTAGCTGAGCTTTCTGAGTTTCATTTCTAGCTATGCCACATCTTGATGGATCTTTGACTAGTAAGCTTGAAGGTGCACTGTGTTATATTAGTAATTATTTACTAATTAATCCATTATAACATCTCCTGTATTAGAGGATCTTTTGAGCTTTAATTCTATGATTAATTGGGAGAGCTTCCAAGAAATTATTTTGTCATAGTTTGAAAACAAAGAACATGTCTGGAGAGATGACTTGGTTGATAAAGTGCTTGCCACATAAGTGAGAAAACGAAATTTTTTTTAATATTTCATATTTAATGAAATTTTGAATATCATCATTCATATAAAAATACAGATTTCATGATGATCTGTAATCTCCATGCTAGGAATTCTGGTTTTAAACCCTTCTGGACAACCAACTTCACAGAATTAATTAGCTCTAGGCTGCTGTAGGAATTCCTATAGCCAGTAGCCGTTAAGTTACCCACCCACTTGAGAGTGGCCTCTTATATTATATGGATGTTCTTCTTGTTTACTAAGGTAATATTGTATCCTTCTGGAATCTTTGATGGAGTTGAAGAATAGATATAGTTTTCCTTGGTAATGATAAAATATAAAATAAATATAAATATTGTAAATAGAATTCTTGCTCGATAACTGTTTTGTTATATGTAATTTTCCTATGTTAAAAATAAAGCCTTCCTTTTTATTTAAACAGAAAAGGGGAGGTGATGTGGGATTCCATTCTTTGTGCTGTGAATAGCATTTGTTCGCAAAGAAACTGGCATGGCCTGATAGGGTAGAACAGAGCTAGGCAGTGAAAACTAAACTGAATGCTGACAGAAAGGAGGCAGAGTCAGAGAGAAGTCATGTAGTCCACTGGAGATAGACACTAGGAACTTTACGTGGTAAACCACAGCCACATGGTGATACATAGATTACTAGAAATGGGTTAAATTAATATATAAGTGTTAGCTAATAAGAAGCTAGAGCTAATGGGCCAAACAGTGTTTTAAATAATATAGTTTCTGTGTGATTATTTCGGGGCTAGGCAGCCGGGAAACAAGTGGACTCCTCTGACACAAGGCAAAATGAAAGAATCTGTCTCAATATGAAATGTTGAGAGCAATTGAGGAAAACACACCACCATGTCAATCTCTGACATCAAAAAGCACATTATGGACAGGCACACCCACATACAAATATTCATATACTCAGTAGTATCTCTCTCTCTCTCTTTCTCTCTCTCAAACCAGCAATATGTATTTGTATCTATTTAAAGTAAAAAGTACTTAATGATTGTTTTAGTTTTACAGAAATGTTGCAAGAATAGCACTCTATATCTGATTTCCTGTATTCAAATATCTTATACTATTATGGTTTATTTGTTAAGATTTATAAATATATGTTCATATACACTCATTATCAAATAAGTCCATGGATACACATAAATTATTACTAAGTAAAGTCCATGCTGAGATTTTTTAGTTTTCTATTAATACCTCTTCAGTTATTCCCAGACTCTGTCCTATACACCACGTTGCATTAGTTGTAATGGTTCTTGTAGCTTTCCAAAGCTGTGGAAGTCTTTCCAATATTTTTCTTGTCTTCCATAATCTTGATAGTTTATTGTATTGGTAAACCTTTTCATAAGATACACTTCTCTAAAGATTCTGTAAATCTTTTTCTCACAATTAAACTGAGATTCTGTGTGTTTAGAGGAAAGCCACAGAGGTCCAATTCCATTTTCATCAGAACCTCTCAATAGTACCTATCTTTAGCATGACTTCTCTTTGGTGATGTTAACCTTGATCATGGGGCTAGATGTCTGTGCTCATCAGGTTTTTCCATTCTGATGTGAGCATCTAGCCACCTTTTCCATATTGTGTTTTGTAGAAAGAAGTCATAGTGTACAGTTTATTTTAGGAATAGAGAATTATGCTATACGTCTTTGAAAACATAGTGCCAAGCCGGGCGATGGTGGCGCACGCCTTTAATCCCAGCACTCGGGAGGCAGAGGCAGGCAGATCTCTGTGAGTTCGAGACCAGCCTGGTCTACAGAGCTAGTTCCAGGACGGGCTCCAAAGCCACAGAGAAACCCTGTCTCGAAAAACCAAAAAAAGAAAACAGTGCCTACACAAATTATTGGAACTAATTTTTTCTCACTTACTTATCAACAATATATATTTATATATTTAAAGTAATTTATTTTCATTTTGATTATCCCTTTAAATTATTTTATTACATTAATAAATATTTTTTTTATTTTTAGTGTACTGATGAGTGTACATCCCCACAGTCAACTCTCAGAAATCAGTTCTCTCATTCTACTGTGTGGAACATGGGGATAAAATCAGATTGTTGGAGTTGACGGCAGTGAGCCCTAACTTGATCTAGCTTCTCCCTTACCTTATATTTTGGATTCTAATAAAGTATTCATTTATTAATTGTGTTTTCCAATATATAATAGTGGTGACCACATCATACTCCTTCAGTAAGCTTCCATGTCTTGATCATTTTACTATAACCCGTGTTTCTTTTCTTTTATGGCACTCATATAAAATTTTAATTCCTATAAGCATTTAATGAAGATGTCTTAGTGCACTTGGACTACTATAAGAAATGACCTCACACAGATTACAGCAAAGAAAACTGTATGATTCATAGCTGTGGGAAGGCTGGCATGAGAGGCTGTTTCCAGATTTGGTGGTTTTGTTTTGTGGCATTGCATTGCCAAGTAGCCTTAGGCAGCTTCCTAGGGGCTTTAATTTATCCAAGCATTAATACCCTTCATAAAGACCTTCATGACTTTCATTCCCTAATTCCCTACTACCTAATGCTATCAAAGTAACATAACACTTTTGACAGCAGAAATTTTCATGCACCGCAAAAGAACAAGAATACAAAACAGTAAGTAGAGGAAGACATCCTAAAAAGTGGTATCTTTACTTCCAATGAAAAGAAAAACATGAAGTCTTTGTGTCTGAATGTGAAGTTTGAATGTCTTGGTGTTCAGAACATGTTCTAGCAAGCTGAGGAAGTGAATATCAACAAAATCAGAGAGAGTTTTTTTTTTTTTTAAATGTGTTCACAAGAAACTGTAGAATGGTTGAGCCAAGATCTGTTTGATTGTCGCCCAAAATAAAAAGGGAAGATGAAGGAGTGGAGGGGTTATACTATAGTCCTAGAAATTTGCATAAGTCATATAATTTGAAAACTGCTATCTTCTTCCGATTTTTTTTCCTACTGTGGGATAAATTTAATTTCTTATTAACATGTTGCCTTGTGGATCTGTGACTCATCAAAGTGAAGAATTTCAAGAGGCAAAAGAGATTGGTTATTTTGGAGAAAGGAGTCAAATTATATCCTGATTCTGCAGATAGGACGTGGCTGGCTCTCTGCTACTCCCCTTTGTAAATTTCTAATCACTCTCAGCAAGGTACAGAGAACACCCAGCAGTTTGTTTTAATCTGTCAATGCAAGCATCTTTCTCCCTCTGCTTACAAAGAGCATACCTGCCACTAGCTCTTATAACCTAATCTGCTGTTACTGGTAAACAGCATTCAAGAGAGTGGTGCCGTGTACCTTTGGCTAACACGCGATGCAGGATGCTCGAAGTCCAGCTGGGAACAATCTATTTTCTCTGTTGTGGCACTGACCTTGGATTAACACCTGCTTTTGGTCCAAATAATGAGATTTTCGGGTGAAATCACACATTTCTCCCTCCTCCGATTCAAGAGATGGCAGGGACCAGTTAGGTTATTACCAGACAAAGCAGGGGGCTTTAATTTCCAGACTACCCCTGCTCTCCTGATAATAGCCATTCTATCCTCTTGCATCTAACTGGAGTCCAGAAAGACACCTACTAGTTCTAAGGCCACTAAAATATCTTCAAAGACCCCCATGAGCTCTTTATAGAAAGGCTTATTCAAAACACATTTGTTGCTAGGCACATTTAACCCAAATATAGACAGAGTAATACCCTCATCCATTTAAGTGATCTTTTTAAAGACACTTTCTGCAAATTGATGATTTAGTTTCTTTGGCTGTTATAACAGATTACAATTTAATCTGGTACCCTTAAAAAAGAGAAATTTATTTACTTTGTCCTGCAGGCAATAAGTCAGAAGTCACAATATTGGTAGTGTTATATTTTCTCTCTGATAGTAGCAAGGAAAATATCCTTCCTTGATTTTATTTTTCTAGTGTCCTGTGTCTCCCAACAATACTTCATGCTTCTTGGTTTAAATTTTATCTCTCACATTTCTGTTTACATCTTTAGGTACCCTATTCCTTTGGGTAAAGAAAATGCATATTTCTATATACAGATCTCTAGCCTAGACTGTTGAATAGATGTCTGGTATTCAAGATGTACAGTAAATGTCAATGAAGCCAGATGCTTGAAGAAATAAGATGTCCAGTGTCCAGTGTTCACTTTTCTTCTTTGTAGTAATGCGATTCTTCAGGTACTCTTTTCTTTTACAGTGTAGCACAGTGAGCTTTTTACTCGTCTTATATTGTCATTAGACAGTGGATTTTTTGGTCTGTCTTAATTCAGTATTATCTCATTTCACCTTAAACAATTATAGCTGTAAAGTCTCTTAACCCAGATAAAACTACAGTCCCAGGTTCTGGGTAGATCTGAATTTTGGAGAATATCTTAAAATAGAGTACTCGTGGCTCCTTCTTTGCTCAATTTGAGTCATTTAGGCACAGGACAGGAGTAACTTAGACAGAGAAAATTGCATGTGGAAGAAATCACTGAGAAATGCTACCTAAAAAAGGAATGGAGAGGGACAGATTGAAAACCCTAAAACACACCCAAGATATTTTGTGTCTATTACATAGGAGACCCTAAATGTGTATATGCCATCATTATAAGAAAAACATTCTTAGCTATAGAGGTGCTCATTATGGTTTTATGCTATTACTAGCTTTTGGACATCATTTTATAAACATTAAATTAGGAATGTAGCATATATCTACATATACAAGAAATAAGGCACACTAATTATGTATCAAGTAAATATCCATGTTTATTTGTGAAGTTAAGCAAAAAATTAGTGTTATATATATATATATATATATATATTACATGTTGGAAATATATGTGCATTAGCATATTTTACATGCATCTTTTATTGACATTTTATTATAATAATTATAAATAATATCACTTATTTAAGGATTCAGAAAGACATATGCTCTTGAAAAAATTTAAGATATTTATTTTTAAAATTATGCATTTATGTGTGTGTATCTGTCTCTGTATGGGTTTATGTATGTGTGGTGGTGAAGAACCTACAGAAACAAGAGGCACTGGATCCCATGGATCTTGAGCTACATGTTGTTATGGGCCACTCACTGTGGGTTTTGGGAACTGACTGTGAAATCTACTAGAATGGTACATGCTTTTAATCTGATCTGACGAACCATCTTTTCACCTCTAGGAGGCACACACATACACCACACACACACACACACACATATATACATGTACATATATATTTATATTTATGTATGCATATATATACATATTAATGATGCATTCTAGCCAAGATTTCAAATTACTAGAAGTCCCAAATTGAAGATATGAAGTGAATGTCAATAATGCCAAACACTTGAGCAAATGTTATGATCTTTTGGTGTTCATTATTCATTTTATATCTTTGTCATTATATGCCATTTGAGGATTTTTCCTTCTTTTATGTACTAACAGTTAATTTACTTCATGCATGTATATAGCCAACCATCCAAGTGAAGATACAGATTGACACCCAATGTTTGGCAATGTACATCCACACAAAGCCTAAAATAGATTTAAAAAGAAAAAGAGGGCTTTTAGACCTACAAAAATGTGAGCAAAACACAACTTCTTGGTAGCCGCATTTTTATTTTTTGCTGGTGGTGAGTTTAAGTGGGGTCTTCCTGAATCAGTGTTGTCAGCAAAACCCCCATGGCTTCTTTAAGAAGGCTTCCTGGTTTATGTTAGTTGCATGAACATCACTGATTCTTTTAGCAGACTGAGAATTTACATGAGGTTTGCTAGCAGCATGTTACAAACTGCTTAATGGTGCAATATACCTCCACCATGTTGGACTGGGCAGAGCCAAAAGGGAACACAGCCTGAGTACTAGCCACACCCACTTAGTATTTATTTTAAAAACGTTATTTTTGTCAGAAAATAATTACAGATATGCAATAAAGACAGATTCAGACAAATATAAACCTCTGAACAGGTCACGTGTGCTTTAAAATGTACGTAGGTTTGAAAGAGAGAGAATAAAAAGAGTATGGACAGTATTAAATGGAAATAAATATTTTTTTAAAAAAAAAATAAAACAAAGTTTTTAAAGAGACACAATACAGACAGGTATAGATTAAAGGAGAAAAGAAAAATAAGCCATGTAAATATGAAATATACACTGAGAGTCTGGAGTATATATATTATTGTGTTTTCTTTGAATTTTTTTCACTGTGAATGAGCTAAGTACAAAGACATTTCATTGTATGGGCTGCTAAGCTAAACCAACATATATACTTTAAAAGCATATTGACTTCAAAATTTCAGTCTAAGGATATGTTGATTTGGAAAAGAGGCTCTGCTTTTGTTTTCACAGAGAATGAGAACTTGTATATTCCTTCCAGACTAATGTGGTTTGATCAAACAAGATTTCCTGAATATGGCCCAGATGGTCCAACATCCATGACAGTTTTAGAATTGCTGGCTGAGATGGACCTACCACACAGGATACCCCATGACAGACCTAATTAACAGTGCCTCCAATCAGCAGGAAGTAGTCTAGACAAGAACACCCAAATACCTAAATATTGTTTATAAATGTTTGTTTCATTTAAAAAGGGATATGATATAGAGATTAGCATTGTTATGGATCTTGGTTTATTGATACAAATTTAAGGTCAATTTTGTTATATGTATATTTCCACTCTTAATTAAGCTATTATGTTTGTGCAGCTTATTTAAAAATGTAATGTACAATTAGGAAATACAGATTAATAGATAGTTGTCTATAATAGTCAATTTTGTCATCATGTTAGTTAGGTTTTCTAGACATATAGAGATATAGTTTATTTAGATAGATAATATTCAACCCTTTCAAAAACTACAGAATATGGCATTTAAAATGTTTAAGAAATTAGGACTTTTCTTGACAATAAGACATATCTACTCCTGGCAGCACAAATCTATTTCAATAGGAAGATGGGCATTGGTTATTCTCCTTATGGAGTTTTTTGGCCATTTGGGCATGAGACTGCTTTTGCTTGTACTGCTTGATGTTATACTGTATGAACTGGTCATGCAGGACCCACAGAAAAATGACTGCTGAACCTGCTTAAAGGTGAGAAGGCCCTTTGGGGTTTCTGGTTCATGAATGAGTCTACCACACATTCTGCAGGACACAGAAGAAAATGAACGACAAACTGCCAATATAGGTGAAACTGTCTTTGAAATTTCCTGATTTGTGGCCTGTTTACTGAAGACGGGTGCCCCAATGTTACAGAAGAACTTTGGGCGAATATCCAGGCAGCAAGATGTCTCTGTCAATTCTAGAATTTTGGAAGTTGCTTACAAGGTACTTTCTGTTTACTTAGTACTTTCTGTTTACTTAGGAAATATTTCTTTCTGGTGGTCTTTGATAGAGTTGGAGAATATACAGTTATAATTATACTTTTCCTAAGTTGTGATAAAAGATAAGGTAGATATAAATATTGTAACTATAATTCTTGCTTGATACCTGTCTTGTTATATGTAGTTCTACTATGTCAAAGTTAAAACGTTCCCTTTATTTAGACATAAAAGGGGAAGTTATGTGGGAAGTCCTTCTGTATATGTGTTGCTTTTATTGGTTAATGAATAAAAAAGCTTCTTTGACCTGGAATAGGGCAGAACAAAGGAAGACAGAAAAAATAAACTGAATGCTGGGAGAAAGTAGGTGGAGTCAGGGAAACACCATTTATCTGCCAGAGGAGAAAGACACAAGCTGTCAGCTGGAACCCTGTAGGGAGGCCACGAAACTCATGGTAAAATATAAAATAATAGGAATGAGTTATTTTAAGATGTAAGAGCTATCTAGAAATCGGTTTAAACTATTGGCCAAACAGTATTGAAATTAATACAGATATCTGTGTGATTATTTTGAATGTCTGAATGGTCAGGAAATGATTGCTAAATATAGATGTTTGCGCTAAATTTATTTTGTTATTGAAGAGTACTGCATTATGCTGAATTTATTTCCATCAGTCACCATATAGCCAGACCCTCTTTACACATTGAGATTGTTCATCTGGACCTTAAAAATTAGAGGTGGAATAACTTTGGGGATGCTTCAGTGGTACTCAAAGTCTCTATGATGACAATTACTCTTTTTCTTTGTTTCTTTTCATGGTTCTAAAACATGGACTGACTCAATCGTAAACCACAATCTGTGGTGTATGACTTTGCATTTGTATTTGAAGAAATAACCACAGTGATCTGAATGCCAAGGATCTATGATGCTGCCTTATGCTAAAAAAACTGACTCATTCAAGGAAGCCCCCAAGTGACTCTCTTAGCAGAGTCCAATCCAGTGGAGTCCTGGAGACATCTTAAGCTTCATTGAAAAAAACTTGGAACAAACAAATGACTTATCTCCAGACAGGCATACAAAATCACTTGGGTTGAAAAAGAGGAGACAGTCTTGTCCCTTAGAATATTAGTATTTTGCTGAAAAGTAGATGTACTCTGTTGAAAGCAAAATATTTCCACAGTGAGTATGTGAAATGCTTAATATAAACTCTCTTTCTCATTCTAATTTCTCTATTTTTGAGAGAGAAATTGTTATAATTAACTCTATGGAAATTTTATTCTTACTAAAATCAAAACATTAACTCCATTCGCCAAACTTTTTAACCTTCAAATGTTCAAGTGCATATTTTAAAACAATCTGTTCCTGTCTTTGCAATGGGACTAATAACCCCCAATTTCATGCTGCCTTATGTTATGAATTGAAAAAGTGTATTCTACCAATAAGTACGGCAGATAACATTCATTCTTTTATTGAATATTCCTTAGCTGACTGCTGGGAGAGATTATAGAGAATCATCTCTTTTGTAGGAGCAGACATGAGTAGTTCTTTTCCTTGAGTTTACTAGATGCAGCAAAATAAAAAGTATTCATGTAGCATTATTATGTATACGAAATTCCATTAACTGAAAGTTCTTGAGATAAAATTCTATTTTGAGTAAAAATATATATGTATTCCCCTAATTTGCATTTATGAATGTATTTGCATATATGAATCTACAATCATATACATATGATTGTAGATTCATATATATGTATTTGATTAACTGCTACATTTTACCTGTTTTTCACCTTTGAAATTAATTTTCAAATTGTGATCAACGGCACCCAAGTTTTGATAAAATTAATACTATCTACAGCCCTCTTATAAGCATTTTGTATACAGAAAGCAAAGACTGAGAGGACCCATTGTTTTAGGCATTAGTATTCATACATTTACATTATCTAATGAGTGTTCTGAAATGAAATGTCCCGTTATTGTACAGAGTGTTGAGATATTGTGAACACTTCAGGTGTGACTATGTTCTAAGAGGGAAGACTATGGAATACATTTATATATAATATATATGTATATATTTGTAACCTATTTATCATCAATCTATCTTTTTTTGGGGGGCAGGGTCTCAAACTGTCACCCACATTTACCTGGAACTCACCTGGGAGCCTTGATTTGCCACAGATTTCTGATAATCCTCTGGTTCGGCTTCTATGTGCAGGGATTATAGGTGTGAGCTGAGCTACCATATCCAGCTCTTTTAAGTTTTTAGATTATGAAGTCAAGGACAATTAGAAGGAAACTTCTAAAATTTAAAAAGAAAAACACAATAAAACACTGCATTCAAAAATAAACACTTTAAAGTTGATTGGTCTGAATTTTTTAAAAGCAATTCTTCGTGTAGAGTGGGAGCCTTCTGGGCTTTCCCCTGCTCACTGTTTGCCTATTGTCCTTCAGCCTATGTTTAGGCAGTCACGTTCATGAGACTTTATGGGCATAGCTTCTGATAATCCTGGGAGACAATCTCACAGTTACGTTTTTAATGAGCTGATTCCTACAACTTTTCAACACCATCTTCTGCAGTGTTCTCTGTTTTTGTGTGCAGAGGTTGTATTGCATATGTATCCACTGAGAATATATTTTCCAAAAACTAAATGATTTATTTATTTAAAGTGATATATAAAAATGATGAACAAAATCCCATTTTAAGTATAAAAACTTCATAAAGAAGAAAATCTAAACATCTTGTTAAACTCTCATATGAATCATGCTTTTTAAACTTTTATTTTACTTCTTCTGATAATTTTATAAACAGGTATTATATATACATAATTTTAACCAACACTCTTTCCACTCCAACTCTTCCTATGATTCCCCTACTCTCTCTCAACTCCATGACCTCTTCATTTTTAGTTAGCATTTTTACATATATGCATGTCTCTATATATAAACACAAATCCATTTTATGTTGAAACCTCTGGAGCAATATATGCTAATAAAAAAGCTGACTCAGGGATGCTTTTCAAGCCCCCTGACTCTTTATAATGCTCATTTTCCACTCCACTTTTGACTGCACAAATGAGCACAAACATTTTGTGTACTACTAGAATGTTGCAGCAGATAAATTAAACCCCCAGAACACCCAGGCTTGAACATTCTGCAGAGTTACTATCAGGCATAGCCAGAGTTGATAGCAATAAATTATGTTTCATACATTATGAAGACTCAATGATTTATTTTTAAAAAGTTATATCTTGAACTTTATGTTCCTGATAAATCAAACTCTGAACTCAATAAAACCATTTGAACCCAAGAGTTGTTCAGAAGAGGTTTTCTAATAAACCTAATATGATTTCACATTTAGTGGGTATGTATAAAATCCTACTTGTTTGAAAATTAATGGCATTTTAATTAATTAAAATGTATTCATATTAGAGGGAAAATAATTCCAGCAATTTTACACTCTATGAGCCCTGGCATTAAATGTCTTTATTCTTTGGGAATAAGCCAGATAAATTAGATGTGGTCTTAAATTAGAAGATAAAAATCTGAAGTCTCTCCTATTAGAAAGGCAATTCTAAGGCACAACTATTATCAATACATAGAAACTGCACCAGAGGCTCGGAAAGGCACTCCTCATGTCTTCTCTCAGGGTGAGGCTTGTTTCAGATCACATCAGCTGTCTCTTTCTTTGCTTAAGTCCATATTCACCCCAGGGAGAACTGGCCCACTTAGAGTTTCTTAAAGTAAGCTACACTGACGAATCATAGTGGTGGATAAAGCCCTACCTACTTCCATTCATCAACACATGAATTGTATCTGTTTTCAAGTTCTACATTAGATTTTTAGAAGCGGAGTTGCATTTCAACTGCATATTCTTCTGAGGACTGCAAGCTCAGTGTTACCCTGCCTATTGAACTTTTTCTTATTGGTTCCTTCTCAAAAACCAGGTTTAGCAGGAGTTTGGATACTTTTATATGTTAGAAAAATATCAAGCCCTAATTTTTCTGTGGATATGTCACAATAGACATGCAACCTGGAGACTACTAAACAAATACTTCTCATCACCTTGCTAGACACAGAAAAGAAATAGCTGGGAATTTGCTAGGGTTTAGACATTAACTTAAAGCAGTGTTTAAATAAGTTATCTCTAAAAGGTAAAGAACTACCAAGGTACATGGACCCTGTGTCAGAATAACACCTAGGCTGGCATACGACTAACTGCTTACTGGGGCAAGCTCGAATCAGTCATTATGCTCTGAATGAACCACTGCGTCTACTTTACAATAAAAAGTGCCGTGTCACTGAGTAAAACCATTTCACAGAGTGTAAGGGAGTCTCATCGTCCTCTGAGAATGTAAGTGGAGGCAGTGTGCCATGCAGGCTTATGCTGCAGTGAGTTTTTAAAATCGTCAGGGATGCATTGACAAAAGAATAGGTACATTGGCTCAGGGTGGGAATACAAAGTGAGATTTTCACCTCCAGGAGATAGCTGGTAAAATTGTTCAGCAAATTAAGAGGTCATATTCTCCAATGCTCCCTCTAAAGTTGACAAGATAGTTATGAAAAGAATCTGTCAGAGTGTGGAGATATTTCGTTTATACTATAACGAATAAAACTTGCCTGAGGATCAGAGTGTGGAGCGAGTCACTAGTTAGCCATAGAAGCCAGGCAGTAGTGGTACATACCTTTAATCCCAGCCTTCTGGAGGCGGAGGCAGAGGCGAACGGATCTCTGTGAGTTCAAGGCCACCCGGGGTTACACTAGATCGATCCTGATTCAGAAACAGAGTCAGGCAGTGGTGGCTCACACCCTTAATTCCAGTATTTGGTAGTCACGTGCCATTAATTCTAGAACTAGGGAGGTGGAGACAGGGAGGGATATGGTTGGGTGGAAGGGATATGGTTGGGTGGATAAGTATACTGGCTACTTTTTTCTTTGCTGTGACCCAATACCTAAAAAGAAGCATTGATGAGAGGAAAGATATATTCCAGCATATAGATTGAGGGGTTCAAAAGCCAGGAGAAGACAGAAGCTCAAGGCATTTAGTCTGAGAGCTTGTAACTACACGATCTGCCATTTGGGCTGAAGATTTTGTAGAGGTAAGAACTAGTGGCTAGCTGATCTGCTTCTCTGATCTTTTAAGCTTTCACCTCCTAATATCTGACTCCAGATTTTTTCTTATTAAGACCAACTAGAATTCGCAGTGCCTTAGAGTGCGTCTAGAGCCTTTTGACAAGTAGACTCCATCCTTCTGCTCTATTTCTCTGCACTATAAGAGCCATTCCAAGGTCATGTTTGTTAAAGCACAGGAGAAAAATGTTGAGCTGTACACATTGCTCAGGGCCTTGGCTGCCTACTTCAGTTACATTTACATTTTTAGGGCTAGCAAAGACCCGAAATATCCTATTTATTTTATTTAAAAATAAAAAGTTTTGCCAGAAAAGACTTGCATGTGTACCTACGGTCATAGAAATTTTTCAGTGGCAGCTCCAAAGAAATGCATTATTAGTGAACTTCCCAGTGGCAAGGTCAAGCTAAAAATCAGCTTTTTTTTCTTTCTTTCTATTTCATTTGATTTTGTATTGGGAAGTTAGTCTTTCTCTGTCTCTCTCTTCTTTTTTGACATTTTGAGTTATTATTTGCCTAATGCCAGAAAAGTTGATTATTATATCTAATACAGTATATATACAAATGTGTGAGCTTAGTTTTCCTTTTGTAAGAAAAATTTAAGCAAATAATCTTTGACTTGTAATAGACTGTGGACATGGCCAGAATTGCCCCACCGCATGTATGTAAATTTTGGATGTCAATTCAATAAATCAAACTCCCCTATAATCCTTAAATTTCAAAGCGTAGTTTAGCAAGGGTTCTTGTCTCCTTTCACCAGAAAAATCTGAAGAACTGACATAAAATTCTCTCAGAGAAAGACTATTGTTTTGTTTTTGAACTGAATGTTTGAAAAATACTCACTAAAATGAGTCGGGTAAGTATACTGGCTACTTTTTTCTTCGCTGTGACCCAATACCTAAAAAGAAGCATTTATGAGAGGAAAGATATATTCCGGCATAAAGACTGTGGGGTTCATGCCTTCATGTTGTGGAAGGTGTGATGACAGGAACAAGAAACTAGCCAGTCACACTGCATAGAGTCAGGAAGCTGACAGGAATGGACAGTGGGGTCCTACAATAAAACCTCAAGGAAAATCCGGGTGATCTATTTCCTCCAATAAGGCTCAACTGTATGAAGGTTCCAAACCCTCAAAAATAGCTGCTTCACTAGGAAGTAGTGATCAAACGAAGAGAGTGTCTTGAGAAACATTATTCATCCAAACCACACCAGTAGGTGATCAGATGGATTGCAATGATGGACGGAAAGGGGTCAACCTTACAAAGATAAGTGAGAAATGTAATTATTTGATATGTGATGTATAGTTATTAGTTTTATTCTTTGTTCATCATGGGTGTAACTAAGGGAAATAGGAAGAAACCTTACACAAGGCATCAAATCAATCTTCAGATTTAATCAGGTCTCAAACGCTCATAAATGACAAACATTAAAGATTTATGCACTTAAGATGAGTTTAGAAGTATGTATGACAAATATTCACCAAATCAAAAACCCCATAATTTTAGGAATTCCATTATTTAAAAACAGTGGAAAGCTAATGTAGAAAGAAAAACACTTTGGGGAGTTAGAGAGAGGTACTTCTGTGTTCAGTAGGGAAGTCTGTAAGACATAACAGTACTCATAGTTAGGTAAAAGTACACCTGTTATCCACCCCTGACCTCTAACCATAGTTTCATGTCCAGGAGCAAGTTTTATTCATCTTGGAAAAACTGAAAGGATAAGAAGGTTCCATGTCATGTCCTATAAAGTCAGTATGCTTAGTAGAATTCCACCATTGATAGTTGAAATTTATAAAACTAAGTTTAAAGGAAGATTTGTGTTAATAAGGTTTTGTTTATTTAGAATTTATTTTAAATAGCAAGAGAAGAGAAAGTTGCTTGTTAATAACATAATAACTTTGTCCAGTTATTCTGTGAAACTCCTTTTTCAGTGGAAGAGCCTTTAACTATTTCAAACCTGTTTTGTTCAGAATAAAATTATAATCACAAAATTTTTTTCAGAATAAAATTATAATCACAAAATTTAATCTTTGACTTTCAGTTTTCAGTTTCCCTACACCCAACTTCAAGCTACTTAGCACTTCTCTCCCATTGAAATATACACAGATTCACAGTACTTAGCCAATCTTTGAGACAAAAGTTTAGACTCTTAGAAAATTTCTGGGACTATATGTCTGTCATAAAATCATTTAGGAAAATAAGATTATGACATGGACCTAATTAGACCATACAGCACTGCAGGCTGTACATGGGAATCAGCACGGTTCAGTTGTGAATATTTATGTAACCGTGAGATTGAATGCAATAATGTCCAAATATGTAAGATTTGTAACTTTAAAATCTTGTTATTAGTGTGATATGCATTTTCAGGATTAAGTAGATTGGGCAAAATAGCATTCCTGCTAATTCTCAAAATGCAGCGAAAATTAGAACAATTATTAAAATCAATAAGTTTATCACATCTAAAAAGCTTTTATCAAGTCATTTTATTCACAGAAAGTTCTTTAAAAAAATCTACCAAGGACTCTGGAATGGACCCTTAAACACTAACTGCTTAGACAAGACAAGCACACTTTCTCATTTCAGCTTTCTTTCTCATAGCACAAAGCAGGGATCTCGGGACACAAGAAAGTCAGGCTTTATATAACAAGGGCAGAGTCAGAGAATACAGGATAGAATATCATGGTCCACAAATAGTGAAGCTAGGGGACATGATTCAGACATTGAACTCTGGTTAGGAAATGAGGAATACTACTGTGAGACAGTTAAGCATAGGGGATAGTTTAGAAGTTTGGGGCTCTTCTTAATTTTTGCTCTGTGCAGAACCCTGAATGAATATAACAATTTGTTCACAAAGTAGAGCCACTTGGCATCTAGCTGCATGTATTCCCTACAGGAAATAATGAGGTCCATTTATCCTCGACATAACAATCAAGACTTGCTCTTTTGCTAACATTTTCTATACATATGTATTCAAGATTATATTTGAATATTAGAGGTGGGGAGGATCTGGGTTAAATTAGGCATGCGTAATATGTCAAATTTTGCCCTCTGAGTGAGCTTTAAAGAAAATACCATATTATTACATTATAACTATACTTATTTGGTATGACTGATAAGGTTAAAATCCGATGCATTGTGAGAAGGGACACAAGCAATGAGGAAACAGTTCATATAATTCCTTCAGTCAAAATACAGAATCATCCTTGCTTCCAACATGGCAACCAAATTCCCCTTATTCCTAGACCTCACAAAAAGAAGTTCCAAACAATAACCTGGGTCCTATGTACTTTTCTCAGAGGGAGTTCATTGTCACTTTTGACAGTGTTTTCTGACACGAATCATGACTTCACTTTTGAAAAGAGTTTTCTCGCAACTTGGCAATGTGTGTGTGTGTGTGTGTGTGTGTGTGTGTGTTTATTTCAACTCTTAGAATAAGATAAAATGAACCTTGAAACACCCATTCCAGATTCTGATGACCCATAACAATGGGCTTTAGATGTGAGGTTTTATTCCGATAAAAGATGACCTGTATCACGAAGAATTTTGAAAATTAATGACAAAAAATATTGGTTTTGGGACTTTTAGATGTGGTGCTAATGGGAAGTAATTTTGGCTTGTTGTTTTCCTTTGTCTTTTTTTTGTAAATGAGAAATAATGTTCATTTCATGGTGATTTGTATTTAAATAGAATGATGTTCATGAAAGCATATTTTACGCTTCTGAGAGTTATACATGAATTAGTAAACAAGATTAGTGATGATGCTTATAGCCTTTTAGTTTTGTATGAAGATTAAATAATCTGTAAAACAACTAAAGTTACAAGTTAAGTTAATTATGTTATTAAATATTTAAGGGCAAGAACAGTTTTCCTATGAAAATATTCATTGCTCTTTTGTGAACCAGATATGGAAATTTAGTGCTACACGAACCATCTAATGATATAAGGACACAGAATTTGTACAAAAGTTCTGTTTAGACTTATGTGGATGATATGGGATATCCTTTTCCTTCTGTATACTGTGACTATGTGTTTATTTTATTGGTTGATGAATAAAGCTGTTTAAGCCTATGGCCAGGCAAAATATAGTTAGGCAGAAAGTCCAAACAAATATACAGAGGAACAGAAGGCATAGATGGGGAGATGTCATGTAGTGACTGGGGAAACTAGCTCTGAGGTAATAAGCCATGAGCCTCATGGTTAAATATAAACTAATAGAAATGAGTTAATTTATAGTTAGCACTAGCCAGTAAGCCTCAGCCATTAGCTAAACAATTATAATTGATATTAAAACTCAGAATTGTTATTTTCAAAAATAACTGTTCTGTAAACAGAAACCAGACCAGGGGGACCAGCAGGACAAAGAATACTTCTAGTTACATTAGACAGAAGATATTACAAAAACAAAGGTAACCTGTTTGATAAGATCACACAGCTGTCTGTCAGCTGTTGTGGTATATTTGATCACACTGTGTGCAGATTTTTGTCCTTCATTGCCTGCCTGCTGTGCCTTCTGATTGGTTTAATAAGAAGCCAAATGGCCAATAGTTAGGCAGGAGAGGAAAGGTGGAGTTCCCGGGGAGAAATAAAAAGAGGGGGAAATGAGAGAGGTGGGTTTTGCAGTCAAATACTGAGGAATTTGGATGCATGGTACTGAACAGAGGAAATAAGCCACAATACAGAAAATAGATTAATATAAACAGGTTGATTTGAGTTTTTAAAGCTAGTTGGGAAGAAGTCTAAGCTAAGGTCAAGCTTTAATTTAATTTAAATTAAAGATTTTATGATTAACACAGTTTCAATGTCATTTTTTGGAAACTGGCCAAAGAAAGACCTGCTACAGTCAACTTTTCCTGACAGAAGATATGTCAATGTTTCTCCAAGCTTGTTATCCCAACTCCTATTACTATCTACTTAGAGGCTAATTGATGGTATCTTACTTTTGATTCTGGTGACACCAAGAATGGTGTTGTGAGTGACAATTGCCTTGTTTACTATTTGCAATAAATTTGTGATGCCTTTTCTTCAACATTAGCTGCTGTACACTTCATGTTCTAACCAAGATCCCCTCTCCCTGATCATAACCATTTAGACTAAAGATCCTTTCTCCAGTGTATGTGTACATCCAGTTTAACATCAGCCACATTATGTTTATACATAGTTGATATTTATCTTCCTGTGTTTGCACATTAGGTATTTGTTTTCAAATGTTGACTTTCTAGAAAAATATTAGCTATGTCCTACATTAGTTAGTTTTCAAAGATTACTCTGACCAACTTAAGAAAGGCAGAGTTTGTTTTGACTTGGAGTTTGAAGGGATACCAAGCATTTTGGTGGTAAAAGCATGTCAGCAGGAATCTGAGGCAGCTGGTCTGATTGCCTCTGCAGAGAGAATGCAGAAAGAACTACAGTGGAATTTCTGCTGTGTTTCTGGGCACTTTCCAGTCTCTAAAAGAGACTCTTTCATGTTTTAGTTTATTATGACTATAGTTCATTTTAAGTTCAAAATATTTTTGGTTATTTACTGTTGCTTACCAAATTACTTCTGAACTTGATGATTTAATAACCAGTAATGGTTTTCCTCTTATCATAAACAAGAGAGCAGCTCAGGCATTTTTCAGAGACAGTCATCTATATATCTGCAATCATCTACAGCTTTGACCAGCACTACTAAGATGGGTACTTTCAATAGTTTCTGTTAGTTTGCATTTAATTATAATTATATTGCCCTATATTCATTGCATTACCTTTTTGAGGACATTTGTATATTTTTATAGTTTTTTCTCAAAATCAAGTGTTTATTAGTGTAGGAAGAAGTACAGATATGGACAGGGGTGCTCTTATCTGCTTGTGGTGGTTGACGATATGAGTCTCAGACATAGACGCTATTCTAGAGTGGCAATTTAGAGCCAGCTCTGACCTCACATACTCATGCACCATTCTTAGGTTAAGCACAAATATTACTATTAAGGATTAATTTTTAACTGTGATTTAATACATGACCATATGATAATAAAACAGCATTATAAGTACTATATAAATATTAATGTGGTGTTAGTTTTCACAAATATACAAGATGAATTTTTTAAACATACTGAATTTTTCTTTTGAGAATGATAAGCAACCTGATTAAGGTCACAGAGCTTGTAGCAAGAAATAGAGTAGGAATTTATATCTCAGTCTGACTAATTTCAGTCTAGTATTAGCTTTTATTCAAGTTACCAATTCCCATTTTAACTCTTAATTATATATTATTCCTTAGTAGTCCCCATATGTCTTCTTGCTAGCATTGATTCAAGTAAGGCCTCTATTTAAACTGGCTCTGTAAACCCAAATTTCACCTATTGATTAAAAATGTATAATTTTAACTTTGAAGTCCAAAAGTGGTTAAAGAGATACTATAACGTCTGTGCCAAAAAATCATTGCTGTTGTATTCCAATTTTTAGTTTGAATGTATAAATACTCATATATGGGGAAAAGTGCCACTTCTTAAAATGGTTCACAGCTAATTTTCCCGTAGGGACACATTTTTCATTTTCTGTCTAGGCATAGAAAGATAAACTGTTCACATTTATGCGCAGATAATTACTGTATTCATAATCTTTAGATGTTTTTATTACCATTTTGTTTTCCTTCAAAGTTTCTGAATATCCTAAATTTTCAGTTGGTCTAAGCACAGGGAATTTTTCCATCTTGCACTTATACTAATCTCAGTGAGAGAGGGAGAGAGAGAGAGACAGAGACACACAGAGATAATTTATATCTTATATGCATAGTATTTGTGAAACTGCATTTATTAAAGCTTTGCAGACAAATGTTTATGCTTGTTGGCAGCTAGTTCATGGTTGGGATTGGTATTTGGTTGACTTATCATAGCCTTCCCCCTTCTAATCTCTTGGTTGGTATCTCCACCAGAAACAAGAAAACTCTACAGCTGTGTGCTCACCACCAAAGCAGGAGTCCTCAGCCTTTTCCTCAATAAACAAGCTAAGAGACCTTTTATTTTATCTTATTGTTTGCATTACCTTTTAGAGTGATTGATATTTTCCTATATGTCTTTGTTCCATTTTTTTTAGTAAATATTAAAAAGAGACTATTATTCCTCATTACTTAGATTAAGGTAATAGAAGACAGTATTAACTGTGTTTAGATATGAAGGAACATGTCTGACTTTAAATCTTATGTCTATATTTCCCAAGTTTTATATTCCTGTATTAACCCCATTTTCTCATCTGCATAATGGAATCAATACGAGAAAGAACTAGCAATTATTGATTACAGCCTTTGTGAAGATTTATGTTTAAAGATAGGCGGTCATAAACATAGTGACTCTCACAACAGCTTAAGGAGGAGGCTCAATTACCATCTTTACATGACTGAGGTGAATTTAATTTAAGGTCTATGGAGATAAAGCAGGATTTTCGAGATCTGGTAAAACTGAAGGAAAGATTAAAACACTGGGAATGGAAAAAGTAACAGAATCCCTTACAAACACCGAGGGAATGTCATTTCTCTTGAACACTGTTGTTCTTCATGTCCAGTGAATTTGTGCATCTTCAGTAATGGATAAAAGAAGGGCAGCTTGTTCTCTGATTTTGATCTCTAGACCCTTTCCTAATTCTTTAGGATCAACGTTCTGAAAATTAGACAAGGCTAGTCTTTTCATTTTATAGGTGATGATAGAGGAATCCTTCTGGTTCAACAATTTGGCTGAGGCTTCAGAAGAAACAAATGGCAATGTAACGCTGAGAACAATTTTTTTATCACCTTAGCTATGGACTTATTTTCTGTATTGCTCTTCATATTCATATTGTCTTGCTGTTGGCAATTTGGATTTGGCTAGAAATAGCTAAGGGCAAGAACATCTTTTAATACTTCCCAGGAGACTGTGAAGACAAATGGCCATGATTCAAAGATTACAAACTTTTGACAAGAAAAAGAAATGACTTCTATATATACAGTGTCCTTTGATGCACAATATATAATTAGCTAAAATAATGTAAAATAGTTACTGTAGGTACTTGCCTTTATTGGGCAAGGGTTGAAGTTTGACATTAATCTTTCAAATAGCTTGACCAAACTACACAGCCACTCTCCTTTTAGAGACTCAAAGTAGAAATTTAATATTGGAAAATGACCCTCAAACTAATGATCAAAAAATAGCTACCCATGAGCTCATTTAGAATGAGCAAGTTTTCCCAATGCGATGAGAAATTCTACCATACCTCTGCATCAGTTATGGTGAGCTTGGGAAGAAGACTACAATTGTGCTTAAAATCCTGAAAATGAAACAACAGAACAATCATATATCTATACTTATTATAAGTCTTTCTATCTATTAAAATCTGAAGTTATTTCCCCATTTTCAAATTTTCCCATAGAGTAGTAAGAATATAAACTGTCATATGGATAATTATGTGTGATTTGTGTCCAGTCATTACAATAGTGAAAAATCATTTCCAAACCAGTTGTTCGATCAGTACACACATCAAACCTCTAAACAAACCATTGCTCTACTAACTGCGTAGTTCCACAAAAATACAAGCTGAAACTGAACCAAAATGCCACATGTATGTTCTTTTCTACTGCCTGTTAAGAGCCATCTTTCCCTTTACTGATAACTTATTGGCATGCTCATTTGTAGCAATTCATGGTCTCAATAAGTGGTACCATAGGGATAGAGAGTCTGAGTTAGACTAAATTAATTTAGCTAACACTGATTTACACTACAAGATACAAAGACAAAACTACATGATTTTCAGCATTTAATATTATCTCCCCTCTTTGCCCCTGATGATATCTAACAATTTTATCCAATATAAAATTATTTATATGGTAGGGAATTTAATTAACCGAGTTAATTAATTTGTTAATCAAACATGTGGGCAAAATATGCATAAGTGGTTAAGTGTTTGGATTCTGAAGCCAGACTACCTCACTTTAAATGAAGCTTGGCTTCCATAACACAAGAACAATGATTTGCCTTTCTTTGGCCATCGCTACCATCTTGTAAAGGAGGATAATGGTGAGATTGACTCAGCAGATACAGAGTGCTTATTCCAGCATCTGGCACAGCATCCATGGAGCTTGCTATTTCTATTGCTTAATTGTCAAAAATTATCATCGCGGTTAAAGGATTTTACTCATCCATTTCTGTTTCTTCTATATCTCACCACAATCATTTCTATTAGTGTGTTTTCCTTTGTTCTTTATAATTTTTAAAACATAGTGTGTGTCTTTGTGTGTGTGTGTGTGTATGTGTGTGTGTGTGTATTGACACATTTGACAGAATACTTTGAGCACTGACAATGGTACAGGAATTCAAACAATGTCAGGAAGTATGACCATCTGACACAGTGTGTTAGGTACTGGGAAGAACAGAAGACTCTAGTGTGTCTCTTTCCTCTGTAACTTGTAACAAAGGAGGAGAAGTAATGTCTAAATTACTTATTCTGTACAATGTGCCTTAGTAGTGCTTTTATATTTTTGCTTTTGTACATTGTCAAGGGACAGATTAGTTAACACTGGAACTATTACAGAAGCTTATTAGAAGAGAGAGCAATAGTGATCAGAAGGAATGGATGTAAGTTTGAAAATTAGAGATGAACAGGGACATTGTAGTTAGAACAAACAATAGGGGAGGGAGACAGTGTGGAGATGGAACACTCGCTTAAATATTTTAGTTTTTATTCTTATATAGGTATGTGATTCTGTGATTCTATAAAACAAGGAAAACAAAACATGCTCATTTCCTTCTTAGAGTTTTAAATTAATTGTAAAATATAAACTGTACTTGTAAAAAGGATGAACTTCAAATATTGCATTGTTCATACAATGATTCACCTAATATTGAAATTTATATATAGTATATACCACTTTACAGAATTTAACACTATCTACTCTTCTGATACATGCACACATATATTTATTTATATTTTCATTTTTCTAAGTAGTCATTTGTAGTATTTAGTAAATTATCTTTGAATATCCTTTTGTGAATCTATTCCCAAGGCCTTATTTTTTTCAAAACTATACATAATGTCTATTTCTTAAATTTTGAAATGTTCAGATCTATCTTAGATCTTAGAAATATGGTGAAAATTAATTTTATTTGTGCAAAATTTATTTATGTTATTTTTGTACAGTCTCCCACTATGTGATCTAGATTTGTCTCAGATTCTTTAGAGCTTGAATTGGCCTTGAGTTATGGTCATTTACCTTACATCTTTCAGGCCTAGAATTACAAAGCCTACTAAAATTATGAATTTAATTATTTTGAAGTGTGCTTTTGTGTGTGTGTGTATACAGGTGAGCATGTATATGAAGACCTGAAGAAAACCTGTAGTGTCATCCTCAGGAATACCATTCAGCACCTTTGAGGCTGGGTTTCTCCTTAGCTTGGCGATCACTAATTAGAATCAACTTCCTAGTCAGAAAGTCTTTGTAATCCTTTGTCTTCCTCCTCAACACTGAGATTACAAGAATGTGCCACAATGCTGGAATCTTGAGGTGGATGCTGGAGAGAAAACTCAGGTACCTATGCTCCAAAATAAGCAAATTACAGACGGAACCAAACTCTTAGCACGTTGGTTTGGTTTGCATATGACGTGGAATGATGAAATTAAGCTATACTTTTATTTCCATTCTCTCTTTTGTAGAGTTTCTCCAGAATATTTTTCCCCTTGAGCACTGTACAGAGCCATCAGTATAATTTTAAATAGCAGTGACAAAATGTGCCCTGGTCATTTTCTTTATCCCCAGGGGGAAGTGTTTGTTATCTTAGTATTAATATGAGAGCTATTGTGTGATTTTGGTTTGGTGTAATACTTTTTAAAATTCTTTTACATTGGGTTTCCAAATTTCTTGAAAGCATAAATTATGTTTTTCTTCAAACTGGGAAATACTCTTCATGCTAGTTTCTTCAAATAGATTTTGCCAAATCAGGCCTGTAACCACATGTGTACACGCATGTGCAAATTGTCTCATACTTCATTCAATTTCTATGTTTTTGTTTTATTTTTGTATTTTTCTTTTTCCATGTTCACATTCATTAATTTTTGCAATCTAATCTTTCAGACATTACTACCAAATGCCTATTTAATTACAGACATTTTGTTATGCTTGCTTGATTAATTGAAGTGGTAGAGATTAAATCAAGAGCCTTCCATAGGTTAAGCAAACTTTTTTTTCACTAAGCTACATGCACACACTGACATTTTATATTAGAAGTATTCTCATTTGAAATATATTGTAACCCAGAGCAGTGAGTACCTGCCTACCCGGCAGGCATCAAGGAACCACAGACACAGAGAAAATTCAGAGAATCATTAGATCTTACTACAATGGCACTAGGTTTTGATCCTAATACATGAACTGGCTTTGTGGGAGCCTAGCCTGTTTGGATGCTCACCTTCCTGGACCTAGATAGAAGTGGGAGAACCTTGGACTTCCCGGAGGGCAGGGAATTTGGACTGCTCTTCAGTATAGAGAGGAAGGGGGAATGGAGTGGGGGGAGGGGGATAGGAGTGGGGGATAGGGGAAGGGGAGTGTGGGGAGGGGGCAATGCATGGGAGGAGGGGGAGGGAAATGGGAAACGGAGAGGAGGCGGAAATTTTAATTAAAAAAGAATAAAATAAATAAAAAAGAAATATATTGTATTTTCCATACAAGATATTTTGATCATATTTTCTGTCACCTAACCCTCTCAGATCCTTCTCATCTCCTGACCTATCCAACTTCATGTAATCTCTTTCTCTGTCTTTCAAAAAAAAACATAGAAAACAACCAAATACAAATACCAAAAATCAAAACAACAGAAAACCAAAAGAAAAAATCCAACAAACAACCAAAAGAAAAACAGCAATAAAAAATACAAAACAAAATAAAAAGTGCACGAAAAAACCATGAAGCCCATATTGCGTTGGCCAAATATTTTTGAACATGAGGCCTTCCCTGGAGTGTGGTTGACATTACCTGTGTTACTCCATTGGAACAAAACTGCTTTGCCCTTTCCCAGCCGATATTAATTGATAATTGCTTCTTGGTTAATGGTGGGGCTTATTGTTTACTTCACCCTCCTCAGTGTTGGAATTACATCTGGCTTGAACCTGTGTAGGTCTTAAATACTTATACTGGCACAGGTTCTGTGAGTTATGTCTGTGTCAGTCTGTTTATATCTTGAAGAAGCTGTTTCCTTGGAGCCATCTACCATCTCTGGTTTTTAAGCCTTCTGTTCTTTATGAATGCCTGTGTTTTCTAAGGAGAATTTTTAAGAAGACATCCCATTTAGGACTGAGTACCTCAAAATGTCTAATTCTCTGCATGCTGTCCTATTGTGCGTCTGCATGTTAACTACCAGTTGCTGCAAGACAAAGCTTTCCTTGTGAGTCTTGGCTTACTTACGGATCTGTATGAGTACCAACCTGCCTACCACAGCAGTTGTGGGTCCCTGGTAGAGCTCTTCTTCAGACTGGCAGATGAAAGGAGTAAAGATGTTCCAATTTTTACTTTAAATCTCTTCTAGCATTCTGCTAGTACCATCCGTTGTTTTCTCTAGGTTTATAAGCCTAAGAACTGCAATATAAGTTATTGTTTTACTGTGCTTATCTACTTATTATATCACTCCAGTGATAGAGATTTGGTTTATTATAGTTATTATCCTTTCTGGATCCATTTTTCTCAATTTTGCTGCATTTCTGGCAGCTTTTGATGGGATGTTCACATAGTGAATATTTAGCATGACTGAATGCTGTGTGTTTTCCTAGTTTATAAAAGTGCTTGACTTTGCTCTCAGACATAATTAGTCAACTTGGAAATAATTTTTTCCCACTGAGTCTTGTTTCAAAACTTTGGCCAAATCACTGCAGCATTCATTACTCCATGGCTGATTTTTCCACACTCTGAAGACAGAACTTCTGATGTGCCTACTCAAGACATTGCTTGAATTCCGAAGTTTCCAGACATTTTGGCCAGGAGGAATGGAACTGCTGTCACCTCCTTTCAGCTTGAGTTATTTTCTCTAATGCTTTAGGATTACGATTTTCCTGACTCCAGGTAATGTAATTACATGCATGGGCTGTTGACTACTGAGCTGGACTTCTCCAGGAGAAACTAGTCGGAATTCCTGAAACTCCCCTTCTGCAACTTCACAGCGGCCTTTGCCATCTCCTCCTGTGGCTTCACCTCCTCATCTCAAGGACAGCAACAAGCTCTGCATGAATTTCATTTTCTTGAGCAAACCATGGAAACTTCCGTACTGCTGTTCCTCATTAAAAAAAAATAACTCATTAAAAAATCTTGATGCTATTGTTTCTTTCATTCCCTGTCCTCTCTTAGGTTGCCACTGGTTTAAATGAGAGAAGAAAGACAGGATATATTGTAATTTTTTAAATTTTGTTTTCAAAACTGTCTTGAAATTTTTTTCTTTTGGAGACAGGGCTTTTCTGTAGCTTTGGAGCCTGTCCTGGAACTAGGTCTTGTAGACCAGGCTGGCCTCAAACTCACGGAGATCCACCTGCCTCTGCCTCCGAAGTGCTGAGATGAAAGGTCGGTGCCATCACCACCTGGCTGTCTTGATAGTTTTCTGTGAATGTTTATACAATAAAATGGCACTGATGTATAAGCATTCATCTACTCTCAGTGACATTTTAGAAAACAGGCCATGGATTGGAGGGAGAGAAATGAGAGGTGTATAGAAGGATTTGAGGGAGGAAAGAGAATGGGAGATGATGTAATTATATTTTAATCTTAAACAAACAAATTCTCTTTTACTTTTCTGAGTGCTTAATGATTGCTCAACATGATGTCATTTAGTTTCTACATACTTGTGAAAACTAGTTATTGACCCTAGTTTCAGTTCACCATGACTGAAAAATACAGTTTGAATGATTTTATCCTTCTCGTATTTGTCAAGGCATTTAGACCTAGCAAGTATTCTACAGTATGTGTACATGGCTCTAGAACATCGCACATTCTTGTTCTGTTAGATGAAATATCTGTAGGCAGCAACACTGTTACCTTACTGCACCAAAATATAGAAAATGCATGCTGTAAATTCATGTGAAATGAACACCATTTGAGCATATTTAATATAACAAGGAAATTCCAAAATATATGCTATTTTTTATTTTGTATATATGTATTTTATACATATTATATATAAAATATACATTGTACTTATATACATATTTTTATCCCTACTTGTCTAATAAATAAAAAAGTTAAAATAGGGCATTTTCCCCTGTTGAATACTTATTATCAGAAGGAATTACAAAAATTGAATTTCATTACTAGAAATTATATGTTATATGAGAATTTACAGTAAGTATTTAATAAACTGATATCAAGTGATTTATCTTCAGGACACACACACTTATTTATATGCACCAACCTCTGAGCAAAAAAACTAAATTAGATTAGAGAGTTTAGTGACTCTCTGTAGGTGGAGACAAGAGAGTCTGCAGGGAACAGTCATCATTTGGCACAGAGTGAATTCTGTTCAAGGTCAGTGACCTGTCCTAAACAAACCAAAACAAAAATATCAGAAAACAAATTTTAAAAATGAATTAATTTTCCTAAAACTGGGCATTTGTCAAAAAAGTTAAACTTTTTAACAATCATATGTGAAGTGCTGTTTCCAATAGTTCACATCATAAAACTATGTTAACATACTGACTAGTTATTATAAGGAAGAGCTATTGTGCATCTTAACATCTTAATGTTATATTGTTAAAGTACACAGAATATGTTGAAATAAAGACGAGAAATAGACACGTAGAATGTCACCAAGTTTCTAAACCAATGGTGATTTTGATCAACTTTTGGGCATTATGTGTTGAAAGGTGTTTCTATGACAATATTGTTTCTCATCATCCTAATCGTGGCTGCATGAATCCACTAGAATCTAAAGACTTCAAGTTGTTGACTGGCACCAACACCTTTCCTATATCTACTGCTGTTCCTCTCCAGGAACCAAGCATGTCTCTTACATTTTTATTATGATTATTTATTGTGTGTATGTGTGGAGATATGCACTTGTCATGGTCTTTGTATAAAGGTCAGAGGATAACTTGCAGGAATCTGATGTGGGACATCTTTCTGTTTATTTGTTGCTTTTATTGGTTAATGAATAAAGCTGTTTCAGCCAGTGCCTTAGGAGAGTAAAGTCAGGCAGGAAATATAGAGAGAGAGTAGCAGAGTCAAGGAGATGCCATGTAGTCGCCTAAGAAGCATGCGAGTTAACAAACCACGAGCCTTGTGATAAAGTATAAAATAATAGACATGGGTTAATTTCAATATAAAGGCTGGTTAGGTATATGCATGGCGTTGGTCAAACAATATTGTAATTAATATAGTTTTTGTGTGTTTCTTTGGGACTGAATGGCTGCGGGACCAAGCAGGAATCTGTTCTTTCACTATTTGGGTTCAGAGGGTTGCACTCAGGTTTTCTAGTTTGGCAGTGGTGATTTTGCACACTGAGACAACTTGAAGGTTTCACTGTGTCTTCTTTATATCAATTATTGTTTACATATATGTTTACATTCAGTGTATTTCAAATTCTAAGTGGAGCCCTGTGTTTACCATTTTTCTATTAGAATAACTATTTTCCAGACTTCCACTCCAGAAATATTATTGTTCTGAGCTAATTGACAAGCCCTAATTATTTTTTCATGGTTGCTTAAACTCACCTCAAGGCTCCCATTTCTTCTCTCATACACACGGGTTAATGATTAAGTCTTTATAACTGCTTGCATAATAAAAAATGTCTTTGCATACTTTATTCTTATGTATTTATTTTAGAAGACTTAATAAATGCTGATTAGACAGGTCAGTGCCGTTAAATAACACAATCAAATTTCTACCATTCATCCTTCCCATCTGAATATACTGACAGCCTCTCCCACTTATGCAAGATTAAAGGGATAGAGAGATGAAAATATAAGGCCTTAAAAATCTCAGGGGACATTTCAAAGTAACAACTGTAACCAAGTAATGGAGTTTTATGCAAGGCAGAGAATGATTGCAGGGAGATTTTGAAAGGTGTTCAATTGGGATGAGGGTTCAAGTAGACTTAGGCTACAGGTAAGAGTCTGAAGTTCAGACACAGGGTGTTGTGCAAAGAAATACTTTCATCTGAAGGAGGATCAAGTGCAGTCCTGGCCCCATTCTTCAGGTGTCCCTATGATAACCTTGTACAGTTGGTTTGCAGCTTAGGGCACCTTACTCCCAATCCCACTATCCATGGAAATGTCTGTGTTAACTTTTATCCTCCATTGGGTATATATTTGCACTCCCCTTGCTCGTTTCCTCTTTTTCTCTTTTTCATTTCACCACAAATCTACTATGACTTTTTCATAGATGACTAGTCAAGTCCTCTTTGCTGTTCAATGGTTATCACTATAGTGGTAATGATTTAAGCAAAAAAAAAAAAAAAAAAACCATCTAATTGATGATGAAGGTTATTTTTGCTCATTATTCTTTCCACTCTGGAAGTTTGTCCCCAGGATATATTCATTTAGAGAAAATTATTTTTTACATAAATACAGGAATTTTAGATGTTTTTCATGATATCAAGGCAGTTTTCAGTGACCAGACATGTCTGTTTCAATTTATTAAATAACTTCCTCAAGTCAAAGGGAAAACAAGAAAGTAATGGGATGGCTTAAGCAGGGAGGGTAGGGCTGGAGAGATGGCTCAGTGGTTAAGAGCATTGCCTGCTCTTCCAAAGGTCCTGAGTTCAATTCCCAGCAACCACATGGTGGCTCACAACCATCTTTAAAGAGGTCTGGCGCCCTCTTCTGGCCTTCAGGCATACACACAGACAGAATATTGTATACATAATAAATAAATAAATATTTAAAAAAAAAAGCAGAGAGGGTACCAGGAATATCAGAGATGAGGGGCTTGAGGATCAAGGAGAGGGTTTGAAAGGGCCATATGAAAATCTACTACCCTGTAACTAAATTTTCAAAAATAAATTACATATTTCTAAAGATGTATTTTAAATATAATAGAACTATTCTATTGTAAAAATGTTTTGCCCACATGTATACCTGTATACCAAGTATTTTCCTTGTTTTCACAGAGGCCAGATGAGGGTGTTGGAAAACCTGGACCTAGAGGTATAGGTGGTTGTGAGACATCAAGAAGATGTTGGGAAATGAATCCCAGTTCTCTGGGAGAGCAGCAAGTGATCTTAAACTCTGAGTCATCTCTCCATCACATGTTAACTATTTTTTTTTTGTTTTTTTAATTGATTTTTATTGAGCTCTACATTTTTCTTTGCTCCTCTTCCTGCCACTCTCCTCCCCTTCAACCCTCTCCCAAGGTTCCCATGCTCCCAATTTACTCAGGAGAACTTGTCTTTTTCTACTTCCCATGTAAATTATATCCATGTATGTCTCTTTTAGGGTCCTCATTGTTGTCTAGGTTCTCTGGGATTGTGAATTGTAGGCTGGTTTTCTTTGCTTTATGTTTAAAAACCACTTATGAATGAGTACATATGATATTTGTCTTTCTGGATCTGGGTTACCTCACTCAAAATGATGTTTTCTAGATCTATCTGTTTGTCTGCAAATGGTGTGAGACAAACGTCTATATTCTGTCAATTATATTTTAAATAAACGCTGATTTGCCAGTAGCCAGGCAGGAGTATAGGCAGGACAACCAGACAAGTAGTAGATTCCTGGTCTAGATCTGCTTCTGTGGAAGTTCCTGGCTTGGGGTTGGCCCTACAAAGGTCTCTGGCTCTGATCTTCTCCCTTAGAGGGCCCAGACCTACATAGGACCTGGCTCTGGCCTACTCTCTCAGAGGTCCCAGACTCATGCCCAGACCTGCAGGGGTCCTGGCTCAGGTCTACTTCCTTGAAGGTCCCAGATTCAGATTCATGCCCGGACCTACAGTGGTCTCTGGCTCTGGCCCACATACTCAGCAGCTGCTCCCCTGTACCTGTTCCAGTGTAGTTTGTTATCTTGGGTCTGTTCTGGCCCAGGTTTGCTGGCTCAGTCCTGTTCCTGTGGAGCTTGCTGCTTTAGGCATCTTCTGTCCTAGGTCGCTGGCTCATTCCTGCTTTCTCAAATGTACCTGGTCTGGATCTGCTCCTGGCCCATGGAGTTCACCGTCCCAGGCCCGCTCTGGGCCTAAGTTGCCAGCTCAGATCTGTTTCCGTAAATGTCCCTGGTCTGTATTCACTCCTGCAGTGGTCCCTGGCTTGGGGTTTGTCCTAGAAAGGTCTCTGGCTCCCATCTACTCCTTCAGAGGTCCCAGACTCAGGTGTGTTTCGACCCACAGAGGACCTGACTCAGGTTTACTCTGTTAACTACTTTTTTAAAAGAATTATATTTTTAAAAGCAAAAAGAATTTGATGAGCTATACCATGTCAGGTTAATAAAAACTGCACCCAGAAGCCAGGGGTTACTTCTTATATAGACAGAGGATTTTTTCAAAAGAGGAAGACTTAAGTAGCTCAAGAGATAGGAGCCATCAGGATAAGGAGAAACACACGTTTGCGGCTTCCCAAGTATTGATTCTATTGAGACTTCTGCTGAAATTCTGCCATTTGCTTGCCTGAGCACGTTTGTGTCTTCACAAGCCCCCCTCTGTTTAAGGCAGGAGCTCCTTTACGGGGCAGCAGCTGTGCCATTGAATTGCTGTCTCCATCTGAATCATTCTTGAGCATTATGTCGATTTCCAGGCTCTGTGTCTTAAGTTCTGTTTGCCCCAAGAGTTGCAACCTCCTCTGAGGCAATGCCACCTGTATTAATGCAGTTGCATGCTCAGGTAGCAGACTCAGTGCCTGCCCGTCTCTTTCTATTGGTCTTTGTCTATCAGTTTTAGGTCCTAATGATTTCCGTAATTCTACACAAGTCCGTGTGACCACAAGATGAAGTAGATAAGTCTTCTGATTGTTAGTCGAGACGAACCTAGACATGCTCTACAAATTTTTTTTTGACAGCATGATGTAAAAATCCAAAGATAAATTTAAACATCCATTATTTTATTATCACCAAATGCAGCTTTGGATCTTCTAACTTGGAGATCCCTAGACACCATTAATTTGAAGGTAATTATTTTATGTAAATGTGAGCTAGCTGGAAGTCCTTTTATGTAATTCAGTTTCCAATATATTCTTGTATGACCCAAACACTTGAGAGATCATTAAAACATCAAATGAGAAGTTAGAAAAATATATCTAAGAGACCATGCATAGAAATAATGCATTGCCCTTTTGAAATAAATCCTTAGTCATTTATAGTAATGAGAAGTATAAAGATGATGCCACTATTCTGCACCATGAACTAATTATTTGTTTATTGGAAAGTTCTTGCTCATTAATTTAGAGGTTTCATGGTCATGAGGAAATTCCTTACTTAGAGTTCCACTACCATTAAAAGAAAAGCACAATATTTAAAGAACTACATATTTATCAAACTATAATTTGTCAAAATTACTTTAACATTTTACATATGAATGAAAAGATTTTGGAATTTCTTAGGCAATTTCTTAGACAAGTAATAAATTTCAAAAAATTTAAATTTAAAAAGGTGTAGCACTATGATGTCAAAATCTGGTTTTCATAAAGTACTCAACATAAAGTAATTAAATTTAGCATTAAGACACTGTTAAGTTCCCCAAACTCAAGATTAATTTGCTGAAGATGATCACTTCCCACCCACTGCTCCTTGAAATCGTTACTATAACCTTCTGAAATCCACAGGCCTGGAGGAAATGACACCGAAAAGTATTTAGAGACATGAAAAATTCCAAGCAAAACATCTTATATCATATCAGATAATATGCTATTAGCTTTGTTGTCCAATGGAATCGAGACAAAATGATTCTGTTTAAGACAAACAGCTTCTTATGGGGCTGGAACGAGGTGATTGCTTTCAGCTGTGTGTATAATCAAAAATCCAGATAGTTGCTTACTCTCTTTTGGGAAATCACTCCACAGCAATTCATTTTACACCAAAATGATTAACTGAACTTAATTGGGCATAACATATAATAAAAAATGAGGGTCCTTTGGGAAAAGCACTTCAATGTATTTGCAATGGCAGAGTATAAAATTGTTGTGATTGGTGTGTGCGTGTTCAGAAACATGTACGTGCACATGTGTGTGTTCTTTCAGGAACAGCTTTGTAAGGATCTAGAAACCATCATGATTTTGTCATATTTTTTTTCAAGATGTTGACTATTAGAACGATCAAGTCAACTTGTCACTCCCTTCTGAAGCTTCAGTTTCTCCTGATCAACACCTTATCCATCCCACAAAAATGTAACAAAGACAGATATTCTTTTCCTTTGTTCTATCACACACAAACTTATTCACCCACATCCACCTCAAACTCCTCTCCCCTATGTAACACAGGTGATTTCTTTGTTTTTATTTTTCTGAAAAATTACTTTAATCTGATAAAGTATCATTGCAGACTGAAATAGAATTTACTGTTACTTTTTATGAACAGTTTGCTTGATTATTAAAATATAACATTTTGCCCAAGGGGCATAATGTTTATCTTTTTGACATAAATATATTTAACAGAGTTTTATGGGAAATTTCAACTTATGTATCATCTGTGCAATATTATACTTTAGTTTAATAATACCATTGAAATAACTTTGAAATTTAAAAATACCCCCAAGACTCTAGAGGGGTTTGCAGGTGTCCAGGGAGATGTCCCCAGCTGGTACCTTGGGCAACTGAGGAGAGGGAACCTGAAATGATCCTATACTGATGAATATCTTGCATATCACCTTAGAACCTTCATCTGGTGATGGATCGAGATAGAGACAGAGACCCAATTTGGAGCACCGGACTGAGCTCTTAAGGTCCAAATGAGGAGCAGAAGGAGGGAGAACATGAGCAAGGAAGTCAGGAACACGAGGGGTGAACCCACCCACTGTGACAGTGGAACTGATCTATTGGGAGCCCACCAAGGCCAGCTGGACTGGGACTGAATAAGCATGGATTGAAACCGGACTCTCTGAACTTGGTGGACAATGAAGGCTGATGAGAAGCCAAGGACAACGGCACTAGGTTTTGATCCTAATACATGAACTGGCTTTGTGGGAGCTTAGCCTGTTTGGATGTTCACCTTCCTGGACCTAGATAAAAGTGGGAGGACCTTGGTCTTCCTGCAGGGCAGGGAATTTGGACTGCTCTTCAGTATGAGAGGGAGGGGGAATGGAGTGGGGGGAGGAGAAGAGGAGTAGGGATAGGGGGAGGGGAGTGGGGGAGGGGGCAATATGTGGGAGGAGGGGGAGGGAAATGGGAAACGGGGAGCAGGTGGAAATTTTAATTAAAAAAGAATAAAATAAAATGAAATAAATACCCCCAAGAAACCATAAAGTGTGAGATAAAGCTTTGAAAGGAAAAATTGTAGTCTCTTTACCCACAATAAGAGAGATAATACATATACACGAGGATGTATGAAAAATTTGTTCATATTTTATTATTTATTACTTTTTAAATTAAATTTAAAGTAGATTGGAAAGGTTTATCCTGATTCCTTTTATGATAAATATAATTACTCACAAGACTCCGAGATGCCTTTTCAGAGAACATTGGCCCATATATTTTTAAAATTCGTGCCTTAAAGTAAGAGATAAAGTTTTCTCAGAGGAAATGTATTTCTGTCATAGATAAGAGCATTGTGAAATAATCTGTCTTAAAGTAAATGTGAGACATAGAGCCATGCTTTGCTGCTCTATATTCAAAATAAATCAGTCTAACAGCGGGAAGTCTCCTCTTTAGGCTTAGATTCTATAGATATTGCTATTGTAAGAGCTGAAATATTAGCCCTGAAAAGGAGTGCACAAATAAGTGAGTTTTCCATCCCAATTTATGCTGAAATATGATTACTGAGTTCCAATGACATTATATTAGACTGAGTTCCAGTGGTATTATATTTTTATTTGGTTGCTATAATAAATGCCTTTGGTTTCTGTTATGTAGAAAAGCGATTTATTTGGTTCTTAATTTTGGAGGCTAAGATTCAAGGAACATGGAGAAGGCCTGTAACAACACTTCTTTGGATTGTGGTACATCGTTGTAGAAGGCAACATGGTAGAAGTATGCTTGAAAAAAAGAGATCCCATAGTGAGGTCGGAAGCCAGATAGTGTGGCAGTATGAGTACTTCTCTGTGTTAACCCCTCTGTAGTTGACTAGATATCACAAAAATGTCATTATTTTATCCAAAGGGAAGCACACTCAAGTGTTTTTAACACCCCACTGTAGTTGCCATGGTTAAAGATTGTGTCATATCTGTATCACTTCATTGTAGACTAGGTCTCGAGCATGGACAACTTTGCAATACACATTCAAGGTTATGCACAGCATAGCTAATATGGAAGCCATAAAATCTATGCAACTGGATATTTGAAATCTGGATTGAAAATTAACGAGATTGTGCTGAAAATTGAACTTGAAATGTTTGAAAATGCAAAATTTCTATTTTATGCCCTAATGTTGCTCCTCTTATTTGCATGCATACCAATAAAAAGCAGACTTAGTCCTCACGTGTTGTGAATCAGAAGATTTGGCTATTTAGTCATTACAGTACAAATAGTGCTTGCATGCTAATAGAATTTAGATATTGCTGTATTAATTAGATATATTTTGTTTTTATTATTTTTAAATATATATGTATGTATACATGTACCAAACCAAATATTTTTACATGTCTAACATTAATATGATTATAAAAAATGACAACTGTTTGAAGTGCAATAATTTGGAATCTTAAATAGCAGAAATTTAATTTCATGTCATCTTATTGTAATGTATAGTTGGAAATATGATAAACATTTTGTACAACATTGCTATATATTTACAGTATTAACTACATCTACATGGTGATCCTCATAATATACCATACATAGTGAAATATATTTCCACAATTGTCTTAGGAAAGAAGAATGGTTATGAAGTATTTTTGTGTGTATATAGTGTGTGTATGTGCACATGAGTGTACAGAGCCTTAGGCATGTGTGTACACATACATATGTAAGTCAATAGTTCCCCACTATACATATATGTCTAGACTACAGTGACATTTTTTGCTTTGGGAATTTGATCAAAGGTGTTACCTGTATCAGGTCACACTCAGAAGGTTTGTCAATGCTTGCCGTCAAAAGGCCATCTCTATCCATCAATCCTTGTCTGAACAGAGGATGGTTGTCTCTTTGGGAATATTGTCACACAGCATTTTGCTCTTAATGTTAGCCTTTTGCAAGTTTCTTTCAGTTTTAATATTGGGGTTGTGCATTCCTCAGAAATAACAAAGTTTTTGACTTTTTGACATTCTTTGTTTAAAATTGATTTTCTAGAAAATGAAATTTCCTTTCTCCTGATGCGTTTCCTTGTTTCCTCATCAGTAATTATGAAGGAACATGACTAACTTTTAGAATATCATTATGTGGAAAAATATCTCCATACATCCTTCATACCTTTATATTGTGTGTTCATCAACACATTTTTTACTCTTTCACTTATTGGTATTGATTGTTTAAACACACACACATATCACACACACACACACACACACACTCCCATACACAAAGGGAGTAGGGAGGGGCTACATTTAAAATTGTAAATTTACTTAATTTAAGTAAATTTGCTTTAGCTCTTGATTTTTTTTCAAACATAGATCGTCTTCACACTTACTTTGCTCTTGGAAGAAGGAAGATTTTCAGAGTCTCTCCATTCTGTTTTTAATTACTTTCTCCATTTCTAGTTTCTATATTCCTTAATCACAGCTGGACGATTGCTATTAGTAATAGGTGGTAAAATAATTCGCAATGTTCAAAGCTCTTTTATGTTTTGATCATCTGGAGAAACTACAAAATTACCCTGTTAGGGATTAATTCTCAAAGCTTTTTAAAAATAGATTTTTAATCAATTTAAACTAGTTGAATGAGCTGACAATACTAAGCCATCTAGTAGATATTACACATTATTACATTTTTTAAAATTAGCAAGCTCCCTAGCATATCTGGTACAAAATGATACTGTCAAAAGCTGAAAAGGACTTCATATGGAAAAGAGATTTTTATCTGAATATGAAAAATGGAAAGAAAGCAATGATGAAGCCCGAGCTCTAACACCACTTCTCTGCACGACCACTTCTCTGAGTTAATGAGAAGTAGCACTAGACTCAGTTTCCCCTAACTTGTTGTTATCAATTCTGCAAATTTAATATAATAAACAATGATCATTAAAGATGCTCATGTTTCTGATGTATTGTAGAATAATAGAGAAGAAAAAGGAGAGTCAAGATTATCTTTTTCCCTGATTTTTTTCATTCTGTGACCTTGGTGATGATAGTTTAGTAGGTGTTTTTTAATTTATTTTTTAAAAAAGGAAAGTAAACTATCTTTTTTCATTTTACATACCTATCCCAGTTCCCACTCCTTCTGTTCCTACCATTCTCTCTACCTTTCCTCCTACCCCTTCCCTATCCACTCTTCAGAGAGGGTAAGGCACATTGCTTTGGAGAAGGTCTAAGGCCTTTCCTACTATATCTAGGCTGATCAGGTATCCATCCAAAGAGAATGGGTTCCCAAAAAGCCAGTGCAGGCAGTAGGGATAAGTCCTGCTCCCACGGCCAGTGGCCCACATTCTGTCCAGTCATGCAACTGTCACCCACGTTCAGAGGGTCTTTTTTGGTTATATGCTGGTTCTCTGACTGGAGTTGGTGAGCTCCCATTAGCTCAGGTAAGTTGTTTCAGTGGTTATCCTCATCATGGTCTTGAGCTCTTTACTCATATTCTCACTCCTCCCACTCTTCAACTGGACTTTGGGATCTCAGTCCAGTGCTCTGCTGCAGGTCTTTGCCTCTATTTCCATCAGTCGTTGGATGAAGATTTTATGATGACATTTAAGGTATTTATCAGTCTGACTACAGGGCAAGTTTAGCTTGCCTACCCTCTTCTCTCTTGCTTAAGATCTTATCTGAGGTCATTCTTGTGGATTTCTGAGAATTTCTCTAGTGTCGGGTTTCTTACTAGCCCCATAATGGCTCCCTCAATCAAAATATCTTTTCTTGTTCTCATCTGTGTCCTTCCTTGATCCTTACTATTCCATTCCCTCAAGTTCTTCTCCCCACTTCCCTTCTCCCGTCCTCTTTCCTTTCTTCCCTCTCTTCTCCCTCTGCTGTGGGAGGTCTTGTACCCTGTAAAGATTTGTCAGTTGCACTGGTTTAGTGAAATGCTGATAGGCCAGGAGCCAGGCAGGAAGTATAGGTGGGGCAATCAGAACAGTAGAATTTTGGGAAGAGGAAAGGCTGAGTCTGCAGTCATCACCCAGACACAGAGGAAGCAAGCTGAGAATACCTCACTGATAAAAGTACCAAGCCATGTGGCTAACACAGACAAGAATTATGGGTTAATGTACAGTGTAAGAATTAGTTAATAAGAAAGTCTAAACTAATAGGCCAACCAGTTTATAATTAATGTAGGCCTCTTTGTAGTTTTTTTTGGGGACTGAATGGCTGCAGGACTGGGTAGGACAGAAACCTCTATCAACATTCCCCCAATCCCACATTCCCAATTTTGTCGGGAGATCCTTTCTATTTCCCCTTACCAGGTGGATCTATACATGGTTTTCTTAGGGTTCACCTTGTTACTTAGTTTCTCTAGGATCATGGAGTATAGATTTGTTATCTTTGCTTTACAGCTACTATCCACTTATGAGTGAATCCATACCATGTTAATCTTTCTGGGTCTGGATTACCTCACTCAGAATGGTTTTTTCCAGTCCATGCAAATTTCTGTTTATAGCAGCATTATTTGTAATAGCCGGAACCTGGAAATAACCTAGATGTCCCTCAACTAACAAAAAGATAAAGAAAATGTGATACATTTACACAATGCAGTACTACTCAGTGTAAAAAAAGTACAAAAAAAAAAAACCCAATAACATATTAGTAGGTGTTTTACACCAGGGAGTATATGCTGAGAAGTGACTAGCCCTTTTTCTGCCGATCTGTTTCTTTTTGTCCCTTCTTCATACACCTCTGATTTGTACAATTCCTTGGAAATTTTATTTTCTCCTAGGAGCTACTCAGGGAAGCAGATTCTAACCAATATTAGATCAACTGCATTACACTGCTTCACAAAGTAAATCTTAGGAACAGCAAGACCTTGGTTATTTTTTGTGGACAGCTGTTCGTAGACAACATCTGTTTATAAATATCTGTAAACTTTGTTCTGTATATTTATTTAAAGCAATACGTTCAATGTCAAATGACTTCAAGAATAATTCTTCTATAATAGATTTAATCACATGAGTAACATTAATTCCATTGTGTTTGTCAATTAAAACACACATTGCACATTAATCCTTCTACCTCAACTGTGATTCCTTTCTCTTTGTCCTTTTCAGAACCACACATGGGTATAACTCCTAGAGGTCCTTCTAATGTCTGTTTCTTCTATTCAAGCCACACAAATAGACACAGCTGTAGAAAACACAAAATACTGTTTTATTTTTAAAGTAGAGAATACATGCTCTTCAGTTGGCTTACCCAACTCAATAATTCAAATCAACCTGCTCTTGCTTCTGTATCTCAGAGAGATTGATCCCACATTCTGTGTTCTGCTGTTCTATAGTCTAGTTCACAATATCCATTCTTCTGATTGAACTCTGTTTCTAGTACTATAGATTATGGGTCCAACAAGTAGCCCTGACTTTGTTCCTTTAAATTCAGTACTGAGATTTTTCACATAACAGAGCAGAGGGTGAAAGTGGAGGGGAGTGTGCACACTTGCTAATTGTTGAATACCAATTGCTGTCAAAGGGCTGGTTTTCCATAATCCCCACAGCATTTGATATGGAACTTCATGGTTTTTTTTTTTCTGCTAGTTTCATGATTGAAAAATCTTTTCAAGTTAGTTGTCATTTATTTTTTTCTCCAGAGAGAAAATAATAATAAAAATCTTTTAAAAATTACCCTGTCAATATGTTAAGCAAAATTCAAGGGGATGCATTAACATTCTGTATTTAATAATTCACCACATCACTGAGTCAGAAGCTATGCTCCAACAATCTTAAAGAGTTTTTCTCTTTGGGCAGAATTTCTTTTTCACATCCTTTTAGGGGTTGTTAATTGGGTTTTTTATCTGATTAATGACACAAATTGGATCAATGGCAAAAGCACAGTACAATTTATTACACTTCCACAGTCTATTGCTGAGAGACAGCTGATGTTTCCTTGAAATGGAGAAATCACCCATTCCCCTAAACAATAAACAAGGGAACAACATTTGGACGAGTCATCTAGGGGACCTCAGAGTTTCTCTTCACTCTGAGTTCTTCCTGTTTTCCCTGGTGAACGGAATAGGCTTATAAAGACTCCTGATGCCCTTTGTACTCTACAAAGCCCACAGTGTTCTCAGATAAAAGCTAGAGGTGAGCTCTCAGCCTGTGGTTGTAGTAAGTCCGGACTTGAACAATATGACACAGCTATTTGTAATTCTGAATCCATCACAGCTCCAGGAGCATGGTGCAGTGATAAGGAGGCCCAGGGCTCCAGAGAGTCAGGCTTTTGAGCAGGACTAAAAAGCACCTATCTCACAGAAGGTGTCAGAGAAAAAAATAATGTGCTGAGCTCTTCATTATCCACAATAGAGTTGCTGCATAGACCTGGGCAGCAAATGATACTAATGTGTAAGATATCTACACCTGTGTTCCAGTATTGATTATCTATCAAAGAAAATGTACTTTATAAGAGAAAGTGCTTTGCACTGAAGAAGTGATGGGGAGAATAAAAATGGCAACACAGTCTAATGGTTAAACCAAACTGCAATTAAGAGCAAATTAGTAGTTAAGTTTATGGTCTGTTTAAAGATTTTTCTCTTTTACTTTTTTTCATTCATATATAAAAGTAGAATGATTACTGTTTTCTTGCCAACTTTATAGGATAGTTATAAAAATAAAAGGGAAAGCATGTGTCATGCTAGGTAACTGTGGTTATGAATCACTCACTAATCCATTCAAGAAATATTTATCAAGCCCATTCTACTTTGCAGACACACACACGGGGGGGGGGAGAGAGAGAGAGAGAGAGAGAGAGAGAGAGAGAGAGAGAGAGAGAGAGAAGAGTTTCACATACATAATTTAACAGAATAAATGTGAGGAAATGTAGATTATTTTAACAACCTGTATTCAGAATCCCTTCCCTAAAATATAAAGACAAATTGAAAGAACGAAATGATGGAACTGAACACACAAAAGAATCCAACGACTTTAGCACAGGATGAAAGTTTAAAAGTCAGATCGACTTATACAAAGTTATCATCCTAGGAGTTCTTTCAGCTGTTTTCGTGGATTTTTCTTTTCTTTTTTTTTTTTTTTTTTTTTTTTTTTTTCTTTTATTTATTTTTTTATTCTTTTTTAATTAAAATTTCCACCTGCTCCCCGTTTCCCATTTCCCTCCCCTCCTCCCAAATATTGCCCCCTCCTCCCACTCCCCTCCCCCTATCCCCACTCCTCTTCTCCTCCCCCCACACCATTCCCCCTCCCTCTCGATACTGAAGAGCAGTCCAAATTCTCTGCCCTGCGGGAAGACGAAGGTCTTCTATCTACGTCCAGGAAGGTGAGCTTCTAAACAGGCTAAGCTCCCACAAAGCCAGTTCATGTATTAGGATTGAAACCTAGTGCCATTGTCCTTGGCTTCTCATCAGTCTTCATTGACCGCCATGCTCAGAGAGTCCGGAATCAACCCATGCTTATTCAGTCCCAGACCAGCTGGCCTTGGTGGGCTCCTAATAAATCAGTTCCACTGTCACAGTGGGTGGGTGCATCCCTCGTGGTCCTGATTTTTTGCTCTTGTTCTCCCTCCTTCTGCTCCTCATTTGGACCTTAAGAGCTCAGACCGTTGCTCCAAATTGAGAATCTGTCTCTACCTCGATCCATCGCCAGATGAAGGTTCTAAGGTGATATGCAAGAAATTCATCAGTATAGGATAGGGTCATTTCAGGTTCCCTCTCCTTAGTTGCCCAAGGTACCAGCTGGGGACATATTCCTGGACACCTGCGAACCCCTCTAGAGTCAAGTCTCTTGCCAGCCCTAAGATGGCTCCCTTAGATAGGATATATACTTCGCTGCTCCCGTATCCATCCTTCCTATATCCCAACCATCCCAATCCCCCGAGCTCCTCCCATCCTCCCCTTCTCATATTTCTCATCCCATTTCCCCTTTGCCCCATGCCACCTCACCCGCAAGTTCCCAGTTTTTGCCCTGCAATCTTGTCTACTTCCCCCTCTCCATGCGGATGACTATATGATTTTCTTTGGGTTCACTTTCTTATTTAACTTCTATAGGATCACACATTATATGCTTAATGTCTTTTATTTATGGCTAGAAACCGATTATGAGTGAGTACATCCCATGTTCCTCTTTTTGGGTCTGGGATACCTCACTCAGGATAGTGTTTTCTATTTCCATCCATTTGCACGCAAAATTCGAGAAGTCATTGTTTTTTACTGCTGAGTAGTACTCTAATATGTATATATTCCACACTTTCTTTATCCATTCCTCCATTGAAGGGCATCTAGGTTGTTTCCAGGTTTTGGCTATTACAAACAATGCTGCTATGAACATAGTTGAACAGATACTTTTGTCATTTGATGTGGCATCTCTTGGGTATATTCCCAATAGTGGTATTACTGGATCTTGGGGTAGGTTGATCCCAAATTTCCTGAGAAATCGCCACACTGATTTCCAAAGTGGTTGCACAAGTTTGCATTCCCACCAGCAATGAATGAGTGTGCCTCGTTCTCCACAACCTCTCCAGCAAAGGCTATCATTGGTGTTCTTGATTTTAGCCATTCTGACAGGTGTAAGATGGTATCTCAAAGTTGTTTTAATTTGCATTTCCCTTATCGCTAAGGAGGTTGAGCATGACCTTAGGTGTCTTTTGGCCATTTGAATTTCTTCTGTTGAGAATTCTCTGTTCAGATCAGTGCCCCATTTTTTTATTGGGTTCATTAGCATTTTAAAGTTTAGTTTCTTGAGTTCTTTATATATTTTGGTGATCAGACCTTTGTCTGTTGCAGGGTTGGTGAAGATCTTCTCCCAGTCAGTGGGTTGCCTTTTTGTCTTAGTGACAGTGTCCTTTGCTTTACAGAAGCTACTCAGTTTCAGGAGGTCCCATTTATTCAATGTTGCCCTTAATGTCTGTGCTGCTGGGGATAAACGTAGGAAGTGATCTCCTGTTCCCATATGTTGTAGAGTACTTCCAACTTTTTCTTCTATCAGGTTCAGTGTGTTCAGACTAATATTGAGGTCTTTAATCCATTTGGACTTGAGTTTTGTGCATGGTGATAGATATGGATCTATTTTCATTCTTCTACACGTTGACAACCAGTTCTGCCAGCACCATTTGTTGAAGATGCTCTCTTTTTTCCATTGAATACTTTTAGCTCCTTTATCAAAAATTAGGTGTTCATAAGTTTGTGGGTTGAAATCAGGGTCTTCTACTCGGTTCCATTGATCAACTTCTCTGTTTTTATACCAATACCAAGCTGTTTTCAATACTGAGGCTCTGTAATAGAGTTTGAGGTCAGGGATGGTAATGCCTCCAGACGATCCTTTATTATATAAGATTGTTTTGGCTATCCTGGGTTTTTTGTTTCTCCATATAAAGTTGATTATTGTCCTCTCAAGATCTGTGAAGAATTTTGATGGGATTTTAATGGGGATTGCATTGAATCTATAAATTGCCCTTGGTAGAATTGCCATTTTTACTATGTTGATCCTCCCTATCCAAGAGCAAGGGAGATCCTTCCATTTTCTGGTATCCTCCTCAATTTCTTTCTTCATTGACTTAAAGTTCTTGTCAAATAGATCCTTTACTTCCTTGGTTAGGGTTACCCCAAGATATTTTATGCTATTTGTGGCTATCGTGAAGGGTGATGCTTCTCTGATTTCCATCTCTGCTTCCTTATCCTTTGTGTATAGGAGGGCAACTGATTTTTTGGAATTGATCTTGTATCCTGCAACGCTACTAAAGGTGTTTATCAGCTGAAGGAGTTCTTTGCTGGAGTTTTTGGGGTCGCTTATGTACACTATCATATCGTCTGCAAATAATGAAAGTTTAACTTCTTCCTTTCCGATTTGAATCCCTTTGATCCCCTTATGTTGTCTTATTGCTATTGCTAGAATTTCAAGCACTATATTAAAGAGGTATGGAGAGAGTGGACAACCTTGTCGTGTTCCTGATTTTAGTGGAATAGCTTTGAGTTTCTCTCCATTTAATTTGATGTTAGCTGACGGCTTGCTATAAATTGCTTTTATTATATTTAGGAACGACCCTTGTATTCCTAATCTCTCTAAGACCTTTATCATAAAGGGATGTTGAATTTTGTCAAATGCTTTTTCCGCATCTAATGAAATGATCATATGGTTTTTTTCTTTCAGATTATTTATATGATGGATTACATTGATAGATTTTCGTATGTTGAACCAGCCCTGCATCTCTGGGATGAAGCCTACTTGATCATAATGGATAATTTTTCTAATGTGTTCTTGGATTCGGTTTGCCAGTATTTTATTGAGTATTTTTGCGTCGATGTTCATGAGTGAGATTGGCCTGTAGTTCTCTTTCTTGGTTGTGTCTTTGTGTGGTTTTGGTATCAGAGTAACTTCAGCTTCATAAAAGGAATTTGGCAATGACTTCTCTGTTTCAATATTGTGAAATACATTAAGGAGTATAGGTATTAGGTCTTCTTGGAAGTTCTGGTAGAATTCTGCATTAAAGCCGTCTGGACCTGGGCTTTTTTTGGTGGGAAGGTTTTTTATAACAACTTCTAATTCTTCGCGACTAACAGGTCTATTTAGATTGTTCACCTGGTCCTGGTTTAACTTTGGTATATGGTACTTATCTAAAAAAGTGTCCATTTCTTTTACATTTTCCAATTTTGTGGCATACAGGTTTTTGTAGTAAGATCTAATGATTCTCTGAATTTCGTCTGTGTCTGTGGTTATGTCTCCCTTTTCGTTTCTGATTTTGTTAATTTGCGTATTCTCTCCCCGCCGTTTGATTAGTTTGGATAGGGGTTTATCAATCTTATTGATTTTCTCCAAGAACCAGCTTTTTGTTTCATTGATTCTTTGGATTGTTTTCTGTGTTTCTATTTTGTTGATTTCAGCCCTCAATTTGATTATTTCCAGTCTTCTACTTCTCCTAGGTGAGTCTGTTTCTTTTCTTTCTAAAGCTTTAAGGTGGGCTATTAGGTCTCCAATGTGTGCTTTCTCCGTTTTCTTTATGTGGGCACTTAATGCTATGAACTTTCCTCTTAGCACTGCTTTCATAGTGTCCCATAGGTTTGAGTATGTTGAGTCTTCGTTTTCATTGAATTCAAGAAAGACTTTAATTTCTTTCTTTATTTCTTCCTTGATCCAGGTGTGGTTCAGTAGTTGACTGTCCAATTTCCATGAGTTCATAGGCTTTCTGGGGATAGCATTGTTGTTGAATTCTAACTTTAATCCATGGTGATCTGATAAGACACAGGTGGTTACCGATATTTTTTTGTAACTGTGTAAGTTTGCTTTGTTACCGAGTATGTGGTCTATTTTCGAGAAGGTTCCATGAGCTGCAGAGAAGAAGGTATATTCTTTCTTATTTGAGTGGAATGTTCTATAGATGTCTGTTAAGTCCATTTGATTCATTACCTCCCTTAATCCTCTTATTTCTCTGTTAGGTTTCTGTCTGATTGACCTGTCCATTGGTGAGAGAGGAGTGTTGAAATCTCCTACTATTAGTGTGTGTGGTTTGATGACTGCCTTGAGTTTTAGTAACGTTTCTTTTACATAAGTGGGTGCTTTTATATTAGGGGCATAGATATTCAGGATTGAGACTTCATCCTGGTGAATTGTTCCTGTTATGAGTAAAAAATGTCCATCTCCATCTCCTTTGATTGATTTTAGTTTGAAGTCAACTTTCTTAGAAATTAGTATGGCCACACCTGCTTGTTTCTTAGGTCCATTTGCTTGATAAACCTTTTCCCAGCCCTTTACTTTGAGTAGATGTCTGTCTTTGTGGTTGAGGTGTGTTTCTTGTAAGCAACAGAATGTTGGATCCTGTTTTCGTATCCAATCTCTTAGCCTGTGCCTCTTTATAGGTGAGTTGAGTCCATTGATATTAAGTGATATTAATGACCAGTGGTTGTTAACTCCGGTCATTTTTCCTTTCTTTCTTTCTTTCCTTCTTTTGGTAGTAGAGTTTGTGTGTTTCCCTTCTTCAAGTTGTGCTGGTGAAGGGTCATTAGATGTCTGAGTTATTGTGGGCATTGTTGGACTCCTTGGTTTGTGATTTTCCTTCAATTACTTTCTGAAGGGCTGGATTTGTGGCTACGTATTGTTTAAATTTGTTTTTATCCTGGAAAATTTTGTTTTCTCCATTTATAGTGAATGAAAGCTTGGCTGGGTATAGTAGTCTGGGCTTGCATCCATGGTCTCGTAGTTTCTGCAGTATATCTATCCAGGACCTTCTGGCTTTCATGGTTTCCATAGAGAAATCAGGTGTAAGTCTGATAGGTTTACCTTTATAGGTAACTTGACCTTTTTCCTTTGCAGCTCTTAATATTCTTTCTTTATTCTGTATGTTTTGTGTTTTGATTATTATATGACGAGGAGATGTTTTTTTTTGATCCAGTCGATTTGGTGTTCTGTATGCTTCTTGGACCTTCAAAGGAATATCTTTCTTAAGGTTGGGAAAGTTTTCTTCTATAATTTTATTAAATATATTTTCTGGACCATTGAGCTGTACTTCTTCTCCTTCTTCTATCCCTATTATTCTTAGGTTTGGTCTTTTTATTGTGTCCCAGATTTCCTGAATGTTTTGTGATGAGAATTTGTTGGTTATGCTGTTTTCTTTGATGAGAGTGTTTATTTTCTCTATGGTATCTTCAGTGTCTGAGATTCTTTCTTCTATCTCTTGTAATCTGTTGGTGGTACTTGTCTCTGTAGTTCCTGTTCGTTTATTCAAATTTTCCATCCCCATCCTTCCCTCGGTTTGTGTTTTCTTTATTACTTCCACTTCATTCTTCAAGTCTTGAACCGTTTCCCTTACCTGTTTGATTACTTTTTCTTGTTTCTCTTGGTTTTCTTGGGTATCTTTGAGAGATTTATTCATTTCCTCTACCTTTTTGTTTGTAATCTCTAATTGGTTGTGGCAGTTTTTCACCTCCTGTTTAAGGTCCTCTATTATTTTCATAAAATTCACTTTTGAGTCGAATTCTTCTAATTCTTCTGGATTAGGGTGTACACTTCTCATTTCGGTATTCCTGGATCCTGGTGATGTCACGTTGCCTTTCAAGTTGTTGGGGGAATTCTTGCATTGGCGCCTGCCCATCTTTTCCTTCAAATGGAGCCAGGAGAGGCCTGATGTCTTGGACCAGTCTTTGCTGTGACTAACTCTCTAGGTGTATCTCCTCAGTGTAGGGGCAGGAACCGTTCCCTTCCAGATGAACTCCTCAACACCAAAACATGGATGCGTGGTATTCCAATGACCCGCGTAAAGAAGGCCGAATGCAAGGGGTCGGGCGGGGTCGAGTAGAACACAGGCGACACTGCAGTACAAGCTGGAGGTGCCTGCACTCCCTTTCGGGGGTTGCTGAGGCCTGCCCGCTAGGCAGGCACTCACTGCTCCGGTTGGGTAGCCTTAGTGTAGGGGCGTTTGTGCTCTCTACCGGGACCGTCCGCCCCAGGATAGTACACACTCACCCGTCCCGATGAAACTTCTCGGCACCTACACAGGAACTCCTGGATGCCACAATGAGCCAGGGACAAAGGGAAGTAGGGCGCAGGCAGAGCAGGTCCAGGAGATCACAGCAGAGACTGCAGCCCCAGCAGCAGGGGCCCGCTTTCCCTGGCGGGGACCTTGAGGCCTGCCCTCTAGTCAGGCACTCACTGCTCTGGGCTGGTAGCCTTAGTGAAAGGGCAGGAAACTGTTCCACAGCTAAGGACCTTGCAGACAAGGCAGGCTTGGGGGTGGGGGTGGGGGGCGGGTGTGTAGGAAAGAAAGCCTTGCAGCAGGAGCTGGGGGGGGGGGGCGTTTGTGCTCTCTACCGGGACAGTGCGCCCCAGGATAGCACACACTCACCCATCCAGATGGGACTTCTCAGCACCTATGCAGGGATTCCTGGTGGCCCCAATGAGCCCGGGACCAAGGGAAATAGGGGGCAGGGAGAGCAGGTCCAGGAGATCACAAGCAGAGACTGCAACCCCAGCAGCAGGGGCCTGCTTCCCCTGGTGGGGACCTTGAGGCCTGCCCTCTAGTCAGGCACTCACTGGTCTGGGTTGGTAGCCTTAGTGAAAGGGCAGGAAACTGTTCCACAGCTAAGGACCTTGCAGACAAGGCAGGCTTGGGGGTGGGGGTGGGGGCGGGTGTGTAGGAGAGAAAGCCCTGCAGCAGGAGCTGGGGGAGGGGCGTTTGTGCTCTCTACCGGGACCGTCCGCCCCAGGATAGCACACACTCACCCGTCCCGATGAAACTTCTCGGCACCTACACAGGAACTCCTGGATGCCCCAATGAGCCAGGGACAAAGGGAAGTAGGGCGCAGGCAGAGCAGGTCCAGGAGATCACAGCAGAGACTGCAGCCCCAGCAGCGGGGGCCCGCTTTCCCTGGCGGGGACCTTGAGGCCTGCCCTCTAGTCAGGCCCTCACTGCTCTGGGTTGGTAGCCTTAGTGAGAGGGCAGGAAACTGTTCCACAGCTAAGGACCTTGCAGACAAGGCAGGCTTGGGGGTGGGGGTGGGGGGCGGGTGTGTAGGAAAGAAAGCCTTGCAGCAGGAGCTGGGGGGGGGGGGGCGTTTGTGCTCTCTACCGGGACAGTGCGCCCCAGGATAGCACACACTCACCCATCCAGATGGGACTTCTCAGCACCTATGCAGGGATTCCTGGTGGCCCCAATGAGCCCGGGACCAAGGGAAATAGGGGGCAGGGAGAGCAGGTCCAGGAGATCACAAGCAGAGACTGCAACCCCAGCAGCCGGATTTTTCTTTTCTTAAGGTAAATTTCAACTTGTGTAAGAGGATGTGTTGGTGACATAAATTCACAATTTTTTATTTAAAAACCTTTCTTTCTGATAAAAAATAGTGAAATGGATTGATTCTTCTGGGATTGCTATGTTCCAGAAGAAGATAAGCCTCTAGAGTCCTCAATGACACTTGTTATTATTGGTGTTTCATTGTTGATGTTATTGAAGCATTTTTGATGTCACTGTGCACCTGCTCAGTTTTGCTAAAAGCACAAAGCACCTAGCACCCACCCCAGTTTCCACTGGGCAAGTCCTGCCCACTTAATGCTGAAAATTTATCTCAGGAATAATTTTATAGGCATATTGAGTTAGTGATTTCAGTTTTGGCCTTTAATTGTTATGTGGCATTGTTTTTTTTTTTTTTTAGATGATTCTCAATCAATTAAAATTAATGTTTATTTTTTCTTATTATGGAAAAATACAGACACTAAAGACACTAATATTATATGAAAATTATACAATGTTCAATAAAAATTGGGATGATGCTCCCATCTAGGAACAAATTTGAAATACTTTACAGTATATATCTATAAACTTTCAAATGTCTTTTATAAATCTATGTGGGTAATTAAAATTAAAATTATTTGTAATAAGAAGACATTTATTTGTTGTATAGAGACCAGGTCCTTTGTTTGTCCTGGCCGCCCAGCTAGCTTACACCTGAAATAATCACACAGAAACTGTATTCATTTAAACACTGCCTGGCCCATTAGTTCTAACCTCTTATTGGCTAATTCTTACATTTTAATTTAACCCATTTCTCTTAATCTGTGTATCACCACGAGGTCGTGACTTACTGGGAAAGATTCAGCATGTCTGATCCTGGCAGCTCCATGGTGGTTCTCCCTGACTCTACTTTTTTTCTCCCAGAATTCTGTTGTCTCCCCACCTACCTAAGTTCTTCCCTATCACCAGGCCCAAAGCAGTTTCTTTATTAACCAATGAAAGCAACACAAATACAGAAGGACCTCCTATACCATTTATTCATTTTTTTTTTCCTGTTAATATTTCACTAATATTTCATTGTAAAAATTCTGCCTTGGAATTATATGTTTTCATAAAGTTGAACAGCTCTTACATGAGTAAGCCCAAATTATGAGTTGTTTAATATTTAAGTAGTTTAAAGTATATTATTTTTAATAATGCTAAACAAGCATCTATACACACAACCTCTTGGTGTTTGTATATGAATTATTTCTGAAAATACACATAATTTTATTGACTAGATCCAAAATATTATTCTTGAAACATAGTTTAATATGCTATGTATAAATACCTTATAAGTTTGTGACTCACCATTAATGCATCTTTTGTGTGTGCTTTTTCACATAATCAACAGCACCAGAGAGCCGCTTCTGATAATTTTCAAAAGATATCCTGTTGCTAATTGTGTATTTCTTGCTTCAAAGGAAAGATTCCATTTTTCCATCTACAGTATTTATTTTCAACGGTGTGTATTCTTGTGGATTGTGTTTTTGCCATTTTTCTATTAGTAGTTCTGTGATTTGTAATATTCTCTCTCACTATCATGACTTCTAAGCAACTGGAAACTGTGAACCTTCTATTTCTTACACTTCAAAATATTATATTTTCATATGTTCATCTGTTGTATTATAACATTAAAATTTAAGTCATTTGACCAATAATGTTAGGGCTTGGCTAACCATTATTTGTTTATAGACCATGGGAAGGAGAACCTTGGAATGTATGGAAGGCCTTTATGTATCCCACAAAATCAATTTATAAGTGAAAGAAAAAAACACAAGAAAAGTGAGGCAAGTGATAGAATCACATGTATGATAAAAACCTGGTAAACATTTTCTTAATTTAAAAGCAGTACAGTGAGTTACTAAAGGGAAAACAATTCAGATTTGATCACATTAAAAGTATTAGGATTTAAAGGTCTAATATGATAAAGTTTTTGAAAGAGATTCATATTCACTTTAAGTATAAAATTAGAATATTGGTTAATTAGCCTGTCATAGTTTATATTGCTGTGATAAAACATTAGGGCCAATACTACCTGGAGTAGTAAGGGTTTATTTGGCTTATGGCTCCATATCCAGCCCAATATTGAGGGAATTCAGGGCAGAAACTCAAAGCAGGAACCCAAAGAAGAAACTGAAGCAGAGGTCTTAGAGAAATATCACTTTCTGGCTTGCTTCTCATGGTTTACTTAGCTTGTTTTCTTAAACCACCCAGGGTAAACTCTCACATCAATCATTAAACAAAAAAATGTTCTACAAACTTGCCTACAGGAGAGTCCCTTTACCTACATGAGTCTAGTTTGTGTCAACTTAACCAACACATAGTTAATTAGATCTTTTCAATAGTTAACATTGATTTTAAATAACTTCACTTTCTAAAGAGGGTAGTGTTATAGCAGGATATGCTTTCATGTATTATTGGAAATTCATATGTTTGTAACATTTAAAGAGATATTGACTCCAGTTGGCTACAGTTAGCTTTGCAAAACATTTGTTTAGCTCTCTTGAGCCTGAATAGTAATGTCTGCAACGTCTGCATTTACAACGCCTACACTAGTATTGTCCAGGTTCTGTGGCTGACAGCCGTAGTTCCAGTGTTTTTCCTGAGATACAGGCTGGAGGTCCTATCTGCTCTCTTAAAAGGCCACCCCCCAGTTGTCAGTCTCTCTACAAACCTGAGGCCTCTGACATGTCTCCTCTTCTTTCTGCTGTGGAAGAATGTTATATTACACTATAAAGATTTGTCTCTCGTATTGGTTTAATAAAACGCTGATTGGCCAGTAGTAAGGCAGGAAATATAGTTGGGGCAATTAGACTAGAAGAATTCTGGGAAGAGGAAAGGAGAGCCACAATCAGTCACCAGCCTGATTCAGAGGATACGAATATGAGAATGCCTCACTGATAAAAGTTCTTCCTTTTCCTCTTTATCTTCTTCCTTTTCTTCTTCCTCGTCCTCATTATTCTCTTGCTCCTCTTCCCCCTTTTTCTCCTTCCAGGTGTTCCTCATTTTCTTTCAAACAAAATAACAGATCATTCAAATTTATTTATTTTTATTTTGGTGCCTTTCTGAACTTCTCTTTGTCTGTACACAACTTATTTCCCATGAATAATTTGTGACTCCACTTTAAAATCTTTCTAATTTTCTTCCTTTCTTCCCTCTGTTTTGATGACATTTCTCAACTGTGTTACATGGAATGTGTATTTTCTAGTACACTAGACAATTAGCGTCTTCCCATCTTTAGCTTCTGTCTTCCAAGAACTGCCTAATTTACCCACCTATTGTCACTCCTGAGACCAGTGCCTACTTAAATGCTTTAAAAAGTATTTATAAACAGGTGTCTCTCTGTGTGCAATGTCATAACTGTGCAATGAAACTGAAGAAAATGTACTCTTCAGAGATGTTTCATAAGCATCTCCCCCTACCAGCACAAGCAAACACACACTTACAATGCACATACACATACACACAGACACACACGCACACATTAATGTTGAAAATTGTGTTTTTATAAAACTATGTCAGTCCTACTGAGTAAGATTTCATTATAAACTAAAGGAATGGATGAGTACTTTCTGGGGAGTGTGGACGATGGAGGAATAGAGGACGTGAAAAAAAAATAGTTCTTAATATCCAGTCCTGTTCTTCACTGCAGGCTCAGTTCTCCCTAGACTCACCCATCTTTGTTTTTCTTATTCGGTTTTTATTTTCTTAAAATAAAGTACTGTTCTCTGAAATCTATTAAGTGAAGACAAAATTTTCACTAAAGACATTATAATCTTCTCTCACCCTCTTTACTTATTATTTTTATTTATTTCTTCAGATAATGTCAGCACTTTCCTCATCCTAACCTCAAAACACTTGATGAGCAGCCAATGAAAAACTTGATGTCTGAGAAGTTACAATATATACAGAATATTGGTGTTTTATCCAGAAACCTTTGGAAAATTTCAGTATCAAAAAAACATTTAAAGAAAAGTGAACATAATATTATGAGTAAAAACAGTGTTCTGAGACCGTGATATATGACTTGTGGCATACTAAATGCCTTTCTTATAATGTCTCAGTGACTTATCTCTTTAACACATTTAAATAAATCTTTTAAAAGACCAATATCTGAACCATGTATTTAAAAGTTCTATTTAATTATACCAACTATAGATATTTGGTATCTCTACAAATTATTTGCTAAGATGGAAGAGTAGTCTATCATTTTCAACTGTTTCTTGAAAGAAATAATCATAAGGAAAGATAGAAAAATTTCAATTGAATAATTCACAATAGGTCTGAAAATAATGATAAAAGTTTTAAAATCTACTAGTAATTGGTATTGACTCCCACAGTTTTTTATGTCTCACTGTAAATCTCATATTGCATAACTCCATCCTCTAACTTTTCATAATATCATCTTCAGGCTGATAGGAAACTTTTATCTTCCATTAACTGTGACAGTGGACTAACTGAGTAGACAAATGCTAATTTTGTGCTAACAAGATATAATCACTCACAAAACATTCTTTATAGATACCTGGAACATCCTCATGCTCTCCTGTTGGGATGAAGTGGGAGAGTGTCACCAGGAGCTGAGGAAGACTGAGACATTTATTTCTTATCAACCATTTGCTGAGGTACTAAAGGGGCATTTAGCCAAATATCAAGATATGCACTCTGTAAATTTATTCACTTTGTAATATCCTCTCCCTCACTTGGCAAGTACGGTAACTCCCAAAAGTGAGGCCCCTTTTGAGTACTGGTGAATATGAATACAGCGCTCGTGTGGGCCCTGTCCAACTGATTGAGAGCAGTGGTTCTCCATCTTCTCAATGCTTCGGCCTTTTAGTACAGTTCTTCATGTTGTGGGGACCCCAATCATAAAATTATTTTTGTTGCCGCTTCATAACTATAGTTTTGCTACTGTTATAAACTGTAATATAAATACCCATGTTTTCCAATTATCTTAGTTAATTCCAAAGTGGTTGTGACCCACAGTCTGAGAACCATTGATCTAGAGACTGCACTGCCCTCAGAGATGAGTAAGATGACAATTGTAGACTCAGAACTAAGCTGTTCTTATTTTAGTAATTCTTGCTTATGTTTTCTATGATATATGGACAGTTGTTGTATTGATGAAAGCTGAGGTCGATTTGCTCTTTTAGCAGAGTCCATTGACAGGAAGAACAAATAGTGCTTTAACAAACTTATAAGAATGAAAATTAGGGTTCATAAACTAGTACAGCATATTCAGACAAACACACTCACACACATACTCATGCATATGCATGCTCAATAGGTCAAGGGGAAAAATAGGAAAAAAATCAAGTGAGTATGAGATAAAATGTAATACTGGAGACTGTTAAGTTGAAAATGTACCATATTATTTAAATATATTCACGCCTCAATGTGAGCAGCAAATCTCCAGAGAAATGTAACACAGCAGAGGACCTGGAATCTGATCTCTATGCATTACAGTTTGGTTTCTGATTGGCAGGACTGACTGCAATGTTGGAAAGGTAAAGGCTCTTTAACAAATCTATACAGCCGGATTGCCTTCAGTGGGATGGATATGACTATACAATAGCTTAAAATATCAATTTATATTCAAGACAGCAATGGCAAGACTTGTGTGTCTCCGGCTGTGCTCTATGGGCTTGGGATGCTCTGCTGGCAAGGATCTCCATCCTTGTGGAGGTTTTACTTAACAAAGGTAAACCAGTAAAAGCAGATTTAAAAAAAAAAAATTACAAAAGAAACAAAAAACAGCCAGGCAGGGGTGGTAGAAGAAGACTCAATGGATAAAGTCATTTGTTGTGAAAACCTGAAGACCTGGAACTTACATAAAGGTGGAAGTATAAAACTAATAATTCTCTCGCTGTCTCTCTGTCTCTGTCGATCTCCCCCTTTCCCTTCTCTCTCTGTTCAAAAACAAAGCCCTGGACACGCAAGCCAGAGCAGTCTACTTCAGTCTGTAGGAGAAATGACAGTTCTCCAAGCAGAGAGAACTTCATTCTACTGTCATTTCTCCTACAAGGAGAATGAAGAGTTTGGCCCCTTCATGGAATTACAGAATCACTATGAATAACATATAATGAAAAGGAGAGATGAGGCCAGTGGAGAAGATGATGGTGTAGTGTCTTTTAGGTTAAGCCTCTATTTTATTTTGGATACAGAGTATTATGTAAGCTGCCAGTATTGAAAAATAAAAGATAGTTTTATTACTGATTTTCCTTTTCATTGTAAGGGTTCATCCTGTGACGGTTCCCTGAGTTCTGAAGGAACTAAATTGTTTTCATCAGATTCCCTTAATTTGGACTACCCACAAGATGGCAGTATAGGACAAGACAGAAAAATTTCTTGCTTATCTGACCTGCTACTGACATTTTTAGGAAGGCTTATATGTGTATTTCCAAACCCTTTTTCAATCTGCTAATCGTATTTATGGAATGCCTCCATGCATCTTTTAGTTTGTGGGAATGTGTAGACTCATGAAAGAACCACAAAGCCCACCCTAATGGACACAAGTCATTTATTCAATCAAAATAGATATAAACATTTCTCAAAAGGATCGTCATATTTCCTTTAAAGAGAGTCTTTATAGATAACAAACAAAGTGCATACATTAAAATATCAATTATGAATTAAGAGCTGACTCTGACTCCTTTTGGGGGCCTTCTGCTGGTTCAGCCTTTATACAAATGCCAGTCTGTCTGAGAGACAGGACTTCGTGTGCTTTTAAAAGCTCCCTTTTAGAAATTTAATGTCAGACTTTCATTAAATGTTAGTATCTGGAGTAAGATTCTATTTCTGGCAGTAAGACAAATTATCATGGGAATCAGAGTCATCGAGGTCTTCTTGATAGAAGACACAGACAGGTCAGCTTTTACCAAGGAAGTCCAGGCACAGCTAGGCAGACAGGTGGCTCTTTTGGCAGGAGTACGGGAAGAGAAACATTTGGCAGCAAGAAATAGACAAAGCTCTAGGAAATTTGTCTATGTCTGGGTAGAAAGAAGGTCTTAGTCACTTGAACAGGATTTAGTCTTTGGATATGAAAAGTAACTATTTTTTTTTAATGGCATCTCCCTGACTAGCACTCTCTAGGTATAGAATACTGAAATGCCTGTCCCCTCTAATTGTCTCTGGGAGAGGCTAAGGGCAGCCAGGCTGGAGTTGGATACAAATTTTGAACAGATGGATGGAGGCTAAGACCAGACAAATGCTGACAGACCATTAGGCCATGCCACTAGTAACGTCTGCTTGAATAGCCTTGGGCTTTGCTTGGCATATTAACCTCTAAGTACAAGAACCCCCTTTCATAGCTCGGTAATGATCAGGGTTCATTGTCTCGTCTGGCACCACACCTTTAAAGCAGCCAACAGTAGATGGCATCTCACGGGTTCAACTAGAATGCTTAACTGAAAATGAAAGAGTGAACAACAGGTTCATAAAACATGATTTCTGGAGGTCTGGAGCTGTGCAAGTAGAGCCAGTGTGCATTCCTTTATATTAGTCTCTATTTTACTCATCGAAAAGAATAATTCAATATTTTTATGCAATGTGCTTGGCATGATCACATACACAGAACCCCCTGCTACAAACCTGGCCAAAGGTTAACAAATATGAAAGGCTTTAGGGAAATTTACCCTCTTGATAGATTTTTCCTTGGCTTGCTTCTGGTCTTATGGTTCAGGTCACGGGAAAATATTCATAGCTGTGTTAAAAATTGTTATTAATAATAAATCTCTTCCAATTGCTTAGCTCAAATCAAGGTGCAGCTTTCCCAGAAACTTAATAGTTAATTTTAATCTTTTTCTTACTGCCTAAGACTTTTGTCATTATGATGATTGTAATCGTTATTAGCAGCAAAAATAATCAGCATGCTTAAAAATTCAAAGGGCGTTTTGGAAAGAATAAGAGGATAAAAATAGTACATCTCAAAGGAGTGGTAGGACGCAAATTTTGTTTCAGCTTTTTCTGATGAGATGCATTTGTGAAAATTCTTTCACTTTCCATTCTCAGAGAAGACATAATGCTGCTTGCACAAATTTATCTTTGGTGTGTCTTCAAAAAAGGAGAGTCTTAGACAGCTTAATCTGTGACTAAACCTTCTTCTAAATTGCACAGGAACTGGTGCGGTATAAACTTGTAAAGCCACTATGGAGATGAATATAGAGGTCTTTCAAGAAATTAAAATAAAAGTACCATATGACCTATCTATATTACCCAGGACATAGTCTCAAAGGCCTCTATATAAAACATGGAGATACATGTACATCTATATGTATTCTCATTCTATCCTCAACAGACAAGGACTAGAGTTAGCCAATTCCTCAACAAATGAAATAACAATGAAAATTGAACTGTAAAAAATATGAACTCTATAGTTAAATTGATAGATATTCATGGAATATTGAGAAATTTGAGCCAAATTCAGAAAAACAGATGCCTTTTATTCCCTCTTTTGTGGATCCAAGACCCAAATATAAACATGAATATATCTAAAGAGATGCTAGTGTGGGTAAAAAAGCAGACCGAGAGACTAACACGAGGTGCCAAGGAGTGGGGGTTCCAAAAGCACATTTGTGATGTGGAACAGAAAGGAGATTTGGGGGCTTATAATGGGACAGTGGTCAGAAGGAAACAGTGGGTTCAAAGGATAGGGAGACGAGGCATTCCAAAATCATACCTTTGGAATATGCCATAACATCTAATTCTCTGTGTGCTAATTAAAAACAATATGACTAGGTGACTGACAAATTTATACCAGATATATAATATACCAAAGTTCAAGAAAATATACATTCCATTGATATAAGTACCCATTTGAAACTATTGTAACGCTTTCTTGTACAGAGATCCAATTAGTGCTCAGCGACTTATGGCCAAGTGAGTTCCAGAAGGAGCATGAGGACTAAGTAGGAGAGAAAGCACCATAGTTCTGAAAGGGCAAGGCATCTGAGGAGGAGCCCAGAGCAACAGAGCCTTTGTTAGGCTACCGACTCACAACCGCAGTAGTTAAATCTATTCCCTTTGAACTAGCAACCCTGACAGGCACAGACAGGCCTGTGATGAGCACACAGCAACCGTTTTAAAGTATGGGACACAGAGAAAGGCAAAGGAGAAATTTCCTAATTATCATTGCTTCACCTCCACATTAATATATCTACACAATAACAACAAAAACCAGTCTATTTGTTCTATCAAAGAAACACTTAAAACCATGTTTGTACCTCATAAGCTGAGTTGAATGACGTATGCTTGGTGGCTCTGCAGCTATTTCTTGTTGCTTTTTTCTTGTGTTGCCTCTAAGATTAACTAACTAGGTACATTTGTTAGAACTGCATTCTCTGGCATGTAATATATACACGTGTGTGTGTGTGTGTGTGTGTGTGTGTGTGCATTTGTGAATAATTCATTTTATTTGCTTAGTCACAGGCATCAGCTCTGGGTAAGACAAACTCATGTACAAAAGTGGTTACCTGCTGCTTTCCCCCAAGCTTCATGTAGCCCATAGACATTTGCTCTGACTTGAGATATTGAAGTAAGGCAGTATTTTAAACTGATGTTTATGTAAGTATCAAAGTCCAAGATTCTCTGGAGATCATATCAATATGTCTGCCTGTCAGATACTTTTTACAACTAACTATCAATTGTCCCCATTGCCCAGTCATGTTGTCATGGTCTGTCACATCCTTCGTCAGTTCCTGTTCCCTTCCCAATACTGAAACAACTATGTCAGCTTTTATATTTTGTCATTAGTGATTTCCTCCCTCCACCTTCTAGTGTATGTTAGTCATTCATTGTGTCTTCTGTTGGTAAGTTTATGTATTTCACCACCCCTTCTATTTTGTAGAAGTGGCCTTTATAGAAGTGATAGATATCTTGATGGCGGGAAACAATGCAAATAGAGCTATCAGTCATCTGAAAAAAATAAAATAATTTTAAGGAAGTAAAGAAAAAGGGAAAAATAATTCTGAAAGATTTCATACTTGGATTACGATGTGTAATGTAGTAACCTTGTAGTGTCAAGGTTACTCCTGATGTTGGAGTTGCCATCGACCATTTTACCTGGAGGATTTTTTCATTGCTGGTATCGAGTGTACAGTAGCCTATATGAGATGGAAAAATAGAAACCTCCACTAAAAGAGCTGGAAATCAGTGAGAACATTATGCTGTTACCCCACTAGAACTTCAGGGAAAAGAGGGAAATTCTTTCCAAGAGAGCATAGAGGTGTTTCGTGCTGGTCTTATTTACAGTCATACTGCTGGCAGATCACTTCTGTTACGTTTCTGTGTTAGTATTACCTTTACATTTGTATGTGTCTTTGCAGCTTAGAGTTTTGAGACACATGAGGAAAGAGAAAAATTATAAATAAGAGCATTCAGATATATCCCTTAAAAGCAAGCATGATTTGGTAGCCATCCCTCTAATTTTAAAAGCGAGATAGGAAATTATATTAAATAATGTTGTGAAATTGATAAAGTGTGTGTGTGTGTGTGTGTAGTGTATGATGCATTCAAGTGCGTGAGTGAGGGCCTGTATGTGCCATATCATTTGTGTGAAGGTCAGAAGAAACCTACCATGTTAAGCCCTCCACACTTGCTTGAGAGAGGGTGTCTATTGTTTGCCTTAGGAATACCAGGTTTGCTCTCCCACAGGTGACACTTGATCCTCAAGTCTCTGTCTCCTGTTTCTCCACAGGAGAACTGGGATCAGAGTTGTCCATGGTATGTATCTGGCTATTTTTTTTATGAGTTCTGGGACTGAAACTGAGGTTCCCATACTTGTTCAGCAAGCACTTTTAACCACTGAACATCTTCTCAGGTTGAACCTTTGGTAAACCATATATGATCTTAAATAATAGACTGGTGGTTGTACTTAGGTAGTTAAACGGGAAAACTGCTTCTTTGGGCAATATTGGAGTAATAGTATGGAAAGATGGATTTCTATAAACCATGGGTATTCTCAGCAGGATTTGATTATTTTAAAAATCATTTGATAAACAGATAAAATAACTTAAAATTTTTAAGATTTATTTTGTCTGTGAATGCTGTCTGCATATATGTATGTGTTGGGAGCAGTGAGGCCCCAGATCCTGAATTTCTTGTTTTTCCCTGATCTGAGTGCCTAAAGCTGCTCTGAGCACGAGACCTTCAGGAGTTCCTGATGGCAGGAGAGTGGTTTCTGGTGGGTTTGGCTGGGGCGTGGCTATCTCTATATAATCTGCCCCTGAACACATAAAGGGGGCATTCTTGGGGAATTCAAGGATGACCCGTGTCGCTGTCTCTCTGTCTATGTGTGTCTGTGTATTTTAACCTCCAGCCCCCTTGCCCGAAACTTGCGAATTGGGTGCCAGCGCACAGAGCGCAGACACGGGGGCGCGGTGCACGTGGCATGTATGTGCACCATGTGCATGTCTGGTATCTGTAAAAGCCAGAAAAGAGAATCTGAAACTGGAGCTGCAGACAGTTGTGACCTGTTTTGATCACAACTGGTGCCGGGAACAGAACCTTGGTTCACTGCCGTGAGCAGCAAGTGCTATTACCGCTGAGCCATCCCTGGAGCCTTAAGATGTACAAATTATTGCTATGAAATATGCAAGGGCCATTGTAGGGACATAGCCCCACCCATTGGGGGCGTGTTCGCCTCGGGCTAATGTTTACGGATAAATCTGCCGGGCGTGAGCCCAGCAGCCCCTTTTCTTTTGCTCCGCTTTTCCAGTGCTCCGCGGGAACCTGTGGTCCTGTAAGTCTATTTCCTTATTAAAGCTGTATATATCTATATAATCTGTCTACATTCATTTGCGCCACCACAGGCCATGAGCTAGAAATGTAATGGGAATTTGTTGCATAGCAATCAGATTCAGATATCTCCACAGGCTAAAATAGAAGCAACAGCAGCAGCGTCTAGTGAGATACTTAGTACCCTGAACTTACCCATGTGGACTCTAGCAGGCTAAGGTATCTGGTAGAGAGAGAAGTTTTGTGAGTTAATGGATTTATATGATTGCCAGAATAGCTGTGTTCATTTCAGAATGCATCAAGGGAAATACAGCATCTGTAACAGGTATGAAAAATTGATTTCCTTTCACATGTCAGCTCTGGTTAGTAATGGGCTCTGCCCAGAATGCAGTGCTGACAGGAAATCTGAAGCCTCATCTTAGAGTGCCAGAAAAACATAGGCATGAACTGGTGGCAGCAGCCATGGCCAGAGCACTTGTGTGCACTTGCTGTCCTTGGTGGAGAATGAGACCACAGATAGAATGTGTTATTCTACATTAGAAGTTCATAGAGTACTTGGGAATAATTTTTGTTTATGTGACCGTAACAAGCTTTATTTTAGAATATTGATTGGGATAAGATCATTCTTGGGTTGGAGTAAGAGCAGGATGAAGGTGAAGCCTTGGGATTGGAGGGACTATTCTCAGACTCACTGCCCTTTCGGCCTTGTGTACATCAGTTACATTTGGTACTTGGTACTTTTTCTCAGGCTCATGGTTGTTTATAGCTTCTTTGTTTTCCAGTGCTGTTCTTTTTTTTATTATTATTATTTATTTATTTATTTATTTATTTATTTTTTGTTTTTCGAGACAGGGTTTCTCTGTGCAGTGCTGTTCTTACCAAGCTTTGTAATTAAATCTTTTTTTAAAAATATATATATCTTGTACTGAGTCAGAAAATTTCCTTAGCTTTTCTGGAAGTTAGCAGTGGGGCGATTGTGAATTCTAGGGGATATTTTCAAATACTTGGAGGCAGTTTGAGTTACCACAACTGAGAATTTGCTATTGGAAATGAGTGACAGAGGGTCAGAAAGGGTGATGAAAAATTCTCAGATGGATAGAGACTCCCACAATGAAGAATCATCTGTTCAAATGTAATCAGCATTCTGATGGAGAAGCCATGTCTGTATCCTGATCCTGTTGTTAAAAGGTTGACCTCATTGCTGAGCTTTCTTTGAGTTATGTCTAGCTCTATAGCTGATATGAGCTGACGTGAGTTGTCTTTTTGAGTGGAATCTACCCCGCTTTTTACACAACAGACTTTCAGCTATTTAAATCTTTTCTGTGATGGTAAAACATACTGTATGTTAGGTGGACCATGAACTGTACTAGTTCAAATTCAAATTTTTCCACTTGGGAGGAAAATATGTTGATTTTAGTTTCAGTAAAAGGATCATTGTAGATATCTTAAAAGTTAGCAGATACAATGATAGTCTTAATCACATAGGATTAGGAAGAATTCAGTTAATGAATAGGTATATAGGTACATATATGTACAAACATTCAAATGTCTGTTTGATTGCATTGTAAAAACAAACAAACAAACAACAAAAACACAGTATCTTTCCCAGAGATAGAAGGGAATATTCTTCACAGCAGTTAATGCCATGAAAATATTATTTTTTTATATTTTTGGTTCAGAAATTCTTTTCCCCTTAGATAAAGTTGTTTCACTCACCTGAACTCTTGAGCGTACAACATATTTCGCAGTAACTTGGGTCACTTATTGCAGTTAACCTCCTAGGTTATCTATTGTTTTCCTGAGATGGAAAAGTCAAGATTCTTCTTTGGGTTCTAAAGTGAATCTTTTAGAACCACACATTTAAATAAACTCATTATTTCTTTTTACAAAGACTTTAAGTGTTGCCCCTCATGAAGAGAATCTGAAGAATTTCCTAAAGCTGACTCAATAGATCACCAGAAGACCAGTAAAGTCCGTGCCAATGAAGTAATACTCAAAAGCACAGTGAGTAAACACCATTCTCCAGTGACAGGGAAACAGCTTCAAGAACAAACAATATCTTACAGCAGGCATGCTGGTTAATACAGCATCTTAGTGCAGGGATGAAGAGTCTGAGGGCATAACTATAGATAGCATTAAGTTTTTGTCTTTCTTAGCTGAGTTGGGCTCAACTTTGTATTTATAAGCCACAGCAAAAGAACAGATTCAATGTAAATATTAGAGTAACTGATAAACATTCATAAACCCCATTTTCGAAGTGGCTAAGCAAAGAGCTAACACTTAAATATGCACTCTGCATTTTCTTTGTATATGTATGTGTATGGTGTATATACACGGATATTCACCAATGTACTTGGCAAAAGAGTAACTTATAAACATTCTGCTAATTTACACACTCATTGTGGAAAAATACTTAAATTTAATATGAAATCAGAGTTATATTAAAAGTTGATACCAAAAGGGACTATTAATGCTACTGATATGACTTGCATTATTCTGAGGTAGAGGTATATGAAAGGGTTCACAGCCAATCCATTTGTAGTTGTTCTTATTGTGTCTGTATTGCACTAAGGTAAAACTAATGCTTTATATTTTCCAGAAACGTGGGGAAATACATTGTAGCTACTTAATAGTTATAAAATTGAACATTATTAGTAAAAATTTTATTTCTAAGCACTATGTAATTTATATAGTTATTGTTTCATGAAGTATTTAATTAAACATTAGTACAAGGTCATATGACTTTCCATACCTATGAATAACATTATTATTAACACCTATTTTTAGTGTGGTTTATCTTTATTCATAAAGGGGAGTTCTGTTATGTTTCCCATGAATAATGAGCTTGGCATACATTTTTTGGATGCAGAAACGCTCAACAGAAATGTGCCACAAAAGATTTATTGAGGATGTCCTCTTTATGAGATATCACCCAAAAAGAAAGAGCTGGAGATGACATGTGAGGGGTTAGCACATGGAAAAGAATCATGGCTTTAAGTGCTGACCTCTATGTGGCACAAATGGCCTCTACAAACCGATTGCCACTTCCAATAGCGTGGCTGTCTTTTGTTTTTTATCACTCAGATATTGGCTGTCATTCATGCTCGGAATGGCAGTGTGTTGTGCTCACACATGGAAGTGGCTCTAGGGGCCAATTTCTGGAGATGGAGCTACGGTATTTTATGAGCACTCATCAATCACAGCAAGTGGGGTATGGGTGCATCACACATTTAAGAAACTGCTCTAAATGAACAGAGAATTTTCAGCATTCATAAGCCTGCTAGCAATCTGCAGATGTATTTGTAATTTAAATATCAGCAGAGGCTTGCCTGAAAACTAGCCTGCAGTGATCAAATATTTTATGAAATATTGAAGCAAACACATACTAAAACTAGATCTTTAGAAGCAATAATGCCACGAATTGTTTTTATTGTTCTCATATATTTTAGAGCAAAGTACTTAAAAATGCTGTTCATAGAGGAGGAAAGGAATTATGAAACAAAAGATGTTCATTCTGAAGGTGAAAACTTTGAGAAAATATGGGGAACAATGGAAAGAATGGGGTACAAAAAGCCAAGCCCAGGAATAAAATGAGTGGTGGATAGTGCTGCCTTGTGAATACTTATTATCTATAAGTTTCCATAGTGGATTTAATGTTAGATATATTTAAATAGAGTAAGGATGCACAAGGAGCAAAAACTGTGCTCTTGTAATAGGGTATTTTTGAGTTTACCAAAAGATGAACGCTAAAGATTCTTAAGCTAATTCATTTGACAATAATACGGGTTTGTCAGCTAGGTGCCCATCCAATTTCAGTCACCTCTGTTTGAAAATCAAAACTGCAATAATCATGGGACTGGTAAGATTTAAGTTTTCTGAAAAAAAATCCTGTTTGAGTAGCACCACAAACCTAGATTTTAACTGCATTTGCTTTTGATAAAATATTTTTTTTTTTTTTTTTTGGTTTTTCGAGACAGGGTTTCTCTGTGGCTTTGGAGCCTGTCCTGGAACTAGCTCTTGTAGACCAGGCTGGTCTCGAACTCACAGAGATCCGCCTACCTCTGCCTCCCAAGTGCTGGGATTAAAGGCGTGCGCCACCACCGCCCGGCTTTGATAAAATATTAAAGAGAACAAGGGAACACTGTCTTTAGAACTTATTACAATTGAAAGTAAATTTTGTTACAAAAGATATTAATAAATGTATTTAAATTACATAATCTTCCAACTTTTTCACAGAAAACTTATTACACATTTATTTAACTTGATCTTAGTAGCAACCTGATGAAGGGAGCCCATTGATGTACTTGAGTGACTCTTTTACAGACGGGGTTCTAATATGTTTGGGATGTGGCTACAAGTATCCTGTATATCACACAGTTGGAGTGACGGACTTCAGCTTTTCTATGTGCCCATGTTGGTGAAGTCACACTCTACATCATTATCTTGTTATCTCACAAACACTTCTCTCCTGGTACCAATTTTATTCTATTTCCACATTGCTTTCAATGTTATTTTTTAAAACCAATGTGCTGATTCTGTGAGACAGCTTAGCTGGAAAGATCCTTTGCCGGGCAAGCCTGATAACTCGAATTCAAGTTCCCCTGAACTGTGTAAAGGTTGAAGACAATGTCTGACTGCACACTGTCCTCTGGCTTCCATACAACCACCCTGGCGCATGTGCTCAGCCACAGACACCATGCACATACATGTACATCATCATCATAACAGAAAACACTTTTTGTATAAAGTTTTTAGTTCTTCCCTATTTTTTTCATGAATGGAATATCTGAACAGTTATACACCATAGGATTTGGTTTTAATTTGCTTCATTTTTACATACCTAAACCAATTTTGGAATAGTCATGAAGCCATCAACTTATTCACTACTTTATTAGCTAAAATGTGTTTTTTCCTTTAAGTTATATTTTAAAATTGGATACAATCAGCATTCCTAAGCTCATTAGTATTTCAAGAGATTATTCATTTATAATCCACAGCCAGTAATAGTTCAGCCAGTGTGTTGTATTACCAAACAGAACAGTTTCATGTTGCAGAGAAAAGGCAATTTATTTTCACATCAAAAGATCAGCAAGAAGGGTTGGTACAATAAAACCAATGGAGAAAAAAGTAAATGTAGAAACAATATCAGAAAACTCTTCCTACTCTATGCCTTGCTAGTGAGGCACTTTTCATGTAATGATATCAGAGTAACCTGATTTCTTGCTGTTTAAAAACATAAATGACTTACCAGAGTTCACTAGTTATGAAGTAAGCAAGCTGAGATTTGAGCCAACATAGTCTGGTTACACTGGGAAAATTAATATCTAATATTTGGTGAGAAAACTCTGATTTTACCTTCCACTTCCCTTTCCTGACAAATCAATATGTGCCTGAGTTTTAACTTTGGACTTTTGTTAGCATATATGATATATGATATGTTCCCATTTAATTAACTAATTAGAAAGTATTTCCATTCATTTCAAGTAAAATAGTCCTGGCCAAACTTGTCAATTTACTTTTAAAAAATTCTTAATGTAATTTCTAATATAAGTGTTATTTCTACAATTTATTTGCTTTTGAAACTATACAAATGTTTTATGATTTTCCTATCTAGTTTTATTTCAACTCAACACAAGCTATAGTTATCTGAAAGCAGAAACTATCAAGAAAATGACTACATGACATTGGACTATCGGCATGCAAGCCTATAGAGCATTTTCTTAACTAATGATTGGTCAGAATGGGCCCAGCATTTGTGAGTGGGGACATTCCTGAGTTGGTAGTCCTGATTTATAGAAGAAAGCAGGCTGAACAGACCATGAAGAGCAAACAAATGAGAAACTATCGTCTATGGCTTTTGCATCAGCTCTGGTCTCTGCGATCCCTTAAGGTTTGAGCTGAGTTCCTGCCTTGGCTTCCTTAAGTGGACTGTAAGGCAGGATATGTAAGCCAAATAAACCTTTTCCTCCTCAGTTACTTTTGGTAATGGTGTCCTCTCCCTCACACAGTGCTCCAGTTCGATTGCTACTGCGCCTGTAGCTTTTCTGAATTCCCTTGAAATCTGGATTGTTTCCCCCTATGGGTTCTTTGTATATTTGTTACATTACATTTTTTGAGACAATCTTCTTTTTAACAAGTTCTATATCATTTTTATGATCATATGAACGTTATAAAAATGTTAACACTAAAGTGATAGTTTTCTGTGCATGAACTGAATACTCTGTAAGGAAGCTGATTGTCTGGACATCATATAATGGTTTATTTCCTGACTATCTGACTGAGGGTAAGGGCCCAGAAGTCTTTTTGTGATATAATTAAGTTTTAGAGGAAAATAACACAATTCTTACCATTTGGCATGATCCCTTCCTCAAAATCTTCCGAGAATAGTAGTGTGTTTCTGCTTTGTATAAAACTTCCCCTGGCCGGGCGGTGGTGGCACACGCCTTTAATCCCAACACTCCGGAGGCAGAGGCAGGCGGATCTCTGTGAGTTCGAGGCCAGCCTGGTCTACAAGAGCTAGTTCCAGGCCAGGCACCAAAGCTACAGAGAAACCCTGTCTTAAAAAATCTAAAAAACAAAACAAAACAACAAAAAAAAAAAACCTGTTTTTCTCCATCATGATCATCATGATCAGAAACAGAAAGTTCATGGCGAAGAACACTGTATTTAGCTTTTTTTTTTCTTCAAAAACAGAGTTTCTCTGTGTTGCCCTGAATATCCTAAAATTTTCTCTGTAGACCAGGATGACCTTGAACTCACAGAGATCCTCTTACTTCTGCCTCCCGAGTGCTGGGATTAAAGTTGTGTGCCACTATCTCCCCTTAAAGGAGACATTAACAATCCAGTTCTATAAAAATAAATGAGGTAAGAATGTATGCCAACATCAATTTAGAAATTTCTTCTGTTTAATTAATATTGTTGAATGTTTTAATTTGAAGTGTGTTTTGCTCATCAACATGAGATGTTTAATTTATATGGAACTTCATTCATAAGACTGCCTCTAGACAAGCAGTAATTCATTCTGGGGGAATGCACGCACATTTTCAATAATGTATTCAGTTCACAGAGGTCTTCGTTGTAAGCATCATTTACAATTAAGTTGAGCTTACAATGATGAAGGCTTGTTCTTAATAAATAAATTACTTCATTATAATTGAATATAAGCATATATTGGGTGACTGTTAAACTCTGATTCTTCCCCACTTTCAATCAACTCTATTTTCCCAAATTGTTCTACTGTACTTCCTACTGAGTTAAGCAGACTGCCCTGCGTGCGGTGTCTTCACTGTTCTTCCTCAGACAATAGCATCTGCTCTGCATTTTCCATATGGCCTCCCAACTCTTTACTTGAAGCTCCCACACAGCCTAAATGGTCACTCTGTTTAATTCAACATTTTTCATATTATGTCTTAGTGCTGGCTTAAAGCTGACAATGTTGATGCTCTGTGCTTACTCACAATGCTCTACTGAGTTTTTTTGTTGCCTGTCCTCAACCTCTCTTGCACCATATGTCCTTGTCTACAGAGCTCTTAGGGTCTCTAAGTTTTGTTTCTTTGTCTGATTGACTTTTGCAATTTTTGTATACATTCTGCCTACAATATTGGGTGTCTTCATAATCTTTCCGTTTGAATTCTTGCCCATTCTTCAAGTCATAATCTGAGTATAGCTACTTTGTGGAATAAATCCACTATTCTGAGCATTCAAATAACCCAGTTTGCATGTATCTCCCTCAGTCATATAAACTTCTTGAGACCTGGGACCATTTGGTTTGCAATATTTTCACCTGTTTGCCTATATTACTTAAAAACTAGTAAAATAATAAGTTCTTATTAGGCAATGGTTCTCACCATGTGGGTCATGACCCCTTTAGGATTTGAATGACCCTTTCATATAGGAAACCTTAGACCATTTGAAAACACAGATATTTGCATTATGATTAATTAAATTTGCAAAATTACATTTATGAAGTAGCAATGAAAATAATACCACACAAGGAGAAACAATATTAAAGGATCTCAGTAGAATAAAAAGAAATCATGTGCCCTACCTTCTGCTCTAAGAAGGTGACTATATCATTGTAACGAGGAATACACTATCAACTAGAGGAGTATGCGTTGTCCACTTCAGAGTTGCTATTTTGGTATTTGAATCAAGTAACAGAAAAAATATTGTATAATATATACTTTTAACCTTTTTCATTTAATATAGGTACTCTTTCTTAAACATCTTTTATTTAAATTTAAAAGTTTTACTTTTAAAAGAATAAGGAGATGATTTGCAAAGAGTAAAATCAGAAACTGCACATGAGTATAAAGTAAGTATATACCAGTTTTAATAACTGATATGTTAGAAGATTCAAGACAAAAATTAAAGTGCACACACATAAAAACAATCAAGAATGGTGAACACACTCATGATCAGCCCTGAAAATATACATACAGATAACATTATATGGATCAACAGGTTATATTTAACAGTATATGTATGTCCAGATACATAAATGTATGCGATAACAATCAGTAAAAAAAAAAAGGCCATAAAATTGAAGGAGAGTGGTGAGGGGAATATGGGAGGCTTTGGAGAGAGTAAGTGAAAAAAATGTAATAAAATAATACCAAAAATAAAAAAGAAATAATATAACATTGATTCATAGATATAGGAAAAGAATCTGTTGCTCACTACGGGACATAATTAACTTTTAACACTTGTAGGAGGAGACTGCTTGTTTGTTCCCAGCTGCCCAGAGCAGAATAATTACACAGAAACTATATTAAATAAAACACTGCTTGGTCTATTAGCTCAGGCTTCTTATTAACTAACTCTTACATCTTAAATTAACTCATTTCTATTAATCTGTGTATCACCACGAGACTGTGGCCTACCAGTAAGGTTCTGGGGTGTCTGTCTCTTTGGGCTTTTCTTTGACTCCACCTACTATCTCTCTATATCTCTGTTTGGATTTCTTTGTTTGTTTGTTTGTTTTTTGTTTTGTTTTGTTTTTGTTTTTGTTTTTCGAGACAGGGTTTCTCTGTGGTTTTGGAGCCTGGCCTGGAACTAGCTCTTGGAGACCAGGCTGGTCTCGAACTCACAGAGATCCGCCTGCCTCTGCCTCCCGAGTGCTGGGATTAAAGGCATGGGCCACCACCGCCCGGCCTTGTTTTCTTTTTTTATTGGCTTTTATTGAGCTCTATATTTTTCTCTGCTCCCCTACCTCCCTCTCCCCTCCCCTTCAACCCTCTCTGCGTTTCTTGCTGTCTTTATTCTGCCCTACCATAGGTTGAAGCAGCTTCTTTATTAACTAATGATAATAAAACATATTCACAGAATACAGACGGGAATCACACATCAAATATTCTCAGTTTTCTACAATTTACAGACATGGAAAATACTTCAAAGACAGCAAAAAGTCACATTTTCATCTTTTTTTTCACATTCTTTATCTCCTTTTCTTGACAAAGGAAGGGTGATGAGAGGACCGGAGCTCTCAAGAACCCTGGTATGTGCTTCTCCTCTTCTCTGCTGTACTACAGTTTTCAAGTCTCTCTTCTTGCTGTGCAGAGTCTAGTCCACTCTACTATCAAGTCCCAGTTAAAGACCATAACTTTATCACTTTGCCCTAAAATCTATACCAAACTTAATTGTGGGTTAGTTTCTGTGTAACTGCTAACACATGCTATGACACTGAAGAGCACACTGTGTCTGCCTTCATGCAGCTGGCATTCTAGGATACAGTAATGACAAGAAGCCAGGAACCACATTCCTGTAACCATAGGAAGGGTGACGGATCCAGAAATATTTTTTAAGGGAATGAGCCGTAGTCCATCTAGCGAATGTGCGTTATCCTGAACACTAAGATAAAGTATTCTAGAAAGAGAATGTAAAGAAAATGGGTCAGAGTTCACGTCACAACCCCTCGTGTTTGTGTGTGTGTGTGTGTGTTTGTGTGTGTGTGTGTGTGTTGAGACATAGTCTTATTAGAAAGTTCTAGACTGGAACTTACTACGTAGCCCAGGATAGTCTTGAACTCACAGCAGTCTCTTGCCTCTACTTTCCAGTTATTAGTGTTATATGCATAAGCCATCCTGTGTCGATTACAGATTTCTTAATACTTCATAAATGATAACTCCATTTTGACATATAAGAATAGGTGTTCAGAGAAAATTACAAATATCGTTTACCACTTTTCTTTGTCTGAAATTCTCTAACAACTTCTAAATTACCACACTTTCTATAATTTATGTTAAAACGAAGGAGCAAGTTAGAGAAAGTAATTCAAACATTTAGAATTTAGGAGCACTTAAATTCATTTTAACTTTCCCATCTTGATCTATCTTTTTTATCACACAATCTGTTCTCCTCAGTTCCTCAAATCCGTTAATCTCTTTACTCCATGACCCATAACTCCTTTTCTAAGTTGGGAAATCTTTTTTATTCTGAGCAGGGAATTGTTGTCCTCTGTGATTTCAGGAAAGTAGGTCTGGAGGAAGTTCTCTGCTTAGAGTTCAGAAAGGAGGAACAATATATCCATCACAGGTTAATGTTGCAAGAGAAGACAATCTAGTGGGTTCCATTTTAACAACTGAAATACCAAGAAAGAGTAAGAAGCATGTATTTCATAGTGAAGAATTAGGCATGCTCATATTCATTCACTGCATTAGTATGAATTCTGTAAGGCCATTTAATCCTATTGATTATCTCGGAGCTTTAAAGTTATTTTTATAGACTTGATTATATGCCCCCAGATCCTATCAAATCAGAAAGAGAAGACTGTAAAATGCACTTGATTTATCAGTGTGCTAATGGTTAGGACACTTGTAAAGAACAGAAAACAGATGATGCTAGGAGACAGTGATGGATGTTTTAAATATTTTTTTTAGCCTAAAGAAGAATAATCATTTCTATAATCTTCCAATTATAGAAATTATGTAATATACCTGGAGTTTTTAATGAGAACTTGTTAATTAGAAAATAGGTAAAGAAGAGGTTAAGCTTTAGTCTTGTAAATTACATTGGCGGTAATTTCTAGTTTGCAATGATGGCATGAGATGTTTTTAAATGTTTACAAAAGCTTAAGACTAAAAAGAAGAGTGGTTGCCAGAGACTGGGGATGGGGGGAGTGGGTCATGGGAGGAGAAGGGACGGTTAACAGAAACAATAACAATGATTTCTATTCACAGTTTCGTGACTAGGAAAAGCAGGTCACAAATTTCAAAATAGTAGGAAGAACATTTAATGTCCATCACCCAAAGAGATAATAAATATTTGATGCAATGGTTAAGACAGCTATATTTTCTTATCTGTACACATTGTATATAATGTGTTAAAGTATAACACCAAGCCGCCATGAGGTCTCATGCTTTTGAACAATTGAGGAGGTGGTAACAATACTTGGGAAGATTATGTGACATTTGGAAGACAGAGTCTTCAGAGATCAAGTGTGTCATTAGGGATATTTGAAAATTTATATCTTTGCCTACTTCCTGCTGTGCTCTCTGCTTCCTATGTATGGATGAAGAATAGGATTAGCCAGTGTGTGTTTCTGAATCTATGCCATGCCTTTGCCACCAATATGGACTCTCCCACTGGAGCATGAGACAAAATAAACTCTTTTATAAATTGCTTTTCGTCATGATATTTCATCACAGCAAGATAAAAAATTGAAAGAGTCCTAGAAATACTTATAGTGTATCAAATAAAAGGAAGAAGAAAAATAGTCTCACATGTTAGAGAACAAAATGTAGAGTTGTGTTTTAAGAATTAAAGGTCACTATGAGAAGCCAAGGGCTATAGACAGTTGCTAGTTAGAACAAATAAGGATGTAAAGGAAGAGAAACTTGGTGATGTGTGGTGACAGTAATTAAAGGTTTGGCCCATCCTCATGCAGATTTGGAAGGGGTCTGCTGTGTGATTTGTGGAAGATCCAAACAAACCAGCAGTAATTATGGAGATAACTTCAGCCCTGCTGGCAGGTGGCCACCAGGACAGATTGCTCCATAAGTACACCAGGGAGCTCTTCAAGTTGTAAAAGTTGAGATGGCTTGGGGATGATAAAAGTCAATGTGTTGAATTTCCAGGGTGCTATAGACACCAAGGGGCCATGGCACAATTAGGCACATTTGTTGTTATTGTTTTGTTTGTTTTTGAAACTGGGTCTCTCTGCAGAACCTGGTTGTCCTAGGACAAGTTCTGTTTACCAGGCTGACCTTGAACTCAGAGACTGCCCAAGTGAAGAAAGGAATGAAACACCATACCTAGCCTGGGGCACAGATTTTTCACTAAAGTCCTCTCTGATTTTCCCTAGATTATAAACTACATATTTGTTAGGCACCCTGATTTATCTTCTGCTTATTGTAGTGTGTATGAAAAATGCTAGTTTACTAAGTCAGGTATTTTCAGCAAAGTAAATAAAAGTAACTCACCCCTGACACATGCACATTTATGTGCACAAACGCGCGCGCACACACACACACAGCCTTCCACATTATTTGATCTTTATTTTTACCCACGTAATCTCTCTACTTCCTGATATTTTTGAGCAGGTAGACTAATAATTAATAAAAAGTCTTCAAAATGATCTTCAGAAACTGTGTTGTGTACATTACCTTACTTGTCAAAATAAACTTTGCAGGTGTGATACAATTAAGAACTTTGAAGTGGTCGGATTTATTTTAATGGTTCAAGTATGATAATTCTAGTATAATATAATTAATTATCACACCGTATTCTGTGGAAAGATTGTTGAGTAGAGAAGGATTAAGCGAATAAACCAAGGAATGTAGCAATCTGTGAAAGGAGGGCAAATCAAGAACATCCACCTTTAGAGCTCACACGGAAGGAGTAACTGCAAATATCTACATCTTTACCCAGCAAATTCCGAGTTTGACATTTTGGGTTTTGTGGTACTGCTTGTTTGAACGTAAAGACCTCTGGGTTGTATTTTGTATCTATAAGACTGTAAAATTATAGGATCATGTCATTCCTTTCTTTCTGCAAAAGTGAGAATTACCTTAGACTTGTGAAGTAACAACTGTACCATCACAGAGCTGCAATGTCATCTCCACTGCACCACCACAGAGCTGCACTGTATTCTCTACTGCATCACCACAGAGCTGCACTGTATTCTCTACTGCATCACCATAGAGCTGCAGTGTCATCTCCATTGCACCACCACAGAGATGCACTGTCATCGGCCCCACCACAGAGCTCTACTGTCATGTGCGCCACTACAGAGCTGCACTGTTATCTCAACTGCGCCACGACAGAGCTGTATTGCCATCTCATGAATTGAATTCTCTGGTGTTGTAATGATACAAATGCAAGGGAGCCTTTTGTATTCTGCTAATATTCCATGTATCTATTTTTTTATTGCTTGCAGTGTGTTATTTTATTGGTTCGTACTGACTATGGACAACAGAAGGCATTGCTATACTCCTTTAATATGGTTTCTCATTACGAATACATTCTTAAATTTGCTAAAATGATGGCCAATGACAAGCTTCTCACATTGCTTACAAAAGTTTATTTTATATTATTCTTAACTTTATTTCTCATATGTGCTTTTGAAAGGAAACAGAAAATGAAGTCTTACCCTGAAATCTATTATTTGTGCTGGTTTTCTTCACTTATGAGGAGTTTCTGGAAAGACTGGATGCTTTACAAACTTTGTCAACTCATAGGGTACTCTTCAATGTGAATGATGTTTTTGAAAACTTCTAGAACAAGTGAATGCTCATTCACATTCTGCATACATGTAAGATTTCTTCTGAGTGTGATTTTATGTATTTGAAAAGAACTGGAAATAATAAAGACTTTACCATACTTTTGACATGTCTGGGACTTCAGCGTAGTGTGCTCTTATGTGAGTTTAAAGTTACCATAATTTGTACATTCATAAGGCCTTTTGTGTGAATAGTGTTTTGTTTTCAATACATTTTCAAAAACATTTAGAACAATAGAAGCTTTCTCACAATTCTGAGTTTCATAGGATTTCTCTCCAATGTGAGTTGTTTTATGCCTTTGAAATAAACAAGAATGGTGGAGTTTGTACCACACTGTTTACATTCACAGAGATTGCCTTCACTGTGTAATTTTTCATGTATTTAAAATGAAATGGGTCTAATGAATGCTTTTGCACATTCTTTACATCTATGGAGTCTATATTTGGTGTGCATTATCTTATGCCCTTGAAATTGTAAGAGAGAAAGGATGTCTTTCCATCATACTCCCTTGCTTTGAAAGTTATTTTCAATATAAAATCTTATGTGAATTGTTTCTTTTCTTTTTAAATTGAAAAATATTTACATTACTTTTCTTCCTTTCCCTTCCTTCCTTCCAGTCCCTCCCAGTTACCCTCTTTTAAAATCTTCCCAAGACTCCATCCACTCAAATTGATAGCTTCTTTTTCCTTGCTTATTGTTGTTGTTACACACACACACACACACGTATATTTATATGTGCACAATATAACTAAATATAGCCTTCTAGGTCTGCTTTTTTGTTGTTGTTTGTATGCAAATGGTTTCAAAGTTGATCACTGTGCATTGGACAACTCATAAGGGGGCTCATGCCTAGGATAGGTTAATTCTTCTTTTTCCAGAAATCAGCAGTTGCCTGTATTTTTGTCTAGGGATACTGCCTGGTTGACATTAACCGTTGTTATTGCCACGGTTCCAGTGTTACTTATGCAGACAATTAGAAAGAGTCTGTTACACAGCTAACATATGAGTGTTCTGGTTCTCATCATCTTTCTATCCCCTCTTCCCTGATGTTTCCTGAGCTATAGATGCAGGAACTGTGATGGAGATGTACCTACTATGGCTGTGCTCCCATGAACTGTTGATTTCTACATTGTGTCTACTGCAGTTTCTGCATTTGCTTTAAAAAAGCTTTCTTTGATGTGATGGTAGCTACACTTATTTGAGGATATAAGGATAAGATTTAGAGATGATTGTAAGAAATGAAGCTGTACTTGCAAGGTGGTGGTAGTGATTCTTTTCTAAGCTCCATGACATGACTTCCATATCCTTGGGAAACTGGCTAGGTTTACAATACTCACCATGATATCCATCTGGCCAAATTGGCCGTAGGTTCATTTTGTCAGCCATTGCTCACCATCAATAGGTGACTGGCACTTATTGTACGCTCATCATATCTTGCCACAGTGGTAATTCTCCTGGCTTATAGCTACCTTGGCTGTAAATGACTACTTCCTTGCCTCCCTCCCTTGGGCTCTAGCATAATATTTTCAAAAACCATGGACACTAGGCTGCAAGAAAGAGGCTTTTAGGTTAGATTCAGCTCAAAGTGCTTGAGACCTGTGTCCTACATGTGTAGGGTCTTCAGCAATAGAGGTCACCCTCAACCCTTGAAGCAACGAAGGGCTACATTTGTACTCTGTTTTAGCTTGGGAGGCCCTTGGCCTACCTTGAACAAAAGAATGTTTCTTATGCTTGGTTTGGGGATTTTTGTAAGTTTATAATTTATTTGGGGAGCAATGTAAGCCCAAGTGACTTAACTTCTTTATATCCACATATATAATATAATCTAGTAGGTATGTGATGCATATCTTAACATATCAGATATATGCACATACACTTATATGTATTCCATATAATTTTAAGTAAATATAAAGTCATATTGTTCCTAGAAGCTCTATCAAATACCTGTGGTAATAATTGTCCTGTCCCTCTTCAACTATATTGATCTTCATCCCTCCTCTCTGGTTGGAACCACTCTCTGTTGTTTTAAAGTACAGATATTGTATTCTTCTCCTCCCGTCTATAGTAAGCTACCTTTTTAGGGGCGACTTCTGCCATGGTCCAGCCATGGAGAGCGTGTAAGTTCCAGGGTAGGGGCATGTGGATAAACATTAGATAGGAGGAACAGAGATATAAAAGAAATATAAGACACAGGATAGTACCAGGAGAGCAACTCAGTGAATACTGAATACTGAATTAAGGTGCATTTAATTTTCATACACTTTTATACCACAATACGAAAAGGGAGAAGAAGGCAGAAGACTGTTTTAATATGACACAAAGAACAAAAAGAAAAGTTACTAAATTAAATACTTTAAACATCATGTCATTCTTTCCTGAGTACTTGGGGCAGAAATATGCAGTGACCACACCCAAGACCAGATATCCTATAGGCAGTAGGGAGCCTCCCTCTATGTCAAACCTCCTATTTTAAATGAAGGAACAGGAATGTGCTTGATTTCTCTGACCTTTGGTTAGAGTGGAGCAGATCCACCACTATGGCCCATCTTAATATCCAAATCACCAAGTAAACGTGCCCTAGGTCAGGGTGCATAGCCACAACTGTTGTCAACTTTGAAAGAGCAAAGTAAGCTCAGTCTCTCTGACCTCCAGTCAATGTGGAACAGGCTCACATTTGTGGGCCCTCACACTACTCCCAACACTCACCTGTGGTCCTTTTCTTCTGCGTTTATACTTTCCTTGTTTTTGTGATTGCTCCATGTTGTATACTTACATATGAGAATTTGGAACATGGGGCATTCATTGTTTGTCTTTCTCAGTCTGAATTACCTCACTCAATATTGTAATGGTCTGTCCTGTCCCTTTAAGAGACAAGCCTTACCCATTCCCTCCCCTGTCTGTCAAGGCAAGCTGATCTTTACTTTCAGCCTGAGTACCTTCCTTTCTGTCTCTCTCCTGAGGAGGCAGCTTCTGCCTAGCTCCCTTCTTCCCACTTCTCCTTTTCCCTTACCCCTATCTCTCTCTGTTTCTCTTTCTTTCTCTCTCTCTCTCTGCCTCTCTGCTCTTTTCCCTTCTCCACTTCCACTTATTTCCCTTTCCCCTCAATAACACACTAAAGAAAAACCCACTTTCTCTGCATGACTTACCTATCCTTCTCAGTCTCTTACAAGCCCTGTAGCTCCCTGCCTGGGTCTGGCTACCTTCGTGGCCCGCAGTGATCTTGGGATCCGCTAACTGCCTTAGCCACTCAGGGACCTGCAGCATTTTATTTTTGCCATAATTAATGTATAATATAATATAATAATTAATATAATATATCCATCCATTTATCTGTGAATTTTTTTGGTTTCAATTGTGGGCATGAAAAGTACTGAACTAACTAAATGATTTCCCACATCTTCCACATTTACTGGCTTATTTTAATTAAATTTTAAAGCAGTTACTTTTATAGTATTTCATTTGAGTTTCAAACCCACTTTTTAAACAATATTTTACAAATGTGGAAATAGTTATGTGTAGTCATTATTAATTATGTCTACCTTATTACCATGTATTTTATTCAGAACAACCGTGAACTAACACTTTAATAACACTTAAATATATGAAGTTCATATAAGTAAAATAAAATTTAATCATTCTGTGAAACTGGGTGAAAGAGATTTTACATTAGGAAAAAAGCTAACATCCCAGAAAACCTTAGTAGTGCAGCAGCCAGATGAGATTGTTTCTACCGTGAAGTATTTGGGTCTCAACTGTAGGAAACTGCAAGGACATGGTTACTCTACTTAGAAACAATCATTTTTTTTTATTAAGCCAGCACATCTTTGCACATTCATTTGCTCATTCATTCATTCATTCAATAGTATTTCAGACTGGGCATTAGATGTTGGTTTAAATTTTTTAGGGATGCAGAAAAGCACAAACAGAGAGTACCATTCTTACATAAATTTCAATAAGGTAAGAAATAATAGACCACAGTAAAATCATAGAACAGTATACAATGAGGAGATTTGTAGAGAAAAGTGTGACTAGGAAAAGTGACTAAAGTGGATTGGTGGTGGGTGGCTCTTTTCTCAGAAGGTTGTCAAGCGAAGTTTCAGTGAGTGAGTGCAGCTGGCACAGGAATTGGCGAGAGACGCGTACCTTCTGAAGGTAATTACTCCAGGTAGTATGAAATCATGAATACAAAATTCTGAAGTAGATTAACTCTGAAATATCTGTGATTCAGCTAGTTTTACATACAGCTTTTAATTTGTCAATGTTATTTATTTATTTTAGTAAAAAAAGTTTGAACTATAAAAATATTTGGAACATGAATCAAAGAGTATGACTTGAGGGAAATTTTACCACTTTAGTTTGTCAGTGTCTTCAATTTTCCACTTGAATCTTGGACAATTGTTTAATTATGGGGAACAAAGACTTAGATTGATACTAACAGGAATTCCATCAACAAAGTGCATGCAAACAACAATTTTCTTTCTCATGGTTCTGGAAGCTGAGGATTACAAGACCAAGTTGTTGTCAGAACTGCTGTGTGATGATTTCAATGCCTTCATTCATATATTGTGACTCCTCCCTCCCCTCAGATAAGAAGTGACTGGTGCCCTAAGGCCTCTTTCATAAGGACACTCATCCCATTAATGAGGGCTGCCATGGAAATATTATCTCCTCCCAAAGATCCTATCTCTTACTACCATCCCTTTGAAATTTAGAAATTCATAATGTAGACTGGAAGGTGCACATTCTTTCCACTGTGGTCCTGGGTTTCCAAAAGTCAGGTCGGACTTCTGCACACGTAAGTTGTAGTACTGGGGCACTTGAACTAAAACCCAATCTTTTGAAGTACCTTACCAACAAGCTGTCCATTTAAGGAAGAAATGTCTGGGACCATCTCCTGAGTAGCATATATGTGCTTACAATCCTTTATGTCATATTTGAAACCAGTGAAATTATCTTTGACACAAGCCTTTTCTTTTTCCACAGTAGTTCAAAAGATACACTGTGACTTGACAAATCATGCTGACATTTCTTATTTGTATTTCTAAATGATTAGATTATTTTAACTACCAAGAATAATCTTATTTGACCACAAATTGTGTAAGCCAGGAAAAAGAAGTTTCAAAATTCATAACAATAATCAATTCATACAAGCAAATCAGATTATCTATTCATTTAGAATAGCTATATTCCTTACTTTTATAATGCATTTGCTTTCTAAAGCAGTTGCTGGCTCAGAAATCTAAGTTTTCCCTGATAAGTACAAAGGTTTAGCCATCAGTAAAAGAAATAAATAATAGCTCCTATGTTCTTAGCACAAATTATATTTCCTTAATTTCTGAGTATTTGAGTAAAACAATAATTAATACCTTTTTGAAGGTCAAATTTAAGACTCAATGAACATACAATAGTCTAGATTTGAAGGTATGTCCAAACTTTTGACATGGAAACCGGATATTGTAATTTCTGATGTTCACTTTTAAAACCTATGAATTGAGATACCCATTAAAATGAAAACAAGTAAACAAGAAAACCTCATAGCATTTTAACTAAGTTCACAGTTTTGTACTGAGCAGCATACTCAAGACTGTTGGGTCACGTGTAGCTCTAGGGAATGGTTCACGGTTTGGGTGTTTCTTTGGTAAGCAGAGACAGATCAAAAGTAAATCATCCATCATTGATGAGGTTTTATGCTGTGTAGGGTAGAAACAAATGTGTTTTCTCTATCATGTGTTTTTAAATTATTTCTTTCATATGAATAATGAATATTTACTGTATATATCTGAGATTGTTTTACATGGAAATAAATCAAAATTTCCAGTTTTGTGGGATATAAAAAAGATATATGAAATCAACATTTTAAAAAGTAGATTTTTCATTTTAAAATAAATTTTGTTAGTTCAGACTGTTAGCTTTTTCATTATTTACATCTTTTGCTTTTGAAAGTGATGGACTGTACAGAGAATTCTCAACAGAAGAAATTCGAATGGCCAAAAGACACTTAAGGTCATGCTCAACCTCCTTAGCGATAAGGGAAATGCAAATTAAAACAACTTTGAGATACCATCTTACACCTGTCAGAATGGCTAAAATCAAAAACACCAATGATAGCCTTTGCTGGAGAGGTTGTGGAGAAAGGGGCACACTCATTCAATGCTGGTGGGAATGCAAACTTGTGCAACCACTTTGGAAATCAGTGTGGCGATTTCTCAGGAAATTTGGGATCAACCTACCCCAAGATCCAGTAATACCACTATGGGGAATATACCCAAGAGATGCCCCATCAAATGACAAAAGTATCTGTTCAACTATGTTCATAGCAGCATTGTTTGTAATAGCCAGAACCTGGAAACAACCTAGATGCCCTTCAATGGAGGAATGGATGAAGAAAGTGTGGAATATATACATATTAGAGTACTACTCAGCGGTAAAAAACAATGACTTCTCGAATTTTGCGTGCAAATGGATGGAAATAGAAAACACTATCCTGAGTGAGGTATCCCAGACCCAAAAAGAGGAACATGGGATGTACTCACTCATAATCGGTTTCTAGCCATAAATAAAGGACATTGAGCATATAATTTGTGATCCTAGAGAAGCTAAATAAGAAAGTGAACCCAAAGAAAATCGTATAGTCATCCGCCTGGAGAGGGGAAGTAGACAAGATTGCAGGGCAAAAACTGGGAACTTGCGGGTGAGGTGGCAAGGGGCAAAGGGGAAATGGGATGAGAAACATGAGAAGGGGAGGATGGGAGAAGCTCGGGGGATTGGGATGGTTGGGATATAGGAAGGGAGGATACGGGAGCAGCGAAGTATATATCCTAACTAAGAGAGCCATCTTAGGGTTGGCAAGAGAATTGACTCTAGAGGGGTTAGCAGGTGTCCAGGGAGATGTCCCCAGCTGGTACCTTGGGCAACTAAGGAGAGGGAACCTGAAATGACCCTATCCTATACTGATGAATATCTTGAATATCACCTTAGAACCTTCATCTGGCGATGGATCGAGGTAGAGACAGAGTCTCAATTTGGAGCAACGGTCTGAGCTCTTAAGGTCCAAATGATGAGCAGAAGGAGGGAGAACATGAGCAAGGAAACCAGGACCACGAGGGATGCACCCACACACTGTGACAGTGGAACTGATTTATTGTGAGCCCACCAAGGCCAGCTGGTCTGGGACTGAATAAGCATGGGTTGAAACTGGACTCTCTGAGCAGGGCGGACAATGAAGGCTGATGAGAAGCCAAGGACAATGGCACTAGGTTTCGATCCTAATACATGAACTGGCTTTGTGGGTGCTTAGCCTGTTTAGACGCTCACCTTCCTGGACATAGATAGAAGACCTTCGTCTTCCCGCAGGGCAGAGAATTTGGACTGCTCTCCAGTATCGAGAGGGAGGGGGAATGGTGTGGGGGGAGGAGAAGAGGAGTGGGGATAGGGGGAGGGGAGTGGGGGGAGGGGGCAATATTTGGGAGGAGGGGAGGGAAATGGGAAACGGGGAGCAGTTGGAAATTTTAATTAAAAAAGAATAAAAATAATAAAAAAAAGAAAAAGAAAAGAAAAAGAAAGTGATGGATAGATACGTGTCAGTTCCATTTCTGCTTAGTTGGTTCTATTTTACTTGGATTGAAAGAAATTTTTCTTCCAACAGAACAGCATCCAATGGATGGTGCTTTGTTTTGGCTAGAATTTTATACTCCATATGTTGAGCACAGCTCCATCTATGTTGCCACCACATTCATCTTCATACCTCTGTGCCCCAACTCCTTCTAAATTGCCTCTTTACTGACACTCCTTTGTAAGGAGGTATAATTTCTAAAGATATCTACCTTTATCTATCACATTTAAAATGATTTACAAATTAAAAAAATTAAAGCTTTCAGTATGGTAGAAACTTTAAAACATCAAGGTAGATTTTTTTTACTGAGTTCTTTGGCTAATTTATCTCTCTTTAGGATTGTTCTCCTTAGAACTATGGTTTCTATCTTTTAATATATATCTCCTTTAAATACATAATAAATTTCAGATATAAAACTTATATACTAAATTTAGGTACTTTATTTCCAATAATTATTTTTTGCTGCAGATAGAAAATTGTCATTTTTTATTAGATATATTTTCTTTTTATTTTAAAGAACATTTTTATTTATTTTTGACAGTTTCATACATTATACTATGTACCTTGATCATAATCTTCCAGTCTGTCTTTTTAGATCACAGGATACATACTCATACCTAAATTCACATAACATTTTCTTTCTTCTATTATAAAGATAAAAAATGGAAGAAGTCCTTCTGAAACATAATAATTTTATAATTCTCTGATAACAATTCTAATGTTAATAGATTTTTTTCTTATTTGTCTTCTTTGTTAAATTTATAGAAAAATATTTAACTGTATAAACCTTCTATGGGAAAATGGCTATTTCCAAAGTTAATTTTTATGTAGACACACACACACACAGACAGACACACACTACTTTTGCGTAAAGTGATTTTCATTGTATTTTCCTTGTCTTATGGCTTTGTTTATTTTTCTTTTAATTTGGTAAACTTGAAAATGTTCACATTATAATTAACTTTTTATGAAATGTGTAAAATTGCCTCAAAAGACTTATCAAAATATTGAGAGTTACCCCTTTGTCAGCAGCTAAGTGAACCATATGCAGACTCTAAAGTAAAGGTTTTGGGACTGTAACCAGGGCATTTGGTTATGACATCAATGTTCTGATTATCACAGGACTTGTGTCTTTAACTAAATTTGCACTCTAGTACCAATTCACAACTTTGTTTCTCACACAAAAGTCCAATTACACAGCCAGAAGCATTTTCATGCTTCAGTGAATTGTAAGTGAAGACAAAAAAGTCACCATATGACTGCAAACTTTTCATTCAACAAACTTGTTAGTCTACTGCGTTAACCCTTTCAGTTAGTGCCAATACTGAAAAGCTTCTATCATAAAAATAGATATGAACAGGGCTATAGATTTTTTATATTGCTTAATTATGTTTGGAGTACATAATAGTAATGGTAAGAGTGATGATAAAAGTATCCCCAGGGAAAGAAAATTTAATCTTCAGGAATAAAATACTACTCAAGCAGAGTGGAAATTAGCTTTAAAATTTAAAGCACCTAGAAATGAAAAACTTTTGATATGAAATCTTAAAATTTTGTATTTAGTCATTAAATAATATGTATGTAAATCAAAATATCACATCATAATATTGAATTATATGTCCGTCAAAAGTCATTTAAAGGCTGGTAGGTGTTTCAGTATGTAGAACACTTGTTGTACAAGCAAGAGAAATTGAGTTTGATCCTCAGCTTCATGGAGAAACTGCACAGCTGTGTACATATGTAACCCAACCTCTGGGCAGAGGCAGGTGAACCCAAAGGGACAAATGGCCAGCCACCCTCACTGAAAATAGAGTGATTTGAGTTCACTAAGGGCATATTTCTAGAAAATTAAGGTGGAAAGAAATAGAAGAAGTCTTTCAAGATAATCCTCTGGTCTCCCTCAACATATATATATATATATATATATATATATATATATATATATATATGGACATATGCTTCTATATACACACATAAACACACATTCTCCCTCACAAATAACATAATTAAAATACATTTATAAACTCTTCAAAGGTTTGAATACATCAACATTTCATGTTTATACCTTTTATTTATTAATATTTATAATCTCAGACTTATTTTGCAGTTTTGAGTTTTCTTACATTTAGGTGACAGAAATTCATCTAACATTTATTTGAATTATTTCTACTTTGAAATTCAAATATCCTGAGGCTTTTACAGAAAATCAAGTAAACTGAAAAATAACAATTTTGTTGCTTTGATACTGAATTATAGTATGAAAGCTAGATGGTAAATATATTTACTTACTGCCATGTGAGTAAAAGGCTGAAGATCTGGCCCTGTACAAATCTACCACCGATGTTGTTACTTTTATATGGAACAGTTCTGAATAGAGCTGTAGCCCAGCCACCGAAGCATGAAAGTCAGACACTTCAGAGTATAAAGGTCAAGTCCTTCTTTGAACTCTTTTTATTTATTTATTTTTATTCTTTTTTAATTAAAATTTCCACCTGCTCCCCATTTCCCATTTCCCTCCCCCTCCTCCCACAAACTGCCCCCTCCCCCCACTCCTCTTCTCCTCCCCCCACTCCATTCCCCCTCCCTCTCCATACTGAAGAGCAGTCCAAATTCCCTGCCCTGCGGGAAGAGCAAGGTCCTCCCACTTCTATCTAGGTCCAGGAAGATGAGCATCCAAAGAGGCTAAGCTCCCACAAAGTCAGTTTATGTATTAGGATCAAAACCTAGTGCCATAGTCCTTGGCTTCTCATCAGCCTTCATTGTCCGCCATGTTCAGAGAGTCCAGTTTCAACCCATGCTTATTCAGTCCCAGTCCAGCTGGCCTTTGTAGGCTCCCAATAGATCAGTTCCACTGTCACAGTGGGTGGGTGCACTCCTCGTGGTCCTGACTTCCTTGCTCATGTTCTCCCTCCTTCTGCTCCTCATTTGGACCTTAAGAGCTCAGTCCGTTGCTCCAAATTGGGTCTCTGTCTCTATCTCGATCCATCGCCAGATGAAGGTTCTAAGGTGATATGCAAGATATTCATCAGTATAGGATAGGGTCATTTCAGGTTCCCTCTCCTCAGTTGCCCAAGGTACCAGCTGGGGACATCTCCCTGCTCACCTGCGAGCCCCTCTAGAGTCAATTCTCTTGCCAACCCTAAGATGGCTCCCTTAGTTAGGATATATACTTCGCTACTCCCGTATCCACCCTTCCTATATCCCAAACATCCCATTCCCCCAAGCTCCTCCCATCCTCCCCTTCTCACGTTTCTCACCCCATTTCCCCTTAGCCCCATGTCACCTCACCCGCAAGTTCCCAGTTTTTGCCCGGCAATCTTGTCTACTTCCCCTCTCCAGGCGGATGACTACGTTTTTCTTTGGGTTCACTTTCTTATTTAGCTTCTCTAGGATCACAAATTATATGCTCAATGTCCTTTATTTATTGCTAGGAACCAATTATGAGTGAGTACATCCCATGTTTCTCTTTTTGGGTCTGGGATACCTCACTCAGGATAGTGTTTTCTATTTCCATCCATTTGCATGCAAAATTCGAGAAGTCATTGTTTTTTACCACTGAGTAGTACTCTAATATGTATATATTCCACACTTTCTTCATCCATTCTTCCATTAAAGGGCATCTAGGTTGTTTCCAGGTTCTGGCTATTACAAACAATGCTGCTATGAACATAGTTGAACAGATACTTTTGTCATATGATAGGGCATCTCGGGTATATTCCCAAGAGTGGTATTACTGGATCTTGGGGTAGGTTGATCCCAAATTTCCTGAGAAATCGCCACACTGATTTCCAAAGTGGTTGCACAAGTTTGCATTCCCACCAGCAATGGATCAGTGTGCCCCTTACTACACAACCTCTCCAGCAAAGGCTATCATTGGTGTTTTTGATTTTAGCCATTCTGACAGGTGTAAGATGGTATCTCAAAGTTGTTTTAATTTGCATTTCCCTTATCGCTAAGGAGGTTGAGCATGACCTTAAGTGTCTTTTGGCCATTTGAATTTCTTCTCTTGAGAATTCTCTGTTCAGTTCAGTGCCCCATTTTTTAATTGGGTTAATTAGCATTTTAAAGTCTAGTTTCTTGAGTTCTTTATATATTTTGGAGATCAGACCTTTGTGTGTTGCAGGGTTGGTGAAGATCTTTTCCCAGTCAGTGGGTTGCCTTTTTGTCTTAGTGACAGTGTCCTTTGCTTTACAGAAGCTTCTCAGTTTCAGGAGGTCCCATTTATTCAATGTTGTCCTTAATGTCTGTGCTGCTGGGGATATACGTAGGAAGTGATCTCCTGTACCCATATGTTGGAGAGTACTTCCTACTTTTTCTTCTATCAGGTTCGGTGTGTTCAGACTGATATTGAGGTCTTTAATCCATTTGGACTTGAGTTTTTTGCATGGCGATAGATAATGGATCTATTTTCATTCTTTTACAGGTTGACAACCAGTTCTGCCAACCACTTTGAACTCTTTTATGATGATTAAGGTAACAATTAAAATTGAGCTGATGCAATGCATTTTCTTAAAAGTCTTCTGATTTTTTTCATGCTAGAATTGTGAGTTCTCTTAATTGCAAGCTTTTAATGTGAGTAGAAACTGTGAAAAAATTTTCTTAAAAAGATAGATGAATTTTTCAAAAAGCAAGCATTTCATTTTTTTCTTAAATATGGATAAATTCATCATTCAGGTATTTTGGTAAATCCAACTGTATTAAATGGATTCATGCCTATTCTTTTTTAAAAATTGTTTTGAGAGTTTTCATATATAGGTAATGTATTTACATTATTTCTCTCTCTTTTCTCCCACTCCGTTTTCTTATATTTTTAATTACCTGTCAAATTTTGATCTCTAATTTTTTAATTACTATTGTTTCACAAAAATGCACATGCACATGTGTACACACGCACACACACACACGCACACACATGCACACACACACGCACACTCGCACACACACACACACACAAATTTTTAAGTGCAACTTGCTGAGTCTCTTTAGTGTTGCCCATTGTGTTTATAGGTTTAAAGCCAACCACTGGAGATTAGATAACAGTGTGACTGAGGCTTGGCTTGGAAATGTGGATTAGAATAGCATGCAGGCAGTTCAGTTCAATGTGTTTCTACAATTTAGTGGCTGAGATACCTGAGATTTGATTATCTCAGCTAAACTTTGTGCAAAAATTATTTTTGTAGGGTAACTAAAATGCCCAAACATGAATCTGAAAGCACTCAACAACACATTGTTTTCTTTCCTTTGAAAGGCCAAATATATTTATCCAAATCCCCTCAAAGCAATTAGATTTATATCTGTTCAAATCCACAATGGCTTGTAAGAAATTCCTAAACTCTAAGTAAAAGTTCAGTCTCTCCCGTTGTGCTATTCTTTTCTTCCTGTATGTAAACATGACTTCAGTTTTCCTTTTTCTCATGTATTCTAATCAACCGGAAACATAAACCAGAGGGCATATGCTCAACGGAGATCGTCATGCCTGTTTTCACAGCCTTGTGATGCTCAGAATATTGTTTTGGAGGGAAGTAGTGCAGTTGAGCATCAGTTGCCGCCTGCACCGGGATGTGAGCTGAGACATTTTAGGGAATGACTACCACAACCAAGAGGAAAAGCAGCTGCTCTTTGCTCAATCCAGCAGGAGTCATGAATAAATTACATAATATGGGAGCCTATTTGGGAACTAAATTTCCCAAAGATCCTGCTTTTACTTTATGCTCCATTTCTCTTAGCTGCTCTGCGTCTTTTACTTTTGCTTCTATCTTAGCAGTGCTATGTTTATTGTAATTTATTTAATTTTTTAGAAAAGTTAACATTTGGACACACTTTGTAAATGAGGCAAAGAAGAGATACTGTATTTTCCACAGAAAGCAACTGAATTCTTACATAATTTTGGGTTGTGAAATATCAGATAGCTTTAATATATGTGCTAATTGTTTAATTTTGGCCCAGAGAATTATTCCTGATGCAGAGTATGTAATTTTGAATAAGTAACTATGTTATAGAATATTGTATTTATTTTATTTATAAATATTTATAACATTATATTGCTTGCATTATTTTCTATGCATGCCAACAAAACGGAAAATTTTCTTGTCTTTTTAAAAATTACATTTCTCAGAAGGAATAAGAATCCCACCCTGATCTTTCATTTTCCAGCAGATATGAGTTACATACAAGATCGTGGTTAGAGGAAGGAACCTGTGTCTCCTTTCCCATCTCAGACTTACGACTCCATCTTCTTAAATCTGTAAAGGACTTGTTTGTGCTGCCACAATCTCTATGAGTTCATACAAACATCAGTCTTACTGTGTGTGGAGGAGACTGACTCCTTTGAGTTATCCATTACCTCTGCCTCTTAAAATATTTCTGACTCCTTTTCAAGATAGATCCCTGAGCCTTTAGAGGGTGGATTGGTTTTCTACAGTGGAATCTCAGTGGGTATTTTTAGCATACACACTTGAGGGTAGAATCAGTTCCTGGGAGTAGTTGATCAGCACAAAATGAACTCAATAATATTTTTGTCTCATTGTCTTTGAACAGTTTTTGTCTTGTCCTCAGTTTGTGGATTTTGTTATTTTTCTTTTTGTGTTTGTGATTTTTTTCTGTGTTTCTTGTCTTTGTTTTGTTATTGTTTATTTGAGAGAGATAGAGAGACAAATGCACAAGGGAGGGAGGTGGAAAGGATCTGGGAGGAGTTGGAGAAGGATTAAAATACGTTGTATGAAAGAGTCATTTTCAATAAAAAAAAGAGAAAAAACAGATTTCTATAAAATAAGTACAACTAAACAATAGAATGTGTATTACTTTTTATTTAGTTGGAGTAGACCACTATTTCTTTCCTATTTTAACAGATTTATAGCTATAAGATTATTTATTTATTTATTTATTTATTTATTTATTTATTTATTTATTTAAGATTTCTGCCTCCTCCCCACCACCGCCTCCCATTTCCCTCCCCCGATCAAGTCCCCCTCTCTCATCAGCCCTAAGAGCAATCAGGGTTCCCTGCCCTGTGTGAAGTCCAAGGACCACCCACCTCCATCCAGGTCTAGTAAGGTGAGTATCCAAACTGCCTAGGCTCCCACAAAGCCAGTACGTGCAGTAGGATCAAAAACCCATTGCCATTGTTCTTGAGTTCTCAGTAGTCCTCATTGTCCACTATGTTCAGCAAGTCCGGTTTTATCCCATGCTTTTTCAGACCCAGGCCAGCTGGCCTCGGTGAGTTCCTGATAGAACATCCCTATTGTCTCAGTGTGTGGGTGCACCCCTCGCGGTCCTGAGTTCCTTGCTCGTGCTCTCTCTCCTTCTGCTCCTGATTTGAACCTTGAGATTTCAGTCAGGTGCTCCAATGTGGGTCTTTGTCTCTGTCTCTTTTCATCCCCTGATGAAGGTTAATATTCAGGAGGATGCCTATATGTTTTTCTTTGGGTTCACCTTCTTATTTAGCTTCTCTAGGATCACGAATTATAGGCTCAACTATGTTCATAGCAGCATTGTTTGTAATAGCCAGAACCTGGAAACAACCTAGATGCCCTTCAATGGAAGAATGGATGAAGAAAATATGGAATATATACACATTAGAGTACTACTCAGCAGTAAAAAACAATGACTTCCTGAATTTTGCATGCAAATGGACAGAAATAGAAAACACTATCCTGAGTGAGGTGAGCCAGACCCAATAAGAGGAACATGGGATGTACTCACTCATATTTGGTTTCTAGCCATAAATAAAGGACATTGAGCCTATAATTCGTGATCCTAGCTATAAGATTTTTATACTATACCATTGACTCATATCATAGCATGTAATGGTTAATAATTTATTTTTAAGAACAAATCATATTGTATTATACACAATATCCCATTGTGTTTGAGCGATATTTGAAGTTTTTCTATATCTTGAATTTTGAATATATAAGCATGTACTGTTTCTTTATAGTATTGACTATAGCATGTCAAAAAATGTAGTGATTATATCAGGTGAATTTCTCTTCAGGTTAAAATATTATTGGAAAAATATCAGTATCCTTTAAAAGAGATTTTTCTTGGAAACAGATGACCACCCTCTGTTGCTTTTCATATCATAGCATTAATGTACCATTATTTACATACATCTCCATTAATTACTCAAAATTTGAGTTGCCTCATTTGTGGCAGATCTAATGTGCCCCCAAACTTAACCATTAATACAATGGAAGTCCACTGAGAAAATAGGCAATACTGTGTTCATTCCATCACTTTCCATATGTTAGACTCAGACATTGCTTCTTCTGCATGCGTTTGGGAAACAGTTTGCAGCATGCTATGAATTGTCATTTTCTGAGAGCCACCAGAAAATGGTACTAGAATGATCTTTGACATAAGTAGACAGAGCGGAGAAGTTCATGCTACTTTTTTATCTTTTTTACTCATATTAATTTCTACACATGGCTACTGATACAAATTTTTCCATAATAAATTAATTTAGTAATTTTCATTTTAAGCTATTTTTTTTTCTTTAAAAATGGCAGAAAGTGTACCTGTCAAGTCTCACCAACAGGACTGCCTAAACAAGAACAGAGTTAGGATGACAGCAGACATGCTAGAGGAAACGAGGAAAGACCAAGAGTCCTCAGCTCCACATAAAGAACAACATGCATTGAAAGAATGCTAAGAGGGGGAGGAAAAACCTTCGCTAGCAAGGAGCACACACATTAGTTTTCCAACAACAAATGATCAGCCCTGAAAACATACATACAATTAACATGATTCAGACGGAGCAGGTTTTAGTTATGTCTTTAAACCCACACACTTTGTCAACAATTATTGAAAAAGGGGGCCATGAATTTGAATTTGAAGGACAGAAAGGAGGGATTAGATAGAATGGGGGAAGAAAAATGATGTCAGAGCACTCATCCAAGTCTATTTAGTAAGCACAAGTTTATCTTGAAGGGTTAAGTTAAAGGGCACAAGGTAAGGAGGCTAGGGACTGTTGGGGGGTTGGGGACAGAGGATGACTGGGGAGAGTGGGTGGTTAGGAAGTGGGTGATTAGGGATAGTGGGTGGTTCTGGGAAGAGTTTGAGGAGGGTGGACACACTGTAGGAAACCTTCAATGAATTAATAAAATTTTTAATATAATCTCAATAAATAAAAGAAATATTTTTAAAATGTGGTTTGACATAGAACAGATTTGTAATTCTAGAATTTAGGAGGCCAAGGGAAAGGAATGAGACATTTTGTCTTCCTATCCCTAGGCTGCTCTTATCCTTGTTCAGATGTGTTTCTATTTTGTTGTGGGCACTAGTCAATGAAAGGATGCATAGGGATTGAAGGTGATGAGAATAAGAGACCATGTGCCTGGCCCTAAGCAGGTCATTTGTATTAATGCATCTACCATTATGGCTTTGGGAACATCATCAAAAAACAGGTAGAGTTCCTTGCTAGTGCTCTCTCTCCTTCTGCTCCTCCTTTGGATCGTGAGACTTCAGTCCAGTGCTCCAATGTTGGTCTCTGTCTCTGTCTCCTTTCATCGCCTGATGAAGGATAATATTCAGGAGGATGCTTATATATTTTTCTTTGGGTTCACCTTCTTATTTAGCTTCTCTAGAATCACGAATTATAGTCTTAATGTCCTTTATTTATGGCTAGAAACCAAATATGAGTGAGTACATCCCATGCTCCTCTTTTTGGGTCTGGCTTAACTCACTCAGGATAGTGTTTTCAATTTCCGTCCATTTGTGCACCCACACACTGAGGCAATGGGGATGTTCTATCGGGAACTCACCAAGGCCAGCTGGCCGGGGTCTGAAAAAGCATGGGACAAAACCGGTCTCGCTGAACATAACGGACAATGAGGACTACTGAGAACTGAAGAACAATGGCAATGGGTTCTTGATCCTATTGCACGTAATGGCTTTGTGGGAGCCTAGGTAGTTTGGATGCTCACCTTACTAGACCTGGATGGAAGTGGGTGGTCCTTGGACCTTCCACAGGGCAGGGAAACCTGCTTGCTCTTTGGGCTGAGGAGGGAGGAAGACTTGATTCGGGGAGGGGGGGATGGGAGGTGGTGGCGGGGAAGAGGTAGAAATCTTTAGTAATTAATTAATTAATTAATTAATAAAAAAAGAAAGAAAAAAGATCTCGAATTTTAGACACGCTGGTAGAGTTTCTGACAACTAGTTGTTCTATGTATATTTAAAGAAATAACCATCCCTTGATGGGGGCTTTGTTCTAGGTAGCCTACAGATAGAAAGCCTATAAATGCTCACGTCTCTTATATAAAGTAACATATTATTTGCAAAAAAAAAAAAAAAAAAAAAGCAGGTAGAGTAAATCTAAGAGCTAGTGGAAGGGAGCAAGTGCTAAGATGTACTGACTTCTGTACCTTTAATAGATAGTGTACTTCTGAACTCCGGAGCACCGGTTACCTGCACAAGTCTAAACATGATCAGTCAGCTAAAATCCTAGAATAGATGGGTCAGATCTCCAGGATACAGGACTTATTTAGGAGCTATTGGGATTTAATAGTTGTTGGAGAAGGGCAAAATAATTTTGGAGGATGTGGCCACTTGTAGGTTTCCCATGGTCCAAAGGACTAGCCCCATATCCATGCCATGCATAGGAAGCACTAACTAAATTTAGTGGATTATCAAACAAATAAGAAGTTGGGAAGGAGCAGTCTGGGTGGACATGAAAAAAAGCTGGAGTAAGGAAAGGAAGTAGACATGATCATATAACTTAATAAAATATATGGTATCTTCAAAAATAAAATATTTAAAAATAAAACCCCTTTTCAGATTATCTTAACATATAATAAGCTAATAACCAAAGGTTTATAATTTTTGCCAGAAAACAGTCTTAGTCTAGATAATTATATTGACACTATATGTTTCTATTGTTTAACCAGATACCAATATTGGATTATACTCTCTTGGCTGAATAAAACAGATTTTTTATTCAGGAGTATGCTATACATTTTTTCACGTATACTTAATTTCAAAATTTTGTGTTTTTAAAATATAGAGGTATTAAGAAAGAACAACATATCCTAATGATAGTTACCTGTGGTGTCACTACTATCTAACAATACAACGATATCAAATAGTTCTTCCTCAGTCTGCCTCAAATCATCTTCCCCATGCTACAAGCAGAGGTAAGAAAGGAAAGAATCTAGGCATCCTCCTGCTAAAGAGAAAAGAGAAACTCTGTATCTTTCATAATATGAGTCACTGCAGCGAATGGGTCATGATTGTGCTAGGAATAGATATAGACAGTGATCCACAATGAACACTTAAGTGATTGCTTTTCCAAGAAGGAACTGAACTGATGAAATACGGCCAGCACAACAGTAAGACAGTTCATCTTCTTCAATTGCACCCTTTTTTAGAACAGTCTTTGATGGAGGAGTTATTTTCATTTAATGAAAAAACTGCCTTGGCCCATTTATAGGCCAGCCCTTAGGTGGGTGGAGTAAACAGACAGAATGCTGGGAGAAAGAAGCCAAGTCAGTGAGTCGCCATAACTCTCCCACTCCAGACAGACACAGGTTAAGATCGTCCCTGGTAAGCCAGCTCATGGTGCTACATAGAATATTAAAAATGGGTTAGATCAATATGTAAAAGCTAGCCAATAAGAGGCTGGAACTAATGGTCTACAGAGCTAGTTCCAGGACAGGCTCCAAAGCCACAGAGAAACCCTGTCTCGAAAAACCAAAAAAAAAAAAAAAAAAAAAAAAAAAAATACAGTTTCCGTGTAATTATTTCGGGACATAAGCTAGCCATGCGGGCGGCTGGATGCCGGGGACGTAGCCCTGCCGCTCCTATTACAACAAGTCTTCTCTTTGGGTGCTAGGTCCTGTTACTACTTTGATAGCTTGCTTTGTATTGTATGGAAAATGCATCACATAGTTTTGTTGGCTCCTTTGTTCACAGTTTTTCTAAGAGCCTGGAAAATTAATCTGTTGTACTGTTGGGAGCAGTGAGACCCCAGATCCTGAATTTCTTGTAAACAACTTGTTTTCCCCTGATCTGAGTGCTACAGCTTCTCTGAGCACAAGACCTTCAGGAGTTCCTGATGGCAGGAGAGTGGTTTCTGATGGGTTTGGCTGGGGCGTGGCTATCTCTACATAATCTGCCCCTGAACACAATAAAGGGAGCATTCTTGGGGCTTTGGTATCAGTGTTTAAAGGTCTGCGTGTCGGTCTGTCTCTGTGTCTGTATTCTTAACCTCCAGCCCCTTGCCCGAAGCTCGCGAACTGGGTTCTAGCGCACAGAGCGAAGACACGGGTGCGCGGTGTGCGGCAATTGTAGGCCCCCACTGAGAAAACGCATCACATAGTTTTGTTGGCCTCCTTTGTTCACAGTTTTTCTAAGAGCCTGGAAAATTAATCTGTTGTACTACAGTGGGAATACTCATTAGTCAATAGGACCAGGGCTCTTCCATTTTACTCTTGACATCTTTGAAATCCTTGGGAGAGATGATATGAACGATCCTCTTCTACAAGACTCCACAGAGTAGTCATTTGTGTCTCAGAGATATGACTCAAAAAGAGATAGCGATCTGAACTGCTTCCCTCCCCTTTTTGATCAGAGAAGATTAGTTGATTTTTATCTACTGGGCTATTTCTATTTATCTATTTCCGGAGACTAAAAGTGGACAACTTTGATTAGTTTACCCTCTGCAGTGGTGTAATATATTCACCAATGGATTTTTATTTTTTAAAGTACTGGGGAACTTTGAAAACCTGAAAGATTTTTGCTAACAAATAAGTTTTAGGCTGAGCAGTTTGTTTGGTATTTGTGTTCAACATTAATAAGCATATTAGACTATTCCCTCTCTATTTCAATCCTTATATGCAAAATAAATATAAAAACACTCGGAGGATGGAACTGGAGCGACGGCACGGTGGTGAATAGCATTACTGTCCTTTCAAGGAGTACAATTTCAGTTCCTTTTACCCACATCTGTGGTAAACATTCACCTTTAACTCCAAGTCTAAGTGATCCCATACAATTCCCAGCAACTGCAAGTACTTCCCCACACAACACACATTCACAAACCCACACAAACACACAGCTAAAAATAAAATAAGTTTTAAAAACAAAATTTTACAACACTAAGAAGAGATATCTATACTAACCAAAGTGACCTACCCTACAACAAAGACCTATCACCTTCTCAGAGGTAAGTCTTTGCTCCTGAAGATTACTTTTGCTTTTTCACTCAGAAAATAGTAGCCTTCTATTGTAACGCAGAACTTGAATAGAGACATCCCTTTCTCTTTTTCTGGGGGGATGCTTATGAAGTCTTGGGGAGTAAACAAAACTTGAAAGCCTCATGAAGTAAACAACTCATAAATCTCAGGAAGTTTCAGAATCTTAGATATGTCCTATGGCCATCTCTGTAAGGTTACATAGGAGAAACAACTTCTGGGGATGATGAATTTCCAGCTGTTTGCAAGTCATAAAGGATGCGCTTTTTGTGACTTAGCACCCATGCTATGATGGACTTCTTGATGATGTTGTGTCCTTTGAGCCACTCATAGTCCTATAAGTAACTCCAACAGATTCACTGGTTCACTAAGGTAGACTGAGATGAATCGTTAATTTGGTCACTGCTGGTGCTCCCTCTGTGATGAATAGATGTTTGTTCACAACTCCCCAGGCAAAGTTATATAACAGATTGTTTTGTCCTGCCTTTCCCACTTACTATCTTGAGGATTTCAAATTCAGTTCCTCATCCCCTGCTGTGCCTCTCTGTATCTCTCCCTCATAATTCTCAAGTTCACTTTCTGGTTTCTGTTTTAGTTTGCTTGACGCTTTTCATGTAATACTTATGGTTAGTAGAGATGGACTATTCTCTAGGTCATCTTTCCATCTAAGCACCTTTAAATTTTATTTTCCTCTGAAGAAGAAGAGGACATACCAATTTAGCTGGTTTAAGTTTCTATGAATACTTTGCTGAAGGAAGAGATCACATCTCATAATTGTGCATGTCCATTGATGTGGCTCAGTATGTCATGGGACTTAGAAAAAGCATCCCTCTTCTTTCTTTCTCTGCAAGTAAAATGTAAGTCATTTGATGGTCAAAACAGTATGCAGGTAATGACATCAACGTGTGTCTAACGTTTATTAGATGCTTTTGATTGTATATCTTTGGAAGCGTTTAAAGTGATTTAGCTTATTAATTTATCATATTTTGCCTATGAGACAGATATGACTGTTAATCCCATTTCAAAATGAGTAAAAGAAGCAAAAACATACAATGAGTTAATCACAAAAGTGCATGGTTGAAAATGAGCCCCATTATGCAGCTCCTTTTCGGTCCTTCACTACTTCCATCTGTGGCTACCAATATTGCAGTGAGGACTCACGAACTGGGTATAGTAAGGCTGGGTGTGAAAGTGATGAATGGAAGAGTCATTATTTTGCTGTCATAGTTCTCAAGGCTAAAACAAATGCTTAAACTTAACTTTAAACAGAATGCTACCATAAATATATTGGGTAATATGTCATTTTCATTTTGCGGCTATTTCTTGATATTGATATTTTCAGAAAGTTTATGGGTGGAATTCACAGTGCTATGGTTTTATTGACTCATTTTTCTTCTTTGAATGGCAGAGTAATAAAAATGCATATTGCCATTAACATTCACAGTACTAAAGTATTTTGTATAAAAATAAAGTTATTTTTAAGAGTAAAGATAGTATAAATTGACTTTTTAAAAGTTTCCCTATATTGAAAGAAATGAAAAGTTTTCTTTGTTATATTTAATTTTCAAATATTTGAAAAATCAATAGGGTCTAGGGACTAAAGCAAGTGACTGCCTATCTACATTTTCCCATCCATTGGGAAATCAAAGAAGCAAAGGCAATAGAAATGGCATTGTTTTATTGTTTTTTTTTATTTTACTTTTTAAAAACAATTCTTTCTTACTTAATCTCAGTTTGAGGTATTTGTTATTTGGATGGGGAGAATAATGACCAAGAAAATCATGTGTTTGTGAGAAGGTCTGCAGGGAACACTAAACTTGCTCTTGCAGCACATTGTTTATGGGCTCACACTGAGTTGTTTATATTACTCTGTTTATCAGATTTATTTTTCTTTATCTAGCAATTAGGGTCTAGCAATATATAATATTGGAGGAGAATGGAAAATGTTAAAGCAATAGGGACAGTGTGGCAAATTTGTCCAATAGAAATTGAGGGAGAGGATTTTTGTCTAACTGATTCTTAAGATTTAGGAATATAAAAGAGTATTTTTCTCAGGGCTATGAAGAAATGAGAAGGAAAAGGAACAGATTCATATCTCTAACTCTTATTATTTAGCATATGAGTTTAAACCTTGGTTGGAGTTGGCAATATTGAAGAAGTCCAGAACATTAGAAATCATTTCCAGATATCCTACTGATGGCAATTGACATGGCCATGAGCATCCAGGACATGATACCACAGGACATCTGAAATGGTTCTGGTCGGTAACGTTGTGTTAGAAGCTGGAGATCCTGTAATAGCAGGTGGCCACTGGAGAGGCCAAACAAACAGAGAAAGTATTTTTTTTTCTAAATTTGATTCTTTCTTTTTATGAAACTCTCATTTTTACTTGTCTGAGTACTAAATGAGTTGATTATGCTGAAAAGCCATTTATAAATTTGTATTGATCTTGAAAGCATTAATGACAGACAGTATTAAATGTTGAATTTAATTAGGGGAGATCATTTGTGATGTATGCAGTCCTATAATAGATATCATGGATAACTGGAAAGATCTGAAGATTTTAGGGGAAAATGATAAGCAAATTGAAATTATTTTATATAATAGATGGCAATTTATCTTTTGGGGGGAATAAAAATTTAGGACTAGGTTTTCACAGAATAAAGCCATGCAAGTGGTGTGTGAAATGCAGCAAAAATGGCATTAGGAATACATGGTTTAAAAAATCAATATAAAACACAGGGTCAGCATGGGAAGAAAGCAAATGACAGTGTCCCAGGTGCATATTTTATATTATTAAATGTGAGTTCTGGAAGATCATTTGCTTTTTCAGTCTACCAGATAACCCCTATCTTCCCCTCAAAAATACATTTGTTGGATGAATGAATTCTGCATTGATCTAACTCTTATATAGCTCTCTATGATGATATTGGAGATGATCTAATTACAGAAGAGTTTTTCTCTTTAGACTAAAACTTGGCAGTGAATATAGCTAAGGTTGACCAATTTCTGTCTCATATCAATTAAAGCTTTCATAGGTTTTTACTCAAATGCAGACAATAATGAGAGGATGCCCAGGGCAGTGATAATTATGATAATAATACACTGCCCTTACATCATCTCCCTTATCCATGGAAACCTAGGTGCTTTACCAACAGTAATTATCATAGCACGTCTGAGAGATAGGAACCTATAATTAATACCATTTGCAGATGAAGCTGTAAAAAGAGAGAAATTCAACAGTCAGCCCAGAGAGACATCATACCTCTGCACTTTTATTTATTAAAATTTCCCAACCACAATTTGATTGTTTGAAGATCAAGAATAGCTAATATCTAATAAAGTTTGCTTGAGAAAGAAAACAAAAAGTACATACAGTTGAAGAAAAAGCATATATGGGAATAAATATTAAAAAGATATGCATAAAGATTGATTGCATCCCATGCCAATGGAGAGTAAAAAGCCCCAGAGACTGCTTTGTTGAAGTCAGGAAGGGCTGTGTGCAGTTTCATTGCAACTCAGGGAAGAAAACCAGAGAAGCTGTCAATGTTAACTCTCCTTCTGACTCTAAATGTTGAGCGTCAGGATACCAGTCTGAGAAGAGGAGACATGATTCAGATTAAGCAAAGTGAGCTAGTATATTATTCTCCCTTTCCATCCATCTAGCCCTGCAGCGAACTGCGGAGGCCATCAGGATTGGAGATGGTAGCCTTCTCTTTTCTTTTGCAGTTTAATGATTCCAATGATCACCTTCTGGAAACACCATCCAGGCTCCCAGAAGTATGTTTCAGCGGTCATCTGTTCGTCCTTTAACCCATTTTAGCCGACACAATGCAATGGTCAAATCATAAATTTGTCTTTCTCTTGGGAAAAAGAGTGAGATGAAACAGAGGACCATACATGTTGAGATTCATCTGTCCATGTAGTCCTGAGTATCTAGTTCAAATTCATGTACAAATTGTTTGCTACCCACAGCGTAAGAAAGTTGGCATCTCTTATCTTTTTGAATCATATTGATGCAAGAATATGATAGTTACTAAGTTTTCAAGATGAAATGTTATCCCATAATTGATTTTCTGTTTTAAAGACCTTTTTTCTTTTTCTTACTCACCCACCTATAAAATACCTCCACCTTAGATATTAAGACCTATCTTTAAAAGATGTTCTGTGTATGTGTATTCTCCCAGAATGTCTGTCTGTGTACATGCCTGTGTATATGCTGTGTACATGCCTGATGGCCAATGACAGTCAAATGAGGGCATCAGATTCCATGGGACTCGAGCAACTGTGAGCCACAGTCCCATGGAATCTGATGCCCTCAAACTCATGGAGATCCGCCTTCCTCTGCCTCCTGAGTCCTGGGATTAACGTCTTGCATCATTACTGCCTGGCCACCTCAACTCTTTTTAAAAAACATCTTTTTCCCCCCAGTGTCACTATCAGTGGCCCCTCAGTCTGCCCCAACTCTCAACCACATTCAGAGGGATAGTTTGTTCCCATGCTTGTTCACTCCCAGTCCCGTTAAAGTTGGTGAGCTTCCATTAGCTCAGGCAAACTGTCTCAGTGGATGGACCCCTCATTGTCTTGACTTCCTTGCTCATACTGAAGGGAGTGGAAGGGCACTGGGAGAAGGGAAGGGAGTGGGAATTTGGATTGATATTTTTTTAAGTAATAAAATAAAAACATCTGCTGGGCGGTGGTGGCGCACGCCTTTAATCCCAGCACTCGGGAGGCAGAGGCAGGTGGGATCTCTGTGAGTTCGAGACCAGCCTGGTCTACAAGAGCTAGTTCCAGGACAGGCTCCAAAACCACAGAGAAACCCTGTCTCGAAACCCCCCCCCCCCAAAAAAAAATAAAAACATCTTTTAAAAAAATTAATAAAATAACACTTTTCATTTATTTTACATACAAACCAGTTTCCCCTCCCCCTTTCCTCCCATTTCCTCCCCTTTCCATCTACTCCCCTCCCACCTGTTTCTCTTCCATCTCCATTCAGAAAGGGATAGGCCTTGCATGGACTTGTCCAAAGCATAAAAACAAGGCAGTACCGAGCATTTCCCCTTATGCTGAGGCAGGGCAAGGTAATCTAGCCTGGGGAATATGTTACCAAAAGCCAGCTAAACGCCAGGGAGAGGTCCTACTCCCGCTGTCAGAAATTTTACTAAGAGACCAAGAATCTTAGTTACATTGTTTCAACAAGTAAGTTTATATTTGATTGGATCTTTTGTAATTATTGTAATGTTAACCACCCCCTTTTCTTTAGTTAAAAAAAAAACAAAATAAGATTACTTGTATAAAGTTATTTTTCATTTCTGTTTATGGTGTTATGTATATTTGTATGTAGAAACATGTATGTGTATGTGTGTGCGCACGCACGTGAGCATGTGTGTGCTTGCGTGTGCATGCCATGCTCGCGTGTGCGTGCTCACGTGCGCGTGGTCATGTGTGCATGCTTGTGTGTGTGTGAGCTAGTGTGTGTGCGTGCTCACATGCATGCACACACATTTATTATTATTTTTTTTTACCCAATTAACAGAGGCAGGGTCTCACAATTAAATTCAGAGTCCAGTGAGATGGCTACCCTTACTAGGCTGCTTGCTCTGGTGATGTCCTTTCTCTTCCTTCAAATGATGTGATTACAAGCGCACCTCATGTCCACCAAGCATTTGTTGGGTTCTGTGAATCTGAACCTCAGTCCTCAGAACTACATGGCAAGCTTTTAACCATGAGACCAGCTCCTCAGTACTACATATATTTTTGACAGATTAACAATTATAAAAACAATCCAAAGGGGTATCCACAAATGATACATTTATTAGATACCTTAAATAAAAGTTTTAAGAGTAGAACGATTTCAGTGATGGCTTGTTGATCTCAAGTAATTTTATCAAACTGATTTTTTTCTTCTTTTCTCATCTCTTAAAGTTATTGACCTTACAAATGGGATGTATGTGGGAAAAAAGATTTTGGAAACTGCTTAATTTAAAACAATTAGATCCAAGTTCATTGAGGTAAATATATACTAGAATACTTGAAACCACAATAGACATTTCATTGAGCAATACTGGCTCTGCTTGCATCAGACAGGCCTTCTCTCCAGGACTTGCTATTGGTTGTATCAGACTGGAAAACTTAAGGCTCATCCTTACTGTATGGTTCGAATGGCTCTGTTTTCAAGTCATTGCTCTGATTGTAACACTCTCCAGTAGTGTATGCTTCCTGTCTTTAGGATTAGTTTCGTTAGCACTATATCTAAAAGACTATTAAAGCTTAAATCATATTACTAGTGATACTTGTTGGGAATATTATTTTAAGGTATGCTACTTTTGTTAATTTTGCGTTTGTTTAACTCTGTGCAGCTGTGATATTTGGCCTGCCTTGAACATCTGATGATCTAATAAAGATCTGAACAGTCAGTAGCAAGGCAAGGGAAAGAATAGGTGGGTCTGGCAGGAAGAGCAAATACAGAGAAGTAGAAAACTGGGAGGAATGGTTCAGAGTAGGAGCCAGAGAAAGAAGAGGACAACAGGGGCCAGTTGCCAAGCTGTACAGCGATCCATGGAAGAGTACGATTAAAGAAGTAAGAGAATGGCAAAAACACAGAGGCCAAATAGTAGATGTGATAATATGAATAAGGAGGGCATTAAACAGGTCAAGGTAAGGACAAATGTTTATAAATAATAATAAGCTTCTGTGTGTGATTTGTTTGGGTGCTGGATGGTGGACCCTCCAAAAGAGTCCAAAGAACATAACATCATATTACTACAATTTGGGGTATCAGCATGGTGCTTGGATTTCCATCTAAAACCTGAGAAAAGTTGAGAAAAGTGTGTGTGTGGGGGGGATACAGTTCTTTTAAGAGTTTTTGATAGTCAGTGAGCTCTTGAACACCTAGTACATTAAGAAGGAATTTAAATGAAGTAAAAATGCTTGCCACCATGCAAGCAATGCCATTCTAGATGTCTGGGAAGGTTGAATGCAGTTCTTAGTGAGACAAACCTCCAACCGGGACGTGAGTTTTAGGCTTGGCTCTCACAGACCAAGAAGCAGGCAGAGCCAGTTGAGAGCTGTGCAGAGTATCAGGTGTAGCTTATCCGTCTAACGTTTGTTTGTGTGGTCAGAAAGGCTAAAAGGTATGTTGTAAAAGAGGTCTAGATGGGAAAAAAAACACTCTAAACAGTTTCCAGTGTGCTTTACAATGTGTGTAGACTTAAGAAAGAAAATGGTTATAGGCAGTTATAGAAAGAAGTAGAGTTTAAAAAATAAAATAAAGTTTGTAAAGTGACGGTAAGAGTGTTACAAAAGAAAAAGGTCAAATGAGGATGGGAAATACACAGGGAGTCTAAATCCTGTGGAGTATTGTGTTGATTCTGAAAGTTTTGATTGCTGAGAAGCAATGGACAACTGCTAAGGGCCTGGAATTGAAGATGGACTGCAGGCATAAACCAGACTAGATATTTTAAGAATGCCTTAATTTTAAAAAAGTCAAAAAATATATTTGTCAAATGGAGATCAAAAATGCTTTGGAGAAGTAGTTTTGTTTTTGTTTCCACAGGAAGCAAGAGGTTGTGGATTTGGTTCGGGTTGATTGGGGTTTGGTAATGATTAAGGAAGACCACTTGAACTTGACCAGTGATATCCATCAACAAAGGTACTGATGGTCTTCCCAGGACTCGGTCATTATCTGTAAAATTCTTCCCCAGGACCCTAAAAATGTCTCCATCCACAGCCAACCAGAAATAGTTTAGAGAAAACTACATCCAAGTTTCCAAGAGCTGGGCTGTGGGAGGTATTAGGTTTATTGGTGGGTTATGGATGTTTGTTATATTTATAGGAATATAGGAATACAAAATAAAAAGATGAGTATTCATCTCAGATATTTTGCATTGGCATGAATTTTGGCATATTTATAAAAATTCAAAGTCAATTTTGTTATTGTATGCATGTTTTGCTTCTGTTGAAAGGACTTGCATATTGATACAATTTTAAGGTGATTTATGTTATAACATACTGTATGTATGTTTCTATTCTGGTTGGGGCATTGTGCTTACGCCGTTCATTTGAAAATGCAATGTATGTTTAAGAAATGAGGTAAGTAGTTAATCTCTAATAATCAAACTTGTCCACCCCTAGAAGGCATTTAAAATGTTTTTGTTAACTTAGGGTTTTTTTTTTTTATTTTGCCAGTGATACACAGCTGGCAGCACTGATTACTTCAAAGAGGTGATGAGCCTTGAAGAAACCCCATATGGAACTTACTGTCATTATGGCATTATGGCAAGATTAGCCATTTGGGCAAGAAGCTGCTTCTACTGGGACTGCTTGATGGTGTGTTGTATAAAGTGGACAAGCAGGACACACAAGAAAGTAAGCACTGAACTGTGCCAAAACAAGTTGGGATGGTCCTTCAGGGTTTCTGTTTCACAGAAGAAACTGCAAGACATTCTGCAGGATACAGTGGAAAGTGACTGACAAAATTGCCCGTGTAAGCAGGACAGTTTTTGCAAATTTCCTGCTTTACTGAAAAGTCCACCAGATGCTATGAGCCTGTAGGCTGAAGATGGATGCCCCTGTGTTGCAAAGGAACTTTGGATGACTGTCCAGGCAGCCAGATGTCTGTGCCATTTCTAAGGATTTTAGAAGTCAGTTACAATATCACTTTTTGTTTATTTAAATAATATCTTATACTTCTGGGTATTTAATGGAGTTGAAGGCTGGATATTTATAGTTGCAGTTTTCCTTAGATAGGATGGAAAATAATTTAGGTATAAAATATTGGATTTACTAGGATAAGATAGATTATGGAGTATTTTATTTATGTTCACCAGACACTAATGAATTGGAATTCAGTACAATGTGAATAAATTCTTTTCTTGATGATTGTTCTTATTGTATACAGTCTCATTACATTCAAATTTAAGTTTTACATTTTTGTTTAAAAAACAAGATATTTTGGGAATATTATTTTAAGGTATTTTTTTTGTTTGTATTTCGTTTGTTTAGCTCTGTGAAGCTGTGATACTTTGCCTGATTCAAATACCTGATGGTCTAATAAAGATCTGAATGGCCAATAGTGGGGCTGGAGAAAAGATAGGCAGGACTGGCAGGAAGAGGGAATATAGAGGAGAAAACAGGAAGAATGGATTTGGAATAGTAGCCCAAGAAAGAAGAGGACTTCAGGGGCCAGCCACCCAGCTACACAGCAATCCATGGAGTAATAGTCAGATTTAAAGAAGAGAATGGGAAAAACACAGAGGCCAAAGGGTAGATGAGATAATAAAAATGAAGAAAAGAGGGCAAGAGTCAAGCCAAGCTAGGTCCAGACATTTATAAATAAGAATAGGAATGAGCCTTCATGTGTGATTCATTTGGGAGCTGGGTGGCAGTTCCCCGAGAGAGTCCAAAGAGCATAACATCATATAGGTACTGACTTTAACTCCCTGCCAGGATACATGACGCATAAAGTAATCATATTCAGTATCTATAGCTGTGATCCTGTAATCCTAGCATTTAGCAGACTGACACAAGAGCATCTTGAGCTTAAGACGCTCTGGGACTGCAGAGTGCAATTGTTTCAAACAGAAATCATGACCAAACAAAGTTAAAAAGTGATTTCCCAGTTAGTGAAACATGTCCATTAATTCAATGCCCACTGATTGCTGAACTATAAAAATATGATGAAAGGAGGAAGACATATATTTGGCATATAAGCCCGTGAGGATGCAGAAGTGTTTATGTCGAAGTTTGAAGATGTCAAGGGCTAAGAAGAGAGGAGCTCCCCTGGGCTCTATAACCCAACACTGATTCTATGACTCACTCAGAACCATTCGAAAGGTGGCCTTTTTGTTCATGATTTTGAAACAATTCTAGGTATAATTCCATTACTAACAACAGAAAGAGTAATTGATGGCAGCATTTTTTTTTTTGAGACTGTAGTTTCTTGCCCCTTTTAGAAAGTGGTTCCATTTTCTGCTTCCTTATATGTGAAGTCTTGTTTTAAAAATTGTGGGTTGAAGGGGAGGGGAGTGGTAAGGAGGGGAGTAGAGAAAAATGTATAACTCAATAAAATCAATTTAAAAATTGCTTAATAAGTAGAACTTTGTAGCTTGTAACTTTTCTTCAGACCTACAAGCGAGTTGCCGTAATATTCTAAGGTATTGCTTTATATTTGAATCACCTGTTTTTTTTTTTTTAAACTTTCCTATGTTTATTTCTTCTTTTCTTTGTGTAACCATGCTCCAATCCCACAGACCCAGAGAGGCTAGACAACAAGGAGGGCTCAAGGAGTACAACCAGATCTCCTTGGGAAGACAAAATAGAAGAGATTTCCTGGGTGGACTGGGGACTGGTGGGGACGGGAATATGAGGGACTGGGAGTGGGTGAGATGGGAGAGAGTACTGATTGAGCAGACTGAAAAAAAGGGCTCTCCAGGCTCAGATAAGAACCTGGTGCAAAGGAGACTCCCAGTAATCTGCAAAAGTGACCTCAGCTAAGACGCCTAGCAAAATGGGATTCATAGCCTGAGCTGGCTACCTCCTGTAACCAAGTATGATTACCAGTGGAGGAAAAGAATAGCAAGACAGCCACAAAAACTTAGTCCTACAGTATGCCCAGCCTGTGGGATGTGCTGGGGTAAGCGTTACACAGCGACTGTGAGAGTGGCCAAACAATGACTGGTCCAGTCATGAGAGTGAGCTCACTCTGACGCCGCGTAGTGCACTAGCATCCAGAGATCCAGAGCTAGATGGCCCAGACACCTAGGACAGAACGTGACATGACTGGATGAAAAAACTACCAATGTAATGATGCTTAGTGATTTCTTTTTCATCCTCAGATTAGTTGCTAGCCCAAAAGTTATCAGTGAGAATTCATCTAGCAATTAGTGGAAGCACATGCAGATACCCACAGTCAAACACTAGGCCAAGTTTGATGGAGTCCTGAAGAAGGGAGCTAAGAAGAACTGTAAGCACAAGAGGGGTCCTGGACCTCACATGAAAACCCAAATAATCAACTAACCTGGGCTCATAGGAACTCACAGAGACTGTACCAACAACCAGAGAGCTTGCATGGGGTTGACCTATGTACATACGTTACTGTTGTATAGCTTGGTCTTTATGTGGGACTCCTAACAGCGGGAGCAGGGATTGTCTCAGATTCTTTTGCTGGCTTTTGGGACACCATTCCTCAAAATGACTTGCCTTGCACAGCCTTAATGTAAGGCGAGGTGTTTAGTCTTACTACAACTTGCTATATTCTGTTTTATTAATATCCATAAGAGGCCTGCCATTTTCTGAATAGAAATGGAGGTAGAGTTAATTGGGGGGCAGAGGGGAGATGGGGAGAGGGACTGGGGGGAAAGGAAGTATGGGGAACTGCAGTCTGAAGACAGGATGGAAAAATAAATTAATACATTTTCTAATAAGTAGAATTTTGTAACTTATAACTTTTCTTCAGACCTACATACAAGTGAGTTGCTATAATATTCTGAAGTATTTCTCTATATTTGAATCACCTGGTTGTTAGAACTTTTATGTGTTTCTTTAATATTTTCTTTATAAAGTTTATAAATGCTAGGACTAAGTTACCCTTTGATCCCCAAAGCTTAAGTGCATTTCCCCTGAAAAAAATAAGTTCTTTAATGTGGGGGGATATTTGCCCAGGCACAAAGGACCTGGGGGCCAACAGGCCCTTGCTGGACTAAGAATCAGATTAAACTGGCTATCTGAGCATGCAGTATGTAACTTCCTCAAATTGAGCCAACTTAGGTCTTCCAAGGGATCTGCCAACAACAGCTTCCTTGATATGAAACAAGAGGACCTGAACCAGTATCCAGTTGTCACAAGAGACCCTGAAACCAGTGATGCTGCTTCCCCACCCCACAGTGGGTGGGATGTATATAAAGCTTTCCCCTTCCTAAAATAAACTGAGCTTGCTGTACCCAACCTGTCTCCCTGGAGTCTGAGCTGTTGACTCTCTCACCTATTCAACCCTCATCCCCAATGGGAAGTTCAGTGGGATAGAGCAGCAGATCAAAGCAGCACATTATCTTACAAAATCCCTGTAAATAATTGTAGTATGAGCTGCGGGCTGTGTTCCTGCTGCCCCAGCTCCTGGTCGCCTGGCTAGCTTATGCCCCGAAATAACAACACACAAACTGTATTCGTTTAAACACTGTTTGGCCCATTATATCTAGCCTCTTCTCGGCTAACTCTCACACCTGGACTAGCCCATTTCTAATAATGTGTGTAGCACCCCAAGGTGCGCTTATCAGGAAGATTCTAGCCTATGTCCATCCTGGGTTGTAGCTTCATCTCATCTGCCCCAGAGAGGAGAGCTATCAAGTCTGAGCTCACTTCCTCTTCTTCCCAGCATTCTGTTCTGTTTACTCCACCCACCTATGTTCTAACCTATGAGGGCCAAGCAGTTTCTTTATTTTTTAACCAATGACCTTCCTCCATCAAATAATGCTGGAACATTACTATAGATAATGAATACTGTCAAACGTAAACACTTGAGATTTTGTCAATTGTTTCAGAGATCTGTTTATGTATCATCTCTATCTTATAACTCTTTATTCTAGTTCATCCATTCATAGATTTCTTTCTTTCATTTCTTTCTCTCCCCTAATATACATAGAGATCAAAACAGTTCAGTTGTTTTGTAATATGTATGATGCATACAATTTGCCTATCTTTTATTTGTCATTAGTATGTATAGGTGGAGGCACTTTGATAAAATTCTGTTACTTCCCATAATTCCACCCACTGACTTTTGCATTGCTAATACATTGAAATCACATGTCTCATTGCATCTTAATGATTTTCTCTATGAGGATAATCTATGTTCTCTCACTTTTCAGCATCTACCATCATACATATAGCAAACATCCTATGTGTGATGCATATTAGTTACAGCTTTGCTATGCACCACTAGAGCTTGCTAGTGGTATTGCTGAGGCATAATCTTAAGTTTTTTGCTACTATATTATATTATTATACTATATTATACTCACCTGCTGGTTTGGATAGGTTTTTTTTTTATTGGTATTGGCCTATAACACAGTCAACCAGTTGGCTGGATATGTCACAAGATTTTGTTGTATAGTTGTTTTGATTTTTCTTTTATATTTTTCAGGTCACCAGTTAGCTGTCTTGTTTTAATTCATTGTTGATATCTTCTCTTGGTAATAATAACTATCAGCTCCTGGAAGCTCAATGTCAGTCAATAAACGAACATGTCAAGCATGATAGAGCAGTGATATCACCATTTTCTTGGGCTGATATTACTGATTTGTTGCTGTAAAGAGATGCTGTAACCACAGCAACTCTTAGGAATGTAAACATTGAATTGGGGTGGCTGACCATTCAGAGGTTTAGTCCATTATCATCATGGCAGGACATGGTGGCATGCTGGCAGACATGGTGCTGGAGAAGGAGCTATGAGTCCTATATTTTGATCAGTAGGCAACAGGAAGTGAACTGAGACACTGGATCATATATGAAGCCTCAAAGCCCAACCTCACAGTGACACACACTCTTCAATAAGGACACACCTACTCCAACCAAGACTTACCTCCTAATAGTCATGGACTTATGGGGGACAATTACATTCAAACTACCACATTCCATTCCCTGACTCCCATAAGCTTGTAGCAATATCATAATGTAAAATGCATTTACTCTAACTTCAAAAGTTTCTATACTCTGTCACAGTCTCAACAACATTTTCAAGTCCAAATTTCAAAGTCTCCTCTGAGATTCATCAATCCTTTAACTGTAAACCCCTACAGGAGCACAATTAAAAAAATAAAATTCACATACTTCCAACATATAATGACACAGGATATACATTACCATTCCAAAATGTAGAGAAAGGGGCACAGTGAAGAAATACTGGATCAAGGCAAAAATCAAAAACCAGTTAAAAACTTCAAACTCTGTACCTCCATGTGTAATGCTTTCAGATCACCAACTCTTTACAGCTTTGTTGATTACAAAAGCTCCTTTCTCTTAGACTGGTTCCTCTCCCTGTGAGCAGCTCTCCTTGACACATGTCCCACAGCTTGGCATGTCCATCTTGGGGTCTCCATGGCAATCCAGGATATACCTTCACAGCTTCACACAGTGGTCTCTTTAGTCCTCCATTCAGAGACACCCCTGACAAATGCCTCGCCTCAGTTGCAGAGGAAGGTTCAATAATGTCTTCCTTCTATCCTTGACTCTAAATGCAGAACCATATGACTGAAGCTGCCAAGTTCAACTACTTTCTGGGACTTGAACATGGCCTCCTTGTTCAGTGACATTTTCACCAGCTTTCTGTTTTTAATGATTTCCTTCACTGCCTAAACTTGCCTATTCTAGATGTTGCTCTGTTAACTAGACTGGCCTCATATTTAGACATCTGCCAACCTCTGCTTTCTTTCCTAGTGCTGGGATTAAAGGTATGCACCACCACACCTGGCTTGAAGCATTTCTTTAATTCCTCTTCACAAGATGGAAACTTAGCTGGGTGAGATCTTGTTCTCATATCACTACTCCCTTTATTCCATTTCTTAATCTGCTTTTCTCCTTAAACACAGGGCTTAGCAGGTGCTCCTTTTCTTCTCAAATTGTACATTTTGTATTTTTTCCTTTCTCAGTCTTCTCCTATAATTCTTCATTCAATTTAACATGAATGAGCCCATGGCAAAGTCGTTACTAGGCTGTTTTGAGATTTCCTCTTCCAATGGAATTAATCCAAAACTTGCTACTTTAGCCTCAGACATACTTTTCAGGTAAGGGTAAAATGTAGGCACCTTATTCACCAAAACATCATAAAAATAATCTCTACTCAACATACTAAAATTATTTTTCTCTGAAATCTTTTGAGCCAGGCCCCTACAGTTCATCAAATCATGCTCAGCATGACCATCTTCCATGATTCTACTAGTATACTCATTAATCAGCACTTAAAACATTCAATTGCTTTTCTAATTCACAGTATCTAGGTCCATATTCCTTCAAACAAAAGCATGGTCTGGCCTATCACGGTAAGACCACAGTCTGTGGTACTAGCTTCTTTTTTAATTAGGATTTCTATTGCTGTGAAAAGACACCATGACCATAGCAACTCTTATAAAGGAAAACATTTAATGAGGTGGCTTACAGTTTCAGAGGTTTAGTCCACTATCATCATGGTGGTACATGGAGGCATGCAGGCAGATAGAAGTAACTGAGATTCCTACATCTTTATCTGCAGGCAATAGGAAATGAATTGAATGTCTCACCAAGCAAAGCCTGGGCAAAGGAAATCTCAAAGCCCATCCTCACAGTGGCTTGTGCTCCAACAAGGCCATACCTATCTAACAGAGCCACGTCTCCTAATAGTGCCTGAGCTTAAGGGGGCCAATAACATTCAAACTATCACAGCCATATATCATTGATTATTTAAGTAGGTGACCTTTCTATTCTATCATTCTGAATTGCCTTAATTTGTAATGTGCATTATAGAATTTAATGGCTGTAAGTCATATGAAGAAAGCAATGTAAGACTTTCAGTCTTAAAACACTCGAAAAGAAAATTAACCTAGGCAAATTGGGGGATTAAAGTTTTTATGAATACATTTTAAATTTTAGTGTTAAATTCACGATCAGATATGCTGGGGTAATAGAGAAGATGTGAAGAGCACGTACTTTTCCAACACCAGGAAGAAAGACAGACAGAGCCTGGGAACAGAATGCTTCTATCTTTAGCCATCTTATCTAAGGCAAAGAGAAGCCATTGACATGAGATTGTTTATATGGGCATTAGTCACATTCGTTATGAATTCGGATTCGTTTATATTTTGTTTTCTTATAAGTCTTTTTTTTTTTTTCGAAACAGGGTTTCTCTGTAGCTTTTGGTTCCTGTCCTGGAACTAGCTCTTGTAGACCAGGCTGGCCTCAAACTCACAGAGATCCGCCTGCCTCTGCCTCCCGAGTGCTGGGATTAAAGGCGTGCGCCACCACTGCCCGGTGCCAATATGGGCGCCAATATAAGTCTTACAATCAAACATGGTTTAGTAAAGAGGAAGGGAAAAGGGAGAGCTTACGAAAATGGCTTATACCTGAAAGAGCATTAGTGATGACAACATTCGGAAACACTTGAGGTTTCTAGTGCTTTCAATAAGTCTGAAAAAGACAGCAAAGGAAGATGCTCCACTCTGAGAAATGAGCCTGGGTTTGGATCCGTGAAGGCCCAGTGTGCCTCTTGATGCTGATCACTTACTTTCTTTTACATTTCTGCTGTTCTGGTTTCTGTATTTCCCTCAGATCACTGTACATTAAGACCCTGAGGATGTTCCCTCTGTTGAGATTTTCAGACATTTATACATTAGTCCTGCCAACAAGAGTGAGGAAGATAAATGGTCTACTTTTGCTTTTGTAGAGTTATTATTGCAATTCTCTCCTTTCAGGCTTGCAGACTCTGTGCGTACTAACACTGTGTTGCTGTTCCTATGATAGGTAACTGAGACACGCAGAAGTGGAGAAGAGAGGGATACTGAGAGCTGGGTGTGTATTATTCCACTTTACCTTGTTTTTCTCTACTCAGTCAGAAATGTCTGTCTTGTCTTTCCTACTCATCTAGAAAACTTTATCTAATTTTGTGAAAAGAAAGACAAATGCTAAGAAATATTTGACATTGTGATCTTTGAAAATTGCTAAATAACTAAATAGGACAGTTATTGAAGGTAAAGTCTGCTTATTCTATGCTGTGGAATTCAGCTATACATTAAATAAATAACTAAAATATATTTATAATATAATATAAATATTATGGTGAACTATAACTAATAGAACTTGGAAACTCACTCGTTGCCTTAACTCAAATAACCTATTTTACATGGAAGCAGAGAATAAAAGCACATAAAATATATCAACCCAATCCTCCAGATACCATCAGACGAAAGGATAAAAGTGACTCTCAAGAGTCATCTTCTGACCTCCACATTAGTGCTGTGGTGTTGTTTACACACACAAACACATAGATAGATAGATAGATAGATAGATAGATAGATAGATAAAATTAATAAGAGTATTGAGAAAATTGTGTCACTTTCATGAAGGACTAACCAGAATTCAAAGACAGGACCCAGAAAATTACATTAATTCTCTCTATACTCACCTCCATTTAAAGGATTTCAGTCAAAGGTTAGAGAACCTAATGTTGAATTTAATCCTCAGATTCTAATGGCCTTATGGTCTTAAGGCAGAGGAGTGGCATTACTAACAGACCCAGTATTAATGCAAACCATAAAGAAAATAGCTGAAGGGAGACTAAAATATGGCTCACCACTAACTTTGCTGGTCCTAAGTAGAGTTAACATTAAATTTGTAGCGCAGACCCTATATGCAGATCATTGACAGGGTTGCCAGGGAAGCTGACATTATTATAATCTCCAGACGTCTGTCCAGGTTAAGCTCTTATTGAAATGAACATCCATTTAGGCAGATAAGATATCTTATCTGTGGAACATTTATCATTCATAAGTACCTTAGGTCTCTTTAAATAATGCAACATCAAATTAACAATGAGTAACCACAGATCTGTTAGCATTTGTATTATTTGACAAATGTTGACAGCATTGTTGAAATGTAATTATGGTTAGATTGTATGCATTTTATAGCTAACTATAAATTGCTTGCAGTAATGGTTTCAAGCCTTGAGGTTCAAGAATGTTAGTTGTTGTTTGTTTTTCCTAAGTGGGAGAATTCTTAAAATTCAAGTTTCTGAAGATCTATTTGAGTGTAGCCCAAAGCTATTTGAAATTGGAAATTTTTCATTCCTACTCAAACAAACAGCATAATTATGCGAGGAAGATTTAGCCATAGAGAATTAGTAATTATATTCAATTTCTGCATTATTTATTTGTTTATATGTTCTATTTCAACCACAGGGAAGACTAGATAGCATTGTTCCTGGAAGTGGCAAAATAATATGGGTAGGTGTGTGCTTTATCCGGCACTTATAGAATGGAAATATCAGGGCAAGGTAAATGTCATTTTGAGGCAATAGATAGAAAACTTTTTTGTAAGCCACTGAGCATCAAACAATAATGACAAAAAAGAAGATAATGAACAAAGCTAATTGGGAAAAAAATTCACGTTGAAGACTAAGCATTTCAATAGTGTTCATTGGGTTGGATAAGAAATTTGATCACCAAGCTCAGAAACTGAGAGTTCTAAAAATAATAAATTCTCATGTAGAGTTACAGGCAAATTTTGAAGGGAATATTTTACACTAAGGTTAATAGCATAAGCTAGGAGGGCAGACTGCTTTAGTTAGAGTGAGATACTTATATCTGAGGAGGAAAGGAGTCATTAACTCTAAACACTCATGATGTGCCCATCAAAGTAGGCAGCAGACTGGATCATGCATAGGATGGTGCTATAAAATAAAAATCTGAAAATGAATGGGATCAAAATTGAGTAATTTGTCAGTTGGTCTCAATTCTAGTATTATGGTGGAAGGTTGAAGTTTAAAGGAAAATTGAAAGTCACGAACCAATGTCTGTGTTATGTGTATTGAATGGTAGCTATAAAGGAGGAATGGCTGAGGACATAGAAGCAATAGTTCAAGTCAGATCACACTGACTTGAACATATGGTTATCTCATAATATAACTATAATTATAACATTCCTCCCTTCCCTCTCCACCCTGAAATCTTTCCTAAATATCCCTTCCTGCTCCCCTTCAAATTCATGGCCTTTTTTTCTTTTTTTCAAAATTGTTATTACATTCACATATGTATTTCCTGCTTAGTGCAGATAATATTACTTACATGTATATGGTTTCAGGGCTTACTGTTTGTCACTGGACAACCAAATGGTTTATTTTTCCATGAAGAAGACATTCTTTCCTGTTCTCAGCTTTCTTCAGTTGCTTTTAGTTCTTTGTGTATGGTTGAAGAATTGTGGGCTTTTCCTCATCCACATGATGAATATTGTGATGTCCATTGGCATCATCCTTGCTCAACTTATGACTGAACAGTCATGTTAGAGAGACATTATGGGTGCAGCTTTTGATGTCATCTTGGTGGGATGTTATGGGTGTAGCTTTTGATATTACTAGGAGACACATTTCGCAGCCAACTCCCTGATCCACTGGCTCTTATCTTTCTGATTATCTTGTACTTTCTCTGGTTCCAGATTTTGAGTAATAGAGAATATTACAGACAAGGAAGGCATTAGGTTTTTGTTTTCACAAGGTTTCATTTGTCCTGAGTGTGTTAGGACTATGAAATTTTATGGAAAGTTTCAAGGAAATGATTTAATAAAGATAACTTAGAGACAGCAAAACAAAGGATTTTAATGCATTCATAAAATGATTATGGAAAAAGTACTGAAGGCATTGCTAATAAGGTTAGCTATCATCATGTCTGAAGGAGAATAACATGAGGGAACCTCTTTGCCAGAGGATACGTCTTGAGAAGTCTTCTGGACTCAGGATCAGGAATCATTTGTCCCACACTCTATGCCTTAATGATGCATGGTGGTGGGATGTTTATTGGGAATTTCTGACTGTGAAAAAGAGCTTTCTTGAGTAAGATGAGTTAAGACGAAGTAATTACAGTTGTGTCGTGAGAAAAAGACTAAGGGGTTAAGATATGTCCGGGATCTTGGTCTGGACTCCCTTGTGACCTCTGTAAAAAGAACGTAGATGAAACATATTTTGACAAAAGACAAACAGAGTTTATTGCAGGGCAGTGAATACTTGGTTAAATATAGCCAGCAGACAAAAAAGGCTATTGTCTGAATTCACAGTATAGTCTGAAAATATATATTGCTTTCTAAAACTTCTTAAATGAGAAAACATTTTTCTTTCTAATGTTTTTAGAGATAGCACCTTTGCAGGCCTGTTTGGGGTGAGTCTTACATGAAGTAAAGCTCTGTGGGGAATATCACAAAACAATGTATCTTTATTCTTTATCCAAAAACTCCCTCTCGGCAGTAATCACATGAATTTTGGGAGCCCTGTTCTGTTAAATGTTTTTAAGTATGAAGTAAGAGGCCCTTGAAATCAGTTTACTTTTCTGTTAAAAATGTGTCACTATTTATCAGGAGTTGTTATTACTTTAATCACATTATTAAGACCTCGGGACAAATCACCAGTTTATTATTTTCACACCAAAATAAAATGTATGTAGATAAACATGTCTTGGTCATTGTTTCTTGTCTCGGTGACAAATATCTTTGAGAATGGTTTCACTAAATAATACTTGGAAATTCAGCTCTTAGTTTCTTTAATAGACAAGTGATCTATAAAAAAAAGGAGAAACATCAGAATTGTATGACATCATACATCAAATGGACATAACACATAGGTGTAGAATAATTCACTCAAGCACCAAAGAATACATATACTCTTATGCAGCATGGTCTAAAACAGATTATACCCTGGGACACAAAACAAATCTGAGAAAATTCAGAATAAAACATCAATAGATCAGTGTGTCCTATCTGACCATAAACAAATAAATACTTAAAATCAATAGCAAAACAGTCTCTAGTAAGTACACAAACTTTTGGAGATTAAGCAACTTTTTCATGGGTGACCAATGAGTCAAAGAAAAGAAATCAAGAAAGGGATTTAAAAAAAAAAGAAGTTCTGGAACTAAAGGAAAATGAAGACACAACACACAGAAGCAAACACACACACACACACACACACCACCCTGCAGAATGCTTTAAAGTCATTCTTCAGAGCGAAATTTATAGCTTGAAGTGACAGAAACTTTTCCAGGCCCAGAAAAAAACTCTGGAAAGAATTCCAGTTCAAGATCTGCTATTTAGTGAATTCAGTGTATTTTCTCCCAAAATCCTAAATTCAGTTACAACTGTGGTAGTGTTTGGAGGTAAGGCTTTTATGAGTTATTTTGGCTACTAATGTAGATTAATCCCTTTCTAGCAATGCTGGGCTAATTTCTGAGGATTGGATTAGCAACTTTGAGAATTAATTGTTATAAAGTGAGGGTACCCAAAGTTACATATTTGGCTTCTGTATCATGTCTGGTATTATTATTCTGAAGCCTGAGGCTTCATTGGAGGCAGTCACCCAGTTCTGAGCTTCCCAGCCTCATAACAATAACTTAAATGTATTTTTATTCTTTATAAATATGTAATTTCAACTATTCTATATTACCAACACTAGAAATAGAGGCTCAAGAGAGGTGTTGAATAAGTATTACAGGGAAGAAAAACATTGGAAAAGTAGGTGACTTTATATATATTTTAATATAGAAAGCTACACATTTTTTTACCATGAAGAAAAGAAAAATACAGCACATCCAAATGAAGTGCGCAGCATAGATGGTTTATTTATTACAATAGGTTGGATATGCAGCTCTCCAAAATCTCCTGATCTGAAGGCATGGTCTTGAGATGTTGGCACAACTGAGAAGTGATCAGGTCTTCTGAGTTTCATCTAAGCAGTTGGTTGATTTCTTGACTGCTTCTGAGTAAGATGACATTAATGGGAGGTGGTGGAGAGAGGGAGGTGGGACACAATAGAATAAGCCCATTACTGAGGGCCTTCAAAGGTGTTCTTTCCTCTAATGTCTCCAGTCCTCACTTTCTGCTCTTCATAAGGTATGAGAAGAAAGCTTCCGTGTTGCCTTTGGTATGACAAAACAGACCCATGGAAGAAAATAAAACCAGGTCTTCCCAATCAGAGTCAGAAATGAATTCTATTTCCTGGGGTCTCTGCACTCTGCTAAGTAAATGATATGGCTAATATTACCAGGAAACTTTCAAAAATGAAAGAAATAGGAGAAGATTGGTAGTTTTCTGTTCCCACACAATCACCATGACCAACTTTGAGCTGCTATTTTATAGTCATGGAACATTCATTGAAGAGGCGTGAGTAATTACTGTCTCTCCTGAGTGTTTCAGCCAGCTTCCCCGCTGACTCACCTACCTGAAGACTGAGCCTTTCACTCACGTCTGGATTCCATCTTACTGTGATAGCACTAGAGTAACAGAAAAGGGCTGGGTACTTTACGCATTAAATGTTACATTTTTCATCACTTTCTATATCTCTTTTGTCAGATCAAAGTGAGAAAGCTTCTGTCCTATTCAGGCTTGACTTGGCATCCTACGGAGGATAAGGGCTCAGTTCTCTAAAAAACTGTACTGCTTATTATGTGTGTTTTTCCTCTATCTCTTTCTTTACCCTCTGCAACTGAGTTCTACATCGTCTCTCTTCGATTGCTCGTTTCCTGCCACAATCAGGGCAGTTTCCTGTGGTTTCCATTCATTCTTGTTCTCAGGTTGTCTTCTGGAAATACATCTCACCTATTTTTATCTCCACCTCTTCTTTCTCTCCTGAACTGTACTGTTTCATGCACTGAACCGTCTCCAAACTGCCTCATTCTAGCACTTCCTCATCTTGCCCAGTTAGCTCATTGTACTGATCCTGTGACTTTTATTATCTTCCATATTGAGATCAAAGTCTCATGGACACTAAGCCTCTAAATTAGAACAACAATTGTTAACATATGTATCTCAAATGCTTTGGGCTGCTGGAGCAATGCATTTTGACTGAAATATGCAAAAGTCCCAAGGCATCTAAAATGTTACATATATCAAGCATTTATACAGTTCAACTTCTGAAGCATTGTATTATCTTAATGTTAAAATGTTCAAGCTAAGAGGTGCTTTGGACAAACATGAGGTTTGGTAAATAAAAGAAGAGGAGAACAAAGGTACACATATATTTAAATATAATAAGTTAGATCGCTTGAGTAATGTCAGTAAGTCCACTAAAGAATATATAATACTTGATGTTGTCCAGCTGATAATATAATTTCTTTTCTTAATAAAATGAAAATATGGGGAAACAGATATGTCTTTCATTATGTTTTTTCATTTCCAGGCTCTTACAATACAGTTAAGGCTGGCTTCAAACTGAAGGCAAGCCTGCTGATTTAGCATCCGAAGTGTTGGGATTATAGGCTTGCAATCCCACCACAAGCTCAGCTATGCCTTGTAGCTAAATCGAATCTGAAAACTTCAGTGCAGCAGTGTATTCTGTAGCGATACTTTCAAAGGAAGTTAGCAGGAAAGTGTTACTAAAATCTTGCAACATCTGTAACACAATTAGAGAGTGTGACTTGAGCAGTGGAAGTGGAAAATGTGTTGTTTGAACAGATGTTGTAGCCATATGAGGAGCTGTGCCTGCTCACCCACTCACCTGTGTATGTCTTTATCTCTAAATGGCCAGAGCATGCATCTTTGAAAATGCAAAAAAAAAAAAAAATCCTTTTTAAAAAAGATACACCCAGATTCAAAATAGCTTCTGCCATTTCCTCACTAGAGCTTGCATTCCTATAAACTGAATCAGGAGAGAACACTCTTGCATTTGGGTTCATACAGTCCTTGAAAGATTTAAAAGCCCTTCAAGCTGATATTTTTTTGAGTAACGATTTTCAGAATCCAGATATTGTTTAGCTTGAGTACAGCTTTAATATGTTTACTAAAAAAATGAAGGAAGCACAAAAGAAAGAAATTTATTTTGGAAAAAGAAATATTAAAAAGCAAATAATTAATTTGTTGCTACTGAATTCACTTCCATTGCATGCTTTGTAGTTTTGTTTTCAAATCTGTACTATTTACATCACCTGTCTGATGTTTTGTTTTTATATTCAGGAGAGAAAATGTCACTTGCTTCTTGAGTTTCTGAAATACACCAGAGACATTAGTGCACAGGGAGATGGTACTTTGTTGACATACTTTCATTTTGATGAAGAACCTCAGTGTCCTAAGGACACGTCTCAGCACAATACAATGCCATTTCTCAGTACCATTATTTATCTATTTGCAGATGCTAGAAAAATCTCAAGAAATTTAAGAATGCTGTTTTCATGTGTATTCTGAAAACAAAATCAATAGCTATTGCCAGCTAAAACTCTCATCAGTATTCCATAAAGTAGAAAAGTGTGTGCCAGGGTATCTCTTAAATATCAAGGCTGCTTTATGCCTTGTTTTTATATTAACAGTGAGAAGGTTATAATTTCAATGATTTCTTTTGCTCTTACAAATTTTCTATGTTAAGAAGCCTGCTAGGGGCTAGGGAGATGGCTCAGTTAGTAAGGAGCCTGTTGACTGAGCATGAGGACCTAAGTAGGATCTCCAATATGCACATAAAATGCTGGATGGGGTGGCATCTGCCTGTAGCCCAAGTGCTGGGGCACAGAGAAGGGAGGTTTTCTGGGCCTTGCCAGTCTGACAGTCTATTTGACTTGAGACTCAAAATCCAGGAAAGAGTCTTTCTTAAAAAGTAATTTTGAAAGCACTAGAGGAAGTGACACAGTGTCAGTCCCTGGCTTCCACACACATGGGCATATCCACATACACAAGAATACATATTTTATCTTTTTCACAAACAGTAAACAAATAAATACATAAATAAATAACATTTGTAGTCCTAGAAATTTTTTTTTTAGTTTTTTGAGACAGGGTTTCTCAAGTTTTGGGCCAGGAGCTGACCACCAGAGAGTCAGCATGTGCAGACAGGAAGCAATTGTGGACAGGAAGTGGCCTGTGGGGAGTTCACGGTTTGGAGACTTAGGAAGACTGAAGGGCAGTTAGAGCTCACCACTTATAATGCTTAAAAATTTGGACTTAGTTCCATGGGTAAAAAAACCAATCAGGTGTGTTGCGTGCCTGTGACCCCAGCACTTGGGGTGGAGTCAGGAGGATTAGGCTTTGAAGGACATGCTCTGCTAAGAGTGAGTCTGAAGCCAGCCTGTACTATGTCAGACCTGGGGGAGGGGAGGAATGCAAGCAAAGCAAAACAAAATGCCAAGAAATCAAAACAAAGGAGAAGACAAAATGTGGGAAGATTTTGTGCAAAGGCATGTCAGTACCGCTTGTTTTCAGAAAAATTAGGGCATTCAGAAGGGCAAGATGAGCCACGTGGGTAGACATCTTGGCCTACCAGCTGATAAAGACTAGGAAAAGTGAGATCCAGGGGCATATTTTTTTTATTTCCTACTGTGTTTGACTATTTTGCATATTTGCATATTTGTTTAATAACCACAGCCCCCGCTCTTAAACAATAGGGTTCTAGCTGTCCTGGAACTAGCTTTTTTAGACCAGGCTGGCCCTGAACTCACAGAGATCTGCCTGCCTCTTCCTCCCAAGTGCTGGGATTAAAGGCGTGTGCCACTACCGCCCGGCTTTCTTTCAAATTTTTAATTAGCTTAAAAAGTAATAGTTTTTTTAATGACATTCACATACTTATTTTCTTCTTGTTGATTTACATGTCAGAAAATAAAACGGCTTTCTGATGCTCACTGGTCTTTCCCCGCCAATTTCCATGAGTCTTAAATATATAAAATCATCATTACCTGTGCTTTTGTTGAATCTTTTCACATTTCTTTTCTGAAGCCATTTCCTGAGATATGATACATTTGTAACTATGCCCATTACATTTTCCAAGTTACTACTTGGAAGTGGAAGTGGAAGCTAGTAGATATATAATTAATATTTGGCAAGACTACCTGTTTATCAAAGCAATATTTAAACAAGTAAATATTGCTGAGTGTGGTGCACAGGCCAATAATTCTAACACACAGGAGGAACACAGGCCAGCTTGGGCTATACAGAGTAAGCTTGCCTGAAAAACATTAACACAAAATAAATAAATAAATAAATAAATGAATATAAGCAAGTAAGTAAATGTATTTATTCCTCCAGAATGTCTTCATCTTGGTTTTGGAAAAATAAAATTATACTCGAAAAAGTTAAACAGTCCAGTCTTTACTCAATACTGTTACAAATGGGAAGTAGAGCATCTAAAATCAATCCCAAGGAAAGTCAATAGATGAAGGTTTGGTGCACGGATTGACTAGTGGAAAAATACTGGAGTAATTTAGGGGCAAGACTGACCAATGAGAAGAAGCATCCTGTATAATTAGTTTTTCCTGACCTTATAATTCTATGTACTATGATCAGACCATTGGTATTTGTAAGTTGTGCCCACTGAAACTAGCCTTCTACTTTCCCTCAGAGAGAAAGACCTAGTTGTTCTATTTTCTCTAAAATTTACATTTAAACCCTGGTATGGTGGCTCATACCTTTAAGCTCTGCACTCCAAGGAAGATAGAGATCACTGTGAGTTCAAGACCAGGCAGAGCTACATAGTAGGACCCTCCTTTCTTTCTGCGAAAAGTTTGCTTTTCAAAAATGGAGCATTTTGTTGTTGTTGTTATTGAGACTGGGTCTGACTCCTAACAGTAGACTGGAAGAACTCATAAGAATTTAAGGGCAGAAGGCAGAACTCAGAATCAAAGGTTTATCAAAGAAACATTAAGAAAAGTACCCGTGGCCAAAGAAGTTTCCTTGATAAAAGGTGAAGAGTACACTTCTCTGTGGATGTAAGGACACAGGTTTCATTGCTAGACAGCTAGTTACAGTGCAGAAGGCTTGAAGGTCTGTGACTATATAACCCTCCTTCATTTTCAGCCACTTTCAAAACCAGGGATACAAAGTGCAGGAGACTGATTACTGGTCAAAAGATGAGGCGATATGAACTGGTCTGAAAGATCATAAGGATCCTATCCTGCCAAAGTACTTCTTCTAAACCTTACACATACACCATTCCTTAAAGGAAAATCCAAACAGGCTTCTCAATGACCTGGGCAGTGAAAGAGTCCCTCCAGAATCGTATCTGTTCAAGACACTTTAGAAATGGTAGGAGGACTAACTAGAAGTGCAAGCTGGTATACAATTTCTTTAGTCTACTCCTCAGGAGTGTGTGCTTCTACTCTGTAATGAACTATTTATACATTACTATATGCTTTAACTTGTACTTCTACAGATTCTAATTCTTTCAGGGGTATCAAAAGGAGCAGAGAGTGTAGGCAGGGACTGAACACGGTGATGGAAACATCGGGGTTTATATAGTCAACAGAAATCCTTCCCTGGGAAGCATAAAAACTTTCCCAGCTGGGCTGAAGTCATTTCCAATTCAACTTAAATCACATATAACCTGATACATGATGATGAGATTCATCTGCCTTTGACAGCAGCAGCCATTGAATCATGGAAACAACTTAAAACACGCTGAAAACTTTGACAAATCAGGTTTCGGTTATTTTATTTACATCAAACTCCTTTCAGCTCCCAAAGCCACATATCACAGTAATTAATAGTAAGATTGATTATTACAGAATAATGTGACAGAGGATTGTTAAATTGGAGTGTTTTTTTTTTAACAACTTTCTACACATACTACTCTTGGCACAGAAACACAGATCTCATCTCTAAATGGATAAAAGATAATTTATTCTGAAGACAAATATAAGTGACCATCAACCTGGAAATACAGATTTAGTTTACCCCCAATTCCATTCTCTAACGTGGTACCACTTTCTGAAGATTTTTATAGTAATAGAAGTACGGAACTCATAAATCAAGACACTTTTCAGATACATTGGAGGAAATATTAGGCAGGGCATTTAGAGCAGAAATATTAGGCAGGGCATTTAGAGCAGTGGTTCTCAATCTGTGGGTCAAAACCCACGTGGGGGTCAAAGGGCCCTTTCGCAGTGGTCACCTAAGACCATTGGAAAACACAGATATTTTTACATTAGGATTTATAACAGTAGCAAAGCTACATTTATGAAGTAGCAAAAAATATATATGGTTGGGGGCTACCACAACATGAATTGTATTAAAGAGTTCAGAGCATTAGGAGGTTGAGAAACACTGGTTTGGAGCCGAGATGTAAAGCCTAATAGGGCACAGCTGCTATCCAACACCAATCTTTTCCTCTCTAGTAGGTTGGAGTTTGTTTGTATATTCCAGAGGGTTTACTCCAGAATCAGCCTGATGGTTATGTTACATACAGAGGAGGGATATACAAAACTATTAAGGAAATAGCAATATCCTAAAACAGCTAGGCTCCAGACTTGCAATATTACAACTGTCTCCACATCATTGAAATCAATCTACCTCATGGAAGCTTCAGTCAAGTTCTAATCAAGAACTTCTCTCCTCACCCCTAATGGCAATATACACAACAAGAAGGGCAATGAAATGGTAGGACTGATTCCCGTTGAATGGCATCTCATCTGTGTACCCTTACCTTATGATTTGATATCCCTAGACTGAGGACATTACCACTCATATGCCTTACGTTGAGCTCTCTGAAAAAAAAATTAATAGCCTGAACTCTACTGTGCAAAAAGGCTAGTTTTTGGGGAACACAGGATAATTGACAAGAAAATAAACTATTTAAGAATAAGCAAATCATTGTGTTGTAGTTTAGCAATGGTGAGAATGATCGACAATGTACAACAAACCCACATGGAAATTTATTGATAGGGAGTGAACAGAGGGTTGTCGAAGCCTGGCTCAAAAAGGAGCTGGGGGAAAAAGAGAGGGGAATGGGCGGAACTTGCTTTTAAGGGGACTTTAGAGCATGCACACAGAGGCTTACTTAGCCTCACAGCTCATGCACATAGATGATGGAGTGACATTCGGTTGTAGGCTTCTGGGCTGACTAAGTATTTGCCTGAATACTGACACTGCATGCATAGTCGTAAGACTCTGGGGCACGCTAGGTATATATATGCCGGAGACTGACAAGTAGGTCCAGCCAAGTGATGGGGCTGCAATAATGTCTGAATGCTAACACACTGCACAACTTTTGTGGCTTTTTATGGTGACTTTACCCTCAATGTTGATAATGAGAAAGAATATATTTTCTTGCAAATAAGTGTATTTAAATACTCAATACCAATTATTATTAGTGTATCTTCTTGATGTTCCATCTTAACAGTTGCCATGATCAGAGTCACATATTTGACTTCATAATCAGCTTTCCTTTAATTATGTATGATTTCCAAATTTGCATGTTTATGTTTAACCCACCACACCTTTTATTTACTGTCATTGTTTGACAAATCCCCAGTCCTTATTCTATACCATCCTCTTAGGGTCTGCCTGCCATATGCTTCCTCTGTTCTTTAAGGATCACTCTGCTCCTTCTCAGGCAGCCACGGAAGGAGAATGTGTTCTGTAAGACATTTCAGTTCATCATGTAACTTGTGCTTCTCTTGACGTTCAACGAACACGGCACACTCCTACCCCACATAAAGAAAACAGGCAAGCTTTGAGAAAAGGCACCTATTGGAAACCAAACAAACAAAAAGCTAGGAGTAAGAAGCAGGGAGGGTGTTGTTTCCTGTGTTATTATTTCTGTGAATGATGAACACAACACTTTCTAGCAGTTGAGAGTCGTTTTCTCACCCTAGACGTGAAGAAAAGAAAAAGTAAACAAGCAAACCACAGCATTTGTATTTTGTTTTGCTCCAAACCAGCAGGCCTACAAGTGAGAATGAGAACAAATAAAAATAATATAATTATATTATCAACTCCAAGATAAAAGAAAAACGTAAGTCATATATTGTTTCCCAGTCAGTGATTTGTTAATAATATATCAACACCGTGCTCACATCTCATTTAATATTCATCCACAAATTTATTAAAGGAAGAGTTTTTTTTTTCAGACATTGGATAAAAATTACTCAGAAACTGGCCCTGCCTTCAAGGACTTGGCAAGTTATTTATTCAATTAAGAAAAGATGTTGAGATGTGGTGAACGTGAAGAAGGATGTAGCTTCTGGATAGAGGTTGATAGGAAAACACAGTTAATAAGAGGAAGTGGTGATGCAAGCTTTCTAGCCATCATCCAAGGCTTCTTAGGGCAAATAATTCTGTGCTACTGCAAGCCATAAGTGGGTTCTCTTTGTATGATATTCTTAGAGATAAATTTAGTGGTAGGAAAAATCATCCTTTGGGTATATGCCAAGAGTGGTATAGATGGGTATTGAGACTTTGTACATGTTTCAGACCAGCAATGGCATGTTCCACTAGCTCTACATCATTTCCAACCTGAGCTGTCACTTGTATTTTTTATCTTAACCATTCTGACAGGTGTAAGATGGAATCTCAAATTAGTTTTGATTTACATTTCCCTGATGGCTAAGAATTTTGGTGACATTTTTTAAATGTTTCTCAGCCAGTTGAGATTCTTCTATTGAGAATTCTCTGTTTAGAACTGCATCCCATATTTTAATTGGGCTATTTGGTTTGTCAATAATCTAGTTTCTTGAGTTATTTATATGTTTTGGATATTAGCTCTCTGCTGACGTAAAGTTGGTGAAAATCTTTTCCCATTCTGAAGGATACCATTTTCTCCTATTGACAGTGTCCTTTGCTTTATAGGATCATTTTAGTTTGAAGAGATCCTATTTATTGATATTTGATCTTGGTGTCTGCAGTACTGGTATTCTGTTCATGAAGCTGTCTCTTGTTGCCAATTGTATTCAAGGCTATTAGCCACTTTCTGTTCTATTAGGTTCAGTGTGACTGACTTTAATTTGAGGTCTTTGATCCACACAGACATGAGGGCAAAGTGATGTAGTATCTTAGGGTGGACATTTTTACTATGTTAATCCTACTAATCCAAGAGAATGGGAACTCTTTCCATCTTCAGTTAGCTGATGGAAGCAATGGCAGAGACCCCCAGTCAAACACTAGGTAGAGCCAGTGGAACACAGAAGAATCCAAAGAGATTGAGGACAAACAATAGGAGAATGTGACCCACAGAATCAACTAAACAGGGCTCATAGGGACTCACAAATGTAGGGATAAGTCCCACGCCTTAGGGGGTGTGTTCACCTCGGGCTAATGTTTACCTATAAATCTGGCGAGCATGCTCGCAGTGCTTGCTTCTGCTTTCCTGGACTCTCCGGGAACGGTGGTTCTGTAAGTCTATTTCCCCATTAAAGCTGTATATAATTTTACAATTTGTCTGCATTCGTTTACACCGTTACATTTTGGCGCCCAACACAAAATGGCGCCCGATGTGGTAGCAGCAATTTCTTGGGTCTGCTCTGCTTGCTAGAGGCAAGCCAGTGCTCTCATCTAAGAGAGGCTTCCTGACTCAGCTTTAGCTGCAAAGCTTGCAGCTCTTTTAAGAGTTCCTGCCATGAAACACTTAAATAGTATTGATAAAAGCGGACTGAATGCTTGTTTGTTTTCAGCTGTAGCAGGAAAAAAGTTGTGCTGTTTTAAAATGCTGGCGTTCTGGTCTGTCCTGCCAGGGCAAACGCTGACTGTTTGAAGCAGGAGGGCCGACTACAGAGAGAGGACTTAGTGTTGTCTGTTGCAGCTTGCTTGCTGGCAGGGAACTTGAAACACCATAGACTTAGACTTGTGGCAATAAAAATGGCTACAGCTGGTACCTCAGCCATCAGGCTGGAAAGCTAAGGAATGCGCTGGATTAAGTCATCAAAGCCACAGCTTTAAACCTACCCATATTGCTCAGTAATTTCAAGGCTCATGTGGTCAGAAAAAGAGAGACATACAGTAAAAGAAAGATTCAAAGTCAAAGAAAATGTTTAAATGGTTTACAGTGTGTTAAAAATATATGCAAGCTAAAAGTTAAAGTACTTAAAAGCAAAAAAAAAGGGAGAAAGAGGGTAGTTGGGTGTGGTAGTACACACCTTTAACCCCAACACTTGGGAGGCAGAGGGAGATTGACCTCTGTGACTTCAAGATGTGGTAGCACAGGCCTTTAATCCCAGTGCCTAAAAGGCAGAGACAAACAGATCTCTGTGAATTCAAGGTGTAGTAGCATACACCTTTAATCCTAATGCCTAGGAGGCAGAGACAGATGGATCTCTGAGAGTTCAAGGACAGCCTTGTCTTCAGAGTTATTCCAGGACAAAGATATACAGAAAACCTGTCTCAAAAGGTAAAAATAAACAAAATAGAGTTAAAATAAAGCTGTACAAGGATGGAAAATACACAGAAAATCTTGATACTGTATGCTATTATGCTCTCTTTGAATTGTTTGAATGCTAAGGGAAGAGCAACAGCTGCAAAAAGATATTTGTTTATAAATGCTGCTGAACTAATCCAGCATAGTTATTTTGAAAATACATTGACTTTAAAATTTGGATCTAAAGACATGACGCTTTGGAAAGGAGTTTCTTTTGTTTTCACAGGGGATGAGACTCTTCGGATTTCTTCTGTTCCAATATGGTATGATAGACCATGCCCTCCTGAATTGTTGCTGTGAACACCTTCAAAAAATTACTTCACTCAACTGCCAACTGAGATGACCCTGGCACACTGGTTATACCATGAAAGACCTAAATAACAACACCCCCATTCAGCAGGAAGCAGTTTGGAGAGAAATAACTACGTCCATATTCCCAAATATTGTTTATAAATGTTCTTTTACATTTAAAGCGGGATATGATATAGGTATGAATAATTTGCATTGTTATGGATTTTGCTTTAGTGATTTAAATTTAAGGTCAATTTTGTTATATGTATTTCTGATATTAAGGTATTGTGATTGTGTAGCTCATGTAAAAATGTTATGTATATAAGTTGTTAATGAATAGTTATCTATAATAGTCAAGTTTGTAGTCATGTTAGATTTTCTAGATGTACATAGATATATTTTAGATAGACATTCTTCATATCTTTCAAAGACTACGGAATAGGCTATTTAATGTTTTAATAACTTAGGACTTTTCATGACAATGAAACACTCTGCTCCTAGCAGCACCAATCTACTTCAAGAAGAAGATGGGCATCGAAGAGGATCCTTATGGAGTCTGATAGCCATTTGGGCAAGAAACTGCTCTTGCCTGGACTGTTGCATAAACTGGACACAAAGAACCTGCAGAGAGAGGACTACTGAACTTGCCTAAAGGTGAGATTATCTTTCGGGGTTCCTGGTTCATGAAAGAGTCTGCGAGACATTCTGTAGGACACAGCAGATAGTGACTGAACTGCCTTTGAAATTTCCTGCTTCATGGAAATGTCTGCTGGAAACTATGGGCCTGTAAGCCGAAGATGGATGCCCCAATGGTACAGAGAAACTTTGGGTGACTGTCAAGGCAGCGAGATGTCTCTGTCTTTTCTAGAGTTTGAAAGCTGCTTATTTCTTGTTTGCTTAGGTAATATTGTATCTTTCTGGAGTCTTTGATGGAGTTGAAGAATAGTTAGTTATAGTTATAGTTTTTCTTAGTTATGATAAAGATAAAATAGATGTAAATATTGTAATTTTTACTTGATAACTGTTTTGTTATATGTAATTTTGCTATGTTAAAGTTAAAGCATTCCTTTTTTTTTGTTTAAACAGAAAAAGGGGAAATGATGGAGGAAGGTCATTGGTTAAAACATAAAGAAACTACTTGGCCCTCATAGGTTAGAACATAGGTGGGTGGAGTAAACAGAACAGAATGCTGGGAGGAAGAGGAAGTGAGCACAGATGCAGGACAGCTCCTCTCAAAGACAGACGCAATGCTGCTCATCACCAGGGCAGATGCAATGAAGCTCCAACCCAGGATGGATATAGGCCAGAATCTTCCCGGTAAGCGCACCTTGGGGTGCTACGCAGATTATTAGAAATGGGCTAGTCCAGGTGAGAGAGTTAGCGGAGAAGAGGCTAGATATAATGGACCAAGCAGTGTTTAAAAGAATACTGTTTGTGTGTTGTTATTTTGGGGCATAAGCTAGTCAGGCGACCAGGAGCTGGGGCAGCAGGAACACAGCCCACAGCTCTTACTACAAAACACAGAGACTGGAGTGATAGACATAGACTCTGGGTCTGAGCTAGATCCTCTAAATATATTTTGCGATTGTTAACTTGAAGTTCTGGTAGGACTCCCAACAATGGGAGTATAGGCTATCTCTGACTCTTTTGCCAGTTCTTGGGACCCCTTTCCTCAAACTGGGTTGCTATGTTTAGCCTTGATATAAGGGTTTGCTTATATTCTTATTATTACTTGTTATGCCATGTTCAGTGGATATCCCCGGGAAGCTTGCTCTTTTGGAGGGTTTGGAAGGGATGGAGGAAGGGATCTGGAAGAGAGATGGGAGGTGTGATGGGGGAACTGGAAGGGAGGCGATGCTGTATTAGGGACATAATGTATGAGAGAAAAAAAATGCCAAATTAAAAACAAACAAATAAGGATTTTATTAAAAAGAAAATAGCAACAACACAAAAGAAATTCTCAACAGTATTTGTGTATTTAATTTGAATATCCTTTTCAGTCATACTTTGAAAGTCTTGCACCACTTAGCACTTCTGCTTCTCAGCTTCTCAAGCTGAATAATATCAAAAATCCCGTTTCTGCTACTGGAATGAGAGCTCAGTGCAAAAACATTGCATGTTGTTCTAGAGGAAAGGATTTTAATTCCTAGCATCTGCATGGTGGCTCATAACCTTCTGCAATTCCAGTTCCAGAGGACCTGACACCCACTTCTGATCACCAAGGGCAATAGATAATGCACAGACTTACATATAAATATGTGTACATATACACAGACCCTACACATAAATAAAACTTAGGAAAACAGTAAACAAATTTAATCTCTTATAGCCCAATGTTTTTCTTTCCTTGTTCTTAAGTTGAGCTGATTATCTCTTCAAGGAGTTAGAAACTATTCATGCTTTTTCTTTTTTTCCCCTCTGTGAACTCCTACTTTACCTATATAGTTTAATTGAATCGTTTTGGTATTTATTAATGTCTTCTAGAGACATATTATATATGTGAGGAATCATTTTTCTGCTATAAGTATTTCAAAAACGTTCTATAGCTTTTAGTTTCAATTGTAATCTGCTCCACACACACACACACACAAAATTCATTTTTTTAAAATCTAATTTTCCAAGGATTCCAAAAAATTATTACAAGAAGTGATAACTTGGTATTTACACTTATTTTAATACCACATATTGAACTTTGTAGTCAGCACCTATAATACACTCTTCTTTCAACTTACTTATTTTAACATTTTAAAAAATTATTATTTATTTTTAATATTTTAGCTACCGCTTTCCCTTCTCCCCATTTCCCCTCTCTGTTCCCATCCCCCATTTCACTCCTCCATTTCTGTTTAGGAAAGAGCAGGCCTCACAGAGTATCAACAAAGCATGGCATATCAAGTTGCAGTAAGAATAAGAACTTTCCCGCATTTTAAGGCTGGGCAAGGCAATGCAGTATGAAGAATAGGGTCCCTCACACAGTAAGAGACAGCCCCTGTTCCCACTGTTCAGATTCCCACAAGAGGACCAAGCTATGCAATTAGCTGTAATATTTGCAGAGTGCCTAGATAAATCCCATGCAGCTCACAGGCTGTAGGTTCAGTTTCTGTGAGCCCCAATGAACTCAGGTTACTGATTCTGTGAGCTTCCTTATGGTGTCCTTGACCTCTCCTTCTCCTATAGTTCTTCCTCCCCCTCTTCCATAGGATTCCCAAACTCTGCCTAATGTTTGTAGTTCTGCCTCTATTTCCATCGGTTGCTAGATGAAGCCCCTCTGATGATAATTGGGCTAGGCTCCAATTACAGCACATATATTTTTAAACAAATTTTTTAATTTAAATTTTTTGTTCACTTTGCTCATAAAATATTCTATGTATTAATTTGCAATTTAAAATGATTCATTCCTCTTTATTTTTCCAATTCCCCCCTCTGCTTTTTTTGCTTATTCAGCCATACTTCTTTTTTTTCTTTCTTTATTTATTTGTTAAAGATTTCTGCCTTCTCCCCGCCACCGCCTCCCATTTCCCTCTCCCTCCCCCAATCAACTCCCCCTCCCTCGTCATCCCTAAGAGTAATCAGGGTTCCCTGCCCTGTGGGAAGTCCAAGGACCACCCACCTCCATCCAGGTCTAGTAAGGTGAGCATCCAAACTGCCTAGGCTCCCACAAAGCCAGTACGTGCAGTAGGATCAAAAACCCATTACCATTGTTCTTGAGTTCTCAGTAGTCCTCATTGTCTGCTATGTTCAGCAAGTCGGGTTTTATACCATGCTTTTTCAGACCCAGTCCAGCTGGCCTTGGTGAGCTCCCGATAGAACATCCCCATTGTCTCAGTATGTGGGTGCACCCCTCCCTGTCCTGAGTTCCTTGCTCGTGCTCTCTCTCCTGATCCTGATTTGGACCTTGAGATTTCAGTCCGGTGCTCCAATGTGGGTCTCTGTCTCTGTCTCCTTTCATCGCCTGATGAAGGTTAATATTCAGGAGGATGCCTATATGTTTTTCTTTGGGTTCACCTTCTTATTTAGCTTCTCTAGGATCATGTATTATGTCCTTTATTTATGGCTAGAAACCAAATATGAGTGAGTACATCCCCTGTTCCTCTTTTTGGGTCTGGCTCACCTCACTCAGGATAGTGTTTTCTATTTCCATTCATTTGCCTGCAAAATTCAGGAAGTCATTGTTTTTTACTGCTGAGCAGTACTCTAATATGTATATATTCCATACTTTCTTCATCCATTCTTCCATTGAAGGGCATCTAGGTTGTTTCCTAGTTCTGGCTATTACAATCAATGCTGCTATAAAATTGCAAACTGCTTACTTAGTGTCTTCAATATTTACCAGATTTAATTTAATTATATAATTTATATATTATTTTGAACATAACATTATTTACATTATAAATATTTGATTAAAAATATTCTGTTTTTCAAATTTTATGGAAACCTCTGGCAATATTTTGACTCTTGAATTGTACTATGTTCAAATTCGTTAATATTTTTTCATAGTTTTATTGCATTTTACAGTTAGTTTTTTTATAAATTTTGCAGATTTAATTTTTGATATGCAAAAAAGTAAAACATACTATTGCGATCTGTATTCTTTAAAGTTATATTATACCTTTTGATAAACAAGTCATGGCTCATAATTCAAAATTTTCCATTGTTTTTATGTTCCCTTGTGTTTCATTTTGAGGTGGTTGATTTTTGTCTTTATTAAATGAATTTTTTTCTCTTGATTCAAGAAAAGAGTTTCTACTTTTCCAACCTTTTTTACAATTTCCGTTTTATTGTGAGATATTTGTTCATTTGATGTTTGTTTTATTCTCACTTGTGTTTATGACCTTCCTACCTCTAAAACTTTATTGTCTAATAAATAATAATAATGGGTTATCCAAAAGCATTACATCTTTTGATGACATACTTAATTAACCTAAAATATCACCAAACATTACAGTATGTATATAAAACTAGTATAAACATTTTATGCATGAATATTCAAATATTTACATTAAGTCCTGAGAAAATAGTTTTTATTCTAGTCACAAAAAATGCTTATAAAAATATTGAGTCTTCATATATACAGCCCAGGAAATAGTACAAAGTGACTCTTACTCCAGTCGTTTGTGATGTAATCTCTTGACTTCACATTCCAGCTTTCCTCTCTCCCTTTTACTCTTTGGTTACACTTGAGACATTAATTCCCTAAAGGAAAAGTGGATACTTATTTTACTCAGCCTATCCATGTTAAGCAGGTTTTTATAGATTATCTTTACTGCCTGCTCTACCAAATATGATGATCTGATTTGAATGCTTTCCTATCTGATTTCATCTTAAATAATTTGCTTTCAGCATTGTTTGGCTCTTTCTTTTGCGAATCATTTCTGATGACTGTCTTCTACGTGTGAAAAATTTATTCCTGTCTCCTATGTATCTTTCTCCAGAAAATTGTGTTTTCCAAAGATGAACGAAGAAGTATTGTTATCCTACAGGCTCATTCACAGACGCTTGCCAACCTGCCAGCCATCACTCAAAACTGGCCAAACTTCAAACACCGGTGGCTCGTCATCAGTAGCACACAATGGATATACTATTGCACAGCTTCCAACATTGTCTTAGAAAAGACAACAACATTTCGGTGTGTGATGACATTGTCTTTCTTAATAGTCGCCATGTAAGAAATGAGAATACCATGCAGGAGAGGCCACAGTAAATCTAGGAATTCCACATATTTTTTATGTCTTTTTTTTTCTTTTGGAACTCTTCCCTTGTTTTTCTCTTTGTTAAGCAGCTAGCTTACAGCTAGCTCACAGCTCACATTCCTTTCTTGTTTCATTGTTTCTTAGCTGACTTCCTATAGGTGTGTCTTGAGTTCTTGTTTCTATAAGTGACATGCTTGTTTTCGTATTGTCTTCTTTCAAGAAAGATTAGTTCCAATTTTTACTGGTTATATATAATTTTTTCTTGCGTTACATGTCCGCCTTTGATTTTCCGTTTTTAATATGGTAATTTTACATAGATATTTCTAACTTACTTCTTAGATTTAAAATGAGGTAGTTCTTCTGGGAACAGATAATTTATTCCTCTATAAATAATGTAGGGAATGCCTGGAGAGTGGGCATGCATTGTAGCAGTTTGAGCTTCCTTCTGCGGTCCATGGAAGCTTCTTGTCAGCAGTTCTCTGTGGCCTGATTTGGCTTCCTGTAAGTTGAAAGTCCCAGTGACTCAGAGTTAACCTTGATGGGTCTGCTATTTTTGCTGTCTCTTCTCCGATACATCCATCTCCTCAGATGATAGAAAATTGGCAGCTGAAGATCTTTTTGTAGTTTAGAAACTTTCTCCCTTTTGACAGAGATAGACCTGCTGGGAAAGGTAGTAAAAAAAGCTAATTTCTTAATGCATTGTTATCTTTTTGCTATGCCTTAATGTTAAACTGGGTCAATGATACTTTTAGATATGGATCCAGTTCTCCACTATGTAAATACCTTTCCAACTGAACAAAAAGGTTAAAAATCACCCATTAATAGTAGGACAGAAGTTTTGGGAACATTACACTAGATATTCTCTCTCTCTCTCTCTCTCTCTCTCTCTCTCTCTCTCTCACGCACACACATACACACGCACACACACACACACGCACATGCGCACACTCGCACGTGTGCCTTTCATCAATTGCCAACTATAATCTATCTAACACCTACTAAGACATTAAAATATAAACGTACTCATGTCTGGGCTATCATAGTTTCAATACATATACCTACATATAGCACACATTGTATAATAATATTTAAGTGAGGTTAAATAGATCTGTCTATTGAACAATTACTCATTTATGAATAGAATATGAAAGAAATGCCATTATCTTTCCATCAGCTTCATGAAATATACAATGTATTATTATTAACTTAAAATACAGCAGTAACACAAAAGAACTTTTTGCTCCTCCATAATAGTCACATATTATTTATTCATTGATTGCTTCTTTTTTTAATACATGCTTTTGGGTTTTTGATTTTACTTATATATGAAGAATATAATGTTATTGAACGTGTGTTCTCTTCCTCTGGGAACCATTTCTTCACTTTGTGGGCTCTGTTCTCTATTGTACAGATTTTTAATTTAACAGACGAGTGTCACCACACTCATGTCACTGCACTCATCTGTTAATATTTTATTTGCTGACATTGATTGTGTATACAGATGGTTATAGTTTTTCTGGGGCATGAAAGATATTGTTTTAACTGTGATTATTTTATTTATTTCTTTTACAAAGTGGATTGTTACCATTAGCAAATTTAAATTGTGTCATTAACTCTGTGTTTCCAGATAGAGTAAATTTGGACACCGATCCATTGATTCAGTAGCTTCCCTCACTTTGTAGAATTCTATCCACTGATAACTTTGTTTAGAGGAAACTACAGGTTTCTTTTGGTGTAAAGTTGAGAGAAACAAAAACTGCAATTTCTAGGGTCTCAGAAATGACTAAAAACTCCCAGATATGAATCATGTAATGATCTCGCTCATCATTGACTACCATTGTAGAGAAAGACAAAAATGAATGCCTGAAAACTTATTTAGTAAGGTTAGTATATCATCATCGGCAATGAAGAGGATAAAATTAACTTGAGACAAGCTACAGACGTAGAAATAACAATTTTTTATAACTCTTTCTATGAATTGACACTCTTTTCTTTGAGTTTCTATAATGGATTGAGAACAACAGAATTAAGTATAAAAGTCAGTGTGGCTAATTTTCTGTTGCTTTGAGGAAAGAAACCAGATGGAGTCATGAGTTTGTAGGAGATGATGGGAAAGAAAGATTTTAGTGTTTCTATAACAAGAAATAGTTGATTTTTGCCTTTGGAGTTTGCAAGGTCTAGAAATTTCTCTTTATCATTGGGAGGGCGTTGAATACTTATAGACTAGAGAGACCATAGTCCACAGAAGTTGAAATAAAATCCTCCAGACACAGGGTACTGCATTGCCCTTCCCAGCACAGAATTATTTGGCTGCAAATACCAGTAACACTAAGACAGAGAAAGCTTGTTTTAAAAGTAAAGACGTCCTATTGGTAGACAATTTGATGCTGAAATCTGGAGCTCATAAAAGGAAACCCAACATAAAACCATCATTGTGGAGGACTTTAATCACCAAACTCTTTATTCCTTTGTCTCGATGTAAAATTTTACACATATCTCACCTTATCTTTTGTTACAAGTTTTTATGATATAGTAGCACCCAATGGAGCTAGAGAATATGATGGTTACCACTCATAGATCTGCACCTTTAAAAGATCACACTTGAAAGTCTCCAAGTCTTTCCATTTTCAGTTCTCTAATGTGATGAGACATGCACATAACAACAGTGGAGGGCTGAAGATAGAAACATGGAGTACTTTCATAGCTGCTTCTTAAAGATGTTGCACTATCATCCTGCAAAATGGTATCAGTCATACAAACCAATCTTGGCACAATGTTATAAGACATGCTCCAACATTTTAAAAAGTAGAAGAAAAGCAGTTACTTCACAAATAAAAATTGCTATCACAGATATTTATCATTTATTTACTATCAGAGACATTAATCATTTATATAATATGGGCTAGCCTTATCTATACTAATGATTTTATTTGTCTTAAATTAAAAATATGTTGCATTCCTTTCATGGTATAGTTTGACATGTGGTCAAACAACACTTTGGTGAAAATGATCACATACACATCACAAGTAGCAAACATTTTAAAGAACTTGCTAAGGAATGGAGTGTGTGCTCCCCACCCGCTTCACACAACAAATTCATTTGCTTAAGCCCTAATTCTCCAAGCCATGAGACTTCCAGATGTGTTTTTCTCCAAAGGGTAATTAAAGTTAAATGACATCTTACAAGGAGGTCTATGACCCAACAAGACTCGCATAGTTAAAAGAAGACCCACACTGTGAGGACACAGAGAGAAGATGGATATGTGTAAACCAGGAATAGTCTTCATCACTAGTCGGTCACACTGGAATCCTGACCTGGTGATTCCAACTCTCTAAAACTGAGAGAAAGTATTGAGGTTTGAGCCACCCAGATTATGATACTTCCCCAAAGCCATCTGAGCTGACTAGTGACTAATTATATTTGGAGGTCATCTCATGTGGTACATGGAGAAGCACAAGGAAATATGTTCTTTAAGAGGTCCTTGCTGTGGCACAGAAAAATCTGCATGTGGGAGCAATCCATGAACAGACTGCTGAGGGCTTTCAGAATAGAATCTAGAGTCCAAGGGATCCAGAATGGAGCCCAAAAAGAGCTTATGGAGCTTGAATTCAATGAAGAAGAACTTCAAATAGTAACTTCTGAAAATAACCAGAGGAAAGAAGAAGCTCACAGTTATAGTCTAAACTTTTATTCATTTCTGGAAAATAAAAATGTCAATATGATTATCACAGTATTAATAAAACTTTGACCAAGTTATGTGCTTGATGCTGTTCACTCTAAATTTAGGAAATTAAAATGCATGTTGCAAACTACTTTTGGGGATATTGCAAAGTGTTCATTAGAGAAGGACATGCAATACAGATGATGAAGTGTCTTATAAACGGGTTTCAGGCACGAGAAGTAAGTGGGCACTCTAAACTCTTCTAAATTCTATAGCAATCTCTATTTACAGTAATAGAAAAGGATAATCACAATACAAGTTAAAGTTTTGTAATTTTATATATTGAAATTGTAGAGGCTGTCAGGTATAATGATGGAATCTTCATTGTCTACATTTGAATATTTACAACAGGATAGAAAAATAACAATGACTGTCAGGAGTTCATAAATGATTTTACTTAAATTATATCATTAAATTTTTTATCAAGACTCTTTTGTCAGATTCTAGGGTTATGCTCTCCATTTTATTCACAATAGACAAAAGCTTAGAATTATCCTCAGATCTATAATTAGTTATTGGCATAGCGATAATAAACTTGAGACTTAGGTCTTTAAAATGAAAATGTGGTATCATCTACAAAACTTATTTTCAGCACAAAAACAGAAGAGAGAGATGCAGAATGGAAGACAACCAAGTCGAACAATGACTATGCAAGGTGTGTCAGCTCTCCATTGTCCTTTACCCCTCAATTTCATTAAACACTTCCCTCTATATTATAATTCTTAGAACAGTTCCCAGTATTTTCATATTAAAAAAGTAAAAAAGAACCCAGATTGAATCTATTTGAATAAACGATATTGTGGATTTGAAATACAAAATAACTTATTGCTTGTATCAACTAATTGTTGACAACGCAGATGCATGTCTCATTTTAATAATGAATCATAGTTCATATTCATGAATGTATCTGTTGTGAATTTATTGTATGTAAATATGACTTTCTGTGTTTATATGGATAGAAAGGAAGTTGGAAAGAAAATCACTGTGTTTGAAATGACAGCCGACTGTTTTGTAGTAGCTTCGTTGCCTATACTACAAATCATATCTTTGATATAAATATTGGTTGAGCTGATAAACACAGTTTTAACAAATATGTTTCTGTAATGGTGCCTTTTTCTTACTGTTTTTCTTTCCCCACTTTCTGTGCTTTATTTTCCTGCGTATTTCATTCGGCTCTAATCACTGACGACTCCTGCTTTTAGCCACGTGGTAGCAGGTGTTCAGAGAGCCATAGACTTCCAACTGTAAGTGTGACATCACTTCTTCTCTCCACCTGACTCATCACTTAAGACTGAAACTGAGTTATGAGGGAAAGCAGTTTGCTTGTGTTTACAGTCATATCAGGTAAGAATATATATCCTATTATTTATTAAATGATATGCGCCAGATACTGAGAAAGAGAGACACTGTTGCTATCCCCATTACAAATGTGGAAACTGAGATAGAAAAGAGATAAACCAGCTTCTCACAATCACGAGATTGCTAAACAACTGGATTGGGATGGGGGTCATGCTTTCTGACTTTACAGCCTGCCTATGATTGTATTTCTCTGATGTCTTCTTTGGTTACAAGGCTCTGAGCTGCCTCCCTTCTACCCACACACCCTAGGACCCCAATGCTTTCTATGCTCTAGATTTTAGTGCTTTAAATATTGCAGTCAGAGACAGGTGGAAAGCTGTTATGAAAAGCACTGGCAGAAACATTCTTGTTTAGCCTCTTTTTATATCCTTCCCCCCCCCTACAGATTAAGATATTTTTCTCAATTATGCATACTTATTCATTCTGCCAAAAATTCTCTTAAGGCTGTTAAAGATGTAGACAATTTTCTCAGTTTGATGTTCCAACGAAACCTGCTGTGTCTTTTTCATTCTTTGCAAAAATAGGCATGGTAGGACCCACCAGCTGGTAAAGTCATTGAGAAGCTAAAACTTTCTCTTTGCTTTGGACATTGTTATACTTCCATAGTTTCAGAATTTGAACAGAACTTAATATGTCTATGCTTTATGTTTTCCTTCAGAGAATGAGCATGCTGTTATTTGTTTGTAGTTGTTACAGAAATAATCCCAATGAGAGAAATTATTCTTCAAATATCCACGAACACTGAATACTAAGTAATTCAGCAGCCTACTTATCAAAAAACAAAACTAAACGAAAATTCCCAAATGCCAAAATAAACCACCAAAAGAAACCTCACTCACAAAAAAGAGTATGGAATCTTAGAAATGTAAATACATATACATATGCATCAGCTATTTTTTTTGTTTAAAAGGAAATATACTTTTTATAATGTCTCTGGGGAGAATTCTGAGATTACTTACCAGGATACTAAATTTATCTACAAATTCTGATCTCGAAAATTTACATTTGAAAAAATTCATTAAAATGTGTAAGATAATATAGCAGTTTTTCTTTAAAGGGAAACATCAGAAATAAAGTTAATGATCAGCTCTGGGACATTTGTTGAATTATTTATGGTATAATAACAAAAATAAAGTATTATAGGGGCCATTAAAAGAAGATCATTGATACTGACTCACAGTATAGGGAGTCAGTTATTCATAATTAATGACTGAGCCATTGAACAAGAGCAAAATTCATGAAACACCAAGAATGCTATCCCAAATTTTCATAAGGGAACTAACTTGAAAATATTTGCGAATTGTTTCACTTTTACAGCTATTCCAGATAAATATTATTATTGCCACTTCTTTTATTTTAAAAGCTTATTCATTAACTTCTGCCCACGACATCTTTTATACACGATGTTTGAGTAAAAGAGAACAAAAACCAGATGTGATTTTTGCCTTAAACGTAGCCAGTTGCTAATGAATGTAGGTATTAAATAAACAAAAATCAATCTATGGAGATTACTAGGAAGGCAAAACAGGGGGCTATCAAATGATAAAATGACAATCTTTGGAAACAACAAATTCTTGGGTTAAGATTCACATAAGATTTACAGAAATCATGCCCACTATGGTGGTTTGAATATAATTGTTGCCTAAATGCACTATTAGGAGATGTGGTTTTGTCAGAGTAGGATTTGTCAGAGTAGGTTCAGCTTTGTTGGAGAAACTGTGTCACTGTTGGGGCAGTAGTTAAGGTTTCCTAGGCTCAAACTATTCCCAGTATGGAACTCAGTTCACTTCTTATTGCTTGTAGATCAAGATGTAGTACTCTCTGCTCCTTCTCCAGCATCATATTTTCCTGCAGGTAACTATGTCCTGCCATGATGATAATGGACTAAACCTTTGAAACAGTAAGATACCAATTAAATGGTTTCCTTTTTACGAGTTGCCATGGTCATGGTGTCTCTTCACAGCAATAATCTCTCTGCTCTAACCTTGCCTCATTTATGTTTTTATCTCATGGATTCACATATTAGTTTTGACCAACAACACATCAGACCAGGAATGTTTGGAGACAAGTCATTAAAGGAGTAAAGAAGACAAAATGTGATCATTTGAGTGGATACCATCTAATCTACCTGCTGATCAAACTTAAACAGCAAATCAGAGATGGACAAGCGAAACAGCAGGTACCTGGAAAATGGTGGTCTCCACACGAAGGAAAGAGGTTTTAGAAGAAATAAACTTCTGGAATGTTTTTCTTGCCAAATAGAGGGAACAGTCAAATTTTGCTCTATTTCTATTGATTAGTATTTGATTCTGTACATTAGCTTTCATACTCTTCCAAAAATACTTTCTGCCTAGAAGTTCCTCCTGTGAAAATTAAGGTGTTCTTTCTCTTAGGAGTCTCATCTCCATTTCATTATGTAGTAACAGGCTTTGCTGATCTCTTTAAACTAAAATGAACAATATTGCATCCATTCTTATCTTTGTAACGGAACCTACTTTTCCTTTTAGTATTCCTTGCTTACCAATATCTGTACTAACCATTATCATTTTCAGATATTCTCTTAATTCACTTGAGTGTGTACACAGCACCTCCTTCTATCCACTTTAACAGTTTTGTGGCAGATGAACCATTTTGCTAAGTCTGCGGGGCCCAGAAATGCATTCCCAAGACATGTTTTATTGTAAGATTAATAACTCTTAAATTTTCATGATCAAAATGAAAGTACAGCTGTCAGTAATGTATTTAATGACAAATAAGGAAGAGAGTTTCATTAATCAATGCATGTTTTCTTATATGACAATAAACTATTAAAGCTGTTAACACTTTTTAAACTACCCAAACTTTATAAATAGATCACATATGTCTTGCCACATCATTCTTATCATATCACATCATTGCTTAAAATATCATCAGAGCTCAATTGCTTACTGATGCTCTAAAGAAATATTTTGCAATTCATTAGGATCAGCCCTGTTCATTGTGGTATTATGTGTGTCTAAAAGTTGGTTCTGATCTTAGACTTGTCATTTAATAAGCCAGTGACCTGGGACAAATCTTTTAATACTGCTGACTTAACTGCTTCATCTGTAAACTATGAATAATAATATGAGCCCTGCCTGTCATCTAGGATTACAGCATGACTCGATTTTAATAATAACTTTCATTTTATTCGCTGAAAAATCACTCTGTAATGGTGAGTGGCAGCACGGACTGAGAGACAGTGTAGAAACTGGGGACCACTTTCTTTTCATATCGTTTCCACTGTTGTGACAATCTCTTCAAATAAGACTTTGAATGTAATGCAGAGGAGTGACAAGGATATTTTTAATAGTGTTTGATATAGGGATATTTTACCTACCATAGTAGGCTATTAATCTAGTGAATCTCATTAGAAATTTGCATGGAATAATTATACACTGCTTTGAAAAGATCTAGGAGAACAGTTCATAAGATGTGCAATATTGATTTGAAGCCATGGACTGACAGTCCGGCTAAAGGACCACTGACGCCTCATGGAGATCTTGACTGGAGAGTCAAGGTATGTGGCTCAGAGATGATTATGGGTGGCAAAGGGTATGTGAAGCTGGGAGAAGAAAAACTGGAGTCAACATGAATATAACTTCATTCAAGGTTTTCTCAACTCTTTGCTGCCTCTTGGGAAGTCATTATTTCTAGAGCTAGTATAATTAATAAGAACTCTTAGTGAGTAGTACTCAAAATGGAAAACGGTAGTGACAGCATTTTATTGATGAGAGATCATTTACTTGAATTTTTTCTTCCTGCTAGAAGTCCTTAAATATAAATACCTCTTTAATACAATTTAAAATTATAAAATTATATGAAAGTTAAATAGATGTGTAAATTTTCTTCATTTTTTAACCTCAATAACTCCACAACTTCATAAAATGTGTTTAAGTCTAATCCACCATTCATTTCCTCTCTTCTAATTCTGTCCCTCTTCCCCGACCCCCAAATATTTCATTTCATCTCCTTTGCTCCGTTTTTAAACACACTGAGTCCATTTAGTGCTGTCTATGTACATGAGTTTATCTCTTTGAACAGGAGTAGTGCCATATTCCTGAATAAAACTGATTCTTTTTCCCCCAGAATCCATCAAATACTAATAAACCTGCAGTTAATGGTTGACACCACATGACTGCTCCCCTGTTCCCCAATCCATTCTGGAATTTTGGCTGTAGTAATACAGTATACAGATGCCCTGCATAGTCTCAGCTCCTATGACTGTATATGGGCAGCAGCACTGTAATGTCAGCAAGTACTCTTTTTTTTGTAGATGACTGCTCCTTTTGGATCTTTTAACCATTCCAAACCTTCTGCCCAAATAAAACTCTAGGGAAAGAAACTGTGACATAGATATTCCATTTAGAACTAGCAACTCAATAATCTCTTTTTCTCTATATGTTGAATATTTATAGTTATCTGAATTAAATACCATATATTATAAAAAGATATTTTTCTAATGAGCATTAAAGATGGACTAGTCTATGGATATAAAGTTATGAACTTAGGGGGAAGTTTATTGCGGTGTTCACTTAGAACATAGCAGTAGGCAATATCTGCAAACACGAATAAAATTATCAAAAATAAATGAAAAATAATTAAGTTTAAAAAAGAATTGTGGATGTGTAGAAAGGATGACTAATGAGTAACATGAAAATACGTGTCATATTCTTTTTTATGGTGAAGCATTACTTCATCTAGATTTTGATGGTAGCTGAATAACGCACACATACACACACAAACACAGAGAGATACAAACAGGAGGGAGAGAGAGAAATGAAGAGAGAGACAGAAGAGAGAGAGAGAGAGAGAGAGAGAGAGAGAGAGAATATAAAAACCTTGGAATAGGGTCTAAGCCTGACTGAGTGGAGGCATATCAATGTCAAGTTCTTGAACCTCACAATTTTCTGTTATTCTATATGATATAACCAGTGTGTTAAGTTAGGCACAAAAGTGATACTTCTTTTTACTGTTTTTTCAACTTAGTCTGAATCAAATTATTTTTATAATGAAAAATGCTTCATTAAGTCAAAATAAAAATGTTCTAACATCAAATCCTTGTTTTTCTATCATCATGAATTTAGACACATTTATTATTCAGCTTTTTATGGAGATATTAGAACTATCTTCTGCAAAAATGGCATAATGGTGTAATTTCTGCCTTCCTGTATAGTTAATATGGCATATCTTCTAATGCATGAATACCATAATGGTGTACTTTTTGTAATGCTGTATGGTTAATATGGGATATCATCTAATGCACGGACATGGCCAAGAAAAACCCAGTAATACTCCTCCTCACTGAGGGCCCCTTGTTTATGGGTCTCTTTCTTTAAAGTCTCTAAATAGGAGCTTATTCATGTTGGAGAAGAAGCCAACATGAATGACTGTCTCAACCTTTCACTCGAACAAATGTATCTCTGTCTCTGTAGTTCTCTGCTTCTGTAGAATTCTTCATTCTCTCCTACTATTTAGCTGACACATGGGCATTTCTAGCTGGGAACCTTGAGATCATTGCTTCACCTCCAGGGAATTAATTCTCGTATATTTTTTATTTATACCTAATTACTATCTCTGAACCTTAGATATTATCAGCTGATTTTTTATTTATAGGTTTATTAATTTTAAACCTATAGCTTTATATTTAAATATCAGTTAATAACAATTAAGTTATTTAAAAAAACAAATGGTAACTGTTAGTTTATTTTATAATGCTATTACTTGTGGCCCACTACCATATATAATTTTGGTCTATCCAAATATTTCAAAATAAAAAATTTTATACTAAATACCTTCTTCTCAAGCTAAACTACTTTATAGTATTGTATCTTAAAAAACTTTTTAAATTGATTTTTTTGTTGATTTCCCATCATATATCCCCATTCTGCTCACCTCCTTATCCCTTCATATCTACCCTCTGTCCTTGAAACTCCCTTCTAAAAATAAAATAAAATTTAAAAGAAAAAGAAAAGCAAAAATAAATCAACTGCCATACAGAAGAAGAAGGAGAAGAAGTAGAGGAAAAGGAAGAGGAATAAGAAGAAGATGAGGAAGTGGAGGATATCTTGGCATAAAAGTTTGGTATCCTTTTGAAGGTGGAGATTATGCTTTCTTTTAAATAAAAATCATCACAGGATTGGGTCCTTTATGGACATCACTTTATGGGGGTGTGGAGGGTTTACAGTTATTATTATTATATGAATCATTTTATATTTTGATAATTTTTCTATAATATTTTTTTTGAAAAAACATGGATCTAAAGAAGTATGTATGTATGTATGTTTCAATTTTCCTCCTGTATTTACTCTGCTAAGCCATTGGCCAAAACAGTTTTATTCATCAACCAATAAAAACAACATATGTACAGAAGGGTATCCCACATCATTTATCCTCTGATGTCTATACCACAACATGCTATACACAAGTACATACACACACGTAATATAATAATTTTTAAAAATAAAAATAAATATTGCAATCTGTAATCATTTATGTATGTTATGATAATTTATTTCATCAATTTCTTAAGAAAAAATCCTGTACATCCATAAAGATTGATGATTGGAAGGAATACTCTTAGTCACTCATCTCTACTTGAAGCTCTACCTCACAGATAAGTTCATCTACATTAAAATAGAGATCTATCACTACTTTAAAGATCCCAGATACCTCTTCTAAAAATGAAGTTATCATTTTGATCCCTACATGTCTGGATCTTTTATGCCCCCTCCCCACTTCACTAGGCTCAAACTCTGGAGGGAATTGAAACATTATAAGTGTGGCAGTACTTCAGCCCTTAAGACACACAAGAGAAAGAATAGCACAGGAGAAAGAATATTCACTTATTTTGAAATGGTTGATCAATCTACAATGACAGTTTTAGTAATACTTCTAACTTTCTTATCCGTTGCCAAGAAAAGATATGGTGTGCCCTACTTGAATAGCAAACAATTGTCTCTACTTATAAAAACTCCTTTTGTAGATAGAAACAAAGCTATTCCATATAGTGGATTCTGATTTCCTTCTCCCAGAAAAGTAACTTCAGACAACACTTGAAAAGGTTGTAATCTTCCTTGGCCTTTTCAAAGAATAAATTTGAAAGTTTGCTGCTTCCAATAGTGTTCATTTTGATGTTGGAGTTTTCCAAGGCCACCAAGAAGCTATCCAGGTGATTTCATGTACCTGTCATCACCAAAGTAATAGCTGCCATAATATAAGTAAAAGACACATTTGAAAACAATGCATGTGCAAACATACACCGCTGTCATGATTTTATATGACCCAAGTCAATACTGAGAATATGCTTTTAGCTTTTCTTTTCAGGGGGATTGATAGATGGTCTGTTGAAGATGGCCCAGTGTTAAAGCATGCTCATCTTATAAGTGTGTTATGGTAAATATCTATGATGGTTTGGGCCAAGTTTGCACATGGATCGTGTACCCATTCAGACCGTATTTCACTTTCTATCTTACACCATCATTGCCTAGCTCCTCTGTTGATATCCTGTTGATGGCATTGCCTGAGTTCTGACTGGTGATCTACAGCTCACCTGTGACAGTATCTGTCTGTGTTAAAGTTTTCACTAACGTGAGGTTGCAAAACTCAGCATGTGCTGCTGTTTATTAAGAGTCTGGCTTTATTTATATTAGTGTAGGAATTTTAAGGCTTCTAATTCAGTGTGTCTCAAATATGTGATATCTGGATTAATATTTTCAGTGTCTCCTGGATTATGTAAGAAAATAGAAATTATCAGACTTTGAAACATTCTTGTTTTTCTGAAGTGAGACCCAAGAGTCCTTGCTATAGAAGCATTCTATTTAATTCTACAGAATACAAAATTTAAAATCATTGTGCATTGTCTAATAAAATAACTAGAATAAACAGATATCTATATTCTATGAAAGTAATTGTATCTGAATCTAATAAGAGTTTATTTAAAAGCAGGTTCCTTTTAGGACTTATTAAATGATTTAGGTTATTAAATATTTTTTAAGAAGTATTTGGATAATTTCCTTATTGCCATTATATTCCATAAGATACAAATATGAAAATCAAAATTTTTTAATATACTAAGAAATGTTTTGCAATATAAGAAAATAATATTACAATTATGCAGTTATGTGACCCTGATTATTTGAAATCATGCAAAACACAGCAAACAATTAAGGAGATTGTTTACAGTGCCCAGTGTTTTAATATAAGTAAGAGATTACAGCTAAATTTTAATTGTGACTGACAAGGTGAGTCTATTGGGAGTGCCTATTTTTAAATCCCTTGTCTCTTACATAATTGGCATAACCCTTCCCACCTTTATCAGCAAGAGAAATAATGAGACCTTTCATTAAATTCCAGTCTTTCAAAGTCGTTTATTCTAATCACCGAGCCTCTCTTTCTGTAAAATTGTTGGGTACTACTCCCTGGGTTTTGTTGTTTTCTGGTGTAGGCGGGAGAGAGTTACAATACCTTCTTCTGAAGGTCATTTTATTCTTCCAAGGCCAACATGGTTCACAAAGGATTTTTTTTTCCTACTAAAGACAGACTAACACAGAAGAACTGAAAGCAAATTGTGTGTTTTAAATACACAGAGGAACCTTAGACGGAGGAAGAGCTGAGTCACGCAGCTAATGGACCACAGACATGGTGCCCCAGAGGCTCTGCCCTCCTGCTACTGACAATTGCAGTCACGCGTGCCCTGTCTACTGACAGTCACCTTGTGGGGGTCTGGCTGTCAAATCATTCCTGCTCAATTACAGCCTCCGTCGCCATATGATCTCTCCCGACTCCCTGGAAGAATGAAAAACTTTCAATCTTCTCTCACACTGGGAAGAAGTGAACATCATATGGTGGAAATAATTGGGGAAAATGACTCAAACCCTTCTAAAATTTGCAAAGTATTCATCGTCACTTTGAGGACCCCTGCTCGGCAAGTGTTGGGGAATGCACTTTTTAAGGCAGCTGTTCTTTCTGGCTCTTGGTGTGTGACACTTTTCTATTTTTAATCTGGTTTTGTTGTTGTTTCATATGGAATATTTGGAGAAGAGGGAAGTGTATAGGAAAGCCAGTCCAATAAACTCTTACACGAATTAAGACTTTTATTTGCAGGGAAAAGTACATTTTTTAAGGTACAAAAGCATCCAATTGAAGTCAGAATATAGTAGAACACAAGATTGACTTAAGAATTAAGAAATTGTGTAGCAATAACGGATCCTCTGCAATATTTGGACTCTTAAAATTATTTTCTACCTCCATGCTCCTCAGACATTCTCAAACTTAATTTTATGAGAATCATATGAATCTTTATCACTAAAGGCTGGTTACAGACTTTTTTTCAAAATAAGAAGTGGATTTAATTTTTGTTGCAATAATTAAAATTGAAATCTTCACTGATTGTCATGGGGATTTATAATCTGAACTGGCTGCCAATATGGTATGTGCCTTATGTTTAGAGGATCCTTAAATTTGAGAAAATTCTTCAAGCAGAAGTGAATAGCAATTTGTGGTTGTTTTGGAATTTCATTCTTAAGATCTGTACTTGGTCTATATTTTTGGGTTGTCATATCAATATCATTCACTGATTTTGAATTTTCCCTTCTGAAATAAGTGCAGAAAATACATCTTTACTCTCAAAGCTTAGCAGGCCCACATCAACAAGAACTACTGAGATCTCATCTTCAGAAAACTATGAGATGCATTTGGACACATGTGAGAGACACAATACAGATTTTTCTCATCTTTGAAGATTCCATTGAGCTGGTACCACCCACACTTAATGCATTCTTGGTTGGTAGAGGGTAGTTTTTTTTTCCTCCTGAACCTTGAAAAGTTTCTTAGCTTTCTGTCTACATAAACATTGTTTTATTATTTTTCTAGTGCAGAATCTATATCTGACATTTGTCAAGAAACAGAAAAATAGTCAGTGTGGGCTTTGACTCAAGAAAACCATCCTAAAGACATCTTTGTAATCATGCTTTTAGATGCCATGCAGGAAGAGCTAGCTGGACCTGCAAGCATTGCGCGTGACAAAAGGGGCAGAGAAAACATAGTCAGAATCCTCTGCCATGTTGGCAACTTAGAAATTATTTATTTTAAACTCTCTCACTTCATCTAATCAGATGTTTAGAAGGATGTTTAGAGCTGTCATGTAAATGTTTTTCAGGATGTGGTTAGTGGCATATTCTGCACCTTCTATGATCTTTGGAATAAATGAGAAGGTAAACCTAGCAAGCAAATGAGTATTATGAATGAATTACACATTATTAGATACATAGGGCTTTAATAAATTTTATTTAATGCTAATGTTTTGCTTAAAGTATCATCTTTGTTTCTTTATGTAGTGTGTGTACAAGAAGAACCTATTTTGTATTAGCTTTAAACTCACAAAGGTTTTTCAAATCATGGACTGCAACTTACAAAATGTGTGTGTGTGTGTGTGTGTGTGTGTGCCTGTGTTTGACTGTGCTCTGGATAGTGGTTAGAATAGTCTTGAGAATTGGTTTGTAACATCACCAAAAAATAATCAATGCCAAGGACTATGTAGGGAATGGTATTATGTGTTTCTGAGACATAATGACTCCCACAGAGTGGACAAAGAGTGCTATCATTGCAAAGCTCCTTCCCAGCAGGGCAGCTTTAGCAAGGAGACGGATGACACAGTTTTTTTTCTTCTCCTGTGGACAAAGAGCTTGTCACCTCTTCAGCACATTCATTCTCGCCTGCGTGGGGTTATGTAACCCATAGTGATTTTCAACCTCAACTTGAAAAAGTCCCCTTAGAAATCCCTCGTATTATGATTATTTTTGAGAAAAGATTACAAGCTGAATTTAATAGGAGTGCTGACAGGGTCTTATATTAGACATACATTTTTCCTAAGAAAAAGACGATGTATGAAATATTGTTTATTTTTCTTGATTCTCTGAATCAATACACTATTATCAGTATTTATTAAAATCAGTTTTCCATCGATATTTCCTATGCATGAATTTCAGAATTCATCTAAATAAAGCTTTCCAAATTAAAGGGAGCATCTTCAATAAATGTGTTTACTTAATCATTTGATTATTTAGAGGTTCAACTTCCAGAAATTGTCATTTCTTATATATATGAGTTCTTGTCAGTATGTGTAAGATTTATAATGTGGGGAAGACACCCATTGAGGGTTTTTCAATTTTTTCAAAAAAATTACATTTTTATTGATTTTTATGAAGTTCTACATTTTTCTCTGCTCCCCTCCCTGCCTCTTCCCTCCCCCCTTCAACCCTCCCCCAAGGTCCCCATGCTCCCAATTTACTCAGGAGATCTTGTCTTTTTCTACTTCCCATGGAGATTATGTCTATGAAAGTCTCTCTTAGTGTCTGCATTGTTGTCTCTCTCTTAGTGTCTGCATTGTTGTCTAAGTTCCATGGGATTGTGGTTTGTAGGCTGGCTTTCTTTGTTTTATGTTTAAAAACCACCTATGAGTGAGTACATGTGATAATTGTCTTTCTGTGTCTGGGTTACCTCACTCAAAATTATGTTTTCTAGCTCCATACATTTTCCTGCAAAATTCAAGCTGTTGTTATTTTTTTCCTGCTGTGTAGTACTCCATTGTGAAAATGTATTACATTTTTCTTATCCATTCTTTGGTTGAGGGGCATTTGGGTTGTTTTCAGGTTCTGGCTATGACAAACAAAGCTGCTATGAGCATAGTTGAGCACATGTCCTTGTGGCACAATTGAGCATCCTTTGGATATATACCCGCATGTGGTATTACTGGGCTTTGAGGAAGGTTGTTTTCTAATTTTCTGAGAAATCGCCACACTGACATCCAAGGGGTTGTACCAGCTTGCATTCCCACCAGCAATGCAGGAGTGTTCCCTTCTCCCCACAACCTCACTAACCCCACATTAGACAGAAGTCTGATTTCCAAAATAAGCAAGGAACTCAAGAAATTGCGCACCAAAAGAACACATAATCTAATAAAAAAATGGACTACAGACCTAAACAGAGAACTCTCAACAGAAAAATCTAAAATGGCTGAAAGATACTTAAAAAAATGTTTAACATCCTTAGTCATCAGAGAAATGCAAATCAAAACAACTCTGAGATTCATTTTACTTCTGTAAGAATGGCCAAGATCAAAAACACTGATGACAATTACATTTTTATTTTATTCTTATTACCTGTTCTCTCTTCTCATCCTTCTCTCTTCCTGTCCTTCCTCATTCTCTTTCTCTCAGCCAGAGATCACTGGTGGAATGCAAGTTTCTTTCAGGGACACATACTGTCGAATTGCTCTGTTTTGGTGGCATGAACATTGCTTTGATTTGGTAGTTCTTCAAACACTGTAAAAATAGTGTTTTCTAATTAGAACATTGTTTTGTCTGTGCTGTATGATGTGGGAGTCTCCTTTGTGTGCTGTGATTACCATTAATGAATAAAGAAACTGCTTCTGACCTTAGGTAGGCAAGAAAAGCCATGCTAAATGCTGGAGGAAAGAAGGACAGAGTCAGAAAGATGCCATAGAGCCACCGCTGGAGAAAGATTTGCTGAAACTTTGCTTATAGGCCACAAACTCGTGGTGATATACAGATTAATAGAAATGGGTCAAATTAAGATGTAGGAGTTAGTCAGTAAGAAATTAGAGCTAATGGGCCAAGCAGTTATTTAAATAATATAGTTTTGTGTGATTATTTCGGGTTTAAGCTAACTGGGTGGCCAGGAACCAACAAGTGGCTCTCTTCCTCCAACAGCTGTGGATTATTTTTATGATGAACATTTGTATTTATTATTGTTATTATTATTAATTTTATATCCCCACCATATTTCCCCCTCCCCATTCTCTCCTCTCCACCTCTACTTCTCCCTGCCATCTAGTCATCCTCCTCTGTTTCTGTTCAGATACTAAACTATTAGGAATAAAGTCCCTAAAGACCAACAAAAAAGTCAGAGACTGCCCCTGCTCCCATGGATAGGAGTCCCACAAGAAAACCAAGGTACAGCACTTTCCCATCTTCCTCTAGGAGAGGAAGCTTCGCTTCTGCCTCTCTCCCCACTTCTCTTCTTCCCCCCCTTCTCTGTCTCTTTCTCCTCTTCTCTCTCTCTGCCTCCCTTCCCCCTGTATAACCCCCTGAATAAATATTCAACCCCACTCTGCAAAAAAAAAAAAAAAAAAGAAAGAAAGAAAGAAAACCAAGGTACACAACTGCTAACTTGTATGCAGAAGGCCTATGTCAGTCCCATACAGGTTTTTTGGTTGTCAGTACAGCCTCTTTGAGTCCCTATGAGCCCAGATTACATGATTCTGTGAGTTTTCTTGTGGTGTTCTTGACTTGTTTGGCTTCTATAATCTGTTCTCCCCCTGTTCTGCAGGATTCCTCATGATCTGCTTATTGTTTGACTGTGAGTCTCTGCATCTTTGTGCCATCTCTATCCCAACACATCTTGTAAGCTGGAAAAGTTGTAGGTCTAAGGTTGTGGCTGGGTTGGTGTCCTTATCTCTCTATTGGAAGTCTTGCGTGATTTCAGGAGACGACCAGCTCAGGCTCTGTATTACCCATTGCTAGGAGTCCAGAGGTATGCTTGTGACATGTGGGAGTTTCCATCGCACTAGGTTTCAAGCTCACCCCCAAGATGCGCTCTTAGTTCCATTTGTCTCTCCCAGTTCTCTTCCTCATCCTCCCCCAACCTGATCTTTCCTATTCCCATGTCACCGACCCTACTCTCGTCACTCAAGAAGCCTATTCTATTTCCCCTCCCCAGGGAGATTCATATATCTCCCTTTGAATTCTCTTTGTTACTTAGCTTCTCTGGGTCTGTGAAATTGTAGCATGTTTATTCTTTACTTTACAATTAACATCCACATATAAGTGGGTTTCTGTGTTTGTCTTTCTGTGTCTAAGTTACCTCACTCAGGATGACTTTCTTCTCATTTCATCCACATCCATTTGCCTGCAAATTTCTTGATGTCTTTTTTTTTTTTTTTATCACATCTTCTTTATCCATTCTTTGGTTGAGGGACATCTAGGTTGCTCCCAGTTTCTGGCTATTATGAATAAGGCCACTATGAACATAGTTGAGCTAGTGACCTTGTAAGGAGACAAGCGATAAATGCTCAATTCCTCTATATTGTTTAATTTCTTCAGAAAGGATTTTCACCTGTAACATTGTACTGGGTGGTTTTGTGTGTCAACTTGACACATAGAGGCCTCAGAGATAAGTGCCTCAGCTGAGGAAATGCCTCCTTGAGATTCAGCCATACATTTTCTCATTTAGTGACCTGTGGGGGAAAGCGCAGCCCATGTTGGGTCATGGCATTCCTGGGCTGTTGGTCCTGGGTTCTATAATAAGGTGGGCTGAGCAAGCTGTGAGAAGCACACCCCACCATGGCCTCTGCATTAGTTTCTGTCTCTGTGATCCTGACCTGTTTGAATTCCTGTGCTGACTTCCTTTAGTGATGAACTACAATGCTGAAGTGTAGGCCAAGGAACTCTTTCTTCCCTAACTTGCTTTTTGGTCATGGCACTCCATCACAGCAATATAAATCCTACCTAAGACAAAGATATTTAAATTTGACCAGTTTAGAAGTCTTCCTCCCACATACCAGCTTAGACTGAAAAATTTAAATATGTTCAATATGCTGTAATTAATTCTATTTATTACTTAAGTTTTTGGTACTTAGTATTTTAAAATGATCCTTCAGATAGCTACTAGTTATTTGGAAGATTTTCTTATCTATTGGTAGGATAGAATATTTCAAATTTATTATGCACATATCTTGATCCATACTAAGGATCTGGAATTTATCTAAAGAAATTTGGTTAGTGTGTGTGTGTGTGTGTGTGTGTGTGTGAGAGAGAGAGATGTGGACATGCATGTGTGTAAATTGTACTTGCTGAAGAAAAACTGGGAATTGGCTGTCTTTATCACTGCTGAGATATCTGCCCGCTATCTACCTATTATCTATTTCTTTATCTACTTATCATCTATCATATCTATTTATCATCTATGTATCTGTCAATCATCTATCAGCTACCCATCTGTTATCTATCCAATCATTAGGTAGCTATTTAGCTATCATAAATATATTTATCCATTGAAACACACTATGAATTGCTCTTTTTAAGAAACTTTATCTACAGGGCAAGTCAAGATAGGGTCCTGTAGTCAGACTGATGATTATCTTAAATATCACCATAGAGCCTTCATTCAGTAACTGATGGAGGCAGAGGCAGAGACCCATATTGAAGAACTGGACTGAGTTTCCAAAGTCCAGGTGAAGAGTGGAAGGATGAGATTATGAAAAAGGAAGTCAAGACCACGATGGGTTCACCTCCTGAAACGGTTTGCCTGAGCTAGTGGGAACTCACCAACTTCAGCCGGACTGGGAAGGAACAAGGATAGGACCAAACTAGTTTCTCTGAATATGGTTGACAGTTGCATGACTGAGGCAGATTGAGGGACCACTGGTAGTGGCACCAGGAATTATCCTTGTTGCATGTACTGATTTTTTGGGATCCTATTCTCTTTGGATGTATACCTTGCACAGCCTAGATATAGTAGGGAGGGGCTTGGACCTTCCACAAGGTACCTTACCCTCTCTGAGGATTAGATGGGGATGCGGTAGGAGGGTGTGTGGAGGGAATGGAAGGAGGGAAGGGAGTGGGAACTTGGATTGGTATTTTTAAAAAAAATCTAATAAATTAAAAAATAAAAAGAAACTCTTATCTTTCTTTTTATATTTTATGTACTTTTTATTCATTTTATATACCAATCACTTCCCTTCTCTCCTCCTACTCCCCCCATATCCCCTGAACCCACTCTTATCTGCTCCTCAGAAAGGGTAAGGTCTCCCATAGGAAGTCAATAAGGCCTGTCATATTCAGTTAAAGCAGGAACAAGCTCCTTCCCACTGGATCAAGGTTGAGCAAGGCATCCTGTCTTATGAAATGGGCTTCAACAAGCCAGGGATAGACTCTGGTCCCGTTGCTAGGGAAAACAAACAGACAAGGCTACAGAACTTTGCCCATATGCAGAGGGCCTAATTTGGTCCCACAGAGGCTCACCAGGTGTCAGTCTAGAGTACATGAACTCTCACAAGCTTATGTTTTTGTGTGTGTCCCCATCATTATCTTTATCCTCCCCTCTCCCCATTCATATACACCTTCCTTTCTGTCTTCTCTTGTAGCTCTGTCTGGCGCTTGCATGTGGCTCTCTGCATCTGCTTCCATCGGTTACAAGATGATGACTATTAGGAAGTCACCTGCCACGGACAGGCTCAGGGGAGCCACTCAGACCGTGGGAGAAGCAGGGTCTTGGTAACAGGAAGGCACAAGTTCAGCGAATGACAGACAGACACAACACACAAGAGAGTGGTTGGAATCTGCTGCAATTTTACTGAATTCATGTTTTCATTATATAGTATTCAAACAAAGAACAAATCAGAAGGTCATGTATCATTGGTTGGCACAGTATGAAAGCTTCTTTTAGTCACATCAGCGATATTTAAGAAAAGGATATTATCAGGAACAGGTGTGAGACATAAAACATCCTTAGAAGAGGAAATCTTGTCCTTGGGAGTGTAAACCTCAGGCAAGTGGTTTCATCTTATGAATAGAAAGTCTCTGTCTCATTATCGCTATCATGGCCCTTCTTCTTCCTAACCCTTTATTTCATCTAGTGACCAAACATGCCTAATCAGTTCTTTGCACCGGTTGAAATATACTTTTTAGTACCTTCTTATGCAGCAGACATCATGGGGGTTGGAATCTAGCAAGCCTATCCATAAAGTTCAAAGTATAATATACCAGTCTTTGTCCCCCATCCCCTCTTTTTTTCTGACCTTTCTACCCACAGTTTACTGAGATTTCATCTATTTCCTCTTCCTAGGGAGATACATGTATTCCTCTTAGGGTCCTCATTACCTAGCTTATTTGGAGGTGTGGATTGTGGTATGGTTATCCTTTGGTTTACATCTAGTATCCACGTAGGAGTGAATAAATTCTGTGGTTGTCTTTCTTGTTCTGGGTTACTTCACTCAGGATGTTTTTTTCTAGTTCCATCCATTTGCCTGAAAATTTCATGATGTCATTGTTTTTTGTTTTTATAGCTGAGTAGTACTCCATTATCTACCACATTTTCTTTATCCATTCTTAGGCTGAGGGGCATCTAGGTTGTTTCCAAGTTCTGGCTATCACAAATAATGCTGATGTAATTGAGCAATTGTCCTTGTGGAATGATGGAGCATCCTTTGGGTATATGCCCAAGAATGTTAGTGCTGGGTCATGAGGTAGATTGATTCCCTATTTTTTCAGAAACTGCCAAATTGATTTCAAAAGTGGCTGGACAAGTTTGCACTCCCACCATCAGTGCAGGAGTGTTCCCTTACTCCACATCATTTCCAACAGAGGCTATTGTCAGTGTTTCTAGATCTTTGCCATTCTGACAGATGTAAGATGGTATCTAAGTGTCATTTTGATTTGCGTTTTCCTTATGATTAAGGATGTTGATAAATTCCTTAAATATCTTTTGGCCATTTTAGTTTGTGAATCTGTTGTGAATTCTATGTTTAGATCTGTATTCCATTTTTTAACTGGATTATTTTGTATTTTGTAGTGTAGTTCCTTATATATTTTGGAGATCAGCTGTCTGTCAAACACTGAATTGGTGAAGATCTTTTTTCTATTCTGCAGGCTGCCTTTTTGTCTTATTTATGGTGACTTTTGCTTTACAGAACTTTTTGAGTTTCAGGAGGTTCCATTTATTGATTGCTGCTCTCAATGTCTGTGCTGCTGGTGTTATATTCAGGAAGTGGTCTCCTGTGTCCATGCATTCAAGGCTACTTCTCACTTTCTCTTTTTTTCAGGTTCAGCATACTTGGATTTATGGTGAGATCTGTGATCCACTAGTACTTGAGTATTGTGCACGTATTGTGCACAGATATGGATCTCTTTGCAATCCTGCTAACATACAGGAAGATCTCTTTGTTTATGTAAGATTCCATTTGGCAAAACTGATTCTTTCTTCAGTTTCCACACTGTACTGACTGCTGCAAACAATAAGGACACAAAGCTGATCAGCCAGCTCTCAAAAGAAGCAAACCTAGACTTGAAGACTTTTTTATCTTGTTATGTGATGTTAACAAGTTACACTCTTGGCTTACTTTCAGTCAAATATAAATTAGAAGACACATCAAACATTGTTAGAATGTTTATAAGTGAGAAGAAATTTTTAACAAGGTGCTAATTTTGTCAAACAAGCCATAGGAAAGATTAGGAACAAAGCCAGTGACATTCCCACTAACAGTGGCAAGCAACAATAGCAAATATAACTATCATGGCCATAATCATGATAACAATTAAGAATTTGTTCGCAGGATTCTCAAGCTTTAAGCAAGTGAATAGCCTAAGATTTCTCATAACCATAGTGTTGTTCTAGAGAAGGATTTACATATTAGTAATGAGCACTGAAGATTTAAATAGCAGTTTGAATTATGTTCCCCAAAGGCTAACTAAACATTGTAGAGATAGAGAAATATTTCCCTAAAGTATGTCTCCTCTAATCTATCTATGAGTTATACCAATTTGCATTGTCTACCTGTCCAACAAAGTCTTATCCATCTATGTAATGTATCATGTTGATACATTATGTGTCTTTACTCTTTTTCCTCAGGGTGTTCTCAGTGTCTACATATGGTTAAAAATATTTGTACTAGTCAACTTTAAGTGACTATTTCAAAATACTTGAGAATAATAAATAAGGTAGTTTTAGTTTGGCTCATCGGATCAGAGGGTTCAACTCATAATTAGCTGAATCCACTGCTTTAAGGTTGTTCTGAGGAAGAATCATCATGGCAGGTGAACATGGTGGAAGAAAGATGATGGTGAGGAGAGATAAAGGAGGTTGGAGTAGAGAGGAAGATAGAGAGCGATGGGGGGAGAAGGGGAGAAGAGAAAAGTAAAACAGTCTATGAAGGCACGCCTTCATTGACTTACTGTGTCCATCTAGACCACATCTCTGAACATTCCTTAGGCGATGCTGTGAACTAATAAAGTATTTTTCCATCTTTAAGATCAGAGACTCTTTAATCTCAATCAATTTTCAAGACCCTAGCTTACACCTTAAATGCATATATAAGTCTTTGTGGAGCAGTTTTCTATGAAATCCATAACAGGACATAGAATTTTTCATGTTAGTTGTGTTTTATCTGATAGATTGAAATCTCTGTGGATATAGAAATCTTAATTGATCTTATCTATGAAATGCCTGGCACACAGTAAGCATGAGGAAATATTTGTTAAATAAATTAATAGGTATAATAATTAGAACCTTGTCTGGCTATAAAATGTATGATCAATAAGGGTCCAGCCAAAATAAATATCTTAATTGAAAATTTACCAAAGGCTTCATTAACCAGCTTTATTGGTCATATTTTGGCTACTTTCCAGGTTGCTACAAAGACAGATAATGATTGTGAGTTATTGGGATGCAGAGCAGGTGGACTACATTGGAAAGAATGGGAAGAACACATTATAACTGAGACATTTTTCACTATGCACATTTCATACCCACTGCTCATGAATTCTCTCCACCCACTTATACTGAGCTGAAGGTGCCTTCAAACAGGCAATTCTGCCAAAAGAGAAATAGAAAATGTTCTAATCGTTAGAAATCAAAGTTTGTTTCTGCGTTACTAAATTTATTTAGTATGTATCATTTGGAATATCTAGTAGAGAAAGATTTATCATGGAGACAGGAAACACTGCCAAAGACACACTCTTGTGCTCAGAGCCTTTATCAGTTAAAGGCAGGGTACATTATTTCTTTCATACCACCCTCAAGCTCTTTCAAAAGCTTCAGCAGCATAAGCTGCTAAAGTCCTCCATTATGATGAGAACAAAATCAGCAGGTTCTATGCCAAATTGACTGCTTGTTAACCCATTTCAGTAAATCAACAAAATACTTGCCTCTATTTTTTTTTTTTTTGTGGGAGGCAACTTGGTCTTGTCTTTTGTGGGTGTTAATTTTTTTGATCTCACAAACAGAAGCCTGCATTATAGTCCTATCTCTATCCCCCTTTGTTTGCACATTCTCTTCCCTATTGTCTCTGTGCCAAAGACCACAGGTTGACACTATCACCACAGTGCAAAGGAAGTTGAAGTTACACATAATTCTTGTTTACTCAACTCCTTCTGAGGACCTAGCTAGGGCTGTGTGGGAAACTTAGCAAAGTATTACATATAATTTTATTTTATCTATATAGTCTTTGAGTTGTTCATATATATAAACATATATGTGTGTGTGTGTGTGTGTGTGCAATCCATTTTGATCATACTTTCCCTTTTCCTCCTTGAACTTCTCCCAGAGCCATTTTGCCTTTTCTACTGTTCATGTCTTCTTTTCTTTCCTTGTAGCCTGTTGAGTCCAATTAGAGTTAGCTACCCATCTATATTGGATCATCCTCTTAAGCCTGGACAACTGAGAGTTCACACCCCTGAAGGAAACCAGTTTTTCCTTCCGATAGTAGCTATTAGAGACTGAAAACTCTTAGCTAGGGGTGAGGCCTGGAGAAGCACTCCTTTAGTCATAGAATGTTAATTGATTTGACCTTGTGCAAGTAGTTACTGCTGCTATGAGTTGAGGAGTGTATTGCTCTTGCCATATTCAGTTTTGTAGCCATACACTGTTTTGTAGCAGTCAAGATACAGCTACATACTTAGCAGTTCAAGATGAGATGTATTGTTCTGCTTTGGCTGTTCATGACACTCTTCTAGAAAATTTTCATTAGATATTTAAAATAAAAATAAATGTGGCTTCATTTGATTATTACCTTTGTGATCAAGTGCTCTAAATTAATTCACCCTGGCTGAATATTTCTGGCACACCCATGGTCTTCTTTGTTTATAGATGTCTAATAAACAAAGGACAAGGAACTTTTCAATGTGGAGTAGGTCAGCATAATTCTGCATGGGTTTGAAATGCTTCCATATTTTCCCTACCTACTGTTGGTAAATAATCTCTTCTCTTTTTATATATTTTCTTTGATTCTACAAAAACAATCCTATGTCTGTGCTTGTAAAATAAGAAAACCATTATTCTCCAGATATTAAATGTTATTGCTTATTATTGTGACTAAAGATCCAGTACTTAAAAAGTCAAAAATGTGTTTATTAAAAACTGTAACTTTCTTCATCTTTTATCATAGAACTGTATTTTTCTATTTTTTTAAACCTTTTCTCTTCTGTATGTTTCTATTTGAAAGTAGTTTCATCTACAAAGCTTTAAAAAATATTGGTTGAATGTTAAACATTGTGAATTAAGTTAATTCTTAGTGGAGTAGCATTTTGTTCAAAACAGGTTAAAAACTAGTCACATCCTAAATACCTTTCAGCCAGAAAATATGTAAATTAATTATTGTATACTTTTACAATCAAATAAGGTTTAAATATTAAATCAAGATGGTAGATATTAATCAGCAGAAAAAATACAAAATGTATGAAAATTCCATACAAATTTGTTTTCTAGTCCTTCTTAAGTCAGATAAATACGAGTTAAAAAGTTAGGATATTAGTGAGACCATACACACGGAGATGAAATAGACTGGAACTAGGGTAGAAGTTAATTTCTTGGGTTCATGGCTGTATTTTAACCCTGATGAGTAAATGAGGTTGTACACAGAGATGTGTAGCTGTCATTTGCATCGAAACAGTATTCTTGAAGTCTGTGCATTCAACTTTTCTATACTGTGCTCTATTGAAAATGTTTTCATGCTATGCCAATAATATTATGATTTTATTGTTTACATTTTCTTCAATTATCCATAAATAAAAATGTATAAAGAGTTTCTGATAAGATGGGTTAACTACAATGGAATTCCATAGATTCATATAGAAACTTTATGACCTGAGCGCACATGGCTCTAAAGTATTTTGTTGCTAAACTCACTTAAATACTTGAAACATGGTTATTTATTCGACTATTAGGAAAGTGCAGTGTTCCATTATGGAAAATAATTTAATACTGCTCTGCACTCAACAATTATCACATTCTAAACAAGCTCTGTTCTCTTAATCCCCAGTGCTATATAGCAGTGCATTAGACATGGTTGTATGGGTTCTGAGCCCAACAATCCCCCATCCTTGCTTGGCAATTGGGCTTCACTCACTGGAGACACACTTCGGATTGTCATGAAGATTTTCTTGTTTTCTCAAGCAAAGCATTTCTTGAAATGTGGCTAAAAAGAAGCTATTCTGACAACGTGGCTGAACTTAGGGAAATTTCAGCCGTGTCCAGATGGTGAGCTACGATGGTGGTATGTCACAGGTAGAGGCAGCATTAAAAATCCTACTCACAGTTTTCCTTTTGATAACAGGTGCTTCAGATTCTTTCTGCAAACTGCTCTCTAAAAATCACAAAGGAGATTTCTCTTTTTCAAAGCGGATGGTATCCAAAGAAATGACAGTACACCCACACTGGTGACAACTATACAGGTGGTAAGGAAACCATATAGGGTTGGGGCAGGGTTCTGCTCTTGTCTTAACAGGAAAGTATACATCTTCAAAAATTCAAGAGGCCCTGGGTGTTTGGATGCTGACAGAAGGAAAAATAACTATCCAATAATGAACATCAAGAAAAAGGAATATGACTTGTAAGGACAGGTGATAAAAACATATACATTTAAATATATATATGAATCTATAGAGCTGGCTTTGGAGTTGGACAACAGCTCTATCCTTCTCTAAATCCAAGCATGTTGTTAAAAGAAAAATTCAGAGTTTCTGTCTCATGTCAAGAGCTGTCTGGTATGGAACAGAAAGAAGAAAGAATTTAGAAAAAAATTACTTTTCTCCATATCCATTTTTGTCTCTATCATATCTTTCATTGAATATATATGTCTGTTTATGTCTATATAAATAATGTTTAAGTTTTCCACAATAAACAATGAATTTTTCTGCAAAAAAAATAATCACAAATGATGGCATTCTGCCTGTTTTGCAAACAAAGGAACCTTTTCCCACCAAAGTGCTAAGTGACTGTGGTTACATCAACTATACTGGAGCTCCACTTCTAAATCATTATGATCGAAGGAGGGTGCAGTTAGACTCATTCCTCACTAAGACCATGTAAAACTATGCATAAAAGGCAATGCTATATGATGAGCTGTCAAAACTGAAAGACTTCTGTGAAATGTATCCTCTTGAGAAGGGCAGTGTGGACTATGTGTACAAATGCTTGGTTAAGGCTCAGACATGTATCAGTTTTGCAAAAATTGAATTCTGTTTGACATTTAGTCACTAAAATTACCAGCGCTATTGCACGTATTTATTAACATCATTGAATTAGATTGACTGCATGTGGATCTGATTTCTCAATAGGAAATAGGTCTTTAAAGAGCTGCAATAACCAGTTTTGACACCATGACGCCAAACTGCTATGATCGGAATTCTTAAAGACTGAGTCTGGACCTGTTTCTCATGGAAGAGTCCTGCAAACCTAAAAACCTGGGTACAATGAGCAACTCAATGTTCATCCTTTTTTTTTTTTAATGAAGTCAGTGTTCAATACAAGAAGCTTTGTACAGAATCACAGACATCAATTGTCTTTGCCTGTGTTCTAAATTTTTCTGTGTTACAAGCCTCACTGTTTTGTGAAATTCAAATGAAATTTTCAAATATGAAAATTTCAAGAAAATACTCCCTGTGACAGTATGTAAGTTTTACTTTTTAAACTTTCAGCCTCAAGGAGGGCTAAACAACAAGCAGGGAGGATCACCAAGTACAGTTCAATAGGTAAAGCTCTTAAGAATTGCTCCAGGATGGGCTATGCTTCTAATGAATCTTTCAGCTCATGGTTTTTTTCTACCAAATTGGCATTGTTTTGCTATGCTATTGTGATACTCCTCTGTGTTGACTTTCCCTCTGGACCCTCAGCCATTCCTAAGTCACCAAAGCATATGTATTGTTTCTATTTCGGGAGAAATCCATCTGTCCTCACTGTCTGGAAATATTGTCTGCTGAAGCAACTGCCACAGCCCTTTGTTCCCTTCACCTTAGCTGCTCTATGAATATGGATATTTACTGCTGTGTGTGCATCACAGGGGGTGAGTGGACCACATGCTTGCTGGGGTTGAATCTTGTTACCTCAAAGAAAGTAAGAACATCATCTTTTCATTTGTTCAATACTTCCTCAACTAATTATTGAGGCTTTTCAGATGCTATGGTTTATGTTTCATATAAAATATTTTAAACGATTAGCCATCATTAATTTTTCTTGCTCTTAGGAAGCAGTTATCTACTGGAGCTAATCTCAGCTCAGAACAGATCTTTCTTCTGGACTGTAGTGTGCAGACTTCTTGGAGGTCACTCAGGAAAGCTCTACTTATTCTCGGATTTAAGAGATCTCAAGAAATGTCATCTTTCTCTACTTGAGTTTTGTGACAATTAAAATACACCAAAAGGTGTATGAAAAATATGGCTTAAAACATCACCTGTTTCATTGACAGAACTGTTAATAGTAAGAATGTGGCTTATATTTGAAGATAAGTGGGATGTAGACAGACTTACCTCCTCCAGCAAAGGGCGGAAGTCACCATTGTAGACTAAAGTGGATGCGGCAGAGGAACTTCTGTGGAAAGCGGCAGGGAAAGAGATGTGGATCCCCAGCGTGTTCACCGCTCAGCTTTCCTGTTCCTCAGCAGGTTCCCAGGGGAAAAAAAGAGACTGGGAACCATGCCAGGAGGATTGATTTTTCTCTGCTAAGAAGAAAATGTGAGCGAGAAGAAGCCTTTCTTCCACCAGGGGAATTTACGACTATCATTTGCTGCTTTGTCTACTTCAGGGTGGAAGGTCCTGCTCAATTTTTTCACCTACATTTCCTTCCTAAAGGCTAGCGTGCTCCTTGGCTTCCATGTGGAGTTGAATGTTAGTTTCATAAAACACCCTTTGGAATAAGGACTTAAGCCAAGGCATAAAGAATTTTACAACCCTGTGTTATACCTAAATACATTGTACCATTTTCGAAAGGATTAGGCAGATTTTCACAAACCCAATTCTACTATCAAAGTCAAAAATCTCTGTCCAAAGGGACATCTTTAAAATGTATTCCTAAATTAACTGGAAAAGAATTCATTCTCATCAGAAATGCTGTGAGGTGTGGGTCAAAGAATTGGATTTATGGAAACAAAAATAAAGAAACAATCCTCAGACAACAGAGTCAAAGGGAACAGACCCGCAAAAGTCTGACAAGTGTCAGGAGATAAAAGTACAAGTACAATCTTTTCTTGAATGGTAAACTGAGGCACAGAATAGAGACCATTGTGGTCAAACTTAAGATGGTAAAGGTTGGGGTAAAAGAGGGATTACCATTTGGATGTCAGCCAGTGAGGAATTGGCTTTTATTTCTAGCAAGGTACACAGCCACAGTTATCTCCTAAACAAAAACATAAGGACATGTTGCTGTGTATTTGTTTTTAAGAGCAAGACATTGACACAGAGAAAATGGGTTGTTTTCAATAGCCATTTGCTGGATAGTGAGAACCGGTGTAACGTGTTTCTCTAAAACAGTTTGTCCTTCTCTGTCCTATTAATTTAGAATCTGCCTCTCTTCATCTTTGCTCACTTATCATGAAAAAAGAAGTCATAGTTTAAAGGGGGAACTTTATGCTCACACACTGGAATCAAAATGTTCAAAAACTCATTTTCTTCCATCGTTGAAGTGTATTTATTTATTTAATTTAGGGATGCTTGATTTGGAATCCAGGATGCCTGCATGCCAAGTGAGTTCTTTAACACTAATCTCCATCTATCCACAAACTGAAGAGCTCCCAAGCACAGTGCAGAGGTGCTAATAATGCCTTGAGTATTGTTCTTCCAATCACTCCCTGGACTGTGTAGGAGGGAATCCTGTTTGCTAAATCAGACACATAATAGAAATGTGTTCTATCCCTGGGGATTTCTATGATTCCAATCCAGCATAATATCCTTGACAAGAAAACTGAATATTCATCAGTTTTAACAAGGATTAGCAGTAGCTTCCTATTTGGGGGTAAACCAAAAGCTTGAATTTAAATGGTAACTTACATTCTCCAGAGATTAGAAAATGGAAAACAACAAAAAGACATGCACTCTAATAGTGGAATAAATAAATCTACCTTTGTTAAAGATGGGGACTTGTACACAGTCTTGGTGCCTTGTACTTTTTTTTTTCTGTAAAAAAAGAAGGTTTATTTATATAGTAACATTGATTGGAATTATAATTTTTTCACTTCACTTTGGGTTTGCCTGTTGTAAAAATAATAGCACTGTTGTGTGCTGCTGGGTGAATCTCTCCAGCCGGGCTACCCAGGTTACTGTTTGTTAATCTGAAATGAGCACCGCTGAAGGCAATGTCTCAGAGCGCATTGTATTGTTTATCTTCCTTAGACACAGCATTTCTGTCTGCGGAATGCAGTGGCCTACAGTCATTTTCTGCTTCTGTGCTTGGCTTTAGCATTGTAACAAATAGGACTCACAGGGCTCCTATGCTTAAATCTAATGAAAGGACTAAGTTCATCTAGCATGTTTCTGACTACTAGCCCTAAGTTTGCACCCAGGAGCCTGCTGGAGGCACAAAGACATTTTAAGCTGCAAATATTATTTTCATATTACATATGAGAGAACCTAAACACAGAGTTAAAGGTACTTTCTTTCATCATGGGGCAAATAATTTCTAGGCCTATTAGCTCCTTTGAGGCTCCAGTCCCAGCCTCCTAGGTTCACAGACCATGACCTATATCTTCAACTCCAGAGGATCTGATACCCCTCTGGTGGCTTTTACTTACTGCACGCGCACGCACGCACACACACACACACACTCACACATTCAAAAACAACACATCTTTTAAAAATGATTTGATAATGATGAAATTTAAACATTTGATAATATCTTCAAAATTTGAAAACAAATTTCTAATTGACTTTATTTTTAAAATCAAATTAAATTAAAAATGAGGATTTTAAATGAGGTGCAATGAACAATGTTTTAATGGATGACTATGGCCCTAACAGATAAATTACTGCATCTTTAAGGGAAGCAGAGTAGGAAGTATGTAAACAGAAATGAAGCCTATGATGAAGATTTCAATAAAAATCTTCTCTAAGGTAAATGTCATTTTCACCACAAATGGCCAGAGCTCATGATTACTGCTGGGAATAGACTGCACAATCTATATTTTTAACAAATAATTACTACCCACTAAATTCCTATTTCTAAAAAAATTCATGAACGATAATAAATGATAATAACCATTTCAAGTCTAAAAATAAAAACAAATCTCCCACACTAACTACACTGGTGTTAACAAAGTCTGGGAAAGTATTTCCAGTTTGGGAGGATGCCTGGGAAGCAAACTAACATTCTTATTGCAGAACACCAAAGGGACACAGTAGCACAGCTGAGTTGAAACTTCCTGGGCCTTCTTCACTACCGCTATTCCTGTGTCTCCCATTCCATCATGGAAGAAAGCACTTGGGACAACTTCTACTTCAGGAGTGAGAAACTAGACCCTCTCTGGACTCTGGCAACCATTAGTTTCATTTCTGCACAAAAAGTTTCCAATGCCTTCCACCTACTTATTTAAACATTTAACTCAAAGTGGCCTCAGAATTTCCTTTTGTGCTTTGTATCGTAATAAAGTACCACATGTTGCTTGTATTTTAAGATGTTGCATTTTGACCACAGGGGACTTTGTATACAGTGGATTGCAGTGTTTCTTTAATGTCTACAGCAAGCACATCACTGTGAGTGCTGATTTTAGGAGTTATCTCTGAATGTTTTCATATTTCCAGCACTGTGGTATACTCCATTTTGCATATTCATGTTTTAGTCTTGAGTTAGCTATTTTCTCAACCAGGCAGGATTTAACATTAACCCCATCTCCTGACTAAACATATACTTTTCCCACTGGCATTAGACCATCGTTCTACAGAAGATGGAGAGTAGCAATGTACATATGGAGCCCTCCCAAGTAAGCATGTTTGTGTGTTTTGAGAGTTTGATGCTTGCATGCTGAATCTAGAAGCAGACTTAAGGGCAGTGTTGAGCAGCAGGCTTAAGGAAAGGACAGTGAAAGGAAGGTGCTTTTCTGTGTGGACTTCTCATTAGTGTAGCAAGTTCTCCTGTTATGGTAAAGAAATTTGTTTGACAGCATGAATCACACATAAATTATGTATAACCATGAATTGTTTTTACAGATTTCTATTAATATATTTACAGATGCTTAGAATATGATCAAGATTCTTTTCTCTTTAAATACATTTGTATAAACATATATATTACTTATTGATTAGAGTGACTTAAAATTACCTTTAATTTTTGTCTATGAAAACAGAGAATCGAAAATTCATTTCATCTTACATGCTATATAGCATATTTTGTCAATGTATTAGAAGGTTAGTAACAAGAAGTACATATTGTCTTAATGCATTTATGTGGTATACCTACAGTGTGGGAGTTGATCTGAAGTGTGATTTACAGGCCGAATTTTATAATTTTTATTCAATATAGTCTTAATTATTAAGTATGAGTTTTAGGGATCAAGACATTACTTGAAATTTTACTTGAGAGTATTTGAAGTTAGAAATCAGTGTATAGAAGACAAGGCAATTCTGATGAAGGGATTTTCCAACACAGAATATTTCTATTTTTTTCCTGTAAGAACAGAAAAGAAAAATCCATAGTAACAATATTTGAAAGAGGCAATGTCTCTTTTGGCTTAAAGTCAGTCATGAATCAAAGACAATTTTGTCCTAGTCAGCACAGCCCGGCTAGATAGACTCCGTGGTTCACTGTTTCAATTAGACCAGATGCAACAATAGTAATAAGACACCTTCACCTTCTATTAAATTTTTTTTTCAAGTGGGATGCAGTTCAGATAAATTATTCACATTTCCCAAAAGTATAATTCAACATTTTTTAGTGTACTCATAATGCTGCCTGCCCATTGCCTTAAGTCTGTTCCATATCCTGATACAATACCTCTAACCTCTGCTCCCCATTCCCTGCAGCTTCTGATCACCACTAATGCACTAATATAATGCCTTTTGTCCCTGTGAATTCACTTTTCCTGGATATTTAAAATAAACGGAGTCACAGAAAATGTAGCGTTTTATGTCTAGTTTCTTTCACTCAATCTGGAACTTTTAAGATTCATCCACGCCTTATTCTTTACAACGACTGTATAATACTTCTCAGAAGATGTATTGTTTTGTCCATCCATTTACCAGTTGGTGGTCTTCTGAGCTGTTTCTGTCTTTGGACAATTATGAATAATATTACTGTGAGCATCCATGTGTGCATATGTGCATGGTGTGCATGTGCTCCTTCAGTTAAATCTGCAGCCTTATTGAAGAATAGGGTAATCTGTGAGTTATTTCTGTAGTAGCCACACTATTATTTCATGTTAGAAGCAGCATGATAGAAAGGTTTCACATTTTCCCACACATTTTAAGCCTTATTATTTTGCTTCAGAGACATAACGAATATTCTGTGTTACAGTTCCAATTTCAGAAATAACAACACTGCGTGTCTTCTTAAGCTTAGTATTTTCATGAACATTTTCTATTAGAACTCTTCCAAAGGGTATCTAAATAGACATACAAACTTAATAGCAATGTACTTTACACAACAGTTTTTGAAATTGTTGATATGGCTAGTTACAGCCTTAAGTTATTTAACCTTGTAAGTGTACTAAAGAATATTTTTCTAATAAGTATTGAAACAGCTTATGTAAATTAGAATGAAGAGCATATACATACTGTACTAGTTAATAGGAACAGATTATACTTTCTAATTTGAATTCAGATGTCCTTGGGAGATAATGCTCTTAAATAATGTTCCCAATTGTACTCCGGAAAAATCTTTCAGCAGTAACATAGGATAAAGAGATAGACTTTGACTTTGGAATATTGGTTGGCAGCTCCCCCAAATCTCCCAGGGCCAATAATTTTATTTTATTTCATTACAGACAGGAGATTCAAGCTATCATCTAAAGAGTTATTCCAAATTTTCTGTAATAATCACATCTATTTACTGCTTTGTCAAGGCAGAATCAACTCACATATGCACCTTGGTCATATTAGATTTCTTTGTGTTGTTTCCCCAAATCTTTGATTTCTTTCTTTTTCTTTATGTACAAATAGACTTTTTCTTACATAATATATCCTGATCACAATTTCTTTTCCTTCTACTCCTCCCGGTTTTTTACAACCAATCTCCCATCTGCATCCACTATATTTCTGTCATTAGAAAACGAACAGGCTTCTAAGGGATTATATAATACAATACAATGCAATAGGATAAGAAATAATAACACATTGGAATTGAACAAAAACAAAATGAGAGAAGCCAAAGTGAAACCACAAGAAACAGAGACTTACTCATTTGCATACTCAGGAATTTTAAACTCTAAACAAAAGTCATAATGTGTACACAAAGGAACGGCCAGTCCTGTGCAGACACTGTGCATACTGCCCAAGTTACTGGGAGTTCACAGAGTTTGGTCGTGTTAATTTCAAAGCCCCTGTTTTCTGGCTATTCTCCAGTCTTTCTGACTCATAACATTCTTTCTGCTTCCTCTTCCTTGGAGTTTCCTGAGCCCACATGGTGGTGGTGGTGGTGAGGTGTTTGATGGGCATTCCAAGGTGTTTCCTGCTCTACATATTGTCTGACTGTGGATCCCTGTATCTGTTTCCATCAGCTGCATGAGGAAACTGTTGTGCTGATGGCTGAGCAAGGTATCATTGATCTACAAGTATAGCAGAATTTCATTAGGAGTCATTTAATTGCTACTTTTTATTTTATTTTTTTAGGGAAGTAGTATTTTTTTTTTTACTGTAAATCTCTGGGCTATCTAATTAATCTCAAATTCTAGGTTACCCAAACAGTGTCAAGTATGGTTTGCATCTCTTGGAGTGCGTCTTTAGTCAAATAAAATATTAGTTGGTTACTCATTTCTGCAAACTTTGTTCCATGATTTTCCTAGCATATCTTGTAGATCAAAGGGTTTTTGGCTAGTTTGGTGTTTATGTTTCTCTTTTGGTAACATACAAAATTATCTCTTATACCAAAACCTAGAATATAAAGACTCTAAGTAAGCACCAGCTCAACCTCTCCATATTCAGTGAGTTGTATAAATGTCTTATCAATAAGGTCTTGCTGTCAATATATTCATATTCTTGAGAACAACCTGGGTTGTTTGGGCATCACCATGGGACACCAATGGCCATCAACTCAAATAGATGTAAACCAATCTCAGTACTGAAAGCTTTATTTCATGACAAAGATGGATGCTTGGGCCTCAGTCTTCCCCATTATTTGGTAATTTTATTTAGATTGCCTTGATATGTGTATGAATTGTAGGAATCAACTACTGCAGTAGGTTTTCATATTATCCCTTAAATGACCCTTAAATGTGACTGTTTCTTCCTGTATTCCCTTCCTCGTCCTCCTCTCTTTTCCCTCCTTCCACTTGACCCACACATTCAACCTCCCTACTACTTCTAATTCATAGCTATATATTCTATTTCCATTTCCTAATGAAATATAGATATAGTCCCTATCTCCTTACTCTGCACCTAATATCTGTGGTTCTATGGATTGTAGCTTGTTTACCATTTTCTTAACAGTTTCACATATAAACAAATACATACCTTGTTTATTATAGTAATGAGACTGCTTGTTTGTTCCCGGCTGCTTAGCCCCCAAATAATCATACAGAAACTATATTAATTAAATCACTTCTTGGCCCATTAGCTCTAGCTTCTTATTGGCTAACTCTTAAAATTTATCTTTCTTGGTCTGGGTTACTTCACTAGATGAATGCTTTTCTAGTTTCATGCATTTAGCCTTTTTTTTTTTTTTTTTTTTTTTTTTTGGTTTTTCGAGACAGGGTTTCTCTGTGGTTTTGGAGCCTGTCCTGGAACTAGCTCTTGTAGACCAGGCTGGTCTCGAACTCACAGAGATCCACCTGCCTCTGCCTCCCGAGTGCTGGGATTAAAGGCGTGCGCCACCACCGCCCGGCTTACCTGTGACTTTTATGCTGTCATTTTTTAATGGCTGAGTAATATTCCATTGTGTAAATGTATATTTTCTTTATTCATTCCCCTGTTGAGGTACCTCTAAGTGGTTTTCAATTTCTAAATATTATGTATAGTGGAGCACTATTGAGAGAGTATCCTTGTGGAAAGATGAAGCATCCTTGGGGTATAGGCCCAAGAGTGATATAACTGGATCTTTAGGTAGATTAATTCCCAGTTTACTGAGAAACTGCCATACTGATTTCTATAGTGGCTGTACAAATTTAGACTCTCACTAAAAATAAATGAGTGTTCCCCCAAGATGGAATCTCAGAGTCATTTTGATTTCCATTTCCCTGATGATTAAGGATATTGAAGATCATTTCTTTAAGTATTTCTTAGCCATTGAGTTTCCTCTTTTGATAATTTTCTCAATTTTAGAACTATAGCCCATTTTTAATTGGGTTATTTGTTTTCTTGATATCTAAGTTTTTGAGTTCTTTATGCTTCTTGGATATTACCCCACTATTGGATATGTAAATAGTAAACATCATTTTACATTCTCTAGGCTGCTGCTTTGTCTGAATGATGGTATCCTTTGCCATACAAAAGCTTTTCGGTTTCATGAGGTTCCATTTACCAATTGTTGTTTTCAGTGCCTATACTATTTGTGTTCTGTTCAGAAAGTCATCTCCTGTACCACTGAGTTCAAGGGTATTTCTTCATCAGATTCAATGTGTCTGACTTTATGTTGAGGTCTTTGATCCATTTGGAGTTGAGTTTGGTTCAGAGATACATATCTATTTATACTCTGCACACAGACATTCTGTTGGACCAGCACTGTGTGTTGAAGATGCCATCTTTTTCTAGCTTTTTTATAAAAATTCAGGTGTCTATAGGTATACAGACTTAGGTCTGTGTCTTCAACTCAATTTCACTGAGCAGTATGTCTGTTTTTATTCTAATATCACATGGTTTTTATTATTACATTTCTCTAGTACGAGCTTAAAATCAGGAGTGCTGACACCCTAGAAATTCTTTCATTATTCAGAACAGTTTTTGTTGCCATGGGTTTTGTGTGTGTGTGTGTGTGTGTGTGTGGTATAGGAGGTTCTTCTGTTCATGTGTTGATTTTATTGGTTAATGAATAAAGAAACTGCCTTGGCCTAGTTGGTAGGGCAGAACTGAGTTAGGAGGAGAAAATAGAACTGAATGGTAAGCCACGTGGTGTTACTCAGATTAATGGATATGGAATAATTTGTAAGAGTTAGCCAATAAAAAGTAATGGCCAAGCAGTGTTTTAATTAGTACAGTTTCTGTGTGGTTATTTTGGGTGTAAACTAGTTGGGCGGCTGGGACAAACAAGGGCCTCACTCCCTACAACATGTGTGTTTCCATATGAAGTTGAAGATTGTGTTGGGATTCTAATGGAAGTTGCATTACATCTGTAGAATACTTTTGGTAGATGACCATATTTACTATGGAAATTCTATTGAGCCATTACCATGGGAAATATTTTTATCTTCTGATAACTTCTTCGGTTTTATTCTTCTATGTAAAATATTTATCACACAAATCAAGTCTTTAACTTGCTTGGTTAGAGTTATCCAAAGGGATTTTTTTTTTTTTAGTTTCTTAAAGCTATTGTGAAAGGTGTTATTTCCCTGATATTTTTCTCAGTCCATTTGTTATTTGTATATAGGATGGGTACTTATTTTTTTAGTTAGGTTTATATCCAGCTACTTACCTAAAAGTATCCACTGTAAGAGTTTACTGATAGAATTTTTAGGGCCACTTATATATACTATTATTTTATTTCTTCCTTTCCTATTTGTGTTCCCCTAATTTCCTTCAGTTTTTCTACTATTATAGATAAGATTTCAAGTACTATATTGTACTTGAGTGGTAAGAGTGGACAACCTTTTCTTGTCCCATTATAGTGAAATGCTTTTAGTTTCTCCCTGTTTATGTTGATTGGCTAAGATTGCTATAAACTGAAATTTTTATATTAATGTGTGATCCTTGTATCCCTAATTTCTCCATAACATTAACCATGAAGGGATATTTGATTTTGTCAAAAGTCTTTCATGTTTCTAATGAGATGATCATGTTGTTTTCATCTTTCAGTTTTTTATATTGATTACATTGATCAAATTGTGATAGTTGAATCATTGCTGCATTTCTAGGATGTAGACTGCTTGTTCATGGTGGATAATATTTTTGATGTGTTCTTGAATTCATTTCACAAATACTTTATGATTTTTTGCATCTATGTTCAAAATGGAATTTGGTTTGTAATCTCTTTCTTTATTATGTCTTTATATGATTTGGATATTACTGTAATTGGGAACTCATAAAATGAATTAGGCAATGTTCTTTGTGTTTTTATTTTGTGGATCTAATGAGATGATCATGTGGTTTTTATTTTTCAACTTGCTTATATGGTGGATTATGTTGACAGATTTTCATATGTTGAACCACCCCTGCATCTTTGGGATGAAGCCAACTTGATTGTGGTGGATGATGGTTCTGATGTGTTCTTGGACTAGATTTGCCAGTATTTTATTTAGTATTTTTGCATCAATGTTCATGAGTGATATTGGTCTGTAATTCTCTTTCTTAGTAATGTCTTTATGTGGTTTGGGTATCAGGGTAATTGTAACCTCATAAAAAGAGTTTAGCAATGTTCCTTCTGTTTCTATTGTGTGTAATAATTTGAGGCATATTAGTACTAGTTCTTCTTTGAAAATCTTGTAAAATTTTGAGCTGAAACCTCTGGTCCTGGGCTTTTTTTTTGGTTGGGAGACTTTTGATGACTGTTTCTATTTCTTCAGCAGTTATAGGTCTGTTTAATTTGCTCATCTGGTCATGATTTAATTTTGGTAAGTGATATCCAGAAAGTTGTCCATTTCCTTTAAGTTTTCCAATTTTGTGGAATACAGGTTTTTGAAATTTGAGCTGATGATTCTTTGTTTTTCTTCTGTGCATGTTGTTATGTCTCCTTTTTCATTTTTGATTTTGTTAATTTGGATATTTTCTCTCTGCTTTTTGATAGTTTGGATAAAGGTTTCTCTATTTTTTTGATTTTCTTGGAGAACTAACTCTCTGTTTCATTGATTCTTTGTATTGTTTTCTTTGTTTCTATTTTGTTGATTTCAGCTCTCAATTTGATTATGTTCTACCATCTAGTTGTCTTAGATTAGTTTGCTTCTTTTAGTCTTAAAGTTTTCAAATGTTCTGTTAATTCACTAGTGTGGGATTTCCAACTTCTTTATGTAGGCATTTAGTATTATCAACTTTCCTCTTAACACTGCTTTCATTGTGTTCCTTAAATTTGTGTATGTTGTGTGGTCACTTTCATTGAACTTTAGGAAGTCTTTAATTTCCCCCTTTATTTCTTCCTTGACCCATCGATGATTCAGGTGAGCATTGTTTAATTTCCATGTGTCTGTGGGCTTTCTGAAATTAGTATTGTTGTGAATTCTAGTTTTAAGCCATGATGACCTGATAAGATACATGGGGTTATTCGGTTTTTGTGTATGTTTATTGAGGGTTTTTTTTTTCTGAGTATATGGTCAATTTTTGAGAAGGTTTCATGAGGTTGCTGAGAAGAAGGTATATTTTTTATGTTTGGATGGATTATTCTACAGATGTCTGTTAAGTCCATTTGAGTCATAATATCTGTTATTTCCCTTATTTCTCTGTTCATTTTTTTGTCTGACTTACCTGTCCAGTGGTGAGATTAGAGTGTTGAAGTCTACCACTATTAGTGTGTGTGGTTTAATGCATAATTTAAGCTTTAAACGTGTGTGTGTGTGTTTTTGTTTTTTTTTTGAGAGTGCTCTTGTTTTGGGGGCATAAATGTTCAGTATTGAGATTTCCTCTTGATGGATTTTTTCTGTGACTAATATGACATTCCATTCTTTGTCTCTTTTGACTGATTTTAGCTTGAAGTCTATTTTGTTAGATGTTAGGATAGCTACTCCCACTTGTTTCTTAGGTCCATTTGAGTGGAATATTTTTTCCAACCCTTTACTCTGAGATGATGTATGTCTTTGAGGTTGAGATGTGTTTTTTGTATGCAGAAGAAGAATGGATTCTGTTTTTGTATCCACTCTGTTAGCCTCTGACTTTTTTAGGTGAGGTGAGTCCACTTATATTAAGGGATATTAAAGAATAGTGATTGCTATCTTCTGTAAATTTAATTTTCATTGTTGGTGATGTTAATTTGTGCATTTTTCCCCTTCTTTGGGATTTGCTGCTATGAGACCATCAATTGTCTGTGCTTTTGTTGATGTAGCCAACTTCCTCTGATCAAAAGATCAGATGGTTGTTCTTAATGGTACAGTCAGTGGTCCTAGTTACCCCTTTGGTCACCTCATGTTCCTGAGGTCCCTCAGCACTCCCAGGCTTTGCTCCACTTTGAGTTTGCTGTCTCAGGCCTGTTCTTGCCTAGGATGTCAGCTCAGATCTGTTTCTATAAATGTTCCTGGTCTGTATCCATTCTTGCAGAAGTCGCTGGTTTGGGGTTGGTCCTGTAATGGACTCTGACTCTGATCTACTCCCTCAGAGTTCCCAGGCTCTGGTGTACCCAGACACACAAAAGATCTACTGCATGAACTGGCTTTGTGGGAGCCTAGCCTGTTTGGATGCTCACCTTCCTGGACCTGGATAGAAGTGGGAGGATCTTGGACTTCCTGCAGGGCAGGGAATCTGGACTGCTCTTCAGTCTAGAGGGAGGGGAATGGAGTGGGGTGTGGGAGGAGGGGGAGAGGAATGGAAGGAGGGAGAGAGGAATGGGAGGAGGGAGAGGAGGCGGAAATCTTTTTCAACAACAACAATAAATAAATAAATAAGATAATTAAAGAAAAAAACAAACAAACAAAAAGAGTACAACACTCTCATCTATACACCAAGAAAAGGACATTAATACTGATGACAATAGTCTCACACCCATGTGCCTTATGACCGCCCAGTGCATGCCTCAAGTGTTTGACAAGCAGCATTCTTATGAGCATCCCAAGGATTTTTGCTTTGCTTCTTTCCCATTTCTTGGTAAGGTCAATTCAATTTGCTGTCTATGCTGTCAGTCTATCTGTCCATCCATCTATCCATCCATCCATCCATCCATCCATCCATCCATCCATCCATCCATCCTTTCCCCTACCTATTCAGTCTATCTGGACATGTCCTATACTTTGCCTTACAGGTCTACGGATGATCCCATGACTAGGTCAGTTTTTGTGGCTTGTCTCTGAAAGCCTCCAAAGCTCTTTAACTGGGTTCCTTCATATATAAATATCAATAATAGATCTCTTCATCCATAGCAGCACTCTTTGATTTTTGTTCTAGTGGGACATGGGCAGTATGATGTGTAATAATGTGTTATATGAAAGTTAAAATTAGTAATTAATTTGGAAAATAAGATTTTGTGGTTTCCAGTGAAGAGCAATGAAGGAAAACCAGACTATTTGATAAGTTGTAGCCAATTAAACCAATGTAGCTTATAAATTTACTGTTATTCAATACATTTTGATATTGTGGGAAATCACATATGTGTTTTGAATTATATTATCTGATAATGGCACTTCCTTTAGTTGCTGCTCTATTTTCAGATTGGATATGATTACATTTCTATATTGTTAAAACTATAATATGGGTGCCAATTCTAATTGTCATTTTAATATTATTCTCGCCTTTACATTCATTCTTGTGTTTTCATAACTTTCCTCTACTGAATACATTATCTATTTTTTTTTTCTTTCCTCTAAACAGGCATGGATGCTTTGCATTGTCAACCTCACACTATGCACTGACTTGCTCCAGCAGTTCAATCTCCAAACAGGAGTGGACATCTGAAGGCTAAGCACTGAGAGACAACCACTCCTCAATTGTGAAGAGTTTAAACCTTGCAAGAATCCTGAAACAATCCTAATCATGTCAGTGTGGTCTTGTCAATGATAAGAAAGGAAATTTTGAATTAGAGTAATGTTGATGGGACAATTCCTGAGAAGAGAAGACAACACATTTAAAGTGAATATAGAGAGGGTTTGTTACTAACTTAGAATATTCATAAATACATAAAAAATTAGAGAGCCCAGACAGGGAAGATGTATTGCTTTCTGTATTTAAGCTAGGGAAATTTATTCTGTATCACATCAGTTATTGGATATTTTAGCTTCTTAAAAATAATTCTAGGAAGCAATTTCACTCTGAGTACAGTGTTCTCAGAATTCGAAATTGCACAGGTGACCTCTTGGGTTCATGTTCTTGTCATCATGGTCTGGAATAATAAGTGCCTGTGTTAATGCTTTTCATCTCTGCCTTAATGTGATTTAAACGCATCCTGTTTATAGTTGAATAAAAATGTGTCACTCACTATTGAATTTGTCATCCTGCAAATGCTGCCGGGTGCTATTCAATCTCAGGTGAAAACAATTCCAGTTCCTCTGAGCACAAAGTGGCAGGCTGTCCTCCTGTAACCATGGAGACACCATGAATTTGGGACTTTAATTCATATGGTCCAGATCAGTAGAAAATAACTCTGTCAAAAATCATAGAAAGCACAGTTCAGCCTTTTGGGAGGGAAGTGATAGCTAATATATTCCCCAAATACTACAGATCACCCACGAAATTTAAACTCACACACAGTGGTTCTGGCAGTCAATGGTTTAGGTCAACTCTACTTTGCAACAGAAAATAAAAAAAATACAAACACACACACACACACACACAAATTTTGAGTGCAGGTAGTCATACCTGTAACAGTAAGTAGCCTGCTGGGTACTGAAAAAGAAGGCTATCATGAAGATGAAGCCAGCTTGGGCTACACAGTAAATTACAAGGTAAATTTAGCTATATGGTGAGAACTTGACATAATAAAACTACAACTCCAGTGTCTTTAAATAAGTTTGAGATTTCTTATCATTCTGTGATCCACCTGTTTTTACAACATTCTTCAATTAATTCATTTGATTTGTTTGAAAACACTTCGTAAACAAATTCCACAGTTTATCCAGCAGTTCATGATCCTATCTCTGAAGGTCTTTTTTCTTTTCTTGTCCCTTCTCTTGGTACTTATTATTATCTCTGCACAAAGTGTTCTTTACCAGATATCTACACTCAGACATTGCATTTCACAATACTCAGTTAAATCTGAATTTCAGATAAATGTAATATTTTGGAATTTAAGTATATCATAAATATACCATGAAAAATAATTGCACTACAATTATTCAGATAATAGTTACTATAAAAATATAGAGATATTTCTCAGAAGATACATCAAATTATCCATTGTTCTTCTAAATTATCATGTAACGGTTGCTCTTCGATTTTATTTACTAGATTGACAACATTACCTAAACTCCAGTTCTCCAGTTTAATTTTGTTCACACTTTTGTGTACCTCAAGTAGTCATTCTCTTGGAGCTGTCTGACTTTTCTCTTACTGTGTTCCCTTCATGGGTCCATCATTTTAATTTCTTTTCTGCCTAAAAATTTCACAAATTACCCTACTTAATGCTATGAGCCATTTTCCTCAAGAATTCCTGATCTCCCTTATTCCAGTCTACTTGTTTGAGAGAATTTAACTCTTGTTAGTTTATATGCTTGGTAAGTTTAATGTTTATTGACTGCATTTCCTTATAAAAACCATCTTTATAAATATATAAAACTTTATACAAGATTGTTCACTAATTAAGAAAACAGTAGCTACCAAACTAAGTCATTTAATAAGTATTTGCTAAATGAATTAATTGATAATAAAATATATGGGTACCAAAGACATTAACTAACAGATATACAAACAATCTCATGTAATGGGGAAATGGTATGATGTAAGCAATTAAAGATAAAAATGAAAGCTAATAGTTCATATTCTATATCCTATTCATAGAGTTATTTATAAAGAGAAATACCCCCATGCTGGAAAAAAAAATCACTGAGTATATTTTGTCATTACATGTGAGAAAAACCAGACTGAGTGCTATAGTGCCTACATGTATCAATCTTTTATTAGGGTTTTTCTTTTTTTTTTTTCTGTTTTGTTGTTGACTGTTTAGAACTAGATAGTGTGTTTCTCTATGACCCTACAGATGTCACGAAAGTAGCAAAAGTGTTCAAATGAAGAAGAGAGAACCATAGACTTGTCTGAAATTTCCACTGTGATCTGTCTAAAGGGGTCAGTGTTATTTTTCTGAGTCAGCATGGTGGAACAGTCTGTGCAGGATGTTGTGCCATTTGAAATCCCATTCTATGTTTAAGTGTGTTTGTACAGGTAAAGAATTATCTCATAAATGGCCTAGATTCAAGACCTCATTCCCAAAGATAAGACAAGGTTATTCTAAAGTCTGCAAAGGAAATTTAACTTTTCAAGCTGGTGATGATGTAAGGAGTGAAATGGAACAGAAATGGTACTGTCTTTTATGGCACAAGTGTAGTTATTTTTCTCTAGACAGATTATACATTTACTGAAGGAAAAAAGAACATTAAAAATTTACATGAGCTTTTCTTTTACCTTTATAAAATGCCATAAAGTAGTCTGAAGTAACATGTATCTTATTTTTATGGCTCTACACAACAGGTCGAAAGAAGAAAGCAAACTGAAAACAGAAGTTTGTGTCAGTGGAAAATTGTGTATCTTCTTTTCCTTGAGTCTCTCTGAAGTAATTATTTTATTATTAACTAAAATAGAAATGTTTTATGAACAAACACTATTGGCAATGCAACAATCACTGTAAAAGAAGGTCCAAAGATATATCTGATGAGGCAATACTAAAGTTCAATAGAAAAAACATGTGCTAGCTAAGCCTTAATGAAGAAAACAGTGGTAGACCAGCTTGATAAAGTAGAAAAATGACTTTATAATATAAAAATCCTTATAAAACCTATTATTTTATTTTTGAATCATAAGTCCATAAAGGTTAAGTTACAGTGACTTTAAATATTTTTAATTAAAATTTTTATAATGCACAAATGCTATATATAAATTAAAGTGAGTAAGTAAAAGGAGAATCTTAAATAATAGAGAAGCTTTCCATCATTATCATGAAAGACCTGAGACAATTAACATATATTATTTTGGTCTTGGAGGCTCCAGTATAAGTCTGTGATTTGGAACTCTGGTACATGTGGTACACAATTGCTCAATGCCTGGCAGATCAAAGCTCATACCTCATGAACCACTAAACAAAGACATTACAAGTGTGGCTGACAGCCACCTCATGGGTCCCTTGAGGAGGGAGCAAGCTCCCTATTGTTTAAAGACTTCCCACCAAATCCTGCCTTTCAAATAGTTCATCCCTTCCTAATAGCATCTTGCTGGGGAACAAATCTATAATCCCTGGACTTTTAAAGATGACAAAGATCCAAGCCAGTGTACATAGTATTCAAATTGCATTTGTTTATTAATATATCTATGTCTATCTTCTTATTTCTCTTTATAACATCTATGCATATACCTACCATCTATCTTCCAGAATTATGTCTGTACTTAACCTATTTTTTCTCTTCTTTAAGTAAACTTTTATTGATGATAAACCAATAAGACAATTTTTTTGTCATTGTCATTATGGCATGAGATGTTCCTGGTATGCCAGTACATAGTAGCCACTTGTAAATATGGGGAAATCAGCAATTACTTTATAGGAAATAAATACAAGTCATGAACTGAACTCCTGAGTTAGCTTTATTTCCAATAGCACCCCATCTTCATTTTTTTTTTTTTTTTTACAACGTAAGACCTAACTAGTGGTAGACATCCAGGCTTAATAATCCTTAAGAATTACAAGGAAATATATTTAAAGGAAATAAAGAACATCAAACTAAAGACATGTGTCCTAGTTAAAACTAAGAAAAATTATATGCAATTGTCAAAGGAATCCTGCCATATTATAAAGGGAAATTTATGTAGAGAAAAAATTATATCATTTTAAATAAGATGGGTTAATTACTATATTTATAAAAGATAAGTACTTCTTCCCCTGTACACAGATCCCATCAAGTAAGTTAGAATATAGAGAAATAGAAACAGATACAGAATGAATAAGAAAGATAAATAATTTATTTTACTTAGCACATAATTCTGAAATAATCTCCTCCTTTCAACTTTAAAATATCTCATTATTTAATTATTTTAGGCTCTTTTTCTTTTAATAATAAGGTGCAACTAAAACAGCATTGTAGAATTGTGGAAAAGAAAAGCATGTACAGTCAAATGACTTCTTGACCTTGAAAAACTATTACATTATTTAACAGAATTAAATCTCTGTTTCGCAGCTTATAAAATAGAACACTGTTCCAAGGTTCTCTGGGATTGTGATTTGTGGGCTGGTTTTTCTTTGCTTTATGTTTAAAAACCACTTATGAGTGATTATATGTGATAATTGTCTTTCTGAATCTAGGTTACCTCACTCAAAATGATGTTTTCTCGCTCTATCCATTTTCCTGCAAAATTCAAGATGTCATTATTTTTTTTCTGCTATGTAGTACTCTGTTGTGAAAATGTACCACAATTTCCTTATCCATTCTTCAGTCGAGGGGCATTTAGGTTGTTTCCAGGTTCTGGCTATGACAAACAATGCTGCTATGAACATAGTTGAGTACATGTCCTTGTGGCATGATTGTGCATCCTTAGGATATATACTCACAAGTGGTATTATTGGGTTTTGAGGAATGTTGTTTCCTAATTTTCTGAGAAATAGCCTCACTGACATCCAAAGGGGGCTGTACCAGCTTGCATTTCCACCAGCAATGCAAAAGTGTTCACTTTTCCCCACAACCTCTCCAGCATAAGTTGTCATCAGTGTTTTTGATCTTGGCCATTCTTACAGGTATAAGATGGAATCTCAAGTTGTTTTGATATACATTTCTCTGATGACTAAGGAGGTTAAGCATTTCCTTAAGCGTCTTTCAGGTATTTTAGATTCCTCTGTTGAGAGTTCTCTGTTTATGTCCATATATCATTTTTTTTAAATTGGATTATTTGTTCTTTGAGTTCTTTGTATATTTTGGAGATCAGACCTCTTTTGATGTGGGGTTAGGGAAGATCTTTTCCCATTCTGTAGGCTGTTATTTTGTCTTGTTGACTATGGCCTTGGAAAAGGGTTGAAGAGTAGGGGAGAGGCAGGGAGGGGAGCAGAGAAAAATGTAGAGCTCAATAAAAATCAATTTAAAAAAAAGAACTTCAAAAAATGTTGAAAAAAGAAAAAAAATTGAACACTAATCTTACAATACAATTTCCTAATTATTGGCAAGGTCAAGCTAATGTAGTGAAATGTCTTTTGTGTTATCCTTGATTTCTGGTTATTGCCAAGCAGGTAAATACTCATGCTCAAAGTTGTTTGGTGTAGGAGGTTCTTCTGCCTATGTGTTGATTTCCTTGGTTAATAAAGACACTTCCTTGGCCTGTTGATAGGGCAAAACTTAGGCAGGGGGTAAACTGGACTGAATGTTGGGAGGAAGAAGGGCAGAGTCAGGAGATACCATGGATCTGCTGCCAGAGATAGTATGTGCTTTGCTGGTAAGCCACTGCCAAGTGGCGATACACAGATTAATACAAATGGATTAAATTAAGATGTAAGACTTAGCCAATAAGAAGCTACAGCTAATAGACCAAGTAGTGATTTAATTAATACAGTTTCTGTGTGGTTATTTTGGGAGTAAGTTAGCCAGGTGGCCAGGAAGTGGCTCTCTCGTTCCTGTTACAGTTGTTCCTTCTCTTTAAAAATGCCATAACTGCGGACAATCATCAGTACATTTACTGAGAGTTGTTTTGTAGTTCATGTTGCCACTGTCAAATTTGGTACTTTTTTCTTTTATTTGAGATGTCCCAGGACTTATGGATAGCTCTTGCTCACCATCAGTACTTGCATGGAACTTCATGTGTTGTCTCACAACATTCACACTTCATTTAAATGCTCTCCTAAATACTGCTTTATATAAACTGTTTGCCGCCGGGCGGTGGTGGTGCACGACTTTAATCCCAGCACTCAGGAGGCAGAGGCAGGCGGATCTCTGTGAGTTCGAGGCCAGCTTGGTCTACAAGAGCTAGTTCCAAGACAGGAACCAAAAAGCTACAGAGAAACCCTGTCTCGAAAATCCAAAAAAAAAAAAAAAAAAAAAAAAAAAAACTGTTTGCCATTCAACTTTAATGCAACCAAGTCATTAACTTTTTAGAACATTTATGTTTTTATCATAAAAATCAGTATCTTTATGTATTTCCAAGAATAGTCTTATATGCTGAGAGAGAAATAGATGGCAGTAGATAAAGAAATATTCCCTGTCACTACAGGGAGTTATTTTGTGTTATATTCATAAACATGTGAATTTTTATCCTCTGGAATTTAAATGATGTAAAATGTAAACATAGCAATCAGACTTTCACTCTACTTTTATGAAAAAGGGATAGGTCATATATACAAGAAAACAATCATCATGGGTCTGTTTTATTGTTCACATCAATTTGTCTCGATTTTCATGGCTTCAGTGCTTTCTGTACTCTCAACATTCAAGAGAATAATCCTCTAGCACTAAAGTATTTCAAGTTCAATTTAGATATGTAGATTAACAAAGAGTTAAAATTAATTGAAATAGATAGTAGTATATATTAATAAATTAATGTTAAATTTGAAGAGTATTTTGTTTAACAAATGTATGATCTAAACAAGGGACTCATGAAATGATACAGTATGTTGTCTCTAAAAAGAAATTAGTCGAAGAGGAAAGAAAGGTCTACATCACCTCATGTATATGTTGCATTCAAGGGGTCCTGTGTCTGGTTTTGTACTCTTTGTGTTTACCAGTGTTTTTACATGGCTATTGGTATGCAGATTTTTTATACTTTTTAATTGATCCTTCATTTATTGTACCATATAAAATCATCTTTACTCTTTATAAGTTTATTCATAATCAAATAGACTAACATGCCTACTGTAACTTGAACATGAAAAGGTTCACTTAATTTTATTAAAATGTACTTATTACAGCAGGAGTACTGCATACATGACACACAAAGAAACACAGCTTTAAGCTACGACCTGAACTGCACAATGAGAAATTGAATTTCTCTACCTTGTTCTCACTACTGTTCAATAGTCACAGCTTCCAAACCTGTTAAACAGTCCAAAGCAGAACAGGGCTGAATCCCAGGTGAGAATTGAAAATATACTTTCTTACTCTAGTGGTTAAAAACCTTAGTGGTGGAAACAGTTGTTATTTTCTGGCTTGATTTTGTTTTAATTTTTATTAGAGTCTTTTTATTGTGTGTGTGTTCTTGGATTCAGTTTGCTAGTATTTTATTGAGAATTTTTGCATCGATGTTCATGAGTGAGATTGGTCTGTAATTCTCTTTCTAGGTTGAGTCTTTGTGTGGTTTTCATATCAGGGTAACTGTAGCTTCATAAAAAGAGTTTGGCAATGACTCTTCTGTTTCTATTATGTGGAACATATTAAGGAGTATAGGTATTAGCTCTTCTTGGAAGTTCTGGTAATAGTCTGAACTAAATCCATCTGGCCCTGGGCTTTTTTTGGTTGGGAGGTTTTTGATGATAGCCTCTATTTCCTCTCGACTTATAGGTCTATTTAAATTGTTCATCTGGTCTTGATTTAATTTTGGTTTATGTTATTTATCTAAAAAATGTCCATTTCTTTTACATTTTCCAATTTTGTGGAGTACAGGATTTCCTAGTAATACCTAATGATTCTCTGAATTTCCCCAGTGTCTGTGGTTATGTCTCCCGTTTCATTTCTGATTTTGTTAATTTGAGTGTTCTCTCTCTGACTTTTGATTAATTTGGATAGGAGTTTGTCAGTCTTGTTGATTTTCTCGAAGAACCAGCTCTTTGTTTCATTGATTCTTTGGATTGTTTTCTGTGTTTCTATTTTGTTGATTTCAGCCCTCAGTTTGATTATTTCTAATCTTCTACTCCTCCTGGGTGAGTCTGCTTCTTTTTGTATAGAGCTTTCAGGTGTGTTGTTAAGTCTCTAATGTGAGCTTTCTCACTTTCTCTCTCTCTGTGTGTGTGTTTTATTTTTAATGTGGGCATTTAGTGCTATGAACTTTCCTCTTAGCACTGCTTTCATAATGTCCCATAGGTTTGGGTATGTTGTGTCTTCGCTTAAGGAAGACTTTAATTTCTTTCTTTATTTCTTCTTTGATCCAGGGGTGGTTCAGTAGTTCACTATTCAGTTTCCATGAGTTTGTAAGCTTTCTGGGGGTGGTATTGTTATTGAATTCTAACTTTACTCCATGGTGATCTGATAAGACACAGGTGATTACTACAGCTTTTTTTTTTGTATCTGTGGATGTTTGCTTTGTTACCAAGTATGTGATCAATTTTTGAGAAGGTTCCAAGAGGTGCTGAGAAGAAGGTATATTCTTTCTCGTTTGGGCGGAATTTTCTATAGATGTCTTTTAAGTCCATTTGATTCATTACATCTGTTCTCTTATTTCTCTGTTAAGTTTCTGTCTGGTTGACCTGTCCACTGGTGAGAGAGGACTGTTGAAGTCTCCTACTAATTAGTGTATGGGGTTTTATTTAAGATTTGAGTTCTAGTAATGTCTCTTTTACATATGTGGGTACTTTTATATTAGGGGCATAGATATTCAGGATTGAGACTTCATGTTAATGATTTGTTTTTGTTATGAGTATAAAGTGTCCCTCTCCATCTCTTCTAGTTGATTTTAGTTTGAAATAAATTTTGTTAAATATTAGGATAACGACACAGGCTTGTTTCTTTGGTCAAATTGATTGAAAAACCCTTTCCCAACCCTTTAATTTGAGGTAGTGTCTGTCTTTGAGTTTGAGGTGTGTTTCTTGTAAACAGCAGAATGTTGGATCCTGTTTTTGTATCCATTCTTTTAACCTGTACCTTTTTATAGGTGAATTGATTCCATTGATATTAAGTGGTATCAATGACCATTAGTTGTTACCTATGGTTATTTTTTGGTGGTAGTGTTTGTGTGTTTCCCTTCTTTGAGTTGTGATGGTAGAGGGTTATCAGATATCTGTACTATTGTGGGTGTTGTTGGCTTCCATGGGTTGAGGTTTTCCTTCTAGTACTTTCTATAAGGCTGGGTTTGTGGATATGTATTGTTTAAATCTGTTTTTGTCATGGAATATCTTGTTTTCTCCATTGATGGTGAAAGAAAGCATTGCTTGGTATAATAGTCTGGGCTTGCATCCATGATCTTTTAGTGTCTGCAGCACATCTCTCCAAGACCTTCTGGCTTTCATTCTTTCCACTGAAAAGTCAAGTGTAATTCTAATAGGCTTCCCTTTATATGTTACATTACTTGACCTTTTCCCCTTGCAGTTCTTAATATTCTTTTTGTAATCTGTATGTGTTGTGTTTTGATTATTATATAGCGAGGGCTTTATTATTATTTTTTTTTTTTTGGATAAAGTCTATTTGGTGTCCTGTAAGCTTCTTATACCTTCATAGGAATATTCTTCTTTAGGTTGGGAAAGCTTTCTTCTATAATTTTGTTGAATATATTTTCTGGGCCTTTGAGCTGTAATTCTCCTTCTTCTACCCCTATTATTCTTAGGTTTGGCCTTTTCATGGTGTCCCAGATTTCCTGGATGTTTTGTGTTAAGAATTGAGTCTATTTCCTCTATAGTATCTTCAGTACCTGAGGTTCTTTTTTCTATCTCTTGTATACTGTTAGTTATACTTGTCTCTGTAGTTCCTGTTTGTTTACCCAGATTTTCCATATCCAACCATCTTTGGTTTGTGTTTTCTTTATTACCGCTATTTCAGTCTTCAAGTCTTGATCTGTTTTCTTTACCTGTTTGATTGCTTTTTCTTGGTTTTCTTGGGTATCTTTGAGGTATTTATTAATTTCTTCTAACCTTTTGTTTGTCTTCTCTTCCATTTCTGTAAGGGAGTTTTTCACTTCCTGTTTAAGGGTCTCTGTCATTTTCATAAGGTTATGTTTAAAGCAGATTTCTTCTACTTCTTCTGGGTTAGGATGTTCAATTCTTCCTTTTGTGTGTTTGCTGGATTCTGGTGTTACCATGTTGCTTTTCAGGATGTTGGAGGAATTTTTATATTGGTGTCTTTCCATCTCTTTCTTCAAATGAGGTCAGCAGAGTCTTGGTGTCTTGGTCCAATCTTTGCTGTGACTGACTGTGTACTTGGGAGTTTTTCTTGGTCTGCCCTCTCTTAGGTCCCCTCAGCACTGGAGCAGGCTCTCAGATTTCCTCTGCCCTGAAGCAGGTTCTCTTGGGGGATCCAAGGACCTCACAGATGAAGATGCAGGCTTTGAGGTGGGGTGGAATGGGGTAAAGAAAGCCAGCAGCAGGGAATATACCCTCCTGGATGCCCAGAAAAGCTTAGGGAATTGGAGGGGGTCTGAATTCAGTCCTCCGAGACTGTCCCAGAGATTGAACGTCAGGCTGTCTGTCCATGTGGTCACTTACTCACCTCTCCAGATCCCGTCGACACAGGAGCAGGGTCTTGCCTAGAGAGAGTCTCACTTCATAGCCTAGAGTGGCTTCCCACTTGAGATCCTCTGTCTTCATTTCATGAATGTTGACAAAACAAGTTAGTGAGAAAGGATGAAAAGATCTCAATAAGTAATAATATCTAAATGTCACCCTAACTTAGAAATTCTCTTATAATTACACCAATGATTATTATTTATTGAGATACACATTGTTGTAATTAATAATGTATAGTCAAAAGTTATCTGCAATTGGTCTGTTAGAAGGTATACCATATGATCTCATTAAACCACTCTTAGAGATGTATTTGGAGCCCTTCAGCAAGGGCTTAAAAGGCTTTTTAGTCTATGCTATAAGAGAAATAGAATTTTATGGAAGCAACTAAACTAACCTTATTTATAAAATCTTATTTATAAAAACATTTTGTTCGGAAATGGCTTCAAATAAGATTTAAGATGTCTAATAGTCATTGTTTTCTGTCTTACCCCTGAGCCTCTACCACATATATTTCTATAGTGATTTACCTTTGTTTGTTTCTACATTTTTTTCTTTCCTTAAAATTTATTTTCTACAGTAGAATTAAGTGTACTACTTATTCTAAGAAACCTTTTCTTATTATATGGAGCATATGTCTGAAGAAATTAGGAAAACACAGAAGTATTATCATCAAAGTTCTTGAAAAGGGTCATGGAAATAAGATTAAAGTAAATTTCTCAGGGAGCAAAGTCAGTAATCAAGATGTCAGACCCCCCCCCACACACACACTTTGGCCTTATTTTTTTTTAAAGCTTTTTCATTTGATAATAGCTATGTTAATGAAAAACAAAAGGAAATATGTAGTATCAGTTTTAAAAAATACATTTTATTTATGCTAATGTGATCCCAACGTATTTCAACATAGAATCAATTGTAAATTAGCTGATGATAAATTTTAGATGCTTATGCTTTTACATTGTATCTCTAAAGTCTGATGATTATTTGATACGTCCAATACATCCCAATTTGGAAGCACAAATTAGAAAGTTTGAGCTTTGAATCCTAGTTCAATTTCATCAAAAATGTATGAGGTCTTGATTCTGGGTTCACAATGCAAAAAGGAAGCTAATTTTCCCCCTCCCATCTATAAAGTATGTCTTGAGTTGTGTTCTGTGCCAATGTATTGAATCTATTTCAGTTTTTCAACTCAATTTATTAAATTGAAATTTTGGGTTATAGTGACCACAGTACAAGTGCTTAATAGCTCCCTTCTACAGTTGGCTATAAAGGGCTATAAAAGTAGTTCCTTTGATTTTACTTATATTTGTCATATACTTTTTCCTATTTTACTAGTGAATCTTGGTTTTAAAGGATTATTTTAGAGTTAGCCAAACTATAAGCTCAGAGTATAAGGGGCAATGTTCTAGTTATTTTTTGTAATAAAATGTGGACCAAAACTAACTCAGAAAAGAATGTGTTTCTTTCACCTTTCACTTTTATATTCCAACACTGAGAGAAGCCAGGTCTAAATTGAAGGGTAGGAAACTGAAAGAAGAAATTGAAGCAGAAACCATGAAGGAATGTTGATCATTGGCTTGCATTTCATGGTTTTAAAATTTTCTTACTTATGCATTCTCAGACCACTTGAAGAGGGGTGGCACTAGCCTCAGTGGGCTAAACATTCCACTATCAATAATTAATTAAGAAAATACCTCCCTCCAACACGCAGGTATATCTATAGACCAATGTGATAGGGACAATTTATAAATTAAGGTTATCTATTTCTAAGTTATACCATTTGTATCAAGCTGACAAAACTGACCAGCAGAAGTGACCCCTTGTCAACTGGACACATCAAAATTAAATTATTTATTTTCTGGTAGCTCCTGAAAAACTTAAATTTCAAAATATAAAACCAAGTATAATTTTTAAGTCTCGAACAGTCTTTAAAATGTTTAATACTTTCAAAGTCCATGTTTTTTTGTTTTTTGTTTTTGTTTTTTTTTTGAAAATTCAGTCTCATAATTCTGGATTGCTTTAAAAATCCAAAGAAAATCATATACTTTTTCATTCTAAGAGGGAAGAAGCATTGAACAGCTACAAATCAAAACAAGACCAAAATTCAGCACTAAAAAACTTCTTGTGAAACAATTAGGACTCATTCACAATCATCTGGGCTCCAAAAGGCAGAGCATTGGTAACCCCATCTCTCTCGCTCTTCCATATACAAATACATCCCTTGTCTGGTAATCTCAGGCCTGTTCCACTACACATTTTTTGCTGTCCTTTTTGGTTGTCCCTACGTTCCAGCATTCTTAATATGCTGAGGATTTCTCAATGACTGGAGCTACACATTCACCAATGCCCTCTCATCCTATCACAAAGCAAAGTTAAACATCTTTCCTTGACCTCTTCAACACTGCAGTTAATTCTGCCTTAATCAGTACTTTGTGGGGGACACTTATCAATTACCAAATTCGGCTGCACACTTGAGAAGCAACCTTGGCCCCCTCTCATGAGATGATCCCAAGGAAATACTTCCCAAGTTTCCCCTCAGTAACATTGTTCTCTTCTTCACCACAGCTAATTTCTCAGTCTTAGCTAGTAAACATCAATTTTATAGTAAAACAATGTTTTCACTTTAGTCTCATTGGTCTTTTGTTAATAACAAAACTAACTGAGCAAAAACATCTTAATCCAATGTCACATAAATGGCCCCAACAGAGTCATTGAGAGTCCCCCAGTCTTCTCTGGAAAACTTGCCAGCCAGTTCTCCCTTACCTGCAGTACTCTCAGCATCATCTTCTCATGTTCCAACCGTGGCCAGTGAGCTCTAAGCACTCAATGACTTTTCTAGCCTAAGGCTCCTAATTTCTGCCATCACCCTCCCAAAAGGCAATATGGTCAGATTCATTATAAAAATGCTCTAATTTTTGGTAACAATTTCTGTCATGGTTACACTGGCCAAAACAAACTTGGGGAAGATAGATATTTATTACAGCTTAAAGTATATAGTCTATTATTTAGGGACACCAAGTAGGTGTCTGGAAGTCAAGTCAAGAACCAGGAGGCAGGAGCTGTACCAGTAGACCATGATGGAATGCTGCTTACTGACTTTCTTTACATCCTTTGCTAAGTTTGCTTTCTTAAACACTTGCTCAGTGTGGACAACGCGAGAGCCACCATGGACTGGACCCTCCACATATTAATCATTTACCAAGAAATTGCATTAAAGACAAATACGTGGGTTTATGTCAAGTGAACAAAATTTAACCCGATCACCATCTTATAGTGGTTTAGTATAATTTCTCTCTGTTTTTGAACCATAAAACATATGCATGTTACAATTCTGATTGTCCCTATCAAAAAATTCAAAAGTTTAATGAGTGTATTAACACTAACAAAATAGGCTTGGTTTCACATGACTTTGCCCAGCTCTATGCTAAGATGCTTTAACATGTTCAAGGAATATTAAATTATACTATCCCCATAAGTTATAGGTTAGATGTCTTAAACGTGTTTTATATATACAGTGTTATCTTGATGAACTTACCAGCATGGAATTCCACTATGAAAACATGGAGTCTACATAAAGAATAAATTCTTGTCATTTATATTGTCAAAATATGTAGTCTTTGTTAAACAACATTTGAAAACATCCCACTAAAAAGCAATGTATATGATACTACAGCTGGCTTACAAGTGTGTCAATCATAAAGCAATATGTGATGATCAATTTTATGAATTACCATGACTGGGCTATAGGATGCCCAGAGAACTGATTATGTTATTTCTAGACAAGTGTGGATTATACTAAAAGAGATTAGGATTTGAATTGATTTGAATTGGTGCACTGAATAAACCAGAGGGGCCTCTGAATTGCTGAAAGGCATCTTCTTTAAAGTGAAGGCCTGCATAGAATTCATTTTCTACCTGCGTGACTGGTTAAAGTGAGACAATGATTTCCTCCTTCATTTCGTGTTTATAGTTTTGAACCTTGTACACATAAATTAATATTTGTAAAATTGAATTTGGATCTTAAGATTTTGAGCTATGTTAACCATACTGTGGTTTGAATGTAAAATGTTTCCCATGGACTTCCGTGTTTGAATACTTGGCCCTCAAGTATTGTTGGTTCTGTTCTGGAAAGTTGTGGAACCTTCAGAAGGTAAATTCTCACTGAAGGAACTGGATTATTGGGTGTGGGCTTTAGTGGTCCGTAGCATGGCCTTGTTTCCTTTCATCATATTCTCTTTGAGTATAGATGGAAAATCACCAGCCACCTTGCACTCTTGCCATCAGGCCTTCCTCATCATGATGGGCGGAATCTCCTCTTAAACCATAAGTAGAAATAATCCCCATCCCATTTAAGTTTATGCTCATCACGTATTTGGTAAGAGCAGTAACTAATACAATGACCCTTTTCTAAATGCAAGTATATATTGAATTTCTGTAGTCTACACATTCTTTTCTCTAGAGTACATATTATCTATTTTGATATAATTACTTATACAATTGTATTTGTTTATTTGTTACAAAATTATTTGATTGGATGATGTTCCATCAAAAATAATTAGAGTTTTAGCTAAATATATTTATATATTCATGCAGCATTTATTGAGGCTGGGCCAAACAGATACCGGTAGAGAATTGGCTGTACATCATGATCACATGAGTTCTATGGCAGAATAACATGAGCCAATGCAATGAATGTGTACACATAAGGAGAAAAGAATTTGACTATGAATGCAAATTTTTTCTTCCTAGAAATCTGAGCCCATGGCTTATTGTGCACTCTGGCTATTTTTGTCGCTGATTAAGTCAATTCAAGGGATTATTCTGAGACAGATAAAATTCTGTTTGCACTGCCTGCACCTATTCAATAAATGTCCAGTCCAGACAGATGCATTACAAAGCCAAGACGTGTCATGTCAACAGCTTTCGCAGGGGCTGATGGATGTTGCCATGTGAACAACACTCTGGCAAAGGTGTGCTTGGCTAAGGAAAGTGGCCATTCTTGGTGAGTAAGAAATCAAGCCTACTGACACATTTTGGAGCTAACCCTAAATAAGACTCCTGGAGAGATCCTGTGCTGCTAAATGTATTGTTAACGGGTGCCAATATGTGTTTGATAAATTTGAGGGTTATTTCAGAATACATCTATACAGATGGCCTGCACTTCCTAGCTGCTTTCATGATTTAGTTACAAGTATTTTAAATTCCAGCTGTCATCCCATGAACACTGACCATGAATGTTAAAAATCCATAAGCACATTGCCGGAGGCAAAATTTGCTAGGGTCACCCTGTTAAGCGGTGATATGACTCAGCTGACCTCTAGTTCTGGGTTACTTAAAGGTACCAAAAGATATTTCAGAGAGAAGGTGACTTTACCCATTTTAGGGCACTGCCAGGGCTACACATAAATTTTCTTTTAAATCAAGGACTTCTAGAAAGTGAATCAATAGAACATTTTGATATTGCTACTAAAACAAAACCACATTTATCCTTTATATTTGCATAGGACTTTTGAGTATCACAAAATAAAAATGCATGGGTCACTCTGTATGCATCATTTTTTTTTGCCACTTATCATGGCTAAAAGTAAATAGTTTGGATTCCAGAATTTGTTTTCTGTTACCTAATATGTGATAGTAGCTGTTTACCTGTTTATCCTTAAGATCAATCATCCTAAACAAAACAAACATCCTTTGTTTGGTTATGAAATTAAGTGATAGGGAGAGAATTGGGAACATGAAATCACAGCTCAAAAATGACTAGTTGTGATTTCTTATCTTGCAGACCCCAGCTCCTAAAACTAACAAAATTGTAGTGAAAGGAATAGTTTTGTAGTTAATCTTTAAAGAAACTAGGAAAGAGCTGATTCCATTTTTGCCTTTCTCATCCAGACATTCCTACTTACCAGGTAAAAAGCAAAATACATTGGCAGCTGGTTGTTGGTCACTGATATTGGTTAACTGTTGGTCTTCATGTAATCACTAGGAGATTAGCTAATATTTGTTTGTACTTTTAAAAAATAATATCCAAATCTAGTGTTAAATATGAATCTGTGATATTTGTTGATTCTTTAGTAATTACTGATTCTTGGTGTCAAAGAACACATGGGAAATATATTTCTTCTAAATAAAATCTTAATATCATGATTATGTATTATCAGTATCGTAAAAGTAAGAAAAAGGGACACATTACTAACATTACTAGTTATGTATTCTCTCTACATCCCGATAATATCTGGAAAAGAGAATAAACTACCATACAATTCCATTGGGAAAATAATAGGAGAAAGAAGCAGTCAAAAAGCTGATGGGAATAAGATGACAATGTTCCTAATGTCAATTACGTACCAGTAAGAGCCCTCATTTAGAATGGTGGGTACAGACTGTTCCTGTTCTTATTGAATGTTGTCAACCACAACTATCTTCTGACTATTTAAAACTAAGTCTGAGTCAATAACCATAACCTGCTCTCTGAAATCCAGTGTGTTGTTTCTCTTTGCTACATAATCTTTATTATTTGTAAGCCCTTTTATACACCAAGAGGGCATTGCAATACTCTAGAGAGATTAAGAAAAGGTGTCTTCTACAATGGTCAGTACAGAGTAAGTAAGTACTGGGTAAAATGTTGAGAATATTCTACATTCAAAATATATGAATATTCTATAAGATTCTATTTCACATGCAGTGAAACTTTAACAGAACATGCTCTCAAAAAGAGGTAGATAATTCATCTGTGCAATACTAGTAAGGATGCAAATTGAAGTTATCAAATCCTGTGGAAACAGGGCTATTTTAGTCACGAAACCTCTGAAGATGAGAACACTGACATTTTCAGGAAATCACATTTATTGCATTTTATTTTCTAGATAGTGTATCTGTAAATAACATTTCAACCGTGACATGTCAGAACAGAGTCAGAATAACTTGCAGAGGTTTATTATATTCAATATCTGGCTTGTAGTTAACATTGTTCATTCTTGCTTACCCTCGGGTACTATTCCACACCTCTTTAGACAGTTGCACATTTAATCTTTAAATAACCCATGTAAAATAGTTAAATTTTATGATCTAATTTTACAAATTAGGAAACTGAAGCACAATGGGTGATATAAATTAGCTTCTGTGAGTCACAAATTACAGTTATAGTGTCTTAAAATGCCATACAATTAATTCATGATTCTCACTTTTAGCTAATTAGGTTGAGTTCATTGAAAAGTATGTTCTAAATGGTGTCTTAGTGATATTCCTTTTTGTTGTGATAAAATCCTCTGATAACAGCAACTTAAGGGAGAAAGGGTTTGTTTCACAATTGTACTACATCATGGAAGTGTGACAGCAGCAAGACGTTGAGCACACTGGTCACCCTTTGCCCAAATCAGGAGCAGACAGTCGTGGATTACACACACAAGCTAGCACTTAGCTTGCTCTTTGCACTCATAAACAATCCAGCATCTTCTGTCCTGGGAAAGTCTTCCAACTCCAATTGATATAATCAATATAATCCAGAGCAGACATGCTTTGAACACCCTAATATCGTCAATCACTCAATAAACTTCCTTCCCAGAAGTTGTGTCAAGTTGATAGTAAAATCTAGCCATCACACTTGGCTTTCTTTATCCTTTTATTTTTCTTTTTTATTATTAAAATATATTAGTTCTATGGATAATGTGCATCATTGTGGCATATTGTGTTTCTTCTTTGGACAATTTTTTAGCCCATTTTGCTACTTATTGACTGGATTATTTGTTCTCAAATACATATTCATAGAGTTTTCATATATGCTGGATCTAAGTTATTTGTTGATACATAGCTGGGAAATTTTTTCTTCCATTATGTAGTCTGTGTATTTACTTTCTTACCTGTTTCTTTTGCTGTTAATGTTACCTTTATAAACTTGGAATTATTTATTCAACAAACAGATATGGTTGGTATTTAAATATAGGTATTATAATTTTGAAGTAGATGTTTATTTATAATAAAATGCTATTACTTTACCCCAAGGAAAACTGTATTTCAATAAAAAAATGTAATAAACCAAGAGCAATGTTAAAAGAAACCAATCACAAAGGAGGATCTTTAAATGAATAAAACATTAAAAATTTTCAATCGGATTGTGGTGACATGCACCCTTAATCCCATCACTCAGGAGCCAGAGTCAGGTGGATATCTATGAGTCCAAGGCCATCCTGGTCTACAAGAGCTAGTTCCAGGACATGTAAAACTGTTACACAGAAAATCCCTGTCTCAAAAAATAAAAAAAAATCAAAAAAACCAAACAAACAAATAAACAAACCAAAAACCTAAAAGAAAAAATGTTTAATCTTTTTTGTGTGTTGTACAGGTGAGGGTAGGAGGTAAAAGAGTTGAAAAAGCTTAACATTCTTTTTAGAACATTTGCCATTCTAAAGAAAAACATAAATTGGGTACAATAAGACTGTATCTTTTTCAGAAAACAAAGCTTAATTTTTGAATCATATTTCTGAGTTTTTCTTTATTATTTTTCCATATTTCTTTTTTTCCCCTTGGTTTTTTGAGACAGAGTTTCTCTTTAGCTTTGGAGTCAGTCCTGGAACTCACTCTATAGACCAGGCTGGTTGAACTCACAGAGATCAGCTCTGCCTGCCCCCCCTCCCTCGAGTGCTAGGATTAATGACGTGCATCATAGCTGCCTGGTTTGTTTGAACATTTCTTAATTAGGTATATATCTACATTGATATTTCCAATTCACAAGGGTTCAAGTACAGAAAATTAAGAAATCAGAGCAAACATGATAATTTTTTTTTTTTTTTTTTAGGGTTGAGAGTACTTTATTCACCCTGAATTGAATACAATGATATCTACTGTATATTTTGCCATGCAGTTATGTTATTTGGAATTATGATTTGATATAGATATTATGCCACTTGAAGACAATCCCTAACTCTGAATATAGATAATTTAATAATGTTTTTATAAAAGAGATGATAATTTTAACAAAGTAAAATAACATATTTTCATTGTCTCCAACTTTATGAATAGAAAAAACTAGTTATTTAAACATTTTTCCCATTATGATTTTGTTTCTCCCCAATAAATAGTTTGCTCAAATGCAACAAATTAGGTACAGTGTCATTTGTCAATCCTGTTATTTTCTGAGATATTAAAATATTTTCCAGGATGTAGCAGCAGGCTGCTTGTTCATCCTGGCCAACCAGAACCAAAATAACCACACAGAATCTATATTATTTAAAACACTGCTTGGCCCATTGTCTCTAGCTTCTTATTGGCTAACTCTTACATCTTAATTTAACCCATTTCTAGTAATCTGTATATCGCCAGGTGGCTATGACTTACTGGCAAGATTCTAACTGGCATCTGTCCCAGGCGGAGCTACATGGTGTCTCTCCGACTCTGCCCTTCTTTTTTCCAGCATTTAGCTTAGTTTTCTCTGCCTAGCTCTGTTCCCATATAGCTCTGTTATAGGCCCAAAGCAGTTCTTTTATTTATCAGTAGTATTCACGCATACAGAGAGAAACCCCACATCACCAGGAAGTCTTTACACACACCTATTCCTTAGTGTATTTGCCTAGCAGTTTCAAAGTTCTAGGTTGTACACATAAGCAATTTTATCCATTTCCAGTTTATTTTTTGGAAAGTGTAGTGAGTCACTGAGACAGTTTTCCATACTTGTAAATGTGGGCATTTAGATCTTAAGTACTATTTTTTAAAGAGACTGTTTTTTTCAACGTATAAAGGACTACAATGGTGGTTATTTAATATTCTATAATATTCTATTCCTGTGCACATTACATCAAGTCAAGACTCCAGGTCAATGGATTAATACATGCACACTGGTGCTTATATTCCTTTCTCTACTCATATACAGTCCAGACCCATTGCCCAGGAGATGGAGTCACTGCTGTGGAACTCCTTTGGCCAATAGCCTTTAAGAAACTAGCCCACTTGGGCAAGAACTCATATTATAAATGCTGCTGAAACGTGTGTGTTAGTTCTCTTGCTTCCAGCTCTCACTTCTGTTCCTTTTCTCCATTCATGTAGAGGACTGTGATCTAGGACAGTGATCTGTGAGTCTCCCCTAAATATACAAACCTTTAATATACATAATTTTGAACTAGTGTGGGTTTATTTGTATCTTCTACCATCAAGTCATCTCAGTGACTAAGTCTCATTTCAGTTGGCAAAGTAAAGTACAATCTCCCATAGACATAGCAATAAGTCAACCTATTCTAAACAATTCCTCAATGAGATTCCAATGACAGGTGACTTTAGCGTTTTTAGTAAAATTTATATTTTGTTATTATTTTGTAACATTTAGAAATAAAATATTAAGATACTTATAGCTTTAAATTTTATACTCTGGCTAGTTGTTTGAGGTCTTTTGTTTCTATGGTATGATTGCTTTTTATTCTAGTTCTGAAGAAGCCGTTGTAATTTTGATGTGGTTACATTGACTTTATAGACCACTTGTGGTAATATAAATATTTTAACAATACTGCCATTACCATTCTGTGGATACTGAACCTCATTCTGCATTATAATGTCTTTTTAAATTTCTTTTTCAGTATTTTGTAACTTTTATTTAGATATCCTCTACCTTTGTAGCTAGCTTTATGACTTATAGTTTAAAGCATAAATTGTGATCCTTTTCATCTAGGGTTCAGTAGATCTAAGTCGAGATAATAGTAATGACTAGGTCTGATTTCTTTCAGCATCCATCAGACAATTCTGGACTTGTTAAGGTACCAGGACTGGATGGATAAGAACAGCAGATGTGGACAAGGCCAAAATTAGGAATTGATACAACTCAAAGTATATCACATTTCCTTATTAAAGCAAGTCAAACTATCATTCCATAAACATTAATCTGTATACTTTACACTCAAGTGAAAGGGATACAGTGAAATTGAAATGGAATGTAATAATGGTTCTCATATTTTCCAGGCAAGACTCATAAATAAATAAATAATAAATAAGTAAATAAATAAATAAATGAAAATGGATGTGATGACAGGAAGATTCCACATTTATTTCATTTTTTTCGTGTTTTTGTCCATTCCACTCTTTCCAAGTTTTAGTGAAAAAAATATTTGACTCAATGTTATAATTATTCTTCTAGAAGATTCTTTGTTTGTGACTATCTTTAAGTGGTAGCAATAGGCTCTTTTATATCTCTGAGTTAATGAATTCTTTTAAAGCTTTTCCTTTATGTGATGATGTTCAAAGAAAGGGATGGAAGAAAAGAACATTATTCTGCATACTTATTATGTCTAATAACTTAGTTAACTTTTTAAAAATGTCTTGTCTTCTTACACCAAGTGGAGCAACATTACTTCATGCTGTCCTTGTTTTTCTCTAATATTAGCATTACGAAGCAACTACTTAATGAGGTTTTTATACAAGTCAGACATTTTTCTGTGAGAAAAAAGGCATATGCTAATTTACTCTGGAACAAACATAACAAAATTAATACACACATGTGTTCTGAGAAACTTAAATAAAGCCTTGTGAGAAAACTCTCAGAATTGCCTTTAGATAATTGTTTGAAATTTGTAGGTATTATTCATAGGTACAAAATGTTACGTATACAATAGGACCCAAGGATTGCTACATTGGAAAATGTTAAATGTTTGTATTCTGAAGAAAGAGCAATTTCAATAATTCACTAGATTGTGTTTTAACTACCCATATGTGAAAATATAAAGGCAGCACAGATGGGAGAATTGTGGTCAATTAGAGATTTATAAATGAAACACACAGTTGGATGTGATGTCTTAGGATGAAGAAATGTTGAACATAATTCTAGATATTTCCTTGTTCACACATCAAATATTCAGGCATAAATAAATTTCACTTGTGAATACCCTTTATAAGCTAAATATAAAGGTAGCAGGAGAGAAGTGCTATTGTAGAAACCAGCACACAGAATGTTTCTGTGTCAAGTGGCTCATTGCAGCAGCAGCAGCATACTTAAGGCAACCTGGTACCAAAAAGTTGGGTGTGGTGGCTTATACCTACAATTCCAGCATCTGTGATGCTTAAGAGGGAGGAGTACATTAAATTCAAGGCCAACATGTATTGCATAGTGAATTCTAGTCTAGCCTGGTTTATATAATCAGACTCAGTTTCAGAAAGTATCTCTTGAAAAGACATAAATATGAAAATTCAATTTATAAATAAGTTTGTAACCTATGGTTTTATGGCTATTATTAAAATATTTATAGGCTAAAGATTTATACCTGATTTGATTTAATAGTACATTGAAAACATTTTCAGTTTCATTAAATGTTGTAAAAACACATTTCACTATTCTTGTATACCATATTATGATACTTTGTTTTCATACATCATTTAACCATGTTCCTAATATTTATCATTTGGAAAAGTTTGACTTAAAGGCAAGTATTTTTTGAATTTGTTAATTGAGGTTGATAGCACCTGGTTACTCTTGGAATGTGAACTGTATGCAAGTAGAGGAAGTGAGCTGAGTGCAATTATAATTTACCATATCACTCTATAAAAATGACTTATGAATAGGAGTTCCCTCATCAGGTTGCTTCCTGTTAAAAAGGATGGCAGACCTCTCATAACATCACTGACAAGATGCTTCAACTCTTTAACCATTCTTGGGGCAGGCTGTGTTGAGATAATCATTTGTACACCATGTAAAGATGTGTCTCTGTTTAACTTCACCTTCATAAGACAACTTCTGACTGGTTTAATACAGAGTTGAACAGCCAATAGCTAAGCAAGTGAGGATAGGTGGGACTTCTAGGCAGAGATAGGAAATCAGAGAAAGAATTATCAGCCAGATGCAGAGGAAGTCAGGTATTGAGGAGAGGTAATATACTATATAGCAGAACATAAATTATTACGGATGGGTTAATGTAAGTTTTAAGAGCTACCTGGGAATGAGCCTAATCTGAGGTCAAGGTTTTATGATTAATAAAAAGTCTCCATATCATTATTTGGTAGCTGACATGCAAAGAAAGACCAGATAAAAGGCTGAATTCCTCTATACCCTCCCTTTGCAAACTTCTTTTTATTAAAATTTCTTTTATTGAAGTTGATTTTTTTCATACATATATTTGATTATGTTTTCTCCTTTCCATATTCTTCCCAGTTACTTCTGACATCTTGTCTATCTGGACTCATACACTCTGTCTCTACTTTGAAAACAAACAATAAGGCAAATCAAAGATAAACAAATCAAAATATGACAAACAACTAAGCTAGAAAAAAATAATCAAAGATAAATCATAAGAAATTCATACAGAAGCCAAGCAGCAGTGACACACTCCTTTAATCCCAGCACTTGGGAGGCAGAGGCAGGCAGATCTCTGTGAGTTCAAGGGCAGCCTGGTCTACAAGAACTAGTTCCAGGTTAGTCTCCAAAGCTACACAGAGAAACCCTGTTTTTTCAACCCTCCCCCAAAAGAAGAAAAGCAGTAAAAAGAAATGCATACAGACACAGAGACAGAGACACCACTCATGCATATCCAATTTCATATAAACCATAATCCAGAAGGAATAATATATACATGAAATTCCCCTATAAAGGAAAAATAAAATAAATACCTTAACATAACATTTTGAGAAAAGAGCCTCCAAACATGTGGTTGAGTTCATCTTGTGTTGGCCATCTACTGTTGAGTGTGGGGCCTGTCCTTAAAGTGTGGGTTGTTTCCCCAGTAAGGCTCCCTTGGAGAAAACTAATTTTTCATTTGAAAGTATATATGAATTTGAGATAGCTTCTGAATTATAGATAGGGGCATTTGTCCACTTCTACTTTCTGTTCTAGGACCCCGTCTGGTACAGAACTGTACCAACCCTGTGCATGCTGCTGCAGTCTCTGTAATTCCATATGTATTCTGTCCTTGTTGCAACTAGAAGGGCTTGTGTTGTAATATGAGCGGCGGGGCTGCGCCCCCGGCACTCGGCTGCCCGCATGGCTTATGCCCCAAAATAATTCCATGGAAACTGTATTCTTTTAATCACTGCCTGGCCCATTAGTTCCAGCCTCTTATTGGCTAGCTCTTACATATTGATCTAACCCATTTTTAATATTTTGTGTAGTACTACGAGCTGGCTTACCAGGAAAGATCTTAACCTGCGTCTGTCTGGAGTGGGAGAATCATGGTGACTCACTGACTCGGCTTCTTTCTCCCAACATTCTCTTCTGTTTACTCTACCCACCTAAGGGTTGGCCTATCAAATGGGCCTAGGCAGTTTTTTTATTAACCAATGAAAGCAACAGATTAATACAAGACCCACCTCCATCAGGCTTGTTTCCCTCATGTCCTTCATCCCCTCAGGATTTTACATTTTTTCTATTGTCTCTTTCTCAGGGTTTCCTAAGCCCTAAGGGGAGGGATTGGTTGGAGACATCTCTTTTAAAGTTAAGTGTTCAAATATCTTTCATTCTCTGCTTATTGTCTGCCTGTGAGTCTATGTATTCTTTTGCTTCAAGAAGAAGCTTCACTGATGATGGTTGAGCAAGGCACAGATATATGAACACAACAGATTCTCTGTTGGGAGTAATTTTATTGCTGCATTCTTCTATCAGAACAGTACTATTTGGTTTTCCCCTAGGCCCCTGGCCTATCTGGTCTCCAATTCTTTGCCATGCAAGGCAGCATTGAAGATATGGATTCCATATCATGGAGTCTTAACTCTAATGAGATATTGATTGACTATTCCCACAAGCTTTGTGTATATCATTGTGCTAGCATATCTTGAAGCCACTCAAGTAATTTGAAGGATTTGTGGATGGGTTGATGTTTATGTTTTTCTTCTGGTAACATGCAAAGTACCTTCCTGTACCAAAGACGCTAGAACATAGGAATGAAGGATCTATGTAGGTATTAACTTTATATTCAAAGATTGTGCAGGTGTTGTCTTCAGCAATAGGGCCTTCCCTTTAGTTTTTGGAAAGCAACCAATAATCTTGGCAGTATCCTAGGTTGTTTAGGGGCTCCCATGAATCTCTTTGGCCATAGAGCTATATTAAATATTACTCAGTCTGAGTACTGGAATTGTATTAAAGTTGCTCTCCCTTAGTGGCTGCATAAGTTGCATTCTCACCAGCAGTAGAAGAGTGTTCCCCTTACTCTACATCTTTACCATCATGAGTTGTTGTATGGTTTATTGATCTTAGTCATTCTGACTGGAATAGGATGGAAAAAAAACCTCTAAATAGTTTCGATTTGCTTTTCCGCACTGCTGAAAAAAGATGTTGACCTTATCTTTAAGTGCTTCTCAGCCATTTGAGTTTCCTCTATTAAGAATTCTCCGTTTAAATATGAGCCCAATTTTTAATTGGATTATTTCCTTGATAGCTAGTGTTTTGATCTCTTTATATATTTTGGATGTTAGCCTCCTCTTAGTTGTATAGTAACTAAAAATCTTTTCCCATTTTCTAGGCTGCTGCTCAGTCTGAATGATGGTGTACTTTGCCTTACAGAAGCCTTTTTCATTCATGAGATTCCATTTATTAATCATTCTTTTTAATGCCCGTGAGATGGTTCAGGGATTAAAAGGCTAGGCTCACAACCAAAAATATGACTTCTTTCTCTTTTTTTCTGGCAGTAACTGAAAACGAAAGTATGTGACCTTTATACTTTCCCTTCCAAGTCAACCTGTTTCAGGAAAATGCATTCCTTCACAGGCGCTTAGATGTTGAATTACAAAGGCTATCAGAAGATCAAAAGGAACATTTCCAATTTTCTCCATAACTTGCTACCCAGTGACCTTGACTAACTTACAGTTAATAGAGACAGCCATTTTTATTGTTCCTTTCAATCCTCCAAATACTTTCCTTGCATCACATTCTTTTCTTACAGTCACACTGAAAAACCTCTAAAAAAAAAAAAGGTGTATTTTACCAGCAAATAGACTGAAATCTATGTCTAAGTGGAGACTTAATATTCTTGTAGGGTGGTTCAATCAACTGTATAAGGAATCAACTCATGGAAGGCAAAGTCTGAAGAGATAAGAGGTATAATTATTATTTTAATAAAACACTATCTTTTTTCCCCCAGAAATCCTACCCCATACTGCTGTTTTTGGAGCTTCAACCTTGTGCTTCCTAAGTCAGAAAGTACAATTTTTCTTCCTTCTCCCTCTTTTCTAAGTGTGCTTTCCCCAGCACTTCAGAATTCCTTATGCTTTTCTCTGAAGCCATTCTGCTCTTTTGTCATGCTTCCGCTTGTCTGCAGCACAGTGACCTCTGTTGCTGAGCATGCTTGCTTACCTCCAATGACAGTGTTTTTGCTCTTCCTCATCTACATTGTTCTATCTGGAGAACTGTGGAGATTTCCAGATTGTCTTCCCTGTTTTTCTTTCCTTAAACTTGAATATAATTGTCCTCCAGCCTTTGTTTCTGTTTTTAAGTCTAGTTATTTGTGACAAAAATCAATGAGAAGGGACCTCAGTTTCCTTGGTAAAATTTGTTGCACCCTTGGTGAGATATCCTCTATTTTCTGCTAACACTTTGGTGATAACAAAACTTTAATAAACTGTGCAGGATTAGAGAGCAGGAAAGCATTTTCTTTCTTTTTTATGAGGACCTCATACACAGAAATGGTATAAATGGTAACGTTCTTATATAACATTCTTAGTAAGTACTTATGATATAGTAGTATCAAATACAAATCTTTTGGTTAAAATATTGAGTTTTATGCAGGTTGTTGCATATATCTATATGTCAAGGGAAATTGACAAAATCTCCTGAGTAAATTGGGAGCATGTGGGGAGGGTGGGGAGTGAGGAGGGGAGAAAGGGAGTGGAGTAGAGAACATGAAGGATCCTGAAGGTAGAGTTGGAAGAAGGACAGAGAGGGAGAGCAAAGAAAGGGATATTTTGATTGAGGGATCCTGGTACTAGGGAAATTCCCAGGCATACACAAGGATGACACCAGCTAAAAATCTAAGCAATACTGGAGAACATTTCTTCACTGCCATTCCTCTATAATCAGATTGGTGACTACCTTAATTGTCATCATAGCACCTACATCCAGTAACTGATGGAAACAGATGCAGAGATCCACAGCTAAGCACTGGGCCAAGCTCCTGGAATCCAGTCGTAGAGAGGGTGGAGCAATAATATGGGCAAAGGGTTCAAGACCATGATGGAAAAACACACAGAAACAGTTGACCTGAGCAAGTGGGAGCTCACAAGTGGGTGTGTCAGACTCCAGAGTGACAGCTGGGAAACATGAACCAGGCTATATGAATGTGGTGACAGTTGTATGGACTGGGAAATCTGTGGGGCCACAAGCAGTGGAACCAGTATATATCCCTAGTGAAGGATTTGAATTTTTGAAGCCCATTCCCTATGGAGGGATATCTTGCTCAGCCTAGATACAGGAGGAAAACTGTGGTCCTGCCTCAAGTGATGTGACAGACTTTGTTGACTCTCCATGCTAGGCTTCACCCTCTCTGATGAGTGGATGGAGGACATGGTCGGCAAGGGAGAGGGAACTGGGATTGGTATGTAAAATAAGATTGTTTAAAAAATAAAAATAAAATTAAAAATTAGAGTATTATGCATACTACCAAGCTGCACATATCTATAGGTCAAGATTTAGGATATAGTAAGAAATTATGCTGGCCCAGTAAGGAATTATTTTGTTCTAGCAAAGCAGCAATCGTAGCTGTTCATGACCTCTAATATTCATGGCCTCACTATACTAGCAAGAAATTCAGTAACAAGTAGAAGAAGGATACAGAAAACAATGCTGATTAAGCCAATTGCAAGTACATGAGTTTTTATTTTCAGGTTACCAAGAGTAGGCTCATGCTTCCAGTTTGCTGGTGCTGAAGCTCACAGATGAAGCATTTATGAAGGCAAAAATCACAAAACCACAATTCACACCAATATCAGATGAGGGTCAGTGTAACCTTGAAACACTTGGTCCTGGAAGAGCATAGTAATTATTTCAGACCTAACGTCACAATTATTTTTGTTTTATACCTCCTTCAGTTATTTTAGCTTAATGAGTTTCTATAACACATTTGGGCCACAGTAAAGGCCAAGACAGTCTCAAAAGTGTTGCCAGTGCATCTGTGTCTGAAGAGTGGTGGAGGGCTGAGAACTGTCTAAGTAAACACCGGATGGAGTCAGACCAAGATGGCACCAACTTTTTCATTCTAGTATGATTTATCTCCTGCTGAATGAGCCTTAACTCCGATTAGACTGTTGCTGGTTTTCATGGATCTCCATGCCACCTATTGCGCCTTACTGGATATGTTGCCATGCTGGTCATTTTTGTGGTTTATAGATTTTTGCAACTGGATAGGACTGTTCAATTGCTTCCTTGCTTGGGAGTTTACAGACTATTTTCTATATCATAGAGGCTAGACCTCAGAAAGGAAGCATTAAGGGCAGATCTAATTCAAATCATCTGAGTCTTATGTTCTAAGTATGTAGCTTCTTCTGTTATAGGGAACCAAGTCCATTACAGCAAATGAAGACCACCAGAGAAAGCCACAACTGGAAACATTGCAGAGATCAACATCAATTTAAGTACCAATGGCTACTTGTGTATCACAGCTCCTGCGTCTACGGCTCAGGGAACACTGAAGAAGAGGGTACGGGAAGATAATAAGAGTGAGAATGCCAGGGCATCTGTAGGAAACAGAAAGACTTAGAATATTCACATACAATATGGTATTAACTGTTAAGTAAATGTTAATCAAGCTGCAATCCACAGACCCAGAGAGGTTAGGTAAAGGGGAGGGCTGTCAGAAGACACTTGGATTGCTCTGAGAAGGAGGAAATAGAAAAGATTTTGCTGGTAGACTGGGAAATGTTGGGAACGAAAGGCAAGGGGTCAGGTGTGGGGAGGGGATGGAGGAGAGAGTTTGGGGAGAGACAGCTAGAATTGTGGGGCATTTAGGGTAGGATGTGGAGACCTAGTGCAGTAGAAACTTGTTGTTATCTATGAGGGTATCCCTAGTGTAGACTGTTATTAATGGAATACACTGGTCTCACATGGCCTTCTTTCATAGCCAGGCAAGGTTTCTAGTGAAGGTCCTGTGTTGCATTCGGCTGAGCTGTTGAACAAGGAGGTACCATGGAGATCCCTAAACAGCCTAGACTGATGCTAAGACAGAGGTTGTGTATATATATTTGTGCATACCAATACATAGATTGTGTAACAATAAAGAGACTATTATCTTTAAAGAGGAGGGCATGGGGTGAGCTGAAGTGAGGGTTCTTGGGAAGGCCTGGAGGAAGAAAAGTGATGGGGAAATTGATGTAATTCTATTTTTATTAAAATCATTAAAACTACTACAAAGAGTATTGACAAAGTTCAACTATCTTCTCTGGTAGTAACTTTTTAATCTGTGCACTCACAAACCCTGTCTGTGTTCTGAATAATTAATATGTTTCATATGTGTATTTTGACTTCTAAGTATCCAGATTTTATTCTGTAATTTTATCTTTTTTAGTTTTACCATATACCATATAATTTTACGCCTCCTGAAAATTTGTCCACCCTGCACATAATATATTAATAATTTGCATTTGCTCATATGGAGCTATGGATAACTTTAGGACTTATTATTAGTAATATACGAAACTATGCTTCCTCATTGCCATTAAATCTACATTGGGATTTTTTAAGGTTTTGAATAATAACAATTATCTTAATATTAACATGCTTACATGTGTATTTTGATGAGTATGTGTACACATTCTATTCTATTTATAGTTCTACCTATAGAATCGTTTAGCACAGAAATTAGCATATTTTGAAACTTGAAGTGCGGTGACAATATTCTTTTTTACTTGTAGAATTATATATTAGGAGATACTTTGTTATTTTGATGATGTAATACATTAACATCCATGTTTTTGTGTTTCTTTACAGAACGGTTATATAATTGTTTTTCTTGTAAAGACTACCCTTGCATTACCATTTATAAGTTAATTAGTTTTACTTAGAAGTTTTAAACACTCAGAATTCATAGAGCATTTGAGGATATAGAGTGAAAGTTTTTGAACTTTTGAGAAACACAAGAGAGTTGTTTCTTTATATATTTCTTTCACCATATTTTGTTGTTGTTGTTCATCTTTTTCTTAGATCCCTGTGAAGAGCAGACATAACCTTCAGCATTGCCTATGACTTTCTCCCTCCTGTATGCACATATTTTCTTTGCCTGTTAGTCTGCTTTTGAGTTTTCTGTCTTGCCCTCACGTTGATCATCCCTTCCATCATCTTTCCTAGTCTTTTGTTTAAAACAGAGCTTCCTGTTCTTAGAGTTCTTATTCATCTCAAATAGTGCCTGAATTTTAGCAGAGTTTTCTGTTAAAGTTTCAGAGTGTTCTTATTCTTGGTCAAAAAAAAAAAAAAAAAAAAAAAAAACTGTTGTTTTATTTGAGATCATTTCAGCACATGGAGACCCTGGGAGTCCATTTCCTCATTTCCTTTCTTCCTGCTGCTTCTTTCTCAAGTGAACTGTGTCTTGTAAATTAATTATCTTTGATTTTGAATCAAACTCCAGTTTTGAAAAGTGCTTGTTGGTGTGATTTCAGAACACGCATGATGCTATCTTTCTCTACACAGGATGCCCATGTTTCAAAGATTGATATTAATGAGTGTTAGTAATTTGGAATCACAGTAAATCTCTCTAAGGTATTTGGCATTTTATAGCCTTTCAAGCAAAAGAAAAATTCCCTGTGAAAAATTATTTTTTGTCTTCTACTGTTCCTATGGTACAACTGTCCGTTCCTTAATTAAAACAGACTCCATTCTGATGGGCTGTTGGCTACTTCTGTGTCCTTGTAGCTCTATGGAGTGTCACTGCTGGGCTTAATCTTTTAAATTAAATCCCAACTTCTAAAATGTCCTTCGAGTTTCATAAAATTTATGACAGTCTTCTTTCAGTTTAGTTCTTCTCCTAGACAGCAATTCGCCAACATTTACTTCTTTGATCGGTCTAATTGGATATTTTATGTTTTACTCGGTTTTTTTTTGTTTGCCTATAGCAGGAGAATTTGCCTCCATTATTAAAATTAGAGTAATATATTTCTTTTATGTATTCATTTTTTCCAAGTTTATATTTTAATCAAACTATTTTGAATAGAAAACAAAAATGGAAGCACTGTGACATTAAAATGATCTTATTTAAATATTTTTTGGAGGTTGGAGTGATTTCATATTGCTTAAAACAACCTTCTGGTTTTCCAGTAGATCTGAGTTTAGTTCCATACACCAATACCAAGCTACTCACAACTATTTATGACTTTAGTTTCATGAGATTGACGTTCTCTTCTAGCCTCTATGAGTACCCACACAGAGAGAGAGACTTCTAAAAATCAAAAAATAGTATGTTTTAATTGTGTTTATGTATGTTTAGGTGATGTATAGGTATAGGTATATGTATATGTGTGTTTGCATGCTTGTGTTAATTTGAAAGACACTGCCATCCAGTGACTTTGTTGGTAACTATTATTTTGTTTAATAAATCAGTATTTTTCACTGAATACAGAGATTATTGATTCAGCTAGTGTAGCTAGGAAGCTTGTCCACAGGATTTCCAGCCTCCACAGGCTGCTGTGCCCACCCACATATACCCACTCATTTCTGTGTGTGGAGAGAATAAGTGTCAATTTCTGTTATAAATTCTTTGTGTTCTTTCTTTCAGTGTTGGGTATTGAAGCTGGGAACTAAGCAGGCTTTACCACACTCTAATGCTGGGGCATTAGAATAAGTCCTTAGCATTTAATGATAAAAAAATATTTCAAGAAAAAAAATCTGAGTTTTTAATTTGTCAAAGAAAACACCTAGAGGTACCTAAATGCTGTATTTTCATTCCTTAATTTAAGCATTGCAAAATACTTGCTCTCTGATGCAGCACACATGTGTTCAATTTTTTCCTAGCTCGTGCACAGCTGTCCCTTCCAGAATCATGAATTTTCCAGTTTGTTAGAAGAAAACATGCTCATTTTTATCTTATTTGGAAGTTCCTATAGATAGTCTACGTTTTGTCAGAAGAAAACAGAATATGTTTCTATTTCTTTATCATCATCTGTGTGGATACAACAGTAGGAGACCAAACAACAAGGCACATCTCTGGCCCTTGACTTTCCCAATTTCTGCAGACAAAAGCTTCTCAATCTAAGGAAAAGTCATCAGAACTGAGAGTTGATTTAACCCGAGGAGCTCTTTTGCAGGATGAGCTGTTGTGTCGAATCATGAGGTAAGGGAACTCTGGCTTGATGCAGCCCACATTTTGTGAGGACTGTGACAATTTCACTTTGATCGGTTGTTGCTCATTGCTAAGACTAGTGATTTATACTCAAAGTGTGTCACACAGAGCAGAGGTCATTATCTCAATTTTGTGGTTGGTGACATTATTGCTATATGTTACATTTTCAATATCTTAGAAAATGCATTGTTTGGTCTCATGCTCAATGCAACATTGGTTTTAAAATCATCTGAAGGCTTTTAGATGAGAGAGGGCAGGGCAGAACAGAGAAGGAGAGAAGAGGGAAGAAAATGCTATAGTAACAATAATAAATGTGTGTGTTTAGAGAGTGCACATTGAATTCTAAAGAATTATTTTTTTTAGTTTTTAGGCAGCATGGTCTAAGAATTCCTGAGGTTTTTTTTTTTTTTTTTTTTTTTTTTTTCGTTTGTTGTTTGTTTGTTTTTAAGTAGGAGCCTGGAATTGCTTCATAATCTCCATCAAAAATATTCATCATTAATTATTCTGACAATGGACTGTCTATCTGTTTTTTTTTCCTAACAAAAGATAACTATGATGCTGAATAGCCTCTGTGGTGAGGACTTATGACAACACATCACGCCTTCAGGATGCTTTCTCTTTCCATATTCGAAAAGTTCATATGGACCTTTGCAGCCTTTTCCAGAATAGCATGAACCATGTCTCTTCCTTTTGTCTCTTTATTTTTAAATGCCTAAAGTATAATGCTGTTTATAAGAATATCCATAACATAAAATACAATATTGAATTGTTAGAAAGATGCTAGCAATGGAAGTTAAAAGCATTTATTTCTTTTGAAGTACAGGGTCACTTTCATGATTCAATTTGAAGATGGCAAAGCATTTGGACAGGCTTGACGACTGTATAGACTTAACATTTGAACTTTAAAAAATGAAAAGGGGTTAGAAAAGTTTGAGTCACAAAAGAAGATATGTGAAGAATTGTACGTAAGAAAATAGGCAAAGACTTGTCTTTCATTTGGATTGAATACTGAGTATTTTCTTGCTGATATTGCAACTTCACACATAATATTGTGAATTTTGAAAAGAATCAGATGTCCTTCTGTTTGTTAGACTAGAGAGCTATTTTTGTTGTGCCTAGATGTCAGTAGTTTGTCTCTCTCAGTGGATGTTCCACATGTTAATACCATCTGTGACATGAATAACAAGAGTGTCATTAGCAAATTTTGAAATGGAAAACTTTATGATTAAATATAGAGAATATAAATTGGGAGATCATCCAGTAAATTTATAAAGCTAGGTTACATTGCATTTTGTTTTCAGTAGAAGAAAAAGTATTCTGTCATGATGAATGCTTAGCCAGTTAACCCCTTGGTCATCTACTGACATATGTTCTTTTACCTCCTGAACCAAGACCATTGAAAGGTTGTCCACCTACTTAGGTTTAATACTGTTGATGTGCTATTCATACACACATATAAAAGATTGTGATAAATCATCATGTAGTCTCACATCTAATCATCATGTCTTGCATTATTCCCTGGGAGGATGAATTAATGTTCTTGGAACACATTTCACATGCAAGGAGGTTTACATTTGCTCCTACACTCATTCATCATAGAAGACCAGAGAAGAACACATTTTATAAATAAGAAGATTGACATTAAGGGAAATTATGAGGCTGATATGGATTAATTTAGATTGTCATTTGCAAGCTATACTTTAATCCTGTGCTACATGAAATCATTTAGTCCTCCTTATTCAGTGTTGGAAGATCAAATCATAAGATTTATGAAAGCAATAATGAAATTACACGTGAATGCATTATTGTCCCACAGACAATAGCTACTCTCTAAGAAAGGTAATCTCATGTGATTGTACACACATCTCACCATGTAATCTTGGCTACCATTGAGTGTGAAGGCATTTTAGGCAAAAGAAAAGTATAACAGAACTGAGAGATGCATCAGAGACTCATTTTATGGATTTAATTTAAAGTTTTGTTTATTTGGTCATGTAACCTAGAATTAAAAAGTACACATGTATAATAAGTGCTGATCTAAACATGAGGGTATGTCATGACTAAGGAACACCCCTCATTTTTAATCACTAAACATACTGCACCTCATAAACAGCCTAACAACCAACCTCTTGTACAGATTAAGTCACGTTTAAGATTTAATGAAAAGAATTAATGCATGAAATATTTGAATTTAAAAAAATTTAAAGGCTCATACCATAAACTCAAGACATAGTATTTGGGAAAATTAAACTGGAGTAAGTCCTTCCTGAAGACTAGTTCTCGTAGTATCCAATGGTGAAAATAAAAGGTGCCTAGGTAGAAAAACATCTACCTAGCTGTGAAATATATGGACCAAAGCCATTAGCAACCAAGATATCCCTAAAGGGGCAATAGTGACACTTGTATCTCGGAGGAAACCAATAATTGTCTAACTGGATTTTAGATCCAATCAAGCGTAGAGAGATCATACTTGGTATTGAGTGGCTGATGAGGTCACGGACTGTGGAGAAGAACTAACTACTGCTATTTTTCTGCATCAGTATGATTTCTAATTCTTTCTAAAAACCTGTATGTTAATGGTCATTTCTGGGACATATTCATGGTTGAGTAAGGCATTATTCATTTATACTAAGCCTACTAAATTTTCGGGGTGTGAATCATGTCTTTCGTTTTACAAAGGAAATCTGAAACGTTAATACAAGCAGAATCCCCATTGTAAAATGTATATTGGGCTTCATGTAGTGTAGCTTTGTGCCCTGAGGCATGACTGTTTCCCACTATTCTCAATCGTGTTTGCGTCTTTGAAGGAGCTGGCTTTATGCTTGACACAATTGTTGTATGCTACAGTGCTGTAAGCAGTGGCAGATTTGGTGATTCAAAAGTATTCTATTCTAAAGCCAGGAGATTTTACTACCAGAAAACCTTGTAGAAAAAAACTGTATCCCATATCTGCCTCCTCAGACTAGGATTAGTCTTTATTGTATCTTTCAATAAACAATTGAAAAAATATGTAAAAGATGAAGAGTCTGAGGTTCAAAAATGTTTCAAGCATAGAAGACTCCTAAAAACTAATGAAATGATCCATATGACAATGGCTAGTACAAGTGTCATCTATAGTCACCAATGGAGTCTTCCTCCTCTTTTTTTCTTCCCTCCCTCCTACTCTCTCTCTCTTCTCCATCTCTCTCTTTTTTTTTCTCATGTAGGGTATTTCTTTGTTCCTTACAATGACACAATTCACACTGCTGAATTTTAGTGCTACAAATACAGTTGTGCTACACACTAGCCTTTTTACTGAACACAAGAAACTCCCAGGAGTTACCACTGCTTTCATTCTAACACGAAAACAAAGTGGATCTTTGCTTTCATGTCAGAATGAGAAAAAAGACTAAAATTAGATTGTTTTGTTTTTTGGATTTTGGATTTTTTCCCACTGATTCTTTTCAGCTTGAGTATTCTTTCTTTTTCTTATTTTTTTTGAAACATAATGCAGCTTAGACACAGAAAAAAAATAGTAAAAGAAACTACTTAGTTCAGAGTGGGAGGAAACTTCATGAAATTCCTAATGAGTTATGAACACATCTCTCCTCACAAACTGCTGTAGTCATAGTAATATCTTCAGAATTAAAAATGCTGGAAGTTTACATGTGGTAGATTTATGTATGTGACTAGGCTTTTAATATATTAGGCCATAATCCAAGATCTTTCTTTGAAATAACACATATGATGTGTGCTGACAGCATCTAATATTTATTGAACTATTTTCTAATAATTTAAAAAATCACAACCTTTCCATTTTATGTACTAATTATTTCTTAATTTCCTACTAATCAAAATGATATTTTCCATTTCAAAATGCAACTTCAAACAAAAATGATGCAACTTCAAAATGTCTTGTGGTATTTTTTATAAGGCCAGTATAAGTTTTGATTACTGAATCAATAGTTGAAGCAATAGTTATCAGCCACTTAAACTGTGTTTTCACATTGACTAGATGAGGTTTAGAGTTTTAACTAACTGGCTGGGAATACTGAGGTAAAAACAGCTAAGAGGTTTCACGGGTGAAATTTAGATCTCTCTACTACACATAGTGTGCTGGGCTGTAAATGTCCATTTGCTTGTCTGTTTTGTCTTGTGTTTTAGCAAAAAGAGGAGAGCCACCTTCTGTGTTGTGTAGCAGGTTTTCATTCAACATTTAATCCCCTATAGTTTGTCACAGTGTTACTAAGGGAAATAATAATATAGTTCTTAGAGAATGTGATGATTTGAAAGAGAAATATCTCTCATAGGTTTATGTATGTGAACACTTGGTTCCTGGTTGGTGACACTGTTTGGGGAGGTTGAAGAATATTTACTAGGTGGAGTATGGCTGGAGGAAATAAGACATTTCAATACATAAACTATAAAACCTCCTTGTTTTTACATGTAATAAATAAAAGAAATAAACATGAAATGATGGAGTGTTGTTTTGATTACTTAATGTTGAATTACAACATGTATTATTTGGAAATGAGGTGTACTACACATCAAATATGTAATAATTATAATAATTATGTCTAATCAGTATGCTGCATTCAACAATTTTAGCCATCTGATATTTGAAAAGTTGGGAATATAGACAACCTGGCTGCTCATTGAGGTAGATAGATTTTTTTCTTTTGTTGACTTTTGAGATTCTATATCCTTTGTAATTCTCATTTCACTTTCTCTGTGTCTTCATTAGTTCCCATAATCGTTCCATTATACTCCTAGCATTTACACTATACCTCAGGGGAGGGCCTCACATTGTGCATGGGATCCAGGACAGATTTCCTAGCTGAGGGACAGAAAAGACAAGAAGAAGCCTTACTGGTCTGCATACATGTTATAGCTGTTAGCTTAGAGTTTCTCTGTAACTCCTGAAAGTGGGAACAGGTGTATCTCTATAACTCTTTTACAAGCTCCTGGTGCTCTTTTCTTCCTATTAGATTGTCTTGTCCAACCTAGATACATTAGAACTTTTGCTTTGTCTCATTGTATCTGATGGCCACTGTATCTTGAAGACCTGCTCTTTTCCAAAGAGGAAACAGAGGATATGGTGGTTTTAAAGAAAATGGCTCCCCAAGGGAGTGACATCATTAGGTGGTATGACTTGTTGGAAAAGGAAGTGAGTCACTGTGGAGGCTGGCTTTGAGGTTTCATATGTGCTCAAGATGCTGCCCTGTGTCTCATACCACTTCCTCTTGCATACAAGAAGTAGAACTCTCAGTCTACTTCCTTTGGCCTGTATATCAGCATGTAACAGCTTCTTTTCCAACACTATGTCTGCAGGCATGCTTCCATGTTCCCTGCCATGATGACAATGGACTAAACTTCTGAAACTATAAGCTTCCACTGCAATGAAATGTTTTCCTTTTTAAGAGTTGCGTGGTGATGGTGTCTAATGACAACAATAGAAAGCCTAACTAACACAGAAAGGGAGTTGATCTGAGGGAAAGCAGAGTGGGGGGGAGAGTTAGGAGAGGAGAGGAAGGGGAAACTGTAATCAGGAGGTATTGTATGAGATAAGAATTTATTTTCAATATAAATAAATAAATAACAAAACAAAACCAGTAGGTTTATAGGCAAATTTAAAAAAATGTAAATAAAATAAACATTGTGTTTGGAGAAAAATCATTATTCATGAAGATACATTTCACCAAAGTCATGTTCAGTTTTTTCCAGTAAAATCATGTGAAATTAAATGTACTTAGCACCACCTAAAACATTATTAAAGATTTTTGTACATCATAGAATGCCTAAAGCACCCAGTAGTCTAAAAGCATTGCCCACAAAAGTTTATTATAGCTTTCTTCTACATCATTTTCCTTTTTCTGATTCTGCACACAAATGAAACACATTTCCTAAATAGGAATGGCTATAAGTGAAATCATTGTTGGTGGAGTGTGCATTGAAATTGTGTGGAGTGTATTGAGACAAAGGTTTTAGGTGCAGATAGGAGAGGACTCCTTTCTATTATGCTCATATTCCACGTGGTGAAGGAAGATGGTAAACACTGAAGGATGAAGAACCATAGAGTGATAGGATCATTTGATCAGCTAAATTGGTTCATGTAAGGGAGAAACCTACTCATCAGAAACACCAGCTTTGAGAGATTATAGAAAAACATATTTGTGTTGTATAGACATCACTGCTCATGTTAGAGTTTCTTTATCAGCTTGTCTGACAGCTAATTTATCAAGTACTGATTCTCTTTTTTTTTCTGTTGTGTGAAGAAATGAAGATTTTGTAGAAAAGATGAGAGGTTAACAGATTGATATTTGAACCCAAACCCCATTAAAGACTGACTAATGATCACTACCCTAAATCTGGAAAACACCTACCACATGCTCCCTCCCTTTCAATTTCTTAATCACTATTGTAGAAAGAATAATAGTACCCTTTTCAAAAATGATATTAAGAGGGAGATCTGATCTAAACACCAGGAGAGACAGCAGCAGGGAGAGTTTGTGACCTGACTGGCGGCGGCGGCGGAAGCAGCCCTGGACAGGGAACTCTGAAGCTCCTCATCCCCCACCCTATACTCCCTGGGCTCCCTGCAGGGGCTCTACACCCTGCATACTGCCTCTCTCTTCTTGTCCCACCCAGCTTGCATCCAGAACCCTTCTTCCTTCTGCCCCCTTTCCTCTTTGGGCACATAACACCATCCAGCTCAGTCTGTCTGGCGCTGGGGGCAAATCCTCAGGGCAAGTAGGCAGGCGCGACTTCCTTTGTCTCTCCAGCCTGCCTGCATCAAGCAAGGTAAGGCCTTTGTTTACAAACTACCCAACCTGCACGGAGATCTGATCTAGGTACCAGGAGAGACAGCAGCGGGGTGAGTTTGTGACCTGACTGGCGGCGGCGGCGGAAGCAGCCCTGGACAGGGAACTCTGAAGTTCCTCATCCCCCACCATATACTCCCTTGCCTCCCTGCAGGGGCTCTACACCCTGCATACTGCCTCTCTCTTCTTGTCCCACCCAGCTTGCATCCAGAACCCTTCTTCCTTCTGCCCCCTTTCCTCTTTGGGCACATAACACCATCCAGCTCAGTCTGTCTGGCGCTGGGGGCAAATCCTCAGGACAAGTAGGCAGACGAGACTTCCTTTGTCTCTCCAGCCAGCCTGCATCAAGCAAGGTAAGGCCTTTGTTTACGAACTACCCAACCTGCACGGAGATCTGATCTTGGCACCAGGAGAGCCATCAGTGGTAGAGCTAATCTGGGTACCAGGATTGCCGTCTTTGGGAACGGAGATCTGATATTGGTACCAGGAGAGACATCACTGGAGCACCAGGAGAGCTATCACTGCAGGGTGCCATCACTGGGAAAGTACATCAGTAGGCAAGGAGACCTGATCCGGTAAAAGAAGATCCATAGGGGAGCATTCGGAGAAAGAGATGGGCAGGCGCCAATGCAAGAATTCACCCAACAATCTGAAAAACTATATGAAACCACCAGAACCCAGCGACCTCACAACAGGAGGACATGAACACCTTATTCATGAAGAAGTAGATAAAATTGACTTTATGAAAGTGATTGACGCCCTTAAACAGCATGTAAAAAATGCCCTTATAGAAATGGATGAGAAGTATAACAGAAAGTTTGAAGAATTGAGTAAATCAGTGAATGATACCCTAGGAAACCAAGGAAAAACAATCAAACAAATAATGGAAACAGTTCAAGACTTAAAAACTGAAATGGAGGCAAAGAAGAAAACACAAACAGAAGGCCAGCTTGACAGGGAAAATCTAGGTAAACGAATAGAGACTACAGAAACAAGCATAACCAACAGAATACAAGAGATAGAAGAAAGAATCTCAGATTCTGAAGATACCATAGAGAAAATAAACACGCTGATCAAAGAAAACAGCAAGGCCAACAAATTCTCATCACAAAACATTCAGGAAATATGGGACACAATAAAAAGACCAAACCTAAGAATAATAGGAATAGAAGAAGGAGAAGAAGTGCAGCTCAACGGTCCAGAAAATATATTTAATAAAATTATAGAAGAAAACTTTCCCAACCTAAAGAAAGATATACCTATGAAGGTTCAAGAAGCATACAGAACACCAAATAGGCTGGATCAAAAAAAAATCCTCTCGCCATATAATAATCAAAACACAAAGCATACAGAATAAAGAAAGAATACTAAGAGCAGCAAAGGAAAAAGGCCAAGTTACTTATAAAGGTAAACCTATCAGACTTACACCTGACTTCTCTATGGAAACCATGAAAGCCAGAAGGTCCTGGATAGATGTACTGCAGAAACTAAGAGACCATGGATGCAAGCCCAGACTACTATACCCAGCCAAGCTTTCGTTCACTATAAATGGAGAAAACAAAATTTTCCAGGATAAAAACAAATTTAAACAATACGTAGCCACAAATCCAGCCTTACAGAAAGTAATAGAAGGAAAATCACTAATCAAGGAGTCCAACAATGACCACAGTAACTCAGACATCTAGAAACCCTTTACCAGCACATCTCAAAGAAGGGAAACACACAAAATCTACTACTAAAAAAAAATGACCGGAGTTAACAACCACTGGTCATTAATATCACTTAATGTCAATGGACTCAACTCACCTATAAAAAGGCACAGACTAAGAGATTGGATACGAAAACAGGATCCAACATTCTGCTGTTTACAAGAAACACACCTCAACCACAAAGACAGGCACCTACTCAGAGTAAAGGGCTGGAATAAGGCTTATCAAGTAAATGGACCTAGGAAACAAGCAGGTGTGGCCATACTAATTTCTAACAAAGTTGACTTCAAACTTAAATCAATCAGAAGAGATGGAGAGGGACATTTTCTACTCATAACAGGAACAATTCATCAGGATGAAATCTCAAGCCTGAATATCTATGCCCCTAATATAAAAGCACCCACGTACGTAAAAGAAACATTGTTAAAACTCAAGGCAGCCATCAAACCGCACACATTAATAGTAGGAGACTTTAATACTCCTCTCTCACCAATGGACAGGTCAATCAGACAGAAACCTAACAGAGAAATAAGAGAATTAATGGAGGTAATGAATCAAATGGACTTAACAGACATCTATAGAATATTCCACCCAAATAGGAAGAATATACCTTCTTCTCTGCAGCTCATGGAACCTTCTCAAAAATCGACCACATACTCGGTAACAAAGCAAACATTCACAGTTACAAAAAAATATTAATAACCACCTGTATCTTATCAGATCACCATGGATTAAAGCTAGAATTCAGCAACAATGCTACCCCCAGAAAGCCTACAAACTCATGGAAACTGAATAGTCAACTACTGAACCATACCTGGATTAAGGAAGAAATAAAGAAAGAAATTAAAGTCTTCCTTGAAGACAATGAAAATAAAGAAACAACATACTCAAACCTATGGGACACTATGAAAGCAGTCCTGAGAGGAAAGTTCATAGCACTAACTGCCCACTTAAAGAAAACAGAGAAAGCACACATTGTAGACTTAACAGCCCACCTGAAAGCTCTAGAAAAAAAAGAAGCAGACTCACCTAGAAGGGGTAGAAGACTGGAAATAATCAAACTGAGGGCTGAAATCAACAAAATAGAGACACAGAAAACAATTGAAAGAATCAATAAATCAAAAAGCTGGTTCCTGGAGAAAATCAACAAGATTGATAAACCCCTATCCAAACTAATCAAACGGCAGAGAGAGAATTTGCAAATTAATAAGATCAGAAATAAAAAGGGAGACATAACCACAGACACAGAGGAAATTCAGAGAATCATTAGATCTTACTACAAAAGCCTGTATGCCACAAAACTGGAAAATGTAAAAGAAATGGACACGTTTTTAGATAAATACCATATACCAAAGTTAAACCAGGACCAGGTGAACAACCTAAATAGACCTGTTAGTCGTGAAGAATTAGAAGCAGTTATCAAAAACCTCCCTTCCAAAAAAAGTCCAGGACCAGATGGTTTCAATGCGGAATTCTACCAGAACTTCCAAGAAGACCTAATACCTATACTCCTTAAGGTATTTCACAATATAGAAACAGAAGAGTCATTGCCAAATTCCTTTTATGAAGCTACAGTAACTCTGATACCAAAACCACACAAGGACCCAACCAAGAAAGAAAATTACAGGCCAATCTCACTCATGAACATCGATGCAAAAATCCTCAACAAAATTCTGGCAAATCGAATCCAAGAACATATTAGAAAAATTATCCATTATGATCAAGTAGGCTTCATACCAGAGATGCAGGGCTGGTTTAACATACGCAAGTCTATCAATGTAATCCATCATATAAATAAACTGAAAGAAAAAAACCATATGATCGTTTCATTAGACGCTGAAAAAGCATTTGACAAAATTCAACATCCCTTTATGATAAAAGTCTTGGAGAGATTAGGGATACAAGGGTCATACCTAAATTTAATTAAAGCTATATACAGCAAGCCGACAGCTAATATCAAATTAAATGGAGAGAAACTTAAAGCCATACCACTAAAATCAGGAACACGCCAAGGCTGTCCACTCTCTCCATACCTCTTCAATATAGTTCTCGAAGTTTTAGCAATAGCAATAAGACAACATAAGGGGATAAAGGGGATTCAAATTGGAAAGGAAGAAGTTAAACTTGCATTATTTGCAGATGATATGATAGTGTACATGAGCGACCCCAAAAACTCCACCAAAGAACTCCTACAGCTGATAAACGCCTTTAGTAATGTGGCAGGATACAAGATCAACTCCAAAAAATCAGTCGCCCTCTTATACACAAAGGATATGGAAGCAGAGAGGGAAATAAGAGAATCATCACCTTTCACGATAGCCACAAAAAGCATAAACTATCTTGGGGTAACTCTAACCAAGGAAGTGAAAGATCTATTTGACAAGAACTTTAAGGCATTGAAGAAAGAAATTGAAGAGGATACCAGAAAATGGAAGGATCTCCCTTGCTCCTGGATTGGGAGGATCAACATAGCAAAAATGGCAATTCTACCAAGGGCAATCTATAGATTCAATGCAATCCCCATTAAAATCCCATCAAAATTCTTCACAGATCTTGAAAGGACAATAATCAACTTTATATGGAGAAACAAAAAACCCAGGATAGCCAAAACAATCTTATATAATAAAGGAACTTCTGGAGGCATTACCATCCCTGACTTCAAACTCTATTACAGAGCTACAGTAATGAAAACAGCGTGGTACTGGCATAAAAACAGAGCAGTCGACCAATGGAATCGTATAGAAGACCCAGATTTTAACCCACAAACCTATGAACAACTAATTTTCGATAAAGGAGCTAAAAGTATACAATGGAAGAAAGAAAGCATCTTCAACAAATGGTGCTGGCACAATTGGATGTCAACCTGTAGAAGAATGAAAATAGACCCATATCTAACACCATGCACAAAACTCAAGTCCAAATGGATCAAAGACCTCAATATCAATCTGAACACACTGAACCTGATAGAAGAGAAAATGGGAAGTACCCTACAACATATGGGCACAGGAGATCGCTTCCTATGTATAACCCCAGCAGCACAGACATTAAGGGCAACATTGAATAAATGGGACCTCCTGAAACTGAGAAGCTTCTGTAAAGCAAAGGACACTGTCATTAAGACAAAAAGGCAGCCTACTGACTGGGAGAAGATCTTCACCAACCCCGCTACAGACAAAGGTCTGATCTCCAAAATATATAAAGAACTCAAGAAACTGGACTTTAAAAGGATAATTAACCCAATTAAAAAATGGGGCACTGAACTGAACAGAGAATTCTCATCAGAAGAAGTTAAAATGGCCAAAAGATACTTAAGGTCATGCTCAACCTCCTTAGCGATCAGAGAAATGCAAATCAAAACAACTTTGAGATATCATTTTACACCTGTCAGAATGGCTAAAATCAAAAACACCAAGGATAGCCTTTGCTGGAGAGGTTGTGGAGAAAGGGGTACCCTCATCCATTGCTGGTGGGACTGCAAACTTGTGCAACCACTTTGGAAATCAGTGTGGCGGTTTCTCAGAAAAATTGGGATCAACCTACCCCTGGACCCAGCAATAGCACTCTTGGGAATATACCCAAGAGATGCCCTAGCATATGACAAAAGCATTTGTCCAACTATGTTCATAGCAGCATTATTTGTAATAGCCAGAACCTGGAAGCAACCTAGATGCCCTTCAATAGAAGAATGGATGAAGAAAGCGTGGAATATATATACATTAGAGTACTACTCTGCGGTAAAAAACAATGACTTCTCGAATTTTGCATGCAAATGGATGGAAATAGAAAATACGATCCTGAGTGAGGTAACCCAGACCCAAAAAGAAGATCATGGGATGTACTCACTCATAATTGGTTTCTAGCCATGGATAGGGGACACTGAGTCTATAATTTGTGATCCTAAAGAAGCTAAACAAGAGGGTAAACCTAAGGAAAAACATATAGATATCCTCCCAGCTATGGGAAATAGACAAGATTGATGGGCAAAAAATGGGAATCTTGGGGGGTGGGGTGGGATGGGGATGAGGGGAGATGGGGAGAGAAAAGTGTGAAGGAGAGGATGAGGGGAACTGGGGGAATCGGGGTGATTGGGGGTAAAGGAAGGTTGGATGGGGGAGCAGGGAAACTCATACCTTAGTTAAGGGAGCCACCTAAGGGTTGGCAAGAGACTTGAACCTGGAATGGCTACCAGAAGCCCAGGGCAATGTCCCCAGTTAGCTCATTGGGGCACCTGAGGATAGGGAACCTGAAATGAACCTATCCTATAATCATACTGATGAATATCTTGCATATCGCCATAGAACCTTCATCTAGCGATGGATGGAGATAGAGACAGAGACCCACACTGGAGCACCAGACTGAGCTCCCAAGGTTATAATGAGGAGCAGAAGGAGAGAGAACATGAACAAGGAAGTCAGGACCATGAGGGGTGCACCCAACCACTGAGACAGGGGGGCCGATCTATTGGGAGCTCACCAAGGCCAGCTGGACTGCTACTGAAAAAAACATGGGATAAAACCGGACTCTCTTAATGTGGTGGACAATGAGAGCTGACGAGAGGCCAAGGAGAATGGCACAGGAACTTTCATCTGGCGATGGATCGAGAGAGAGACAGAGACCCAATTTGGATCAACCGTCTGAGCTCTTAAGGTCCAAATGAGGAGCAGAAGGAGGGAGAACATGAGCAAGGAAATCAGGACCACGAGGGGTGCACCCACCCACTGTGACAGTGGAACTGATCTATTGGGAGCTCTCCAAGGCCAGCTGGACTGGGACTGAATAAGCATGGGTTGAAACTGGACTCTCTGAACAAGGCGGACAATGAAGGCTGATGAGAAGCCAAGGACAATGGCACTAGGTTTCGATCCTAATACATGAACTGGCTTTGTGGGAGCGTAGCCTGTTTGGATGCTCACCTTCCTGGACCTAGATAGAAGTGGGAGGACCTTGGTCTTCATGTAGAGCAGGGAATTTGGACTGCTCTTCAGTATCGAGAGGGAGGGGGAGTGGACTAGGGGGAGGAGAAGTGGAGTGGGGATAGGGGGAGGGGAACAGGGGGAGGGGGCAATATGTGGGAGGAGGGGGAGGGAAATGGGAAACGGGGAGCAGTTGGAAATTTTAAGTAAAAAAGAATAAAAAAAAATACAAAAAAAAATGATATTAAGCGGTCATGTCTCAACAATTCTAGCAATGTTATGAATAATAATAGCATGCTAAGAGATATTTAGAATATATTAGGCATAAAAAATGTAACCCAAATGTTGTGGTATTTGTAAAAGATTAAAAAATATATATTCCTTTTTGAGGAGTAGGATGAAAGTTTTTGGCATAGTCTTAATTATTTTAAAGGATATACTCTATTTAATACTTCATTTTGGACATTTTTAAGCTAACCAAATATTTTATTTGTCACATGAATAAATTGGAAAGTCATATTCACCATCAATATCATCTACATAACAAAATATAAAGGAGTTGTAAATAATGCAGAATGGCATAAAAGTACTAATAAAATGATATTTAAACTTTTTCCTCTGTATAAGAGAGCACATTTTTAGCATGAAAAAATGCAACAATTGTAGAAAATTACATATTTTTATCTTGAATTCAACTATTGGGAATTTAGCACTTTAGTCTTCAAAAGTAAAGAATAAACTATTCTCACCATAAAATATGCTGTGGAAATTCAGCTGTAAAGATACCTTTTTCCTAAAAGAAACATAATAAGAAAAATTACTTTGAAATAATCTACATTTTATTCATAGATAAAATTATTACAAATTCACTTACACCACAGATTTTTCTTTAAAGAAAATCTGTACATGCTTATACTCATGAGTCATTTAACAATCATTTAATTACAGATAATGCATGGCAAGAAATCAAAGTATTCATCTTGCAGATAAAATATGCATTATAACAAAGCAAACCAGTTGTAAAACTTTGATCAGTGATTCCATACATAGAGATTTTTTAAGCTTCTGTTTTATTTCCATTTTGTCATTCTAGTCTTTCTATATAATCATGATGGAACAAATGGAAACAATATATTTGATGGGTTGTTCTGATGAACTTCAGGATGCTTGAAGTCCAGAGGCCGCCATCTGCTGGACTTGATCTGCTTCATCCTGCTATTATTCACTGAGTTTTTCTCATCTCCATTAGCAAAAATTCTCTATTAATCACACACGAATACACATGCACACACACACACACACATGCACTCATGCCCCACTGGGTTTCAATTTTTTTGTTATTGCTACAGTCTACAGTCACACATTTTCACTTTGGTTTGTGTGCTGGCCTTTTAAGATACAGCTCACTGCCTGGTTTTCTGTCAGATCAGCGTTTACCTTTAATTTTAGTCCTAAATTTGTGTTCTTTTCTTAGAAATGCTTTTCACATCAGTCCTGAAGCTTAACATGGATGAAGGGATCATAAGAGTTTTATATTCAACTACTGTTCTTGTTTGGTTTAATTATATTCTTGTCAGTGTTCCAGAAAAATTATGTACAAAATAGGAGCCGTAACCCAGATACATCAAAGGCTCCCAGCAAATTAAACCTCTTGCCCACACTCTAGTGCAATACCCTTTGACATTGACTTTGTAGACACTTAATAAGAGATAGTAAAATCAGGTTTTCCAAATTTGGAAGTCAATACTGCAATGTAAGAGCCATGTTTTATTCTGCTGTAATTGCACAGGGAAGACAAACGATAAATACCAAGTTCACAGAACCAGTGAACTGTCGTTTGTAAAAGGAACGCAACTGGGAACCATGCAGCTATGTTAGTCAAATAAGCAACCAGAGGGAACCTCTAGGTACTGTCCTGTTGAGTCCATTTCAATTTGAGAAACTGTCATTTTGTGTATTAATAAGCCACATTTCAGCATAAAAGCATTGAATAGTTGAATAACAACTAAAAATAGCAATAAGTTATTGATACTGTATTTTAAAATGAGCAGATCAAAAAAAATAAAATGAGCAGATCAATATTTCAGAAACCATAATTATGCTTTACTAGAACTTATCATTAAAAAACATTAGGCACTTATGGGAAAATGATTTTTGACACTATTTCACGAACTTTTTTAAAAAAATCACTAATTTCACAAAAGCAGATTTTTTAAAAAACAGATTATCTAAGGTATTTTATAGGCATTCTCAAGCTATTTTTATACATCAAATGCAGATGTATGAAATATAGGTGACATACACAAATAATAAGATTCATTGTTCTATAACCAAATACTTTTATTTAAATGTATTTTACTCTAAATTAAGAACAACCAAATATGATCCTCATTTTGGTGATATATAAAGTTAATCCTTGGAGAATTCTAACAGATCTTTCCATCTGTATTTAATGTGACCAATATAGACGAAATACATAATCTCTCTGTATGAAATGTGTAGATACTACTACGGTAAATATTTTGTCTCAGTGTATTACAACTCTGAAAGGATAACACAGGCTGTGGTAATGATCCGATTTGGCAGGGTAAGAGCTAATGAGATGTGAAACATAGGAAAATCCCACACGGCTTTAGAGATGCTGCTTAGGAGCTGAATCACATATATTCCTCTAAGTATCAGTTTTAATTCACAGTGGTATCATTTCTGAGCCAGTGAATATTGTATTTTTAAAGGTATTGATTTGAAGCTAGAATGAAAGGTAAGAGTTCATTTTCTCCATTCACTGTATTTGTCAGGTGTCATCCAGTATTGCAGTTGAATGTGTTGAATATTATACTAAACATTTGACCTATATAGTTCATTATCATTTAAAGTTGCAAGTATTTGAAATTTCCTTTAAGTTGTTCACTAGTAATTACTGCGTTGTTCATAAAGACATATCACAAGGTAATATACATCTCTTAGACACCCACCATTGACCATCAACAAAATTGCTATTTGCATTTTGTTTCATATAAAGAGAATGAATTTGTATTAAGCAAAGAAGTCAGTTAGCTGGATGGTGGTGGTGCACACCTTTAATCCCAGCACTCTGTGAGTTTCAAGGACAGACTGGTCTACAGAGCAAGCTCCAGGACAGACTCTAAAGTTACAAAGAGAAACCCTTTTCATGAAAAATAACAATGAAAACAAAAGCCAAAAAACCAAAGATGTTTGTTCTACATAAAGCTGATTTGTTGGGTTGGTTTAAAGACCCTGTACTAAGACATAGTACAGCAAGTGGTTTATAGTCTACAACTAACTGAAATAATCATGAGATGAATAAAATGAGGGCATTCTTAGTTTTGTAGCTGTCTTGGACATTGTTAACTCTCTGGAGAAATATAGAATCATCTGTCCCTGAAGATACCCATGAATTCAAAAAGATGTGGCCTTGCTGAACATTTGAAATCCCTTTAAAGCACAGCAATTGTATGTCTGTGATGGTAATTATCATTTCATAGGAGTGCAGTCAGCATCCTCTAACAAACATAGAGTGGTCCCCTTAGGTGTTATCCCAGATACATATTATTCCAATTACATGGAGAAATGTGCAGCAATCCACCCAAGTTACACTCAATGAAGCTGAGAGAAAACATTTTCCTCTGTGTATGGAGAGCACTGAAATGGAGCAAAATATTACAGAGCTCAAAACTAAGTTTGATCCTCTGAAGACCTGAGCTTGCAACAAATGTCAGAATAAAGGCACCTGCATCAGAACCCCTGGGATTTTAGAGCAATGCAATTCCTCACTGTGAAATCCTGGCTCAACACTAGTCTCTCCTCCAAGATCTCAAAATCAATAATTAATTGCATTTTTCATGATTTCTTTTTCTTTCATTGTGCTGTCATTTTATTTGTAGATTAACTTCTCAAAGTAACAAAGCTATCATCTTCAGGTAGCACTCAAAGTTTCTGAATGTAACAAGATGGGCATAACTAAATTTTGTTTAGACTTCAAGAAAATCACTCTGATGGAACCTCACACATTACAGTGAAGAAACATCTGTTGTCTGGGTCACATTTTGTACCATCCAATTTTAGTTTCAATTCAGTCACATGACATATTTTACTTGTTGCTGGTAAAGATATTAATTCACTTATTAAGAGAAAAACAGTGAATACATTTAAACTCAAAAGTTTTATAACTATGTTGAGAACCTATATCTTGAAGGGATCTTCATTCCCAAATCTCTTTTTAGAGTAGCATCTAAATTAAGTTCCATCTTTAACAGCTTCATCCTCAGACTCCATAATAATTCCAATTCAGTTATCAATAAAGCAGTGTCCAGGTAATTATAAATATATGTTTACCAAGTTCTTATTTCCGCTTATTTTCATGTACCAAAATATTTATTAATTATGATAAACATTCCAGTTCTTTCTAGTTACTGAAGAATAAGCTTGTGCAGAGTTATTTTTGTCTTTGGAATTAATTTGATTCATAGTGAATGGGGGCATAGCATATAGATATCTACCCAAAAGAAAATAGGAACATTTTTTCAGCATAATCAGAAAGAAAACTCAATGGAATCTATTCATTCTGAGATATCATCTTTAAAATTACAGCCATGTACATAAGGTTTTAGGAAAGAAATACTCAGGTCTAAAGATGTAGGTCCTAAGGTCTAATTGGGTTTGATACAACCAGACTTTGGATAGTGTTTGATTTAGAGGCTGACTGGATGAAATCATGCAAGACAGTATGAATTATTATAGCAATGAGAGAACAGACATGTTTGCCAACTCAGAATTCCTGTGGCTTGAGTAGCTTTAAGTGTCAGCCAGTCAACTTAAAGTGTCAATTAATTGATTGAGCAGATGTTAAATGTTGCTTTTAAATTAAACCACTGCCCATTCCTCAATAGTATCTTTTTTTCTATTTATTATGTTTACAATATTCCATCTGTGTGTATGCCTGCAGGCCAGAAGAGGGCACCAGACCCCATTACAGATGGTTGTGAGCCACCATGTGGTTGCTGGGAATTGAACTCAGGACCTTTGGACGAGCAGGCAATGCTCTTAACCTCTGAGCCATCTCTCCAGCCCCTCAATAGTATCTTTGATAGGTATTCAAGGTCAAGGGAAGACAGAGTCTACATTCAGGGGGCAGCTGTAGAGCTGGTAAATGAAAGACTTCCATTACACAAAATAAATGTAAAAATTCAAGATGTAATTTAGCATTGAATAAGGAAACATTTTGATTACACCAGCTTTTTGTAGAATTGGTACCCATGTTCTTTTAATAATAATTTAAAATCTGAGACTCCTCTTTACTTCCATTTTTCTTCTGAAAAAGATACCATTTGTCCATTTTGTTCTATTCTCAGGAATGACATAGTGAATGGTATTCCTACAGCAAGCAAACCCATGGACTAGGGTTCTAAAAGGTTAGGATACATGAAATTTATATCCCAGGACTCATTCGACCCAAACTGGGATTTCTAAACCTAGTTTGTAATTTTTTTCACAGCATAACTTGCTTCCTTTGGGGTCATATGTTATTATATGATATATTTCTCAGTTTAAGGATGAGTAGTACAACCCATCTCCGATAATGCAGAAACTGTATGGGAGAATCAATGCATTTAATCTGAATTGGCTAGGGGCTCCATGACTAATACTAAAGCATTGTCATTGATTTTACTTCTAGTGCATCTTTTTTGGCAAATGAGTTAGGTAGGGATCGTGTGATTGTTGCAAGATAGTTACTATATAAAGAAATTAAATGCTAACAATAAATCAACTCCAAAGCATATAATACATGCAAAACAAAGAAACAGATTTCTAAACCATCCAAAAACTCAAACCAATGTCCTACATAAGAAGTGATTTATATCCAAGTTGTGTTCATGTACCCTGATTTCTTGCATCTTGTTACATGAACATATGAACATTTTCTTCTAACCAACACAAGAGGACAAAGAGAGCTATTCACAGAAGGGAGCCCTTTAATAGACAATCCCTGCAAGTGAAGCAGATGATCTCTAATTGCATTCCATTGTTAGAATTCACTCCCACCTTTGCTTAAATACAAGTCAATCTAGAAACTATAATCTGGCTATTGTTTAGCAATGTGTGCAGAAAGTGCTGAAATTGAAATAGTCAAAGTTGCTGCCATGTGCAATTAATTGTGCCCCGATAACTCCAGATCTAATAGATAATGGTTGAAAGTAAAGATAACTATAGGAGAGCTAAATACTGTTTGGTTATCCACAGCTCCTAGCTTAATGTCTTGTACATAGCTGTAATTCATAAAATGAGACAATTAGTGAGGTGTTACATTCTGTACGTGAATTTATGTCGCAGTTCCGGAATGTTTCCAACTTTCTCTCTACTTTCCCCAATTGCTAAAGATTTCAGTTTTCACTTTGATGGCTTTGGAGATTACATAGTAGAATAGAAAATTTATGTGTGATAATGATAATCTACTAAGCCCGGGAAGTTTGGATCCTGGGATATTATAGAGAAAAGATATTGTGAATTACAGAAAAAATGTTTTTTTTCTAGAGCATTTTCGTTGTAATATAGCTGCATATTATGATTATAACAGTTTTGAATATTTATAATTGAAGTCAGGAATTATCTATGTTACAGGAGAAATGCTTACATGTGTCTACATGACTTTGCAAAAATCACTTTACCTTGTTGTGTTTCTTCCCTACCCTTTTTATCAAAAAAAAACCCCTCCTGCCTTTTAATTCACATTCTCATTTATAGTTTTATAAAAGTTCAATACTCCTTTATTTGAGCCTGTTTCTAAAAGTATGAAAGTTCCTAGATAACCATATAAAGTTGTATAAGCATTAGGAAGATTTTTTTGCACAATATTTTTATTGATTATTTGGGAATTTCACATCATGAACCCAAAGCACACTCACTTTCCTGTTCTCTCAGGTCCACCTCCCACCCTTGGGACCCCTCCAAAAAAGGAGAAAAAGAAGCAAACAAGTAAACAAACAAAAACAAGCTCAATTTGTGTTGACTGTATACTTAAGGCAACATGGAAATTTCCCAGTGGCCAAAATACCCTTAAAGAAAACTGAGTCCTTCCCCCATACCATCTCTGCCAGAAGCCATCAGTTGTGAAGAGCTACACTTCAATATTTTTTAAAAAAAAGAAGAAAAAGAGAAAAGATCTTTTTTTCGTTTTATATACCAATCTCAGTTCCCACTCTCTCCCCTCCTCCTGTTCCCCTCACCTTCTTCCCCACCCCTTATCCACTCTTCAGAAAGTGTAATGCACATGGCTTTGAGGAGGGACCAAGGCCCTCCCTACTGTATTTAGGCTATCAAGGTATCCCTCCAAAAAAAAAAATGGGGTCCAAAAATCCAGTACAAGCAGGAGATATAAATCCTGGCCCCACTGTCAGTGGCCTTACAGTTTGCCCAAGCAATACAACTGTCACCCACATTTCCAAGGCCTAGTTTGGTCCTATGCTGGTTCTTTCCCTGTCTGACCAGAATTGGTGAGCTTCCATTAGCTCAAGTAAGTTGTTTCAGTGATTTTCTCCATCATGGTCTTGACATCTTTGCTCATATTCTCACTCCTCCCACTCTTGACTGGACTTTGAGAACTCAACTCAGTGCTCCTCTGTGGTTCTCTGCCTGTTTCCATCAGTTGCTGGATGAAGGTTCTATGGTTCTATAATGACATTTAAGATAGTCATTAATCTGATTACAGGGCAAGGCCAGTTTGGGCATTCTCTCCACTATTGCTTAGAGTCTTAGCTAGAGTCATCCTTGTGGATTCCTGGAAATTTCTCTAGTGCCAGATTTCTTGCTATCTCCATAATGTCTCCCTCAATCAAGATATCCCTTTCCTTACTCTCCATCTCTGTCCTTTCCCCACCATGACTATCCCATTCCCTCAAGTCCTCCTACCCACTTCCCTTATCCCCTCCTCCTCTCCTTCCTCCTTCCCTTCCCCCACATTCCCATGCTCCCAATTCTCTCAGGAGATATTGTCTATTTCCCCTTTCCAAGATGCTTCAACATCTTTATCATAACTTTTAAGAGTTCTCTTTGACAGTTTTCTGTCCAGGTTATTACTTTTTTGTGGATTGGTGGGGGTTGTCCTCCATGTCTTCTAAGTCCCTCTTTCTCAACTGTGAGTTTGCTGTCACCAATAACAAGGCAAAATAGATTTCTTGTCTTTTTCAGTCAGAAACACAGATGATGGACTTTAACATGGTATATGGTGACACCATGGAGCACAGATACTAGCAAGGTCTCCTACATCAGCAAGTGTCACAAACTTCGGCATGGTTTCTGTTGACAGTAGAGACCACAGACATCAGAGGGTGCTGCACTGGCCACAGAAACAATCCTAGTTCCCTGTGGCAGCACATGCCAAGGTCATCAGCATAGCCTCATATGGCAGCACAGGCTACTGATGTTAATATGGCCCCAGGCGCATTAGATCCACAGACATCAATATAACCAGGCTGCGGCACATACCACAGACATCTGCAAGGTCCTTGGTGGTATCACAAGTCATTGACATGAACACAGACCCTGGCTGCAGTACAGCTGCGGACTCAGAAACAGCTCTTTATAATTATTTATCTATGAAACTTAGGACTACAAATTCTGCTTACATGAGGTAAAGATGAAAGGGCCAAGTCCCCTTTCTAATTTCTGGACATCCAGAAAAATTTTGGCAACAAGATTGTACTTTTTAAGCTAAATTTTGCCAATAATTTAAATCCAGATGTCCTAATGCCTTCATCAGAAACTTAGGGTATTATTATTATCATATATCAAAACTATTGCTATTGTAAAAGTATCTGTCATGAATATCTGCCTTATAATTAGGTTACCTTTCTGTAAGAAAACTGTTGTTATGATAACAGTAACTGCTCTAGGTTCTACAACAAGCTTAGCTTGCTGAGTTCCAAACTATGAGGACAGCAAGCTTTGAGCCAGTAGCAAACATTTTAAGCAGCATTGGCATGGTGGTGTTTCTTTGTCTTTTTTGAAAATTGATTTTTCTCTCATATAATGCATCCCAACTATAGGTTCCCCTCCCTTTACTCCTCCCAGCTGTCCCCCACTTCTCCTCTCTTAGGATACATTCCCTCTCCGAGAAAAGCAGGCCTCCAAGGAACAACATAATACCATAAGACAAGGCAAAAGCTCACACACAAAAGCTACACACGACAACCCAAAAACAGGAAAAGAATTCCAAATGAAGGCAAAAGAGCCAGAAACATATCTGCTCCCACATTTAGGAGTCCCACAAAAACACAACAACCATAGCATATACACATACATGCAGAAGACCTGGTGCAGACTCTCTTTAGTCACTGTGAGCCCACTGAGCCATGCTTATTTGATTCCTTGGGCCATTTTTTCTTGGTGCCCTCCATTCTCTCTGACTCCCACAATCTTTCCACCCCATTTTGTGTAAGTAACAGTCCCAAGAAAATGCAACTCTCCTCTCTGAAGTAACCTCTTAGGTAACAATTCTTTTTGGGTGCATCTTACTTGTGCTTGTATCTTAATTATAATACATTTCTTTCTATCTCTCCTTTTCTTTATCCCCCTCTTTTAATTATCCATACACCATTAATATTGTCCTAAATTTTTTGTTATTATGTAATTGAAATTTTACATACCAATCCCAGTTCCCACTCCTTCACCTTCTCTGGCTCTCTTCACCTTCCCCTCTACCCACTATCTACTCCTCAGAGACGGTAAGGCTTCCATGGGGAGTCAATTAAGTCGAGCACATTGATTTGAAATAGGAGCAAGGCTCTCCCCTACTATATCTAGGATGAGCAAGGTGCAGAGATCTATAGCAAACTACTGGACTGAGCTCCCAAAGTCCAGTCTAAGAAAGGGAGGAGTGAGAATATGCGCATGATGGAGGTACCCACTGAAACAGCTCATCTGAGCTAATGGGAGCTCACTGACTCTGGACTGTTTGAAATTTTGTTGGAAATTCTTAGGCACACTCTGGGAATTGCGAACCTGCTGATTGGATAAGCAAATTTCCTTCCTTATCTATAGGAACTGAATCAACAATTATACACACCCCAGCTAGCTTTTGTTGAAGGGACTGAAGGAGTCAGAACCAAATATTCACACGTACCACACAGCAGATTTTGCTTGTTTAAAGTCATTTGGGCTTTCTCCCGGAGAAGAGCTCCATGGGAATTTTATAGCTGTTTCGGAAGACAGACTGCTACACAAAGGTAAATAAACAATGTAGACTGCAGATATTCACATTCTGAAATATAATAAAAATTTCAGACCTCATCATTATGAACTCTTAGCTAAAACAATGTCTGTGCCCTGGGGAACATCAGAAAGCAAAGGAAATTGATACATGGCTATTCCCAAGCTTCATGATGTGTGCCCTGTTTTCTACATTATAAATTTACAACTTGATAATTGAAGCAAATGTCAAAATATGTTAACATGATTATATGGAAAATTATAAACATAAAATGTTCATTAATGATAAAGGGTAAGTAAATGTTTCCAATTTGTTGTATTAGAATAGATAGTGTATGAAGCAGTAAGACATATCAGAGCTCTATACTTGGGGACCTGATTGCCTTTACATTTGCTGAGGAAAGAAGAAAGGCCAGGGAAAATTAAGTAGCCTTTGACAAAGTTCATGTATAAGTCACATAAGTGGATATTCAATATGTCTTTTAATTCTCATAGTAATATTTATTTGTCAAGCTATACCATGGAGTCTCACAAAGATAATGGCCTAAATATGACCAGTATGAGCAGTAGCAACAGAGATTCTGACATGATAACTCAGGAGGCCTCAAACCTAGACAAAAAACTACAGCCAATGAAGAGATTCCGAGAGATAAACAGTCTAACTCTGGAAAGAGAATACTGTTAGCTAGCTAATACAGAATTGTTAGCCTGAGAACAAACATGTAAGTGAAATTATATTGACAGAACAGGTTGTATTTATATATTTAGGAATATTGCACACACACACACACACAAACTCTATGGAAGGAACATAATGCAATCTTCTCTCTGAAGTCCTTCCTTAAGTGACCTTTCTCGTAATGCTTATCTTGTCTTCTGTTCTTTTACCTTAATTCTAATATCACATTTCCTTCCTTCTCTTTATTTCACTTTTTCATATGTGTGCGTGCATATATGATGAATGAGTGTGTGTGTGTGGGGGGGAGAAATTGGGTACATGTGAAGAGTTTGAGGAAGGAAAGAAAAGGGGTAAATGATGTTATTATACTATAATCACAAATAATGAAATGCAGATATAGAAATAAAATATTTTAAAATTGATTTTATTTTGCAAACTATCAAAAACCATTTTAATAGTCTCAAGAAAAGTATAAAAATACATGATGATTTTAAATATCTTTTCACTGTTTTAGAACACAGATTAGGCACAAATCCTATGGTCAAGTCTGGGTAAATTAATCCAGTAGGAGGAAAAGAGTCCTAAAAGCAGGGAAAAGATTCAGAGACAGTCCTAGGCCCACTGTCAGGAGTCCCACAAAAACATTATGCTAAAAGATAAAATATACTTGCACAGGACACAGTACAGACCCATGCTAGCTCTGTACTACTTCAGTCTCTGTATCTATGAGTCTGCTTAGTTCTGTCTGTGCACTGTATTCTCCTGGTATTCTCAAGCCCTTAGGCTTATGCAATCTTTCCTCCAATTCCTCCAGGAATTTCCTGAGCTCCAAGGGAAGAGACCCTATGAAGGTTTCCAATTTTAGCTCTGCTCCATCTAATGGTTAGCTGTGGATCTCTGCGACTGCTTCTATCAGTTGCCCACAGAAGCATCTCTAATGATGATTGGGCTAGCCAATGATCCATCAGTATATAAAAATATCATTAGTAATCATTTTTTTCCATTCCTACATCTCTGAACTATCCAGACTCTAGTTCCTGGTCATCCAGGCAGCGTTCAGCTTGTGTTTGCTCCATTTTGAGCCTTGCCTCTCAAATTAAACCCTTCATTGGTTCACCACTTCGACTGTTCTGACTTCCTTTCTCCCTTTGTCCCTACATATTCTGCAGGAGGATAGATTGTAGATCAAATTTTTGTGGCTGGGCTGGTATACCAGTTCCACCACTGGAAGTCTTGACTGGTTACAGAAGATGGTTGACCCAGACCCTGAACCCTCTAATACTAGGCATGCTTACTTGGGTCACATTTGAAGAATCCTGGGAGTTTTTACTACACTAGGTTTCCACATCACCCACCAATTACCCTCCAATTCAAGCCATCTCTCCCCTTACTCTCTCCCTCCATCCCACTTCATTTTGCATTTTTAAATAGCACAAATGAATTCATTTGTGTGATCACATACACATGGGTGTAAAGATCCCCACTGGAGTGTAATCAGATTACCAGAGGCCATACCTTTAAGGAAAATCTATTCTCTCTTTCAGAAGCCAAGAAGTGTCGGTAGCTCTGTAGCTCCTTAGTAATTTGTGAGGACTAATGGTCTTATTTCCCATTGATGATGGAATGCTGACTAGCTTGATCTTGAATAGGATTATGCAGCAATTTGAGTTGCTGTGACTTCATGAGTGCAACAGTGCTGTCACATCCATAAGACCCTGGTTCACTCTGATCACCTTAGTCTCTGGATAATACACTCTTTTCACTTCAAGAAGAGCCTCATGTGTGTTGGGTAGGGGTGGGAGTTGCTATAGATAAGCTATTTGTTGTGGTGCATTCCCTTGACACTTGTTCTATACACTTTGATTAGTTGTAAGTTTTTTTTATTAAACACCTTTCACTGTACTATGAAATTTCTCTTATTAAATCTGAAAGTATCATCAATCTCTGGGATTGGAGATGTGAATTTAATATACTCATTGATAATATGTCAATTTAGCACAATATTAGTAGAGGGACTGTGAGCTATGAAACACAGGGTTCTTTACTAGATTTAAGGTATCAAACATGTGCTTATTCACTTTGAGCAGGTTTTAAATGCAACTAGAAAATTTTCAATTGCCACCATATTTGTGTAAAAACTGTACCCATAAGCATTGCCTTAGTTATTTTACCATTTCTGTGAAGAGACACCATAACCAAGACAACTTACATAAGACAGCATTGAATGAGGCTCATAGTTATAGAAGGTGAGTCCATGACCTTCATGGTGAACAGCATGGCAGCAGGTAAGCAGACGGGGCAATGGAGCGGTAGCTGAGAGTTTGTATATTGATACAACAACCAGGAGATAGAAGGGGAGGAGAGGGAGAGAGAGAAATAACTGAGAATAACATGGATGCTTGAAACCTTAAAGCCCTCCCCCATGACACATCTTCAACAATCCACACCTTCTACCCCTTCCCAAGCAGTTCCATCCACTGGAGACCAAACATTCAAATATATGATCCTGTGGAGGTCATCCTCATTTAAAACATGACAAGCAGTTCTGCCAGCACCATTTGTTGAAGATGCTCTCTTTTTTTCCATTGAATACTTTTAGCTCCTTTATCAAAAATTAGGTGTTCATATGTTTGTGGGTTAAAATCAGGGTCTTCTACTCGGTTCCATTGATCGACTTCTCTGTATTTATGCCAATACCAAGCTGTTTTCAATACTGAGGCTCTGTAATAGAGTTTGAGGTCAGGGATGGTAATGCCTCCAGATGATCCTTTATTATATAAGATTGTTTTGGCTATCCTGGGTTTTTGGTTTCTCCATATAAAGTTGATTATTGTCCTCTCAAAATCTGTGAAGAAATTTGATGGGATTTTAATGGGGATTGCATTGAATCTATAAATTGCCCTTGGTAGAATTGCCATTTTTACTATGTTGATCCTCCCAATCCAAGAGCAAGGGATATCCTTCCATTTTCTGGTATCCTCCTCAATTTCTTTCTTCATAGACTTAAAGTTCTTGTCAAATAGATCCTTCACTTCCTTGGTTAGAGTTACCCCAAGATATTTTATGGTATTTTTGGCTATCGTGAAGGGTGATGCTTCTCTGATTTCCATCTCTGCTTCCTTATCCTTTGTGTATAGGAGGGCAACTGATTTTTTGGAATTGATCCATATCTATCACCATGCACAAATCTCAAGTCCAAATGGATTAAAGACCTCAATATTAGCCTGAACACACTGAACCTGATAGAAGAAAAAGTGGGAAGTACTCTACAACATATGGGTACAGGAGATCACTTCCTACGTTTATCCCCAGCAGCACAGACATTAAGGACAAAATTGAATAAATGGGACCTCCTGAAACTGAGTAGCTTCTGTAAAGCAAAGGACACTGTCACTAAGACAAAAAGGCAACCCACTGACTGGGAGAAGATCTTCACCAACCCTGCAACAGACAAAGGTCTGATCTCCAAAATATATAAAGAACTCAAGAAACTAGACTTTAAAATGCTAATGAACCCAATAAAAAAATGGGGCACTGAACTGAACAGAGAATTCTCAACAGAAGAAATTCAAATGGCCAAAAGACACTTAAGGTCATGCTCAACCTCCTTAGCGATAAGGGAAATGCAAATTAAAACAACTTTGAGATACCATCTTATACCTGTCAGAATGGCTAAAATCAAAAACACCAATGATAGCCTTTGCTGGAGAGGTTGTGGAGAAAGGGGCACACTCATTCATTGCTGGTGGGAATGCAAACTTGTGCAACCACTTTGGAAATCAGTGTGGCGATTTCTCAGGAAATTTGGGATCAACCTACCCCAAGATCCAGTAATACCACTATTGGGAATATACCCAAGAGATGCCCCATCAAATGACAAAAGTATCTGTTCAACTATGTTCATAGCAGCATTGTTTGTAATAGCCAAAACCTGGAAACAACCTAGATGCCCTTCAATGGAGGAATGGATGAAGAAAGTGTGGAATATATACATATTAGAGTACTACTCAGCGGTAAAAAACAATGACTTCTCGAATTTTGCGTGCAAATGGATGAAAATAGAAAACACTATCCTGAGTGAGGTATCCCAGACCCAAAAAGAGGAACATGGGATGTACTCACTCATAATCGGTTTGTAGCCATAAATAAAGGATATTGAGCTTATAATTTGTGATCCTAGAGAAGCTAAATAAGAAAGTGAACCCAAAGAAAATCATATGGTCATCCGCTTGGAGAGGGGAAGTAGACAAGATTGAAGGGCAAAAACTGGGAACTTGCGGGAGAGGTGGCAAGGGGCAAAGGGGAAATGCGATGAGAAACATGAGAAGGGGAGGATGGGAGGAGCCCGGGGGATTGGGATGGTTGGGATATAGGAAGGGAGGATACGGGAGCAGCGAAGTATATATCCTAACTAAGGGAGCCATCTTAGGGTTGGCAAGAAACTTGACTCTAGAGGGGTTCGCAGGTGTCCAGGGAGATGTCCCCAGCTGGTACCTTGGGCAACTGAGGAGAGGGAACCTGAAATGACCCTATCCTATACTGATAAATATCTTGCATATCACCTTAGAACCTTCATCTGGCGATGGATCGAGGTAGAGACAGAGACTCAATTTGGAGCAACGGTCTGAGCTCTTAAGGTCCAAATGAGGAGCAGAAGGAGGGAGAACATGAGCAAGGAAATCAGGACCACGAGGGATGCACCCACCCACTGTGACAGTGGAACTGATTTATTGTGAGCCCGCCAAGGCCAGCTGGTCTGGGACTGAATAAGCATGGGTTGAAACTGGACTCTCTGAGCATGGCGGACAATGAAGGCTGATGAGAAGCCAAGGACAATGGCGCTAGGTTTCGATCCTAATACATGAACTGGCTTTGTGGGTGCTTAGCCTGTTTAGACGCTCACCTTCCTGGACATAGATAGAAGACCTTCGTCTTCCCGCAGGGCAGAGAATTTGGACTGCTCTCCAGTATCGAGAGGGAGGGGGAATGGTGTGGGGGGAGGAGAAGAGGAGTGGGGATAGGGGGAGGGGACTGGGGGGAGGGGACAATATTTGGGAGGAGGGGAGGGAAGTGGGAAACGGGGAGCAGGTGGAAATTTTAATTAAAAAAGAATAAAAAAAAGAAAAAAAAACATGACAAGCATATTGTGTCATGCAAGTCATTATTTTCATTTACTGAATTCCTTCTAAACAACTTGGGTTATTATGATTGCACTTGGCTGACCTCTGGTACTTGATGATATAACTCCATTGCTGAAGATACTACAGATTTTTGTCTCACGACATAAAGAAATAAAGTCAGTTCTGACTAGGAGCCTCCCTCTTCCTTGGTGGTTAGTTTTCATGTTACTGGAAGGTGCCTTGCAGGCAGCTGGGAGAGAAAATGATCAAAAAGATTTGGGATTTAGCTTTTCATTTGCTAAATAATTATAAAATAAAATTTAGTTCATGGGGGAGAAAAATTGAAATTAAACAGGAGAGCACAATAATACTACTATCTTGATTTTAATAATGACAAAACCAAACAAAGAAAACTAGAATTCTGAGATTACCAGAACCATATCCTTATCATTGTCGTATAGAATGATGGGAAGACAAAAAGCCATGCTCTGAAAGGGCATAATATGTTTGATTTACTGTGTAGATATATAAAATCTTGAACACCAAAATGGTAAACAACATTTTAAAATATTTTATCAAGGTGTGTTTCTCATATGAAAGATATTCAATGTATATAACCCAATCATATATAACATATATATATAGTGAATTTATTTATGACCTCCTAATATTTTCTTCCAGTATTTTTGTGATAATCTGAGACTGTATAGCAAGAACATAATATGATATCTACCTGATAGTGAATATGAAGGATTGTACAATAATATTAGTTATAAATTTCAAGATGCTCAGCAGATAACTAATGTTTTATTCATCTTATGTAATTGTGTACCTTAACCAACACCCCTAATTATCCACACCACAAGTTTTGATAAAATATACATGTGTGTGTGTATGTATGTATATATATATATATATATATATATATTGACAAATTGACTATCATGGAAATTAGCTTGGTTACAGAGAAGAATATTATAATACTTTAGGATATCCAATATGTATATCAGTTATACTGGAAATATTTCAAGAATTAAATATAAACATTTATATGTTATGCATTTTAAATATGTTACAGATGACCATATGTTTTTATGATCTTAGTGATAAGTTACATTTCAATAAATAATTAACAAATATTGTTTTCATCATACTCTTGCCAACAATGTCTTTTTTCTGTGATAATGGCCATCCTAACACAATATTCTTTGGTGTCTCATGTTATTTGAAAGTTTGGTGATGTGAAACACCTTAAATCAAAATCCACCAGGACAGGATTAATTTGACCTATAGTTTAGATTCCATCGTGCTCTGTTTGCTTGTCATTTTTAGTTCTTCCTGCTAGTTCATTCTTCTCATGAGGAAATTGCAACAAGGAAAAGTTCAAGGTTACACAGGAGAAAAGAATCTGAATCAAGTTTCAGATCTCAGTATTCTGGGTCTACAATTAAGTTTTTAACAATTGTAGGGGAGATTTTCCTAACTCTGAGAATTTGTGGTAATTAAACACATTATATGATGTGTTGCAGTAATCTGGAATAAATAAATACACCAGTGAAAATCCATATATAAGAGTCCATAAGTAACAATCAAAGCCATTTTCCAATTCTGAGAATTTATTTGTGTTCTCCAAAGAGATGAGGACAAAAATGAATAGTGATGATTCATTCTGAGAACACCTTTGGAAGTAGGTTTATTTTTGCCATCTGTTTCCTGTCTTGAATTGAATGAACTACTCCTTTCTTATTCTGATTCCTTTGACTATGAAAATGGAGGTAGGAGTACTTCATGCTGTGGTCCATAATGACAATATTGTAAGGTTGCAATTATAAAATCAAAAGGTTTTTTTTTTTAAGCAACTTTTACTAAGAAAGAATTCTAAAGGATTAACATTGACTAAAATGTTCTCCTTTATAAAGTACAGCTCTGGAAGGACAGGTTGAAGTTCATGGCTATACAGTATGTACTCCTACCCACATAGTAATGACTATTACTGTTTCTAAATAACATGGAAGCCATTAACTATGTTCAAAAAGCTGTGGAAAAATATCCTCTCCTGGTCAAGGTATGAAAACGATAAAAATACTGTGATATCATTATAATGTTATTATTTGCAAATTATTTAATTCAATATTTGGGAACTTACTTGGGTAGATCTAAAACTGACAGTTTTCTTTGGCAGATGAGTTCAATCTTACCTTTATTTTGTATGATTCAGACATGTCCAACAATATGAGGTTTTATGTGTAAGCCTGTGACATAATTATTCTGTCTAAATTTAAATTATTTTAATTATTAATATTCTGCCAAAAGACACATATGATAAATGTTTGGTTTTCAGATGAAAGTACTATTGACAGGGTATGTATGACAAAATTTATAGGTAGCATCTCATACAAGGGAGTGCACTAGAGACATGGCTTTGGGAAAAGAAAAGATTATATGAGTCAGAGGGGATGACACCAGGAGAAAATTGCTCACTAAATCAACTAAGTAGGGCTCACATGAACTCTCAGAGACAAAAAGAGGCAAGCATAAGGTCTGAATGGTCTATGATAGGTCCTCTAGCGGAAAATATATATATATATATATATATATATATATATATATATATATATATATATATATTGGGTTTTTCAAGATAGGTGTCCCTGTAGTTTTGGATCCTGTCCTTGAACTAGCTCTTGTAGACCAGGCTGGCCTCAGACTAACAGAGATCCACCTGCCTCTGCCTCCCGAATACTGGGATTAGAGGAGTGTGCCACCATTGCCCAACTTGCTAAAAATATGTTATCACTGTCAGCTTGGTGTTTCTGTGACAGTGGGAGTGGATGTTTCTCTGACTCTTTTGCCTGCTCTTAAGACTCTTTACCTCTTATTGGGTTACCTTATCCTGCCTCAATAGGAGGATTTTTGCTTTGACTTACTATATCTTGTTTTGTCCTGTTTGGTTATTGTTTCTTGGAGGCCCACTCTTTTCTGAAGAATAGTCAGGTGGGACTGGATCTGGGATAGAGGGGAGGTGGGAAGATAATGGGAGGAGTAGTAGAAGGCGAAACTCTGGTTGAGATAAGTTGTCTGAGAAAATAATCTATTTTCAATGCAAAACTATTTAAATAGATAGAAGACACAGAAAATAACAAGGAAAGAACAGGCATAAAAAAGCAGACTCAAAACCTAGAAGGAAAATCATTGAATTATACAACTGCATGTCAAGCATTTGAAGAATGTGGTGGCATTATCTGAGCTTCAGAAGTCATTGGCAGTCTGGTCCCTATGACCCTGCCACCAAAACTGCACATGGTCTTTCTTTTGGTACAGGTCCACTACTCAGTACCTACAACTTTTTCTTCAACAGAAATTCTTCACTCTTGACACCTCCATGTTTGTATGATCTCAATTATATCTTAGGTTTCATCCTCATGCACCAGGTTCTATGAATGGAATCTGACCCTCATATATTGTGTGGTCTCTCAAGTGTTTCTCTAGAAACTTGGTCAATCCTCTTTGTCTCTGTGTCTCTTGTATTTGGCAAATCGCAAAGCAAATACCACATGGATAATATCAAGTTATACTGTTAGCCCAAAAAGTAGCTGAATACCTTTGGACCACATCTGTCATGATCTCTCGTTCTTGGATGGCTAAAAAGGCAAAACATTTTTTCATGTGATGCTTTTCCAGTATGTTATCCTGGAGTCTATCACTTTTCAGGCAATATCTTTTCAGATTAAACTGTATCAAATGAACTTGCATTGTTATACCTGTATTCTTCCTTGGGTGGAGCCTTATACTAAAGGCATGCTTTATATTGTCCCCCTGCAGAATGCTGTTTGTCTTTAATGGTATTATTCTCTTTAACAAAAACAAATGCTTTGTCCGTTCTTGCTTTGTCTGTGACTTTGATCATACCTACTGTCTCTTTTTCATCTAAAATCCTATTTTCAAATCCTTCTCTGTTGCTGTTGTCCATACACTGCAAATCTTTCTATTAAATCAGCATCAACCATACCACACTCTAAAAATTATGTTGTCTTGGAATTTTCTCCAAATAAGTCATTCCATTACTTAGCCCCACTCAAGTTTTCTTCAGGTCTTGGGCAAAGATGACATGTTTCTTTGCCACAATATAGCAAGAATAAACCTCCTCTAGCACAAATTTCCACAGAGACCTTGCTCCCACGTGAAAGCTCCTGTGGCCAATCTTTACAATTTGTGTTTCCCTTACCAACCGACAGTTTAAACTGACATCAGAGTGGACCCCTAAGCTTCACTTACAACAGCATAAGCCATCTATCCCCAGTAGCCATGTAGTCCCCCAGTTTTACCTCCAAATCAGTTCTAAAGTCAGGTTGTAACAGTAGCAAGGCCACTTCTTAGTAGTTACTTACCTTTGAGCATTGGGAGAGAAGGCAGGTTGGAAGAGAAAGGGATTGTGTGTGCTCATGACTTCAGGTGTGTGTCAGTTTGCACAGCAGGAAGGTATAGCAGTAGGAGCAGGAGGTAGCTCCCATTCATATAACATAGGCTGGGAAACCAAGACTTTGGCCAGAAGTAGGAGGCAAGTAAATCTTCAAAGTACTTCTCTCAGTGACCGGTTTCTGTCTGTTAAGGCTCACGTCCCAAAAGCTTCTCACCTTCTGAAATTATACCAAAACCTTGGAAGTTAACCTTCAAAACATGCTTCTGTTTGAGACATTTCTGATTAAAATGGTAGTAGAGATTTAATGTCTTTTCGGGATACTGCTGAAAGTATGTACAGCTCATACAATCCACCATTGTTTCATTTCTTTTGTGTTGTGTCCTTCCTACTTTCTTTCCTTTCTTGCTTGTTTTCCCTCCCTCCCTCCCTCCCTCCCTCCCTCCCTCCCTCCCTCCCTCCCTCCCTCCCTCCCTCCCTCCTTCCTTCCTTCTCTCCCTCCCTCCCTCCTTCCTTCCCTCCTTCTCTCCCTCAGTCCTTCCCTCCCTCCATTCCCCTTCCTTCCTTCCTTCCTTCCTTCCTTCCTTCCTTCCTTCCTTCCTTCCTTCCTTCCTTCCTTTCCTCCTTTCTCTCTTTCTTTCCTTTCTTCCTTCACATTTTTATATTACGTGAACCACCACACAGCAAACACTTTAACAAATAGTAGGTACGTTCTCAAAAAGAAAATTAAAAACATAACCCTCATTTCATGAAAGCTGTTTTGTACTGGGTAAAACATATTTCAATTGTGATTATATGCATAATTCCTTAAATGTAATCATAAAGATAATTGTATTGGTTTAATGGAGAATGGTCTCCACAGGTTCATATGTTTCAATGTTGAGTCCCTTGTTAGTGGAACTCTTTGGAAAGGATTAGAAGATGTAGTTTTCTTGGATGAGGTGTGTGACTGGGAGGAAACTTTAAATTTCAAAAGTCCACAGTGGGCTCTGTCTCTTTCACTCCTTGAGGATCAGGATATAAAGCTCTCAGTTACTTCAGCACCATGTCTGTCTGTTTCTCACCATGATGATTACAGTCTAACCCTCTAAAATTGCAAACTAGAACGCAAATAAATGCTTTCTTTTATAAGAGCAGAGTTGCCTTGCTTATAGTGTCTCTTCACAATAATAAAATGAGTCAAATCAGATGGCAATACATCAGAGTAGAAATAGGCTTATACAAAGAGGTATTTCTGCAATTTTTTTTACTTTATTTTACATTAAAATTAATGATGTAGTTTTTTCTCAAAATAAATACTTCAAGTCTATTGTGTTTGGAGTAGGACTTAAGAATATGAACTTTTATAAAATTCCTCATGAAAGTTCTTTTCTACATTTGAAAAAAAAAAACCCTTGATGCAACCCAGTAGAAACATGATGAATTACTATCTAAAATTGCTTCAATGTCAAGAATCAGTATCACAGATACAGTACAAGAGCATGAACATAGCAATTTGAGGCTTTCTCGGGAGAGCCAGCCAAAGTTTCTAAATTGATTTAAAGGTGCCTTAAGAGACCAGAGAAGTGAAGTTGGCTTTAGGTTGTCATGACTGTCTGTTTGATGCTGGTGAAGGAGTACTGTGGAAGGGTTTGAACTTTGTGCTGCCCTCAAAGGATTGCACATTTTTTTAAATATTTATTTTTATTTATTGTGTATACAGTGTTCTGTTCACATATATGCCTGCAGGCCAGAAGAGGGCACCAGATCTCAATACAGATGGTTGTGAGCCACCATGCGGTTGTTGGGAATTGAACTCAGGACCTCTGGAAGAGCAATCACTGCTCTTAGCTGTTGAGCCATCTCTCCAGCCCCCAGGATTGCCCATTTTTAAAACTCAACTTTTCCAGATGTGGGGTATAAGGAGGAGAAGGGGAGTTGTCAGCTATCAAACACAAATCATCGAGTCAAGCTTTATTTTTCACCCAAGTATAAGATTGTTCAGGTATAACCTATAATGAGTTTGGAATGAATTCTATCCCCAGTCTTCCTAATCCTATTTTCATTTTCACTTGAGTGCAGCTGAATGCATAATTTGCTCTCTATAGAAGGGTGCATAGAATGTTTTCCTCTGATTCAATGGACTTTATCACTGTTCATCACATTTTCACATCAATTCTAATATACACAAAAGAAGACAGAACTTTACCCTATTGATACTGGAATATAGATTTTCCTTTATTAACAAAAGAACTGTTGAAGAAAAGTTATCTGTGCGTAGCTAAGTCTTACTCTTGGCCTTAGTAAATGAGATTGTGTTTCGATTCAGACATCCAGTCCCTTTCAGTCCCTTTTCATTCAAGTCCTCAGTTCTTTGCATTATGATAATAATATATTAGAGTGAAAGTCCTAGGTAATAGGTAAAAGTTGAATTATATTCTTTTGGTGATGATTTTCTTATGGGGAAATTGAGGCAAGAAAAGTCTTTCATGTGTATTACATGCTTCTGTGTTTTCAGCTGAACATGTGTGTGAAGGACAATGATGAAGGTGTGCATCTATATTTGTAGGTCAGAGAACAATCTCAGGATCCATTCCCAGGTGCTATCTTCCATTTAATTTTTTGAGATACTATCTCTGACTTGCCAGGAATTCACCAGAGAGGCTAGAGCGGGTTGGGCTTGATTCCATCTCCTCAGCAAGGGTAATAATAGCTTGCCTTGAATCCCTCAGATTATTTACCTGTGAAAGCAGAGAAACTGGATTCTAATCTAGATGCAAGATAATTATTAAGTGACATGCCACTTCTCTCAATAAATCAATTGAAAAATAATTTTGAAGCATTGAAATTTTAAACAAAAATAATTTGAAACAAAGTTATTATAATAAGACCTACAGATGCCTCTACCTTCACTTTTTATGGTTGGAGAATAAAAGAAAATCTGGATGAATGTAGGTAAAGAACAACAACAATAAAAACTTTCACGTACAAAATAATACTTTAAATTACTTTTGATTGACAATCTGTCTTTCCTAGTGAAGATCCATTTACAGATTGAGACAGCATACCCATACTAACTATGGTGTTAAGAATTCTTTCTGTATCTCAGACAAAAAGCCTCTGAGTATTGGATTCAGATAAACAATCTATTTGGATACTTGGCATTCTGTCAAATTGAAAATGGACTCTCCTGAGATGTCTGTCAACAGAAAAGAACTCTGTTAGGATAAAAAGCTAATTAATGATTGATTGACCTGCTGACATCCTCGTTGAGGTACAGGCTGTACAGCTCAACTGTGGTGCACCATCATTTGGGGATCTGCACTTCACGTTACTCTGAAAAAATTGCATTAGTATTCTGCTTATTCATTCGAGCCTTGCAGATATGTCTGGGGTTATATACTTTCCTCTTACTGAGCAAAGATGTTTAATGGTATTTTGCTTAGAAAACTAAAATTTCTCCATAGCTCATCCTGTCAGAGTAACCTCTAAATAAACAAAGTAGATGAAGCAGCCAATCTAGGATCTAGTAGAATTATTTTAGTTTTGAATAACATCACAAAAATGCAAAGTGGTCTAAATATTATTACATTTTTAGACATTGTTTTTCAATTTATTCTCATGCATTACTATGAGGGTGTGAGTGAGAGAGAGGCAGCAGAGAGAGGGAGAGAGAGGAAAGATCAGAGGACAATTATACAGGGTTGCTTCTTTGCTTCCACCTTAATGTAGATCCCAGAGGATTAAAATCAGGTCCCTAGCCTTCCACTAGAACACCTTTACCAGCTGAGCCTCCTATCTGGCCCATAGAATCAGAATCCAAAGGCAGCCTCCTTTGTATATTTTTGAAATCTGTGTTTTCTAATACCAAAGATTTGCAAACTTTTTGGCAAGGGCTGCACAAATATAAAAGTGTGTGTGCAGAAGACAGACCGTGACAAAAGCAGCATCAAACGGACTTGTTCAATAATTTCACACCAATAATTTTCAAGATTATTTTGCTTATGATTTTATTTGACTATGAAAGAGTACCAGCAAATGATTAGAAATAATTTTGGATGGTGTATATTCTTGAATGTTTTGTCAGTCACAAGAATATAATTTTAATTGAGAAATGCCTTACTAATCTGAGTGGAAAATGTTTTCACTTTAAACAACAAACAATTACCATGAGGGAAAATAATTTAGTACAGGGAAAGACAAGTTGAGACAAAATTCTATGTATTCAGTGTCAGCAGATATATTACTTAATGATTTATCAGAATTCACATGAGAGACACTAAACAGGGCTGAAGTTATCCAGAAAAAGGTATGTGCCTACTTAGCCGAGGTTTCTGGGATTAGTCATACAGTTTAATTTTTCAATTTACACCTCTTTTGCAATGCTAGATTTACTTTTTTCCAGAAGAAAAAAATTGATTTAAATTTGTTATTCCAAATTCAAGAAAGCTTTAAGCATCTTTTACTACATTTAAATAAAGAAGATACAACACTGCTGCATAAATTTGAAAATGGTTACTAGATTTGAAGACTAACACTAAAATACTGAACTTGTGAAGTTGTTATACAACATTATGTCTACTATTCCCATAGTTCTTCTCTGTAGTTTCTCATGGAAATTCTAATGCCATAAGAATAATTGTGCCTTAATTGTAAAAACAATAAAATGTAATAAAGAAAGGTAACACAAGTGAATAAAAGGCCTGTATGTGCATAGTGGGAATGATATTGTACACTTGAGAAAGTTTATTAATGAATTACTAAGGTTATTATAACCTCTATCAGTATGGCATAAAAGAAGTGTTGTATGATAATGATTTGGCAGCAGGTTATATTTTATAGTTGGTTCACTTGCTTGTTTAAGACGTGGTCACGCTGTGTATCTCAATCTGTCATGAAAATTGTGATCTTTCCTAAGAGATAGATTATGGGTATGTACTACCATGTCTAGCTTGATAGTGTTTTTTGTGTGTGAAGACATTTAACATCTTCTTTGGAATCTCTTTGATAATAGATTCAAATTACTGATTTTACAGAGGGCCAAGGTAAAAACAAACAAACAAACAAATTGCAAGAAATAAAAAATAGATGAGGAAGAAAATTAAAATTTAACGAAGACAGACATATAGAAGAGAAAAACTCATAGGCAAAGCTCAAATTAGTCACTGCACAGTTTGATGGGTATTCCTATGAAATTGAGCTTCTCTAAATGTGGTTTAGAAGAAGGAAGTGGATATCATAAAATGTGGTCAAGACAGCAGGGCCTGGAACATTATCACCAGGTATACTATGTGCCTCAAAAATATAATAGAGAAAATCTGTCTTTGTGACTGAAGGACTTATTTTGGTTTCTAAGAATTAAAAGATGGCACAATATTTTTTACATCATCATCCAAAATTATTTTGCATTTCCAACTTATGAAATAGATATATTGAGTTCACCTATCTTCAATATACAAGACTCTCCAACCTCATTTGATTGACTTATTTAGTTCTTTACTTTGTCTCTCTGTCAAATCGGAACAACGATAGTGCCCAGACTGGAGCTCCTATAAAAACGAGAGGTGACAATCCAGTTCACTAGAACTGACCCATAATAACCTTTAAATGCGGATGCTACAATTGTGACATTTACTGGTTAATGACCCGCCAAACCGAAAATCTTCAGTATTTTAAGGGAATATTTTAAAACTTATTCATAAGATCCCTGTACTTTATAGTCCAAATTTTTAAGATTCCCAGGTGAAGGACAAATCTGACTCTTGCCTAATACCGTTTCTACTCCTCCAGAACGCCAACTGGCAATAGCAATCCTGTGGCTCCTTAGGATCAATCAGTGAATCACAGTGGAGAAGAAATTTACCACCTGATGTCTTTCTTTTAGAGAAGTTGCACAATTCCACATTTTGATTCTTTTTATTTGTGCTCAGGGGAAGAGCCACAATTTGTAAATGTTCTGTGGTGGCAATATGTCACAAGTTCCCCTCTCTGTAACAAGATTCAGCCAATTAACCAGTGGAGCAGGAAACTGAAGGCAGGTTTGCTTCCTCCACAGGAGCCATTTCTACCATCTTCATCATTAATACATTCCTCCCCTATACCGCTCACAGATCTTAGGTTGCTACTACACACACACACACACACACACACACACACATACACACATACACACACACACACGCTGCTTATCTAGATATAGTAGATTAATTTTATTTTAAAATCAAAGACCAAAGTAATTTCCTGTTTTCTTAACTAATGATTCATACTTTTTATAGACTTTATAAGAGGGCTTGCTTTCCAGAATTTAAAATCTTTTGATGTGTGTTTCAAACAAAAGAAAAATTGAGTCTGTGAAGAATAATTGTATTTCTTAATCTCCTCAGGCTGAAAGATACCATGCTGAGGCAAGTCAGGAGCAAACACAAACACTTTAATGGGGAAATTAGGCAGGAATTCCAACAGAAACTGCAATATTCTGCACATTTCAAGCACGCAGGAAATAGCCACAATCCTCAAACTTCTATATTAGTCAGAGAAGGCCAAACACAACTGTTCTCTTCTGTTTGTTTGTTTGTTTTGTTTTGTTTTGTTTTGTTTTTAGAGACAAGGTTTCTTTATAGCTTTGGTGCCTATCCTGGAACTAGCTCTTATAGACCAGGCTGGCCTCGAACTCACAGAGATCCACTTCCTCTGCCTCCTGAATGCTGAGATTAAAGGCGTGTGCTACCACCACAAGGCAACACAACTGTTCTGAAAGATGCATTATGTAGAAATTCTGTGTAAAATGCTCTTTCATAAATTAAAAATTGAGACCTCATTATTCCTAAAACTGTTCCCATATTTATAATATGGTTGGAAAACTTGTGATAATAAGTGAAAAATACATAAATCATAAAAGTATATAAACTTAAATACAAAGAAAATTTTTATACATGGTAACATGTGTTTTATCTCAAATGTCCTGGTGATAATTGGTTTTACCTTCTTTATTTGAATTTGGAACCATTCAAATTTCACATAAAATCTTCAAAGAATGAGATTCAGCCCCTGGATGTATTCAAGGTCTCCCCTGATTTTACCTCTCTAAATGTGTAAACCATATTAATTTATCCTGAGAATAGTGTACACTTTCATGCCCTCTTTCATTTTATCTATAATCTACAATAATTATTAGGTTTTGTTTTGAGTTTTCTTTGTCTTTATAGTAATCCTGGTAAACATAATCACTGATTGTTTATGTGAATAGAAGAGCCTAGGTTCATCCATTTGGGGCTTTGTTGCATCAACAATATCTGAATGCAATCCATATCTCACCATTTGCCTGCTTTCCTCATTCTGTCTCTGCTATTTACAATGAATCGTGGAAATATGTGAACCAATAAGTTTTAAGTCCTTCAGTAATAAAATTGATATTACTATTATTAATATTATTTAATTGATATTACTAATTGAATATTAGTCCTAATGCATTTATTACTTTTTACTATGAAATTATTCAATCTAGTTTCCTCACTTGATAAATTTTATAGTGGACATTTAAAAAAAATCTTAGTATCCCACATTTGCTAATGTAATTGTTAAATTCAGGGTATCTTTCTTTTTTTTAGATTACCACCTATACTCATTTCAATCTATACACCGTCATTGCATTTTTCGTACAGTCTTGATTCTCTACCACTGTGACTCTAATGCTGAGTCAATCAGTAGAGCAAGTAAGGAGTATCGTGAAAAGTTTACAATATTTTATTTAAGATGGTGCAATAGTTCTTCCCCCTAGTTTAAAAATATAAACATGTACTAATGGTGCTTCTTTTTAAATTTCCTTTTTAAAATTTTATGGTGTCTGGAAGTTTTACCTGTATTAATATCAGAAAATAATTTTTGGTCTCCTGGATGTGGAGTTACAGAGGATTAAGGGAAGTCATATGGAACTGGGAGCTAAACCATGTCCTCTGGAAGAATATCCAGTGCTCTTAACCTTTGAGCCATCTTTCCAGTCCCTCTAAAGCAACCTTATGTATGGAAACTGTAATTAAGTATAATCTCAGAAAATATTGATGAGTGATGAGTACACATTTACTGTGAAGTAGGACCAGAATTGAGAGCTAGAGACTAAACTTGCTACTCCACTCACCCATTACATTTTTTTCTTCTACAATGTAGAAGTGCCTTCATTTGTAGATAATTTACTATGTTGGAGAAGAGAAAGACAAGGGGGGAGAGAAAGAGACCTACAGACAGGAGAGAGAGAGAGAGAGAGAGAGAGAGAGAGAGAGAGAGAGAGAGAGAGAGAGAGAGAGAGAGATTGTTTTGTTGCTGTTGTTTTCCCAGAACTGATTTAAATGGTTGGGAGACTTGACAAAACTTGCTGAATTCCATGACATCAGAGTGACTGTGCAGAGAATATTCTGAAATTTTGTGGTGCAATACTTTCTTTGTGAAGCCTCAGATTTTGTTTTGCTCTCAATTTCTTAAGTGATCAAATGAGGTGTATATTTATCAAAGAAAAATTATTTTCTTGAAGCCAACTGATGTTGGTTTTCATTCATTGCAGCATCTGTACATTTTTGTTGTTAAATACCTGGTACATGGTCTAACCATGCTGATCCCTCCTTCTCCAAAAATGTCACCTCTTTATTTTCTTCAGAAAATGTGTTCCTAGCTGTAAGACTGCCTACAGCATTCCACAGTTCCTAGAGTTACTATAAACTTGTTTTAGATTGTCTTTGATATGCAAGCATGGATCATTTAATTACTATCCTTTTTTGCCCTCTCATTGGACTTTCAAAGATATATTAGTATTATTAAACAAAGGTTTTAAGGCAACTTAATTTTGCTTTAATCATCTTAGTTTACATTGACCAATGAGAGATAAAAATATTTGGAGCAATGGTCTGAGCTCTTAAGGTCCAAATGAGGAGCAGAAGGAGGGAGAACATGAGCAAGGAAATCAGGACCACGAGGCGTGCACCCACCCACTGTGACAGTGGAACTGATCTATTGGGAGCTCTCCAAGGCCAGCTGGACTGGGACTGAATAAGCATGGGTTGAAACTGGACTCTCTGAACATGGCGGACAATGAAGGCTGATGAGAAGCCAAGGACAATGGCACTAGGTTTCGATCCTAATACATGAACTGGCTTTGTGGGAGCTTAGCCTGTTTGGATGCTCACCTTCCTGGACCTAGATAGAAGTGGGAGGACCTTGGTCTTCCTGTAGGGCAGGGAATTTGCACTGCTCTTCAGTATCGAGAGGGAGGGGGAATGGTGTGGGGGGAGGAGAAGAGGAATGGGGATAGGGGGAGGGGAGCGGGGGGAGGGGGCAATATGTGGGAGGAGGGGGAGGGAAATGGGAAACGGGGAGCAGTTGGAAATTTTAATTAAAAAAGAATAAAAAAATGAGAAAAAAATATAGCAAGTAGCAATAATAAATCATGCATTGGTAAAATGACAGAATTTTGACAAATGTGAGACATCATGATATTAAGCAACAAAGGAATTTCACAGTATTTTTAGACTAAATGATCCCTCTCTTTTCTGCTTTGATTTGTTATTTTTTTCTTTTTCAGTCAGTATGTGAAACAGAACTCAGAAGTCAACTCTCTGACCCTTCTCCTAGATGACACACAATGCTCAGCTTAACATCCCACCTGGGGGAAAGAACTGTCAGCAATCAAGTATTTGTAATGAAAAAAAGTTCAGAGAACTGACTTCCAGGTGGATTTGGCTTTCTCACATCAGTTCAGTAGAGGAATAGAAAACAGAAGTGTGTTCCTTTTCCAATTACATACTAACTGTGTGAAAACCAGGTATAGTAAATAAGATGAAGGACCACAAGGCAGAGAATGCAATAATGAAAGAAACCAGGTAAATAAGGGTTCTTCAGTTGTAGAACTCAGAAAACTTCTCAAGAACATCTTTTCTCAATGTAAAGAGTATGCATAGATTTTTTTTTAATTCAGAGCTTATAGTTTAGTTTCCAGGAGAATCAATGATTATAGAGCCAAAAGATGTATCTCAAGGGCAGGGTTTGCATTAAAAATCTGCTGGGGTGGTGTGTGCCAAAGGAGAAATTCTTCACTAAACTTAATCAGTTATTACTACAAGTTACAACTGGGAACCATGGACTAAGATATCATACTTTGTATTCAACATGCTAGAATCAATTGAATCTGTCTTCTATAGTGTTTTCATTGACAAGAGGGAGGACTGAACTTTCACAACAAGGCTAAGAAAATGAACCAGTCAATCATTGCATGAATTCTACAAGAGTATTGAAAAATCCAAGCCAGGAGAACAACACACAAACAATAAGAACTCCAACAGGAAAAACAGATTACTAGAATAAGAACGAACAGAATATGGCCTTTAAATGTTTAAAGAATTTAGAATTTTTCATGACATTGAGACTCATCTGCTCCTGGCTGCACCAGTCTACTTCAAGAGGAAGATGGGCATCAAAAGGTTTTCTTATGGAGTTTGTTAGCCATTTGGGCAAAAACCTTCTTTTTCCTGTAACGCTTGATGTTATGCTGTATGAACTGGACCTGTAGGACCCACAGAAAAATGACTGCTGAAGTTGCCAAAAGAAGGCAAATCAGTCCTCCAGGGTTCCTGCTTCATGAAAAAGTCTGTCAGACATTCTGCAGGGGACACACACACACACACACACACACACAAATGTGGCTGACGAACTGTCAATATAGGTGGAACTGTCTCTGAAATGTCTTGCTTCATAGAAAAGTCTGCTGGATACTATGGGACTGTAGATTGAAGATCAATGCACCAATGTTACAGAACTTTGGGTGACTCTCCAGGCAGCGAGATGTCTCTGTCAATTCTAGAGCTTTGGAAATTACTTACAGTGCACTTCCTGTTTTCTTAGGTAATATTATATCCTTCTGGAGTCTTTGATGGAGTAGAAAAATAGATGTTTTTTTACAGTTTTTCTTAGTTATGACAAAAGATAAAGCAGATATAAATATATATAAATATAAATATTTATATAAATAAATGCTTATTTATATAAATAAATATAAATATAGGTATTGTAGCTATAATTCGTACTTGATAACTATTTTGTTGTATGCAATCTTGCTATGCCAAAGTTAAAACCTTCCTTTTTATTTAGACAGAAAAGGGTAGGTGATGTGGGATTCCCCTCTGTATATTGTGAAAGCCATTGGTTAATAAAGAATCTGCTTTGGGTCCTACTGCAGCGCAGAATAGGTCAAGGTGGGAATTCCAAGCAGATAGAGGAGGAGAGAGTAGGTATAGTCAAAGAGACACCATGTGGCCACCGGAGGAGCACATTGGTACAGGTAAACCATGAGCATCGTGCTAAATATAAAATAATAGAAATGGGTTAATTTAAGATGTCAGAGCTAGCTAAAAATATGAATAAGCTAATAGGCCAAGAAGTGTTTTAATTAATACAGTTTCTGTTTGATTATTTTGGGACTGACAGCCAGAAAACAAAAAAAGCACTCTTCCACCTACACTGAGATAATTAACATCATTAAGATAGCTTAGACACAAACTTCATCTTGCACTACAGGTTAATAAAGAAATTAATTAATAAATTGTTTCATAGTGGCCAATCCCTTTATCATGTTTACTATGCACTCTGATGTGAGATATTATATGAACACTTGCAATATAGTACTCCCACTTAAAAACCTGGAAAGAGCATGAAAAATTCTGTCCTGTTCTCTTAGGTGTTGGTTTTTATAATGTTTTAATAAATGATTAAATATCACATAGGTTAAGTTCTTACTGCTACATCTCTGATGGAGGAAAGTCATTGGTTAAATAATAAAGAAACTGCCTAGGCCCATTTATAGGCCAGCCCTTAGGTGGGTGGAGTAAACAGACAGAATGCTGGGAGAAAGAAGCCGAGTCAAGGAGTCGCCATGATTCTCCCACTCCAGACAGACGCAGGTTAAGATCTCCCTGGTAAGCCAGCTCGTGGTACTACACAGAATATTAGAAATGGGTTAGATCAATATGTAAGAGCTAGCCAATAAGAGGTTGGAACTAATGGGCCAGGCAGTGATTAAAAGAATACAGTTTCCGTGTAATTATTTCGGGTATAAAGCTAGCCAGGTGGCGGGACGCAGCCCGCTGCTCTTATTACAACACATCTCCCTCAAGCCCATACATTATCATCTCTATCTCCACAACAGAGTCCACATTCATTATCTTACTAGTAGCACATATTCTCCTTAGGTTGGTCATTTGGTTGGGCAGCAGGAACCATCTTTTTTTCAGTGCCTTTGTCATGTTGCAACTATCAAATTATTCTCTTGATCACAATATTACTGAAGTAATAAACATCAAGAGCTGCCAAATAAGTTTGAGCTCTAGTGCTTTCCTCATCCCTTGTTTACTGACCAATTAATACACCAAGAGCAGTGACTTCATTTTTCAGTCTATAGTTCCCCTATTTCAGTGGTACAATAAGATTCAGTATAACCTGTACTATCTTCCTTAATCATTTTTTACTCTCTCTGTCATACCATTTTTACAAGGAACCATAGCTTTAAATATATCAGATATTAAGGATTCCTGAAATAGGATCTGAAACCTTAGTCTAAATAATCTTAATCAATATAAACCAGGAGTCAGATATCAGGGTCAAAACATGGATGATCAGAGAGCCAGGAGCAGGTGCCAGTTGCTTTCTTTCTCCCCTGCTCCTCAATACAAGAAACTTTTCTTCATCCCACCTTGTCACTTCCTGTCTATGTCTCAAGCACTGGTGTTAAAGGTTTAAGCCATGATTATTGAACTACCTACCACCTGGCCTATGGTTAACTAGTGACTAGCTCTGTCCTCTGATCTCCAGGCAAGTTTTATTTGTCAAAGTACAAACAAAATACCACACATCAAGGATCTAGTTTGGAAATAATTCAGTAAGGTCCACCTGCCACTTGATACTGAGCACTTAAGCTCCCATAACACAGCAGCAGCTGTTATCCTGTAATGACCCCGCATTTTGTGGAAGAGCACTCAGTAATGCAGGTCTTCCTGAACTAAGTCTCAGTGGGGCACTCAATGTTCCACTCACTTGTTCTCCTGAGTCAGCTACACTTGAATGATGTCACAAATTATAGTGAAGCTACTGTTGTACCTCATCCTGAGTCAATCTGCATGAACTATCATGCCAGTACATTAGATATTTGAGAAGTCCTTGGGTAGTTATTACTATTGGAAGTGCATGGTAAACAGTAATGATTAGATAGGTCCACATTTATAATATGAGTCACTTTTGCATATAGTTCATTCTATAGGATTCTCAAGAGAAACAAAACTGTTAGTATTAATATAGAATGAAAGGGAGATTTATGAGATTGGCTTACATAATATAGGCTGTGTCTTTAAACAATAGTTGTGAACACATTCAAGCCTGCAAATTTGAAAGCTCTTTAGTTCACCATGTTGGATGCTTTAGCAGTCACAATCTGGTGCTGAAGACCTGGATGATTCCTATAGATCTTTTGGTCTTCAGTCCATGGAGGAAGGTCAACGAAGTTGAGTTTCATGTCAGTAAAAAACATGGTAACATTAGTGCCACTAACAGACAGGCAAACTAACATGGAGCAAAGGCAGAAGGTATAAGCAAATGCTTCCCCTCACATTCATTATATTTAGAGCACTGCTAGAAGATATCATATATTCTGGAACTGAATAGTGTCCCTCGGATAATCACAAAAGGAAATATTTGATGGGCGCGGTCGATTGATAAATAACCAGACCAGCTCAATTCAAAAGATTTTAATAATTGTGGGAAAACTTACATGACCAAAGATCCTGCGAAAGCCAAAGAGAGAGAGAAAGAGTACATGGATGTTTTTATTGGCTATTGTGTGGCCCCAGGGGGACACACCTTAAGCAGCATGTGATTGACTGAAGTCCCCCATCAAATATTCTCATAGACTTCTTCAAAGGCATATCTCTTAATTTATTTCAGACAGAAATAAATTAACAACAGAAGTTAGCCATCACAATGAGAAGTATTTTTTTTTAATAATCCAAGGTAGAATAGACTTATTACAATCAACCATGTTCTGGTGCCAAGCTTCAGAGCTCAGAATCAGTATTCCACATAATAAATGATTTACTCGGTAGTTCAAACAGCTAGAGCAGTAGTTCTCAACCTTCTAGTGCTGCTATATGTTTCTTCACCTTGTGGTGACGCCCAACCATAAAATTATTTAATTTCTACTTCATAACTCTAATTTTTCTCCCATTATGAATTGTAATGTGAATTTCTGATATGCATGATATCTGTTATGTGATGCCTGTGAAAGGGCGATTTAACCCCAAAGGTGGTTGAGATTCACAGGTTGAGAACCACTGAGCTAGAGTAACCTTCAAATGAACCAGAATTCTGGCTATATTGTTATGCCACTCCCAATTTCATTTCATGTATCAGAATTCAAGTAGGGGCATATGTTAAGGGTCATATATTATAACAATTAGGCTAATAAATGTAATTTCTAGCTTGTCAACAAACTTCTACATACAGCTCTACACCATCAAAAGATAATGGTATTTTTTTGTCACTTACCTGTCTCAGTCATACATCCTTCACCATTTTCTCATGGTACTTTTTTTTACTTCTACTTCTTTTCCTCCTTATGACCCTTCTCTTTTTGCCCCTCATCCTCTTCTTCTTCATATTTTTTTCCTTTTTCTCTGTGTGTATTTTTAGTGATATGTGTTACATGTATGCAAGTGTCTTCATAGTCCAGATGAGACTGACAGCTCAGATCTGGAAAAACAGGCAGCTGAGAGTCTTAGGGTTTCATCTGATTTATTTGTTTATACTTAGAGGAGGGAAGAGTATGAAGAAAGAAATAGTGGACAACAGAATCAGGAGGGCATCCAGAGAATACTGTGATCTGCCCTAAGTATATTACTCAAAGTTCTTATGTACCCAAATCCAAAAGGGGGGAAAGCAAAAGACTCCTTTATTATGATACAAAGATCAAAAAAATGCAATTACCTTCTCACATTTCAAAACATCAAGTAATCACAGCCTAAATCAAAATATCATTTTATCTATGCAGAACATTCTATAACCATATTTTTGGTTAAAATATTCAGTTGTATAACCTTGAATGAGCAAGAATAGGTCTGAAATCTCTGACCTTTAGTCAAGGTTGAAGACATTCATTTTTATGGGCCTCCACATGTGAGTTTCTTGATGTGCCCGATGTGGGTGCTGGGAACTGAATTGCAGGCACTCTGCAAGAGCAGTAAATGCTCTTCATGTGTCCAGTCTGTCAATACCTTTGTATTGAAAGATAGGATTTCTTTACTCTCAGAGAACATTCTTAATCAGGATATATTCACTATGACTTAAGAATAATATTCCGTGGGTCTTTTGTTTTCACTTTTTTGGAAGAGAATCTTAGAAACATTTGTATTGTAGATCGTGGAAGGAATGGAATTGTTGGGGGCTGTGGACCCTCAGATTCTGAATTTTCTATGACCCCTTGCCTGCAGGAGTAAACAGCTTGTTTTCCTGTGCTTTCAGATGCTCTGGGCACTAGACTCTCATGAGTTCCTGATGGCAGGGAAGTGGTTTCTGGTTGGCATGCAACTGAAAACTCTTGAGAGCTAGGGCATGACCATTAGTCAAGGAGAGCCCTATATAAGCTGCCCTGGAACACAATAAAGGGGGCGTTCTTGCTTCAAGAGTGACCCATGTCTCTGTGTGCTTTTTATCTCAGACCCTTGCCGTATAGCAGTTCCATGTGGTGCAGTCCCCACGTGGAAAGGTTCACACTTGTTATACATCCTTGTTCAGCTGCCAAAGAACATGCTACAAATGGTTCTGGCCTCTTCTGAAATCTCCAAGTGGGAACAAGACTCAAACTTCTTTGTTTACATGCACATTGTCCATGTACACAGCAAAGTGTCACAAGGACTTTTCCATTGTGAGTCATCAGCTGCATCTCATTGATTTTCCTTTCTCTACAGAGATTAGCAAACAGTGAATCTGAATTTGAGGGTGGATGTTAAATGTAAATGTCTGAAAAAGTTAAAAGAAAAAAATATGATTAGACCCAAAGAGGGAAATGTCTCAATTGGTGCAGACTTTGCCACTACAGAAAGAACAGACTGAAAGAAATAGGGCTTGGGAGGAAGACACTCTGAGCATAACCATAGTGTGAAACCTGCATTGGCCAATACCACAGAGAACAGCACAGCAAAGACTGAAAGCTCGGGAGTACACAGTTAGCAAAATAGTCAGGTCTAATAATATAATGGGCTCAGTTACTGTATGGTGCTGCCAAAAGGCACAGGGATGCATCTTAGCAGATGAGGTAAACTGGAAAAGGTACTCCTTACAGCTGAAGTCAATTTCATGATAATAATTCAAAAGAGAATCCTCCTGCGGCTATTTTTACCTGTATACACCAGATTCTCATCTTTCTAATCTTCTAAACTTCTCTGAAGAATTCCCCAAGATTGCTATTTCTTAGCACAGAAAGTGGAATTGAATCCTTCTACAATATACAATGGTGATAGCTGACATTTATGTAAGGAATTAGGCTCAGAATAACTTTAACACCATGAGATGGAATATATAATGTTTTCATGGAATCCTTGGAAATGGGAGAACTTGGTATCATCAGGATGACTAAGGAGATAAAGGTACATCCTATGCAAGCCTGGCAATTTGAGTTCAGTCCTAAGAATCTACATAGAAAGTGATCATATGCATTGGTAACCACAGCACTTTTCTGGAGATGAGAGATGAAGACAGGAGAATCACCAACTTGTGAAATCATCTAGCCTGGAATATACAGTGCAGCAAAATCCACAAGAGATATCTTGAATCAACAATGTAGAAGGTGAGAATCAACCTGGAAACAACCTAGATGCCCTTTAATGGAGGAATGGATGAAGAAAGTGTGGAATATATACATATTAGAGTACTACTCAGCAGTAAAAAACAATGACTTCTCGAATTTTGCGTGCAAATGGATGGAAATAGAAAACACTATCCTGAGTGAGGTATCCCAGACTCAAAAAGAGGAACATGGGATGTACTCACTCATAATCGGTTTCTAGCCATAAAATAAAAGACATTAAGCATATAATGTGTGATCCTATAGAAGCTAAATAAGAAAGTGAACCCAAAGAAAATCATATAGTCATCCGCATGGAGAGGGGGAAGTAGACAAGATTCCAGGGCAAAAACCGGGAACTTGCGGGTGAGGTGGCATGGGGCAAAGGGGAAATGGGATGAGAAATATGAGAAGGGGAGGATGGGAGGAGCTCGGAGGATTGGGATGGTTGGGATATAGGAAGGATGGATACGGGAGCAGCGAAGTATATATCCTATCTAAGGGAGCCATCTTAGGGTTGGCAAGAGACTTGACTCTTGAGGGGTTCGCAGGTGTCCAGGAATATGTCCCCAGCTGGTACCTTGGGCAACTAAGGAGAGGGAACCTGAAATGACCCTATCCTATACTGATGAATATCTTGCATATCACCTTAGAACCTTCATCTGGCGATGGATCGAGGTAGAGACAGACTCTCAATTTGGAGCAACGGTCTGAGCTCTTAAGGTCCAAATGAGGAGCAGAAGGAGGGAGAACATGAGCAAGGAAATCAGGACCACGAGGGATGCACCCACCCACTGTGACAGTGGAACTGATTTATTGGGAGCCCACCAAGGCCAGCTGGTCTGGGACTGAATAAGCATGGGTTGATTCCGGACTCTCTGAGCATGGCGGTCAATGAAGACTGATGAGAAGCCAAGGACAATGGCACTAGGTTTCGATCCTAATACATGAACTGGCTTTGTGGGAGCTTAGCCTGTTTGGACGCTCACCTTTCTGGACGTAGATAGAAGGACCTTGGTCTTCCCGCAGGGCAGGGAATTTGGACTGCTCTTCAGTAACGAGAGGGAGGGGGAATGGAGTGGGGGGAGGAGAAGAGGAGTGGGGATAGGGGGAGGGAAGTGGGGGGAGGGCAATATTTGGGAGGAGGGGAGGGAAATGGGAAATGGGGAGCAGGTGGAAATTTTAATTAAAAAAGAATAAAAATAAATAAATAAGTAAAAAAAAAATAAAATAAAAAAAAAAAAAGCCAAAGTGTACCTATGGTGGCTTGTATTGCTTTTGTTACAAACACTTTCTTCCATAGAAAAGAACAACTCTTCTTTCTCCTGAATAACTGACCGATGGTTTTTGTAAGCAAATTTACACTTAGCCAATCCATAAGCAAAAACATTCCCTCATCAAATACTAAGATTTCTATTTAATCTTTTAGCAACTGGAGGAAGAATGAATATCCCTGGCTTAAAACTGAATTTCAGAAATTTATTTCAGGAAAATTTTGTGCATACTTTAAAATAAATCCTGTTATTTTCCCCTACACAATACAAAATTACTTTCACATCCTACCTTTCCCTATGAATTAGGTATGTGAGTGTGTACATGTGTGCCCTGACTTAAGCATACACTGATAATGGAAGCATAATCACAGGTTTGGGAGTCTGAATGTTCCTCCTGTTTCCATGGCACTGTCATTAAGTATATTTTCACTGTATTGCATTTTTTTTCAAAAAGGGAAAGAACAAGCTAACAAAGAGAACCCTCATCTTTATAGCAAAATTAGCTGTTTTTACCCACCACAAGATTATATAAGCAAAACAATATTGTCTTGAAGGATATGTAGGTAATAGTTGTTTGAAAGCTACATTATAATTATATTTCATTATACTCTGAATTTAATCCATTTATCCCATTATACCTTATGCTAATTATAGGTTAATATATTACATGAGAGAGTCTCTGAAAGAGGATATCTTGAGCAGTAAGCAGAACAATACCCTTGTTACTTCACATTTTTGGTCTTTTCTTATGTTAGCCTGTGATATATAGCTTCTATAACAAAAAGTTTATTAATATAGGTTCTGGAAAACATTCTAATTAAATTAAGGAAACACAGAAGTATCAGAGGATAATAGGGTATCCATATAGTGCTTTGCACAGATAATCATAGTTAGAGGATTAGAAGATGTGTCCTTTACCTTCAACAATTTGTTGATGAAGGAAGATGAAAACATTATTTTGTGAATAACTTTTAATAACTCTATCTAATGTTTGTAGTAGTTAATAGTCAAAATGCCACCCTTTCAATTAAAAGGGCATATATCGCTTTAAACCAGCTGAACACTAGAATGAAACTAAACTTGATCCAAAGCAGTTATGAAAATTTGCTTTTGTGATCTTCTTACAACTATTGATCACTATCTGCATTTCATTCCATATGGTTGATCTTTATTTTGTAACCTGATATCTGCTATAGAACCATTACTAAACTGTTACATCCTTAGAAACAAAAGCCATCCTCTGTTCATCTTTCTTTTTTCTACAAAATTATATTGTTTGAGGTCTTATAAAGACTCTGAAAAATATTTCTTAAAATGAGTGAATATTTAAAGTACTTGAAAATATAGAGTATGGTCCATTCTGTCTTCATAGAAAGAATTTGGGTGTGTCCCTTTCTTTCTTGTTTAGTGAATTAGTTTAAGAAGAATTGCTGTTAGTTCTTGAGAAGTCCGCTAGAATTTAGCAGTGAGTACTCCTGGATACAAGCTTCTTTAGTTGGTAGATTTTCTTCACTTTTCCCTTAATTTGAAGATGCTATACCACTCCAAAGGACACTGTCAACGTATCACAAAAGTATTTGTAGATCAATATTTATTTTAGTTCTATTTTTCATAGTTAAATTATTGAAGCCATACAAGTTTTCGACAACAGAGTAATTAATAAAGAAATGTGGTTTATATACAAGATGGGAAAACTTCAACCACAAAGAATGAAGTTCTGATATCCTCCAGAAAAATGGATCAAAATGGAGACACTACTATCATTAAGTGTATTGCAGACAGACAAATATAAGTATGTGCTCTGTCATTTATGGTTCCTAGATTTTATATATATATATATATATATATATATATATATATATGAGGGGAGCAGAGGTTATAGATGAGAGAGAGAGAGTAGGAGAGAGGGAGAAGAGAGATAAATTTGGAAGTATGGGTTAAAATTATTAAGAATGCTCACTGTTCTTTTAGAGGAATCAAGTTCAATTCCTAGTGCCCACATGGCACCTTGCATTGTCTGTAACTCCTGTTCTAGGATATATGATACCCTTTTCTGGCCTCAATGGGTACCAGTCATACACATGATACACAGACATATAAGCAAACATCACCCAAGCACAATAAAAGTAATTTAAAGGAAGCATAAATGTCTATAACTAAAATTGGACTGTTGAGAAGGACAGAGACCAACAAAATGGAGGAATGAGAAGCATATAGAAATATGCTCAAAATATTCACATGCATTAAAGCTTGGAGTTATAATATAAATATATAGTAATAGTTTCTTTTGGTTTCTCTAAGTAAAATGTTTTCTTTACAATAGTGATCATATGACTAACCAATGTATTTAATAATAATAGG